>NC_069663.1:36032506-37326256 GCF_027244095.1 Hemicordylus capensis
AGCAACAACATTGACAATAAAATCCAGCCATCCCAGGTCCTTGGGAAGGACTCGATGTCTGGATAAAACAAACCAGTCAATAACACCTGTCTGACTTTGTAAACAAGAAATAATAATAGAAGAGTCCACATGATCAGATGCATGGTGTCAGCCTAGTGGACTAGCAACATAGGAAGGTGTCTTATATCAAGTCGGAAATTTGATCCATCCCTCTGAGCATTGTCTACACTGACTGGCAGTGGCTCTCCAGGGTTTCAGGCCGGAATCTCTCCCAGCCTTACTTGGAGATGCTGCCAGGGATTGAACCTGGGACCTCCTGCATGCAAAGCAGACATTATTATACCATTATTATACCCCATACAAACATAGGAAGCTGCTTTATACTGAGCCAGACCACTGGTCCATCTTGTATTGTCTGCTCTAACTGGCTGTGGCTCTCCAAGGTCAAAGGCAGGAGTCTTTCCCAGTCCTACCTAGAGTTGAGGACCTTCTGCATGCAAGGCAGATGCTCCACCCCAGAGCTATGGCCCCATCCTTTAAGGAGAATAGCTTAACGGGCTCACATGTAGTTACCCATCCAAATGCAAACCCAAGTGCACCCTGTTTAGCAAAGGGGACAATTCATGCTTGCTACCACAAGATCAGCTCTGCAGCCCTATGAACATTTGGGTGTGATTGGACCAGGCTTCTTACTGCTTTATGGCAGCGACAAGCTGAATTTCCATGAAGTTTGATTATTACTGTGCAAACTGCCATGTTTAGGGGGTGCAAACAAACTAAGATGCTCATAACACACACCCATCAATCTCACTAATGTTTTCACAGCTATTGTTCCTGCAATCTGCCACTACTTGGGAATGGCATGAGGAAATGCATCCCTATCCCTGAGGCAACCAGCTTGATGCTGGCTTGCATTGTGACCTGCATCCCAATATGAGGAGCGTTGACCTTGTTGGCTTGGCAACTGGAACAGATTCCCCCCACCGCCCACACACACATCTAACCCCTTATGATCAGTTATCAATGACTTAGATGAAGGGGTGGAGGGAGTCCTCAGATTTTCAGATGACACAGAACTGTGGGGGTGAGGAGCAAGCACCACCGAGCACGTGGATTAAATGCCCAATTACTTGGATAAAATGGAAAACTGAGCTGAAACTAGCAAGATGAAATTCAGTAGCTGCCATTGTGAGCAAGATAAGCCTAACTCACTCACTATAGGGAACACTGCAGGGTAGGCAAAAAAGACCATCAGGCAATCAGAAAAAGCTTACCTGGTCTGCAAAAGCACAACCAGTCCAAACTCACAGAGGCTATCCCCACGATCAACAGAAAGCGGGCTAAGGTAACCCGCTTTCCATTGATTGTGGGAACCACCGGGCTCACGGGCAGGCCAGGTCCTCCCAAGGCAGCTAGCCTGCCTAAAACATCCTCCCCTTAAATGAGGTTGCTCATGTATTGCTGCAGCACGTGGCGACACACGAGTAGACTCCTGGCCTCGGGAGTCTTTTCTCGATGCCCCACACACTCACATGGGGCAACCTGGAACTTCCAGTGGCCGGCCGGCCCCCCAATCTCCACCACCCCTGCCGGCTCCGTGACAGAGCCAGCAGTTGTGTGGGCGGCCGATCCGGCCACACAGAGCTCTGTGCAGGATCGTCTGCAGGGAGAACAGGCTAAGCCTGCTCTCCCAGCAGACCTGACAGAAGCTCTTCTCATGGATCGTGAGAAGAGCTTCACAGTGTTCCCAGAGGGACGCCATGGAATGGGTGATGAGCCTTATGGGCAGGAAGCACAATAGCTCTGATGGCCCAGCCCGCCAAAGACTCCCATCCAGTCAGTGATCTCCAGGCTTGTGCTTCATTAAAGCTGGGAGGGAGCAAAGTGCATCAATCAGCATCAATCGATCAATCAATCAATCATTATTTTGATCAAAGATCAAATACATACATTAAGAAGAACAAAAAAAAGGAATATTACAATCAGCTGGGTCTTGACTAAGTCACTTGTTGATGGCTTGTTGTTTTTCATTCAATCCTGCTACAGTGGGGTAGTAACTTGCCAAGGGAGCAAGAGGTTGCTGGTTCGAATCCCTGCTGGTATGTTTCCCAGACTGTGGGAAACACCTGTATTGGGCAGCAGAGATACAGGAAGATGCTCAAAGGCATAATCTCATACTGCCCGGGAGATGGCCATGGTAAACCCTTCCTGCATTCTACCAAAGAAAACCACATCAGGAGGCGATACCGACTCGACGGCACAAATGAGTTGATACCGACTCATTTACTTTACACAAAATTTAGCTGCCATACATTAATGCCATACATTATTGAGTAGTTGGTATCGGAAAGCAATAAATATGTGGAAAACCCCCTTCAGTCTATCCAGATATCTCTACAGTAGGGGGGTGATATACCTTGTACGCGAGCCTTATAAAAGGGGCAATAGAAGAGGACATGTTGTATTGTTTCTCCCATCATGCTCCATTGGGCGACCACACCATCTGGGACAGACTAAAGAGGTTTTGGGGGCCCCCAGGGGCTGTGGATGCCCTGGACTTTGGCCCCTAAGTCCAGCGACAAAAGCGGCTCTGGCTGGTTCCCATACAGCATTTACCACCCAACGCAATGTGCCATAAGAAGGGTGGATCTACCAGTACTCTAGGATATCCCTGGAACATGGGCCCTGACACTCACAGGGCAGGGGCTCTCCCACTTGCCTCCCCATCTCCGGCAGGCTGCTCCTCTTGCAACCTGCCCACCCGCCATCCACTGCCACTCACCACTGCCACCCACTTCCATTTGCCTGCCTCTTCACTGCTAGAAAAGCCTCCTACCCTAATTTGGGAGCTGGGTGAGCTCCTGATTTTTGACCGCGTTCAGTCAAAAGCATCGGAGGCAGGGAGCTTGGTCATGAGCTAAGCCCCAGCTGGGTAGGATGACTGATCTTTTTAACTCATTCTGAAGCTGGGTGCAGAATCTGGGTACATGGTGCTACCCAGCCGGGGCTTAGCTGAGCTCACAATCAAGCTTCCAGCCTCTCTGACCTTGTCTTTAACTGGCACATGTTTGGCAAACGGCTTCTCCTGTTCTAATGTCAATCATGTGAACTGCCCCAGGGGCTTCAGTGTTCCTTGCTTGGGACCTGCGGCATCTTGCATGCATTGTCTTCCAAGTTATTGAGGCAACATCTGTTGGGTAACACTCCAAAGAGGTTAGATTTCATTTGCAACGGAGTGGCGTGTTGCTAAGTTGGTGTTCTTCCTAGGGGACGGGGAGACGGCTGCTCATTTGCATATGCGACTTCAAATTACCCCATTGTTTAACTATGAAACTGAGCTGCTGTTGCTGCTTAAAAAAACAAAAACTACACAGTAATATTGCTGGAAATATGCTAAACAAATCTAATTGGGCCCGATTAAAACCATGTGGCAATTCTGTTTGTGTTTCTGATTTCTCCCCCCTCAAGCTATTTTGTTTGTATATTTCAAGCAGTGACAGATTACACTCCGGGGAAAGCCAAGATTTTGCTAAACCTTCTCAACATAAATAACCATCAACTGCCATGTGTTGACTTGAAGGCACTTGTTGCAAAAATGGTCTGGTAAATCTTATTTAAAGGCAAGACTCGAGCATCTAGTAAGCTAGGAAGACTTTCTGGTTTCCTTGTTGGCCCTGGATGGTGCCTTTTCAAAATTGGGTGTTCATCAAAGGAGGGGATCTAGAACTTTGAAAAGCTGTTTCTTCAAGCTAAAACTAGATCTGAGAGCACAATTCTTAACATGTTGCATTTCAGATTATCATGGAGGTGGAGCCGATCTTGTCAGCCAGCCCCCTACTCAATGCAGGAAATACAGAGGAAAAACAGACAGCTAACTGAGCTGAGTTAGCCTTTCAAAATGGTTATTCTCTTATATTTAGCAGGGGAAGAACAACTGGCCCTATCCAGCCCCAGCACAGCATCCCTCCAGTGGCTGTTGCTGGTATCTGCCTTATGTTTCTTTTTGCAGATTGTGAGCCCTCTGGGGACAGGGGACCATCTTATTTATGAATTATTTATTTTTCTATGTAAACCACTTTGAGAACTTGGGTTGAAGAGTGGTATATAAATATCTACAGTTTATATAAATATAAGAGTGGTATATAAATATCTGTTGTTGTGGTGGTGGTATTTCTCTTCTTGGGGACTCTCAGCAAAGGGGATCCTGCCCACCATCCCACTAGGTCATTGGTTCTATCATCGAACTGCTCCTACTATTAAGAGTGTTCTCTTAAGAATGTTCAACCAAAATCTACCCCCCCCATAACTTAAGCCCCTTCGATCTTGTCCTCCTCTCTGGGGTAGCAGAGGACAAGCCTTTGCCACCTTCTGAGTGACAGCTCTTCCAGTATTTGAAGAGTGCTACCATCTCCCCCTACTTTTCTCCAGGCTAAACATATACAGTTTGAGTTCCAGACCCCAACTGTTCTTACTGTCCTCTGTGGAACCTGCCCCACTTTGTCTATATTCTGCTTAAGGGGCAGCACAGAACTGAACAGGTCCAATTAGTGCAGGATAAAGTAGAATTAATAGTTTTTTTGGCGACTTGGAAACTATGGTTCTAGGAGCCCAGGAAGCTGCTTTAGACCAAGGATTCTCAAGCTTGGCTCCCCAGATGTTAGTGGACTTCAGCTCCCATAATCCCTAGTCCCAGTGGTCTTTGATTGGGAATTATGGGAGTTGAAGTCCAATAACATCTGGGGACCCAACGTTGAGAATTCCTGCTTTAGACCAGGGATAGACCAGCTTGGGTCCCCAGATGTTGTTAGATTTCACTTCCCATAATCCCCAACCAAAGGCCATTGGGGCTGAGGATTATGGGTGTTGAAGTCCAATAACATCTGGAGACCAAAGGTTGAGAATCCCTGCTGTAGACCAATTCTGACAATTGCTCCATCTCACTCAGCACAATTTATCCTGATTGGCAGCACCACTCCAAGATTCCAGGCAAGACTTTCTCCCAGCCCTACCTGGTGATGCTGCCAGGGAATGAACTGGGGACCTTCTAGGGCTTGTGGCAGCAAGCATGAATGGTCCCCAAATGCCGCTGGAAGCCTACAGGCAAGAGTGGAGGGCATGCCCTCTTTCCTGCTGTTACTCCCCTGCAACTGGTACTCAAACCCACTCTCCCCGCAGAACCCTCTTAGGCTCTCCACACTGCTTGTGTGGAGAGCCTTATAGTCTCCCATACATATGGGAATCCAAGACAGATTCTACTTGGCAAAGGGGACAACTCATGGTCACTCCCAGAAGACCAGCTCTCTTTTGAGACTGTGGCTTTTTGAAAAGTGATGGTGGTGAGTCTTCTTTGGGCTCTTCCTTAAATTGTTTTTATGCCATGCCTCTTTAGGCACTGGCAGCTGCAAATGAAGTGCTGGGGCTGGGGGCTTTCTAGGAGTTTTCTCCTGCCAACCCTCATTTTTAGCCTGCTTTCCAAAGCCAAGAAGGCTTATGAGAGGCCCATGTCCTTGTGTGATGTCCTTCTAATTATTGACAGTCTGTTTTTATTGACAGTCTGATACAAGCCAAATTCATGGCACATGGAAGGGGGGCCTTGGGGTCCCTGACAGAGGTATCTTTTTGATGATCTGCCATCTTGTTTCAAGATGGTTGCTGCTCACTGTATAGGCTGCACCCCTTTGAAATCATTGTGTTGACAGTCTCAGATGAGACTGTCTGCTGCTGATGTTCTATCTCTGGATTGCCTGCATCAAGCAGTGGGGCTTGGTCTGGATGCTCTACAAGACACCCTCTACATTTCTGTTTTTCATTCAGAAGCGCAGGGAGCACTCTAAAGTGGTACAGATCTTACCCACAATTTGCACAATTGATTTCATTGCACTACAGCTCGTGCAATGGTGAGCTGGTCTAAGGGAGGAGAGCCGGTCCTGTGGTGGCAAGCATGAGTTGTTTCCTTTGCTAAGCAGGGTCCACCCTGGTTGCATTTGGATGGGAGACTACATGTCTGAGCAGGAGTTCCAAGTTCCCTCCCTGGCAGCATCTCCAAGATAGGGCAGAGAGAGATTCCTGCCTGGAACCTTGGAGAAGCCTCTGCCTGTCTGTGAAGACAATACTGAGCAAGATGGACCAATGGTCTGACTCTGTATATGGCAGCTTCCTATGTCCCTATTCTGAATGTTACTCTAGGTGGAAGTCCTGTGAAAATTCACTTACTCTCCTCATATTATTAAAAGGCTTTGTTGTGGTGTGTTGGTGTTGTGTGACGTGGTGTGTTGGTGCACAGGCACAATGTCTGCGAAGAGGAATGGAATCCATTGACATGTTTTTCCATTCATAAGATTACATGATGAATATAGAGCCATACGGGAACGCCCCCTATATCTGCTGCTATTTGGTTGACAGCAGAAACGGAGAGGGCAATTTCAGCAGGGATGGGGCCCTGTATGGAGTGGGCCATCTAGCCATGACCGTCCCATGCCTACATGATCTTAACTATACCCCCTGGGTCCGTGCTTGTCTACAGAACTGAAAGTTCCTCTCCAAGTTTTAAAATGCTGAGAACAGCATTGAACATGGAAAGAGGTTTTGAATGGGGAACCATCTAAGCAATAAGCAGTCAGTGCTGTAAGGACCATGCAGAATTCAGCCACTTTGCCTCCCTTTCCCCAGGACTGTCTGTCTGCCTTTGGATGTAATGGGGAATCATGGGTCCAATGGACCTGCAGTTCCACACCCACTTCCCCCTGCTCTCCCATCCTCATTTGGATGTTCTGGAGTCTGTTCTGTCCAGATGTTCTGGAGTCAATGAGTCTGCAGAGAGGAAGGGGAGCTGGTTGTGCAGGCTTCCTTCTTTTATGAAAGACAGCCCTCACAGCCAATAGCAGCCAATAGGGTGAGGGAGGAGCTTGCTCCCTCAACTTCAGTGTTGTAGGCTACCTGAAGTGCCAGCATCCAGATGTAATGCTGGCCTCGCCAAACCAAAGGCGGAAGTGGAGAAACAAGGTGATAACCGAGGGTACGGAATGGAGTTTGGGGAGGGAAACTGCGGGTCCATTTTTTCCCCATTGACTGTGGTTGCCCGCATTCGGATGTACGATTTGTGAAACCAGAGGTCAAGGGACCTCCGGTTTCATGTTACATGTGAATGCAACCACAGTTAACGTATTTAAGAAGGGGTGGGCAGAGAGTGTTCATGTATAGAGTTCTGCTTTTTTTAAAGGGCCTGTGATCTGTGTTCCTTGTAACAGGGATTCCCAGATGTTGTTGACACCATCTAGAAACAGGGGTCATCCCATGAAATGGATTGGCAAGAAATTTAGGATGGACAAAAGGAAGTACTTTTTCACACAACGCATAATCAACTTTTGGAATTCTTTGCCACAAGATGTGGTGACAGCCAACAGCCTGGATGGCTTTAAATGGAGTTTAGATAACTTCATGAAAAACAGGTCTATCAATGGCTACTAATCTGAGGGCTATAGGCCATCTCCAGCCTCAGAGGAAAGATGACTCTAAATACCAGTTACAGGGCAGTAGCAGTAGGAGAGAGGGTGTGCCCTCAAAGAGGTGCACCTAGATAATTTTAGGCCTGGACCTAAATGCCTTTTCAGGGCTACCCCCACCTCAACTGCCATCAGATAAGGTGCAATGCACTATTTTTTTACACCAGAACATGCTCAGGGAAAGGTGGATTATTTTGTTGTTTGTATTTTTAGAAGAGATTCTGAATCAGATACTACCTACTGACTTGCCGAGAGATGCCACATTTTGCATGGACAATTCTGCCACTTAAATTAGCGGCCACTCAGCATTTGGGGGCCCTCGCAGGCTTGTGGGGGACTGGACTTCTGCCTGGAAATCTAGTCCAAAGAGTGTCATTGTGCCCTCAGCTCTTGCCTGTGGGCTTCCCAAAGGCAGCTGGTGGGCCACTGTGTAAGGCAGGATGCTGGACTAGATGGGCCTGATCCAGGAGGGCCTTTCTTATGTTCTTAAATGAATGCTGAGCAAAATGCAATAATGTTACCATCAGAATATGCAAACCAACACACCAGGAAATCCTGCCCTTGTGGAAATTGAAAATCCAGTTTTGCAAATAAGCGATCCAAACATATGGCATCACGTTTTTGACAATGCAGAAATAACCTGTGACAAAAATATAGGTCTCATGCATCCCAGAATTTATTTTATTTTTTATTTAACACACACACACACCACTCAAAACTTATGTCATTTGGCAGTTTACAATAAAACATTATTTTAATAGTTTTATTTAAAACAATTGTAAAATTAAAAATAAATTTTAAAAAACTGTGGTTTTTAAAAAAATTATAACAACAAAGAATCCTTCCCATCTTTGGTAACAAACTTTCCTCTAGATCTTTTCAATATTGTATTCATAGAGAAAAAATTCAAATAATTCCACAGCATGAAGATAGAGAACTTTGAGGTTGGTTTTTTTTTTTTTTTTAAATGTTCCCTTCTGAGATACAAACTGCTTTCTTGGTGATTCAGCAGCTACAAGTTCCCACAATCCTTTAATCCCCCAGAGGAAGATCCCCCACTATCTCTCCAGTACAAGACACATTATTAATGGATTATGTTTGCAGCAGGTAAAGGTCATTTCTTAATGCTTTTTAATGATTTAAACCTGGATTTTCTCTTTTGGATTTACTGTATTCAAGCATGCCAACTGTGAAATCCCAATTGAATAATTAATTTGCATCCAAAGGGTGGAGATGCCACCCTTTTTAATTCACCAGCAAAGCTGCCTGACACAGAGAGTATATGAGGTGTGTGCGTGTGCACGACATCCAGAACACCCATTGTGTGGCATCCAAGTGGAACAGGGATCAAAGCTGGGACTGGGAGGGTCAGTCAAGAATCAGGGGGCAGAAGAAAGGGGGAGAGTTAGTGAGCATCACGCGGGGGGACAGAAATGAGTAGGCTGACAATGATGACACAATGGAGCCAAGACACAAGCTGAGTAAGCAAATCAGGAACCTGGGATCAAGCAGGAACCCAGCATCAAGTCACGACCCAGGCCACACAGGGTCCCACTGCACAGGCATGGCGGCCTCCAAAATGGTTGCTGCACTGGGGAATATTCCAGGAAAGGGCTGAAGATGCCCAAACCAGGTGATTCTTACAAAAAGGAAAGCTGGTGGGAGGGGGATCCTCCGTGGACTCCCCACCTTGGAGAAGCCCCCAGGAAGGGTTAAGAAAGAAAGAAAGAAAGAAAGAAAGAAAGAAAGAAAGAAAGAAAGGGAGGGAGGGAGGGAATCCCCCCCAAAAAATGTTCAATGAACCCCACTGCCCCATGGACTGAACCAAACCAGCAGGGGGTGGGGGGCTTTGAAGGGGGCCAAAACCAAACTGTAGCAAACCTGAACTGAACCGGGCCAGGAAGTTTTGTGCACACCCCGGGTTTGAGAGGCTGTGGTCAGCTAGAATCAACAAAAAGGGGTAGACACATTTGACCATGATCCATGGACTTGTTAGGGAGCTGGAAACACCCCTCGTTCCCACGGGTGTCGGGTGCCCCAAGGCATGGCATTGCCTGAGGCAGATTGCCCCATGCTGCCTTGCCCCCATGACCCTGATGGGGGCCCACCCCCTTTCAAACCCAACCCGTGCAAGCTTTGGAAGTGGTGCAGAGGGTGGGAAGGCAGGAAGGCTGCCAGCAGCTGCTTCTCTCCTCCTGCTTCTCACAAGCTTTGCAAGGACGGTATGAAGAGGCACTCCTTGTAAATCTTGCAGGGGTCCGATCATTCCTGACGAGCTGCTCCAATGGTGGTGGCATCTTGTCAGGCTTCTGAAGCCCTGAAACTCTGCCACCTGAGGCGCCGCCTCACCTTGCCTCCTGAAAGGGCCGCCCTTTCCCTTTCCTTGCCCATCAAACTTAATGGAGCCTTTCCCTAGTCAACGATTACAACAATATTGACTATAGTGTGTTGCGGGTTGCGGGGCTCTCTCTGTTTGCATTGAGAGTTGGGGAAGATCCATCTTTTAGTCTTTGCTTGGAGCTCTCCCTCCCCTCAACCACTCTTCCTTCCTCTCCTCCATCCCCCCAATCAACATGTACAAAGCTTTCTACCATCAGCCAAGTCCCCATCCCAGCAAACCATATTGCCTCCTTTATTAATAATAAAGATTTAGGAAATTAAAGTAATACATCATTAGGGGCCCATAGCGCTGATGGAGTGTGGCTACAATTCGTCATCCGGGAGGCTGAGAGCTGGCATCAGGATCCCAAAGAGACAGGCCTGTCCATTATGTAGGGATATAAATCTTTAAGGCGAGCCCCATGTGCATGGTTGGGGGTTGCTGGGAAAACAAAGAACATGCACAGTGTCAGGAGAGGAGTTAACCAGGCAGAAAGCAGGTGCTGCAGAATCAAGTTGCCTTTTCACAGAGACGTGGCCCTTTTTGTCACGCTCTGCATTGCTCGGCATTCTCTCCATTCTAAAAGAACCCTGAGGCATGCTTAAATGCAACGCACCCCAAAGCGATTCCTCTGTGGTTTATTTCCAGCCAAACTGGGGATGCCATGAGCAGCCACAACTGTCCACTCCCAAAACAAAATACATCTTTGCTGTTGCAGATCAGTGCCTCAATGAGATAGGAGATTTGTGAATATCGGCAGCTCTGTGGAAGAAAGAAACAAAAAGAAATATAGGAAGGTAGGAAGCTGCCTTCTGTCAAATCAGACCATTGGTCTATCTAGCTCAGAATTGTCTACCCAGACTGGCAGCTCCAAGGTTGCAGGCAGGAATGTCTCTCAGCCTTATCTTGGAGATGCTCCCAGCGAGGGAACTCGGAACCTAGATGCTCTTCCCAGAGTGGCTCCATCCCCTGAGGGGAATCTCTTACAGTGCTCACACTTCTAGTCTCCCTTTCACATGCAACCAGGGCAGACCCAGCATAGTTAAGGGGACAAGTCATGCTTGCTACCCCAAGACCAGGTCTCCTCTCCCAGACCAGCTCTCCTCTCCTTCCCAAATGAATTGAAGATTTCATGGGTGGCCGCAGGACCTTTTCTAGAGGGGTGGCAAAGGCTGTTGTCCTGTACCAATTTATGGATTGAATTCAATGGGATTAACGATATCTGGGAGGGCGAATGCTCCCTTTTCTGCAGACACCCCACCACCACCTGGGATGCCCAAAGGGAGCTTTTGCTGCAGGTGAAACACCTGAGAAAGTTGGAGGGGAGCCTTCAAAGGATGCTCTTCATTTTAAGGGGCCAGTGGCACCTCCCATCAACTCTATTTATTTCATTATTAATTATTAATTAATTATTAATTAATTACTAATCATGGGTTGTTATATGTATTTTTATTGATTTGTATACCCTGCTCCTCCAGTACAAAACATATAATAAAACAGTAATAAAGTTAAACAAGTTTAAAGACCAGAGGAAAAACTCCAAGTGTGGCTCTGTGACTCGTTTATTGGGCCCGTGTGAAGCTTCAGCCGAAGCTGGCTGCTGTGCAGAGAGGGCCGTTCTTGCCCTTCGGCATTGCACTGGGCCAAGCCAGTGGGGATGCATTAAGAGAAATGGCACTCCCTTGTGCCTCTGCACCATCTTGGAAGGCCTGCACAGAGTTCTGGGGAGTTAGCCCTTTCCATTGCTTTCCTCCTAGAGCTCCTAAGAGAGGTCTCCGTCTCTCATAAAGGGCCCTCCAGCACGGAGAAAAGGGCAGTACGGTGCAGTGGTCAGCTCAGTGGGAAATGCACCTTGTATTGGTGGTGGTTTGGGGGTGGGGTGGGGTTTTTGGTGTGGGTTTTTTTTGGCCAAAGTGTCTCCCGCTTAAACAATAGTGAAGATCACTGCTTTCAAAGTCCTGAGAAGACTACAGAAATGTCTTGAAGCAGCACAACCAAGTCCACTGCACAGGAAACAGAGGTACACAGAGCCCTAAAAGACAGCTGGGAGAAGTCACAACAGCTGAGTTTTCCGTTTGATTGGTGGGTGATTTCAGCAAGAGGCATATTAGAGGGTGTCATTCCGCTGGGGTGACCACAGAGTGGAGGCAACGTAGCCTTGTGGTATGGATGGAGAGCACACTCTTCTTCTTCTCCTTCAGGCCCTGCTGCTTCCTCTTCCTACCCCTTTTCAAAATGGAGTGCACTAATAGGGAAGAAAGCTGGACTTGTGGTAGCGGGCACGAATGGTCCCCTTTGCTAAGCAGGGTCTATCCTGGTTTGCATTTGGATGGGAGACGACGTGTGAACACTGGGATCTCTGCCCTTTAGGGGATGGGGCTGTAGCTCAGTGGAAGAGCATCTGCTTGCATGTTGAAGGTCTCAGGTTCAGTCCCAGGGGCGGAGCCACCATTGGGCGAACGGGTTCAATCAGGGCCGCTGCCAATCAGGGACCATGCCTCGTGGCCCTGACGCCCCCCCTGCATCTGACGTCAGATGCAGGGGGCGTTATTTTGCTCCTAAATGGGGCCGTGCGGCCCTGTTTGGGAATGAAATCAGCCCACACTGCATTGGCAGCATGGGTTGGAACAACTCTCCTTGTCTTTAGGCTCTCCCTGGGCAGGGAGAGTCGCTCTGGCCCGTGCTTCCCAATGCAGCGTGGGCTGATCTCTCTTCCAAATTGGGCTGCATGGTCCCATTTGGGAGGGAGACCATGCCCCCGCGCCTGACGTCCCTGACACATCTCCAGGTGGGGCTGGGAGAGACTCTTGCCTGAAACCTCAGAAAGTTGCTGCTAGTCGGTGTAGACAATACTGATCTAGATAGACCAATGGTCGGACTCAATATAAAGCAGCTTCTTATGTCTCAATGAGGAGCAATTGGAGGAGGAGCCGCCATTTTCCTGCCTGTTGCTGCCTCTTACCTGTAGGTTGAAGAAAGGGACACGTCAAGAGCAGTAGAAGTGTGTTGCCTGGCCACCACGGCTACTTTCCTATTCTCCCTTTTGGAATGAGCAGTTACAAAGCCCCCGCCAAGCACCAAGGTAAGGGGTCAGAAGGCAAGTGTGGGATGCATTGGGGGAAGTTGGTGCATTGCTTCAGAGACCCAAACACCTTCCAGGACTACAGAGCACCAGCTTGAATTCGGCAACCACCTCATCCTGCAGTGCAAAAACTCTGCTCAGAAATCCTTATCACACAACTTTCCTAGGCACTGCTTGTGATGCCAGAGTGTAGGTGAGCGAGTCAGGTAGGTCTTGCAGTCAGTTGTTTGCAGAATCATTGCTAATATGACAAGTGCTTTTCTCGAGTGTGCTGTTGCCCAGCTCTCATTGAAATTCCTCTTCGAAAGCCATCTTGATAACACTCATTAGGCTGTCTGAGATTAATCTCTCTGGATTTATCTCAATGCAAGGAGAATTTAGTGAGAAGTACGCTTTGGAACATGAGTTCCACTTGTAAATCCATTTTCCAGGTGAGCTCAAAAACAGGGGAATCTATCAGAGGAAGAAGCGACAATAAGAATCTAGAGGAAGGTAGTTAGTTAGTTAGGTAGGTAGGTAGGTAGGTAGGTAGGTAGGTAGCCAGCCAGCCAGCCAGCCAGCCAGCCCCTTTATCTCTCGCATGACTTTCTATACATCCTTCAAGTGGTCAGAAGCAGCTGCTTGCAGTCTAGCTAAGACAGCTCGCATTAGCTTTCCCCCCTGAGGTGCAGTGCGGCCACCAGGGATGCGGAGAAACTTTGTGCATTTCAATTTGTGAAGTTAAAATGGATGTGCAGATAAGGGTCCCAAATAAAACTACAGGTTCCTGAACAGCTCTTGAAGACCCACAGGGGTGGGTGGGAGAGAGAACAAATTGGCCACACTCTGAAACATGTCACATAATTAAGCCAGTGAGCTGCATTGAATGGGAAAAGTTGTGTGTGGCTGACTCCCAAGTGCAAAAGGGAGCTGGTAAGCAAGCATTCTGATCAGGAAGATAACGTCTGCAAAAAACTACATGGCTGCTTTTCCAGATCAGTGTCCCAACCAGGTGGTGTTATGTTTACAAGGCACCAATGTAGTAATATACAATTATGTGGCATTTTTTGAGTATTCATGGAGGTGTCTCACGATCAGTGAGACTCACCTGAATGGGGACGATCCTTCCTGCAGCCCAGGGTGGCCGGTTCGGCCACCCACACGACTGCCGACTCTGTCTCAGAGCCGGCGAGGGCTGTGGGGATTGGGGGCCACATGGCCCCTGGAAGTTCCAGGCTGCCCTGCATGAGTGTGTGGAGCATCCTGGAGAAACCCGCAGGGCTGGGAGGCTTGTTTCAGCCTCCTGGCAGGGGTCTCCTCATGTCTCCACGCTGCGGCAACACATGATCAAATAGACGGGGTTAGCAGAGCGCTCACTCCACTAACCTCATCTAAGGGGAGGGGGAACTAGGAGGGTTTGCTGCCGCAGCCGCTCAACTCCCATGGCAGCACAGGATCCTCCAAAAACGGTCTAGGCTCCCTTAGCCTGCTTTTGGTGGATCGTGAGAATCTCCTCATGGTGTATTATCTTCTTGTATTATCTTGTAACCCTTACAACCACCTGTATTGAAGATGGGCGGGGGGCTGAGGCAGAGTGGCTTAGGAACATAGGAAGCTGCCATATACTGAGTCAGACCATTGGTCCAACTAACTCAATACTGTCTACACTGATTGGCAGCAGCTCTTCAAGGTTTCAGGGAGGAGTCTTTCCCAGCCCCGCCTGGAGATCCAAGGGATTGAACCTGGGACCTTCTGTATGCAAGCAGAAACTCTGCCACTGAGGAATGGACTCACCCCCCAATCAGTGGGGGTGCCTATTATCAGTGTATGGCAGAGAAAAGCTTTGAACTGGGCAGTTCCCAATGTGTAGCACTGTCTCCTGGTCACAACACTTATTCCAGCTGAAACAACGACAACATAATAAGGGGAGTTTTATAAACATCTCCTGGAAGTGGGGCTTCCATCTATATGGCAATTAGGGATGTGCAAATCGATTAGAATTCAAATTGATTCGAGTGATTAGAATTTGAATCGAATCATCCCTCAAAAGGGCAATTTGATTGGAATTTTCAGAATTTGATTCAACATCAATTTGAGGGCCGTTTGGCACTTTTTAAAAACCATGCAGGCCCCCTGATTGGTTAAAAAAAGCACCCAAAACAGGCTCAAATCTATTCAAATTAGATTCAAATTCAAAATGAATTTTCAAATTCAATTTGAATAGAATCAAATAAAAAAAAATCAATTCATGCACATCCCCCTACTGGGAACCTCCGTCCAAGATTTCACAAGGCTTTCATGTATATCTGCAGCAATAAAGACTGGAAACATAATTGCTCAAAAGGAATGCTGAGATTCTCAGAAAACGGAATGCGGCAGCCGATACAAAATTCTGCAGCTTTTTGTGCTTCCGTGGAATCCAGGTGTGCACACAGCACCAGGCCTAATGCAAGGGGCCAAAAGAGTTGAGCTGCTGGATCCTACTGAGCAACACTCTCCCTCTCTCCCACCTGTGTCCTTGCTTACATGGGGCCGGTTCAGACGGCACACAAAGCCAGAGGTCTATTCACCTCTGGTTTTGTTACCCAAACATCTGAACCCAGGGAACTGCAGTTCAGAGGGGAAATGGACCCTAGCTTTCTCTCCCCTAAGTGCAATTGCTACCTTTGGTTTGTAGTGAGCTATGCCGTCCATAACTGCATTTCAGTGCTGCTTCCATTACATCTGGTCCAGGGATCAAAGTTAGGCTTTCCTCAAACCGGAGTTGCAGGAGGAGGCTCTTCCTCGCTCTCACTCCGAGCGGGCTTTCCTTCAGGACAGAAGGAAGCCCGCACAGCTTGTTCCCCTGTCTCTCTGCAGTCAGTGAGACTGCAGTAGATCTGAACTCAGACCGGTGAGCGGGGGAAAGGGGGCATGGAAGTGTGGGCCCACTGGACCCGCGGTTCTGTATGTCGTCTAAACCAGCTCATGGAGAAATCCAAGATTGCAATGCCAAAACACTCCCCCCCACCAGTGACTTAAATAAGGTAGGGGAACAGAGCCTGGAGAGTGTTATGAAAAGGCTTCACAGTAATGCGTTGGCTCCTTCCTGCTTTCATTCCTCTGTGTAGTGATTAATACACAGGTCCATATGCACTCTGTTTGTGTGTAAATAAATTATCGCTGGATGTTTTGTTTATAGCTCTTTGGGAAAAGGTGATGACCCCATTTGGCAATACTTACGGCGTGATTGAAGGTTGTTGTGATCTCCCTTCCTCCGTACAGCACAAGATTTCCTCTTTTGCAAAAAAACGCCGGCGACGAACCTCTCTCCAACGCTGCGGGAGGTGAAGTCTCAGCATTTAGCCGGAGAAAGACGTGCACCGATTGAAATGGCGGTTTACTAATTATAAGAGGCTTAAATCCAAGAATGGGCTGTTTTGAATCAATAACTGAAATGCGCAGGGGTTCAGACAGAGCGGATGCTTGAAGAGCAATCCCTGACTTAAAATGTGTGTGTAGGGGGGGGGTGTTGGTCGTGGTGGAGGGGAGAGATGGATTATTAGGTTTGGCAGAGGTGCTCAGTAAAATGAGGAGGGGGGAGCCACTCACATGGTTGGCGGGGGGTGGGGCAAGGCAGTCGCCTCAGGGAACAGATTGTTGGAAAGCCACCAGGACAGCAAGATGCCCTACCTGACCCCCGCCACCATCAGAGCACCTCTATGGTAGGGTTGCCACATTCTGGCTATCCAAATCCGAGCGCCTAATTTGCATGTTCTGTAAATGGTCTGAACATACTTTCTGAGCAGAATAGTGACGGCACATTTTGCTCCATAACTCCACCTCTACAAGGGATAGAGCTTAGCTTGAAAGAAAGAAAGGAGGGAAGGAAGGAAGGAAGGAATCTGGGAGAATCTGGGTAGGCTAAACAAGCTAGGTGAGATGCTTAAAATCCAGGTGAAACATGGCATTTCAGGGGACATGGCAACACTACGCTATGGGGCCAGTATGACCCCTGCAAGCTTCACAGTCCTTGCCACGCTTGCAAGAAGCAGAAGGCAAGATGAGGAGGCGGCGGGCCCCCTTCCCCCCTCCCTGCTCCCCATCTCACTTTCAGTGCTTGCAAACTGGTTCTGAAAGGGGGAGGTCTCCTCCTCCACCCAGTATGTGGGGCAAGGCGGCATTTGGCACCTTGTGTCGGGCACCGTGACCCCTCGGGCTCCTCAGCGTTGTACCAGACTGGCGGATTTTTGTCCCTGTGCAGGGAGGGCAGGCTGTGGGCGTCTGGAGTGTTTCTACTTGAGCTTCCAGATGGGCCTGATATGCCATCTCTGTTTACACTGCAGCATAGCTCCTCGCGGCCATGGACAGGTTTTCCTTTTGTTGATTAGCAGGCCTTTTCTTCACACATGGCTGGAACCCTCTGTCTCCCTCTCAGGAATCAGATGGTGCTATAGGCTGACCAGCTGCCTAGCAAAGTGATGGGAGAGACATCTGGGAAGTGGCGGGACTGTTGCGTCGAGCCGGTCTTGAACTCCCAAAACGATGGGGCAGGCCCTGCAAGGGAGGACAGGACCCCTAAAGCTCCTGGCATGGTGGGGATATGAGGCAGGTGGGCTGAACGTATACTTGGAAAAGAATATTTGATGGCAAAGGTGCTCCCCTGCTACTGTCCCCCCGGCCAACCGATTTTCAAGTGGTATACTATTTCTGAACATGGAGGTTCCATTTTGCCATCAAGTAGTTTTTGATGGGCCTCTCCTGCTTTATGAATTTGTGTAAAAGGTAAAGTGTGCTGTCAAGTCGATTTCGACTCCTGGTGCCCACAGAGTCTTTGGTAGAATACAGGAGAAGTTTACCATTGCCTCCTCCCACGCAGTATGAGATGATGCCTTTCAGCATCTTTCTATATTGCAGCTGCCCGATAGAGTAACAGCGGGGATTCGAACCGGCAACCTTCCGCTTGTTAGTCAAGCATTTCTCCTCTGCGCCACTTCAGGTACTTCCCTTTTAAAGCCATTGACTGTGGTATCCCATCGCCTTCTGAGACCATCAGGAGAGGTCCAGTTGCAGTTACCACCAGCTCATTTGGTGGTGATGCAGAACTAGACCTTTTCTGTAACTGCTCCAGGACTTTGGAACACGCTCCCTGTCAGAATAAGCACTTCCTCATCTCTGGTTGCCTCCAGGAAAGCTCTTAAGTCACATCTGCTTTTTCAGGTTTTTAATTAAAATAATAATAACTGTTGGTGTTCTTAAATAGTTTTAATATCATGTAAACTGCCTGGAGATGTGTTATATCAGGTGGTTTATATATCTAATAAAAAGGGGGGGGGCTTGAGTTGAACAAGTCTGATAGCTTCCCTGGAGAGGGAACTTGAGTCTCTGCTCTTTTGCTCCTGCTCTTCTTCAAGGACTAATTTCTCAAACTTGTTATGGAACATCCAGTTCATACCTGGAATGGTTAAGGTGCTGTACTGGACAAGGGCATGAAGCATTCCCTGCTAGGATCATTTTCAGCCTTACCTGAGCTTGCCAGGATAGGTCTGGGAGAAGAGGTCAGATGTGATGCAGGTGGGGTTCAGCTGAGCCTCACTGAATTCAGTTTGATTGGGTTCATGACCCAATCAGGAGAGGAGAGCTGGTCTTGTGGTAGCAAGCATGACGACTTGTCCCCTTAGCTAAGCAGGGTCCGCCCTGGTTGCATATGAATGGGACACTAGAAGTGTGAGCACTGTAAAATATTCCCCACAG
This sequence comes from Hemicordylus capensis, assembly GCF_027244095.1. NCBI lineage: Eukaryota > Metazoa > Chordata > Lepidosauria > Squamata > Cordylidae > Hemicordylus > Hemicordylus capensis. The sequence continues at coordinate 36,051,183 of NC_069663.1, forward strand.
GGGATGGAGCCGCTCTGAGAAGAGCAGAAGGTTCCAAGTTCCCTCCCTGGCTTCTCCAAGATAGGGCTGAGAGAGATTCCTGCCTGCAACCTTGGAGAAGCCACTGCCAGTCTGTGAAGACAATACTGAGCTAGATAGATCTATGGTCTGACTCAGTATATGGCAGCTTCCTATGTTCCTATGTGACCAGTCTATCCAACCAGACTAGTGGTGATTGGCAATCTCGAGCAACACGTTGACCGCAACTAGAAGAACTTGGAAGCAAAATAATTTACTTCTACTTCTATGCCACTTTCCCACAAAAATTTCCAAAGCAGTTTAGATAGATAGATAGATAGATAGATAGATAGATAGATAGATAGATCCCTGTCCCCAAAGGGCTCACAATCTGAAAAGAAATATAAGACGGACTCCAGCAACAGCCACTGGAGGGATCCTGTATTGGGGGTGGATAGGGCCAGTTCCTCTCCTCCTTCTCAATAAAGAGAGTCACCACTTTTAAAAGGTGCCTCTTTGCCCAGTTAGCAAAGGCAAAGTAGGTTGCATAATTGCAAATGCTATACTTGGGGGGACGTCTTGAAGTGCCCGCCTCTAAGCAGCTGCCATTTGTTTGCCTTGCTGTCATTCATGGGGCTTGGGTGTGATGTAACAGTGTCACCTTGGCATGGGCTTTGGAGTTTAAAAAAAGCGTAGTTGCCTTCTGGGGGCTGCTAGGAGGAACAATTTGGGAGCCTTGCCCCACCCTCCCGACTTCAAATTTTACCCTGCCCCTTAAAATGCTCCCTCCACTGCCTGCAAATCTATCTATCTATCTATTCATAGAATCTTAGCATGTCAGAATATGGACCTTTTAGGCCTTCTAGTCCAACTCCCCGCTCAGTGCAGAAATCTGCTCCAGGATCCCTGAGAGATGCTATCCAGCCTCTGTTTTAGCATCACGATGGACGGTTCTACCATTGGCATTCAGGAGGGGTTGATTCTCAACACAATCAAGCTGTCTAAGCAAGCAGCCAGCACCGCAGCTGATGAATTCCACAGCTTATAATTACCCTTTGTGTATAACAATGAGCTCACAAACAAAATCAGGGTAAGGGGAACATCCAGCCAGGGTAGGAGAGCTGTGCTTGCACTTGATTGGTGGTTTTGTGTTTGCAAAGCTCAAGATAGGAGGAGGGAAGGGTGATCCTGGGGGACCTGAGAGCTGTATAGGACAGGCACAGCCAATCCACATTTTGTCCCCAACATTTTATCGAGGGTGGATGAAAAACCATCATTCCCAGCAACCACACTCTCCTCCGACCATTGATCAGGAGAGTGCACAGCTCTCCTAACCTGTTTATGGTGGTGAGAACAGTCCTAGGGCTTTTTCACATGACCAAATGGGGGTGGGCAGTGTCATCCCTGGGTGGGTCAGGTGTGGCAGGAAGCACACTGTGGAAGCAGGCAAGGCAAAGTCAAACATGCAGGCGGACGGGAGCCAAAGATCAGTCCATTAGGAGCAGGAAGGGTTGAAGTCCAAAAAAAGAGCAAAGGGCCAGAAGCCAGGGAGAGCAGGAGCAGGAGAGCAGGAGCAGGGGAGCAGGAGCAGGAGCACACATGCACAACAAAGTCCCTTCAGCAAATAGGGGAGGCAAATGGAGTCCTTTAATACAGAGCCAGCACTGCCCCCCACCTGATCCTGGAATCTCTTAAAGGGGCTGTGCCCTACTTCTTAAGTGCTGGCTGCAGCGTAGCTGGGTGGCTGCTGGTGGGGATTGGGGTACTCTGGGTTCATCCTCAGACTCAGAGTACATAGGCAAGGGTGTGTTGAGGGGGGTCAGCAGGTGGTGGCTCAAACATCATGCCTCCATCATCCTGGGATACCTCCATGTCAGACTTGGAGTTCATGACAGGCAGGAGGGAAGGCAGGATCAGACCTCTCTGCTTCCAGATGACCAGAGCCAACTCTTGGCTCTTCTGTGTGCAACCCCCCCCCCTGAATACTGCAGCAGCGTTCTCCAGAGCTGTGATTGGGAGCTGGGGCCTCCAACAATACCACAACGTAGTGCGGGAGTAGCGGAGAGGCAGCCTGTACTATTGCAATAGCTCCACTCTGCCTGGCTCCTCTTTCCACCTGGCTCTGTGGTTGCCAGCAGCCCAAGAGCAGCTTTAAATGCCACGGCTGCAGTCAACCCACAAATACGTTAGGACCAGTTTTCCCTCTAACAGGGATTCTCAGATGTTATTGACTTCAACTCCCAGAATCCCTAGCCAAAGGCCACTGCAGCTGGGAGTGCTGGGAGTTGTAGTGGACAACATCTGGGAATCCCTGTTAGAGGGAACAGTGGTTAGGACCTGCTTGGTTGCCCTTGGTTGACCTACCTTGCTTTTAACCTTTTAACCAAATCTTGGCAACCTGCTTTGGTACAGCTGTGTGTGTGCGTGTGTGTGTGTGTGTGGGGTTTTGCTCCCACTGCTTCAGATGACCAGAGATCCCTGGGTTAACCCTTTCCTACCCAGGAATCTCAGGTCATGAGAATAGCTCCCTAGTATTGTATTTTGTCTCTCTGAGTTTCCTACCCTCAGTGTCATTGGGTAACCCTACAGTCTAGTGCTATAGGAAGGAGAGAAAGATATTTGTATCCACTTCCCCTCCTCTACAGTATTAATGATGGTATAGACCTCTACCTTGTGCCTGATCTCACCCCTGTAGTCATCATGTTTCTAAACTAAAGGGCCCCTGATACCTCTCCTCCTCTTCCTCTTCCTCCTCCTCCTCCAGAAAGTGCTCCTCTTCACTTTGTTGCCCATGCTATTATTTGTGTCATTAAGGATCTGAGCCCTCTGAAAATAAATCATGGGTGATAACTCAGCTTCCCAACCCTTTTGCGGCTCCCTTTGGACCTTTTTTATATAGGCTCTGCAATGCAATGTGGCAGTTACTACAAGTGAGCAACATGAGAAGTGTCCTGCTTTCCAGCCACCTCTTATTCCTTCAGATATATTTATTATTTACGTTCTGTGTGGTGGAAGCAGCCAGAAGGAGTATACGACGCAGTACGCGGCAACCATTCAGTAAGAGCAAATCCCTCTCCGACCCCACCTTTTCTGTTCCTGCAGTCAAAATGCTGCTCTGGACCTCCAAAGGACCCGAATGAGACCTGGGAAGGAGATTCAGAATCAAAACAGCAAAGAATGCATAACTAGGTCAAAGAGGAGAGCTGGTCTTGTGGTAGCAAGCATGACTTGTTCCCATAGCTAAGCAGGGTCTGTCCTGGTTGCATATGAATGGGAGACCTAATGTGTGAGCACTGTAAGATATTCCCCTCAGGGGATGGAGCAGCTCTGGGAAGAGCAGAAGGTTGCATGTTCCATGCCTGGCAGCATCTCCAAGATAAGGCCGAGAGAGATTCCTGCCTGCAACCTTGGAGAAGCCGCTGCCAGTCTGTGAAGACAATACTGAGCTAGATAGACCAATGGTCTGACTCGGTATATGGCAGTTTCCTACGTTCCTATGTGCATCTCTAGAATATTTAAACTCAGGTTGCTTCTTCGGCTATTCTGTTTTATGCAAAGCTTCTGGACCAAGTGTGGTGTTTTTGGTTAACCCATTCCTTGATCCAGGCCAGCTTTTGAATGGGGCTTCACTTACTTGTATTACTTGGAGGCGGGGCTAACAAACAGCCAGCAGCAAGAGCCTGGAAAAGCAGTCTGCATCTGCCTCTCTGTACATAATATCTATTGCATGTAAACTGCCCTGAGCCATTTTTGGAAGGGCGGTATATAAATCAAATCAAATCAAATCAAATCAAATCAAATCCTATTAATATTCCTGATTCCAAGCCACTTCTTTGTTCTTGCATATCATAACTCTTTCCCTTGGATTCTACACTAAGCAGCTCTCAACATTACTTTTTAGAGCAGGATGTACACCTGTGTATGCACCTACTCCTTAGCATCATTGAACATCAGGCTTGAGTTTTCCTGCTTTAGAGCTGTTGTATGTCAGGCATAACCTGCACAGTCAAGAGGGCTCTCTCTCTTATTATCACTGGGCCCATTCTCATGATCAAAGTCAGGGTAGGAAGAGCATCCAGCCAGTCTCCAAGTCCCACGTGCACTCCTGATAAATGGTTGCCAGCAAACATCGAGGTAGGACGAGAGGGAAGGATCAGGCCTGGATCACACAATCATTCAGATCTAGGTTTAGTGTGGGTCACCAACATTAGCATGATTGTGTGAACCCACACCAAGGTGATTTATAGCCAAGATGAATCTGTGGTTTAGATCAGTCTTGAACTGGTGGCAGCCTGCCTTGAAGGAGCAGTATGCTCCTAGATTAGGGATCAGAACAATCTTTCTACTAAGGATAAATCCCAGGAAAGCATAGAATCACCCCCATTTTGTCCCAGAAGGTAAGTTCTTTGGAGCCTTTCCTGCCTGCCACCTCTTGGCAATCGTAAGACTCGCACCATCATATGCTGGTATAGGTAAACTACAGAGTCCTGTAGTCCAAATCTTCTATCTCTGCCACAGCAGCTGGTCCCTCACTGCTGCACATTGGAAGGCTCAGCAGTACCTTTTTTGTATGGGGATGGGGGGCACACCCCGCCCCAGAGGTGTTGTTGGTGCTGCATGAGCATCGCTACCATCTTTGTTGAAGGATCTTCTGCTGGTGAGGGAGTGGAAAGTTATCTATAGTTAGTTAGTTAGTTAGTTAGTTAGTTAGTTAGTTAGTTATAGCAGTGGTTCCCAAACTGGGAGCCTCCCAGTGTTGCTGAACTACAACTCCCATCAGCCCCAGTTACAATTTATTGTTCTAAAGCATGTTGGTGATGGACCTGATCCTATTTACTCTAATGTACGGCTGGACACATTTTGTGCTGTGCAAAGAAAGGATGTGTAGAAACTAAGTTTTTGGGCAGTTGGGTCGATGAAGTTTACTACTACCCTGTTTACTATTACTACTACTACAAATATTTATATACCACATTTCGGCAAAAGTTCTCAAAGGAGTTTACATAGAAAACTAACAATGGCTCCTTGCCCCCAAAGGGCTCCGGTCTGAAAAGAAACATACGGTAGACACCAGCAACAACCTTTGGAGGCATGCTGTGCTGGGGCTGGATAGGAACAGTTGCTCTCCACCTGCTAAATATAAGAGAACCATCACTTTAAAAGGTGCCTCTTTGCTCAGTTAGAAGGGATCAGTTAGTTTACTAAGATAGGGCTGCGTTCACACAATCACAAGGGTCCTGGTTAAAAAATTAATCAGGATTAGTTAAGCTAGTGGAGCCGACTCCAGAATTTCAGGGCAATCCCAGTCAAACCACTTCAGTTAACCAATCTTTAACCAGGATAGATAATTAACCATATATTTATCTAAAGATATAATCCTTCCTCCTTTCCTTCCTTCCTTTCACACCTATCTTTCCTTTCCCTTGTTCTGTCCTCTTTCTCCTTCTTTGTCTCTACTTTGTTCTATGCATTTCCATTTCCCCTTCCATCTTCCTTCCTTCCTGTTAGACATTCTGGAATAAGGGGTTGTTCATGCATAGGGGATGGCATGCCTGTGCAACAGGAAAAACAGCTTAACAATGCTAAGCAAGCTAGATTCCTTGCATATGAAGAAGGGGTGGGCATACACCTTTAACTTGAGAAAGAAAATGCAGGATCTTCAGTATACATGTTTTTCTACATTTGTAGGATTTTTGGAAGATTTCTTTTTTCAATTTAAAGAGGCAGGGGAACAATTTACAGAGAGTCAGAAGCTGGAAGCTCTGTTCCTAAGCATGCCCCGTAGCTATAGCAGTATAATCGGCCAATTGGAAACCCACACCAATCTAAGCTTTGAGAAAGCAGTGGAAATGTTGTCCTCTGAAGCAAATAGAAGAAAAATTTTGAATTCATGCTATGAAAGTGAATTGACAAGTAACTTTGCTCTTAAAGCAATAATTGGTCATTCCAGACGAAATCCAAGGTGGGGAGGGAATGCAGCAAGAGGAAACTGCATGGGCCCCCCACATTTACATACAAAGAGATCTGGCTTCGTTGCCGCCAAGGAAACTCAGTCCAGAGAGAGAGGTCACATGACCGCCAGCAGAGAGACTGTTCCTGAAATGAGGCCAACTGGGACTAATGCCTTTAGATGTTTTCTGTGTAACCAATTTGGCCACAAGGTGGCGAACTGTCCCAAGAATCAGACAAGAAGGACCAATTTTACTAAGGAGAATGTGAATCAGTTTACAGAAAGATATTCGAACAGGAATTTTAATGTTAATTTGATGCAAAGCGATGAAAAGTTTATTTTTGATTCTGGTTCGTCTGTGCATATTTCGAATAATCTGGCTTTATATACTGAACTGTTTGATATTCCTGAAGAGACTGTTTATTTGGGCAATAATACTACAATTAAAGCCAAGAAGAAAGGCGGAGGAATTTTGTATTGCAAATTGCTGGATGGATCTGTTAAACCATTTTTTCTTAAAGATGTTTTGTATATCCCTGACTTCTCAAGCTCCTTGATTTCAGTATCAAGGCTAGAGAAACAAGGCTGTGAACTGTATATTAAAAATGGACAATGTGTTGTTACCCAGAATGGAGAAGTTTGCCTTGTAGGCTCTAAATCCAAACGTCTTTATTGTGTGGAGGAGCAATCTACAGACAGAGAAAGACCAGCCCAGTCCAAACCTGAGGCATACCAGCCTAATGAAGTGAACCTTGCTCAGTCATGCCTGCATGAAAACTGCTTGCAACTGTGGCATAGACATCCCAAAAGACATCCCATAGACATCCTCATACATCCCAAAGGAAAGGGACTCAGGAGTTATGAGTCAATCCAGAACATGAAGGAAAAGGGATTAGCTAATGGCATTGATTTTGTACCATGTGACATTGTAACTAACTGTGTTTGTTGTCTTGAGTCCAAAGCAGTTAACAAGCCATTTCTTAAGCAGAGTGAAAGGAAGACCGGATGACCCCTGGAGCTGATCCACAGCGATATATCTGGACCACTACCAGCAACCATAGGTAATCAAAAATATTTTCTAACTATAACAGATGATTTCTCACAATACACATGTGTATTTCTACTAAAGGAAAAATCAGAGATGCTCGAGAAATTAAAAGAATATGTGGCAATGGCAAGCAACAAATTTGGCTGGAAGCCAAAGATCCTACGCACAGACAATGGAGGAGAATATATGTCCAACGACACACAGCAGTTCCTGAGAGAACATGGAATCGTGCATCAAACCACGGTAGCTTACTGCCCATCCCAAAATGGAATCTCAGAAAGAAAGAACAGAAGTCTACTGGATATGGTAAGATGCATGCTTGCTGACGCACACCTCCCACAGAAATTCTGGGGAGAAGGCATCATGACTGCTGCATACATACAAAACAGAATGGACACAAAGCCTATAGGAACAACACCATATGAACTTTGGCATGGTCATAAGCCATCCATGACGCACCTGCATGTCTTTGGAAGCACGGCTTACTCATACATCCCAAAGGAAAAAAGGACTAAGTTAGGGGCTAGGGCCACAAAAGGGATTTTTGTAGGCTACTCAGCACAATCCAAAGGCTACAGAATTCTGGATCCTGACACCAACAGGATAACCATAAGCAGAGCGGTGTATTTTGATGAGAATGAAAGAGCTACACCTTCAGAGGGTGCCTGCACCGAAGCAAGCAACCAGACCAAGTACCCTGATGACTGGATTATGCTTCCTGATCTCAGAGGAATTGAGCAGGAGGAGACAGCAGATCCAGATCCAACCACAGTCGACACAGAGACCCCCAGCGATCCACCAGACGCACCTGAGGTAACAAGAGAGACCACAGAGGGTGAGGTGAGGCGATCAGCACGCTCAAACAGAGGTGTTCCAGCTCCGAGACTGTCCTACCTCGCAGGAATGGCGGAACAACCAGAACCTTCATCATGGGAGGAAGTATCCCAGCTACCACAACCAGAAGATTATGATGAAACCTTTGCACCAGTGGTTAAACATACCACAGTAAGGACTCTGTTAAGTATTGCTGCTAGCAAAGGAATGCATGTTGAACACCTAGACGTGAAAACTGCATTCTTGCATGGCGAACTAGAAGAGGACATTTACATGCAACAACCACCAGGTTTCTTAGAGAAAGGCAAAGAGGACTATGTATGCAAACTGCAAAAGAGCATTTACAGTTTAAAACAAGCTGCCAGACCATGGAATATAAAACTAAATGATATGCTGCTTCAAGCAAACTTCAAAAGAAGCAACGCGGATCCCTGTCTATACACGAGATGCATAGATGGCAAGTGGACTTACATTTTGGCGTATGTTGATGATTTGATTCTTGCCTATGAAAATCCAGATGACAGCAAGGAAATAATGCATCATCTGAACAGAGAAGTGGAAGTCAAGCGACTTGGCAACATTGCATACTACTTGGGCATTCAAGTACAAAGAGAGAAAGATGGAAGTTTCCTCATCATCCAAGAACAGAAAATTAAAGACTTGATAAACCTGCTCAGACTGGAAAATGCGAATCCTACACCAACTCCAATGGAAGTGAACTACATAAAGCAAGAAGATCAAACTGAGCCACTATCTGACAACCATCGATATTGTGAAGCATTGGGTAAACTTTTATACATTAGTACACTCACTAGGCCAGGTATTAGCACAGCAGTTGGCTTACTTTGTAGAAAGACTGCATCACCAACAGTCAAGGACTGGAATGCAATTAAAAGACTTGTTAGGTACCTAATGGGTACTGCACACTTTAAGCTCAAGTTGCCAGCTAATAGTCAACCAAAACTAGAAGCATACGTAGATGCAGACTGGGGTGGAGATCTAACAGAAAGGAAATCCACCAGTGGTTACATAATTTTCTATGGAGATGGAGCCATAAGCTGGCCAAGCAGAAAGCAAGACATAGTAGCATCATCAACCACTGAAGTGGAATATGTATCGGCTGCACAGGGCAGTCACGAGATACAATGGCTGTGTCAACTACTGAAGGACCTAGATACAGAGGTACCACAGCCTATACCAGTGTATGAAGACAACCAAAGCTGCATTCAACTCTCCAAACAAGAAGATGTAAAGAGGAGTACCAAATATATTGATGTAAAGTACCATGTAGTGAGAAGTCTGCAGAAAGATGGACTAATCAAGCTGATCTACTGCCTGACAAATGAAATGCTTGCAGACATACTCACTAAGCCACTACCAAGACCCCGCTTTGAAAAGCTGAGAGAGAAAATGAATCTTGTGAGCTGAGTCACGAGACATCGAGAGGGGGTGTTGGAAGTTAAAGGACTTTGCGCTGTCTCTTTGTCTCAGACAGTGGAGGACAGACTAGTAAGTCAGAGGGCTAGAGAGTCAAGACATTGGTCATCTCTTCTCCACTGCTCTGATGCTATCCCTTTGATATGTAGATTGCTAATCTCAGGGATTAAACTTCCTTCCTCTCTCTCTTCCCTACTTACCCCTCTACCTTGCAACATGGCAAGCCTCTCTCCCTACACCATATGTGCAGAGAAGATGCAGAATCCATCTGCATCCAGCTAGATAGATAGATAAGAGATCCTAACTCCTCACTTTCCTATCTAGAATGGAGTTCCTTAATAAATGCCTTTTATATTGATTTGAAACTATGAATTGGCTCCAAGTTACTTTACTCTTAGCATACATGCATGCCTAACTAAACTACCGCTGTGTTGTGCCTCTGTGCACTCTGCTATAATGAGAAAGGGATTCTCTCACCACAGAGAATTTCCAACAGATTGCCCCACACCCCAATGCTGCTCTTTAGGTATTCTGGAGTGCTGAATTATTGGTTAAAATGCCCCAAGGAGCTATCTATGGATAGATATGTGAAATTGAATTATTCCTGTGTGAAAAAAATTGAGAAGTGAGAATTTGGGGATTTGGAGAATAATTCTCCCAAATAATTTGTCCCACCCCCCGATGAAGTATAACCAAATACATGCAAACTGGAGAATGTTCTTTTCTGGCAATCATAATTTGTGCTCTGAGACTCAGGTTATCTGCTCCTCACAAGCTGATTGGATCCCCATTCTTCTCTTGGTCCTTTCAACAGTGCTTCATTGGGAAAAGCTACAGTTTTTAACTGGAGGGTCTGGAGCAATTAACAATGCTTAACTGGGTTTCTGCCAGTGATGAGTTCCCCTGATTTGATTGTGATCAGTTCTTTCCTCTTCCTCAAGGCAGGTAGAACTGTCCTGTCTCTTGAAAACAAGAAAGAGCTCCTGCCCCCCAGCATACACCAGTCCCTCTGTTCTCAAAGCAAATTAGTTTGATCTAGGCTAACCCTTTCCTCTAGGGTTGCTGATACTATTACTACTGTAGCTGATGATGTGCCAGCCAGGAGTGACACCCTTACTGCTTTAGATTACTCTAATCCTACAGGTCTATGGAGTTTATATAGAAAATAAAGCAAGGATTTCCCAGTCACCATTTTTGCAAGGGGTGTGCACGAACTGTTCAATGTAGAACTGTTTTGCATAAAACCGGGCTGATTCAGAGGTTTGATTGTGAACCAAACTGGGGCCAGCTCGGACTGTGATCGAACTGCTGAACTGAATTTGAACTGAACCACATTTTTTTGGTTTGTGCATTCCCCTAATATCTGCCTTTTATTTTATTTCCACATGTGACAACCCATACTGTACTCACTGGCAGCAACTCTCCAATGTCCCAGGAAGAGCACTTTCCCTGCCCTGCTTCCTGAGATCCTTTTAACTGAAGATGCAAAGGAGTGAACATATCCTCTACCATGAAGGTACGAATTTCTCTTTTAGCTCCTTTCATATTTCTCTGCATGGTTTGTCTTCTATATGCTTTATCATCCTCATATATATATATATTCTGAATTATTTCAGTCTTCTCAACATACTTCATTGGTACTCCACCTCTTTGGTGCTGCTCTCCAAGATGAGGTCTTATCTAGAGTGGCCATCAACATTTCACCTACAGCAAAATTAGGAATGAATTTGTTATGTGTTTGTGTCTTAAGTGGGCATGCACACCCCTTGAGTAATTTGGAGAGAAGCTGAAAGGATTTAGATAAGAATGCTAAGTTTCAGCTTAAGTTGTGACATTTCGGGGGGGGGGGGAGCAATGGTCAGGTTCCAGGCTTTGGGCCCAAACGCTGAGCACAAACACTGAAGCTAGTGCTTTATGGGGCCTGATGGACAGGGATTGGCCCTTGGGGTCAGCTGACTAGATGCTGAAACAGGCTGGTTCTGCAGCCTTGAAGCCCAGAGTTCAAGGCCAGACCACATATTATGACAGTGGACCGGGTCTCACTATCAGTGAGACCCGGTTTGGGGCTGTGAGCGGGAAGGGAGCCCTGGGTGGCCGGATCGGCCGCTCACACAATTGCTGGCTTCGAGACGGAGCCGGCGGGGGCTGGGGAGCTTGGGGGCTGTGCGGCCCCCGCGGCCCCTGCAAGCCCCAGTATGTCCTGCGCAAGCGAGCAGGGCATACTGGGGAGACCCCCGGAGCCAGGAAGCGGCTTTTCGCCTCCCGGTCGGGAGTCTACTCATGAGTAGCCACAGCAAGTAGCCATGGCAAAAACAGAGCAAGAGCCACGCTGTGGCTACTCACGAGCAGATAGCCCGGGTTTGTGGAGCGCTGCGAGCCCAGTGGTTCTGGCGATCAGCAAAAATTGAGCTAGCAGAGACCCGCCTGATTTTTGCTGATCATCAGAATAGCCCCAAGGGTTCTCAAACATAAGTCTCCAGACATGGTTGGACTAAAACTCCCATCATCCATTGTGGGTGATGCGAGTTGTAGTCCAACGTCTGGAGACCCACATTTTGAGGACTCCTGCATTACCACAAGCACGGCCTTGTCAACTGTGTGCTAGTTCCGCCCCGCCCCCCCAATATCATTCACGTGCAGGTGGGGGAGGGGTACTCTGGATCCAGACTGCAGTGTGGCTGTGGGGTGGGGGGAGATTTAACCCTTTGCCTTCACCATGGTCCCAGTGTGGATGAGCTGCAATTTGGGAGCTGGGGGGGAGAGCAGGGACAAGGACATGATTGACAAGCCTACTCTTTTTGGAATGTGTGATTTGGCACTCAGTCCACCAAACTGGCACCAAACTGAGTCTGACCCCTCAAGCCTGGTAGAACTGTCCTGTCTCTCGAAAGCAAGAACGAGCTCCTGCCCCCAAGCATACACCAGTCCCTCCATTTTCAAAGCCAAATCATTTCATCTGGGCTAATCCTTTCCTCTAGGGTTGCTGATACTATTACTACTGTCACTGATAATGTGCCAGCCAGGAATGACACTCTTACTGCTTTAGATTGCTCTAATCCAACAGGTCTATGGAGTTTAGAGACTGAAAATAGAGCAAGAATTACCCAGTCACCACATCTGCTAGGGGTGTGCACAGACCGTTCGATGTAGAACCCCTTTGCATCAAACTGAGATGATTCGGCAGAGTTGGTTCAAGACCCAAACCCAATCCGAGATGATTCGGCACTTTGGTTTGAGAATCCAACCCCACCAGAACCCTACAGGGAGAGGGTTCCATGCACCTCGAAAGAACCATCCCTTTGCTATAACATTAAAAAGAGGATTCTGCTATACTTTAAATACTCATAGGGGTAAGATAATTAATATTGTTAGTTTATTTATCATATTAATGAAGCTTCTTGACATTTCCAAACTTATTCAGAGAATGGGCCAGATCCATCTTAAAAAATACTGGGGCCTTTCACACAATCACGCAAGCAGGGGGAAGGCAGAGTTAAGCCTACTTTCCCTGCAGATGATCCGGATTAGCCCCAGCCACACCACGGCGCACACAATCGCCATGGCCATGACCAGCAGGGTGTTCTGGAGTCCAGGGGAATCCCACAATGCACTGCGCAACGAGCATGGTGCATTTGGGGAGTTTCCCAGGGGACCGGTGCTCTAGGTGCTCATCTCTGCGTCAGCACAGATTGCAAGCAGCCCACACTGACACACGATCCTGGAAACCTGGGTCAACAGTGGGTCAAGAGCTGGAATCTGGGTCAAGAGCCGGGCTCTGGGATTGGGTTTGGTGCTGAGGGAGTGCCGGGACCTTTGTGGATCCATGGGGATCCCTCACTGTCTTTTTGGATTAAGCCAAACTTCCCAGTCTGCTTTCAGGCTAGTTTTCTCTTCTTATCGAAGACCATGTGACAGGAAAGACTCCGGTGGGGAGAGAGATTAGTACTAGCCAATCAAAATCTGCAGGGGAGATGAACCTTCACCCCACTTTCCATGTGGGTCCTGGCTAGGAAGGAAGCGAAGGGGTTGGCCTGGCTGCTGGGAGGGTGGAGGAATCTCCGAACTACCTGGCCGCACTGGCTTCTCCTGCTTGTTCTGGGGTAGAGGAATGAGTGAATGACGCTTCTATAAACTGTGGAGGCCTTTTAAAATAATGAATTTAAGCTATAGAACCCTAATATACTATGAAGCTATTCCCGCAATCACTGGGAAGTGGGCTAAGGGAGCGTGGGAATCACCAGGCTTGCAGGAGGTCCTGGTGCTGCCAAGGTGGCTAGCCCGCCTAATCCCCCCTCCCCTTAATTGAGATTAATGAAGCAAGTGCACCGTTAACCTCTTTTTTTTTTTTTGCTTGCACAGGTCATCCTGGGACTTACAGGGCCACACGGCCCCCGATCCCCGCAGCCCCCACCGGCTCCGTGATGGAGCTGGCAGCCCCAGGGCTGCTCTTTGATAATCTGTGGGGAGAGTGGGCGAAGCCCGCTCTCCCAAAGACCTGGCAGAAGCTCTTCTCACGGATCTTGAGAAGAGCTTCTATGAATGCATTGCCTGGCACTTTGCTGTAGAGTTCCAGTCTGGTGGATCAGGGAGTAAAAGGGAGCGGGAAATATTTCAGGGGGAGCCTTGCGACCCCTTGCTACCCCTTGGAAGCATCGCTGCTTCAATGCTGAGGCTTCAGTAGCCTTCAGCTTTGTGGCAGGGGGTGATGGTAGTCGTGGTCCAGCATCATCTGGGGACCCACTTTTGACAATCCTTGAATTGGTGAATTTCCTCTTCACGTTAGCAGCCGATTCTGACAGCCCGGCTGCCTCTCTCTCTGCCTTATCTATTTGCTTGAGCTCTACTTCCTTTCTGAAATCTGTTTGCCAGAGTCTGCTGCAGCTGGCATGATCTGATTAACCGGGAGGTTTTTCTACTCATTTCACAAGCCCTAGGACCCCCCACCCCACCCAGGCAACAAGGAGGAGGAGCTTCTTCACCTCCCTGGCCTTGACTTGGCTTCTGTGCTCTGAATTTTCTATTTCGCTCCAGCAGGAAGAGTTTGTCTTGATGGGGCCATTGATTTTAAATCAGGCTGCTTTATGCTTCTGACAGCCCCTGTGTGCACCAAAGGGGCCTGGGTGTTGAGAGAGTGGCGGGGGGGGGTCCTCTCTCCGCTCAGCTCTGCCTTCCAGCCCTCCCCCCACCACCGGTGAGTGACACGTGTCCAGCACCGCGCTGAGCTGCACCGGGGGCACTTGATATCTCCATTCTGCGCATCAATTGGCTTTTATCGCTTCAACCTTCCCACTGCACCAAAGAGCGCTGGAGGTTCTTGACCCTGCTGGGTTAAAGGAGGCCGGAAGAGACACGGGGAGCCCGTGCTTCAAAACAAACTGAACAACAAAGCCAGCCAAAGATGCTCTGCCTGATGGAGCCGTGCTGCGGCAGAGGCCGGGAGGAGAGCGCTCGTTTGGAGAGAGAGGAAGATAGACAAAGATGTCAGGAAGGACTTGGCTGGTAACAGAAGCGCCGAAGCCTCGTGCACCTGGGCCTCCAACTGGAAGCCATCTAAGGTCAGCCCACTTGCTCAGAAGCTTATGCGGTTCCCTGTGGACTAGTATCTTAGTCACACACACTTTCCGGATTAGATTTCCACCCCCTGTGGTCGCCATGTGCTACTGAAATGAAAGCGAGTGATGCCACTGAAGTTAGTCATGCCCAGGAATGGTGTCTCATTGGTTCCATAGGGAGGGGCACTTCAAAGCCCATCTCCTCAAGATTCAGAGGTCAAAGGCAGGTGAGTCACAAGTCGGCTGCTTAAAGGCCCCAAGCCATTTATTCCAGATAGAGGCCAAACTTCAAATGCCATGGGGATTGAATGGCACCCTAGGACTCTTTCATAGGAGCATAGGAAGCTGCCTTATACTGTCCAACCATTGGTCCATCTAACATAGGAACATAGGAAGCTGCCATATACTGAGTCAGACCATAGGTCCATCCAGCTCAGTATTGTCTACACAGACAGGCAGCAGCTTCTCCAAGGTTGCAGGCAGGAATCTCTCTCAGCCCTATCTTGGAGATGCTGCCAGGGAGGGAACTAGGAACCTTCTGCTCTTCCTAGAGCAGCTCCATCCCCTAAGAGGAATATCTTACAGTGCTCACACATCAAGTCTCCCATTCATCTGTAACCAGGGTGGGCCCTGCTTAGCTAAGGGGACAAGTCATGTTTGCTACCACAAGACCAGGTAGCTGGCAGTTATGGTGGGAGCCCTGGCTGGGGAAGCTCAATAGCTCCTCCGGATACTCCCTGGCTCCTTAGAACAGGAGCTTTCCCAGACAACAGGCTTTACCACAGGTTTACTGTGAGGCTTTTATGTGAGTTCAAAGCTGCCCCAAACCACTGATGCAAACAGTGGAACTTTTTTTTTACCCCACATATACATTGGGCTACATTCTAATGTGCAGCGGAAAACCCGAATTGGGTTTGAAGTGCTCTCTGATAGCTTGCAGGGACTTTGGGGTAAATCTGGCCAAAATGTGAATGCACCCCCTCTGTTCTGGAGGAGATGTGAGCTAAAAGCTGGGTGTGGAAAACTTCCAGGGCACAGTGGGTTCTTTGGATCCATAAGCTCTATAACAGCTCCACCCCTGCCAAGTAGGGAGGAGCTGACTCCCCAGATCTGACGTCCCGCTTTCCCTGCTCTGGATCCTAGCAGGAATATCAGGTTTTGGAATGTCAGCAGCAGGTTCTGTGTACACACCCTCCTGAGAGTAATTAAGAAGCAAAATTCTCCACGATTCTACTAATGGTAATAATAGTTGTTCCTTCTTAGGCACCTAAAAATGAAACTGCTGTACAAACTTGAAATTAACACTGACAACAACCTGCCCCCAGGCTTCTAATCTAAATAAACAGACACATGTAGAGGAGGAAGGAAGGATTTGCACTCCTGTAAAAAAGCAAGGGGGGATTTTAAATGTTAAATATAAACAATATGTTCTTTAGAACTATTGTGCACCTCAACAATTTACCCTATTTTTTTTAAAGAAATGTGCCTTTTGAGGGAGAGTTTGTTTACACACACACACACACACACACACACACACACACACACACACAGAAGCGAGAACAGGAAACCCCACACCCATCTCGCAAAGTTCCAGGAATATAAAGCTCGGGAAGAATAATGGATTCCAACATTTTGAGTTCCACTCTGCTAAGCATGGTAAAGGGGAAGATCAAAATCTGTGTCACAGTCTGGCAGAGGGAGATTCCATATGCACTGCTGGCCCAAAAGCTTTTTATTTCAGTTTCACATCCGGCAATTAAACTTTTACATTAATTCACATTGGCAAATTAATTAATGAGGTCAGTTCTCCCAAGTCAGTCAGTCCTTTCTTGCAGTCATAGACCAGTACATAGTTAAAACATACATACTTACAAAAAAACTCAACATAATAAAACAGACAGATTCTAACACAATACTGACAGGTTAAATTAAGGCAGTTGTGGTGATCTCCAGATAGATCTTACTGAAAACCTTACTGAGCAGTCCATTACAATCATAAAACAGGAATCATAGAAAAAAGAAAGCAGAACATTATCCCGACAAGAAATGGTGGCAACCTTAAGCAGGCTGCCTCTTATCAATCTGTTTTGCATCATTGATTTGTGGCAGCATCAGAGATGGAGATGTATGTCCCTCCTTCCCACCTGCCCTCCCACGCTGCCCACTTGTTCCTCCAGCACCCAGTCTCTCTCCACTTCTGCTTCAACTTCCTCTACCTCTCCTTTCCTGTCTTTTCAGAACTGAATGCACAGAAGGAAAAGGTCTGGCTATTCATCTGCCTGATGGGTGGAGGCAACATGGCTGCCTATGGCTGCTGCCCAGGCTCGGACTGGCCCACAGGGCAACAGGGCATATTCCCGGTGCACCCTACCCGTGTGGCACCCCTGCGCCCCAACTCCCACCCTTAACGACCCATTCTGCTCAAAACCCAGCGCCCTCCCCACATACATTCCACCGCCCTCTCAGTGCCCCCAGACCGGCCCTGCTGCCTCCACTACCATGAGGTGGGTTGTGGTGAAACCCTCTAGGTACATAGGAAGATGCCATTTACTGAGTCTAGAGAGCTGAATCCATCTAGCTCAGTATTGCCTACCCAGACTGGCAGCGGCTTCTCCAAGGTTGCAGGCAGGAGTCTTTCTCAGCCTTACCTTGGATATGCTGCCAGGGAGGGGACTTGGAACTTTCTGCATGCAAGTAGGCAGATGCTCTTCCCAGAGCAGCCCCATCCCCTGAGGGGAATACAGGTGAAACTCGGAAAATTAGAATATCATGCAAAAGTCCATTAATTTCAGCAATGCAAATTAAAAGGTGAAACTGATATATGAGACAGATGCATTACATGCAAAGCGAGATAAGTCAAGCCTTAATTTGTTATAATTGTGATGATCATGGTGTACAGCTCATGAAAACCCCAAATCCACAATCTCAGAAAATTAGAATATTACATGGAACCAATAAGACAAGGATTGAAGAATAGAACAATATCGGACCTCTGAAAAGTATACAGTGTACTGTGCTTGATTGGCCAGCAAACTCGCCTGACCTGACCCCATAGAGAATCTATGGGGCATTGCCAAGAGAAGGATGAGAGACATGAGACCAAACAATGCAGAAGAGCTGAAGGCCGCTAATGAAGCATCCTGGTCTTCCATAATACCTCATCAGTGCCACAGGCTGATAGCATCCATGCCACGCCGCATTGAGGCAGTAATTGCTGCAAAAGGGGCCCAAACCAAGTACTGAATACATATGCATGCTTATACTTTTCAGAGGTCCGATATTGTTCTGTTCTTCAATCCTTGTCTTATTGGTTCCATGTAATATTCTAATTTTCTGAGATTGTGAATTTGGGGTTTTCATGAGCTGTACGCCCTGATCATCACAATTATAACAAATTAAGGCTTGACTTATCTCGCTTTGCATGTAATGCATCTGTCTCATATATCAGTTTCACCTTTTAATTTGCATTACTGAAATTAATGGACTTTTGCACAATATTCTAATTTTCCGAGTTTCACCTGTATCTTACCGTGCTCACACATGTAGTCTCCCATCCAAATGAAAACCAGCGTGGTTTGCTTAGCAAAGGGAACAATTCATACTGTGATGACGATGAATATTTATATACCGTTTTTCATGCAAAGTTCTCAAAGCGATTTAAATAGAACTAAACAAACAAACAAACAAACAAACAAACAAATAAATCCACAGGTGTAATCCCACTACTGATCAGCAAGGGAGTTTTGACCTGCTCTGTCTCTGGCCTGGGCTAAATTCATGCTTCCTAAATGCAGCAGGGAAATAACCTGCCTAGGGAGCAAGAGGTTGCTGGTTTGAATCCCTGCTAGTATGTTTCCCAGACTGCCTATATCGGGGAGTGGTGATACAGGAAGATGCTGAAAGGGAGATGGCAATGGTCAACCCCTCCTGTATTCTACCAAAGACAACCACAGGGCTCTGCGGCCGCCAGGAGCCGACACCGACTCGACGGCACAACTTTACTTTACTTTCCCACAAGACCAGCTCTCCCTCTGTAAGAACATTGTCCAAACTTTCTCTGTGATTATTTATTGCATTTATATCCTTAGGAGGAACCCTGAAACTGGGAGAGATTTTCCACTTGGGGGACATTTCTCCACATCTGCATCAAGCGGCGACCTGAGCTGTCAGTAGCCTGCATGGCCAGGTACAGCAGGGCTCCCACCTGAGGCTCCCACCCAGCTGGTGGAGAGCAGCTCAGATGGTGAGCCAGGAGCTGCAGCGGTGTCCGGGTGCAGCCACTGATACCTCTTGCATTAGCCACCTTTTGGACCAAGGGCAGATCTACTAGTGAGTGCCCCCACGCTAAGAACAGGGACCCTGCCAGAGGGTGGGGCCACCAGGGGGAACTTCTACAGGCCACACCATTTGCTGACTTAGCTACAGTCCCCCCCCCCTGCAATTTGCCACACTCCCTCCCACTTCTGGCTTCCGCTGGCTTCTATGGCCCCACTCACGGCTCAAGCAGGCACTGCAGCTGACTTGTTTCCCTTTTATGGCTGCAGCGCAGTAGAATGACACGGCGGTGATGTCATTATACCGCACCACGGATGGTTTGCTTCCCATAGCCAACTCCAGTGGCTGCAGTGTTTAGTGGGGCTGCAGAGGCCAAGGGTGGCAGGTGAGTGGCGGCGGGGAAATGTGTGTCTGCGGTGGCAGTAGCCCACCACAAAATCTGGACATGGACCGCCACCAGTATTTTGGACCCAGGAGTCACCAAGTCCCGGTTGAATAGCCAGGTAAGGGGAAGCAGAGACGGAGTGTCTCGGTGTGCATGAGAGGGGAACATCAGGAGAACTTTGCTTCAGGCATGAAAATGTCTTAGGGGACCTGCCTTATATGGATTCATCTGACTCAGGATTGTCTACACAGACTGGCAGCGGCTTCTCCAAGGCAGGAGTCTCTCTAAGCCCTATCTGGAGATGTTGCCAGGGAGGGGACTTGGGACCTCTGCATGCATGCAAGCATGCAAATGCTCTTCCCAGAGCAGCCCCATCCCTTAAGGGGGATATTTCACAGTGCTCAAACATGTAGAGGCTCGAGCCTAACCAGGCTCTGCGGGGAGAACGGGCTAACGAGCAGGCAGCTCGCCCTGGGTGGCTGGATCGGCTGCCCACAAAACTGCCAACTCCGCCATGGGGCTGGTAGGAGAGGCAGGGATCGGGGGCTACTCGGTTCCCGGAAGTCCCAGAACGTCCCATGCGAGTGCCCAGGGCATTCTGGGGAGGCCCCTGAAGCCCAGAGACTGCATTGTGGTGGGACTGAACTGCATCATGGTGACTCATGATCGCCGAAACGGGGTTAGCGAAGCACTTGGTCTGCTAACCTTGTTTAAGGGAGGGGGGACAAGCAGGCTAACCACCGGGAGCCACGTGGCTCCCGATGGTTCTCATGGCTAGGCTCCCTTAGCCCACTTTCCTGCAGTCGTGAAAATAGCCTCGTAGTCTCCCATTCCAATGCAAACCAGGGTGGACCCTGCTTAGCAAAGGGGACAATTCATGCTTGCTACCACAAGGCCACCTCTCCTCTTACGCTGCTCCTGACCCCAACACACACCCCTGCAACCACCGTCAGGTGGGTACAATGCAGGCCAGTCGACATGTACTCTTTCTGATACATTGCTCTGAGATGTGTCCCTTTCACGTGCAAACATTGCTCAGCTCTGCTTCTGGCTGGCAGCATGACTCATCTGGTTGGGGGAGCGATCCGGAGCAGAAAAACCTGGCAGCTTGTCCTTATGAAAGCCACCAGCACCTCCTCGTTCCCGGCACCTCCTGGTGCTCAGCCTGCCTGCCTCCCCTCGCTGCCTGCCTCTCCTTGTCTGATTCAGTTTAACATCTTTAGGGGCAGGAGACAAATGCAGCGAGGTGCAGAGACAAACCTTGCTTTTGATCGATAGCATTTAACAACAACACAGTCACCAACTCTGGTGGGTGTTTCCCCCCACTTTTCAATTTCAGTTCAGACCTTGCTGTCGCTGTACTGAAACCTGTGAAACAGTCGCGAGAAAAAGAGAGAAAAGTGGTGGGTGGGGGGAGAGAGAGAGAGAGAGGAGAGAGAGGGACGTGGCAGGAAAATTACATTTCTGATGCCACACAGCATTCTGACCTGTTGCAACTGATAGTGATGCTGGGTTGCTATGGCAACCACAGAACCTCAAAAATGGTCCTGGGTTTTGAGGGAAGGAGGTTTCCAAGACACTCCTTCAGTGTCTTGCCACATGCCGAATCTAACCAGGAGGACCTGCTCCTTATAGAAAGGCAAGCCCTGTGCCAGCTTCCTAAAAAATGGTGAAGGGTGTGTGTGTGTTTCTAGCTCCATTTCCCACACTCCATGGTCTTGACATGCTAGCAAGTATTAGCGAAGATAATTTTAAAAAGACCAATAGAGTTTATCTCTATTCTATAGTGCAGCTGAATTGTGGAATATTGGCCCACATGATGCACAAGGCATCATAGGATTTCTATAGGAGGAGAGCTGGTCTTGTGGTAGCAAGCATGAATTGTCCTCTTTCTAAGCAGCACCCACCCTGGCTGCCGCGAGCAGGGAGAGGACTAAAAAAGGCCCATAAATGGGCTGAACCGGCCCTAAAAAGACCGGGGGGAGGCCAGCGCGGGGATCAGGAATCATTGAAGACCCTACCACGGCTGCTGCAGCTTCCCCCTGGAGGCTGCCAGACTGGGCGGTAAGTTTCCTTCCTTCCTTCCTTCCTAGTTTTTAGATCCCACCCCCCTTCGAGCCTGGGCCTCAACTGGTTCAGCTTCGAGCCGAACTAGGGCCTGGCTTGATGTGTGAGTGTCGTGAACTGCTATCCCGGCTATCCCTACAGGATTTACAACCCCCAGAGAGAGAGTAAACAGAAAGCAGTAATGAAACTGGATGAAGAACAAAAGGCTTGCAAAGAAAACAGTAAATGAATTAAGTCCCCTGAACTGAAACTAGGTCTCCCCACTGCCCCCGCCGCTCTAACAATAACTGAGTAATAAGTGGAAGAAAAGACAAAACAAGGAATGAAACAAGCAAAGGACACAGAACAAGGAATTAAGGGAACAATACAGGGAAGTACAGACAAGACAAACTGGAACACGGAAAAGATATAATTCCAAGAGCACAGTATCTGCTGCCAGCAAAGTTGCAAACAGCAACTCAGCCATGAGAGACTGTTGACTATATATGACTCAACAGAACCAGGAACCAATCAGGCTTCCCTGAGTCAGCAGTTTGGCTTTCTTCCCTGTTATCTCCTGCACCTGTGCGAGTCCCTCTGAGCCTGCCTCTTGATACTTCGTCTCACTATAGGTGGAATCCCAGGCTCTTCCACATCAGAATTCAAGTCTGGCAGCTGTTGAGAATCCTCAGGTTCCGAGTCTGGTTTCTCTGCCAAATCTTGCTGCTGTGGCTCACTAGCAGGCGAGTCTTCCTGCTCTGAGTGTTCTGATTCCGAAGTCTGAGCCATGACAGTGTGGAACTGAATGGGGCCTGGTTCGGTTTGAGTCTGGTTCAATTTGAACTGAACCGGTCTTCCAGGTTCCATGCACTCCCGTAGTGAATTGGGAGAAACAGAAACAAAATAAGAACTACTACTACTACTACTACTACTAGTAAAATTAATAAACTTTATTTGTTAGCCACCCCAAAACAAATTGTTCTCTGGGTGGCTCACCACACAGGATTAAAACACCATAAAAACACACAACACATTAAATCGTAACAGACAAAAGGAGGGGGGGGAATACAATACAATGCAGTTTAAAAACTCATTCTAAAATCAGTTAAAAACCCAATCAGATCAGATCATAAATTCAGAATTTAAAAAGTCTGTGTGAACAAAAAGGTCTTTACCTGGAGTCTAAAAGAACAAAATGATGAAGCCAGGTGAACCTCACTGGGGAGGCTATTCCATATTCGGGGTGCAACCACTGAAAAGGCCTTCTCCCTAGTAGCCACCCATCTCACCATCCCACTCGTCCTCCAAGGAGCCCAGAGTTATGTTTATCTTCACAAAAACCCTGTGAGGCAGGTTAGGCAGAGAGATTCATGACTGGCCCAGTCACCCAGTGATTTTCATGGCTGAATGAGGATTTGAACTCAGTTTGCCCCAGTCCTAGTCCAACACTCTAACCACACCATGCTGGCTCTTTTAGAAGTAGTGGTGGTTGTGGTGGTGGAGGAGGAGTAGAGAAGTAGAAAAGGAGGAGGAGGAGGAGGAGAAGAAGAAGAAGAAGAAGAAGAAGAAGAAGAAGAAGAAGAAGAAGAAGAAGAAGAAGAAGAAGAAGAAGAAGAAGAAGAAGAAGAAGAAGAACTACTTCAAAAAAATTAGTGAATGGGGATATATCTGTCCTCTCTGCACAGTCTTTGTGAACTGGAAGCTAAAGAATCAGAGACCCACTTAGTAAAAGGAGAGTGCTGGGTGGCTAGGCTGGAGTTTGGAGATGCTGGTGGCCAATGTGAGCTTGGGATCATAGGTAGAGATTTGCACAGCCAAGAATCTTTGGTAACAAGCCTGCCATGTTCTCTCTCTGGGCACTTTGGCCAGGTTGTTTTGAGTCCAATAGACAGAGATCTGCACAGCCAAAAGATCTCTGGAAGTAATGCCCAGGTGTTCTCTCTGCAGGGTGTTCTGGGTGGACTGCTCAAAATGTGGGCTGGAGGATATTGCCTCTTAATGTAGAATGCAGTTTTGTAAGGCAGTTTGCATCCACACATGGAATTCGGTGTGACCCATTTAGCCTGCCCTGGGTCCTCCCAGGTCATTGGTTCACTCAAACACCTTGTAGCCCAAAGAGCTTGAGAAGTGAGACCCAGAGAGACCATATTATGCCTGTCCTCAAACAGTTGCATTGGCTGCCAATAAGTTTCCAGGCAAAATACAAAGTATTGGTTTTCACCTTTAAATCCCTGAACAGTTTAGGTGCAGATTACCTTAGAAAGCACCTTCTTCTGCATGATCCCCATCACATGTTGAGGTCATCTGGAGAGGTCAGTTTCCAGTTACCACTCGTACGTCTGGTGGCGACTCAGAACAGGGCCTTGTCTGTAGCTACTCCTGGGCTGTGGAATGCAGGCCTGACAGATATCCATAGTTTGGGCTCATTATTGGCCTTCAAGAGAGCCCTGAAAACTTATTTTCCAAGTTTTTAAAATTGTTCTTAAATATTTTTATTTAATATTTTTGATTGGCTTTAAAAGGTTTTGAAATGTTTTCAATGTTTGTTTTTGAAATGAAATGTTTGTTTTTATATTCTTTTAAGCCATGTTTTAAATGGTGGTTTTGGGGGTTGGGTTTTTTGTTTTTGTTTTTGAAAAACTTAATGTGCATTTGGATGGGGTGGTAAATGTAACAAACAAACAAACAAACAAACAAACAAACAAACAAACAAAGTGAGGAGGGGGCATCTAACTTTTGCTTCGAAACCTAAATGATTTTTTCTTTCTGGTTTCTCTCTCTTTGCACAATCTGGACCTGAGGTCCTGGTTCAGCCTAGCAGACTATTTTATTTTATTTTTGGAGTGGGGACAAGGCTCAAAAGGAGGTCTGCTCCAGCAAGAGTTGGTGAAATATGAATATGCTGAAAGGAAAGTCATCCTGCAGTTTTACACACAGGTCTTATGCCCCAAATCTCCTTCAGGAGATAGTGTGTGTGTTCACACACCAGCCAAATTTACCTCAAAGTCCCTTCGAGATTTTTGGACCCACTCCACACACAAAACGGGCTTTGTGATGCGAATTCCAGCATATCTTAACGTATGTCCGGGTTTTTAAAATGCTGGTTTTAAGTTACTTTTTCTGAAAATGCAGGAGCAAATGGGAGAGACTGATGTAGAATCATTAGCATGATAAGAGGTATGCTCTCCTCAGAAATGCAGATCTATCTCTGCGGGGAGCTCTCTCCCCCCCTCCCTGCCAATTGTCTAGAAGGAAAACACTGACGCCTGCCATGTGGACTTGTTTCAAGATAAAACCTAGAGCAGAGGGGAGGGGCTGCTTCTCTCAATGCCGTGAGTGTACTTCGAAGTGGCTTCGCTCAACATTTACCCTGAAGCCTGAAAGCCGAGTGCAGATAATTCCCTGGAGTTGGTGGAAAGCCATCCTCTAGGCATTGCAGGGGAGCAACAGCAGGAGAGAGGGCAAGCCCTCATCCCCTGCTTGTGGGCTTCCCAGAGGCATCTGGTGGGCCACAGAGTGAAACAGGGTGCTGGACTAGATCGGCCTTGGGCCCAATCTGGCAGGGCTGCTCTTATGTTCTTATGAGCAATTTCCAGTAGAGGAATCCATGGAAAGTGTGTCCTGCAGGACTGCTTGTTTTTCCAAGATGTCTCAGTGTTAGGCATGCAGGAAACTGTGGGCATGTGCCTTGAAGGCAAGTGTCTAAAAATAGATTGACAGGGATGCTCCAGAATCCCTCTCTTGCCAGCATTCATGGCGGAATGCATGGTTGATACCTTATGCTCTTGCCTCTGGCTTAGAACTGATACAAACCAAGATGGGTCATGCTATTGGTCATACAGATGCCAAGCAAGATGGACTTTGCCTTCTCAGTGTCTCCCCTGTTACTTAATTTAAGTTCCTTTCTGGCAGAGCATTCTCACTTCTAGGGAGCCTGAGGATCATCCTTTTCAAACAGCTGAAGAATAAATGTTTTCATTGATGTAGAAATGAGACACCAAGAGGAGAGCTGGTCTTGTGGTAGCAAGCATGACTTGTCCCCTTAGCTAAACAGGGCCCACCCTGGTTGCATATGAATGGAAGACTTGATGTGTGAGCACTGTCAGATATTCCCATCAGGGAATGGATCCACACTGGGAAGAATATCTAGGTTCCAAGTTCTTTCCCTGGAAGCATCTCCAAGATAGGGCTGAGAGAGACTCCGGTCTGTAATCTTGGAGGAGCTGTTGCCAGTCTGGGTAGACAAGACTGAGCTAGATGGATGAAAGGTCTGACTCAGTATGTGGCAGCTTCCTATGTTCCTAACTTGGGTAGGATACTTGTCTGACCCTAAGAACATAAGAACAGCCCTGCTGGATCAGACCCAAGGCCTATCTAGTCCAGGATCCCATTTCACACAGTGGCCCACCAGATGCCAAGGAGAAGCCCACAGGCAAGAGATGAAGGCATGCCCTTTCTCCTGCTGTTGCTCCCCTGCAACTGGTATTCAGAGGCATCTTGCCTCTGAGGCTGGAGGTGGCCTATAGCCACCAGACTAATAGCCATTGATAGCCCTGCCCTCCATGAATTTGTCTGAGCCCCTTTTAAAGCCGTCCAAGCTAGTGGCCATCATTATAAATAGTGTGAACCAGCCTAATTTTCCCCAGTTCCACCACTGTGGCTAGGGGGCGGCAAACTGGGTGATATCAAACCTCTCCCCTCCCTTCCTGAGGCCTTAGAGTCAGGCCGAGTGGCAACGGGACCAGGGGGTGTAGCTATAATTGAGCGAAAGGGTTCAAAGAAGCAAGGGGGGCAGCTCCTGAGGGCCCCCCCAGCTCCACTCCTCCCTATTTTCTTCATTTTGGAAGGGCGGTATAGAAATTGAATAAATAAATAAATAATAAATTATCTCCCTCACTCTGAGGGGCCGCCATGGAGACAGACCCCCTCTCACAGACCCCCTCTCCCCCGGCTACGCCCCGTAATGGGACACCCTCATGAAGTGTTGTGGTGGCTGCCTGCCCAGACACACTGACATCTTTCCTTGCAGAAGGAGATGGAACAAGTAGAAAAACAGCAATACAAACAGAGACAGAAACCATGTTGACATTTAGCACACTTATTGAAATGAGCCCAGGCAACTCACTGCATAAAATCTCTTCCGATGCGTCCCCTTTTCAAACTGGGAAGAGCAACTCTGCCGATTTGACAGGAGTGATCTCTAGAGTTAAAAGTTTATTCTTACTTCAAGCATGCTAATGAAAAAAAGAATTCATGCTCATGAAAGGCAGCTTATCCAAGTGTTGGTTTAAAAAAAAAAAAATCTAACAGTCCCTCAACCTGAATATATGAATCCATTAGGCCGTATAGTGGCCGTATCCTTCTACAGAAGGATACAGATAATGGTTATTCTAAGGCCAAACTTGAAACTTCAGGATGGGGATTGCAGAGAGGCAAGCAGGAAGAGTCACCAAAATGAAAAAAAGGCCTTTTCTGTGAAGCACGAATGGCTTGTTCGTTGTCCCTTAGCTAAGAGGAAAGATGAAACATAGTCCATGCAGGGATTTCCATGGGCCAATTTGTTCCTCTGTGGAAACTGAATCTGATGGTGAGTTGACGCAATTGATATTTGTCAGGAGACTGCGGGGACCAGTTTCCTTCCTCTGCTGGGGAATCCGAAGAGGCCAGAAGACTCCAGCCAGCACAGTGGAGGTGAAATGTGGCGGCAGGAGGGGGTAAGAGGTGGGCCAGCATGATTGCTAGGTAGGGCCAGGGAGAAGAGATGCTGAAGTTCAACAGGAGGCCTGTCAAGGACGCCAAGGAAGGCATCAGGACGTCTGAAAGCAGGAGCACACCTGGAGAGAGAAGGGGTAAGAATGGGAGGTCTATGGGAGGAGAGCTGGTCTTGTGGTAGCAAGTATGAATTGTCCCCTTTGGTAAGCAGGGTCTGTCCTGGTTTGCATTTGAATGGGAGACTACATGTGAACACTGAAAGCAGAGGTGCTCTTCCCCCTGGACTTTTGGGTGGATGTCCAGGGCTTTTACACCTACTGGGGGCCCCCAGACCTGCTTTAGTCTGTCCCGGGTGGTGTGGTCGCCATGCTACCAGCCCACGCTATACTGGGCAGCCAACCTTGACTGCGGCCTGCACCAGGCACCCGAACTCACCTCTGCTTTAGAGACAGAGGTGGGAGTGGGGAAAGAAATATGTGGGATGGGAATATGTGAACTTCCATGTTGAAATGTTTCTCCTCATGCACATTTGCATTGAAAGACCTGTTTTATATTCTTACATTCTTGTGATTTCTGGTGCTGTTTATTTTGCACAAACCCCTGTGCAAAAAATACTGTGGGGCTATTCTTACGATCACAAAATCAATTTTTGTGATCGTAAGAACCACCGGGCTTGCAGCTGAGCCTGGTGGTTCTGAAGCGGCTAACCCGCTCCTGTAGCCCGCCCCTTATCCCGGGTTTGCAGAGTGAGGGCTCCGCAAACCCAGGCTATCTGCTCGTGAGTAGCTGCGGTGCGGCTCCGCGGCGTGGCTACTTGTGAGTAGACCCCCGGCCAGGAGTCTTAGACTCCCGGCCGCAAGTAGACCCTCCCAGCTTGGGGGTCTCCCCAGTATGCCCTGCGCGCTTGCACAGGGCATACTGGGGCTTCCGGGGGCCGCACAGCCCCCGAGCTCCACAGCCCCCGCCGGCTCCGTCTCGAAGCTGGCCATTGTGTGGGCAGCCAATCCGGCTGCCCAGGGCTCCCTGCCCACTCATGAGTGCGGAGAGCGGGCTTAGCCCGCTCTTCCCGCTCATCTGAGGAAACCGGGTCTCACTGATGGTGAGACCCAGTCCTGTTTGTGATGGTGTGTGTGTGTGTATGTGTGTGTTTGTGTAGAGGTATGATGCTTAACTTGCAGTGGGTGGCTGGGCTCCAAAGGCTTTTATTAGGGATGTGCAAACACGATCAATGTTGAATGTGTTTGGTTCGACAGTTCGGGGTCAAAGTGAACCACCCCCTATTCGATCCGACCCCAGACTAATCCCCTGCCATCTGTTTAGGGGGGTTGTGTGTATTTTTTTAAAGGTTTAGCACTTACGCCCTCTGGTGGCCTTCTCCAAGGCCACAGAGGGGATCCACAGAGGTTCCCACTCCCCTTGCGGGCCTTCCTTGTGCCAAAAATCACCCGGTTCGAGTGTTCTTCGGTCCTTTCTGGGCCTTTCCCCATCTTGTGGCAACCATTTTGGAGGCCACCATGCATGCACAATGGGCACCTACATGGCTGGGTCATGACCTAAGCCATGCAGAGGCCCATTGTGCATGCACGGCAGCCTCCAAAATGGCTGCTGTGAGGGACAAAGGCCCAGAAAGGGCTGAAGAACCCCCAAACCATGCAGTTTTTGGCATGAGGAAGGTCCACAGGGGGAAGAGGAACCTCTGCAGATTCACCCCCCCCCAGCTTCAGAAAAGCCCCCTGGAGGGGGTAACTATTTTCTTTCTTTAAAATTACTCACAAACCCTTCTGTACCGAACCTGGGTTTGTTTTTTAATCGGGGGCAAAACCGAACTGGCCTAGTTCTGTTCAATTCCAGTTCAGACGCAAACCGAACTGGGCCAGCTGGTTTTGTGCAAACCCCTAGCGTTTAGGTCTAGGTGCCAAAATTACCTAGGTGCACTTCTGACTGTAAGATATTCCTCTTAGGGGATGGTGCTGCTCTGGGAAGAGCATCTGCATGCTTGTATGCAGAAGGTTCCACGTTCCCTCCCTGGCAGACTGGGAGAGTCTCCTGCCTGCAACCTTGGAGAGGCCGCTGCCAGTCAGTGTAGACGATGCATAGCTACAGTAGATGGATCAATGGTCTGACTCAGTATATGGAAGCTTCCCATGTTCTGTGTTCCAAGAAACAGTTAACAGAATGAGATGGGGCTGAAATAAGAGAGGAAACTGCAAGGAATGGACAGGAATGGGATGAGCGGGGGGGGGGGGAGGAAGAAGGCGGCAGGGCCTTATATGGCACCAATAAAAGCAAGGTGGACCAAGGATAAGCACAGCATTCAGCTCCCTACAGACCGAAGGAAGTCAAGGGAAATTATAGCTGAGAACGAGCTCGACAGAGAGGAGGAATGGAGTGAGCGAAACTCCCTCCCTCTGCAACTCTGAGGTCAAGCAGCTTAGCAACAATCGGCAATATTTCACAGGGAAATGTCACCATGAGGCGAACAAAGAAAAACACTGGCCAGCATCCAGACAAATGAGGCATTGGTGCAACAAAATTGTGCAGGCACAAAACAATGGCCTCTTGTGCTTTTGAGCAAACAACCCAGCAATGTAAATGGATGAAATGAGAGGTTTCCCAGCAGGGGGCAGAGCTTGTTCTGAAAGTGCAAAGATATTTCCACTTGTTCAACACTAATCTGGAACTCAACCTCTGGGGGTGTGTGAGTGTCTCTCTGTGTGTACTGTATTTAGTATATTTGTAAAGATAAAGTGTGCCAGCCGGTCGATTTCGACTCCTGGGCAATGTGGCTTTAAAAAAGCTAATCTGGCAACCAAGCTCCTGGCACCCACAGAGCCCTGTGATTTTCTTTGGCAGAATACAGGAGAGGTTTACCATTGCCTCCTCCTGCGCAGTGTGAGGTGATGCCTTTCATAATCTTCCTCTATCGCTGCTGCCCGATATAGGAGTTTCCCATAGTCTGGGAAACACACCAGCAGGGATTTGAACCGGCACCTCTGGCTTGCTGATCAAGTCATTTCCCCGCAGCATAATTAGGTGGCACGTATCCTAGCCTTTCTTTATTTGCTTGTACTGTGCACTCTTAAGTTTTTAATATCTACTTTTACTTTTAATATGTAAAATATAATCACCCTTTATACTTTATGCTGGTCTATGACCATAATAAAGATTAAGTGGCATAGTGGGGAAAAGCTTGACTAACAAGCAGAAGGTTGCCGGTTCGAATCCCCACTGGTACCATATCGGGCAGCAGCGATATTGGAAGATGCTGAAAGGCATCATCTCATACTGCACAGGAGATGGCAATGGTAAAACCCCTCCTGTATTCTACCAAAGAAAATCACAGGGCTCTGTAGTCACCACGAGTTGACACTGACTCGACAGCACACTTTACCTTTAATGTGCAAAGTGGTGAACAACAACAAAAATACCATTACAAATTATCCATGAAAATGAAAATTACCATACTCCAATGGCAGAGAGAAAAGGGAGGGTCAGCAGCAAATATTTAACATCAGTGAGAAATGTCGATCTGAATAAATCCATTCTGACCTGAAGCGAAAAGCGATCTGATGAGGGAGCCTGTTGAACTGCCAGTGAGATGCCATTCCCCATTCCAGGAGCCACTGCAGAAAAAAACTCTATCCTGCCCAACTGCTGAGTGCATTTCTGAAAGAGGCAAGACCCACAGTGGTGATTCGATGGAGGATCTTAGAGCTCAGGCAGGTTCCAATGGGAAAAGGGGGTCCTTGAGGCATACTCATCTCAAACTTGTAAGGACAATCTGTGGTTTTATGTTGTAAAGAGTTTTTAAAAAAAAAATTCAGAGGGAGGTTGAAATAGGTACAGGAGCATAGCTACTATTGGGCAGGGAGGATGAGTGTTCCTTGGCTGTCAGTAACCAGGGGCCACCTGTGGCCCTCTGCCTTCCTGTGTTGGAGGTTCTTGCACATCTATTCCAGGCACCAGTGACCCCTTTTAATGCTGCAGGAGCACTTGCTTGCATGCAGTGCTTGCATGCAGAAGGTCTCAAGTTGCCTCCTTGGCATCTAAAGGTAGGGCTGGGAGAGAACCTTGGAGAAGCTGCTGCCAGTCTGTGTAGACAATACTGAGACCAATGGTCTGACTCAGTAGAAGGCAGCTTCCTATGCTCCTCCTTCCAAAAGACCATAGGAATGCATGGAATTTCTGAATGGTCATTGGCCTACACTTTCTTTCACTTGCAAACAGCTTTGCTTGCTCGACCCCTGAACGGCAGCCTCGCCCCCATTAAAAATACATACCATCACTTGCCTGTGGGTTCCCACCATGATGGCCCTTTCTATTCATTTTAAGGTGTGGTTCTGTGGCATCTCTCTGTGCCCGGACTCCTCTCATGAGGTAAAAGATCACTCTTTGTGAGGTAAAATAGCTCACTTGCCCTTCTACTTCTTGTTCTGGATCAGGGACTTGGCTGCCTTCTCCAAACAATATTAATTTCCATTATAATCCAGACAAAACTCCCTTTCTGAGATAAGAGCTGGCAATGCCAGGTCACTGGCAAACAGGCCTGGTATATTGCGGGTAAATCGGTACAGTACCAGCCATGACAGGTGCAATTTGTCTTGAGCTGAGGAAAAGCTCCTTCTTCCCATCTAATGGAGTGCGGGGTCATTCATCACTTTGTTATTTTTATAACAGTACCAAGAGTCCCATGATCCCCCAACCTCCGCTCCACAGCCAACCTGGACTCTGAAAACATATTATCCAACTATTAGAACAGAGAGACAAACACGGGAAGCGCTTCCATTTGTGTGCACATCTAATAGTGACAGCCTTCCTCTTTCTCTTTGCACAACACCAATTTTTTCTGCCGTTCAAACAGGGGGTGTCAGCTCTCAGTGGGTCCGTATTGTTGCATAACCATTCCCATGCTTTATAGGTGAAGAGGAGCAAATGTGCATGCCAAAGTTCAAATCTGATTTGCAAGGTTTGATTGTGTATTCAAAGATTTGGGTTTTTTAAAAAAACCAATAAAGTAAAGTGTGTGTCGAGTCAGTGAGGTCATTTACACAATCGAAAACTGTGTTCTACCTGGGTTTGGGAACTGTGTGTACTCCCAATTTTTGATTGTGTGGAAGCAAGGTTAGAGGAAAACCTGGGTAGAAGTGATTGTGTGGAAGCAAGGTAGGAGAAAAAGCTACCCAGGTTTTCCTCTAACCTTGCTTCCACACAATCAAAAATTGGGAGCACACACAGTTCCCAAACCCAGGTAGAACACAGTTTTCGATTGTGTGAATGACCTCAGTGTTGAGTCAGTGTCGACTCCTGGTGAGTCGACAACAGAGCCCTGTGGTTGTCTTTGGTAGAATACAGGATGGGTAAACCATTGGCATCTCCCGTGCAGTATGAGATGATGCCTTTCAGCATCTTCCGCTATCCCTGCTGCCCGACATAGGTGCCAGCGGGAATTCGAACCGGCAACTTCTGGCTTGCTAGTTAAGTCATTTAACTGCTCTCCATTTGATTCAGACATGGGAGGTCATTCACACAATCAAAAACTGTGTTCTACCCAGGTTTGGGAGCTGTGTGTGCTCCCAATTTTCAGTTGTGTGGAAGCAAGGTAAGAGGAAAAGCTGGGTAGAAGGGATTGTGTGGGAGCAAGGTAGGAAAACCTGGATAGCTCCTTCCTTGATTCCACACAATCCCTCTTACCCAGGTTTCCCTCATACTTTGCTTCACACACAACCAAAAACTGGGAGCATACACAGCTTTCAAACCCGGGTAGAACACAGTTTTTGATTGTGTCGATGACCTCATGGATTTCCCAAACAAAACTTGTGGTGGGGGGATACAATTAGAAAATAGCTTTCTTCTGAGCCCTATTTCTAATTCAGAAGGTCCCATTGTGCTTCCTTCGACCCAGTGGAAGACAAGATGGGGTTCGAGCAACTTCCCTGTGGGTTTGAGTTTCCCTTGACACAACAGGCACAATGTGCTTATAACTGCATTCCAGGTACAAAGAGTCCTGAGAAATGTGCTTCAGCAGGCACCTGATAGCTACACAAAGGATTGGGGCACCCTGGAAAATGACATTTTCCAGGGTTACTGATGCCTGAAATAGGGAGGGAGGAATAGTGCCTTGACAGGGAGGCCTCCAAAAATTCCTCCTCACTGCCACTGCTCACTACAAGACCCACTTTTGGGGATTAGCTTTTTGGTTTTGTTCCCTGTCTCCTCCCTTTTTAAAATCCAGCACTTTTTATTGTTTTTTATTGCATTTTATGATATTGAAAAAAGATATTATCTTCTGTTGTTGTAAGATGCCTTGGGTTTCTTTTGGAAGAAAGGTGGTGCATGTACTTTTAAAAACCAACCAAACAAATAAAGGTATCCAAGCCAGAGAGCAA
Organism: Hemicordylus capensis; assembly: GCF_027244095.1. Taxonomy (NCBI): domain Eukaryota; kingdom Metazoa; phylum Chordata; class Lepidosauria; order Squamata; family Cordylidae; genus Hemicordylus; species Hemicordylus capensis. The sequence goes on from NC_069663.1 coordinate 36,084,805, forward strand.
CGTGGCTGGGGGCAACAAGTTAGCTAAGTTAGAAGTTAGCGAGGCAAAGGATGGTCCAATATGTGACCTAATGATGTCAGGGGCAGAACTAGTGTGGACCCCCCTAACTGGATATGCCAATAGTGATGGGTGAGCTCACCAGCTCGATTTTTAATTGGCTTGGTCTTTCTGAATTGTCTCAAAGAACTCTTGGCAGTGGGTGGGTGGGGAACTCCTGGGGAACTTAATTTATCCGAGCTTAGAAGGGATAGGTTCAGGGGAGTTCCATACGAGTCCTCCATGGCTACTATCTCCCTTCTTCCCATATTTAACCTGTATGGGGGGGAAGAAAACCTGTGTTGAAGGCAGTTGGTCACACTGGAGACCCCATCTCTAAGTAGTCAGCAGTAATGGAGGTTTAGAAGCATCATTGCTCTCAACAGAGGCCATAGCTCAGTGATAGAGCATTTGGAACAGGGCTTTGGAATATGCTCCCTATTGAAATAAGAGCATCCCCTTCGCTATTTGTTTTCAGGGAAATCCTCAAGGCAGACCTGTTTTCTCAGGCTTTTAATTGAAGATTTTTAAAATGTAATTTTTTTAAAAAAATCTTTGATCTTATTTTTTTAGATTTGTGGATTTTTAACTGTTTTATACCATTTTAATATCTGTTGTGTTTTTAATCTGTACACTGCCTAGAGAGGTCTATTTCAGGCAGTATAGAAATGTGGCAGATAGATAGATAGATAGATAGATAGATAGATAGATAGATAGACAGACAGAGGCAGATAGATAGATAGGCTTTGCGAGCAGAAGGCTTGAGGTCCAATCTCTTCCAACTCCAACTGGAGTCGAGAAGACTCTTGTCTGAAGCCCTGGAAAGGTGCCACTTGTCAGAAAAGACAGTAATGAGTTAGATGAATCAATGGTCTGCTCTGGTTTAAGGCAGTTTCTTTTGGGGAAAGCCTGGGAAGAGTGGCCAATATCCTGACCATATTATGCAGCAGAAGTCTGACTGGAAATTAGAAGCAGTGTAGAGTAACTCCTAGGGCTGTCCTCCTCAGGGCTGGAACTGATTGAAGCGGATTGGAGTTGGTTAGCTTTCTCATCTGCCCAACCCCAGCCTGGAAGGACAAGCACATCCTACCCAGATTCTACCCCCACTTTTGGAACGAGTTAGGAGGGAAAACCCTCCTACCCAAAGGACTGACGAGCTTTACTGGTCAATGGACCGAATAAAGATGGTTGATTGATGAGCAAGTTCTCTGCCTCTGACCTTGCTTTTAGCTAACACATGGGGGTTCATGCCCAGCTCCCAAATTAGAATCGGAGGAGGATTCTCCTCCCCTAATAATAATAGTGACAACAGCCCTTCAGAGCAGTACAAGTAAGTAACATAGCCTGGATGTCAGCCTGTACTTATAAATTCGTCCTGGCTCAATCCTGGTTCATTTCATTGCAGGGGGACAATTCCTGCATTTGTCATTTCAAAATCCCTCCACTCCACATTTGCAATATTTAGTGCCATCACCATGCTCCAGAAACCCCTTCAGAATAATACTAACTCCATCATTTCCCTTGAGAGGGAATGAAAACTAGACAGCGTGCTTCCTCTTTCCTGCAAAGCCTAAAAGATGGTGATGAACCTTCTCTGGTCTGTTAAGTAATTAGGGCATGGAAGAGCTGGAAAGGGTTTAAATTTTACATTTAGAATCCACTTTTGGAGGATTTTTTTACATGCATCATTTAAAAGGTTTTTTTCCAGTGTGTTTGTTCAAAGAAAGAGCAATGAGGGAAAAGGAATGGGAGTTTCTCTCACGCTCTTTATCCTCCAGGGAGAGGCCACGAAGCTGCCTACCCTACCAAGCTGCCGAAGCATAAGAAAGCAACATGACCATGTCAGAAATGAGCTAATTGGGGGGACTGCAAAAGTAGCTGGAGCACAGAAACATCGAGGCCAAAATCTGATGAACTGGGAAATGCATGTCTACGGGTTCTGTGGACCCCACTCCACCTTATTGACTGCTGATTGGGTCAGGGAAGCTTGCAGGACAGTGATGTGGAGTGGAAATGGTTAACACACACAAAAAACCCCCATTTCTTAAAATGCACTAAGCTCATTCACACAGCTCTCATCTGGCTAGCAGGAGAGCCCAGACAGGGTAGTAGCTACTATTCTGCTTCTGATGGGTGGTTATCCTATTGGTTGCACGAACTCCATAATCAAGGGAGGAGGAGGAGGAGGAGGAGGAGGAGGCCAGAGGGAGTAATCATCTGGGAGGCAGAAGCTGGGTCAGGAAGCTTTTTGTCCACCTTTAATGAAATGCTGGGGAGAGTATTTGGGCAGGGTGAGCCATCCTACCCACCTCCCACCTCCCTTAAAGCAAATTAGTAACATAATTAATGGACACAGCACCAAAATTGGACCATTTCAGCATTGTAAATAACTATTTTCAGATTACTGTAGCTAGAAATGTTGGCGAAGTTCTTCAAGTCAAACTTCAGGAAAGGTGATCTTGATAAACCACTGGATTCTTATCCAGCTCAGATTAAAATCCAAGCTGGAGAAGAGGAGTTAGGATTTCCTTGAGCCCTCTTGCATGTCGTGGAGCCACGGAGCACTATTATATTAAACGGGATTAATCCAGACACTTCAGGGGCAAAAACTGGGGAGAGCACTGACACCCAGCACAGGTCCTCCACAACCCTTAGACCCCCACCCCCACCCCATGTCATCTTACTTCAACCCTATGGGACTTAATGGAACACCCTTTTGAGTTCCATGGAAGGAACCAGTGGTGGTGAATATAAATTCCTAAATTAATAAAACATGTCTCCATTATATTGAATAGGTGGTGATCATAAATTCACTAGAGAGCCATAGGCAAGCCTTTGGTTTCTCAATCCCCCCCTCCCCTAAAATGGGGGTTATAGAATACTGGCATACCTTATTAGCCTATTGTACAAATGACCAAGATCATATGCACAAAATGCTCTGCCACTCAAAAGCACTGCATGAATGCTAACGTATTATATTTTATACAGTGAGCAAAGGGGCAAAATGAGGAAAAGGGGCACCTTTTAAAAGTGGTGATTCTCTTTACTGAGCAGGGGGAGAGCAACTGGCCCTATCCATCCCCAGCACAACATCCCTCCAGTGCCTGTTGCTGGTGTATGTCTTACGTTTCTTATTTAGATTGTGAGCCCTTTGGGGACAGGGAGCCATCTTTATTTATTTTTATTTCTCTATGTAAACCGCTTTGGGAACTTTTGTTGAAAAGCAGTATATAAATACTCGTAGTCCATCATCGATAATGTAATGTAATGTAGGTTATAACCTATATAGCCCTAAACAGCTTAGGCCCGGGGTATTCAAGAGAAGGTTTTCTTCACTATGAGCCCCATTAGCTCATCCGGAGGCGACCATCCGGAGAGGTCCATCTGCAGCTGTGGCTACTCAGGGACTGGCCTTCTCTGTTGCTGCCCTGAAACTTTGGACTCTTTGAAACCTGCTGAAATAAGAACATCTCAAGTCTGGAAGCTTTTAAAAAGTCTTTACAGATACATTTATTCACCCAAGCTTTTTAATTAGAATTGTGGTTTTAAATTGGTTTAACGTTCGTTCTGTTTGTGTTATGTTGTTGTAAACCACCCAGAGATGGAGGTTTGAGATGGTACACAAATATGATTGGTTGGATGCTTGGTTGGTTAAAAAAATCACTGGTCACTCTACTGCTCTCTGGTGTTCCAAGCCCAAGAGGTAGCCAGGTGCTGCTAAAGGAAAGTAGAGCGAGCAGACACATTATTATTTATTTTTTATTATTTACCACATTTGTACACTGCCCCAAACTTTCATCTCTGGGCGGTTAACAATAGCATAAAACAAGTTAAAATATATACAAAAACTTCAAACAATTTAACAATCTAAAAATCATCCACATGGGTTGGTGGACAGCAAGAGAGTGGGTAAAGGGCCCTCCGTAGGCGCCCGCAGTGAGTGTTGAACCTAGCTGCTGCAGGCACACAAAGCCCTCTCTCTACCTGGAACTTTATTCATGAGGTTCTTTGTGTACTGGCCTGCCACCCCAGCTTTTCCTCTGCTACATTCTAAGATGATTTTTATAATATCGGGAAGTTTTGTCAGCTTACACAAATTCTGGACTGGAGGTAAAAGCTCCTTGAGACTGTGGAAGGGCCCTTCTGCTCGGGTCAGATATTTATCAACAAGTCTGCCCCTGGTGGCAGTGCAGGGAGATGCGGAAGCAAGATCAGCAACAAAATGGAAAATCAGATGCATGCCGTATGTATTTCAGGCTCTGCCGCAGGCCGTGCGGTGCATTCTCTGCCTGGAATCCCCCTGGTGTTCGTTAGCATCTGTTGGCCTTGGCAAGCCAGAGCACTAATGAAGAGCCTGAGTGGAAGAGTGCTTTCTAAATAATTGGCAGGAAGGACCCCAGCAGTTGAGCCAGTCCTGGGCACTCGTGTATGGTGGCTTGAGGATGAGATCCCAGCTTGTCCTCTGGAACGGCAGACCTGGGTGAAGCATTGCCCTCTTGCTGGATATGGAAGTCCTGGAAGTTTCAGGAGCTTAATGGCTTGCACTTTGAAATGAACCAGCAGCTCGCAGGAAGTGGGTCTGATCTGAACAAAAACTGGAGGAAGATCAGGAATGTGATACGAAAACATGTAATGCATTTGTTGATTAATGTTCATGATATTAAAATACATAACTCTTGATAGGGAAAACTTTCACTGAAAAATCATCCAAATGGTTATGACCATTAACAAACATATTGCATGTTCGTAGACTGCATTCCTGATCTTCCTTATTTCTTAAACTTCATAATTTTCAGCACATTCTCCCCGCTTTTCTTTCTTTTTAAATTACCTTTTATTTTTGCTTACAATTTAACATAAAGATAACACAAGCAATTTAAGGGTGAATTTTTCCCCTGTGAGTGTCTTCTCTTTACTTGATACTCTGCTTTGGTCTGCCCTGCGTCACACGATCCATGATTCTTTCTGCGCAGTTTTTTACCTGTGCACACATGCACTCTCGCACTTTGGTAACGCACACACACAAACAAACTTGAAAGAACCGCATGTATGATGTCATTAACTTTGCTTTTATCAGTGCAGATGTGCACTGGTAAAACACTGCACAACTGTTTTGATACAACCGTGCATACAAGCTCATCATAAGAACAGCCCTGCTGGATCAGACCCAAGGCCTATCTAGTTCAGAATCCTGTTTCACACAACGGCCCACCAGATGCCTCTGAGAAGCCCACAGGCAAGAGGTGAGGGCATGCCTTCTCTCCTGCTGTTGCTCCCCTGCAACTGGTATTCAGAGACATCCCTCCTCTGAGGCTGGAGGTGGTCTAATAAGAACATCAAGATGGCATTTTGGAACTGCAGGGGAAAGAAATGAAGGAACTGAAAGCTGCTGCAGGCTTCAGATGCATAGCACTTGATACACAATTCAGATATTTTTTTTAATGGAGCAATGATGAACTTCTAGTGAATTGATTAGACTTTGGAAGCAAAGCCTGGTAATCTGGGGAGAAATTTGGAAGTGGAGAATTTCAGGATTGCTAGAGAATGTCCATATAAACCTTCAATAAGGTCTCTTGAACCCCCTTTCCTGAACTTTGGGAATGGCGAAAAACTAATTGCTCTGGGAAATACTTGTGTGTGACTAGCTTGACTACATGCCTGTCTGTTCTGGGTGCTGCTCTCCAACATAGAGACCAGAGATGTGTCTGAAGTTGGACAGCACCCAGGGCAACTGGTCAGGACCACAGTTAGATCCGATCATGAGGACTAAGAGCTGGGTACTACAACAAAAGGGGGAACTCAATGAATTTGCCTACAGCTACCTGCTCAGGCAAGGTGGCTTGGCCCCACGTTTTCCAGGAGCAACCTTTGGTCTTTTAAAGGGCCTTGACAACTTTGCAGGCATCTGATGCAGGTTCTGATAGCACTGGGGGACATCCATAATGGCTGGGATATCCTTTGAAGACCCCTGAAAACTATAGGAGGTCTGTGTCCTATACTGTTCCACAGGGGAGTAACAGCAGGAGAGAGGGAATGCCCTAAACTCCTGCCTATGGCTTCCAGTGGCATCTGGTGGGCCACTGTGTGAAACAGGATGCTGGACTAGATGGACCTTGGGCCTGATCCAGCAGGGCTGTTCTTATGTTCTTATGTTCACCCCCCACCCCAGTTCATCTGGTACAGGGGTTCCTAATTGCATGAGGTCATCAGGTACCTGGGTTAGTGGTGTTTCCTAATCTGACTCCTCTCGCAGATTCTCGGCCCCATTGCCTACTTGGTGGGGCTCCAGGCCCCACGGTCTAGACAGTGCCTCCCCACACGATAATGGGGACTGGGTTTAGGGAGATATAAAGCCCAGACCTGCTCTTTAGCTGTATCAGAGTAACCTCTGAAGCCTGATCTCACCTTTTCTCCGGAAATGGATATCCATCAGTCAAGATGGTAAACTGCCCAGAGACGCAAGTTTGGGGCGGTATAGAAATAATTTAAATAAATAAAAATAAATAATAAAAGATAGGGAAAAATAATCTAGCACTTGGATTCAAAATCCACCATAGGGTGGTAGGAACCAAACAGATTTCTTCCTGACAGACAGGACCATTAACTCTGCATTTCGAAGAGCAATCACCCAGATACGGATAATAGAAATGTCTCATTCAGAAAGGAGGAAAGGTGATGCATTCTTAACCAATTAAAACCCTTGGGGTCAGTTGGAATGGAGTGAGGAATAAATTAAAAAGCACCGGTCCCAGTACAGATCCCTGGGGGACCCCACTTCTTACTTCCCTCCATTGTGAAAACTCTCCATTTATACCTACCCTCTGTTTCCTGTCCTTCAACCAGTTAGCAATCCATGTGTGTACTTATCCCATGACTGCTCAATGTTTTCAAGAGACAAGAGAAGGCTATGGTAAACCACTCCTGTATTTTACCAAGAAAACCACATGGATGGACAAAACAGAATGATTGTTGATGTAGTGCCAGATGATGGGCCTCTCAGGTCGGATGATACTCAATATGCTACTGAGGAAGAGCTGAGGATCTCTCAGAGTTCCAATGGTGTTTATGATGCTCTTAGACTAAAGCCTTTTGGATGTCTAGCAGCTGATGTTGCCATGCAGGAAAAGAAAATCCGAAGCTGAAAAGACAGAATTACAATGGGAACGTGGAACATAAGAAGCATGAATCTGAGGAAGCTCGACACAGTGAAAGATGAAATGAATCGACTACAGATTGACATCATGGGCATCAGTGAATTAAAATGGACTGGAATGGGACACTTTCAGTCAGAAAAATCAAGAGGAGGAGAGAAGCCAAAGTAAAGAAAGATAAAGACCCCAGGAAGGAACTCAATAGGGAATTTCAGAAAGCTGTTAGAAGAGACAAGGAGCAGTACTACAATGACATATGTAAAGACCTTGAGGATGGAAATAGACACGGAAAAACAAGGCAAGTTTTCCAAAAGATCTCTGAACTTAGAGGGAGGTTCCAACCTCAAATTGGTATGCCAAAGGGATACCTCAAAGGGATGCCAAACCTCAAAGGGATGCCAAAGGACAGATAGTAACTGATTCAGAGAAGATCAAACAGAGATGGAAGGAGTAGACTGAAAATCTGTACAGCAGGGACATCAACATCCAAGATACTCTAGAAGATATTCCCTACTTGCAAGAACCTCTAGTACAGGAAGATGAAGTTAGATCAGCACTCCGGTCATTACCAAGTTGGAAGGCTACAGGAATTGATGGAAAAGCTACAGAAATATGGCAGGCAATAGAAGAAGCATCAGTCAAGGCTCTAACCAAACTATGCCAACAAATTTGGAGAACGGTACAGTGGCCAACAGATTGGAAGATGTCAGTCTATATACCCATACCAAAGAAAGGAGACTTAACAGATTGTGCAAACCATCGCACAATATCCTTAATTTTACATGCTAGCAAAATAGTGCTCAGGATCATCCAATGCAGATTAGAATCCTACGTGGAAACGGAAATGCTGGATGTTCAAGCTGGTTTCAGAAAAGGCCAAGGAACAAGAGACATCATTGGTTATGCACACTGGATAATTGAGAAAGCCAAAGAATACCAGAAAGAAGTCAATATGTGCTTTACTGACTACAGAAAAGCCTAAATAAATAAAGCCTAAACAAATAAAGCCTAAATCAATACAAATAAATAATAAATACAGAAAAGCCTTCGATTACATCGACCATATTAAGTTGTGGAATATCCTTAGGAAAATGGGCGTCCCAGAACATCTCCTTGTTCTCATGAGAAACCTATACACAGGACAGGAAGCCACAGTCCAGACAGAACATGTTGAAACAGACTCATTCCAGATTGGCAAAGGAGTAAGACAGGGCTATATACTTATATGCTGATCATATACTGAGAGAAGCTGTATTGGAAGAAGATGAGTGTGGTTTTAAAGTTGGAGGAAGAAACATCAATAACCTGCGCTACACTGATGATGAGCTATCACTCTAATAGCTGAGAATGCAGATGATCTGCAAGCTCTAGTAATGAAAGTCAAAGAGCACAGTGAAAAAATTGGCCTTTTAGGATCGACTGTCAACAGTAAAGGATCCAGCAGTCAAGAAATATGCCGCAGACTAGCACTTGGTAGGGTTGCAATGAAGGCCTTGGAAAGGCTATTTAAATGCTGTGATGTGTCTACACCTACAAAGATTAGAATTGTTAGGACAATGGTTTTCTCCATGACACTCTATGGATGCAAAAGCTAGAGCTTGAAGAAGCAAGATAGAAAAAGCATTGACACTTTTGAACTTTGGTGCTGGAGAAGACTTTTGAGGAGAACATGGACAGTCAGGAAAACAAACCAATGGATCCTAGAACAAATCAATCCAGAATTTTCACTGGAGGCACAAATGACCAGGCTCAAACCATCATACTTTGGACACATTATGCGAAGACCCAGCTCCCTTAAGAAGTCTATAATGCTGGAGAAAGTTGAAAGAAAGAGGATGACCAGCAGCAAGGTGGATGGACTCGATTATGACAGCAAAGAATTATGACATCACTGAGAGACCTTAAAGGCCAAGTTGAAGACAGATCATCGTGGAGAGAATCTATCTATGTGGTCGCTAAGAGTCGACACTGACTTGACGGCACTTAATCAATCAATCAATGCTCTCCACTGCTCCTTTGCATCCTTCTAACTGCCTTTTTGCAACTTTGTTAGTGTTTACTTCTCTTTGAGGTCATCCGTACAACCAAACACGCAGGGACTTGGAGCTTACCTGCTTTCCCCCCCATGATCTGAGCTCAAACTGGGCTCCACTTCCCATGCACCCAGACAAGCAGCTCGGCCACGAGTGGCATGATAAATGAGAGGTGGCAGGGGAAGAAGCTGGGCCACCAGATAGCCCACAATGCACCATGCGAGCAGGGCGGTGCTCCTTCCCTTGGCCTCTTTGGTAAATATGGCTGCCAGGAGCAGCTGCCAGTCACCCAAGCATCCACACGAGGGATGTTCATCCTCTGTATGTTCATCCTCTGACTTCTCTTTTAGCCCAGATTTCAAAGGAGGACTACCAGATGGGGAGTGACAGGATTGAGAGCAATCCTGGCACTGCATGCAACAAGCCCTATCTGGGGTAGTCCTGTTCTTCCCCTGTAGGGCTGGTCATGTGGATCCGTGAAAAGAAACGTAATTCAACAGAGGATCTTTCTGACTGGCTGGGAGAAGCCATTTTTTGAAATCCCATTGGCCCAGGGAATTTAAAGTCATGTTGACATCTTGGAAGACAAGGCATTGGATGGGTGGGAGGGGAGGGGAGAGGGAGAAGGAGAATAATAGTTGTAGACTGGAAAACATGGTAAGGAAAATTATTCCAAAAATGATGCCTTTGAGACAGGATTGCAACTGAAGAAGAAAAAATCACCTGAGTTTTCCATTAGCACACATCCTGGCACTTTAGCACACAGTTCCTTGGGGCTTAATGCGCTCTGCTGCCTTTTAAGAGGATGCAAACGAGGCTGTTGAGAGGCTATTAATGATAGGAGAATGAAGTGAAGAGACACCAGTGTGCTTTCCCCCCTTCCCATTTATTGGAAGCGTTAAACCTTGCTTCATTCATGCCTCTTTAACTACACACTGGGCACATGGACAGTTGCGCCATCTAGAGGTCTTCTAACGTGACTTTTCTGGTTCTCATCAGGCCTGAGACCTTTGCTCCTTCATCACGGCCATTCTCCAGCATCTTAAAAGCCACCGGCTTTCTCCTTCATCTCCCCCCATTCTTCCTTGCTGCCTGCTATGCCTATAGCTCCCTCCCTGAACAAAGAGATAACACCACATTTCTCTTGTCTTTCTGATGCATTCTTACAACCCAACCCACTGCTACCAGAAGGTCATTGGCTTAACCCTTAGACTTCATTCCCAGCTGCAGCCAAGCTTAACTTCATGTAATGGAATTTGCAAAGGACATTCTTCCCTTGCTACCCTCATCTCCCCCTCACCCAACTGCAACACAGTGCTTTATTTGGACTTGTGGGAGCAAGCATGAATCATCCCCTTTGCTAACCAGGGTGCACCTTGGTTTGCATTTGAATCAGAGACTACGTGTGTGAGCACTGTAAGAGCTTCCCCTTAGGGGATGGGGCTGCTCTGGGACGAGCATCTGCATGCTTGCATGGAGAAGGTTCAGGGTTCCCTCCCTGGCATCTCCAAGATAGGGCTGAGTGGCACACCTGCCGGTGAACTTGGAGAAGCCACTACCAGTCTGTGTAGACACTACTGAGCTAGATGGACCCATTTTTTATTTTATTTATTTATTTATTGTAAGATTTATACCCCGCCTTTCATTAAGAAAATCCCAAGGCGGCTCACAATAAAATTTAAAAACAAGATGATAAAAAGACACTAAAATATTGAGCTAAAAATATATATAAAAACAAATCTGATTTTTAAAAAATTAAATTAAAACAAAATGATCTGACTTGGTATAAGGCAGCTTCCTATGTCCCTATTTAATGTAATAAGTAAGAGGTATATGGCTCTCTGGTCCTACTATATATCTCCTAATGCCCGCTTCCAATCTTCCGGGAAGGCTTTTGGCTGTCATGGCTGCAAACTCAAGTGACCTCCAAAATTCAGATCCCAAGAGGGAAGAGCCTGGCAAATCCCCATTAATTACAGGAGAACTGGTCTTGTAGCAAGCATGAATTTCCCCCTTTGCTAACACTGATAGGGGATGGGGCCGTATCCCTGCTGATAGGTGATGGGGCCGTAGCTTGGTGGAAGAGCATCTGCATGCTTGCATGCCGAAGGTCCAAGTTTCAGTCTCTGGCATCTCCAGGTAGGGCTGGGGGGATACTCCTGCCTGAAGCTTTGGAGAGCTGCTTCCAGTCAATGTAGACAATACTGAGCTCGATGAAGCAAGGGTCTTATTTGGTAAAAGGCAGCTTTCTATGCTCTTATGTAACAGCAGCTGTCGAGATGTAGGCCCCAGCCCCCAGGAGGAATGGGTAAAGAAGAGCTTTGGGATCCTGAACCCAGACTCTTAGAGATGGTCCACCTTGACCAGGCTCACCCTGTGCACCAGATCTGGACATATCAGGACATAACCTCACCTTCAGTGCCTGCTCACCAATGCAGGAAACACATCAGAGGAGAGGTGACTGAGAGACTGTCAAGTGTTGCAACCCAGGGGTGTTCCCTTGAAGGATCCCCACTCTGCATAAAAGGGATCAGTTGGAGGTGGGACCCCATCAGGTCACTTGTTCCCTTGGAGCTCTCCAAGGTCCTGCAGACCAGCCTCACTTCACTTCACCTTGCATGAAAGAGAGAGAGAAGGGGGTGGGGAATGAAGTAAGAATCTCCCCCTCCACCAGCCAAGGGAAAGCCAATTGCTTTACACAGAAATTGAGAAATTGATTTGATCACTGCTGGGCCTTCTATAGACTGATTCCTGCACCCACAGTCTCCTTTAGCTTCTTCAATTTAAATTGGATCAAGCTATGGGTTTCCCCTCGCTAGATCCCCCTAGGAGATCTTTGGGCTGCCTAATTGAGCTCATCCTCCAGCTCATTATCCCAACGTTCATCTTTAAATTATTCTCTGCACTTCATTCTATTCCGTAACTCCTTCTACAATCTGCACAGACCATTCAATATGCAAGTGAGGCATGTTGGTCCATCATCCCGGTTGCATAATTAGCCACTTCACAAGACAACTGCCGGAGAGGGGTGCCCTTGTTACTGCACAGAAATGGAGAGGGTTCCGGCAAAGAAGAATCATTTCTCTTCCAAGGAAAACTGTACACCGTGATTGACCTCCCACAGCGAGCTTTATTACCCATCACCCCAAGAGCTGGAAGGCGCCATCCTATGCCAGTATGATGGAAGACTGTGAACTGTGGTTTGGGGCCATCTGTTGACTTACAGTCATTCACAGAGAGCTGCACAGCTTAGAGGCCAAGCATGGCTTTCTGCATCTCTCTGTCTGGTTGAGTTATCCTTAGTGGAAAGCTACCCAAAACTCAGTCGCTGCCTACAGAGAGGGCCATTGGGTTAGACAGCTGTTTGTTTATTTTCAATATACAAATCCTCTTAGCTATGATCACGCCATAGAAGAGTATGACTCTTGTTGTCTGTTGCATGAATAAGTGAATGAACGGAAAAGTAAATCAAATGTGGAGCATAAAAGTTCATACGTTTCATGGGCTTTGTCATAAGAGGACAAGATGATGGAAGCTGTGTTAGAGCAAAAAGGTTAAATATAAGAATATATAATTTCTTCTACTATCAAATAGATGTGTGCATTCATTTTGTAACAACTGAAAGAACAAATCCAACCTATTTGGTTCATTTTTCATTTGTTACGGGATAAAGCCAAGAGGTGCAAAATAAAACTATTGTCATATGTATCATTCATTACAGTCAGGACCCCCATTCCTGAATAGATAATCTTTGGTACACCGTTAGTTTAACTAAATAAATGTGTTCCCAGACCAATCATAACCTTTCATTATTCGATCGTACAGACAGAGCTTTGCAGCGTCTTGTATAAATCAGCCTTGCAGCAACCATTAAACTGAACATCAGCAGATATAACTTTTTAACGTACTCTACAGAATTCCGAAGACTCACCTGCCTTTGTTCCATATATTCCAGGATTGAGCCACAAGTATTGAAAACAGCCCTAATGCAAATGATAGCTCTGGATTCTGCTATGGTCTCAGGGGCTTAGCTACCATTGAATGGGGGGAACAAATTCTCCAGGCTGCTGGTGTCTGGGGGACTCCGGGACCTCTGTCCCCCTCAGGAAAAACAGCTGGTGAATGAAGTGCTCACTGGTAGGGTTGTGTGCAGAACTGGTTTATGTGATTTGGTCCAAATTTGGACCACATTTGGACTGGACCACAGTCCATAAACTGGTTCTGTCGAACCGACCAGCTGGTTCTGTCCATCCGACCGATCCGGCTCAAATCGGTTCACTGGTTCGAGTGTATGTAAAAGAGGACTCCAGTGAGGACTCGGAAGATTTGGCAAAGACCATGATTAGCGTTCTTTGCACTGGAATGCCTAAGGTATGGGGCCTGATAAAAGTTGGAAATGCAGCCCTCTCCTTCACAACCCGCACATCCTGTCTGTCTGTTGTTGCTAAAATGTAAATTGGGGAAAATTGGAAATGGTGGGGGGTGGGGGAGATGAGAATGAGCTAAACATATTTACAAGCCAAAGCAAAATTCAAAGTTATTCTGCCCTGGATTGTAAAAAGCTCATTATTTGTGTATTGAAGCGTTCAGTTCTAAAGCCCCAATTATGAAACTTGGTAATATCACCACCCAAATTAGCTAAACCCACATGGTTTAGGGTCCTATGGCTTGGGAGTGGGGTACCTGTCAGGCTGCATTCCCATGAACTGGCCAGGGCCCTCTGTTCAGCATCTCAGGCCCTGCTCACGACTCTGCCACTTATGGACATGCAGTTGGTGGGGACTAGAGACAGGGCCTTTTCAGTTGTGACCCCTTGACTCTGGAATGCTCTCCCTGAAGAGCTTCATCACACTCCTTACCTCAGGGTTGGTGTTTTTTTAAAAAATACACATCATTTTAGAGAGGCTTTTAAATGTTTTACCCAATGCTTATATCTGGTAGGTTCTTTAGCTTTTAAATTGTAACTTTTAATGTTTTAACATTTAAATGTGGTTTTCAGCCGGGTGTTTTAACATTGATTATTTTTATTCATTTTTATTGTTTTATATTGTATCTATTTTATTATTATTATTTTCTGAGCTTCCCTGAGCAGTAGTGTACTGGAGGGGTGGGGTATAAATGTCTTAATGAAATAATAATAATAAATGAATACCCAAAGACCACCCAGTGAGACTCCAGCCTCCCACTGTAAACCGACTTCCATGGCAAATGATGAATCTGGCCCAGTGGCAATGCCGGTTCTGATGTCACCACAATACCTCCTGCTCCTGCATCACTGCTCACTTAGGATCTTAAACTGCTTTGCAAAGAGAAAATAATTAAACTGCCATGGCCTCTCTAGGGTACATCTTATTCTCCACATTCAACAGATGCATCAACAGAGGCCCAGAGAGCTCAATGTCTTCTTTCTTCCCCCACTCCTTCTGCTTTTCATCCTTACATGCAGAACACTTTGAAAAACATTAATCCTTGGCAACTTATTTCTCTGTTTCCTTCAAGGACAAAGCTAAGTTGTTTCTCGGAACTCTCACAAGTTGCTTAGGGGTGGGGTGAACAGTGGAAGTCGGAGTGCTTGACTGAGCCAGCACCCTCTCTGCATGCTGATAAGTGGATTGAGGCAGGCAAGCCCACTTTGAGCAAGGCCCTGCTAGGGGTGTGCACAAAACCTCTGCTCAAATCCAAACTGGGTTTGAGCTGACGTGGTCTGGCTCAGTTTTGGCCTGGTCGCGCCAGACCCAGTTCAAGTTTGGACCAAGCTGGCTTAACCAGCTCAGAGCTATACTGGTAAAGGGAAATCCAGTGAGGATTCCCCTTTACCAGTAAAGGGGCGGGGTGGTGGTGGTTTCTTAAGTATAGAGAGGGCAGGGGAGGGGTAAACATGTACATATACGTATGAGCCATGGCTGTGGCAGTGGCCGCGGGCAGGGGGAGCAGGGGTGGCTCCCCCTTCCCTTGCCAGCCTCCTTCTAAGTAGCCTGGGGTGGTGGTGGCCGAGTTCAGGCCTCTGCACATGCACAGGGAGGCATATTACTGACCTCTGCACATGCGCAGGGGCCATTTGCATGATCGTGCAGTTTGCAAACCAAGTCTGACTCAACCAGGCCAAAACCCGAACTCAAACTCTAATCCCTGCCTTGATTCTGTTTGCACCTCTGCTTGACATTCCCCTTCCTCGTTCCTGAATGCAAAAAGGTTTATGGTGGATTAGCAGGAAGGGATAGAAGTGGCAGCATCTGGGGGCTCCCATCGATGTGCAGATTGTTACCTTCCTTTAACAATAGATTCCTTGATTACTGGTCCCATGAGAGACTTGACCCAGCCGACTGGCTGAATAGCCAGTCGGCTGGTTCACATGACTGTTGAAATCAGGGTAAGAGGTGCACTGGGTTACCCTTATTTGTATGCTCATCAGAATTCACACATTTCCCTCCAGCTTGGGTTGCTCCTGGCAAGCTACCCAGCTTCTGTACCCAGCTTTTAACTGAGGGTGGAGGAGAAGAGCACCCTCCTACCTGGATCCTTTTATTGTGAGAACCCTCATGCCTCTTCTGCCCATCACTGGCATCCAGCACACACCTGCCCCCACAGGAAATCATAGAGAGCTGTGGCTGCAGCGGCTACTGTCAATGGACACCCTAGCCTGCAGTGCACACTCTATGATCCTGAGGCGAAAGCATAATTGGCAAGGCTGCATCCACGTCCTTCTTCTTCCTGGTCAATGGGAGGGCAGCCACTGACACCATGAAGCTTTTCCAGTCTACTGGCATTGAAAAGCATGCTGGGAAGGCATATGCACCCTTGGAGGACTTTCCATGGAGGGGCAGGACTTGCAGCTGCCAAGTTCAACAGTGGACCCAGTGGCTGCCTTGATTGTTTGTTTCCTGGGTTTGCAGACCCAAACAGGGGTGCTGCTCATGTGCTACTGATGTTTAAGGAGCTCGCCTAGACTCCTACCCACCCCCAAAATGGTTGTGTGGATGAGCCTATAATATTGTACTGATGTTCAGATGGCTGTACATTCGTACATGGTTTTGTGAAGGAAAGACTGTATCTGCATTCATGCTAAAAGTCAATCTGGGTACTGATTGATGATTCATTGATCAGGTGCTGTCAAGCCAGTGTCGAATCTTAGTGACCACATAGATAGATTCTCTCCTGGATGAACTGTCTTCAACTTGGCCTTTAAGGTCTCTCAGTGGTGCATTCATTGCTGTCGTAATTGAGTCCATCCACCTTGCTGCTGGTCATCCTCTTCTTCTCTTTCTATATCTGGGTATAGGCCCCACAAAATGCAAGTTGTGGACAGGAAGTGGACTGCTGTACCTGCATTCAACATAATGGCAGCATTCACACGTCACGTCGAACCATGGGTCCAATGGATCTGCAGGTCCACTCCCCCTCCCCCTGCTCTCCCATCCAAATTTAGATGTAACGGAAAGCACCTTCTCTGCAGTCACCCTCTCTGCAGGCTGTGTGGGCTTCTTTCTTGACTGAAGGACAGCCCTGGCAGCCAATCGCAGCCAGAGCGAGGCAGGAGCTACCTCTGTCAACTCCGCTTGCCGAAGGGTGATGTAACACTGGCACTGCAAAACTGGAGGTACAGGTGGCAAAGCTTACTACAGACCATAGGTACAAATTGGAGTCTGGGGGAAACTGCAGGTCCTCTTTATGCCCAAACCGAACATGCCTGGTCTGGTTTGGACTTGAACTGTACCTGGCAAACCAGTTTTGTGCACATCCCTAGGCCAGGGGGCAGAGACGATGTGCCAGGTGGAGCTTTACACACTCACTCTTCTCCATGTAATGGGCCAGCCAATTTTGGAGACACACATTAGGCTGTGCCCCAGCACTCTTATCACAGCATAGAAACTCACTGCATCTTGGCGGTGGGGAGGGATATAAAATTTCAACTAAAGGGGAGAACTATGAAAGATGTTAAAAAGTGAGGACATATTTTGCAATGGGCAGAACATAAACATTTTCATTCCAGTCTGAATTGCTGCTGGCATTTTGTCTGCCTCAGGGGTGGCAGTACTAAATTTAAACCTGACAGCTAACCCTACCATCATCTCTGTTGATTTTACTCCAGAATTGGCTTAAAAAAGAAAAAGAAAAAACCCACACTGCAAGAGCCTCTAGAATACTGAAAGCTCTTTATTACATTTTAATAAGCGCAGGTCCCACCAAAACCTAGGTGGAATTAATTACGCTTTCCTATAGAATTCGACTTCCTCCGTTAATTATTAATTAATACCGCGCTATCTCTCGCCACTTGCAATCATCTCCTCTTAATCACTTTCTCACCGAATCATACTGGTCAAGCGCCAGCGGGCAATTGCAACAAAAAAGCCCCACTCTAGTTGGAGACATTAGCACAAAGGTAATTATGCTTTTATTGCTTATGTAATTTTGAGTCACTTACATGGTCATTAGATTTATTTCCCGTAAAAGGAAAGGTAAATATGTTTTCATTCAGCAGCCAATTCTGATCATCCCCCACTGTATCAGAATCTGGTAACACAGAACTAATCTTTAGAACAGGTGTAGGCAACCTTGGCACTCCAGATGTTGTTGAACTACAACTCCCATCATCCCCAGCCACATGGGACTTTTATTCAATAATAGCTGGAGTGCCAAGGTTCCTACCCCTGCTACAGAAGGGGGAAAACTATAACCTGCCCTGGTTTGCATTTGAATGGGAGGGCACATGTGTGATACTCTAAGATATTGCCTTTAGGAGATGGGGCCACTCTGGGAAGAGCATTTGCATGCTTGCATGCTGATGGTTCCATGTTCCCTCCCTGGCATCTACAAGTTTGCGCTGAGAGAGACTCCTGCCTGCAACCTTGGAGAAGCCGCTGCCAGTCTGTATAGACAATCCTGAGTTAGATGGACCAAGGGTCGGATTCAGTATATGGCAGCTTCCTATGTTCCTATGTTTCAGTGTTCACATGTTTGGATCCTTGAGACTTTTAAAAACTTGTCAGAGATGGGAGGTTCTTATTTTAGCAGGGAACACATTTCAGAGTCTTGAAGCAGCAACAGAGAAAGCTCATTTTTGCGTAGCCACCAGATAAGCCTCTCCAGATAATCTCAATGGTCAGTGGGGCTCATGGTGAAGAAGACATTCTCTTAAATACCCAGGGCCTAAGCTGTTTAGGAATTTATAGGTGATAACCAGCACCTTGTATTTCCCCCAGAAACCTATTGGGAGCCAGTGTAATGCTTTTAGTATAGGAGAAATATGGTCTCTCCAAGATGACCCAGACTAACCTGGCAGCTGCCTTCTGCACCAATTGCTGTTTCTGGACTATGTACAAAGGCAACCCAACATAGAGTACATTGCAGTAGTCAAGTCTGGAGGTTACCAGTATATGTACTACTACTATACCATTTATCTCAAGACATGGAAGTAACTAGCGTATCAGCCAAAGCTTATAGAAGGTGCCTCTGGCCACCACCTCAGTTGGAGATACCAGAAAGAAGTTTGGATCCAGAAAGGCTCACGGACTGCGTACTGATTCCTTCTGGTAAAATGTGAGCCTATCCCATCCTTATATTTTGGAAGCACTGTTATACTTAAGTTATACATAACTAACTGAAGTTGACCTCTATACATCGAAACATTTGTTCTTTACTTGCAGCTTTTATATTTGTCTTTTGACTCACGCAATAAAAAGATCTGGAGAGAAGAATTTGGTATAGATCCATCATGCATATTGCAGCACCAGTATATCAACTAGTTAAACATAGTTACAGCTCTGACACATACATACATTATATCTAGATCTAGATCTACTTAGTATACCTCTGTCATGTTTAGTTACTGCACTCTTATAACACTTTGAGATTCGAATGCAGCTTGTGAATCCTATAAACCCTTAGTCAAATGTAACCCATTTCTGGGTTAAAGTGCACCCTTGCTGTTTGTCCTGGTGAGGGCCATGAACAGATCACCCCAAGGCTGGTCATCACCACAAGGGCAAGAGGTGGGTGCCCCCACACCCCAAGAAGACACGAGACACATATATAAGTGGAGAAATAAAGGGCCACAATTTATTTATAAATTCAAACATAACTTTAAATAAAGAACAGGGATGGGCTCTCCACCCCTATGGTGCGGAAGCTAAAAGACCACGAAGCTCTCCACCCCTATGGTGCAGAAGCTAAAAGGCATGCAGCCTGCCTAAAGTGTAAAGGGCGATGCACCTTGGCTCCAGACAGCCCCAATGCTCTAAAACAGGAGCTGCCTATCCTAGCTGACCTCAAGTCAGGCCTCTGCCATAGCCACCACCTCACCCCACCCCCAGCAGCCACCCAGCATGTCCAAAGAGCTTAACCTGGCAGAATAGATCGGTCCAGGCAGAGTTCCTTGAGCCGCGCAGCATCTAGGGAATTGACATTTCCAATCTATAGCCAAACGCTTCCCGGAAGGTGCTCACCGAATTCAGATGTTCTCCCCAAACGCACTGGACCTGCCAAAATTGTGAATGGGCAATACAGCCTAACTAACTAACTAACTAATGTGGTATGGTCAGAGGCAGGCGAAAAAGGACGTGCACCAAAGGCCAACCAGGTGAGCACCCAAAATATCCCTGCCCGACTCCAGTAGGTGGCCAGCTAAGTCCAGACTGCTCCACGGGAAGGGAGGGAGGGTGCCTGCTAAGAGCGGACTGAGGGGAAAGGACACCGAAGCTGGCTGCATGGCCAAAGCCCCACCCTCACATGGGTCAAGCAGGCAATAAGGCTCATCCCCAGCCTCGTGCTTCTTGCTAGGGGTTCAGCAGCCTGATCCCAGCAATCCTTGGTTCCAGAAGTTCTTTTAGACTTGCAGAGAAGGATCAGCCCCTCAGGATCTAGCTAGCTGAAAGCTATTGCTTCTGATTCCCTCCACCCTGTACCTCTGATAATGTTAGTACTTGGAGCAAGATCTCCCAAGAAGATCGCAAGCAGGGAGAGGAAGAGTGTAGTAACATGAGAATTAAAGAGTTAACTGCGAGAAGCTTCTATTGTGGGATGGAGTTAGACTCCACCCTTGTATTTATTGTAACTGGACTTTCACTTCCTGCCATCTTCACCACCGAACAAACTGACTTCTGCTGAGATAAAGTTAGAGGTGTTTATTTTAACACACTTAAGAATACATACTTTTCACACAGGATCTTCAAAATCCATCAGCCATCTTGTGGTTACACATACACTAACAAACAACAACAACAATAACAACAAGCTTCTTCTTTCCAGACACCACTGGTGAACATAAGAACATAGGAAGCTGCCATATACTGAGCCAGACCATTGGTCTATCTAGCTCAGTGTTGTCTTCACAGACTGGCAGCAGCTTCTCCAAGGTTGCAGGCAGGAATCTCTCTCAGCCCTGTCTTGGAGATGCCGCCAGGGAGGGAACTTGGAACCTTCTGCTCTTCCCAGAGCGGTTTCATCCCCTGAGGCGAATATCTTACAGTGCTCTCACATCAAGTCTCCCATTCATATGCAACCAGGATGGACCCTGCTTAGCTAAGGGGACAAGTCATGCTTGCTTCCACAAGACCAGCTCTCCTTCTGGTAGAAGCCCTTCTTATAATTGTTAACCTTTCAGTCCCCACAGTTCCGTTAAATACACTTTACTGCACTATTTTTCATTTTTGTTCCTTTCCATTTCTAAGATAGCATGTGTTCTGCTTAGAAATAAAGAAGCATATTTGCTTGACTACAAATACGAGTGAAGCTTATCTCTTCTGGAGCATGGGCCTCTATACAAAAAACCAAGAAATGGGACTGTGGATTGCTAACAATAAGGGAAAATGCTGTTTCTGGAACCACCTTGCAAATTTCCTTAAACCTGGAGCTTCACCATCAAATCATGCACACCACTGGTCCCATAACTCAACCACTGAAGCATATTTTGACAGTCTAGTTGAGCTTGCAACTTCTTTTAGCTGAGATCCGATAGAGGAAAGAGACTTTATGATAAACCATTCCTCTATTTTCTCTATGAAACTCTGGTTCCTGGTCATTGGAGCTTGCCATGAACTCCCTTGCCTTAGAAAAACTTGCTCTGAATGTATAAGGTTGTTTCAACAACTGAGAGATGAAATGGTTTCTAATAAGGTTGTGCATGAATCAATTTTTTCGGTTTGATTTGTACCAGAATCGAATCACCCCCAATTAGTTTTGGATCTGAATCTGGCCAGCTAGCACAGGGGCAAAAAAACAACACAGGTAGATTTGGGTACAAATTGCTTTGTATCCAAATCGATTCACACAGACAGCAGGCGCAGGGAGTGATTCTCTCGGCAGCAGGAAGGGGGTGAAAAAATTTTCTTCTCTTTTCCTCAACCAGGAAAGCAGGGACAAAAAGCAGAGAATCCACTCTAGGCAGCAGGTAGGCAGGCAAGGCAAAGCAAAGCAAAGTTCCTCTGGCTCTCGCTCTCGCTCTCTCTCTCTCTCTCTCTCTCTCTCTCTCTCTCATGAGGCAGAATGGACCAAAACAAATCAGAGGTGATTCAATTCGAGTACAAATTGAATCGAAATAATTGATTTGTGCACATCCCTACTCTTTAAGTACATTTGAAAATTCCTCCTCCCAACTCTCCCTACCTCTGTCCCTTCTTTGACCCTTCCAGTGGCATCTGGTGTGCCACTGTGTGAAACAGGATGCTGGACTAAATGGGTCTTGGGACTGATCCAGCAAGGCTGTTCTTATGTTCTATATCCAAGGTGTTTGATGGATTCTTTTTATTCATTTTTAAAAATTCCAGTCAGGATTGGCTGTGGCTCCCTCCTGAGTAATACAATTAGTGGCAAACTCAGATCTGCTGCTTCATCATGGACTGGTTCTCACAATCCTAATCAAGGTAGGAGGTGCATCCAAAAGCCCGGGTAGAAGAGCCATGTGCGCTTCCGGTCGGCAGTCGTGCAAATTCAAAGATCAAGGTACAAGGAGGGGAAAGAAAGAGCATGTGGGAGGCGGGAGATGGAAGCTGCCAACCCATAATCTCTCCCCAGCATTTTACTGAACGTGGATGAAAAGACATCCAACCCAGCTCCCACGCAATCACTCTCCCTGCTCCTGCCTTGATCTTTGAGTTTACACAACTGCTGATCAGGAGCCTGCACAGCTCTTCTACCCTGATTAGGACTTGATGCCAAAGAGTCAGGGGAAGTTGCTGGAGGAATGGGCAGCAAATCTTCCATCTCAACCTCAAAGTGCATCCTGTCCTCTTATGCATAATCCTGTCCTGAGGACAAAACTTTTTTCTCATGCAGCTTCCACAGGATCCCAGTCACTGTGACACACATGGATAGTTTTCTGGTCCCCTCATTCCACTCTTCCCATGACGCCCACCACACAACAAGCATCTCCTCAACATGAGGGGACGGACATCAGTGGTCTCCCACCTTCCCTGTCAGCTCCTCCTGACCGGGCCTTGGGCCAAAAATGTGGCAATGTTTGTTCCTCAGGCCTGCCTGAGCGAGTCAGTCTCGACCGCTGTTTTCCAGGCGCCAGATTAAAGAGAACTGCCAGCTCCGCTGTGCTTGGCCAAGCTCTCTTTCCTTCTGACCTTCCTGATGGCTGCTCTCCCACTGCTTGGAGACTTGTCAGTCGGGGAGAGGAACAAATGTCCAAGCAGCTGGTGGCTGCAGAGAGAGAGTGACAGTGATATAAACACCAGGCTCCAGTCCCTTTCCTTGCTACAGCAGAATGCAGCTGCACGCCGTCTGCCTCGATTGCTCACGCCATCCCCAGTTTGGTGGCAAACAAATGCTTGGCCATCCAGTGCTTATCATCTGTCCGTAAAGAGGAGGGGAACATGGCCAGCTTTGTTCAACAAAGGAAGCAGCAGAGCCCCGAGATCTTAGCTTCTCAACACTGCGAACTGTAAAGTTTTCGACTGCCAATGACAGCATTTTAAACTGGAGGGATAGGTCTAAATAGCATTTTAAACTGGAGGGAGAGGTCTAAATCCTAAGTCCTTGGCAGATGTGAAAGGCAAGAAGGTTAAGTATTAACTAAGCAATCAGAATTTGGGAACCTATGAAGAGCCCTGTTGGATGGACCATAGAGTCCTGCATCCTGTTTGCTAGAGTGGCCAAACTTCAGCTGTGATGAAGGCACCACTGAATTTCTTTCTTTCTTTCTTTCTTTCTTTCTTTCTTTCTTTCTTTCTTTCTGCAGAAAAAGCTGCCATTTTGAGAAGTGCAACATTTTATCCTAAAGAGCCCCGGGAAAGTTTGGTCAAAAATCCTGCTTCTATGGCTGCCTTTTGGTTTCCTATTTCCTTATCAGAAGAAGAGATATAGTATCTGTCAGGGACTATGCAAGCTCCAAAATTCTATGATTCTGTAAGGTAGTCTATGGGCCAGAAGGTTTGATTGGTACATTTTGAGTGAATGAACGGGGTCCTGTTTCTCAGATTGCTTATGAGCATAGTAGAATTGTTAGCCATGAGGCCTTTGATAAAGAATAGCTTTCACCTTCACCACCAGCTTATTGTGTAAAGCATAGCTTAAAATTGCATCATAGGTAACAGTGACTAGGGTTGTGCAGAATCAAGTCGATCTCGAACCAGTCTGCTGTGAACCGGGGCAGTTTGAGTGGCTCGAATGCGAACCGGACTGCCCTTCAGGAAAGGTGGCCAGTCCAAGATGGAACTGAACCGAATCTGGTTCAATGTGAACTGTTTCTATGGTTCGAGACGGGATCAGTTGAGGGTGGTGAGAGGTGTGAGGGTGGCGCCACGTCGGGGTGTGTGTGAGAGACATCTTTAAAAGCAAATCAGTTCCTTACTGGTGGTACTAAAGTTGCCTGGAGCAGTGGCACTCCCCTTCCAGCAGCCCACGTGGTGGCGGCATGGCTCTACCACTCACCTGGCCTCCACACATGCCATAAGGCAGCCTGAGTTCTCCGCTGGAAATCTTCCATCAGGTTGCACCTCCTTTAGAATGCTTCATGACCCTGGTCCCTTAAATCCTTAGACAACTGTGTGGAACTTGGGATTCTATAAGCCAAATGCAACCTACCAGGTATCTATGGCAATGTCATGATCCCAGATCTGGGGCCCCTCCCCCCAAATGGGGGATGAGGTGGGCATTTCAGGCGATAAGACAGGATGGGAGAAGCTATGTCCCAGGTCTCAGGCCACTTCACACTGCCAGGATGCCCCCATGCTAAGGGAACCAGGAAACTCAGAGGCAGCACCCCCACCATGACCCAAAGATGCATCCTGCCATCATCCTGCCTTCATCCTCTGATTCAGAGGAGTCCCTCAAAGACCTCCCAGTTTAAATGGAGGTTCTCCAGAACTGCCAGAGCCAGTGCTTACAAAATCAGGCAAGGGCAAGTTAAACTGTAGAGTCTTTCCCAGGAAAGGGGCAAGCAAGGCTGATTCACTATACCCGGGCAGCAGTCATATAAACCAGCTGTCCATACCTTGTTGTGTCCAGATCTCTCGTTCTCCTGCTCGTTGCTATCTGAGGTCCTGACTGCCTTTACTGCCATCCGTCCTTGGGAGCTGTTGAAGGTCTGTGTCCCACCCAGAACCTCTACTTTGCTGCTGCCTTGGCCCTTGATCCTCACCTGGAATAGGACAGGCAACCCATCAGAGGTTCAATAATTTGCTTTGCTGTCTTCCACAGTACATGACTAGAAAGCTACATCTGACTTGATGGAACACATTATACAGCCTCTTTGAAGGCCGTTCTTTCAAATATATGGAATGCATATAGTCTTTTCTATAGCCATTGGCAGGGCTCCTTTCTGTTGAGGGGTGTGAGGAGAAACACTAAAACCATCACACAACAGGATATGCTCTGGTGGTAAGGACGTTCAGCCCAAGAGATTATCTGGAGACATGAGGTTGAGTTCAAAAAAATAAAGATTTATTAAGAAACTAAAACATCACGTACTAAGAAAGAACCATTGAACAACATACCCCAAAAGGCACTAGCTTTCAACAACAACTGAACAATTCTAACTGATTGTAACTGACCAAGACAGACCTATTAACTTCTGATAATGCCTCTGCTGGCTAGACCAGTAGAGTTTCTGGGTCCAATTCAAGGTGCTGGTTTTGACCTTTAAAGCCCTTAACGGTTTGGGCCCGGGGTATCTGAGGGACCACCTGCTCCTAATGGTTGCTGCCCGCTTGACAAGGTCATCTGAGGGGGCTCTGCTCTGGGTGCCTACAATGAAGGAGGCTCGTCTGTCATGCACTCAGGATAGGGCCTTCTCTGTTGTTGCCCCCAGACTTTGGAATGCTCTCCCAGTGGCCATTCGCTCCTCAGACTCCATCAAAGTTTTTAGAAAGCTTCTTAAATCTTGGCTTTTTACCCAGTCTTTTACATGACCATTTCTATGCTGCTTCTATGTGTTTTTATTTTTGTGTCTATGTGTTTTTATGCATGTATTTTATAGTTTTTAAATTAGATTTGTTTTATATTTTTAGCTTAATATTTTAATTGTCATTGTATTGTATGTTTTTAACTTTTGTAAACCGCCTTTGGGTTGTTTTTAATGAAAGGTGGTACAGACATTCAACAATAAATAAATAAATAAATAGTTGAGGTTACTGTGGTGCTGAAAGCAATGCTTTAGAATAGGGATGTGCACAGAACTGGGTGGGGGAAGTCCGAAGGCAGGGGGTTGACTTTAAGGGTGGGGGAGGGTGCACTTACCCCTCCCTCCACTTTCCCCCGCTGGCGCTCTGTTTGCAAAGGGTCTGTCAGGGCGGCGGCGTACCTCCCTGTCGATCCATTGCCTTGTCGGACCCTACGTCAGCAGAAGCACCTGACGCACCTGTGAGCATTGGCACGTGTGCATGTCACACTCATGAGCGCACACATCGGGTGTGCATGTGTGATGTGCATGCACACGTGCCGACACATGCAGGCGCACCGGGTACTTCCTCTGACATAGGGTCCAATGAGGCAATGGGGCAGTGGGGAGGTATGCTGCCGTCCTGATGGACCCTTTGCAAATGAAGCACCGGTGGGGGAAAAGTGGGTCGAGGGGTAAGTGCCCATTCCCCTGCCCTTAATGTCAACCCCCCCCCATTCGAACCGGCGGAACAGCCGGTCATTTGAATTGGCTCGGAGGCCCATAGAGGGCCCCCGAACTGCTTCAGTGCACATCCTTACTTTAGAATTCTCACTTCTAACCCTGTCTTCCCTTGTAGGAGGAGCCACTGACCACACCTAAGGCTGACATTTTGTCCTTGAAGTAAATCAGCGAATCCTTTCCTTTCCTCAGAAAAGCACATGGAGCAGCTGCTTCACAGCAGGCTAGGAAACGGATGTTCTGGCACCGGCCAGTGGCTTGGCTAGTAAATATCTTTCATCTGAACACACAGCAGAGAACTGGACATTAACAGGACTCTGGACTTCATCTGAAACTTGGCAGCACCCCAAACTGGGCATCTGGCATTCAGTGTAATCCGCTTATTGCCGTCAACCTACTGTTTTTTGTTACCTCCAGGTCACTGGCCCAACTACTGGAGAGGTGGTCTAATAAGGTTCTTGCCCTCTGGAGCTGTTTGCAACCAGGTCTAATGTCTCTCTTCGGGACAAGGGACACCCATGCTACAGATGCATCCAAATTTCTCTGCATCTGAATTGCTCCCCCAATTTTGGAGTACCAAATTACTTCTGCGCAATCCTGTGCATGTTTATTCAGGAGGAAGGCACACTGAATTAAATGGAGCTTGCTCCCAAATGAGCATGCATAAGACTGCAGCCCTAGGTGAGAGGATTTACTATTTATTTAAGAAAAGCTACCATGCATTGTTAGAGGGAAACACCATTTTCATTACAGTAACAGGCCATAAGCAAAGCCCCCTTTTAAAAACAAAATATGTGAGGTTCTTATCTTGCAGCTTCATGGATTAAAATTTACCTTTGCCAAGAGCAATTGATCCCCATGAATTAATCATCTAAAGCTTTAGTTGATTAATTTAATCGATAAAAGCTTGCAGCCCAACTAGAAACATTGGCTGTGGTTGCTAGGCAACTGCAGTTTGCTTCCTCTCGTGCTCCTCACTCCCAGACCTTACACAAGAACAAACTAGGGGCTAATGTGCAGCTACAAGATTAATCCCATGAAAGAAAGGAGGAGGGGCTAAGGCAAGAGATGACATCAGATAAGACGTTGGCCGATGAACTCCTCTGATCAGGTTCAGAAGTGGGCTAAAAGCCATTGAACTGTTTTTCTTAAAGCTTGGGAAATGCCTTGGTTTACTCAAAGTCCAGTTCCCAGTCCAGGTGGACTCCATTGTGTCCCTGATGACATCATCAGGAGTATTGTAACACAAATAAAAGGGAACTTGTGATACTTGGATTTAAAATAAATAATAAATAAATAGAATAAATACAATATAAGAATCCAAGATACAGGTGGACCTCATTATCTGCATGGGTTTCATTCCCACATATCACCAAGGGTAACGGAATCACAGATAATGAGGCATTGGGTCTATGGGATCATGGGGGTTAGGTTCTCAGACTTTTTTAAAAAAGCAATAAATTGCCCCCAAAACTGAAAATGGGCCAAATAAAGTGCCCTACCATGCTCTGTGGGCCTTCATGAGTCCAAGGTTCCACCGACCCAAGTCCCAAAGTCTCTGAAATTCTGTGAAACATCTTTAAAAAAATGTTTTAAGAAACAAGCCACAAAATGGCTCTTCTCTACAAAATGGCAACCAGAAATGACCTCCAAGATAATTTCTGACCACCCCTGATGCATGGACACACGATCAATGTCACCTGTCAAGGTCAAGGATATACGGTCAAAGTTAGTTGTTTGCCAAGGTCAGTTGTCAATTACCCAGCCGTGGATATGTGAAACTGCACATGCTGGATCCGGATATAGTGAGAGTTTGCAGTAATATGTATACACAACCAATCCATAAATATTTTAATACTGTCACATCTCACAATAGAAACTAGTTTGTAAAAAAGTATGTCATCACCTATTCATAAAACCTATCCTTGCCACACCTCGTGGTAAATATACACACCACATAACAACCCTTAAATTGTCATGCCCCTACCTTCAGATAGTGAACAGGAGGAGGATGTTGGCAACCCTCCAACAGAGCAACAGGAGGACAGTTCATTGTCGGGCCACAGAAAGAAACAGAGGCAGACCAAGTTGGGACTGCAGCACTGCGGGGTGTGGGGGGGCGGCGTCAGAGGCTGCACAGGAGAAGTGGGGTGCAGAGCCAAGACCAGAGCCAGAGAGTATGCAAACAATGATACCTCAACAAGGGAGATATGAGTGGTGACAATGACAACTGGAAACACTTAGACGGAGCAAGAGACTGCTTAATAAGCAAGATAAATGCTGAATCTTTGGCAGCTGATTGGAGGAGGAACCCAATTAGTCAAAGCACTATAAACCAAGGCCAGCAGGCAGTGAACGCTGCTGGAAGCAATGAGTCTCTTTTGAGGCTGCTGCAGCCAAGCCTCCATTTCTCGGAGGAAACCCCAGCTTCGTGTTTGGCCTCTAGAGACCCAGGCTTTTCCTGATTCTACTCTGCTACCTGACTGAGTCCTGACAATTGCCCTAGCTGCAACATCTCCCCAAGGAATGCCTTGCACTCCTTTTGCTCTGGATCCGTGCTATCTGGTGAGTGGACTGAGTTTGTAGGGGAGACTGTCTGAACCTGATACTTTGAGTAAAGTTTACCTTGTGTTTTCTTTGCAGACCAGAGAGGACACCGAGGGACTTCCAGTGGCCGTGACGGAGACCTCGACTTGGACACCAGACGGACAGGCTCTTGACATAAATAGCTTTCATGTTCACTACCATGCAGGCAAAGCTATAAATAATTATATACCATTACAAATCTTTCCATAGTGGGGGTGTAAATCTAAATCTCTCCAAGAAAATAAATTGTGTCAGTCACTAAGGAGTGATAAATATGTTTCTTGTAGGGAGAGAGTTCATAGAGTTTCCATAAGAGCCAACAGTCAGATATGTTCTGACCTGAAATTTGTCTTCTTCAGTGGCTTGACGAGAAATATTGTTCTCCAAGAAATAAATCCAAAGTCCTCCCAGAAAAATCTATGTCAGAACATACACTCCAAATAATATATATCCATATAATCCAAACATATAGATGTGGCCAAGGATTACGTGCAGACATGCAGGGACTTTGAGGATGGGAAGGTGGGTGGGAGACGCCTAATGGCGCAGTGGGGAAATGCTTGACTAACAAGCAGAAGGTTGCCAGTTCGAATTCCCGCTGGTACTCTATAGGGCAGCAGCGATATAGGAAGGTGCTGAAAGGCATCATCTCATACTGTGTGGGAGGAGGCAATGGTAAACCCCTCCTGTATTCTACGAAGAGAAAACCACAGGGCTCTGTGGGATCCAGGTGTCAAAATTGACTTGAAGGCACACTTTACCTTTACCTTTAGATGGGTGGGAGCACTTGATTTCTTCTCCAACTCAGATTTCCAAGCTGAGCCAAAAAAGAACTTCCAAGGCTGCAACACTCAGCTGCAATTTCTATTTCCAAGCTGGGAACTTAAGTTTTGATGATATCAATAGTCAGGGCTGGCTAACCCATGGTGAGAATTGAGCACCCTACATTTGCCCAGTGCCTCATGCCCTCTGGCTGCTTCCACCAGCTAAATCTTGGTTTGCATTTAGCTTGCAGGATCACAAGCTATGATGGCTTGCCTTGGAACCTGAAGGCACAATTTCCAATATGGCTGCAACCTGGTGGATGAATTCCAGTAGAGCCACCTGAGCCCCTGGGGCTTATGGGTGCAGCTGGGCATCTTTTTTGTATTTATTGGACATGCTCCATTGCAGCAGCTCAGAAGAAACCTGAATTACAGCTGTGTAACAGGCAGATGGATCAGTATGGGGAGGCAGAACAGCATTTTACTCCATCAGCAAAAAGAGGCAATGTTTTGCCCACCTGGCTGGCAATTGGCTCCTCTTAACAGGAGAAGTTATAGAGTAATCCCATTTAGGCTGGGGCTTTGCCAGCTCTGGGTTATTTTGGCTCTTGCTGTAGCCCTCAGCATAACCCTCAGCTCTGACTTCAGCTTGGCCTTATACGCTTTGGCCTCTGACTCTCCATTGGCACCTGTGAGCAGTTGCCAGGTGAGAAGGGATGAGGCCTTTACCTCCTCTTTGTGCTTTTCAAATCTCTGTATTATATATGTAATTGTTTACTCCCCATGTTCTGTATTATGAAGCTGTGCAGGTGTCAAAAATTCACAGCACCTGTGCTGCTGTTTGGTCCAGGAGGGAAAAGAGTTCTGCTGTTTACGTTTTGGAAGGAAGCAAGGATTTGATTTGATTGGCTATATTATTTTTAAAATGGAGGGAATTTGTGTTCATTTTGATTGGTTTGATTGGGGGAAAAGAGAATAAAAGGAGGCTTGCCTGCAGCAGAAAGTTAGTTAGAATTGGAATTAGAGCCAAGTAGGGACAAGATCCAGAGGGACAAGACAGGCAGACTGCAGGAGAGAGCTGACTGGGGCAGTTAAAAGCAGAGAGCTTGAAATCACTGAGCTGGAATCTCTGCAGCATAGGAGAGGCAGAAACGACTTGGTGGTAGTTGAGAAGGAGCTTGGCCTATTACAGGGGGAAGGAGGAAGTTTGGGGGGGAACTATCTTTTGCACTCCTTTTGAGGCTGTTCCTGAGCCTAGTGTGTATAGGCTATTGGTCTTGGTTACAAATATGACAAATATTTATTTACCGCTTTTCAACAAAAGTTCCCAAAGCGGTTCATGAATACATACATACATGAATATATGCACTCATCTATATATATATTTCTCACTGGCGTACCTGTTGCTAATCCCATGCATGACAGCTCTCGCAGGGCAGGAGTGGTGGGTGAGGGACGGACGGGGTGGGGAGAAAATGTGGGGGGGCTGAGAACAAAGGGAGACCAAGAAGGAGGGGGGAAGGAGGGGAAGAACTAGAGATGCAGATGCTCTGCGCCTGGCCCAGCTGGTATTTATTATTTGTTTTTATTGTCCATTTGCACTACCTGAAAATTAATGTTACTGAACCATTATGAAACTAAGATTTTGAACCAAGTAAAGTTTTTCTTTTCCCCCTTTTTCTTTTTGAACTTCCAATAGTGTCTTTATCTATTATTTCTCCCCACCTCATGCCTACTTGCCTAAATTACTACTCTACCTTTTTGTCAAGCTGGGAGGCAGAGGCCAACTTCGGATGTAATGCGGATCTGCAAGTCCAATGGACTGGCAGTTCTGTGCCCCCTCCCCCACCCCGTCCCATCTGCATTTGGACTAAATGGAGAGTTACCTCTCTGCAGTCTCGCTGACTGCAGAGAGGAGGGGGAGCTGGCTATGCGGGCTGAAGGACAGCCTGAACAGCCAATAGGAGTCAGAGCAAGGGAGGAGTTTCCTCCCTCAACTCCCGGGGGAGGGGGATTGCAGTGCCAGTGTTCAGACATAATGCTGGCACCACAGAACTGGAGTTGGAGGCAGTGAAACCTAGTGAAAGCTTAAGGTACAAAATACAATTTGGGGAGGGAAACTGTAGTTCCATTGCCGAAAGAAACAGCCGTTGCCCGCATTCAGATGTTCAGTTTCACAAAGCGGAGGTGAAGGGACCTCTGATTTTGTGTTATGTGCGAATGTGGATAGAGGTTTCAGTGACTGGATGGTAGAACCCGTCAAAAGAACTCTACGTTGTGACAGTGAGTTGACTTATGTGCAGGGCCCACTGAGGTGGTACCCCGCCCCCCCACACACAAACCAGGCCAGGGCTGTGTCCCCTGAAGCCAGGAAAGAGCAGTGACTGGGAGCTCACAGATACATATGTAAACACAGCTGGAGGCAACTGGTTTCCGGATGCATCTCATTACAAGCAGGTGCAGATTACTTTCTGCAGTTTCATCTTGCTATATTTGTCTCCAGCTCCTATGAGATGTGAGCCAACTTTCCACCCTTCCTCCTCCCTTGCCACCACCTCAGCTGTACAAAGCAAGGCAAATGCAATAATTTCAGCTCTAACTTGGATCATTACCTGATCTAAGTTTAACACCACAATGGGCCCTTGGGGAATATGCTGCATCCTTAATCTAAAGTTGGGTTTATTGTCAAGGCTGCTATTAATAACCGTTCTGATGAGGGACTTATTTCCTCCCCCAATATAAAATGTCACCTCCAAGTTCTTCTGGGAGAGAGAAAAGTGGTGTCTCTTTTATCTGTTGTTGCCCGAATCCTGGTTTGACCCCTGTTCCCCAGGCCTGCAGCTACTTCTGGGGCAACGAAAAGTGCTTGTGACATGAACCAAAGTTGGGTCCTCTCCACCTTATGCATCATGGGAGATTCCAAGTGATACATGTTCGCCATTCTTAGGTGGCCTCGGGTACAAATACCAGCGTCTCCTCTTCCTGCCTGATCCATTGCCATGACAACCCCAGGAAAAGTCTGCCAAGCATAATCACAAGGCAAACATGCACCACCCGACTATTCCGGTATGCCAAGGAAACCGTCTGTACTTGGTATAGTCAGTGGGTCATATGGAGTGGCTTTCAGAGTTCTGTTTGTTGGTTTTTTAAGATCTCTCTCTCCCCATGCGAAAGGCCTCACCCCACATTCATAAGCTTCTTGGTTAGCGCTTCAAGGCATGCTTCTGTGGGTGCTGTATCACAGAATAGGTGGGGGCAGAGTGCGGGCCAGGTGGGGGCAGAATGAGCCGCAGCTGCCTGTCCCTCTCTGAGCCCTTTCTCACAATCCATGAGAAGGACTTGCTGGGTGGGTGGGTGGGGAGGAAGGTTTTGTTCCCTTCCCTTCCCCGCTGACAATCCACGGAGGGTGCTGGGGGCATGGATCGTGCACCCCGACAATCCTCTACTACCTCTGGCAGCTCAGAGGGTCAGGAGCTGGAATGCATGCTTCCGCAACCTGGAACTCCCATAATGCACCTTGCGAGTGCGCAGTGCATTGTGGGTATCACCCAATGCTGGCTGAGCACCAGGGCTGGCAGATGGTTTTGCTCCCTCGACTCCATTTGATCTGCGGGCTCGGCATGGCAGCGGCACCCATAGCTGCTTGCCTCCCGTTACTTCTCACGAGCTGCCAACAACAAGCTTGGCTGTCTTAGCCTGCTTTTGGCTGCTCGTGAGAACAGCATCTCCCCCCCTCCCTCTCTCCCCTCCCTCTCTCTTCCTCCCCCTCCCTCCCCCTCTCTGTCCCCCCCTCCCCCCCTCTCTTTTCTCACCCTGTCCTGGTTTTAATTTGAGTTGCCTGGACTGCTCATTCGCTGAGTTGGGGATCCAGCCTGCACCCCAGTGAGCCTGGGATGTAGATTCCAGGGAGAACAGGGTGCCTGTTCTTGATGGGATTGGGGCAACTCTGGGATAGTGACCAACGTGGGGAGGTGGTGTGTGTGTGTGTG
The DNA here is from genome assembly GCF_027244095.1 of Hemicordylus capensis. Lineage (NCBI taxonomy): Eukaryota > Metazoa > Chordata > Lepidosauria > Squamata > Cordylidae > Hemicordylus > Hemicordylus capensis. The sequence continues at coordinate 36,118,423 of NC_069663.1, forward strand.
GGGGGCTGCTCGTGACCCCATGCAGCAGTGGGGCAGGGGTGGCCCTCCTGCAGCCACAGCCCCTGTCACAATTGTCCCTACGCTCCTGGAGTGCCGGTCACACATCTGGACACCTCATTCTGCAAATGAATCAGGAATGTCAAGGAAATAAAGCATCTACCTCTTCGCCTCCTGCCCGGCCTCCTTGCAGAGCGAGATCGCTTGGGTGTACTCTTGTTTGTGACAGTGGCATTCCCCCCCCTCCGCCCACCCCACAGAGGATTGTGGACAGGATGCGGCATATTTGCCTAGACTGCAAAATGAAGGCTCGAGTGTCATATTTCAACCGCCGATCACAACAAAGTAACAGTGCACACACGTTTCTTCCTCTCCTGACGCTCACTCCCTTTCCAAGCTGTCAACATTCACATTCGCCAAGGGCCCCATTTGAGAGGGGGAAGGAGGGGGGTGGATAAGACATCCTCTGCAGAAGGCAGGATGCCTCAGAAGCCTGCAATTGTAAGCCACAGCCCGTAGGCATGATATGAACGGGGAATCAATGCATCTCTGGAGCTCAGACAGTGTATCGATCTGTTTGGGAAATTTTACCAGCTCCATCTCTGAATGCTCAGGGTAGTTAACAACATTTAAAAACCAATTAATAACTAACGAGAGTCCTGCAGGCAAAGATATGGCTTCTAATTCAATCTGTGAATTCCAGATACAGCACCTCCGTGTCTCCCAGCTTTGGCTGGGATGCTTCTTTAGCTCCCCAGGACAGAATTTCCCAAACTCAAGTTCTGTGGTCTTGAGAACGTCCACTGTGGTCTTGAGAATGTTCACCATTCTGTTGCTGCTTTTATCATTTTGGAACTTCACTCTGTGCTGCATGCTGTGCCTTATTGCAGTTTAACTGGAATCGTTTTAGAATTGGAGCATGTATAGAGTGTCATAGCTTTCAGCAAATCTGCATTTTTATTTTTATTTTTTTGGTCTCTCTATCATTAATGTGGAAGTGCACATTTGTAAAACATGGCAAAAAAGCAATCCAAATCTGGTTGTAGGTGTGTCAGGAAGCCAAAGCAACCGGGTCCGAGTCTCTACACCAACTCACTAGTCACTGACAGTGGGGAATGTAAGGAGCAGGAAAGATGAAGGTAAGGCAACCTCCCCACACCCACTGCTTCTAGAAATAGGAACATAGTAAGCTGTCATATACGGAGTCAGACCCTTTGTCCATCTAGCTCAGTATTGTCTTCACAGACTGGCAGCGTCTCCCCAAGGTTGCAGGCAGGAGTCTCTCTCAGCCCTATCTTGGAGATGCTGCCAGGGAGGGAGCCTGGAACCTTCTGCATGCAAGTGCTCTTCCCAGAGCGACTCTACCCCTTAAGGGGAATAGCTTTCAGTGCTCATACATGCAGCCTCCCATTCAAATGCAAACCAGGGTGGATCCTGCTTAGCAAAGGGGACACGTCATGCTTGCGACCACAAGACCAGTTCCCCCACAACATAAAAGAGAGGGAGCTCAGCCTAAGAGTGGCAAGGCAGGATCCATGCTGTGCCGGAAGTCTGGCAGCCAACTCATACCAGTTGGGAATGTGAAAAGCTACTCTAGGCAGACACCATAGACTTACAAAGGCCTGGAGTACAGGGCCCGTGATGAGACCTAAAGGCTAACACCCCCTTTGAGAGGTGATATCTCCTGGGGAGTGGATGAACTTTGGAGGCCACAAGAACCAAAGGGATGAGAGCTGGTCTTGTGGTAGCAAGCATGACTTGTCCCCTTAGCTAAGCAGGGTCCATCCTGGTTGCATATAAATGGGAGACTCCATGTGGGAGCACTGAAAGATATTCCCCTTAAGAGATGGAGCCACTCTGGGAAGAGCATCTGAGGTTCTGAGTTCCCTCCCTGGCAGCATCTCCAAGATAGGGCTGAGAGAGAGATTCCTGCCTGCAGCCTTGGAGAAGCCGCTGCCAGTCTGTGAAGACAACACTGAGCTAGATAGACCAATGGTCTGGCTCAGTATATGGCAGCTTCCTATGTTCTTATGCCAGTCTATGCAGTATGCAATACCAAGCTAGATGGACCAATGGTAGACCAAAGTCTATGCAATACCAAGCTAGATGGACCAATGGTAGACCAAAGTCTATGCAATACCAAGCTAGATGGACCAATGGTCTGACTCGGTATATGGCAGCTGCCTATGTTCCTAACTTATCCCCCAGTTAACCCCTAATACTGGTTTAACTGCCACAGCCCCCTCTGGCCTTTGTGGCCCCCTGCCTGCAACTTGCCTCTACAGCCCACCACTCATCATGGCCACCACCATCTTGTTGCCTCCCTTTGCCGGCCATGACGTATGATATCACCGTCTTAGCATGAGCCCATCCCAGAGGTAGCAGCTGAGGCGCTGCCTTGGCCATCAAAGAGAGGCAAGCTGGCGGTAGTGGTGAGTGGGGGCCACAAAAGTCAGCAGTGGGTGAGCAGGGTGGGTCTCCTCCCTGGCCTCACTTGGTGGCCTGTGTGCTGAGCATGTGTTTGCTCCTTTGCGGATCTGCCCCTTTGTGCTTGCAAAAAGTGCCTCCTTCCACCTGGCAAAGGCCTCTGCCAGAACTTCATTGCTCAACTTAGCCCCCCCCCCCCCCGTAGCTGTTTTTCGACTACAACTCCCATAATCTCCAGCCACAGTGGCCAATAGCCAGGGGTTATGGGAGTTGTAGGCCAACATTTGCAGGAGGGCCAAATTTGAGCATCTCTGGGCTAGAGGGATCAGAGGTGTAAGATAGTGTCAACCTTTGGGAAGCTGTCATTTATTTATGTATATTTATTTGTCCGATTTATATACCACTTTCCATTAAAATAATCTCAAAGCGGTTTAGAATCTAATTAAAACAATACATAATTAAAATACAACAGCATGGATAACATATAAATATAAAAATACTATCTCTGCTTAAAAATTTAGTAACCCATTAAAGACAATAATACACAAAATACAAAGCAGTGCCCACCGGGAACGTATACTTTATTCCATCCGGGCCTCTTGACCAGCAAGGTGGACCCTGCTGTGGTCCTAGGCTGAGCTAGGCCAAGGATAGTCCATACAAGTGAAAAATGAGTCAGAGGGACTCCACCCCCCACCCCACCCCCAAATCTCTTTTATTGTTAATAACAAACAGAATAACAAAAGCAGAACACAATCATTGACATAAAGACAAGGCACACACTTGAGTTCAGGTCTTCAGATGCAACAAGACAGCAGCAAGAACAAATGCAAAAAAGCATTCCTCAGAATGAAATGTTCTCCCCTCCTGCCCGAGGGCTTGCTAAAAAGCTTTCCAAGGTGACTTCTCCATCCTAGGCATTTCCACACCACAATAGAATCCACTCCAGATCTTTTCCCTTTTGCTGCCAGAGAACACTGTTCGGGCCTCTCTTGTACAGTTGCATGCTCGCCATCCTGCCTCCCAATTCAAAACCAAAAGGCAAGTGCTGATGATTTCATCGCCTGACTTGGGAGGGAAGGGGTGAAAGCCGTACACAGAGGGGCATAAGAAGAGGTGTTTTTGCTGTTTGGCTGCTCTCAGCAAAGGCTCACACCAAGGCTGTACAAAAATGGCTTTCCCTGGGTGAAAATGGCTCTGCTCAGGCCCTTTTGCCAATTTAAGATCAGACGCCCACCAAAAACTTGTCCATAACAAGGCTGTGATCCTTTGCAGCAGCAGCGGGAAGACCAAGGCAGTATAGCCCATGGACTGACAATATCCAGTACCCTGTGCTTCCTGTGCAAACACCATCCGAATTCTGGACCGCTCCATGAATTACTGCTATGAAGACTATGAGGCTCTCCTCACACACAGACAAAACCGGGCTAACGAAGCCAAGACCAGTTGTGCCCGTGGGATCATGCCCAATTCAGGCGGCACCTCAGTGGCCAACCCGCCAAGCTAGCCACCCATGAAACAGGGTGAAGAGAACAAGCGCTCTCCTTACCCCTTTTTGCGGCTCGTCTTCCACCCCTGGCTACTCTGCTGCAGCATGGAGCCCTTTCTCTGTGATCGTGAGAAAGGCCTCTTTGGCTACTTGGAGGCAGCTGTGGGACATATTAGGACAAATCCGCATTGCACCATCTCTGTATTTAATTCTCCTAAATACACCCATCGCTAATCCCATGTGTAGCACCTCTAGAGAGAACAGCTGCCTGGGGGATAGCGACGGGGACGGGAGACAATGGTGGCGGTGGCGGGCCAGCCTGGCCTGGCCACCAGTTGCCCAGAGGAGGCGGTGGGCCAGCGAAGCCCTGGCCCGGCTGCTGGTCGGCCGGAGGAGGTGGCGGGGGGCCGGCCTGGCCCCGGCCCGGCTGCCAGGAAGAGGAGGGTTGAGGCCGGCCTGGCCCAGCCACTGGGAGGGGGTGGGAGGAGATGTTGGGCTGGCTTTCTGGTCGGCCAGCAAGCAAGAAAGCATGGGGGGAGGAGAGGAAGCAAGCCAGCCCGCCAGAAAGGGGGGGGGAGAAGCGGGTAGTGTGGGGGGGGGAGCGGCCGGTTGGCCAGCCAGCCAGAAACCCGGGCATGCCAGCGTGGTGGTGGTGGAACAGAAGTGTTGGGTGGACCGGCCGGAGGTGGAGATGCTCTGTGCCCGGCCCAGCTAGTTCACTTCAAAAGTCAAAGGCTGTTGGTTGTTGTTGTTGTTGTTGTTGTTGTTGCAGGGGAGGTAAATGAAAAGTGCAGTTGATAGCTGCACCAGTTATGAAAGACCACTGTTTGCAGAGCATTCTGCGTTTGCTCCCCCCACCCCATTCCTTGCTACCACTCTCTCTCCTTCCTGCCCTTCACATGGCTAAATTTAGAAGCTTCTCAAAGCCAGGGCACGTCTTTTTGCTGATGTGACTCTGAGCTGGATCATGTAGTGTTATTCTTAAGATCCGTTATAGGGATGAGAAAGAAAGATCATTTTAACTGGGAAGCAGAGACGAATGGAGATCAGCATGTGAAAAACTTTCTCACTGATCAGGCAAGAGAAAGCCAGAGCTGGGCAGAGGTGCTCTTACCCCTGGACTTCAGGGCCTTCCTTCCTTCCTTCCTTTCTTGTTTATTTCTCTGTGTAAACTGCTTTGGAAACCTTTGTTGAAAAGTGGTATATAAATATTTGTTGTTGATGATGATGTTGTTGTAAAGGCTCCAGCAGGCTTGAAGGATACTCCATCCACTCCCCGCAAGACATCTTGGGCTTGGCATCCCATCCCTGTATCCATGCATCATTCCTCCTTGCTGTGTTGGCAATTGGCTCCACCCCACACTGCTGCTCTAGCCCCATTGCCAGGGCAACCAATTCACTAAAGCTTGGCTAGAGCAGATGCAGAGTTGGGGCAGCCATCAGGTCTTTTCCCCACAAGCTAGTAAACAATCTAGTAATGTAGGCTCATGTGGAACCCCTCAGTGAATTTTGCTAGCCATGGCTTCCCACAATAGGAACACAGGAACACAGGAAGCTGTCATATATGGAGTCAGCTCAGATAAATGAATAACACACCGTTCAGTCACGGTGTGTTATTCATTTATCTGAGCATATATCGCGTGACTCCTGTTGGGTTAGAGTTATATTATATATGGAGTCAGACCAAAGGTCCATCTAGCTCAGTATTGTCTTCACAGACTGGCAGCGGCTTCTCCAAGGTTGCAGGCAGGAATCTCTCTCAGCCCCATCTTGGAGATGCTGCCAGGGAGGGAACTCGGAACCTCAGATGCTCTTCCCAGAGCAGCTCCATCCCCTAAGGGGGATATATTACAGTGCTCACACATAGAGGTGCACCCAGGTGATTTTGGAGCCTGGACCTAAAGGCCTTTGGAGCTGCCCCCCCCCTGCAAGTTAAGCATCATTTTTTAACACATAGGTTCTTGAGGGCACAAACCACCCCACCCCAGATAGACTAAAGGGGATTTGGAGGGCCCCAAGGTCATGTGGAGGCTCTGGACTTTGGCCCTGAAGTCCAGGGGTAAGAGTGCCTCTGCTCACACATCAGGTCTCCCATTCATATGCAATTATAGGGCAGACCCTGCTTAGCTAAGGGGACAAGCCATGCTTGCTACCAGGTCTCCTCTCTCATATTCCTGAGATATTTCTCCTGTGAGATGTAGAGGAACGCCCCCTACCCCCACCCCAATATTTGCATAGGTGACCGTGTGGTGGGGCTGGGCACTTCAATAAAGAATATTCTTTCCATCTTTAAGAAGATATACTCCTCTGGGCCTAACTCCTTCACTTCTACACACACAGCATTGAAGGTAAAACATCTGACAGTTTCCCCTGGTGCTGTGGATATCCGCCAACAGCCATGTACTCTCCAGAAGACGAGTACACACAGCCATTAAAAATCACAAGTACAACTCCAAAGACAAAGGTTAGGCAGGCCTCACCAGGCCTAATGTACTTCCTAGAAGTGTGTCTCACAGCATCCTCCCTGACATGTAAGAGGCCTGCAGAGACCGTTAACCATTCTAAGCTGGAAGCAAAGGGACTCATCATAACAAGCCTCTCTCTTTAATGGAGATGCAGTTCCTTCTTCCAGAATTGTAGTCCTAGGGGAGCAGAGTACAGAAATGTCTTTATGGATTCTGGGTTAGAAGGTGGGAACCGGCATAACATTGATCTTTAAAGCTCTTTGGAACAGTGGGTTGTCAACACTTTCCCATAATTATTGACTGACTCCAGGAAGAAATCACTCAGGTAAAGGGTTGTTGTCTGGGAGAGGAGAAGAAAGCGAAAGCGGGAATAATTTTACCTCTTAACAAACAGTCATTTTTGCATGCATCCATACTCTCAGCAATTACTCCAATAGTTCTGCTTGATATGTTGGCATTTGCTTACCATCAGGAGTCAGGGACCTGGCAGGGCAGGGCTGGCACCAGAAGAAGTGACCAGCTTTGAGGAACATAAGAACATCCCTGCTGGATCAGGCCCAAGGCCCATCTAGTCCAGCATCCTGTTTCCCACAGTGGCCCATCAGATGCCTCTGGGGAGCCCACAGGCAAGAGATATGTGCATGCCCTCTCTCCTGCTGCTGCTCCCCTGCAACTGGTATTGAGAGCACTCTGGACTCCGCACATCCGCCTGCCTCGGAGGACCGGTTCTCCGAGGCAGGCTGACGTGCCATGTCCAGAGCGGAGGGCCACTCCACACACTGATCCCAGGGGGAAAGCGCCATTTTGAGGTTCACCTTCCCAGCAAAATGGGCCTCAAAATGGCACCTGAAATGATTCGGGTGATAAGGAAGTGATTTGTCGAGGCAGCCGGCCCAATCGGCTGTTTCCAATGAATCAATTCACGGGCTCTGTGACTCGACCTTGTATCGAATCACAGATTTTGACTCAGGCACACCAAATAAACAATCCCAAATACATGAATGAACCAAATAATCCCCAATAAACAAATGAAGCCCATGCTGTGCCAGAGCTTTTGCTGCAGGCCACGTGCAGAGTGCGTTGTGACTTTTTCCCCATTAAACCTTGGTGCCTTCCTACTTGGCGTATGCCAAGTCTTCTTAAAGAGATACCTCTCAGGAAGAGCACAGTGAAGAACCCATTAGACTCTGCATCTTTTGCTTCGTGTTCCATTATCTTCGCTGAAGGTCTGAGAGCAAAGCAAGGCTCCCTCATGAGCTTCCTAGAGGTGGCTAGAAAGAGCTGCCAACATAGTCCAAGGAGGATCTCCTTTTAAGTGCACGAGAGATGTATGGTATATATTTGAGGAAGAAAGCGATTATCAGGTAACCTCAACACCTACTATTTGTTACATATCAGGAGTCATTTACTTGTCTCTTTGATGGCTGGGTGTAGAATGGCGGGAAGAACAGAGAGCAGAAGCCTACCAAGAGATTGATGACAAGATGTGACAGAACAGATGTCTGTGAATAGCAAATGGGAACTCAAAAAGTGTCCCTAAAAACCTAACAGGAAGAGCATTTGGCTGCTGCGTTTCAGGTTACATCAGTAGATTTCAAAACTTCCGACCATCAGGGAACCAGTTCCAGATTGATTTGCCTGTCAAGGAGCATTTCTGGTTTTTGAGATATGGATGGGGGTGGCAGCTCAGCGTGTATGCTGTGTTGTTCATCATCATCATCATCATCATAATCATTATTATTACATTTATATCCCGCTCTTCCTCCAAGGAGCCCAGAGCGGTGTACTACATACTTGAGTTTCTCTTTCACAACAACCCTGTGAAGTAGGTTAGGCTGAGAGAGAAGTGACTGGCCCAGAGTCACCCAGCTAGTTTCATGGCTGAATGGGGATTTGAACTCAGGTCTCCCCAGTCCTAGTCCAGCACTCTAACCACTATACCACACTGGCTCTCTAATGCTGTTACCCTCAGGATCAGGGATGTGGAACCTACCTGGCAGGGTTGTTCTGAGGATAAGCATATCCATGTAAACTGCTCCTGGCTCCTTGGAGGAAGAGCAGGATATAAATGTAAACGCAAATTAGATGGCTGAAGAAGGGAAGAGGGAAAATCTTGGGCAAGGCAGTGACTGTGCTTTGGCTTCTGCCCCACCTTTTTCTCCAGGTGTGTACCATCCACCATCAGCCTCTGCTGCTTTAAAGCTCAGGCTGAGCCAGGGGCGTGAGCCGAAGGGCGAGAGCACAAGGGCTCTCGTCCTTGTGGCTCTCAGCCGTGGGGCGAGCTGCCTGGGGCCCTTTTCCTCCTGCCTTGAAGATCCGTCTTCCTCCAATCAAGAAGTCAGCAGACATTGTATAAGTCTGGTCTTTGGTTTTAAATTAAGCCAAGAAGCTGTGGTGGGTTAGTCTGGGGGGATGTGTCTGGGAGAGTGAAAAAGTGGGTCTGGAGTGGGGGCAGCAATATCACGGGTAGCGGGCAGAGGGAGGTATGGCGGTGGGAGTTGGGCAGGACGTTACAGGGGAGAACGGTCCAGGCAATTGAGGCCTGTTCCTTTTTCCGGCCCTTCTCCCAACCCTCTGACCCTAGGGAGCTCTGAGAACACTCCTTCGAGGATTAGGGTGCTGCTGCTGAATGCCAGGTCAGTTAACGCAAAAACATCTCTCATCCACGATTTGATTGTGGATGAGTGTGCTGACCTGGTATGCGTGACGGAGACCTGGTTGGATGCGCTGGGCGGGGTTGGTCTCTCTCAGCTTTGTCCTCCAGGTTTCCAGATTGTGCAGCAGCCCCGCCTCGAGGGTCGGGGAGGAAGCGTTGCAGTCATCTTTCAAGAGACCCTCCCCGTTTCCAGGTGCCCGGTCAGGCAATCTCAGAATTTCGAGTGTTTGTCCTTGAGGGTGGGCCTCCAAGATAGGCTGGGGATTCTGCTGGTGTACCGACCACCCCGCTGCACTTCAGTCTCTCTACCTGAGCTGGCGGGGGTGGTCTCGGAGGTGGCCTTGGGTTCCCCCAGGCTCATTGTTTTGGGGGATTTCAATGTCCATGCTGAGGCCCCCCTAGTGGGTGCAGCTCAGGATTTCATGGCCTCCATGGCAACCATGGGCCTGTCTCAATTGGTATCGGGCCCTACCCACATGGCAGGACATACTCTGGATCTGGTTTTTGCCTACTGGGAAATAAATGATCTGGAGGTGGGGGAATTTGAGATCACTCCCTTGTCATGGACAGATCATCACCTGGTGGGGTTTAGTTTGACTGTTCCGTCTGCCCTCTGCAGGGGTGGTGGGCCGATTAAGATGGTCTGCCCCCAGAGGCTTATGGATCCACTTGGATTTCAGACGGCCCTCGGGGAGTTTCCAGTGTCCAGAGCTGGTGACCCTGTCGAGGCCTTGGTTGATCTCTGGAATTGAGAGATGGCCCGGGCTGTTGACACGGTTGCCCCCAAGCGCCCTCTCTGGCTTGGTGGAGCCTGTTCTGCTCCTTGGTTTTCCTCAGAGCTTAGGGCGATGAAGCAACTTGGACGACGGCTAGAACGACGCTGGAGGAAGAGTCGTCACGAATCCGATCGAACACGGGCTAGAGCCCATTTTAGGGACTATGCCGCGGCGGTGGGGGCGGCGAAGAAATGCTTTTTCTCCGCCTCCATTGCATCTGCTCAGTGCAGACAAACAGAGCTGTTTCATGTGGTGAAAACTTTGCTCCACACATCCCCCCGGACAATGGGGGAGGAGTCATCTACAGCTCTTTGTGATCGGTTTGTCTGTCGCTTTGCAGATAAAGTTGCTTGCATCCGTGCTGACCTGGATTCCAGAGTTTTGGCAGTTCCGGCAGACGTGCCTTTGGTACCATCTGGTCCCGTTGTGTTGGATTCTTTTCGGTTGGTGCAGCCTGAGGATGTGGACAAGATCCTGGGCAGTGTGCGGGCGACTTCGTGCGCTCTTGACCCTTGCCCTTCATGGCTAATAAAAGCTGCCAGGGAGGGGACAGGTAGATGGTTGGAGGTGATCATTAATGCTTCGTTAAGGGAGGGCAGGATGCCATTGTGCCTCAAGGAGGCGGTGGTAAGACCTCTATTAAAAAAGCCCTCCCTTGATCCCTCCAACCTGGACAACTATAGACCTGTGTCTAACCTTCCCTTTTTGGGCAAGGTGATGGAGCGTGTGGTGGCGTCCCAACTGCAGAGGGTCTTGGATGATACGGATTATCTGGACCCTTTTCAATCTGGCTTCCGCCCCGGGTATGGGACTGAGACTGCCTTGGTCGCTCTAGTGGATGACCTACGCCGGGAACTAGACAGGGGGAGTGCATCCCTGTTGGTTCTGCTGGACCTCTCGGCGGCGTTCGATACCATCGACCATGGTATCCTTCTGGGCCGCCTCTCGAGTATGGGAATCGGAGGCACTGCGTTGCAGTGGTTCCGGTCCTTTCTTGAGGGGAGGGTCCAGAAGGTGGTGCTGGGGGACTACTGCTCGGCCCCGTGGCCGTTGGCCTGTGGGTTCCCGCAGGGTTCGGTCTTGTCCCCCATGCTGTTTAACATCTACATGAAGCTGCTGGGAGAGGTCATCCGGAGATTTGGACTGAGTTATCAGCAATATGCGGATGACACTCAGCTCTATCTCTCCTTGTCATCTGATCCTAGAGAGGCAGTGGATGTCCTGAATCGGGGGCTGGAAGCCGTGATGGGTTGGATGTGGGCTAACAAACTGAAATTGAATCCGGATAAGACGGAGGTACTGTTGGTCAGTAGGAGAGCCAATCGGGATGAGGAGATTTTACCGGTTCTGGATGGGGTTGCACTCCCCTTGAAGGAGCAAGTATGCAGCTTGGGGGTACTACTGGACCCGGCTCTGCTTTTGGAGGCTCAGGTGGAGGTGGTGGCCAGGGGTGCCTTTGCACGGCTTCGGCTGGTGCGCCAGCTGCGTCCCTTTCTCGAGAAGGCAGATCTGGCCACGGTTACCCACGCCTTAGTCACGTCGCAGCTGGATTACTGTAACGCGCTCTACGTGGGGCTGCCCTTGAAGAATATCCAGAAACTGCAGCTAGTGCAAAATGCGGCAGCAAGGGTTTTATCGGAAGCTGCCCGTTGGGAACATATCACCCCCATTTTGAAAGAGCTGCACTGGCTGCCGGTTTGTTTCCGGGTCCAATTCAAGGTGCTGGTTTTGACCTTTAAAGCCCTAAATGGTTTGGGCCCGGGGTATTTGAGGGACCACCTGCTCCCAAGGGTTGCTGCCCGCTTGACAAGGACATCTGAGGGGGCCCTGCTCCGGGTGCCGACAATGAAGGAGGTCCGGCTGTCGTGCACTCGGGACAGGGCCTTCTCTGTTGCTGCTCCTAGACTCTGGAATGCTCTCCCAGTGGCCATCTGTTCCTTGGACTCCATCACAGCTTTTAGAAAGCTTTTAAAGACTTGGCTTTTTACCCAGGCTTTTACATAATCGTTTTTTACTGCTGCTTTTGTGTGTTTTTATCTGTTGTCTTGTTTTTGTGCTTGTTTTTAGCTTGATGTTTTTACTGCTTTTTATTGTATGTTTTAATTTTTGTAAACCGCCTTGGGGTTTTCTTTTAACAAAAGGTGGTATAGAAATGTAAAAAAAAATAGATAGATAGATAGATAGATAGATAGATAGATAGATAGATAGATAATCCGTGTGCTTCCAGAGCACAGGGAGAGTACCAAAAATAGTTCAGTATGGATATTAGCTCTGCATGTGTGCTGTTGTTAGAAGACCCTGTGCAGGATTAGTTAGGATGTCAGCTTTAGGTGTGGTTGTGGAATAGGGACATGGGATGGCATTGTGGCTCAGAGGTAAAGTATCTGCTTTGCACGCAGAAGGTCCCAGGTTCAATCCCTGGCAGCATCTCCAGGTTGGGTTTGGAGAGCTGCTGCCAGTCAGTGCAGACAATACTTAGCTAGAGGGAGCAGTGGTCTGACTCAGTAGGCAGCTTCATATGTTCATCAGGCACACCCACAGCTCGGTGGAGCCTCTGATTTGCATGAAGAAGGTCCCAGGTTCAATCCCTGGCAGCATCTCCAGGTAGGACATGGACTTTGGAGAGCTGCTGCCAGTCAGTGCAGAAAATACTGAGCTGGATGGAGCAGTAGTCTGACTCAGTAGGCAGCTTCATATGTTGCTAATGGTTAGCCAAATCACTATTTCTTAGAGAGTTTTTTTTTAAAAATGAAAATTGCCAGTGCTACCTTCTTTGAGCATTCAGGATGTCATCTGCAAATACTACTACTATGACAATGAATATTTATATACTGCATTTCAATAGAAGTTCTCAAAGTGGTTGACATAGAAATAATAATAAATAAATAAATAAATAAGATTGTTTCCTGTCCTATAAGGGTTCACAATCTAAAAGCAACATAAGCTAGACACCAGCAACAGCAACTGGAGGGATGCTGACCTTGGGCTGGTTAGGGCCAGTTGCTCTCCCCATCTTAAATATAAGAGCACCACCACTTGAAAAGGTGCCTCTTTGTTCACTTAGCAGGGGATCAAATAGTCATAGAACGGAACCTCAAAACTTCCATCCATTTCTAAAGAGTCTTGCCCATTTCATCTGCAGGACCAAGGACAGCAACAAGGAAACTCAGATTTTGATCCAGCAATGACTCCAAAGCAGGGGTTAGTAGGCAAACCTGACCCTCCAGCTGCTGTTGAACTACAACTCCCATCATCCCCAGCCACAATAAATGCCCCACCCCAGTTTGCCCACCCCTGCTCCAGAGCGACCCATAGCTTGCTTTTGCTGCTGCCCCATTGTCAGGCTGCATGTAACTCTTTGAGCCTAGCTGGCATTTCTGTAGACCTGTGTTGGGAACCAGCCTGAATCAGGATCAGCGATGAGGGACTCCGGGAAGGACGAGGGGGCAGCCCCTGAAGAAGAACCTAGTGCTGCTGGTGAATAGGGATGTGCGTTTCGTTTCGGATACAAAAAGTTTTCTGCACAAAACAGGCCATTTCGGCTGTTTTATAGCCAAAACAAAAGACCCAATGCTCAAAACAGAAAATTTTGTAGCCAAAACAAAATGTCCCTGTTTCAGATACAAAATGTTTTGTTGTTTCGGCTGTTTAGGAACTCTATTTTGCAATCGCAAAATGTCTTTCTCTCCAGTCTCCATTTTGAGTTTTGACATCTGTTTGAATTTCCAGCCCTTCCAGCCCGCAGATTGGCCAGCGAAAGCATGGGCTGATCTGCTGGCAATTGCCTCCTTATTCCTTTTAAGCAAATTTAAGGGTAAATTTTACCCTCATTGGCCAGTGTGCATTTCATTGTTGTTGTTTCACACTGTTGTGTGTAGATCAATTGCATTTTGGGTGGGGGGGATGTGGATGTGCATGACCTTTGGAAATCTGCCTGATTTTTTCCAAAGCTCTGCTGTTGTTGATGTGTGATGTTGATGTTATTTGGGGTGGATTTGGGGCCGAAAGAGGGCTTTGGGGGGAGAAGAGTGGTTCAGGTAATAGTGTCCCAATGGGTGCCTGCTGCCACCCAGATTACAAAGGAATTGGGGAAAGGGCTGATTTTTAAAGAATTTCTGAAGTTGACATGTCTTTGGGCAGATTTGGGGCAGAAAGGGGGCCTGAGGGGCAAAACAGTGGGTTGGGTGGCAGTGCCCCAAGGGGTGCCTGCCACAACCCAGATTCCAAAGGAAGAGGGCAAAGGGCTGATTTCTTAGGAATTGTTGAAGTTTACGCTTCTTTAAGGTTCCCCCCCCCCGGGAATAATGGAGGTTTCAGAAAACCCATAACTCCACCTGGGGGGCACTGGGGTGGCCGGGAGCGAGTGGTGGTGTAGTGCACACAGGGTGCTAACCCATGGGGTGCTGGGTTCTGTTGTTTCTGAGGTGTTCTGAGTGTAGATTCTCTGGTAGCATATGAGATTTTCAACGACAAACCATGAATCCACTCTCATATGCTACCAGAGAATCTGAATCTACACTCAAACATCTCAGAAACAACAGAACCCAGTACCCCATGGGTTAGCAACCCATGGGGGTGGCTGGCACCCTATGTGCTCTACACCACCACTCGCTCTGGGCCAGCCTGGTGCCCCATAAGTGCAGTTATGGGGCAAGAATTATGGAGGTCCATCATTCCCTATGGGGAAGAACTTTACAGACGCGCAAACTCCATTACATCTTTAAAAATCAGCCCTCTGCCCAATTGCTTTGAAATAATTCTGGCAGCTTCCTTGCCCCCACTGGGCACTACTGCGCACCCTACTCTGGGCCACCCCTTTTCCCCCAACATGAAGCTATACTTTTGCTGAAACCTCCATTCTTCCCTATGGGAAAAATCCTATACTTCAAAAATTCACCAAAAATCAGCCCTTTGCCAAATTCCTCTGAAATTTGGGTGGTAGTTTCTACCCATCGGGCACTACCACCCCCACCCACTAGTTTTTCCCTGTGGCCATTTTTTAAAATCCAAAACATTTTGGATTCAGATTTTGCAATTTCGAACAAAGAACAAAACTGGGGTGTTTCGGACTGGCTGATTTCAAACAAAGAACAAAATGGGGGTGTTTCGGATTCGGGCCAAAAACAAAACAGAAAAAAACCCAAAACGCACAACCCTACTGGTGAACCTTCAGCACCCTCAATCTCAGTACTATTAGAGCCTCACCCACCTTCAGATGCTTGGTGCCTAACATCCCCAAGGGAATCTGAAACCTGGTATAGGAGGAGAGCTGGTCTTGTGGTAGCAAGCGTGAATTGTCCCCTTTGCTAAGCAGGGTCCACCCTGGTTTGTATTTGAATGGGAGAGACCACATGTGAGCACTGTAAGATATTCCCCTGAGGGGATGGGGCTGCTTTGGGAAGAGCATCCGCATCCTTGCATGCAGTATTTCCCAAGTCTCCTCCCTGGCATCTCCAAGGTAGGGCTGGGAGAGACATCTGCCTGTAAGAGGTGGAGAGAGTCTGTGAAGACAATAATGAGGTAGAGGAATGGATAGTCTGACTTGGTATATTTATTTATTTGATTGATATACCGCCCTTCCAAAGATGGTGCAAGGCAGTTTTCATTAAAAACAAAAACACTTAAAATCAATTGACAATTTTTTTTAAAAAAACCCAATTAAAAGCAGATTAAAGTTACAATTAAAACTAAATAACATTAAAACTAGATAGCATTGAAAGCCAGGCTAAAAAGTCTCTCCCGGAAGGCTCCAATAAAGACAATCCTCTTCTATCCACAGGGAGCACGTTCCAAAACCTAGGGGGCAACATCAGAGGTATACGGCAGGTATATGGCAGCTTCCTATGTTCCCATGTTGCTTCTTGAAGACCCTGCTCCATCAGAGGCCGGAGGGCCATTCAAATTTGCCACCTCCACCACCACCACCACCACCACCACCACCACCACCACCACACCCATTGCTAGCCCTGTAGCCGCTCCTGGTGAGGAGCCTGCCTTGGCGTCCCCTAGCCAAAGGCCACCGCCTGTCTTTCACACACCCCTGGCTCTCCCTCAAGCCCCCAGGAGAGGAGGTGACACACAACCAGCTCTCCTCCTAAAGCACCCTATCTAAAGGTAGAGCTGTCCTGAATTGGATCATCATGAACATGACATGGTGGGTGGGTCACAGTGAGGCAGAGGCAAAAAGCGTCCACCTCTGCCCTGGCTTTTCTTGTGTCTGGATCACCCGCCAGGTAGGGACTGTGGATCTCAATGGCAAAAAGCAGCAGCCAAGCGAGGCAGGGTGAGGAGTCCTAGGGCAGTTCACACAGGTAGGTACATCTGGGAGGACAATGCCTCCGTCTACCTCAACAGAAGTTTCAAGTGTTTGCATCTAAGAAGGGGAGCTTTCTAATTTTAGCACAAAACTTCTCTGAGGTTTTGCAGGATCGTAGGAAACAGGGGAGGGCGGCTAGTACCTTGCAGGGAAGATTAAGTGCAGGTAGGTCATAAGCTGCCTCTCCACATGCTCTTGAACTTCCGCTGTGGTTTAGCTATGAAAATGGAATCCTGCTTTCTTTTCTGTCCCACCCAGAGTACTTGGTTATAATTGCCCATTGATTCAATGCCTACCCTGTCAGTAGGAGCCGTATAATAAGGCAATCCACAGCTCACGTTGGGCCCGAAGGTCTGAATTAACTGCCATTTGTAAAGTGCTTCAAGATCATCAGGCGAGAAAGCACTTCAAGTCAACCTTATTTAATTTTTTTCCAACCAATATTGAGACTGTAGAATGCTTTATAAGTGAATAATCCTCAGTGCTTTAAATCCCCACTTTCCTCACTATTGCTGTTGGCACTGGTAGATTCCAGAATCGGGGTCTAGGATCAGGACTCGAGGCCTTAGCAATTCTCGGGGGTCTGGGGCATAGTAGAGCTTTGCCATGTTTCCCTTTGCCTTTATGCACTTTTCCGGCTATAACTGGTGCTCAGCTGATCCACCCAATTGGTTGGAAGCCCCTTCTAAACTACATGACTCCTACATTTACCTAGGGGCCTTGAATGGAGACCTAGGGATTCAGCTCAAGAGCCACCCCACACAGGAGACCTGCTTCATCAGACAAAGGAGCTTCCTTCCACCAATAGCTAGGGGCTCCCAGGGGCTCCCAACCTTGGGTCTCTGGATGTGACTCCCACCATTTCCAGGAACAATGGCCAAAGACCAATGGAGATTGTGGGAAATGTAGTCCAACGGGGGACCCAAGGTTAGGAACTCTTAAGCTAGACCATCCTTGGTCCAATTATAGGGATGAGTGGATTCCCCCCATTCTGTTCCATCATTGTTACAAGGGCTCACTGGTCTGTTCTGCACCCCATCTTCATGAATTCTGATGTCACTAGAAGAAGTTCTAAAATAATTCTAGGACTGGAGTATGTAGAGTTTTCTGGGTTTCAGTTCCTCCCATTCACTTGCATTTCTACATTACCAATGTACATTTGGGCATTGACACAGCTCTGCAAACTAGTAATTTGGAGATCATTGTATGTATAAAAACATCAGGACTTGGCTTGTGAAGTGTTTTGCTGAGGCATACACAACTTCTGGTGCACTGATAAAACACCACACTACTACGACTACTATTACTACTACTTCTACTACTACTACTTACCACTACCACCATGAATATTTATATACCGCTCTTCAACCAAAGTCCACAAAGCAGTTTACAAAGAAAAATAAATAATACATAAATAAAAGAAAATCAATGCAGTCATGGACACAGTCACATCCAAAGCGTTTTGCAGTGTTCTACCTATGCACACATACACATCAATTGCACTCTACAACAGTCTGAAATAGGAAACAAAAGGATGCAGGTTTCCTGGTGTGTCAGCGCCACTTCAAAAATAAGCCCAGGACTTCTGAAATCACAAAATCTAGGGAGACATTCAGAGGAGGGTAATTTGGGAAGCATCCATCAACATCAACTAGACCTGCCTTACCAGAACAGGTGTGGGGACACTACATGGACCCTTAGTTGACTGCACCTCTTCCCACACAGCTCCCAACTTACATAGTTATTTATTCGATTACTATACTGCCCTTCCAACAATGGCTCAGGGTGGTTTACATTAAAACAACACTAAAATCAATTAACTGTTAAAATAAAAAACTGTAAAAATAACATAAAACCATTATTTAAACAGTTTTTAAAACCCTGGAAAACCAGGCCAAACAGATAGGTCTTAAGGGCTCTCCTGAAGGCCAATAATGAACTCAGATTACAGATTTCTGCTGGGAGTGCATTCCACAGCCCAGGAGCAGCCACAGAGAAGGCCTGCCTCTGAGTCACCACCAGACGTGTTGGTGGCAACTGAAGACAGACCTCCTCAGATGACCTTAATGTGTGGTGGGGATCATATTGAAGATTGTAGTGAACTTGACCATAGATGTCGCCCAGCTGAAGAGCAGCTACTTTACACGGAGAAGGTCTCAGGATCAGTTCTCAGCATTTCCAGGTAGGGCTGGGAAGGACTCTTGCCTGAAACCCCGGAGAGCTGCTAACAAGACAGTATGGGCTACTAGATGCACCCCAGAGCAAAATGGACCACAGCAGGTGGCAGTTCCATATGTTCTTCTCAAGGCTAAACATACCGAGTCCCTTCAACCTTTCCTCACAGGGCTTGTTTTCTAGACATACAGTATGTCCATCTTCGTTGGCCTCCTTAGGGATGGGGCCCCAATTCAGTGGTAGAGGACCTGCCTTGAATGGAGAAGGTCCCAAGTCCAATCCCTGGCCTCTCCAAGTGAGGCTAGAAAGGGCCCCTGTCTGAAAGTCGAGAGAACTGCTGACAGTGTAGACTATGAGGTGCTTCACACAATTGGTATGAAGCACCATTAGCGTTAGTGCAGGGAGAGCAGGCTTAGCCCACTCTCCCCGCACATGGGCAGGGAGACATCCCTGGGTGGCCGATCGGCCGCCCACACGATTGCTGGCTCTGTCACGGAGCTGGCAGGGGAGGTGGGGATTGGGGGCGAGCCAGCCCCCGGAAGATACAGGATGCCCCCCCGCATGCCCAAGACATTCTGGAGAGACCCCTGGGGCGGGAAGCTTGTTTTAGCCTCCCGGCAGGGGTCTCCTCATGTATTGCCACAGCGTGGAGCCACGGCACAGCAACACATGATCAACCAAATGGGGTTAGCGGAGCACTCGCTCCGCTAACTTTGTTTAAGGGGAGGGGTAATTTTGGTAGTTTTCTGCCGGGAGCCATGCAGCTCCCATGGCAGTGGACGACTAGGAGGAATCGGGCTAGGCTCC
Organism: Hemicordylus capensis; assembly: GCF_027244095.1. Lineage (NCBI taxonomy): Eukaryota > Metazoa > Chordata > Lepidosauria > Squamata > Cordylidae > Hemicordylus > Hemicordylus capensis. The sequence continues at coordinate 36,137,531 of NC_069663.1, forward strand.
GGGGTGCTTCTCATGATCATCAAAAATCGGGCTAGCAAAGGCTAGCCCAATTTTTGTTTACCATCAGAACCACCGGGCTCGCAGCCGAGCCCGGTGGTTCTGGAGCGGCAAACCCACTCGAGAACCCCACGTAAAAAGCAGGTTTGCGAAGCGACCACTCCTGCAAACCTGCTTTTTGCTATCATGAGTAGCCACGGCGCGCCTTCGTGCCACGCCTACTCATGAGTAGACCCCCGGCCAGGAGGCTTAAAAGCAGCCTCCTGGCTCGGTGGTCTCCCCAGTGTGCCCTCCGCAGAGCATACTGGGGCTTGTGGGGGGCTGTGTGGCCCCTGTTCCCCCCACCCCCTACCAGCTCCGTCTCGGAGCCAACCATCGTGTGGGTGGCCAATCCGGCCGCCCAAGGCTCCCTGCCTGCTCGTCTGCAGGGAGAGCGGGCTTAGCCCGCTCTCCCCGCAATTCTAACAAAAGCGAGTCTCAGGGATCGTGAGACCCGCCTCTCCCTTAGCCCAATTTCTGCTGGTCGTGAGAATAGTTTCAATAATGAGCTAGATGAACTAGGGGTCTGACTCAGTATAAGGCAGCTACCTAGGACCTGGGTCAAGCCACACCCATTTCTTAAATGGAGGAGTGGGAGCAGCCTTTAGGGTCCTCTTTCCATCATAACATTTTTACAAAACCTTCCCAGCAGTGTAATTTCCTCTTCTCCTTGCCTCATAGGTTGTTTTGTGTTGCACTTAATTTGTAGCTTAATCAAAATCAAAACTGGACACTTTTTAAATAACATCTCTGAAATTTGCATGGGGGAAAAATCAGCATCTTTGTGCTAAAGAGAAGAGGGGGAAATGTCAGAGAGAAAGCAAAATATTTACTGCCAAGCTAGCTGCTAAAGACCAATACATGCTGCCATTAAAATACACACTTGGCAAAGTGAAAATTCAGGGTGTAAATTAAATGTGTCAATAAATATGGAAATGGTTTCCAAATGTCTGACCCCTGCATTGCCGCGATTAAATTCCCCCAGTTCCATGTCATTGGCAGGACGAGGGAGATCTTGCCGGCCCCCTCTGTTATCGCAGGCTCGGTATGAAGAGACATCAATTATCACAGCCTCAGATTAGTTTGTTAATTGTACATTCAACAGGAGTAGCAACAGCCTGAACTCCTTCATCTTAGGCTCTCTTTGGTGGTAATTGCATTTAAGGGATTCACAGTGACTGTGTGAGCAACATGACTCCTTCCTGCAGGTTTGTCGGTTTGCAGAAATGAAAGGATTCTGGAGAGACAGGTGTGGTTTTGTGGGGGAGGACAGGGACAACCAGTGGGACCCACAGTATTCAGAGAGAGAAGATGATGATGAGAGAGAGAGAGGGAGGAGAGCTGGTCTTGTGGTAGCAAGCAGGACTTGTCCCGTTAGCTAAGCAGGGTCTGCCCTGGTTGCATTTGAATGGGAGACAATATGTGAGCACTGTAAGATATTCCCCTAGGGAATGGGAAGAGCATCAGGTTCCAGGTTCCCTCCCTGGCATCTTCAAGAGATTCCTGCCTGCAACCTTGGAGAAGCCACTGCCAGTCTGGGTAGATAATACTGAGCTAGATGGAGCAAGGGTCTGACTCAGTATATGGCAGGTTCCTATGTTCCAAGATGTTCTATGTTCCAGGTTCCAAGATGATCAGGAAGGTGTTGGACAGTCACAGGACCCCTCTCCTCCACCAATGATTCTGGGGTGGCAGGAAAGTCCCAGTTGATCACCTTGGGATGCATGCCACGGCTGGAACCATGGAGCAAAGACCAGGCATAGCAGCAGGAGGGTGCAGCAAGTTGTGACAGTTGCAGGGCCAGCTAATGCCGGGCATGAGGCTAGGCAAGAAGAGCCCAAAGGTGGCCAGAAGGAAGAGACCACAAAGGCCAAATGGGGAGCAGATGGGGAATCTCTTGGTAGCAACAGAGTCCGAGAAAGTAATCAGGATGTCGGACGGAGACAAGACGTTTAGAGAGAGGAGGGCAAAGAAACAGTTAACAGGATAGGGTGGGGCTGAGATGGAGGAGGAAGCAGGACGGGAGAAACAGGAAGGGTGGGACAAAGAGGCAGGTTCAGGTATGACCTCACTAAAAGCAATGCAGACCAAGGGCAAGCAGCTCATCCAACAGCGCCCTAAGAACCGACGGAGGACAAGAGGGACCATAGCTGGAAAAGTACTGGCAGAGAGGAGGAATGGAGTGAGCAAAACACCCTCCACAACTCCATGGTCAGTGATGGCCCAAATGCGTACATATAGATAAGTACTGTTATGCTATCCCTACTTCCTCCAATGGTTTTTGGGCTGGCAGGCCCTTGAGGGATCCCTCCAAGTCAGCTTCTGACCCTCCCAGTCCTGGCTTTGGACCTGTGTCCCCTAGGGACTACTGCCCATGGCTCAGCTGTCAGGAAAAAAATGGATTGTCCAAATGGATTGTCCATGTTTGTAGGCAGCATAGAAAATGCTTAGGTGGTCCGTGGTGAGTGGAACATGGCAAGCCCCGCCCTCACAGCAGCTGCAACCAATCCCGTGAGGAGAGCAGTGGAGTGTGAGAATGCCACCGAGTCTCTGTGGCTCGGAGGGGAAGGGGTGGCTACCCTGACCTCCCCCTGCCCCCCACCCATGCCAATTACAAGAGAAAGGGAAGGGAGGAAAAAATGGAGCCTGGGTGGGCAGGTTAGGAAGTTGAGGTGGTGAAAGTGTGCTGGGTGGGGAGGAGAGAGCAAGCAGAGAGTGAGCACACATGAGGAACCGAGCTCCGAGAATGTCTGTGGAGGAGGAGGAGAGGAGGAGGCAGGGGGGATTTCCGGAGGAAGCGGGGAGTGGCTGCTGCAGGCGAGTGATGGAGCAGGGTGGGCGAGCAAGCAGGAGAAGGGAGCCACCAGGGCCCTGCAGGGGGGAGCAGGAGGAGGAGCAGGGCTCGGGTGAGGAGGTCTCTGGGGTGAGAGGTCTGTGGTGGGCGGCCCAGGGAGCAATCAAATACTAGCGTACAGATGCTCTGCGTGGATCATGCTAGTTTCTGAATATTAGATGCTGAGGGGAACAGCAGGAGATGGCCATTGTCATGCTCCACTTAACAAACTTCTAGAGACATCTGTCTGGTTGCTGGTGGAAATGGGACTAAACGAATATAGACAACAGATCAAGCAACGTGGCTCCAATACTCTTATGCTGTGCATGATGGTTTTCACTGAGCATCCACTTTGATTTGAAGACAGGCCTCCAGATCTGAGGCCTTTTGCTCCTTTCAGCAGCTCCAGCCCTGGCCCTTCAAGTCAAGGGAGCCTTGCAGGAGCCGTCAAGGTCAAGGAAGAGGTGAGGTTGCTTCCAAGATATTAATATTACATCGAGAAGACATAATGGAGAATACGAAAGGAGGCCATCAGTCACCACTCGCTAATCCATCAGTGAGAGGGTGGAAACTGACATGGTGATAGCAGCTTTCCTTTCTTAAGTCTGTCTCTTTGCCGCAAGAAAAGGAGTTGGGGAAGCATTTCCACAAGGAAGATGCTGCAGCTAACAACGTGCAAGACCTTGTCCTAAGAGTAGGGGGTGTGCAATTTGGATGTTTGGTGTTTCGATTCAGATCCAAATCGAAACACCCCTGATTTGTTTCTGAGTCCGAATCTGACCCATCTGAATCACCCCAGATCTGATTCGGATCCAAATTAATCCGAATCCAAATCTAATGAGAGTGGATTCATGGTTTGTATTGAAAATCTCATTTGCTACCAGAGAATCTACACTCAGAACACCTCAGAAACAACAGAACCCTGTACCCCATGGGCTAGAAACCCATGGGGGTAGCTGGCAGCCTCTGTTCACTACACTGCCACTCGCTCTGGTCCACCCCAGCCACTGACATGGTGATAGCACCTTTCGTTTCTTAAGCCTGTCTCTTTGCCGCAAAAAAAGGAGGTGGGGAAGCATTTCCACAAGGCAGGAAACTTGCCTTATGCTGAGCCTTCCTCTCTTTTGGCCTCAGTGCCTTGTTACATGAGAGCGTAATACTTGAATGGGCTTTAAGCTGTGGTGGAATGCTCTTCTTTCTACATAGAAGACTGGCTTCTCTCTGTATTGGGCAACAGAGAATCTGCCCCATTAGAGTCAAGTATCACATCTTGTGTCACCTTAAGTGGCGCAGCGGGGAAATGCTTGACTAACAAGCAGAAGGTTGTCGGTTCAAATCTCCACTGGTACTATATTGGGCAGCAGTGATACAGGAAGATGTTGAAAGGTATCATCTCATACTGTGCAGGAGGAGGCGATGGTAAACCCCTCCTGTATTCTACCAAAGAAGATCACAGGGCTCTGTAGCCACCACGGGTCGACACCGATTTGACGGCACACTTTCCTTATCACATCTGGCAAGAATCTGGTCCATTCTCTACCTTTTGTATCTGCAGATCTCTCGTGGCAACTTCCCAGGATTTGAGGAGAGCAAGTTCTTTGCATGCATGGCTAAAAAGATGGCATTCTGAGGGGGCGGGGGAGGATGGTCAAAGCCCCTGAGGGTATTCAAGTCTATGCATTTTCATTACCGCTTTCCAACACACTGCCAGAAGAAAAGTCTCCGAAAGATTCTCCATTGTCCTGGACACAAGGACAGACCAGATTCTTTCCGTTTACGTCATATGGAAAGATGGTTTGCTGAAAAGCCCAGGCCGTGTTTGGCCAGAGATATGAAAACAAAGAATCTAGACCCAAATGACATGTGTCTGGTTGGATTTACAGGGCTCTCTCTTTATCGCCACCATGTCAGGCTTTGCCGTTCGGCAGCTGCCGCTGGTAATTAGTGTACCCTCTTGTGCCAGGAACCAAACATTCCACACGTTGAAATCCTGCTTTGTCGCCAAAGTACAGGAGCTTGTAACTAATTACACCCAAGCATTATCAGACCCGGTCCTTTTTAAACACACTTAATAACTCAGTCTTTTTACTGTTCCAGGCATACACAGACAAAAATAATAATAATTACAATGAAGTCCTACTTCAAATAATCTCCTCCAGACACACACCACATTAGGTGCAGAGCTCTGCTCAGCGCCCTGAATTATCTAAACAATGCAAGATGTTTAGAGCTCTGTTGGGAATCGGATGGGATGATTCCTGGGGTTATTGCAGTGGTTGAATTTTCAGAAGAGACGCTGTAGAAGTAAATGAAAGAAAATGCAAGGGGGTCTATAGAACTTCAGGCAGAGGCCAGATTGCCACCTCCTTTCAGGGATGCTGTAACAGAGTCCTGCGTTAAGTGGGGAAGGGGGGAGAAGATCTCCAAAGTCCTACTTTAAAATCCAGTTATGCCTTCTAGAATGGCTACTAGTCTGGTGGCTATAGGCCACCTCCAGCCTCAGAGGCAAGATGCCTCTAAATCCCAGTTGAAGGGGAGCAACAGCAGGAAAGAGGGTGCATGCTCTCAGCTCTTACCTGTGGGCTTCTCAGAGGCATCTGGTGGGCCACTATGGGCAACAGGATCCTGGACTAGATAGGCCTTGGGCCTGATCCAGCAGGGCTATTCTTAGGTAATTCACCATTTATTTATTTATTTGTGATTTTTTAAAAAAACTAAGATCAAATTAAAAATCAAATGGAACACAGGAAGCTGCCTTATACCGTGTCAGGTTCTTGGTCCATCAAACTCAGTATTAACTACATGACTGGCAGTAGTTCTCCAAAGGCACAAGCAGGAGTCTCTCTCAGCCCTACCTTATACAAATAATGCCCTTATACAGAGCTATGGTGCGGCCACACCTGGAGTACTGCGTACAATTCTGGTCACCACATCTAAAAAAAGGACATTGTAGAACTGGAGAAGGTGCAGAAGAGGGCAACCAAGATGATCAGGGGCCTAGAGCACCTTTCTTATGAGGCAAGGCTACAACACCTGGGGCTTTTGAGTTTAGAAAAAAAGACTGCGGGGAGACATGATAGAGGTCTGGAGACATGATAGAGGTCTACTTCAAAAGCGTGAAGGAGAGGAGAGCTGGTCTTGTGGTAGCAAGCATGACTTGTCCCCTTAGCTAAGCAGGGTCCACCCTGGTTGCATTTCAATGGGAGACCACATGTGAGCACTGTAAGATATTCCGCTCGGGGGATGAAGAAGAGCAGAAGGTTCCAAGTTCCCTCCCTGGCAGCATCTCCAAGAGAGGGCTGAGAGAGATTCCTGCCTGTAACCTTGGAGAAGCCACTGCCAGTCTGTGAAGACAATACTGAGCTAGATAGACCAATGGCCTGACTCAGTATATGGCAGCTTCCTATGTTCTTATGTAAGCACTATAAGAAATTTGCCTTAGGGGATGGGGCTGCTCTGGGAAGAGCAACTGCATGCTTGCATGCCCAAGGTCCCAAGTTCCCTGGCAGCATCTCCAGGTAGGCCTGAGAGAGGCAATACTGAGCGAAACTGACCAATGGTCTGACTCAGTTTAAGGCAGATTCTTATGCACCAGAGCAGGGAGAGACAGACCTCCGAACCTCCCTCCTTGTTGGCAGCAGAAAGGTAAGGCTTGCATGTTTATATTGTGTGGGCAGGAGGAAGGGGCCAATCTCTCCAAACTGTGTTTTCTCCAGAGGTATCTCGGGGGGCGGGGCGGGGGAGGACCCAGTTATTCCTTGAGGATTATTATTAGAAATAGGTTTATGCCCCTTAAAGTGGTTGAGAACATAGTTCCCTGTGAAAGCAGATTATAACCAAACAGCAGCAGCCACTGGGGGCGGGATGCTGTGCTGGGGTTGGACAAGGACAGTTGCTCTCCAACTGCTACATGTAAAAGTCACCACTTCAAAAGCTGCAGTTTTCCCTACTACTCCTAACTCCTCAGACTTTCTGAACTTGGGCCCCCAACCTGGCAAATACTGCAGGCATCTTTATTACACAGTTATGTTCACACAACCTGCTGTTGCATGCAAGGATTTGCAAACCGCAGTAGTAACCCCCTTGCTGTTATTAGAAATGGAATGGGGCAAAAGCTTAGGCACAGACACAGACATAGACACAGACAGACACAGACACACACCATACACAGGTGTCAAGAAGCCAGGTCATGGGCAGATGCTCCTCTTTCAGTGTGGCAATCCATAACAATAAAAGGACATTGGGAGAAGATTGAGGCCCCAACCAGCCAATTAGCTATATAGATGCCCTGCAGCATTCTCAATGAGGCATCCCTTCACTTTGTATTTTCTTAAAGTGGCTCTTGGGTCATTTAAAAGAACTGGAACTTTCCCTTATGTTTGGCTTCTCTCCTCTTTATGTTTGGCTTCTCTCCTCTTCTTTCCGCCTGACGTTTATTTTAGCAGCCTTAACAGGAGGAGGAGTAGCAGCAACAGCAGCAGATCTCAGGGCCAGCTCCAGGTTTCAATGGACCCTGGCATACTGCCCCATGGGTCTCCTCCTACCCGGCTGGGCCCCAGGAGAGGCACTTCGACACTACCACATAAAGGCTATGTGCACAGAGGCAGGGGATAACAGCCCTCTTCCGCCCCTTCATCTCAATGGGCTTTTGGAAGAAGGGAGCTCAGAAAGAATGGTTGCTTTGTTCTGCCCCATTGTCCTGCTCTGGGGCCTTGCAAACTCTCAGGAGTCACGAGAGGAACATGCAAAGGGTCAAGCCAGGTAGATAATCAGGAGCCAGCAGGTCCAGACAGGAGCCAAGAATCAGGAAAAAGCTGACGTGAAGCCCGGTAAACAATCAAGAGTCAAGCTAGGTAGGGTCAAGCCTCGTAGACAATCTGGAGGATCAAGCCAGATAGATAATCAAGAGGATCGAGCCAGGTAGACAATCAGCAGCCTGCAGGTCCAGACAGGAGAAAAGAGTCGGGAACAAACAGAGCCAAGAACCAAACAGAGGGTCAAGACCCAAGAGTCAGGAACAAGCAGAGGGTCAACCCAGGTAGACAATCAGGAGCCAGCAGGTCCAGACAGGAGCCACCCAGACAGGAGCCAAGATCAAGTGAAATAGACAATCAGGAGCCACAGACAAGCCAAGTAAGTAGTCAGGAGCCAGAGGTCCAAGCAGGCATCCAAGACAAGACAAGGGTCAAACCCAGCAGGCAGACAAAATACTGGGACAACTGCGCCAGAGCAAAGGAACCTTGATAAGCCTCTTATACGTCCTGCTAGAGGGAAGGGCCAATGAGTGATCCCGAAAGGGGGGGCCTTTCCAGGGCTTCCAGGAGTCTGCTGTAACGCAGCAGGTTGCTACAAGGGGCAGTAGTTTGCAAGGCCCCAGAGCAGGACAATGGGGCAGAACAAAGCAACCATTCTTTCTGAGCTCCCTTCTTCCAAAAGCCCATTGAGATGAAGGGGCGGAAGAGGGCTGTGTCCCCTACCTCTGTGCACATAGCCTTTATGTGGTAGTGTCGAAGTGCCTCTCCTGGGGCCCAGCCGGGTAGGAGGAGACCCATGGGGCAGTATGCCAGGGTCCATTGAAACCTGGAGCTGGCCCTGAGATCTGCTGCTGCTGCTGCTGCTGCTACTTCTCCTGTTAAGGCTGCTAAAATAAATGCAAGGCCTTAAAGAGGAGAGAAGCCAAACATAAGGGAAAGCTCCAGCTCTTTTAAATGACCGAAGAGCCACTTTAAGAAAATACAAAGAGAAGGGATGCCTCATTGAGAATGCTACAGGGCATCTATATAGCTAATTGGCTGGTTGGGGCCTCAATCTTCTCCCAATGTCCTTTTATTGTTATGGATTGCCACACTGAAAGAGGAGCTTTGCTGGTGCAAAGTGTTTATCTCCTCTCATTGCATATTCTACATCAAAGGGAACAATCGCCTTTCTTTGGCATCAGAACCAATTTAAGAAGCATCCAGCTGGGATGCCCACTCGGCAATTAGAGCTTTTGATTTTGGCTGGGTCATCTGTAACTGAAGGAGAGGTTTCACTTTCAGATTGTTTTGGGGGGAATCTTGTTTAGGGGCTTTTTTTCTGTTATGTGTGAGGGTGGGGGATCTGTTTGGCACAGCTGGAGATGGATAAACTGGACCTCTGGGCTCTTGCTTCCCCAGCAGACGCTTCTTATCCCTCCCAAGAGAATCATTTCACACCGTTGTTGTACCTTTCTAAACTGGATAGTCTAATTTCAAGATCCTTCTGCCCTGGATTTGTGACATGGGAACATCTCACAAAAATTTAGGACCGACAGAAAGAAGTACTTTTTTACACAGCATATAATTAATCTATGGAATTCTTTGCCATGAGATGTGGTGATGGCCACACCAGCTTGATGACTTTAAAAGGGGCTTAGACAGATTCATGGAGGACAGGTCTATCAATGGCTACTAGTCTGGTGGCTGTGGGCCACCTCCAGCCTCAGAGGCACGATGCCTCTCAATACCAGTTGCAGGGGAGCAACAGCATGAGAGAGAGAGAACATGCCCTCACCTCTTAACTGTGGGCTCCTCAGAGGCATCTGGTGGGTCGCTGTGTGAAACAGGATGATGGACTAGAGAGGCCTTGGGCCTGATCCAGCAGGGCTGCTCTTATGTTCTTAACATACAAAGAAGATGTGTTACATTGATCAGGCTTAGTATTATCTACTCTGACTGGTAGCAGTGTTTCTCCAAAGTGTGCATACCTGTGAAGACATCCATATTTTCCCATTCAGGTGAATGGGAAAATACGAGAAAATCCCATTCACCATTCAGGTGAATGGGAAAATATTTCCCCATTCAACTGAATTGGAGAATAGAGACATGTTGACAGGTATGTGTGTGTGGAGGGGATCCTTGTCAACCCTTCTACCTAAAATCATGTAACTGTTGATCCTAGGGATTAAACCTGGGACAAACTGCATGCAAGTGTCCTAATTCTTAAAGAGTCGTAATTCTTAACGGCAGAATTAGGACTCCTTCCCAAATATCATCATCAGTATTGCTGTGGTTCACAAGCATCCATTTGGAGGTCTCATAACTGCACAAAACATTGAGCTAGCCAGTGGTTCCCATATAGGAACATAGGAAGCTGCCTTATACCAAGTCAGACCATTGGTCCATCTAGCTCAGTATTGTCAACACAGACTGGCAGCGGCTCTCCAAGGTTTCAGGCAGGAGTCTCTCCCAGCTCTACTTGGAGATGCTCCCAGGGAGTGATCCTAGGACCTTTCGCATTCACAACAGATGCTCTTCCACTGAGTTACAGCCCCATCATCTTACAGCAGACAATACTTCCATATAGTCATCCATCCAAATGCAAACCAGGGCATTTGGATGGGTGACTGTAGGGCATTTGGACCCTACATAGAAACGGGGACACTTCATGCCTACTACCACAAGACCTTTCCAGCAAGCTTTGGAAATCCAAGAGGTGGGCTTGCAGTCTAAGCATCTGCTTTGGTGATCTGCAGAGGACACACAATTGCCCACCAGGTTCTTCGTGTCAGCACAAGGCAACACACAAGGATGAGGCTTTTCTTCTACTGCCATTAGCTGGCCTTGGGCCAAGTGCCGGAGCCACCAGCAGCCAGTGGGGCTCCAGGAAAGCCTCCGTGTGCCATAGCTGCATACTACAATTTTGGAGAATCCGGGGAAGCTCTTGGATGGTTGCCTCTTCCCCGCCTGACCCATCGGATTTTCTAGGGAGGAAGTTGTTCACCTGGCAACCACATGGGAGATGACTTTCTCAGTGGTGGCCCTTGTCCTTTGGAAGGCCCTTCCCTGTGATACTCAGTGACTATAACTCATGAGGCAAGACTACAACACCTGGGGCTTTTTAGTTTAGAAAAAAGATGATTGCAGGGAGACATGATAGAGGTCTATAAAATCATGCATGGTGTGGAGAAAGTGGATAGAGAGAAATTCTTCTCCCTTTCCCATAACGCTAGAGCCAGGGGTCACCCCATTAAATGGATTGCCGGTAAATCTAGGACCAACAAACGGAAGTACTTTTTCACACAACGCATAATCCACTTGTGGAATTCTCTGCCACAAGTTGTGGTGACAGCCAGCAACCTGGATGGCTTTAAGAGGGGTTTGGATAACTTTGTGGAGGAGAGGTCTATCAATGACTACTAGTCGGAGGGCTATAGGCCACCTCCAGCCTCAGAGGCAGGATGCCTCCAAGTACCAGTTGCAGGGGAGTAACAGCAGGAGAGAAGGCACGCCCTCATCTCCTGCCTGTGGCTTCCAGTGGCATCTAGTGGGCCACTGTGCAAAACAGGATGCTGGACTAGATGGGCCTTCTTGGGCCTGATCCAGCAGGGCTGTTCTTATGTGCTCATGGTCAGAGACCAAAACATCCACAGCACATTAGAGATGGACCCAGGCAAGAGTCACTGGCCTGGCTCACAGTATTGTCCGAATCCAGGTTTAATGTGGGTTACTGACATTACTATGATTGTGTGAACCCATACCAAGGCAGAAATCTCTTATTCCTCCTGGGTCATAAACTGCCTTGGTGTGGTTTATGCTAATGTCAGTAACCTATATTAAACCTAGATTCAAACAATTTTGTGAACCAGGCCATTGTATTAAAAGAAGTGGAAGGAACGTTCTGTTCATACTACGTACATTTTCAGTTGCAATTTTACTTTCTATTGTTAAACTCTTGGGAATCAGAAATGCCTGCTGATCTACAAGTAATCCAGAGGTCTGCCTGTAGATCTCAATCTACCTAAGTTCTGCCTGCCAGAAATCCAGTGAAACGAAGCGGGGTGGGTGGAGGGACCCTTAAACCCAAAATTATTATAGAGGGGATTCAATTTCTCTTCAGTCATGCCTTCTTACACCTCCCTCTGTTCTCTTAGTGTGATGGGAACCTGCCACTCCCAGCAGACGCCATGTCTTTATGCATTTAAGAAAGGAATGAGGAAGGAATGGATCGGAAGGCGGGGAGAGAGGGAATGAAAGCCTGCTTTAAGTGGCTTGACAGAAAAGGAATAGAGCAGCCTGTGGCTGCTCACCTGGAAGAAAGGAAGGACGGACAAAAGGCAAGTGGGAAACGTCATGCCTGAGAGGCCCAGAGGAAGAAATCAACACAAGTTTAAGAAGCAGCCGACAAGGGAATAGATTACAGAGCTTTTAAATTAAAGGAGTTTGGGGGCTCCTGGCTGGAAGAGGAGCATGGCACAAAGAAAGGAATTCATTATGGATGGGCTTATCTGCTCCAGCAATTCACCTGCCCCGTCTGGCTCCATTAAGCGCGTGTCTTACATTGCCCTCAAAACTCAGACAGAATCGGTCCGACTTGATGACAGCCTGTTTATTTCCTCTTGGATGACCTTTCGCAAAGGAAGCTGCCAGTGAGAGGCTAGCTAAATATTTACATACATACCCCGCCACCCCTTTAATTGCAATTAAAGGGGGAGACTGGGGGGGCGAGGGAGCTAGCTTGGAGGCCAGGGACTCTTTTTCCATCTGAATCTCAGTGGCTTGAGCCGGGAGATTTGCTGAGCCGGCCCTGCCTCCTCCCTTCAGCCCTGACCAGCAGAGAAGAAGACCTGCTGCTGGAATTCCCTCTGCCAGCCTGTGCCACTGTCCTGATTGCCCTGATGAGCTGCAACTGTCAGGGCCAGTTTCACCCGCCGGGCTCTGAATCCACATGAGAGGTGGGGTCTGGGGAGTTTGGCTTATAAGGACTGAGGCAAGCCAGAGGTGCAGCTGCTGGCATAGCCACCGGTGTAGGTAGGCCCAGTAGTGTAGGGAAGCCAGCGGCGGCCCCAGTTCAGCCCACCACCAGTGGGACCCCTAGACACGTCCCCTGCATCTGACGTCAGATGCAGCAGGCACAGCTTTGCTCGCAAACGGGGCCATGCACCCCATTTGTGAGCAAAATCCGGCCAGTGCCGAATCTGCAGCATGGCTGTGAGCTATTCCTAGCTGCACTGTGACCCTGTTTGCTAGCAAAACCACACACCCTGTATCTCATGTCAAGCACAAGGGGCGTGGATGGGGTGCGAGGTGTGGCCCCTGAGTGCGGGGGCCCAGGTTCCTTGAACCCATTCGCGTTATGGTGGATCCATCCCTGGGTGGGCTGTCAGCAAGTGGTAGGACAAAGGGGGTTGGCCTTTGGTGTCGGGCCTTCAGTGTGAAAATGAGATCTGAGGGGAAAATGCTCAAGGTCCTCCAGTTTTCATTTTCGTTTTCATTTGTGTGTGTGTTAGTGGTTTGTTTCAGGCTGCTCACAGGGGTGTGTGAGGGCTCTCTTGTTTAGGATGCAGCAGGGGGAGTGTTCAATGAGATCGGGGCAGCTATTTCAGTAGTGGTAGGGAATAGAGGATCGGGTGTTGGGGGGCCAGCATGCCATTACATGGGCAGGGAGTCCAGAAATTTAATTACTGTTTTCCCTTCTGGCTTCCCTGTCAGCTCTCTGGCCTTGGGGAGTAGTTCCAACTCCCCACAGAACCTAAACATGCTCCTTTGCAATTGCAGGTCAGTTCAAAATAAGATCAAATCATCCATTGACGATGGTATCCTTCTGGATTGCTTGAGGGATTTGGGGATAAGAGGCACTGTTTTACAGTGGTTCCACTCCTATGTCTCGGGTAGATTTCAGGTGGTGGCCAGTGGTGACAATTGCTCTTCAAAACACGAGCTACTATATAGGGGATCCATTCTGCAACAATACTTAGAGGATTTAGTGCTGGCTGTTATCAATATGCTGATGACACCCAGATCTATTTCTCCTTGTCATCAATATCAGGAAATGGCATTAGCTCCTTAAATGGCTGCTTATAGGCAGTAATGAGCTGGATGAGGGAAACTGAAGCTGAATCCGAGCAAACTGAAGTGCTCATTGTTGGGGGTCTAATCTGCATGATGGGATAGAACACCCTGTTCTGGACGAGGTTACACTCCCCCAGAAAGAACAGGTTCATAGCTTGGGAGTGCTCTTGGACCCGGGTCTCACCCGGGTCTCACCCTGGAGTGTAACAGCTTGAGGCTGTGGTCAGGAGCACGTTTTACCAGCTGCGATTGAGTCAACAACTCTGCCCATTCCTTGAGGAGAATGACCTGAATACAGTGGTTCATCAGCTGGTAACCTTCAGGTTGGACTACTGCAATGTGCTCTATGTAGGGCTGCCTTTGTATGTTGTTCACAAACTTCATTTAGTTCAAAATGCAGGAGCCAGATTGGTCTCTGGGGTATCCCAGAGAGACAACATTATGCCTGTTCTTAAACAATTGCACGGGCTGCCGATATGTTTCCAGGTAAAGTACAAAGCGCTGGTTATTACCATTAAAACTGAATGGCTTCGGTCTGGGCGCCTTTCTCTACAAGATCCCCAACGCTTATTAAATCATCAGGAGGGGTATGTCTTTGGGAGCCAGCAGTTCATCTGGTGGTGACCTGGGGATCGGGCCTTCTCATTTGTCGCCTGTGGTTTGTGGGATGTGCTCCCTCCCCATGGATATAAGAGGATTATCTTGCTTGGAGGCCTTCAGGAGAACCTTAAAGCCCCATCTTTTTAATCTGGCTTTTAATGATATCTAGCTTTAATTTTAATCTGGTTTAAATGTGTGTGTGTGTTTTAAAAAAAGTAATTGCTTTATTATAGCACTTAGCACTTACATTTATATACCGCTTTATAGCCGGAGCTCTCTAAGCGGTTTACAATGATTTTAGCATATTGCCCCCAACATTCTGGGTACTCATTTTACCGACCTCGGAAGGATGGAAGGCTGAGTCAACCTTGAGCCCCTGGTCAGGATCGAACTTGTAACCTTCTGGTTACAGGGCGGCAGTTTTACCACTGCGCCACCAGGTTTTTTTGTGTTTTTATTTTATATTAATGTAAATCACTTTACATGAGCCACGTTAGGAAGGGCAGTATCTACATTGAATGAATGAATGGATGGATGGATGCTGTGGCCAGTGGCAGTTTTGAGGCAGCATAGTACCCAGAATGTTGGGGGCAATATGCTAAAATCATTGTAAACCGCTTAGAGAGCTCCGGCTATAGAGCGGTATATAAATGTAAGTGCTATTGCTATTGCTATTGCTATAGTGCAGTGGGAGGTTGTAGGCACTTATGTGAGGCTTTGTCAAGATGCTTCCCCCACCTCGCAACTTGAGCTACCTGGAGGGATCAGTGATAACAGCCACATGGGAAGCTACCTGAGAGACCACCAGCCATGGGTGTTCTGATGGCAGAGGCAGGGAAGGAGAGGTGGGTGGGGCCAGGAGTGACTGGATGGGTGAGCACACTGGGGAAGGGAGAAAGGAGCACACTTGTGTCAGGCACTGGGGAAGGGAAAAGGAAGAGGAAATGGACATAAAGAAGGGTGGGTCTTTAAGAGGTTGTGTAGGCTGCCCAAGCCTGTTTAGGTGAGCAGTGGTCATAATGGAGAAATGACCTGTAGTGTCATGAATCCTGGGGCTAGCTCACCTGCTAGGTGAGATTGGCTTTTGCCTAGGGCGCCAGGTGGGGAGGGGCATCAACAGCTCACGTCATGGGTTACCACTGTCCATATCATGCATTGTGGTGGGCTCGTGGCAGGGGAGGTAAGGAGAGTGGGTGTTCAGGAGATGGGAACTCACCACTCACTGGCTCACCACCAGTGATTACATTATCATCAAGTTGCTGCCTGGCATGGTGACATCATTTTAACATGTGGGCAAACAGGATGCAGGGCACCAGAATCTTGTGCCCAGTTCATTCATGGGGCACCACCAACCCTTGGGCCAGCCCTGATGGATCCTGAGTCTGACCTTAGGGAAAGTGCAGAGGACTCACAGGATGAAGAGGGGTTTGAGGGATCTCCACCACCAAGGTCTCCAACAGGAGTGGATCCCGGGGTGTATGTGTGTGTGCAAGGGTGCAGTCCCTGTGAATTTCGAACGAGATCGGCAGTACCACCGGCAATAGCAGAGTCAAAAAAAGGTTTAACTTTCCTCCCTGCTGTTAATCCTGCCCTATTCCAGCAGGAGCAGCAGGAGCCTGATTGGTTCTCTTGGACTCATGCGCTGCTCCCCCTCTTAGCATTTGAATGTAATTGCAGGCCGTGGAAGCCAGGAGGTGGAAGCTGGCTGTGAGGCTTGTCTCCCCCTAGGAAAGTAACACATAAAAAACTCCGACGCTTATCTGTTTGTTTTATTTGTGCGGGTTGCTCCCCCTTGCTTAAGCCACTGTGTTTCTCGCCTCCTGCTCTGCAATATGGACTCTGTGTGTGTTGCACATTGTATGCATGTGTTTCTTCCATGTGTGTGAGAGTGTGTGTGAGAGGTTTAATTTTTAAAAAAAAATCGTGTTCAAAGTACAAGCCCAAACTGCTCTAGTACAAACTTGTAAGAAAAACTCTCCCCATCCCAACCTGACCTTCTTGTGAGGAAATTAATCAGTACAAAAGTATTAAAAGCTTTAAAAAGAATAAGAGAGAAGAAAAAACTGCTCTAACAAAATGGATCTGTTTTTGTTTTTGTTGCTGCCTTTTGATTTACCATTTGCTGGCTGTTGGGTTTGAAGATACTAAAATCCTAATCTGGTCTATGAAGGCAGTCTGTCTTTCTTTCATTCTTCCCTCCTCCCCCTTATCAAAAATATTTATGTGCTGCTTTTTGAGCAACAAAGTTCTCAGAATGGCTTAAATAGCAAATTATGAGAAAATGGTTCTTTCATAACATGGTTCTCCTTATAATGACTATGTTTCTTTGCTTTTTGCTTGTAACAGTAACTCATATATAAATAAGTTACATATTGTCTTTTTAATAAGCTTGTAATGGACTAAAATATCACAACTTCTTGAAAGTAACTCCACAAATTGCTAAAATGAACATTAAGCATTTCCCCTCCCTCATCAAAAGTCTACTTTTATACACTTGCTTTAAAATAAGGCATTGCAAGTCAGATCACAATGAACTCATTTGAAAAGCTCCTTGAAATGCTCAAAATAAGAACATAACATAAGAACATCCCTGCTGGATCAGGCACAAGGCCCATCTAGTCCAGCATCCTCTTTCACACAGTGGCCGACCAGATGCCTCTGGGGAGCCCACAGGCAAAGAGGTATGTGCATGCCCTCTCTCCTGCGATTGCTCCCCTGCAACTGGGATTAAGAGGCATCATGCCTCTGAGGCTGGAGGTGGCCAACAGCCACCAGACTAGTAGCCATTGATAGACCTGTCCTCCATGAATTTCTCTAAGCCCCTTTTAAAGCCATTCAAGCTGGTGGCCACCACCACATCCCATTGCAAAGAATTCCATAGATTAATTATGTGCTGTTTGAAAAAGTACTTCCTCTTGTCATTCCTAAATTGCTTGTCATTAAATCCTAGGAAACTGGTGTAACTCCATATGTGACATTCTGCTGTCCTGCTTGAAATCAAATTGGTGGCTTTTCCTTCTGAAGTGTATAGACGCACACTATACACTGTAGATACACTGTAGTGTATAGACGTACACTATAGTTGCATATGACTTCTGCTTAAATGTATTTTCATAGAAGAGATCAAACTGGGCTGCTTGCTGTTGTCATATGTGTTAAAAAGTTCTTTGAATTTGCTTCTGAGTTTAGGATTGGAGTGCATGCGGCTAAGCGTCAACATAAATATATCATCTCTATACCAGAGATGCTCAGTGTTGGGTCCCCAGATGTTATTGGACTTCAGCTCCCATAATACCCAACCAAAGGCCACTGGGGCTGAGGATTATGGGAATTGAAGTCCAATAACGTCTGAGGACCCAACGTTGAGAATCCCTGATCTATACTGTACATATATTTTATTGTGACACCTATCCTATCCTTCCTCCAAAGAGTTCAGGGTTGTGTACATGTTTTTCCTCCCGACTTCTATCCTCACAACAAACCATCCTGTGAGGCAGGTTTGGAGGAGAGAGAGAGTGTGTGTGTCATGACTGAATGGGGAAGGCAAGTCCCCCAAGCCTAGTCTTAACCAGGGGCAGAGCCACCATTGGGCCAACAGGTTCAAAGAACACGGGCTGCGCCCAATCAGGGGCCGCATCTCGCGGCCACGACACGCCCCCTGCGTCTGACATCAGACATGGGGGTGCTAGTTTATCTCTCAAGTGGGGGCTTTGCGGCCCCTTCAGGAGTTAAAAGGCTGGCGCTGCTCCCTATCTTAGAGATGCCGGGGAGATGACTTGGAACAAGCGTTCTCAGAGCGGCCCCATCCGATAAGGCAGGCCTGCTCAGCTTTAGCCCCCCCCCCACTGCTGCCCCAGCTGTTTTTGGACTACAACTCCCATAATCCCCAGCCACCGTGGCCAATAGCCAGGGATTATGGGAGTTGTCAGCCAACATCTGAGGAGGGCTGAAGTTGAGCAGCCCTGGCCTAAGGGAAACATCTTGCAGTGCTCACATGTAGTCTCCCATTCAAATGCAAAGCAGGGCAGTCCCTGCTTAGCAAAGGGGACAATTCATGCTTGCTACCACAAGATCAGCTCCTCTATTTCCCTTCCTGGTTCCTGAAATATCTGCCCTCCACCCTTACGGTCATGCAAAAGCACACTTCACTCCTGCTCTTGTGAGCACTCTTGTGCCGCCACCCCCCCGCTGCATTTCCGTCTGTGGTCCTAGCAGAACCTGCCTCTCTTGACTGGGCATCTGCTGATGCTCCTTCCGTTTCCTTGGCAGGGGCCGTGAGACTCTGGTGGGGCCGTGAGACTCTGGTGGGGCCGTGAGACTCTGGTGGGGCCGTGAGACTCTGGCACAATTCCTCAAAGAACCAACCCCCCCAACCCTCATGAATTGCAGGGCAATAAAGATCCCTAATAGCACAGTCCAAAACTGCTCATTTCAAAACTTCACTTTCTTCCAGAGGGGGGAAAAAGCCCTTTAGCTCCTGACAATGGCTCTCATATGTTTTGCTTCTAGGACCATAATGTCAAGTCTAGGAGGCTTAACTGCTCATTTGCATATGGATTTTGCTGAGATCAGGTCTTTTTTTCTCCTCTTTTTTTAATCTCCCCCCGCCCCTAAATCTCTTTACCGTCCTCCTTCCATTTGGTGGGGTTGCAATAAAGCCCTCATGGAGAGGATTTTATTACCAGCTGCAAATAGGCCGGTTTTAATCATGCCGCGGCAGAGAGCTCCCTATGTCCCTGCAGCAGATTGAGAAGCCAGGGACATGGCTGGTGGAGAAGGTCAGGGTGAGAAGTCAGCTAGCCCAGCTATTCACCTATTATTTTTTAAGAGGCCATTTAGATTTAGCCTATTGTAAGGATTTAATTTAAAAAATTTTTTTAAGGAGAGGAGAAAACTAAGAGAAAACTTAAACTGACTCAGCATGCTGTTTGAGAAAGCACTAGTTGGGGCAAGGCAGGCATTAAAGAATCCACGGGCGGACATTGGCTGAGGCTTTAGGCTCAGTAAAGGAGAAAGACTGTGGCTCAGTAGATGAGCACCTGCTTTGCATGCTGAAGATCCCTGCTAGGGGTGTGCAAACCGGTCCGACGTCGAACCGGTTTGCTTCAACCATTTGGGGTCGAACCGAACCACCCCCTTTTCAGTCCGACTTCGGACCATACCCCTCCGGGGGTTCGTGATTTAAACAATAATAATTATGCAATCTATCTACGCAATAATATGGAAATGTGTGTCACACACACACATACAGATATATATTTATGGACTACTACTATTATTTCTATACTGCTTTTCAACAAAAGTTCCAAAGTGGTTACTTAGAAAAACAAGTTGTTCTGGTAAGTACTAACCTGTCTACTTTCATTATAATCTCAAATGATAATTACCATCCTCACAAGTTAGTCCACTTCAGCCTTAAACATTAACACGTCTGCCATCTTGAATTGGGATGAATGACATCATCATAAACTATGCCCTTGAGCCATCCCTATGTGTCCCTACAGCTGTAGCAAATTTGGTTCAAATCGGTTAGGTGTTTCACAAGTTAGCCCATTTGCACCTCAAGCGTTCATCATGTGTCCACCATCTTGAATTGGGGCAACTCCATTTAATGTAGCTTCCTATGTAACCTATACAAGATCCCCATCATTCTCACCCACAGAGATTGCTATGAAAGAATTCTGTTTGCACACCTCACTTCTTCTGGTCCTAGTAAGGATGCCTTGCCCATAGACCCCCCAAATCCTGATGCTGGCATTGCTGGAGGAAAACACTCTCACAAATGAACAGACCACACAAACCTGGTGTCCCAGGTTGAGGCAGTGGCCAGAGGAGCCTTTTGTCAGCTTCGGTTGATATGCCAGCTTTGTCCATTTATTGAGATAAATAACCTCAGAACAGTGGTACATATGCTGGTAACCTCCAGACTTGACTACTACAATGTACTCTATGTCGGGCTGCCTTTGTACGTAGTCCAGAAATTGCAGTTGGTCCAGAATGCGGCAACCGGGTTGGTCTCTGGGTCATATCGGAAAGACCATATCACTCCTATCTTAACAGATCTACACTGGTTGCCGATAGGTTTCCGGGCAAAATACAAGGTCTTGGTTATAACCTATAAAGCCCTAAATGGCTTGGGCCCCGGGTATTTAAGAGAACTCTTTCTTCACTATGAACCACACCTCCCATTGAGATAATCTGGAGAGGTGTGTCTGCAGTTGCCACCGGCTCATCTGGTGGCTAATCAGGGACGGGCCTTCTCTGTTGTTGCCCCGAGGCTTTGGAACACACTTTCTGCTGAAATAAGAGCCTCCCCATCTCTGACAACTTTTAAAAAGGCAGTCAGGGTGCATTTGTTCACCCAGGCTTTTAATTAGATATAGTTTTAATTGTGTTTTTAATAGTTTTAATGTTTTAAATTTTAATTGTTGTAATGTTTTAATATTTTTATCTGTTTTTATTGTTTTGTTGTAAACCGGCCAGAGACTTGCGTTTTGGGTGGTATACAAATGTGTTCAATAAGCAAGCAAGAGGCTGAGGAGAGCTGTGCTGGAATGGCACACTGTGCTTTGCAAACCTTTCCAGCAGTGCTAAAGAACAACCACAAGGCTCTGCCTTTTTGACAATTTTGTGTGTGCGTTTATTGTGACAACTTATGAGCCACCCTTCAGGATACGATCCCAGAGCGATGTACAGTTAAAAGAGTAAAACAGTGCAATAACATTCAAGCCACAGAACTATGTGAAACAGAGCGGCATCAGCTTCACCATTCTGTAAACCCGTCAAGTCATAAAACAATCCAAAAAAGAACAAGGGTCCTAAACTGGGAATGATGAGTTACCAGGGCTCTTAAACTGGCAGCTCAGCGGTGTTTGGAGTCTGAGTTGAGCCACTACAGCAAACCAATGTAGGTTGCTCTCTGAGGAGTCCCTGATGGAGCAAACAAGATTATTCAGCCGTGCCATAGTACAGAGCTCTCAGCCAAAACTCCATTTAAATCTTGCATTTCTGGGAGCTCTAAACTCTCATTAGATCAGCATCTGCCTCCTTTGAGCACTCTCCCAAGTCCTCCAAGCCTGAATCTCCTTTTGTTATTCTCCAGACCTGTTACCTGAAACCTATTCCATGTTACTGACTGAATGCAGCTGAAGACCAAGCAGTGCCAGATCTGACTTAAGGAACATAGGAAGCTGCCTTACACCAAGTCAGACTGTTGGTTCAGCTCTAGCTCAATATTGTCAACAGGGCCAGGCAGTGGCTCTCCAAGGTCACTGGCTGGATTCTTTCTCAGTTTCTCTGGGGTGACCCCAAGAGACCATATAACACAAATTTTAAAAGAATTATTATGGCTACCAATATGGTTCCAAGCAAAATACAAAGTGCTGATTATTGCCTATAAAGTCCTGAATGGCTTGGGTCCAGGGTACTTAAGAGAGTGCCTTCTTTGTCATAAACCCTGCTGCTTACTGAGGTCATATGGGAAGGACTGGTTGTTGTTGTTGTTTACACAGTCAGACAGGTGTTATTGACTGGTTTGTTCTATCCAGACATCGAGTCCTTCCCAAGGACCTGGGATGCCAGAATTTTATTGTCAATTGTTATAGATATCGTCGCAGAATATATGCTGTTCCCAGTAAAGCTGCTTTTTGTAATTGACTGGTGGTGATTTCTGTGGCCCCTATGGTGTTGAGGTGCTCTTCAAGGTCTTTAGGAACTGCACCCAGGGCGCCAATTACCACTGGGATGATTTTGGTCTTTTTCTGCCACAGCCTTTCAATTTCAATTTGTAGATCTTTGTATTTGGTGATTTTTTCTATTTCTTTTTCTTCTATTCTGCTATCCCCTGGTATTGCTATGTCGATTATTTTGACTTGTTTTTCTTTCTTCTCGACTACAGTTACAGTATATCTGGTGTATTGTGTGGCAGATGTTTGTCTGTTTGTAGTCGGAAGTCCCATAATATTTTTACATCTTCATTTTCTTCAACTTTTTCAATTTTATGGTCCCACCAATGTTTGGCTACAGGTAGCTTGTATTTTTTGCAGATGTTCCAGTGTATCATCCCTGCTACCTTGTCATGCCTTTGTTTGTAGTCAGTCTGTGCAATCTTTTTACAACAGTTGATTAGGTGGTCCACTGTTTCATCTGCTTCTTTACAAAGGCGGCACTTGATGTTTGTTGTGGATTAATTTTCGACTTTTGCTCTTATTGCATTTGTTCTTAGTGCCTGTTCTTGTGCAGCCAGTATTAAACCCTCTGTTTCTTTCTTCAAGCAACCATTCTTAAGCCATTGCCAGGTCTTGGTGATGTCTGATTTTGCACTTATATTGTGCAAATATTGACCATGCAGGGGCTTATTTTTCCATTTTTCTGCTCGGTTCTTGACTTGTTCTTTCTTGTAAGCCTGCTTTCTTTCATTGGTGTTGAATAGTTTTGCGTTATTGACCATTTGAAGTGCATCTTCTTCACTGTCCTTGATATATTCTTCAAGGCCTCTTTTCTCCTCCTCTACCGTTTGATGGACTTGCAGCATTCCTCTTCCACCTGAGCTGCGAGGGAGGTATAGCCTATCGACGTCACTGCGGGGGTACAGAGCATGATTGATGGTCATGATTTTCCTGGTCTTACAATCCAGCGTCTCTAGCTCTGCTTGGGTCCAGTCTATTATTCCTGCAGTGTATCTGATAACATGTATAGCCCAGGTGTTTATGGCTTGTATGGTGTTCCCGCCATTGAGTTTGGACCTGAGGATTTTTCTAACTCTCCTGATGTATTCACTTCCCATTTTTCTTTTAACTTCAGTGTGTGCAATGTTATCAGCCTGGAGAATGCCTAAGTATTTGTAATGTTCTTTCTCTTCCAGGTTCTTGATCTTGCTTCCATTGGGCAGTTCTATTCCTTCTGTTTTTCTTATTTTCCCTCTGTTCATTATTAATGCAGCACACTTGTCTAGTCCAAACTCCATTGCTATATCGCTACTGAATATACGGACAGTGTTTAGCAGTGATTCCATTTCTGACTGGGACTTTCCATACAACTTCAGATCGTCCATGTACAGCAGATGGTTGATTTTACTGGATGTTTTAGATGTTTGGTATACAAGGCCTGTTTTGTTTAGTATTTGTGAAAGTGGGGTCATGGCGATTACAAACAACAGAGGGGATAGTGAGTCCCCTTGGAAAATGCCTCTTCTAATGCTAACCTGTCCAAGTGTCTCACCATTGATTGTTAACTGTGTACTCCACATGCTCATTGCTTTTTTTATAAATATCTGAATGTTTTTGCTGACACCAGTTGTTTCTAAACATTTTAGTATCCATGTGTGAGGCAATGAATCAAAGGCTTTCTTGTAGTCAATCCATGCAACACTTAGATTGGTTTTTCTTCTCTTGCAGTTTTCTAAAATCATTTTGTCAATCAGCAGCTGGTCTTTTGTGCCTCTGGTGTTCGGGCAATTTCCTTTCTGTTCAACTGGAAGCTGTTTGTTAGTTAATAAGTGTTGCATGACTTCATCTGCTATTATTCCAGTTAATAATTTGAACATGGTTGGCAGGCAGGTGATCGGTCTATAATTACTTGGAACTGCACCTTTTGCTGGGTCTTTCATGATGAGATGAGTTTTCCCAGTTGTTAGCCATTGTTCAACATCACCGCCTTGCAAAATGTGATTGAACTGTTTTGATAGTTGTTTATGAAGGCTTGTTAGGTGTTTAAGCCAAAAGCCATGCAGTTCATCGTCACCTGGCGCAGTCCAATTTTTAATTTTCTTTGCTGTTTCACTTATTAATTCTGGTGTTATTATTAGATCTTGCATTTGTTGGTTACATTTTTCGACCTCTTTCATCCAGCCTGCTTTTTTATTATAATCTATTGGATTGTACCATAATTTCCCCCAGAATTGCACTGTTTCTTCTTTATTTGGTGTTTCTACGTTTCTTGCAGTTTCTCCTTCTATGCTTTGGTAGAAACGTCTCTGATTCGACTGGAATTGGAGATTCTGCCTGTGTTGTGTAATTCTGGCTTCATACCTGCTAATCTTCTTTGACACTGCTGTTATTTGCTGTTTTATTATTTCCAGGACTTCTCTAATTTTCCTTGAATCTAGGTGGTATTTTTGGATCAGATACCGTTTGGTGTTTTCATTCTTCAGCTTCTTGTCTTTCATATCTTTCAATTTACTAGCATCTGATCTAAGCCTGGAGATTTTATTTTCTAATCTAATCTTCCATTTAGGTGATGTACTACTTTCTTTTTTGACAGGTCCACTGATCTTATATCCGAGCTCTTGTGTTGTTATTGTTGCTGCACTGTACATTAGTTGGTTTGTTTCTTGCAAATTCTTGGTTGTTGTTTCTGCAAGTGCAGCACTGACATCTTTTAATGCCTGAGCGAGTTGTTTTTTGGCAACTGTTTTTAGAGCTGGAAGTCAAACCCTGGTGGTTGTTTGGTTCATGTGCTCAGTTATTTTTTGCTTTAGTTCTTGTTGCTTTTCTGTTAAACGGCATTTGGGTTTTTGAGGTGAAGGCAAAGGGGAGGTTGCCTGGTTTTGATTTTGAAACAGTTCAGCAACAGTGGCATCCTTGATTTCTGACACCTCCTGCACCAGCGCCTGAGCAACTTCTTCAGTTGGTGGTAATTCTTCTTCCATATCTTGAGCCTGTGTTGCTCTTTGCAGTTCTTCCAGCTCAACTCTGTGAATACTTTATTTCTTATTATGAATCTTCTCTGGTCTGCTAGCCTTTGTTCTGTTATTTCTGTATCTGTATCCAAATTTGGTACATTCTTTTTAAATAACCTCTCCTAGTTGGACTAGACTTGTAATAGCAGATCGTTATTTCCTTGTTGGCATTTTTCGTATATTTTTTTCGTTTATCATCATCATCATCATCATCATCATCATCATTATTAATTCGATTTTATACCGCCCTTCCAAAAATGGCTCAGGGCGGTTTACACAGAGAAATAATACATACATAAATAAGATGGCTCCCTGTGCCCAAAGGGCTCACAGTCTAAAAAGAAACATAAGATAAGACACCAGCAACAGTCACTCACTGGTTACAGCTGCCACGGGCTTGTGTAGTGGTGATGTGGGACCGGGCCTTCTCTGTGGCTGCCCAGGACTTTGGAATGTGCTCTTCGTCAATGGAAGAGCTTCATCTCTGGTTGCCCAAAAAATTGCTCATGGCATATCGGTTTTCTGAGCCCTTTTTTGAAACTATTCTTTTAAAACTCTTTTTATTGTGTTTTATTGTTTTAAACCTCTGTGCAAGCAGATGCTCTACCACTGAGTTAGAAGCCCATCCCCTAAGAGAAGTATCTTATAGCAGACAGCGCTTACATGTAGTCACCCATCCAAATGCAATCCAGGGCAGACCTTGCTTAATTGGGGATCATTTCTGCTCGCTAACACAAGACCAGCTCTCCTCCTTGCTGGGACCAGCAGTAGAGTCCTTTCCTCCCAGAGCTCTAGTCTGGTTCCGGTTCTAGGCATGGGCTGATCCTGACAATGCCAAATTTCAAAACGGGATTTTTTAAAAGGAAAGAAAGATCATATTTGCACAGCATCACAGGTTCCAGTTGAACTCGTCACAGCATGAATGATCTTGAAGATAAATGTTATTTAAATTGCTCTACCAAACCACTTGGGCACCAGTGTACCTCAGCCATATGCTAAATATACCTTATTAATTGCTGTGCTCTTTACTTACACCAGAGGATGGATCATGGTTAAATACACCACGAACACTTTTATTTCCTGGAGGTTTTCTTTCTTATTAAGCTTAGCTGTTCCTTCAGATAATGGCTTCTCCGAATATGGCAGGGCTGGGAGTGTGTCTTTCTATAATCCGTCCTCAAATGAAAATACCTTTTATATCTGTCGGGTAAATTCGGTACTGTAGAAGGTGGAATTATAAGAGAAGGAAGCATGAAGGGTTTTAAGAATATTTAGAGCTAATACATTCAGAAGCAGAATAAATTTGTTCAACTACAAAGGAGGCAGCGGAGGTGTGGGGGGGGCAGGCCCACACTGTAATGACGGGTGTATTCTCATAGGAACGTAGGAAGCTGCCATATACCAAGTCAGACCACTGGTCCATCTGGGTATTGTCTACCCAGACTGGCAGCGGTTTCTCCAAGGTTGCAGGCCGGAGTCTCTCTCAGCCCTATCTTGGGGATTCATCCAGGGAGGAAACTTAGAACCTTCTGCTCTTCCCAGAGTGGCTCCATCCTGTAAGGGGAATATTTTACAGTGCTCACACATTTGGTCTCCCATTCAAATGCAAACCAGGGCAGACCCTGCTTAGAAAAGGGGACAATTCATGCTTGCTACCACAAGATCAGCTCTCTTTCCTTTGCTGTGCACACTCCGTCAGTCAGGTGTAGAATCCAGAGTTGTGGTGTGCAAGGAGAAGACAGTGGAGTTGAATTGGGAATATTAATGGTTTAATATTATTTTCAGAGAGGCATGTGCAGACTGCTTTTCAGGGCTCTTGCTGCTGGCTGTTTGTTAGCCCCGCCTCCACTCCAGGACTAGAATACAAGTAATTAAAGCCCCATTCAAAAACTGGCCTGGATCAAGGAATGGATTAACCAAAACCACCACATTAGGGTGTCCGTCAATATTCTTATTGACTTGTTTAGCATATTCATAGAATTATGATTTAGAATATTTACATACTGCTTTTCAACAACAACAAAATGGTTTCCATAGCAAGCAAAATGAAAAAAATAAAAGTTTCCCTGTCACAAAGGAGCTCCCAGTCTCAAAAGAAGCACCAGGGAGACACCAGATACAGTCATGGGAAGGCACGATGGGAGGCTGAATCAGACCAGGGACTCTCTCCCCACCAAATAGAAGACAGCCACCAACTTCAAGAAGCACCTCTTTGCCCAGTTAGCAGATTGCGAACTATAGGGCTGTTCTTACGATTCTAATTAGGGAAGGAGAGGCTTCCTACCCACGTTCCCATTTTCCAATTGTTTGTGAGTAAAAATCAAGGTAGGAGGGGAAAGACATGGTCCTCTGCTATGCAGCAACTGGGTCAGAGGGCTTTTCGTCCTGCTGCATTAAAGAGCTGGCCCACTCCGTCTAGGACTTTGCCCACATTGAGTCATGGCCTCACCTCTTGCCTGTGGGCTTCTCAGAAGCATCTGGTGGGCAACTGTGTGGAACAGGATGCTGGACTAGCTAGGCCTTGGGCCTGATCCAGCAGGGCTGTTTTATGTTCCTATGGATAGCTCAATCTATATAAACTGTTTACAAATAGGTCAACTGTACACATAGGTTATTTTAGTTATATTTCCCAACTATTTTCACTTATTGGATTCATGAGAGCTGGTCTTGTGGTAGCAAGCATGACTTGTCCCCATAGCTAAGCAGGGTCTGCCCTGGTTGCATCTGAATGGGAAACTTGATGTGTGAGCACTGCAAGATATTCCCCTTAGAGGATGGAGCCACCTTGGGAAGAGCAGAAGGTTCCCAGTTCCCTCCCTGGCAGCATCTCCAAGATAGGGCTGAAAGAGATTCCTGCCTGCAACCTTGGAGAAGCTGCTGCCAGTCTGTGAAGACAATACTGAGCTAGATAGACCAATGGTCTGACTCAGTATATGGCAGCTTCCTATGTTCCTATGTTTGAACTTTGGGTTTAGCCTAGTGTTTAGTGGTGGGGCAGATGAATATTTTGAGGAAAGTTTAATTGTGATTTTGGGAGCTGGCCGGACCTCCTGCCTGAAATTCTAGCGCGACCGATTCAGTCTCCATACTTTAAAATGCAAGCGGAGAACTACATTCCCTATCCGAGCTCACTTTTTATTACGATAGGTCTTTTTCTGTGCGCAGAAAAGGATGGGAAGAGGCATATGGACATGGAAACAGGTCCTTCTGTGCCAACAAATGGTTGAAAGGCGAGAAGGGAAGCCGCTGAGAAACGGATCACCCCAAGTCACGGGGGATTCTTCAGGCCCCTTCCCATGAATTGGGCTTAATGCCCGACTCCTCGAATGAAGGAGTCTTCCAGAAGGAGGCAGTTTCTGGGCTGCCTTTGTCACATCTGTTCCCGGAACGCGTTGTTGGAAGCGGCGTGAAGTGATGGGCCTCTCGTCACAGCCATTAGCTGAGCTGAGCATATGGGCACGAGGGGATTTACGAGTACACAGTAAACATACGCAAAGGGCAACTTCCCTGCAGTACTGATAGTGTAATAAGCTTTTAATATAATAAGCCATATGGACAAAATGTAGCCACACCGCCGTATATTACGGGAAGCCATCTGAGTGCAGAAGCCCTTCATCAGCTGGTCTTCAGCGCACAGTCGGCAAAGCTGGCTCCAGCCCCAATCCTCCCGACTTCCACTGCTTGTGACTTTTACCTTTCGTTTTCATGGCGATGGGCATCTTTCTCAAAGCCAGTCAAGGGCAGAAGCTTAAACCTTGACGACGACTGGGATGCTGCAGAGCTCCTTATCCTTATCTTCTCAGAATGGTGGAGATCGAAATTCACAGATCACAGAATTCACAAATTCACAGATCTTTTTTCAAAGTGGAAACCAGGGGTGCAGCGAAGGGAGGAGGGGCCTGTGTTTGCCCCTCTTCTGGTGGTCCCTTGGAGTGAGGGAGATAATGAAGAAAATAGGGAGGGGTGGAGCTGGGGGGCCCTCAGGAGCTGGGGGCCCAGGTTCTGTGAACCCATCTGCTCAATTATAGCCACACCCCTGGTGGAATCAATGTATTAGGAAGCCTCTATTGCTCTCTGTTTTGTTTTAAATCTCAATGTTGCATGCCATGAACATGCAGTTTGATGCTGTGAGTTCCTTCATGTCCCCTCTGCATCACCAATGCGCATTGTTAATGTGCAGGGGCACAAGCACTGACAAAATGCTGCAACACACAGTTGTGATGCAATGGTGTGGATAACACGCCTCCCAAAGAGAAGCTTGTTGAGTCCATAAGTTCCTATCAAGACTGGGTGTTTTTAACAATGTTTTGTCCATGTGTATGCACATCAGTAAAACAGAGGGGGAATAAATGGGAATTGATTGAAGTAAGTGGAAGCCAACCGTGCTCCAGAATGCCACACATAATTTTCTAAACTCATAAGAACATAAGGAGCTGCCATATACTGAGTCAGACCACTGGTCCATCTAGGTCAGTATTGTCTACCCAGCCTGGCAGCAGCTTCTCCAAGGCTGGAGGCAGGAGTCTCTCCCAACCCTACCTGTCTTGGAAGGTACATAAGAACATAGCCCTGCTGGATCAGGCCCAAGGAGGCCCATCTAGTCCAACATCCTGTTTCACACAGTGACCCACCAGATGCCGCTGGAAGACTACAGGCAGGAGTTGAGGGCATGCCCTCTCTCCTGCCATTACTCCCCTGCAACTGGTACTCAGAGGCATCCTGCTTTGAGGCTGGAGGTGGCCCACAGCCCTCCGACTAGTAGCCGTTGATAGACCTCTCCTCCATGAAGTTATCCAAACCCCTCTTCAAGCCATCCAGGTTGTTGGCTGTCACCACATCTTGTGGCAGAGAATTCCACAAGTGGATTATGCGTTGTGTGTAGGGCCATATTATCCTCATATTACAGAATCAGGGGTGTACAGAAGGAATTGGAACATAGGAAGCTGCCTTGTAGTACCAAGTCAGACTATTGGTCCATCAAGCTCAGTATTGTCTACACCAGAGCTGGGCAAACGTGACCCTCCAATGCACCCGCAGATCCATATTAAATCTGAACTGGGCTGTAGCCTCCCTTTCAAATGCAGCCAGGGCAGAGCCCACTTAGCAAAGAGGACAATTTATGCTTGCTACCAAAAGAGCAGCTCTCCTCCATCTTGAACTCTGCTAAGTGAAATTCAGGAAGGACAGAATGCAGGGCACAGTGTGCTGGAGAGGGGCAGGTCTCCCAGAAACATAGGAAGCTGCCATATACTGAGTCATACCATTGGACCATCTAGCTCAGTATTGTCTACACTGACTGGCAGCAGCACCTCTCCAGTGTTTCAGGCTGGAGTCTTTCCCAGCCCAACCTGGAGATGCTTCCAGGGATTGGACCTGGGTCCTTCTGCATGCCAAGCAGATGCTCTGCCACTGAGCTCAAGGCACACACACCCTTGCCTCTGCAGGCCCCCGCCTTCCTGCTGCCGTCTCTTTTGCGCCCCACACACTTGTCTGGAGGGTGAGATGGAGAGGCTCTACATAGGAGAAATGTATAGAGCCTAACCGGGCTTTGCGGGGTGAGTGGGCTAGCCCGCTCTTTCCACACACAAGCAGAGAGACATCCCTGGGTGGCTGGATTGGCTGCCCACACGACTACCGGCTCTGTCACGGAGCTGGTAGGGGTGGCGGGGATCTGGGGCCGTCTGGCCCCCAGAAATCCCAGGATGCCCTGCACGAGTGCATGGGGCATTCTGGGGAGACCTCCGAGGCCAGGAGGTTTGTAGCCTCCTAGTCGGGGGTCTACTTGTGTGTCACCACAGTGCAAAGGTGTACCATGGCAGCACACGATCATTAAAATGGGGTAGCTGAGTGAGTGCTCCACTAACCTCATTTTAGGGGAGGGGTTCTTAGGTGGGCTAGCCGCCGTTGAACCATCGGGTTCACCCACGAGCCCGGAGCTTCTCACGATGGAGGGAAACCGGGCTGGGCTCCCCTAGCCTGGTTTCTTTCTCTCCATCATGGGAATAGCCTCAGAGTCTTCCAGCTCTTGTGGAGGGCAGAATGTACAGGCTGCTGCCACTCGTCTTCTCTTTTCTTTCTCCCCTCTTCCTCCAGCCTTGCTGGGATTACTTTTGAATGCATCAGATCCGCAGTGCCTCCCCTCTCCGTTGGTCCCCTGGGTCTCCCCTCTAATGAGAAGGGGGCGAGTAGAGTGGGGAGGTGCTACATGCTCCCCAGAGCAGCAAGTCTCTGCACTCCACAACAACCCTGTGAGGGAGGTTACATGGAGTGGCTTGAGGTTGCCCAGTGATCTCCATGGTTGAGTGGCAGTTTTTAAGCCCAGGTTTCCTTGGACCAAATCCAACATTCTACCAGCTACATCACACAAGTTTCTATTGCCTGTTTCTACACCACACAAGTTTCTACAAGTTTCTACAAGTTTCTACATCACACAAGTTTCTGTTTCTACAAGTTTCTATTTCTACAAGTTTCTGTTTCTACAAGTTTCTACATCACACAAGTTTCTATTGCCTGGCCCTCTTGCATTCTAAATTGAGGAGGACAGCTGGTCTTGCAGTAGCTGTGGTGTTTTTGGTGAATCCATTCCTTGATCCATGCCAGCTTTTTGAATGGGATGGAGCCATAGGCTCAGTAGCAGAGCATCTGCTTTGCATGCAGAAGTCCCACGTCCAGTCCCTGGCAGCATCTCAGGAACATAGGAAGCTGCCATATACTACTGAGTCAGACCATTGGTCCATCTACCCAGACTCCAGCTAGGGCTGAGAAACACTCCTGTCTGAAACCTCAGAGAGCCAGTGCTAGTGTAGACCAGGACTGGGCAAACGTGGCCCTCAAATGGGTGAACTACAGTACCCATCAGCCCCAGCCACAATTTATTGTGTCCACGGATGATGGGAGTTGTAGTCCAACAACATCTGGATGGCCAGATTTGCCCAGCTCTGGTGTAGACGAGCTAGATGGACCAATGGTCTGACTTGGTATAAGGTCCCTTCCACACACCCCTAATTCTGTGTGTAAAATGAGGATAATATGGCCCTACCTGACAAGATTAGTGCCATTACATATGCAAATATGCCTCAAGTTCTCAGTTCTCAAGTTCTCAAGGGCTCAGTTCTCAAGTTCTCAACGGCTCAGTATTATTACTTATACTTTCAGAGACTATTGCCACTATCCATAGTAAATAAAAGCTAATCTCTGGAGACCCCTTTCTTTCTTCTTTGGGAAATCAGCCATCTCTGGAAAGAATCTTATCTCTTTCTTCTGTGCTCCATCTTCTTCATTACTGTATCCATTATCACGTGTGTTCACCGGCTATTTTAAGAACGCACACTGTCAGTAACGTCTTTTTGACTCAGGTGCTTTTATTTCCATGTCTCTGCTTTATCCCCTTTCGCACTGGTATTTGTTTTCCACGCCATGCTCAATTAATTGCATGGCGTATCTGTGTTTCTGTCTTTTCTCAAGGTTCATTTACAGAGCGGAATTGCAGCATGGCAGCGGGCCAGGCCCCCAGAATATTTTAATTGCTCGCTGCCTCTCTTTTATTCTGCCTCGGCCACAGCATTGACACGATTCAGAAGATGACCCCATAACCGGCAGCGGAATGCTGGATGGGGCTGAGCCCGCTTTAATGGCACACTTAACCTGGCAGAGAGCGGCAAAGTACGGCTCACTGCACTCGTCACCTCCAGAAGCCAGTTGACTATCAGGACTCTGCTAGTTCACTCTAGTTAAGTGTAACAGACAATGAGGCTGTTCTCACATGCAGTGCGCAACCAAGACCGGGCTTGGCTAAGCACAAGAACCAGTGGGAGGCTTCTGGCGGCACCCCTGCAGCAAGCCCGCCTACAGAGCCCACCTCTTTAACAAGGCTAAGGGTATGAGCACACCCTTAGTCTCGTTTATTTGACTGTGTGGAAGCGTTGGCTACAACACTGATGGGTGCCTGCCTGTCTCAGGGGGTATCCCCACAATTCACTGTACACTCACACTGTGCATTGTGGGAGTTCCGGGACCTGGGATGATGCATACCGACCCCCACACCTCTCCACTGACAGGGGAAGCAGTGGACCATCTGGACATGCGGGATTCTGTGGCCTGATCCTCCCTGACCCAGCAGCTGGATTGTCTGTGGGGAAGGCAAGCTTCTGCCTTTCACTTTAAGCCCCACCCCACCATGGAAGGCCCTCTAATGGCCCCTCTGCCTTCCCAGCATGCTTTGCTGCCAGAAGAAAGGGAAAAAATCTCTTTGCATCAGTGGCTGTCCTCCGATTGGCCA
The DNA here is from genome assembly GCF_027244095.1 of Hemicordylus capensis. Taxonomy (NCBI): domain Eukaryota; kingdom Metazoa; phylum Chordata; class Lepidosauria; order Squamata; family Cordylidae; genus Hemicordylus; species Hemicordylus capensis. The sequence goes on from NC_069663.1 coordinate 36,170,764, forward strand.
TGGAGGAGCAGGAGGTGGACCCAGACCTGCTGAAGTGGCTGCAGACTGGATCATAGAGTGTGCTTTGTAGAGTGGAACTTCCATGGCTGGAGCCCCTGGAGCCACAGCTCTCTATTGTCGCCATGGCTGCTCTGCCTCAATAGCTGGGTACAAAAGGTGATTCACACAAGTGGAAGAAGATAGGAGGGCTGCCTTTTCATCCTACCTTGGTTAAGATTAGGGTAGAGAATCTATATTACCCTGGTTTGGGAAACCTGGGCTGGAGGGGGTTTGGTGAGTTCACCCAAGCACTGTGCACTCACAAAATGTCAGTAGCCCAGCTTTTAACCTGCTTTTGATGATTGTGTGAATCAGCCCAAAGACTCCATGTGAACTTGTTCTTCTCTCTTTTGTTTTAGTTCTTCGTTTCGGTGTCTTTGATCCCATTTAAGAGACTGGAATTCTACACAGAGAATTTATTGTGCTACTGGAGGCACCATAGGTAAAGCCATTGTTTTCTTAGACTTCCCCATTCACCTTCCTCGTGTCCGTTCTTCACTGCCTTGCTTAGCTGCTTCGAGAGGCAGAGGATCCTGCCACCTTGTCATTCTACACCCTTTGAAACTAACGCATTTTAATCAGAAATTAATCAGGAAACATCAGTTCAGCAAGGTAATCGAAATGACGCGATAATTATGACTTAGTCTAATTAACTTGGTTGCATCTTTATTGGGAACAGAGACTTCCCCAGCAAAACCTATTAAGCAATCCTTCCTGTTAAAGTAATTGGGCATCACGCTGGCACTGGGGGCGAGGGAGAGCTCTAAAGAGAGGGGCTGCCAGGCCTGGCTGGCTGTAGCTGAATGTGGTCCGAGTGTGGAGCGGGCAGATCCGGGTCACAGGCTAGAGGCAGCAGCCAGGTCAAGACAAGCTGGGACTGAGTGCCAGTTCCCTTCACAGGTACTGTAATGGAGGAGAGCTGGCTTTGTGGTAGCAAGCATGAATTGGCCAAGCAGGGCCCTCCCTGGTTTGCATTTCAATGGGAGAATACATGATTGAGCACTGTAAGCTATTTCTCTTAGGTGATAAAGCTGCTCTGGGGAAAGCACCTGCATGCTTGTGTGCAGAAGGTTCCAAGTTATCTCCCTGGCAACATCGCCAAGATAGGGCTGAGAGAGACTCCTGCCTGTAACCTTGGAGAAGCCGCTGCTAGTCTGGGTAGACAATACTGAGCCAGATGGACCAAGGGTCTGATTCAGCATAAGGCAGCTCCCTATGATCCTCCTTCCAGTTGGCCATGGGATGCTTTGAATTTCCTGGCCATTTTCCATGCCATGCATTCCTATGGCCCTTTACAAGGAAACAGAGCTTTTCAGAGAGCATTCCCTGTCATTCATTTTAGTACATTCCTTAGAGCATCTGCTTTGCCTGCAGAAGGTTCCAGGTTCCCTCTCTGGCACCTGAGAGAGACTCCTGCCTGCATCCTTGGAGAAACTGCTCCCAGTCAGTGTGGATAACAGAGCTAGATGGACCCATGGTCTGACACTAGAAGGCTGCTTCCTGCATGGAAGGTCTGGTAGGATCCTGCTGTCTTTGAGGGGTTCTTCATGTAATGGCCAGAAAGTGCAGTCCATGGAGCATATTTTGCTGTACTGCAACTTCTACATCAGAGCCCACCAGCAACTGATTACTTCTCAGCATTACCAGGGAGATCTTCTCAAAGTTCCTAGGGTGACTTTAGCTGTTGCTAAATGAGGAAGCATCTTGTAATGAATGCAGAGGGTAGGACTGTTTTGAGTCACTTATTCTTTGTGTATCAATCCCATTGTTGGAATTTTAATTTCCATATTTTGTGTTGTACACATGATTTTTGCTTATTTCTGCCTCTGGTCCATTGATAGCAATTCACCGAACTTGAGTGCCAGTTCAGGTGAACAAGGATCAGAGTGAGCCAAGGCAGCAGACCTGGTCGAGGACGGACGGTGACCAATTACGTAGATTATAATGCCATTATATACATTGTGTGATGTATGTCTACTAGTTTGTTGCTTCGAATAGGGAACATGCTGTGCACTAGGGAACCATGTGCAATTCAGCCATATCTGTGTTCTTTTAAATGAGGACAATGTGCAATCAACTTAACTTCCTAGCAAATAGGGAAAAAAAATAATTTTAAAAACCCCTAAATTTGCAAACATTGTGTATCCACTCTTGCTGAAAGGTTTCCTAATATGGATGACATTTTTCTTCAAAAAACCCACCATAAATACATTTTTTGAAAGGCATTTTCTTGAAAGGTTGGGGTTGTTGTTTTTTAACCAAACAACATTTCCAGTCTTGATACAGTCAGTAACATTAAAGGTTTCAGCAAAATGATTTTTTTCTTTCATATTGATTGAGCAGTCACTTCCCATCAACACTTTTTCTTCTTCTTTTGGCATCATTTCACTCAGTCGTGTATAAAAGGAGCTGAAGTTTGCTTGATCTGGTTTGGTTTGCCGAGTCCTTGATGAGGGTGAATATCAGTGCTATGGTTTATTACCATTAAAATTATGCCTAAAGACCCCTATTTGAAGTATAAATATTTCTTGTTGTGAAAAACTCAGAAAGTATTTTCCGAGTGCATCGTTCGTGTCACGGACAGAATTCGAGTTCTCTTGGCCTTTGGAGCCATTGCTGCATCTAGTGGCAACAAATTCCACAGATTAATGATGTGTGGTAGTTGCTCATCCTAAGAAGTCAGGAGCCCTTTCTCATGAGCAGAGGGAGGTCTGCAATGGGGCGAGAGGAGGAAGCCGTGGAAAGCTTACCTCCCCCCACAGACGAGCAGGTCCTTGCCTCTGGGTGGGTGGATTGCCTGCCCAGACAATCACCAGCTGCTGCTGGTTGCTCTGAGGGTCAGGGTGTCAGGGCATTCTACCCCGCATCATCCTGCCCCCCCCCATGCTCCAAAAATGCACTGTGAGAGTGCACAGTTTATTAAGGGGATTCCCCCCTCCCCTCCCCGAATCTGCCAGACAGACGATCGGTAAAATAGGGTTAAGGGAATGCTCACTCCCTTAACCTCATTTTAAAGGGATGCTTTGTAGGCGGGTTTGCCTCCATGGTGCCACTGGGGCTGGCCCAATCCCAGATGTTCACTTGCACGTGCAAAACCGGGCTGGACGCCCTTAGCCTGGTTTGGCACGCACATGTGAATAGCCCATCAGGGTGTTGTTTTCTATCTAGCACTCTTTTATGTCGTGTTGTTGAGGGGTTTGTCCCAGTGAGGATCCTGTAGAGATTGTGGGGGGGTGAAGTCAAAGAAAGGAGGGAAAGGAGAGGGAGAAATTTTTATTTCTGAATAGAAGTAAAAAGGTAAAGTCATGCCCTCGAGTCGGAGTCGACTCCTGGCGACCACCGATGTAATGACCTGCCTTGGCCGACTGCCCACTAGCTGCGAAAAACCACTTTCTGCAGAGAGGAAGGGAGAGCCGACCGACAGGAACAGAGAGTAGTCACAAACATTGCCAGAAGTCAACACCGGGAATTCATAAGGATCAGGGGTAAAAACACGAATTGGGGTCAGGCAACAACAAACAGGTCCAGATTTCTAGGTCAAGGTTGCTCATGGTAGGGCTGGTCACTGTGGGTGTTGTTTCCAGCACAGACCCAGCGTTCAGGCTTCTCTAAATGGACAGTGCGCTGAGAGCCCCTCCCATCACTGCAGCTGGGCCTTGTCAGGGAGATGCAGCCGGGCCAGAGCTGGGACACCTGTTCCTTCTGGCCAGCCTCTCCGACCTATGGCGTTCCTCTGAGCCTGCACTCTGGCCAAACATCACTGTCGCGGATCTGGGCCAGGCACCTCAACTTCAGTGGCCTCAGAGGCTTCAGCAGGAGGAGGTAGGGAAGGAGGCAGGGGGCTAGGTGGCCAGATTTGGCTTTTAAAAAGCCAAATTCTGGCTTACGGCCCATTTTACCCACGAGTATCCCCCTTAGGTTCTGGCAACCCTGGCAGGGGGGCCTGCAGGCCTGTCAGCTCTGGCTCTGCTGAATCGACTGGAGTTTCAGACTGTTCCCCCTGCTTTGGGTCTTCATCTGAGGAATCCTTCTCCACGATCCCCATTGGAGTCATTACAACAGAGCCCTGTGGTTGTCTGTGTCGACTCCTGGCGACCCCAGAGCCCTGTGGTTTTTCTTTGGTGAGGTTTGCCATAGCCTCCTCCCTCCTCCTCCTACAGGAGAGGTTTTCCAGTGCCTCCTCCCGCACAGTGTAAGATGATTTGAATCAGCAACCTCTTGCTCGCTAGGCAAGTCATTTCCCTGCTGTGCTGTAGTTAAATCTACATAAGATTTCTTTGTGTCTCTGAGGGAAGCAGCTATAGCACACAGGAGCCATGTCCTGGCAGCAGCTCACATTTCTCCTCTCTCTCTTCTTGCCCTCCTGAGAGCCACGCTGCCTGCAGGCTGGTCATTCATCAGGTAGAGCTGCACAGTTAACTTGTGTGAGCTCCCTGAGGTAAAAACTTTGCTGCAGCAACTGAAATCACCAGAGAAATTTCACCTAAAGCAATTGTCAAAATAAGCATGAGGGTTCCTCCTATTCAGGCAAACCTTCAGAGGGATTCTGAGTAAATCCAGAAACATTTCAACAATACTATCACACTTTCCTAGGGGACTTTTCAGCACCTCTTTGGGTTGTCAAAGAAGTTCCTCTTCAGGCAAAACATCTGAGGAATTTTGATCGGAGCCATTGCTCAAGAGGGTTCCACACCTTGCTAGCTGTAGGCCACTCTGAGAGTAGGGGATACGGTGGGAAGTAATACTAACAGCGGTTGAAGAAGGAATAGGGATTTGAGAAATCTCTCTCTTTCTTTCCATGGAAATCAAGCCTTGGATATCTATGGAAACTCTTGGATATCCTTGGCTTTAGGAATTGCAGGTGTAAACTGGATGCACATGCTGATGCTAGCCATTACCACAATGCCAAATTAGCCAAATGCAGATGTTGTCCATTGCATTTCAGCACATTTAGATATGCATCCCTGTTTTGAAATTCCTGGCTAGCTTGTGCAAGAATTTGCTCACCCAGCTGTGGATAATGAACAGTTTCTCCCCAGATATTTGGACAGAAGTGGAGAGAAGATGGAGTCAGAAAGGGATAGGAGTCCACACTTCTGGAATTACAAAACCCACATTGGATATAGAATCTACTCAATTAATGAAGCAATACAACAACCTACTACTGCTACTACTGCTACTACAGAAAAGTTGTGCCATTGAGTGGATGTCGACTCCTGGCGACCACAGAGCCCTGTGGTTTTCTTTGGTAGAATACAGGAGGGGTTTACCATTGCCACCTCCCATGCAGTATGAGATGATGCCTTTCAGCAGCGATATAGGAAGATGCTAAAAGACATCATCTCATACTGCATGGGAGGTGGCAATGGTGTTCCCCATAATCTGGGGAACATACCAGCAGGGATTCAAACCACCAACCTCTTGCTCCGTAGGCAAGTGACTTCCCCACTGTGCCATTAGGTGGCTCTACGTCTAGAGTAATTGAAGACTGGGTCTATTCTGTTCTTGTCAGACCTGAAATACTGTGTCCAGTTATGGCACCACATTTTAAGAATATTGAGAAACTGTGAAGCTGTTCGCACAACCTCAAACTGATTGTACGGGAAACATGAGCTGGGTAGGTTGCACCATCCAACCCAGCTTTCATACACAGTCTTTGACCAAGGCAGAAGGAAAAGCTGCCCTCCCCAGGTCCTGCCTCCCACACAGTCACTTCTCTCTCCTCCTACCCAGTTGTTTGTTCCCTTACAACCAAAAATTGGGAGCCTGCACAGCTCCCAAACCTGGGTAGGACACTTGTTCTGCCCAGGTTTTGGTTACAAATACAACAAATATTTATATACCAATTTTCAACAAAAGTTCCCAAAGTGGTTAACATAATTGTAAATAAATAAATAAATAAATAAATAAAATGGCTCCCTGTCCCCAAAGGGTTCACAATCTAAAAAAAAGAAAGAAACATGATAGACCCTAGCAACAGCCACTGGAGGGATGCTGTGCTGGGGATGGAGAGGGCCAGTTGTTCTCTCCCAGCTAAATAAAGAGAATCACCACTTTAAAAGGGTGCCTCTTTGCTCAGTGAGCAGTGGACAGCCTCTTGGTTGGCAGCCTCTTGGTTGTGTGAACAGCCTCTGTAGTGGGTTCAGAGAAGAGCATCAGGCGATGAGGGGTTGGAGACCATGGATAATGAGGAACCACTGAAGGAGCTGGATGTGTTTCATCTGGAGAAGACTAAGGGGAGACCCGAGAAGAATGCTTCTTCAAATATTTCAAGGGCTGTCCCATGCAAGAGTGGGCAGACCTCTTCTCTGCTGCTCCTGTGGGCAAGACTCAAACCACTGGGCTTAAATGGCCCGGAAGCAGATTCAGGCATGCCATTAGGAGAAGTTTCCTAACTGCCAGAGCTGTTCAACAGTGGAGGTCTACTTTGCACAGTGGTGAGCTCTTCTTCATTAGAGGTTTCCATGCAGAGACTGGAGGACCACCGGCCATGGGTGCTGGATTTCCTGCACTAAACAGGGGGTTAGACTAGAAGAACTTCAAGGCCCCTACCAGCTCTAATGTTCTATGATTCTATAAAGGTTCTGCAGTAGTTTCCTGCACTGAATAGGGGTTGGACTAGAAAGCCTCCAAGATACCCTTGAGAGGTGGTATCAAGCATGAATGGTCCCCTTTGCTAAGCAGGGTGTGTCTTGGTTTGCATTTGGGTGGGGAGACTACATGCGAGCACTGTAAAATATTCCTCTTAGGGGATGGGGCCACTCTGGGAAAGGCACCTGCGTGCTTGCATGCAGAAGGTTCTAAGTTCTTTCCCTGGCAGCATCTCTGCTAGGGCTGAGAGAGCCTCCTGTCTGCAACCTTGGAGAAGCCGCTGCCAGTCTATGTAGACAATACCAGGCTAGATGGACCAAGGTTCTGACTCGGTATAAGGCAGATCTCTATGTTCCTCTACACTAAAATTTAACGGTTTCAGGGCGGGGGGGGGATGAGGGATGCATTATATTGGTGGAGGGAGTGATAATCGGATCTGGAAGCCCTTCTTTCTGATTGCAGATTTCCTATATGGGGCGCCATGTGTGTTATCTTCCATACCTCAAGCTTTGGCACCCAAAATGCTAAGCCCTGCTTGATCCCGGCTGAAATTCACCTCTGCTGAAGAATTGTTCATCGGGAGCCTCTCAGTCGATGAGCGGAGTCCATGACAACTGTGTTTTGTGAGTGACGGTCTGGGATGCATGCTTGAGCATCTTCGCTATTCAGCCTGTGCTTTTAGGTTGAAAATCCTTTTCTATTCTCTGGAGGCCCCCCAACCTGCTTTGATGTGTTTGTCTTCTGCAGCCTAGGGCTAATTTCTGGTTGCACCGGTTCCTCAGAAAATGTAACCCCTATCACCCACAAGTCATGTTTATTGAGGAATATTATTGGCCTAAGGCAGTTGAGATTCCACTTGGGCAGTTTCTAGTGCAAGGAAGCGGGCCATCTCTCCCCTCCCTCCGCCAGCTCTGCTGGCCTCCAAAAGGCAGAGAATTTAAATATTTATGGAGAATGAAAAATAAATATTGAAATCAACTCCATGCACATTGCCTCTGTGGAAAGAGAGCAGCACAGTTCAGCAAGCAAGCGAGACGATGGAGAGCTCATACATTATTCACTGTGGGTCAGGTCCAGAGAGAAAGTTGCAGGCCACGTTCCTCCAAGTGACAGTGTGGCGGAGGACAGTTTAACAAATGCTACCTGACCAGGGTTATCTGCCTTTGTGCAGTTGGCTGTAGCTTCCAGGAGGTGGGAAGCACGGGTGTCTGATCAAAAAAAACCTCAGCCGCCTCCATTGCAGCTGATGGTTACTCACGGCTGGCCGCTAGCATGACAATGGCTTATGCACAAGGCATGGTAGACAGCTGCCTTCTCCCTGACTCAGTGGCCGGCCGCATTCACATCTAATATGGAACCGCAGGTCTAATGGACATGCGGTTCCACACAACTCTCCCCCACCCCAATCCAGATGTTCAGGAGAGCGGTCTCTATGCAGTCAGTGAGACTGCAGAGAGGCAGGGGAACTGGCTGTGCAGGCTTCCTTCTTTACTGAAGGACAGCACGCACAGCCAATCAGGCCAGAGTTGAGGGAGGAGCTTCCTTCCTCAACTCCGGTTCTAGGGAAGCAGCCAGTGGTTCTGAATTCGGACATACCACAGGCTGCCTGGAACCTTGGGTTTTGGTGATGAAACACACTACAACCCGAGGGTGCAGATTGGAGTTCCAATCCTGAACCCTCGGTTTCACCCCCACGCATACTCCAGTTCCCCACATTCAGATGTAATGTCCACTAAATTGCAGGCCTATTCAACTGAAGTGCTGCGTTACATGTGAATATTGTCAGTCCATGTCTAATCCTCTTCTTCCGGTGTGAAATTCTCAGTGCTGGTTCATAGGTCACTTAAGCAGGTGGAGAGCTGAATGGCAGGTTCCAGTCGGATGGGGACAGCCAGCCTTCTTGGAATTCCCCAAGGTCAATTGAAGCATGCACCTAACACCCTATGCTCAAGCGTTGCAGGTCCCATATCCCTTCGACCCAAGAGATGACATGCAGTGTGTCAGGGATGTTATAGAAGCTCTATCACATGAAACCGAAGCAGTTGGCTGAAATGGAGTATTGGACAGTTTAGCATAGAAAAGAGAAAACTAAGGGCAGATATGGTAGTTATCCTGAAATATTTGCTGTCACATCGGCGGAGAAATGGACTTGTTCTCTTTTGCCCCTGAGAGCAGAATTAAGCCAATAGCCACATTCACATGTTACACAGAAATGGAAGTGAAGGCACATCCGGTTTCAATATCTGTATGTCCGAATGTGGGCAACTGCAGTTTCACTGGAAAATGTGCCTGCAGTTTTCTCCCTGGACTATGATTTGTACCTTCAGTTTCTAGTGAGTTTTGCTGCCTGTACCTCTGGTTCCATGCTGCCCGCGTTATTTCCGAACATGTACTTCAATCTTGTTGTCCAGGAATCAGAGAGTTGAAGGAGAAAGGTTCGCCCGCACTCTGGCTGCTATTGGCTGCCAGGGCTGTCCTTCAATCAAGAAGAAAGCCTAGGCAGCCAGTTCCCCCTCCTCTCTGCAGTCTCGTGATGTCCAAATTAGGATGGGAGTGCGGGGGTGGGGGAGTGGAACCGCGGGACCATGTTACTTGTGGTCCATTGAACCTGTCCATTGGACCCATGGTTCTTTGTTATGTGCAAGTGGGGCCAATGGGTTGAGGGTAAAAGGAAGCAGATTTAGGCCAGACAATGAGGAACTTCCTAACTGTAAGAGATGTTAGACAGCATAACAGCCTTCTTGATGTAGTGGTGGGCTTTCCTTCTCTTGAGGTTTACAAACAGAAGCTGGATGGCCATCTGCCAGGAATGTTGTAGTAGGCTGCTATGCTGAGCAGAGATTAGGAGACCCCTGCGGTCCTTTCCAGCTTTAAAATTGAATGACCCCCCCCAACACACACACACACACACTCACTTATGATACTCACTGGGTGACTTTGGGTTGTGACTCTCTTTCAGCCTAACCTACCTGAGTTGGTGGGAGAATAAAATGGATGAGGGCGGGGAGGCTATGCTTAGCACCCTGAGCTGCTTAAAGGAAGGGCATGGGACACTAATGTAATGAACCCCTGAATTCCATGCATATCACAGATGTGCGTCCATATGCTCATTCTGAACTTGCTTGATGCATCTTCTGATGTGCATAGGAGGATGTGCATCCCTCAAAGGGGTGTGTCTGGTCCAGTAGTGGCATGCACAGGGAGTGGGAAAGGGGATGAACAAACTGATTTCTTTAACTTCCTGTGTCCTTCACTGCTACCACTGAGAAGAAGTCTTCATTTTTCTCCTGGTGTGGCCTCCATCAAGCAGCCTTCTCTTACTACAGTCTTTAAGAGTTATAAACCCAAACCAATAGACCTGAATAGTGTGGAATGGCAATTAGCCATAGGTGAGTGTGGTGTTTTTGGTTATTCCATTCCTCCATTCCTCGATCCAGCCCAGCTTTTGAATGGGGCTTTAATTAATTTTATTCCAGTCCTGGAGGAGAGGCAGGGCTAACAAACAGCCGGCAGCAAGAGCACGGAAAAGCAGTCGGCACTTGTCTTTCTGTACATAATATCAGTCTCATTAAACTATTAATATTCCTGATTGCACTCCACTGCCTTGTCCTTGCATACCACAACTCTTTCCTTTGCATTCAAGAATGAGTAATTAACAATTGATTTTTAAAAAGGAATATTCTAAAGCATCTTTCGCAGGAAAAAGCACCCATAAGAGCAGTAGGAATATCAAAACAACAATGGATAGGCCTAACCAACTAAACCTAACTGCTTCCCTTTTCCAGCCAGAAACCTACCCCTTTCCTTCCCCTCAAAAGAGTTTCCTTTTTCCTTTCCTTGTCTTTATTTTTTAGCAGCTCTTGCTCAGCCTTCATTATCCATTTGGACGTAATGGAGTTCCAACCTCTGCTTCATTTAACTCGGGATTCGTGTTACATCTGAATGCAGCCAGAAACGCTTTCCTTTCAGGCTGTAATTGGCTAATCAAACTGATTAAACCCTAGCCCACATTTTTCTCCCAAACTAGTCATTTTACAAGATCTTAACATAAAATAAAACTAAACAAAAAAATAATAATAAAGCAATCCTTTCTATTCCTTCATGGTATCATCTGGATCTGGGCCAGAGTGCAGGACTAGATTGAGTTTTTGTTTTGATTCAGGAAGGCAATTCTTATGTTCTAAAGAAATCTAGCAGGGTGCCTTTTCCCCCCTGCAGTCCCACGAGCTCCTGTAAAGCCTGTCAGAGCGTATCTGAATGAATCCTTGAGAGAAAAAAATCTATATCTTCATCTTGCCTTTCTGAGAGCGTACGGCCACTTTGCCAGCCATAAATAATTGAGATAATACTTATTTTAATTATATCTGGATGGAATAAATTAGAAATTCAATTACAGTGCCGTGCACTGAAGAGGCATTCAAAATGTTTGGGCTATTAGTTGAACAAATTATCGGCAAAGGACAACAGCATTTGTGGGGACTGACCCCTATGCCCTTGTTTTAATGAGAGAATGCCAAGCATAAGACATGACTCAGCATCTTGTGGTAGCAAGCATGACTTGTCCCCTTAGCTAAGCAGGGTCCGCTTTGGTTGCATATGAATGGGAGACTTGATATGTGGGCACCGTAAGATATTCCCCATAAGGGATGGAGCCACTCTGGGAAGAGTATCTAGGTTCCAAGTTCCCTCCCTGGCAGCATCTCCCAGGTAGGGCTGAGAGAGATTCCTACCTGCCATCTTGGAGAAGCCGCTGCCGGTCTGGGTAGGCAATGACTAGTACTATTAAGTAACCTATTCTGGATGTCAGTCTTTGAGGCTATTCACATGATCACTGGAAAGCGGGCTAGGGGAGCTTACCCCACTTTCCTGGGATTGTGGGAATCACTGGGTTCGCAGGTGAGCCCGGTGCTCCCAAAACGGCCTGCCTAATTCCCCCTCTCCTTAAATGAGGTTAACGGAGCAAACGCTCTGTTCAGCTCATTTTTATGCTCATGTATCACCACGGCCTGCAGCGACGCACGAGTAGACCCCTGACCGGGAGGTTGTAACAGCATCCCGGGCTCGGGGGTCTCTCCAGGATGCCCCGCACACTTGGGCTCCCCTAGTCTGGGTTAGGCTGTGCATGTGAACACCCTTAATGTGTGAATAGGGCTCTGTTTTAACTTCTGACATTGCTTCTGGTTGGCTGCAGCAAATACCGCAAGATCTTTCAATATCGGGTCACTCTATCAAGTTACAGGCAAATACATTTACAGAAACATCCTCAAGCACCTATTCTAATTTTTGAAAACCTGGTTTATTATAATCAGCATCTCTCCTTTAAAAAATCAGATCAATAATTCCAAAATTACATGATGCCCAAGAGAAGCAGAATGTTTGACATTGAAATCCTACAAATGTCAAACTGTTCTTTTACTTTCCTTTTGCAATCACATTAATAAAAAATTGTATTGCTTATATTTAATTTCTTCCACTTCCCTATGTGTAATCTACGCAAAATGACGAGCCTCACCTCCTCGTGATCTATAATGTAGTCCCAATTGACCATAGGTGCCCATTCCAGTCCCGCCATGACCTTTGGGCCTAATTAAAATCCCACCTCTTCTTGTATCTGGTGGTTACATTTGTTCCTCACAGAGACCCTGCACTTTTAACACAGGTATGAGAGGCAGAACTTTAAGAGGTACAATGTTTCCTGGTATGAAGATTCACTGTTGGGGGAGTGGATGCTGCACCAGATGAATTTCTGCATGGCAGGCCGCTGTTAAAAGCACAGAGCCTCTGTCAGAAAATACAGAAAGAGCTGCAGAACATTGCTGAACAACTTTGGCCTTCCAGGTGTTTGTGGGCTACAACTCCCTCCATCCCCGGCCACCGTGGCCAATAGCCAGGGATGATGGGAGTTGTAGTCCAACATCTGCAGGAGGGCTGAAGTTCTTCAGGTAGTGTTTGTCCTGTTCCACCATATGGTGATTTACATTCTAAGCAGTCTTGCTTTTGCCGTTAGAGTTGCCATTTTAGAAGGGGGAAAGGCAGGCCTGTGCCTCTAACAGAATCTGGCTCTGCAGAAATCCGGAAGTGACGCATCCACATGTCACAAAGGGAAGCATGATCACCAGATATACCTGCAGATCAAGCCGCTATTAAAGAGCACAAGAGCAGGGGTTAAGAAAACATTGGCAACCCTCTGGCACAAATTCTTAAAAGCAGCAAAGCAGCAAACGTTTGCAAATATAATACCTACTCGCACTCGGCTCCCTTCTTTTTGTTTCAGGATTGTGCTTGCAGTCTAGATTAGCACAGGGCGCTTTTCAAATCTATCAGCTGCAACCTTGTTTTGCCAGAGTGTGTGTTGTGGGAGAGGATATAAATTCTTTATTTCGGTCCCCCCACTCCTCCTAGAAGAGTGCAATTAAAGATTTTCCCCCTGCTTAGAGCTATTCTTTTCTTTTCCATTCTCCTTCTCCTCCTTCCCTGATGGAGGCATTTAGAAAATAAAACTCTCAACGCTTTAAAACGTCTCCTTGGCTGAATAAGAGAGTTAATTAGTATTTAGGAGGGACAATTGGGCAAGGTTAAAAGCTGCAGAGGGGGAAAAAAGAGGAGTGAAAGTTATAAAAAGGAGAAAAAAGAGGGAGATGCATTTTCACAGAGAAGTTCTTTGCAAAAAAGGACATAATTTCCAATTCTTGCTGGACAAAACGTGTAATTTAATTCTTTTCCTTTGTCTTCTCACCAGTCAGATGATTAAAAGAAGAAGGGAAAAAACCCACTATGCTGATTGCTGTTTTCTTATTCAGAAAGGAACACGCTGACCTAATCTCCTTTTTGTCACTGCTTGGCATGGAGTCCCTTCTGCCAATAGATCTGCTTGATGCTTGAAGACGGTTTCTCAGGGCCTTCCCAAACATGTTGGGGCTGCAAATCAGGATTTCCAGTGGAGGGTACACTTGTCAAAGATTTGCAGTCAAGTCCAGCTTTCTGTCCGTGACCCTGTACAAACTACCTGGTTTCTCTCATCCACACAGTACATTTCCAGGTAGACTGTGGCATACCTGAGAAGGTATTCACACATACCTGCTTGCCTCACATGATCAGGAATAGGGCTGGGGGGATGATGTTGTTGTAGTTCAGTAACATCTGGAGACCCAAGTTTGAGGACCCCTGAGGTAGAAGAAGCCCCCTGCACTAATTTAGGAACTGTGTGTGCTCCCGTTTGCTGACCTGCCACTTCATAAAACACAAAGACCTTTTTTTGAAAAAAAATCCAGAATCTAGTTTATGTTTTTAAAAAGCTGTACCCCTCAGTTCCCCTCCAAAATGGAGGTGCTCAAAGTGGCTAACAAGCACATATAAAACAAGAAAATTATAAAATAAAAACAATGCATAAAAGAACAACAGTACAGCAGTTCAATCGATAATCTAATTGATAAAAGCCAAGAACCACAGAGCTAAACAAAAAGCTTAAGAGGTTTGACAGAAGAGGAAGGTTTTTAACCACTCACAGAACCCAGGCAGTAAGGGAACCATTCTTCCTCACTACATACATGATGACATCCTGTGGCAGAGAATGCCACAGATTAATTATACACTGTGTGGATTCTTGTGGCAAGGTGTTCCACGTACTGGGTGCTACCATGGAACAAGGCCATTTTTTATGTCACTGCCAAATGAGCCTCTGATGGCAGTGAGCCATGAAAGAACGCCTTAGCTGACCTTAGGAGATAAGCAGTTTCATATGGGGACAGGCAGTGATAAGAACCTAAGAACAGCCCTGATGGATCAGGCCTAAGCCTATCTATTTCAGCGTCCTATTTCCCACAGTGGCCCACCAGATGCCTCTAAGAGGCCCACAGGCAAGAAGTGAGGGCACGCCCTCTCTCCTGCTGTTGTTTAGAGGCATCTTGCCTCCGAAGCTGGAGGTGGCCTATAGCCACCAGACTAGTAGCCATGGATTTTATTTATTTATTTTATTTTTTAATTTATTGTTAAATTTATATACCGCCTTTCATTAAAAAAATCCCAAGGTGGTTTACAGCAGAATTTAAAAGCAAGATTGTAAAAATGACACAATTAAAATATTAAGCCAAAAATATAAAACAAATCTGATTCAAAAATTTAAAACACAAGCATAAAAACAATACAAAATGCAGTTGTATTCAATATACCTGGCTAAAATGCCAGGATTTAACATGCTTTCTAAAAGCTGTGATGGAGACAGAGGAGCAGATGGCCACTGGGAGAGCATTCTAGAGTCTGGGGGCAGCAACAGAGAAGGCCCTGTCCCGCATGCACAACAGCCGAGCCTCCCTCATTGTCGCCACCCAGAGCAGAGCCCCCTCAGATGTCCTCGTCAAGCTGGCAGCAACCCTTGGGAGCAGGCGGTCCCTCAGGTATCCCAGGCCCAAAAATGTAAGGGCTTTAAATTTCAAAAACAGCACCTTGAATTGGATGCGGAAACAAACTGGTAGCCAGTACAGCTCTTTCAAAATGGGTGTGATGTGCTCCCATCGGGCAGCTCCAGATAGAACCCTAGCTGCCACATTTTGCACTAGCTGAAGTTTCCGGATATTCTTCAAGGGCAGCCCCACGTAGAGCACGTTACAGTGATCCAGCCGTGACGTGACTAAGGGTAACTGTGGCCAGATCTGCCTTCTCGAGAAAGGGATGCAGCTGGTGCACTAGTCGAAGCCATGCAAGGGCACCCCTGGCCACCGCCTCCACCTGAGCTTCCAAAAGCAGAGCCGCATTCAGTAATACAATACCCGCAAGTTGCATACTTGTTCCTTCAAGGGGAATGCAACCTCATCCAGAACTGGTGAAATCTCCTCATCCCAACTGGCTCTCCTACTGACCAACAGTACCTTCAGATTCAGTCTCAGTTTATTAGCGCACATCCAACCCATCACGGCCTCCAGCCCCCGATTCAGGACATCCACCGCCTCCCTAGGATCAGGTGACAAGGAGAGATAGAGCTGAGTGTCATCTGCATATTGCTGACAACTCAGTCCAAGTCCCCGGATGACCTCTCCCAGTGGTTTCATGTAGATGTTAAACAGCATGGGGGACATTGATACACCTTTCCTCCATAAATTTGTCTAAGCCCCTTTTAAAGCCATCCAAGCTAGTGGCTGATACCACATCCTGTGGCAGAGAATTCCAAAGATTAATTATTTAGTTTTTATAATTCTCAGTTTTTAGCTTTTTAGATAACCTTTAAGTTGAAACTTGAAAACACCTGTGATTCTGATTGTGGTTTCAGCTTTTCAGATTTTAACTTGTTTAATTCAATTGGGTTAATTTTATTAGTCTTATTTTATATTGCATCTATTTTATAAACGTTGTGAGCTGCCCCGAGCAGGAGTGTACTGGAGGGGCGGTGTATAAATATTTTAAATAAATAAATAAATAATAAATGAATAAATTATATGCTGGGTTAAAACGTACTTCCTGTTGTCAGTCCTAAATTCCCTGGCCTTCAGTTTCATGGGATGACCCCTGGTTCCAGTGTTGTGAGAGAGGGAGAAAGATTTATCTCTGTCCACTCTCTCTAAAGTAAAGTGTGTTGTCGAGTCGGTGTTGACTCGTGGTGACCACAGAGCCATGTGGTTGTCTTTGGTAGAATACAGGAGGGTTCACCATTGCCATCTCCCACGACGTATGACGTGATGCATCTTTCAGCATCTTCCTATATCGCTGCTTCCCGATATAGGTGTTGGGGATTCGAACTGGCAACCTTCTGCTTGTTAGTCAAGCATTTTCCCACTGTGCCACTTAAGGTGGTCTCCACTCTCTCTGCTCCATGCATAATTTTATACACCTTAATCATGCCTCCCTGTAGTTGTTGTTCACCTAGATGTGTTTTGAATGCCATCCTATGCTTAGCGGTGGGTCTGACCAGAGTCCAGGCCCAGAGGTAGCTTCACACTTCTAATTACTGGCTCAAACTATATTTTTGCCATCAGGGCCTGGCCCTGCTGGTATCGAAAGATAAGTTCCATTCTAATTGGTGTAAGAACCTTCATGACAAAGTGGGCAGTTGTGGCCTCTCTCCACAATATCCACTTTCATTGGGACGTGACGCTGCCAAAGAAATTATTAAACAACGTATTGTGGATATGGATAAACAATTTGATGTAAGTCTTGTCAAGCTTACTGGCATTCCAGGTGGCGTACCTTACAGATTTGACCACTCTAAATCAGAGGAGAGCGTTCTCGCTGGCGCACTTTAATATCCTGCCTTCTGCCATTTTGAATGGTAGATGTCAGAGAATAGAGCTCAGGAACCAGCTATGTCCATGTGGTTTGGCCAATACTGAGTCTATTTCTCACATGTGCTTTTATACTGTTTCTATTATAGAGACAGTCGCATTGCCTGGATTGATCCACATAAAAAACATGCCAGGTTGATCATACTTCCTTTCTTCTGGCAGACCAGTATACAGCCATAACAGCTGTGGTAGCAAGATTCTGAATGCAAACTGGAACATAGGAACACAGGAAGCTGCCATATACTGAGTCAGACCATTGGTCTATCTAGCTCAGTATTGTCTACACAGACTGGCAGCAGCTTCTCCAAGGTTGCAGGCAGGAGTGTCTCTCTCAGCCCTGTCTTGGAGATGCTGCCAAGGAGGGAACCTGGAACCTTATGCTCTCCATTCATATGCAACCAGGGCAGACCCTGCTTAGAAAATGGGACAAGTCATGCTTGCTACCACAAGCCCAGCTCTCCTCTCCAATCCTCTGAGACAGGAGCAGTTGAGACCTCTGTATGTATATGCTTTGATACTCTATTGCCCAGTCTTGTTTTTTATTTTATTTTATTTTATGTTCTATTTTATTTTTGGATAGCTGGTCACTGACAGTAATAATAAACTCATTCATACTTGTTGTTCAAGTACCCTAAGTGGGCTTAAAAGAAAATCTTCAGTACATAGGAACATAGGAAGCTGCTGTATACTGAGTCAGACCAATTTCTATCTAGCTCAGTATTGTCTACACAGACTGGCAGCAGCTTCTCCAAGGTGGCAGGCAGGAACCTTTCTCAGCCCTATCTTGGAGATGCTGCCAGGGAGGGAACTTGGAACCTAGATGCTCTTCCCAGAGCAGCTCCACCCCCTGAGTGGAAGATCTTCCAGTGCTCACACATCAGGTCTCCCATTCAAATGCAACCAGGGTGGGTCCTGCTTAGCTAAGGGGACAAGTCATGCTTGCTACCACCAGACCAGCTCTCCTCTCCAGGTGCTACCTTGAATTGCACCTAGAAACAGACTAGCAGCCAGTGCAGCAGAAACAACAATAGCAATGTGATGGTGACATTTTGCAAACCATCCGCTTTGTCCAAGGTTTCTGAAAATGGAAAAACAATTGTCCACACTGGATGCCTAATCTGAAACTGCTGCACCATCACCGCTTTTCTCCCACTGCCTCTTGCCGCATTGTCAAAGGGGCCCAGTCCGCAGAGTGCCCTTTCTTTCTTTCTTTCTTTCTTTCTTTCTTTCTTTCCATAAAAAACCTTCCAGGCGGGCACTTCAGATACACTCACCTGCAGGTCTCATTTCAATTTGCTGTAGCAGGCGGGTTATGGCGTCTTAAACAAATGCCAGTCGGTCATTAAGAGCACATTTGCAGAGGCTTAACAGCTCGGTAATAGACATGGAACCGGCGTGGCAGACTTGTAGCCACATAAATATGCTTTGATAAGCAGCTGGCACTTAAAACGCATTGTAATACAAGCCATGCCTGTAATTTGCTGATTAACAAAGGGCTGATTGCAATCATTATTATGATGTCTATTTCCAAACATCATAAGCCAAAACATCACCCCAAAAGATGTGCCATGTAATGGCGGCGGGATTTTGTTTTGTATAAAGCCAGAGGAAAATTGAACCCATCATTTGATAGCTTTTGTCTCCATTAACGATCTCTGGGTTTCTCTTCATCGATTTGATTTGTTTTCCATTTAGCTTCTGATCCAAAGGCATATCCAAGGTGACTTCTCGACTGGAGAGGCTTTTAGCCTCCCCAACATATCGCACTGCTTCGGGGTGGCAGCATACCCCAAACCCTACTGCTCACAAGCCGGTGTGTCGCTGGGGAGGGCTCATGTTCATCTCTCTCCGCAGCGGCTTCTCACGCACACCAGCCACGCCCCATGCAAGTGACATCACATGCAAGGGGAGTGGCCAGCCCCCGGAAGGTCTCGTGTAGCCCTCTGGAGCTCATTTCCCAGATGGCTTTGTTGTTGGCTGGATATTTCCTCGTTTGGGGAGAGAACGAAGAAAACACCCAGCTGATAACAAAGCTGGTTGGCCAAGCTTGGGGGGCAGAGGAGCAGCTCCCAGGAGGCTCCCGGGAGCTGGGTGTTTTTTAAACCCATTTGCCCAATTATAGCTCTGCCTCCTGCCCACTATTGTCTTGTGATTCTTCCCATTCTTTCCCACCTTCCCTCTCCCCTCCCTCTCTCCATAATTGCTGGCAATGCAATGGGCAATTGCTTGACCACACACACCTTACAGTTAGGGTTGTTCGCGATTTCTGGTTGCTGCTGTGCTTCCTCTCAATGTCTTTCTGCTTCCTGGATCCGTCACATGGATGAACCTTGCACTGCCTGCAATTCCCAAATGGTCTTCACAGGCAGACCCCACATCGAATGCACTGCAGAAATCCAGCCGCGATGGTTCCGCATGACTGAGGCCAAGTCGACTTTCTCCAGGGATGGGTGCATTGGCACACCAGCCTAAGCTAAGACAAGATGCTCCTGGCCACACTGGTTACCTGGGCATCCAGAGTACTCTTCAACAGGAACTGTGGTCCTATCCAGAGCAAGCTAATGGCATGGAATCAGAGTGATGACATCATTTCTGTGGCTCTGTTCAGTGACTGATTTCTGATTGGCTGAGCTCTTTCATGTGACTATCTGGGCCAGGGGAGCTAATGGCAGCCAACAGAATTGATAAAAGGTGAATGTTGGCTCAGACAACAGTGTGCGTTTCAGAAAAGACTTCTGTTCCCTCCACCCTCCAAAAATTGATATTTTTGATCTGAAAATAAAATAGGAGGATATTTGACACAACCCTAGCCCTCCCCCTGCCCCCCCCCCCAGTTTCATGCTGGCACCAGAAAAATAGAAAAGAACAATGCAACATCAATATGGCATTCACCATTACACTGGCATCCCGCTTATGAGAGCAAAATTATTTGGGTTCCTGGGTGCAGTTGGTTGAGGTAGGGAAGCCATGACTGTTAAACTGGATTAAATACACAGTGTAGCCTATGCCACTGGAAAGACTAGACTGCAATATATAAGTCCATCTGAATCCACTTTCAGTGGTCGATGGTAGGCAAAACACAGCACTTTCCCCAGATTTCCAAAGGCCATTAGGTGTGCGTAATGAAAACCCCCAGCAGAGCCCATCCCTGGTATATCTCCAAGGCAAATCCTTAGTTCTTTTAGTCATGTTGTCAATAATGTACACAAAGCCTGCAGGGAGACAAGGCACCTGCTTGTGAGCTCTTTCGAAAGGTTAATTCCTATGGCTGACTGCGCCTCTCGACACAGGCTGGAGCAGAAGGGGATTCCGCACAAGCCCTCTGTGAGTCCGAGTCTGTTACAGAGGAACATTGAAACTGCTTTGCCTTTCCAGGTTCAGCTGCAACCTTTTATTTTATTTTTTGAAGGTCAACTGAATTTTGCTTCTTCTTTTTTTCATTTTGTTTTTTCTTCTCTGCTGCCCTTGTAACTGCTTGTTTTATCGATATTCAGTCCTGAGCCTGGGAACATAACAATACTGAATCAGGGGCTTTGAGCTTCTCTGAAGAAAGGACAGGCACTACAGGATCCGTTTCCTTATCACAGAGTTGGAAGGGACCTCAGAAGTCTTCTAGACCAACCTCCCTCTAAGTCAGTGGTTCCCAACCAGGGTCCCTCCAGAATGATGTTGCTGAACGACAACTCCCAGCATCCCCAACTACAATACATTATAGCTGGGGATGCTGGGAGTTGTCGTTCAGCAACATCTGGAGGAACCCTGGTTGGGAACCACTGCTCTAGGTGCAAGGAACTGCTGCAGCTTCCCCAACAGATGGATATCCAGCTTCTGTTTGAACATCTTAAGCAAATGAGAGACCATCACTTCAGAAGGCAGGCTGTTCTACTGTCAAACAACTCTTCTAGTGAGGGCGTTCCTCCTCATGCCTAGCCTGAATCTGTGTCTTTGTAATTTCAACCCCTTGGTTCCAGTCCTGCCCTCAGGAGCAACAGAGAATGGCCACATTCATACGTAACGTGGAACTGCAGTTGTATAGGCCTGCGGTTCCACAGACGTTACATCCAAATGCATGGAACCGGAGTCTGGCACAGCAATGAAACTGAGGGTCCAGAATTGGAACTTGAATCAGAACCCTTGGGTTGTAGTGAGTTTCATCACTGCAGCTCAATCCAGAGTGATTGGCTGTGTGTGCTGTCCTTCAGTCAAGAAGGAAGCCCACAGACCCAGCTCCCTTGCCTCTCTGCAGTCTTCCTGACTGCAGAGACACTGCTCTCCTGAACGGCTGAATTTGGACAGGAGAGCAGGGGTGGGGGTGGGCAGAACCATTGGACCCATGGTTCTGCATTCTGCATTACATGCATCCAATGAATCTGCTCCTTTTTCTATACAAGGCATCATTGAAACGCTCCCCTCTATTTTCATCCTCACTTTCATGGGTTTTCTTTTTAAAAAAGAAAAGAAAAGAAGAAAAAGAAATTGGAGGGGAGATTCAGCCACTTTGTGGAGACTGCAAACTTTCCCTGAGTTGTGGAGTGGAACTGAGCAAAATGTTTTCCTCCTTAAAGCTTTTTTTAAAAAAACAAAAAACAAAAAACCACACACCTGGTCATGCAGCAGCAGCATTATGTGGTAGTGATTTTTCTGTAGCCCCTCTTTGGGCAGCAGTCACCTGGGCAGCGTCATTTTCCTTCCCAGAATGCTCTGGGAAATGACGCTTCACAGTTGAGAAAGCTGGAGCTTAATGCTGGCACTGTGGCCTCTGGTGTCGGTATAAAACAAATCGTTCAAGCAAGGGACACTGCTGCACACCCCTGCTGCCCGCCTCAGGTAAGGCCCCCTCCTTGAGGGTGAATGTCAGGAGGAACCTTTTGAGGTCCATGCCAGATCTTCCCAATCTGCCCAAGTAGCAGCAAATCATAAGGCATCAAAACATCTAGATTGTTGAGGGAACTATTGGAGTAGATTCGCTGATGGAAGCAGAAGGTTCCAGTTTCCCTCCCTGGCAGCATCTCCAAGGTAGGGCTGAGAGAGATTCCTGCCTGCAACCTTGGAGAGGCTGCTGCCAGACTGGGTAGACAATACCAAGCTAGATGGACCGATGGTCTGACTCAGTATATGGCAGCTTCCTATGTTCCTTCCTATGTTCCTATGTTCCTTGGGAGGAACTCTGAAATTTTCTTGTGCATTTCATTTCAGAGAAATGTTGGCTTCAGGTCTTGCCCAACCCTCTTCCTGTGTGAGATCCTTTTAGCTGAAGATGTCAGGGGCTGGACCTCGGATCTGCTGTATGCAAGTCACATCCTCGGTGTATTAAGCTCTTGACCTGTCCCAAGCCCCTGGATAGCTCCATGTTAACAACTTGCTCTAAACATGGGCCAGACTCAGTTCCTCCTAGGTTTTGCCTCCCTGCCTGGACAGCAGAAAGATCTGGAGGCCACCATCACTTCTCCTCAGCTGTATGAAGTTCCTCCTGGCCCTTTGCTGAAAGTATTGTGCAGGATAACATAAAGCCTGTGTCTAGTTCACTGGAGGCCTGGGCTCCTGTTCAGCAAGTGCCAGTTATGGGCTCTCCGGTTCCAGTCCATCTCAGGTGGCAAGCTCAGGCTCCGACAGGGTGCCAGGACTTGGCAACACTCCTCTGGCCTGATTGTTCCTCCAGAGGTCAGACGTTGTGTTACCATTCAGGGTTGGGATCATGACAGATATGGCCTTTTGCTGATAGGACTAATAACTTTGCCTTTTAAAAAGAAAATTCCTGGGTGGGTGCATCTTCTTGTATCATTTGTCAAGATAGCACAATAATTTCTGTAGTGGCATACCGAGTCTTCACTTATTCACTCCAGTTTAAGGTTGTGTGTGCCAGCCATATATTTTAATGTCGAAAGTGTCTCTCTATTTACTGTTCTTGTATGCAAGACAAATAATGTTTGGCAAATGCTTAAAAAGCCTAATTTAAAATAAATGAAAATGCAGATCTTAACAGTTCAGTGTGATCCAGTGTAATGCCCTGGCGTGTTCCAATTGTCTCTCTGTCTTGTATCTAGTGGGAGTTGACAATTTGAGAATAAAAGGAAATCAATCAGTTGTTCCTGGTCATGCAGAATTTCTGAGCAACTCTCACTAATAATGTCCATCTCTGGCCTTAGACAGGAAGGAATCCCAGTGTCCCTTTCTGGGGGACACGGGGGCGGAAGAGATGATCCAGCACAGAAGAACTATCTCCTACCAAATTCATTGGTGAAGCCCACTCTGAGGAGTCAGTGTGAGGGCCACTCAAAATCATTTGGCATGCCAATTTTGGCACCTGTGCCATAAGTTGCTGACCCCTGCTGTATTTATTTATTTTATTTATTCAGTACATCTAGATACCACCCCATACAAAAAAGACTCTGGGTAGTTTGCAATGCCAAAACCACCAAAACCTTAAATCAATTTTAAATACAATAAAAACCTCTTAAAATGGAAGCTTTACAACTATAAACCAAGAATTTGACTAAACAGGTATGTTTTCAGGTCCTTCTTAAAAACATTCAGAGAAGAGGAAAGTCTAATTTTATTAGGAAGTGTGTTCCAGAGTGCCGAGGCAACTCTAGAAAAGGCCCGGTTTCGAGTCATCACCAATCAAGCTAGTGGCAACCACAACCGGACCTCCCTAGATTATTTTAACAGGCAGCGGGATTGATGAAGAAGCAGCTGTTCTCTTAAATAAGCTGTAGAGTGAAGCAAGGGGGCCATGGAGCATATGGACACCTCTAAGGGAGCCAGAGGCGCTCTTACCCCTTGACCTTGGTGCACCAGTCCATGGCCTCCAATGTGTGTGAGTGGGGCCTTCAAATGTCCACAAGGGCCACCTGCCGCCACCCCGCACCCACCCTGCCAATCTTTGCCTTGTAGGTGCCATGTGCATGCCTGGGGGGTGGATCGAGCAGGCCTCCCTCATGGTGGTGTGGCGGCGGGCGCAGCAGCTGGTGGGCCTGTCCGTCTGGCCCAGCAGCCCTTGAGAACCACGAGACGCTACACCGCATCTGTGGAGTGGAACTGCACAGGAGCACTGGAGTGTCTCGTAGTTCTCAAGGGCCACTGGGCCAGACAGACAGGCCCACCTGCCGCTGCACTCACCGCCACACCTCCCCACTCCGGCTGTACACATGGCAGCTACAAGGCAAAGATCGCCCATTCAGCAGGCATAAGAACATAAGAACAGCCCTGCTGGAACAGGCCCAAGGCCCATCTAGTCCAACATCCTGTTTCACACAGTGGCCCACCAGATGGCAGTGGCAGCGGCAGTGGCAGGCAGCGGCAGCAGCAGGCAGCAGCGGCAGGCTTCTGGGAAGACCCTCCAGGACATTTGGAGGCCCCCCACAAAATGCAGGTTTCTTCTCTCTCTTTCTTTTTAACTTTGAAAATTGTAAGTGGGGGGGGCCTCGTGGCAGAGGGGACCTCCGAAGACCGTCAGGTCTGGGTGCCCAAATTACCTGGGTGCGCCACTGAAGGGCCCGATAAACTTCCTGCCATGAGTTCTACGCTTAACATGGCTTGTTTCAGCAAACTATTCTCAATCTGAGATTTGCTTGCCTAGAAAGGTAAAACAAAGCCCATTATGCAAATGTTCAAGGCAAGCAATGACCATGTGGGGTACGGAGTGTGTTTTAAATTGGTCTGAGAGCACAATCTCAGGAACACCAGCATCCTCCCTCGCCTTCTTTCCCTTTTAACCTTGGGATAAATTAAATCAAATTCTTCGGTGAAGCCTAAAGACATAAAATTTGTTAGCTGTAACAACGTATTCTGCCAAGCATCCAAGGCCCTGTAGTATTAATTATATTACTCAGTAAGTTAAACAAATGATATGGTATCAGAATTCAAGGGAGAGATGCCTGCCCAAGAGTTTTCTAAAAAGAAGATGTAAAGGTTCGCCTTGCTACAAGCATCCAATCTGGAATTGCTCATTGGATGCAAAAGAGTGTTAATCGGCTCCAATGCAATTTCTTCTTTAATGCAGTGCTGTATCAAACATAGCAATAACAAACAAATGACTATCAAGACCTTTGGACAAATATTCCTTTGAATAATTGTTTCTGTTTATGCTGGAAATTAGGAATGTGTATTAAACATGCTGGGTGGGTGTGGTGCAGCATGCAGGAAGCTGTGTGGGGTGGTGGCAAGCAGGTAAAGACTGGCTCTCCTCTTAAAAAAAAAAAGTCCCCACTTGCTTCTCCCCTGCCCCCACTGCGCCAAACCAGTTTGGACCTCATCTGAACCGCTTTGGCACAAATTCAACGCACAAGCTTCGGTCTGTGCACATCCATACTTTGGAATATGTATGGAGCTAAAGTGGAGGGGGCAAGGAATGGAAATATGGTATATCCTTTCTCTCTTTCTGTTTGCTCAACTCTACAATCTTAGCAGGGCTTCCTCACCCCCTCCAGAAAACAGACAACCATATTAAAAAAGTGCAGCCCCACCCACCACTCATACATCACGGTGAAATGTGCAGTGTCCCCTTAGCTAAGTAGAGTCTGCCCTGGTTGCATAGGAATGGGCGACTAGCTGTGTGAACACTGGAAGAGATTCCCCTTCGGGGATGGGGCTGCTTTGGGAAGAGCATCTAGGTTCCAAGTTCCCTCCTTGGCAGCATCTCCAAGATCGGGCTGGGAGAGACTCCTGCCTGCAACCTTGGAGAAGCTGCTGCCAGTCTGTGTAGACAATGCTGAGCTAGATGGACCAAGGGTCTGACTCAGTATATGGCAGCTTCCTATGTTCCTATAATGCAAAAAGTGGATGATTACAATGAGAGAAGCCTAGTAGTTCAGGTTTCTCTAGAACCCAGATTCGGACCAAAGGTACCCATTTCGCCTCCTCTGTGCCAAAGGCCCTCCTGCTACTCCCCACAGAGTCTTCCCCAAAGAACAAAGCACTCTTCTGCAACAGTGCCATCAATTTCCCAGCTCTGAGGATGTTTCCCCACTCTCTGTAGGCTTCTCCATGCCATGGAATGGGACTCTAGGCCACCACATCTGTGTGCACAGACAAGGAAAATGCACAGGGTTGAATTGCCTCCAGACCCCAAAGAAGACACAACATAGGAATACAGGTGGAACTAGGACCTCACTTCATTAACTACAGAAGTTTTGGGGGAGAAGCAACAGGGAAAAACATAACTGGGGTAGGGGCAACTCCATCCCCTCACGGTGGCTTCCAGCCTCCTAGCGATAGCTGCCAGCCCCCCCTGCTGTTGGGCAAAGCAACCGGGCCAGGACAGGCCACCAGCATCCCCTGGGTAGCCAACTCCCTGCCGCACAGTTTCCTGTGCCAAGGGGGTGGCAGCCCATCTCACGCCCCCCTCAAGCCACACAGGTCTGAGTGGGTGAGCCAAGCAACCGCCTAAGAGCAGTGCATTCCCAGCCTGCCCGGATCATGAAACCCTGAGGGGCTGTTTCCTTTACTGAGCCGGAGACTGGACTAGGAGACCCCCCGAGGCCCTGAAAGAAGACGATTCTATAAGGACAAAGGAGAGTTTGGGGATACAGCAGGCAGGAGAGTTCAAGCAGAGTGGGAGCCAGGAACGGAAACAGGTCCTGGTAATGAGAGGAGACAAGGACCTCTCTTGTAGTCCAGACAATGCCCGAGCACTTCGACTGTCGCTTTTATGATCTGCCAGTCCTGACCTTCCTCACTAAGAACCTCTCCAGGTGATCTGCCTTTCATCCCAGAGAATGATACGGGGTTGTTTCCGCTGGCTGCAGGGGACTTCTGACCATTGTTGCTAATTTGGTCCTGTGTGGTTCAGCACTTCACTGACTACTAGTAATAAGAAACAGGAATGCATTGTAACTTTCAAAGGAATTCACAGAAAACCATTGAAATATACAATACGTGCTTAAAAATAAAATTCTAAACTCAGTCCAAACATCTATTTTCAAAAACAAAAACTAGCTTTTTTTAATTAGTTGGTGTGTTCTTATGGATATTTTATCTGATTTTTATATGTTTTAACTGTTAATTTCTTGGTTTCTTTTATTCTTGGCTTCTTTTATGCTGTAAACCACCTAGAGACTTCAGTAGTCAGCGGAATACAAATTTATTAAATAAATAAAATATATGAAAGACATAGTCCAATTCACGGTTTGTGTGAACTGAGTTAAACTTTACTAATTTAATTTAATCCAGAGGAGTTTTGGGATTTCTTTACTTGCAACACCAAGGGAGTTATGTCCTTAGATACTCCTGTCTCTTACTATACATGGGCATGATTACCAGGCCCATTAAAGCCAGGAATTTTGTGAATTCCTTTGAA
Source organism: Hemicordylus capensis (assembly GCF_027244095.1). Classification (NCBI taxonomy): domain Eukaryota; kingdom Metazoa; phylum Chordata; class Lepidosauria; order Squamata; family Cordylidae; genus Hemicordylus; species Hemicordylus capensis. Next base: position 36,197,962 of record NC_069663.1, read on the forward strand.
ATTTCCAATACACTCCTATTTCTTCTTGATATTACATGTCGGTTTGGATTCTTTTGCAGTTTCTGTTTAACATTTCTAGATTCTTTTGTCTTCCTTTTTTTGCTTTTTCTTGGTTCAGCAGCTGAACACATCACCCAGTCATGGGAAAGATTTCCTGCAGGTAAAAAGACTGGAAACCACTTGACTGGTGCATGATGGGTAAAACTAGAGACTCCTCTGCCATGATGGCAGTCCTGCATGGCACAGCACGGGCCAGAAAGGAAGTCTCTCCTGGTTTCCTTTCTCAGCAGTCAAGGGCATTTCAGCTGTGTGAGAAACGGAGACATCAGGAGGAGGAGATCTGGTCTTGCGGTAGCAAGGATGAATTGTCCCATTTGCTCAGCAGAGTTCACCCTGGTTTGCATTTGAATGGGAGACTGCATGTGTGAGCACTGCAAGAGATTCCCCTTAGGGGATGGAGTTGCTCTGGGAAGAGCACCTGCCTGCTTGCATACAGAAGGTTCCAAATTTCCTCCCTGACATTTCCAAGACAGGGCTGAGAGAGACTCCTGCCTGCAATCAGTCTGTGAAGAAAATACTGAACTAGATTGACCAAAGGTCTGACTCAGTTTAAGCCAGTTTCCTATATTCCTCCTTCCAAATGGCTATGGGATGCAATGAATTCCCGATGGCCACTGGCCATTTGGAAATCTCGTACATTCCTATGGGCATTTGAAAAGCTCCAGGGCTTTTCAGTGGGCATTCTGTGTCATTCATGTTGGTACATTCCCTAGAGCGTCTTCTTTGCATGAAGAAGGTTCCAAGTTCCCTTCTTGACATCTCCAGTTAGGGCTGAGAGTGCTTCCTGCCTGCAACCTTGGAGAAGCTGCTGCCAGTCTGTGTAGATAATCCTGAGCTAGAAGGACCAATGGTCTGACTCAGTATAAAGCAGCTTCCTATATTCCTACCACTGCTGAGCCATGGTGCCTGATCGGAGACAGGAAGGAGAGGCAGGATTTTTCTTGTTCCGTGCCATCCAAGTGACTGTCTACAACTGGAATCTACAGGCATATTCATCATCAGGTAGGTGACAGGGAAGTGGGGGAACTGGAGAGGAGACCTGTCATATTTCCCAGAGGGCAAAGAGGGTGAAGATGAAAAACAACGGCGGAAAGATATGAGCCGGAGAGAAACCCCCATGAAAGATCCTTTCATTACCGACGACTGGCTTCCTGCTCTGGTTGAATGCTGTCACATAAATATGGCAGCCAATGGGATGTGGTCGTGCCGGCCTGGAAGAGAATGGGCTTTTGAAGGGACATTTTGACCTTATAAGCCATTGTTCAAAATTACTGCCGTGAGGTCCTGAAGGGCTACATCCAGGCGTTATTTATCACCCAAGGAAGTCAGCTCTATCTCCTTGGGGGGGGGGTTGTGAAGTCTACAGGAAAGGTTGTTAAGGTAACTAATGTCCAAAATAAAACCCCTATGGGCAGATGCCACCATTGCCTGTTCAAAGGCAGAGAAAGGGATTGCGGCAGAGTGTTGAGCTGCATCAACGTGGACAGAGATAAGTTGTCCTTCAGGAGAGAGTAGGAAAGAAAGGGTGGGGAGGGTTCAGGGGTTAGAGATTCAGCCCGGCACCCAGCTGGGACTACAGAGACCTGCTCTCTCCCCGATATCACCTATAAGTATGCCACCCATGTCCCCGTTCCTGTATCTAGCAGTGTCATCCCAAGGCATCCTAGGGTTTTCAACTTGCTGCACCCACGGCTGTTTTCACAAGAGCTGTTCAGAATGTCATTTTGTTTCTAACACTTAACCACACATGTGAATATTGTAGAACTTAGAGAGATGTACAAAATGTCGGGATCGCCTCCTCTTGTATAGACCTCCCTGGTCTGTAAATTCTGTAGATGCAGGGAGACCCTAGGTCCCCTCTTTTGACAACATTTGATCTGCAGAGATCTGGGGCAGTGCTTTGCTGGCACCCATGTCTTGGAATTCCCTTCCCAATGAAATTCTCTGAACCCCTTCTTTCCCCTGGTTTCTGCAACAGGTTAATGGATTTTGGCTTGCTCTCAAGACCGTGCTCTGGCCCACAAGGGCTTTTTTTGGCTGACCTGCATGTAGGAATATCCTCCAGCAACAGCAGGAGCCATGAAGAGCTCTTGACCTGTCCTGCTGCTGAGCAAGAGCAGCTCACTGTGGTTGGCCACTTGAGACCAGATGTCCCCCACCACTGGGTCAGAGCCCACTGACACCATCCCTCTTCCCCCTTGTCCCCCCCCCGACTCCAACCCTCTGGACTCTCATTTTCATTAATATTTGTAATAATTAATTGCCATGCTCCCAAAGACCACTGGGGTTCAAGAGGCCCACCAGGCCTAGATCAAATTGGCCTCAGAAAATACAGGCACCAGGAAGGGATAGTTAGCTCCCTCCCCCAGCCTAAGGGGGCCCATAGTGGCAACTGCCCTCCTCGGTTGCTGGCCCCTAATCATTGGCCAGCTCTCTCTTAAATAACCCTGGACAATCTGAGCAAATCCCGTGAGATCTTGGGCTGAAACGAGATCTCACTCCGAGATCTTGTGAGAGCCCCCAGGAAGCATGCAAGACCATGCAATCTCCCGGGGGTTCAGGCATATATCCCTGTCTGGGCCACACGGGCTCTGCATCAACTGGGCCATTGCCTCCTCCTCCACAAAACTGGGATGGTGGACAAGGCCCACAGCATGCTGGCAGGGCTGTCCCCACAACTGAGGTGTTTCCCCCTTTCCTGGCCCTACGCCCACCATGCCCCAACATTAATTTTAAAGTAATAATTGATGTGTTGAAAATTGACCCCCATAACAAGTCATGGTCGGTTCCGGCCAGCCAGGGCGTTGGAGTGGTGCACCCCAACACGCACTCACTGGAAGGTCAGAATGGAGCCCTAAGTGCATACATCGGCACATGAGATTGAGGACCTTACTTTTGGCATGCAGTCATATGCTGATTTGGACCTTCACATGAATGTGCAGAAGAATGGTGGAAGGCTGGCCAGCAAATGGTCTCCTTGCATGTGCAGAAGCCAGGTGAGTGGCTGAGGCAATCCCCCACCACAGGAGGTGTTGGGCAGTGCGCCACTGCTTGGAGCAGTTTTCAGGTGCAGTGGGAGAGGAGGTAAGCAACTATTGATTTACTTTTAAAGGTGCCTCTTTCCACCACCCCACTACTGCCTGCTGCTGGGCCACTCCTTATCCTGGACTCTATGGCCAAGATGGCTGCCGGAAGCCTGAGTGCCCACACTACCAGAAAGTGAGGTAGGAGGTGTGTACTTGTCCTCCTACCTCTCTTTCTGCCTGGGTAGAAAAGCAGGGCTACCCAGAGGAGGAGCAGTGGGACCGGGAGTGATTCCGGTGCTTCTCATGATCAGTCCGACCTGGGCTAGCCCTCTTCAACCCCCTGAGGGCTGGTTGTGAGAATGACTTTTGTGTCTTCTCTGTATACCTTTGCTTGTTGTGTCACTTTTTTTTTTAAGGTAGAGCAGTTCACAGGATGAAAGAAAGGGTTGGCGACATCTCCTACCCTAGTTTGGGAGCTACGCAGACTCCCATTTCTCAATCTTTGATCAGTTAAACCAAGATTGGAGGCGCTGCCTGTGCTGCTCTCACCCAGTTTCTCTAACCCAGAGCAGATGACTTTTGGGACCCAACGCTGCCCTTGGAGGCTCAGGTGGTGGCGGTGTGCAGAGGAGCTTTTTACCAGCTACAGTAGTAATGCAGCTGCAATCCTACTTGGAGAAGTTGGACCTGACCTCAGTGACTCATGCTTTGGTTATATCCAGATTGGACTACTGCAATGCACTCTATGTGGGGCTGTCCTTGAAGATGGTTCGGAAGCTTCAACTGGTCCAGAACGCTTCTGCAAGGATGCTCATGAGTGCAAGTCACTTCATGAGTGTCACACCCATTTTGCGGCAGCATTATTGATTACTGGTCCACTTCCGGGCTAGATTCAAGGTGCTTATCTTGACCTTTACAGCTCTACACAGCTTGGGGCTGGGTACCTGTTGGACCGCGTTTGCCCATATGAACATGAACCTGCCAGGGCCCTCCGCTCGTCATCTTAGGATCTACTCATGGCCCTACCACTAACAGATATCTGGTTGGCAGGGACCAGAGACAGGGCCTTTTCAGTTGTGGCCCCTTGGCTTTGGAACACCCTCCCTCACTGTTTTAAACACACATACATCTTTTTAAAGAGGTGTTTTAATGTTTTATCAGTGGCTTATATCTGGTAGGTTCTTTAGTTATTATAGTTCTCAGTTGTTAGCTTTTTAAATAAGTTTTAATTTGAAACTTGAAAAAAAAATCTAGCCTGGTAGTTTAACTTTATTTATTAATGTTGTGAGCTGCCCTGAACAGTAGTGTACTGGAGGGGCAAAATATAAATATTTTAAACAAATAAAAATAAAATATTTTTTCCTACCTCATTTAGCAGGTGGGTAGGAGGGAGCCCTCTGACGCAGCGGCTGCTTCCCATACAATCATTGGCGGCACCTCCAATCTGGTTTGACAGACAATTGGCAAATAGGAGCGTGTGAGGGTAAGGAACATCTCTCCTACCCTATTCTGCAGTGGGTGACCTGTCCCAGTAGGTTGCCCTGAATATATTGCAGAAAGGCATCCCTAGAGAAATTTATAAATAGCCCATCAGCCATCCACCTTTTGAGATATTCCTCTAGCCTTCTTGAGGGTTCCTTCAGAATCCCTTGAGATGTTTCAATAGAGCACAAACCTCCACATTTACTCCTAATTTTGCTTTAGATGAAATCTTGCAACAACATCTGAAGAATCAAAATATGAAGAACACCCCCCCGCCCCAGAATTCTCACTGTCTCTTTGGCATTTCCTCTAAACCCATCATAAATTTCAGCTGCTGAGGAATCCCCCAGATTTGCTTTGAACGTTGCTTGAGGTGGAATGAAAGCAAGTGGAAGAAGCTATCTAGCAGCCTTGCAGAGCAATAGCTCATCTCCGTGGGGCTTGTGCAGGGACATTTCCCCATATATTGTGCTTTAAGAAGCCAGCGTGCAGATTCTGGGGCACTCAGGCAAAAAGATCAGTGGCAGGTGGAGTTTCATAGAGTCCTGTAGCATCATGAAGTGTCACGTTAAGTATAAGTACCCCTTTTCTCAGTAACACACCATAAAACCTTTCCGTGATGGCCATCATGGCAACCATAAACCTGTTATTCTCATCCTCTCTGATTTATGAGGTCTGATTTTTATTTTATTTTTGGATGCCTGTTTTACAGGGACAATCAAAAGCTTGCAAAGGAAAACAAAACAGATTGCACAGGAGCTGCTTGTTGCATGAATTATGACTAAAGAAATAAACTATTACCAATGCATTAAGAAGCTGGCTGGCTGATCCATTATCCCCAGCACTCCACGATGTACCTTCCTGTGCTTAATCAGAGCTACAAAGATGGTGTGACGACATACCCTCTAATAAAACCAATCTGTACAGATGATCTGGTAGCTGTAATGGACAAATGATCTCATATATTCTCTAGCATTTCACAGCTAAAACCAGAGCTAAGACAAACCAAACTGAACTTAGCAGCTGCATTTGCAAACTATGGCTGCATTTGAACATAATGCCAAACTGCAGTGAAACGGGGCAGAGGTTGGAACTCTGTTACGTCTAAATGCGTGCAACCGCAAAAGTGACCTGAGGTTTGTCTTGCCGAACTCCAATTTGAACTTTCAGTTTGTAGTGAGTTTTGCTGCCATAACCTGAGGTTTCCCAGCAGCAGTGTTACATCCAGATGTGGATGGCACCATAACCGTGGTTTCATTCACTAGTTTCTGGAACCTTAATCATAGAGATGGTGGCACAGACCTGCCCGGGATCACACCCGATCGATGCGTGTGGCGCTTTGCTGACTGCCTCTCCAAGCAATTGTCCCACCCCCTTTCTCCGATCCAACAAAGAAGTTGCCTGGCAACCATGTTGCCTATGTTACTGCACCCCCTTTGGGGGCTACTTTCTGGGCTCACCACGTTTAGCGGTTGCATGGGTGCCTAGCTCCTCACATTGTCTTGTAAAGCACAGCTCTGGAAGAGAGGAACAACAACAACAAATATTTATATACCACTTTTTAACAAAAGTTTCCAAAGCAGTTTACATAGTGAAATATGCCTCCCTATCCCCAAAGGGCTCACAATCTAAAAAGAAACATCAGATAGACACCAGCCAGAGTCACTGGAGGTACTGTGCTGGAGGTGGAGAGGGCCAGTTACTCTCCCCCTGCTAAATAAAGAGACTCACCACATTAAAAGGTGCCTCTTTGCCCAGTTAGTACTTCTTCCTATGTTGCCTAGGTGATGGAGCAAATGCCTAAGACTTCCTGTACTGAGCTGCAGCACAGTGCCACAAGAACAAAATGGCGGGTGTCATCATAGTTGTGAACAGGCACTGAAGAAAGAAAAGGAAATGGCAGCCTCAACTGGCAGCCACTGCCTCCCCAATCCTGCTGTTGGGCGAACCAACATAGGAACATAGGAAGCTGCCATATACAGAGTCAGACCCTTGGTCCATCTAGCTCAGTATTGTCTACACAGACTGGCAGCGGCTTCTCCAAGGTTGCAGGCAGGAACCTCTTTCAGCCCTATCTTGGAGGAGCCAGGGAGGGAACTTGGAACCTTCTGATGCTCTTCCCAGAGTGGCTCCATCCCCTGCGGGGAATATCTTGCAGTGCTCACACATCGAGTCTCCCATTCAGATGCAACCAGGGCAGACCCTGCTTAGCTAAGGGGACTAGTCATGCTTGCTACCACAAGACCAGCTCTCCTTCAAGGAGAGAGTTTGCAACCAAGCAATCTCAGAGGCCAGTAGAAGCTAACTGTGCTATTAGGGTCTTCCAGACTGGAGGGAGGGGAGGGTGTGTGTTGTGGGGGGAAGATGCCCATGTCTGAAGAATGGCTGTTGGGGGGTTGTAATTTTTACCCCTAGTTAATTAGCACAGCACGCAAGCAGCTACCCACTCCAGTGACAGAGTAGAATGCAGCGTTTAGCTAGTTGCAGCTACTTAGAGAAGGCACATGGAGATTCTTGTAGAACGAAATACTAAGTATCTAGTATTGGGCCGATACCGGCAGCACCACGGTAGCAAACCTACTTCCTGAGCCTCCCTTTAAAACGAGGTTAGGAGAGCGCGTGTTCTCCTAACTTTGTTCTTCCGATCGTGTGTCAGCCGTGGAGAGCTCAGGGAGGGGAGGGGCGAATCCCCATGATGCACTGCACACTCGTGCAATGCATTATGGGCACTCTGGGGGCTGGGATGACACATCCCAGCCCCTGACCCTCCCCGCTGCCTAGGCCAGTGATGAATTGTCCGGGTGTGCAGAGAGTGTGCCCAGCAATGGCAGATCAGTCATCTTCAGGGATGGTAGCTTTAACCCAACTTCTCCGCAGACCACCCTCAAGCCCTTCGCACTGCTCGTGAGAAAGGGTTCATTGTCTGAAATAAATGAAACTGAGCCAACACCTCTGCAATATCTCACTAAGCAGTGGGTTATTTTAATAGCTCTTAATGACATAATCCAATGTCATTTGTAATAATAATTGGAATAGCCAACACACCAGTCTAATTGGCTTAAAGTGTTATTAGTTATTGCAACCACAATTCACTGGACTCATTAACAGATGGGGATACTGTACCTTTGAAAGAAGAATCCAAATACATGACTCTGAATGTCGTTTTCCTCAACCCATTTTCTCCAGAAGTGTGGCATTCAGAAAGATAGCTTTCTGAATTAAGGAGTTGTGTATCTTTCAGCCTTAAGGCTGGTGTGATGCATGTAAAGGTAAGGCACAATTGCTACAGGGGGAAAAAATCACAGGATTCAGCAGGTGGTCAATGGGCCCACAGGAGCATCATTTTGGGGGTTCTGCCATGACTCCAGTTTGAGGTACACCCCACACTTGGGGGATGAGGCAGACTAGGAACAATCTAGGGTCCAAGTTATCTTTCCAACTTGACATGCCCCACACATAGGAGAGCTTTTGCCCTGGCTCATCTCAATATTTTCCTATTGGCATGGCTGGAGGGCAGATACAATTATATTTAAACATATATAAACAGAGGGGGGGGGGTGTACACACGCACACACACACACCCCTGTGAAGATAAGGAGCACCTTATCTGCACAGTTGTCTGTGCAATTCAGGAGAAGAGAAGTGGTACATATTTTACTTCACTGTGTTTTTCATAGCACTCCACACAGTAAATTGATTTTACTTCTTTTAACAGGTTTACCAGGAAGATCCTTAGAACTTTATGTCACATATCTTTCTGCTGATAAGAGTGCTCCTGTTACTTTCAGTCGTCCTAAATTCTGTGCTATTGCGTATAAAATCCGTCAAGTAATGGTTAAGGCTCAGTTGGTTAGGCAAACATGTTTACCTTATTAGGTGAACTGTTCTTTATCAAAATGTGGCTAGTTTGATAGACTGACTGGACGTTTGCTATGAACGGTAACTGTTGTGAACAGTTTCTAGAACCCAGAAATCAGGTGACCTTGAATTTATTAACTACATTTATATCCCTCTTTCTCTAAGGATCCCAGAACAGAGCACAGGACCTATCCCCACAACAACCCTGTGTGCTAGTTTAGGCTGAGAGAGAAGAGACTGGCCCAGGGTCACCAGTGTGCTTCATGGTTGAACGGGGATGTGAACTTGGGTCTCTCTGGTCCTAGTCCAACATTCTGACCACATTCCCACTGAAACTTCACACCACCAAAAAGAAGTACCTTTTCATACACTGCATGTTTAATCTATGGAACTTTCTGGCACAGGATGTGGTGATGGCCACCAGCTTGGATAGCATTACAAGAGGCTTCAACAGATTTGTGGAGGGGGCAATGGCAGGAGAGGGGCATGCTTCACCTCTTGTCCGTGTGCTCAAAGGTGTCTGGTGGGCCACTGTGGGAAAACAGGATGCTGGATTAAATAGTAGGGGTGTGCAATTTGGGTTTTCAGGTGATTTGGCTCGGACCCGAACTGAATCACCCCTGTTCTGTTTTGTTCCCGAATCTGGGTCACCCGAATCACCCTTGATTCGGTTCGGATTTGGATTTAATCTGAATCCGAATCTGAATCGATTCGGGGGGGGTTAAAAGGGGCCCGGGGCAAAATTTTGGGGTGGGGTGGTAGCGCCCAATGGGTAGAGTCTACCACCCCAATTTCAGGGGAATTGGGCCAAGGGCTGATTTTTGGTGAATTTTTAAAGTTTTAGAGACTTTGGGGCAGTTCGGGGGCATAGCATGGGATATGGGCAAAAGGAGTGGGCTGTGGTGGTAGTGCCTAATGGGTGCAGGCTACCACCCCAATTTCAGGGGGATTGGGCAAAGGGCTGATTTTTGGTAAATTTCTGAAATTTTCATGTCTTTGGGGCAGATTGGGGCAGATTGGGGCAGAAAGTGGAGCCTGGGGCAGAATAGTGGGGTGGTGTGGTAGTGCCTAATGGGTGGAGGCTACCACCCCAATTTCAGGGGGTTTGGACAAAGGGGTGATTTTTTGAGAATTTTTGAAGTTTTAGTGACTTTGGGGCAGTTTGGGGGCAGAAAGTGGATCTGCCCCAAAATAGTGGGGTGAGATGGTAGTGCCTAATGGGTGGAGGCTACTGCCCCAATTTCAGGGGGATTGGGCAGAGGGCTGATTTTTTGAGAATTTTTGAAATTTGGGTGTCTTTGGGGCTGATTGGGGGCAGAAAGTGGATCTGCCCCAAATGAGTGGGGTGGGCTGGTAGATAGTGTCTAATGGGTGGAGGCTACCACCCATCCCCAATTTAAGAGTGATTGGGCAGGGGGTGAATTTTGGTGAATTTATTTTTATGAGGTTTTATGAGGGTCCAAAATTCGGGTGATTTGGCTCGTGCCTGAAAAATATCGGGGGACATCGGGGGTGATTCGGTTCATCCCCGAATCACCCAAAATTGTTCATTTCGGGCACAGATCGTTCTGTGCCCGAAATTTTTTGCACATCCCTATTAAATAGGCCTTGGGCCCGATCCAGCAGGGCTGTTCTTGTGTTCACAACACCACACTAGCACCCCCACACCAGGAGAACCTGAGCTGTGCCCTCCCTTTGACCAAAGGACACAGTCCTGCTTGCATCAGTTTGGAACCAGAGAAACCCTCAAGGCTGGGTATGGGGAGAAATGCACTCATTTGTTGCAAGAGACTGATGTTTGCAAGCGGGGGAAAGTGTCTGGAATTTCAAGATGCTAAATAATTTATACTGGGATATCTAAGATCAAACCAACAAGGAACAATAAGATCCTCAAATTATACGCTATGTAATGAAAAAGCAAACAACAACTTCAACCCAGTATAGTTCTATAATTGATAATATTTACAATCTAAGAACATGAACAATTGGAAATCATATCAATGAAACTAAATATGTAGCATTAGAAGATTGTTGAAGTCCATAGTGTGGAGAGTGATGTAACAACAAATAAATAAGTCCACATATCCATGACGGTGACCTCCATTTCAATGTAGGTCTCTCTCAAGCAGAGAATGGTCTCCAAAAAGTAATACTAATCCACATGCTCCAAAGTCCAATCTTCCGAGAGATGCAAAACTCAATTATTATACAGGTTTTTATCATATTTCAATGAGAATGCCTACCAAAACATACCCCCAGGGTTACCTTATAACAAACAACTTGATTGTAAAATATCAAGCGTAAGGCTTGTACAAAGCTCACAGTGTGTAAAACTGTGTGTATTACAAAAGGATAAAGTAAAAAACCAACCAACTACAACATTCCAAACATGGGGGAAAGTACATAAACTCCATCCCCCACATACAGGAGGACCTCAGTACCCACGGGGCTTCCGTTCTGAGCTAGTACCGCAGATGCCGAAACCGCAAATACAGAGGCATTGGGGGAATGGAAATCCAGGGTTAGGTTCCTGGTGCCTAGGAAAAAACCCAAATGCCAAAAAAGCCTTCAAAATACCAAAATAAAGCGTGCTGCCAGCTCCACAGCCCTACCATACTTCTGCAGTCTTGCAATGCTCCCCTCCCTGGACCAAAGTCCAAATTTTTCTACAAAAAATCTCGGGGGGGGGGAATCGAAATGAGCCACAAAATGGCAGCCAACTCACAGATATGCAGGTTTAACCATTTCAAAACCCGCTTTTTACTCGCATATAGCAAGGTCATGTGTCTATTACCAGACCATGAATACACAAATTTACAGATGCTGGATCCACAGATGTCAAGGTTCTACTGTACACTCAATGAGTACTTAATATCCCTGCTAACTTGGCAAAGAGGCATCTTTTTAACATGGTGATTCTCTGTATTTAGCAGGGGGAGAGTAACTGGCCCTCTCCATCCCCAGCACAGTACCTCCAGTGACTGTGGCTGGTGTCTATCTTCTGTTTCTTTTTAGATTGTGAGCCCTTTGGGGACAGGGATCCATTTTATTTATCTTATTTATTTGTTATTTCTCTGTGTAAACCGCCCTGAGCCATTTTTGGAAGGGTGGCATAGAAATCCAATCAATCAATCAATCAATCAATCAATCAATCAATAAAATAACTCAAACTGATACATAGGCACCTTAAAGGTACGGTGTGCTGTTGAGTTGGTGTCGACTCCTGGTGACCACAGAGCCCTGTGGTTTTCTTTGGTAGAATACAGGAGGGGTTAACCATTGCCTCCTCGGAAGTATGAGATGATGCCTTTCAGCATCTTCCTATATCGCGGCTGCCCGATATAGGTGTTTCTCATAGTCTGGGAAACATACCAGCGGGGATTCGAACCAGCAACCTTTGGCTTGGTAGTCAAGTCATTTCCCTGCTGCGCCATTAGGTGGCTTCATAGGCACCTTACCTCAAATAAAAATATAACAAGTCAAGCCAAAAGCTTGTATGATATTCATTATGTTTACAGAGACTTCTATTCCTTCTGGAGACTTCACTCAGAAAACTAAGTTCTTGTAAGGTACAAAGCTACTCAAACACCAACTACTTCAAATACAGCTTATATACCTACTGGAAACCAGTAGTGCTTAAAGAATTAAAGGTATGCTTCCTATAATGGGTCCTGATCCCAAAGGTATGTACAACAATTGTTTTATAATGCTGGACATATGCCAGAAACCTGGATACTTTTCAAAAAAGCAATAAACATTTTTTTCAGTTGACTTGCTTTCCCTCCAAACCTACCCTATCACTTCGACCTTGCTTCCACACAACCAAAGATTCCACAGCGTCCAAACCCATGTAGAACATAGTGAGAGTGTTCTCACACGCAGCCTAACCCAGGCTAGGGAAGCCTGGATTGACAGTGAAAGTTCACTGTTAGTCCAGGCTCTGGGATTGTGTGTCTCCCTGGGCTGCATTCAGCCCGAGGAGACACAGAGATAGGCGCCTAGAGTACCTGTCCCCTGGAGGAACCCACCAATGGACCACACGGCATGTAGTGCATTGTGGGATACCTGGAGGCTGGGACCCGTTGCCCAGGCCTCTCGAGCTCTTCGCTGACGGGCGCAGCAGCAGATTGTCTGGGAGACAATGTCCCATGGCTGGTCTGGGGCAAAGGTAAGATTTGTGCAGCCTTCCCCCTGCCCTCCCACTCCCCTGCCCACCCGATTGTGGGAATGGCCCCAGTTTTTCATTGTGTGAATTACCTCATCGTCTCTGCTGAGGCTGTGGCCAATCCCAGAGGGGACCACTTTAAATACATTCTCCCATTAGGACTCCTCCAATTAATTCTTTTAAATTTCCCCAGCCCCCCAGAAATAATTAATGCACACAATTCACTCCCTCTGTCCTCCTCTGGTTTCCTCCTCCCCCTGCCCCCAGGCCCCCACCTCCGGTCTCTCCGGGTTGCCAGAGGGGAGCTTCTGCTACCACCCATACTGCTGCCACCCGTATTCCTCCCTCTGTCCTCTTCTGGCTGGAGGAGGAGGTCGAGGCCCGGCCGGGGGGAGAAGGAGAGGGAGGAGAGACATTGCACCTGCCAGAAATGACTGCACAAGGCCTTGGGGATGGTGCACATGCACGTACCTTCGAGGGAATCCTGGACTCATTCATTTGCAATGATTGAATCCCCAACCTGTCCACATGTCCTAGAAAAGCAGCAGAACCAGGAGGTTTTCCCTTCTCCATTAGGCTGCTGGCCATGGCTGCATTTGGGTTGGTCTTTGGATTGGTAGGTCAAATGCTGCAACCTGTGGCTGTTCCTTGGCCAAGGTTCTGCACCCATCCTTGGAAACTTGAGGCCGGGCCTGCTCCGACGAATTTCCAAGCATCCACTTGAAAGAAAAGCAGAGGGTGAAGTTAGAAGATAAAAAGGAAATGCGGGCTGCAGATGAAACTCTGGACACAGGGGGAAAGAGGCACTTTCCTTTCCATCGAAGGGCTTCATTAACTTCCCATCACATCCCCGCTGCATGGTGAATAATGGCTACCTCTAACACAGAAATATGTACTGCGCTCGCTGCATTAAGCAAGGCCTCTGTGTGAATGTCTCCCACAAGCAGAACTAATAAAAAGACTAAAGAGAGTGCCGGATCCTCGGCTGACAAATGGGCTAAGGAGGAGACGAGACGCCGCGCAAAAGGGTTGTTTTTAGCATGCCTGGAGATTGATCAAGGGCAGATTGAAAAGCAGTTGACCCCCTGGAGTGTTTGCAGAGAGGGCAATTATGAAGGGGAAACAGGTTTCATGAGAAATTTGAACAGGGGAAATTCTTACTCTGAGGCAGGCAGGCAGATCAGTGCTGTGTGCGGGCTGGGTCAACCCACTGCTTTTCAATCACGGTTGAGTTTTCCAGTCTCTGAGCAAAAAGTTGCCAAATCTGCTAGACATCTGCATTCATTTTAAGAATGAATGGGACAGGATATGAATTCCATTGGTTCCAAATGCGCCAAAGCATGAGTGAATCAATGGGGGAGAAGGGTGCTGTTTGAGAACCCCCATGCTTTGCCATTCAAACGTCCAGGCAGGAAGTCTTGAGAGTGGTAAGTTGAGCTTTGCGGTTTCTGTTGAGACTAGCCAGGATTGGGGCAGGCCCGTTGGAGGGCACAGGTGTTCCCTGTAACAGGGATATCCAGCTGTCATTGACTACAACTCCCATCATCCCCAGCCAAATGCCACTGCAGCCAGGGATGATGGTCGTTGTAATAAAATAAACGTCTGGGAGTCCCTGTTAGAGGGAACAATGGCGGGAACTCTGGTGTAGCTTTGAAGATGTCTTGTCACAAGTAGGAGGCAGAACCCTGGCTCAGTGTCATAGCTGAGCAAGGCAGTTGTGAATGCGGCATGTCCTTCCCTATGGAGAGAACCAGAAGACACTCAAAGTCCACTCCAGGTGAAAAGGAGTGTGGAGCTTTACCCTCTAGGGATACATACCTGCCAGTTTTTGTTTTGGTTCCCCACAAAAAGGCCTACAAAAATCCTGTTCCCCCCGCCTCCCCCCCCCCCCACCTTGGTTGGGCCTCCTCTTCTCTCCCCCTCCGACTCTGTCTGCTGAAGTATCACGAGACACCAAAGCCCCCTTTTGCGACACTTCCAACGAGATCCGGGATCTTGGCCTCAGACTAAACTGGAGGAGGAAGGAAGAGGCGGTTCTGGCAATGGGCAGCCCAGGGTCGTCTCTGGCCCTATAAAACCCCTCTCCACATGGCAAGCTGCATTTGAGTGTGCAAAGTCTCTGAGAGGAAGAGAGCTGTCACTTAGTTTCTTCCATTTTCTGGACTCGATTTCTTTTGAGAGAGCGCTGACCTTGCTTTTCAGGACTATTTCCCCTGTATTCCCCGCAGGATAGGGGGGCTATTCTCACAATCAGCAAAAATCGGGCTAGCCTCCACTAGCCCAGTTTTTGCTGATCGTGAGAACCACCGGGCCCGGCTGCGAGCCTGGTGGTTCTAGAGCGGGTAACCCGCTCAAGCAAACATTCCCTTAGCCCAGGTTTGCGGAGCGAGTGCTCCGCAAACCTGGACTATCTGATTGTGAGTAGCCGCGGTGCGACTCCAGCAATCCGGCAATCGTGGGGAAACCACTCCGGAGTCACAAAGCGTGTGGGCGGCCAATCCGGCCTCCCAGGGCTCTCTCCCCACTTGTGTGCAGGGATTGTGGGCTTAGCCCGTTCTCCCCGCGCACCCTGCTGAACTGGGTCTCACCAATCGTGAGACCCGGTCCAGGGTCTGATTTCGTTTGAGAGCACATTTGCTTTTCAGAGCTCTTTCTTCTCCACTTTAGTCCCTAGAGGGTCTGATTTCACAGACTGCTTTTCAGAGCTATTTCTCCAGTTTATATTCCCTGATAGGGTCAAATTTCATTCGAGAGAGCATTTGCTTTTCAAAGCTATTTTCAAGTTTATATTATAATCCCTAAAGGGTCTGATTTCAGATATGAACACTAACGCTTATATAAATGGAGCACTAAGTTTGCTTCAGAGCTATTTCTTAAGTTTAAACGGTAGTCCCTACAGAATAGGTTCTGGTTTCAGAGTGCAACTTTGCCTTTCAGGGCTGTTTCTCCAGTTCATAGTATTGATATAATACCCACAGAGCAGGGTATGGATTAAGAGTGCAGTGTTTGCCTTTTAGAGCTATTCCCTCAGTTCATACCATCAATATACCCATAGAACAGCATCTGGTTTAAGGGCATGGGGCGGCAAGAGGTCGGGAGTAAAAATTTGGGGACATTAGGTGTGTGTGAATCTGTGTGTGTGTTTGTGTGTGTGTGTGTGCGCGCATGCTGTGCTTTGCATGGTGAGCGGGATATAAATGTATAAATAAATAAATAAATAAATAAATAAATAAATAAATAGTCCCCCTTTCTCATTTTGAATGTTGGCAGCTATGGGGATAGCATCACTGGGGGCATAACAGTCTGACTCTGCTGCCTGTGTGTGCTTCACCAGGCATGTATCCTTTAAAAAAACATATGGATACCCGGGGAGGGGGGCGTGCTCTGGAAGGCCAGTCTCTGAGGGACCCACCCTGCCAGGTTTTGCCAATCAGTGGAAGCAAAGGAGAAGAGACCTTGTAGCCTGCCCATAACAAATGGGCAATTCCAAGAATAAAAGAATCAGGCATATTATCACTTATCCCATGACTGTTGGCATAAATAAATTTTCAAGTTGATATTATATACACCCAAGTTGATTATTATATATAAGAGAACCTTTAATAGTAGAAGGACATATTATTAGAAAAACCTTTAAATAGATTTGTTCAAATCGATTCGAATTTGAATAGATTCAGTCCAAGTCTGGGGGATGGGAGTTATTCAAATTCAAATCAAATCACCCTTAAAAGGACAATTTGATTTGCATTTGAAACAAATTTTTGAAATTCGATTTGAATTCGATTCAAGAGCCATTTGGCACCTTTTAAAAACCATTCAGACCCCCTGATTGGTTAAAAAAAAAAGGTGCCAAAACAGGGTTGAATTGAGCCGAATCAAATGTCTGGACCCAATTCAAATCTGATCTGAATCTGAAACAAACAAACAAACAAAAATCATTTCATGCACATCTCTACCTTTAAACCTTATGGATAGCAGGGCAGTTCACACTATTGACATTAGGGTAGGAGAAGCTTCCTACCTTAATTTGGGAGCTGGGCACATTCTCGGTTTTGTATGGCATGTGAGACAACAACAAGGTCAGAGGAGGTGAGCCTGATCGTCAGTCAAGCCCCAGCTGGGTAGGATGAGTGCGCCCTACCCAGATTCTGTCCCCAGCTTCTGAACGAGGTAGGCAGGAAAATCATTCTATCCAGCTGTGGCTTGACTGACGATCAAGTTCCCCACTTCTGACCTTGTTTTTACCTAACACATAACCAAAAACCAGGAGTGTGCCCAGCTCCTGAATTTGTTCTTCTAGATTAAGGAAAGTTGGTCTTGTGGTAGCAAGCATGACTTGCCCCCGTTGCTAAGCAGGGTCTACCCTGGTTGCAAATGAATGGGAGACTACATGCATGATCACTGTGAGCTATTCTCCTTAGGGGATGGTGCTGGTCTGGGAAGAACACCTGTGTGCTTGCATGAAGAAGGTTCCAAGTTCTCTCCCTGGCAGCATCTCTAAGACAGGGCTGAGAGAGACTCCTGCCTGCAACTTTGGAGAAGATGCTGCCAGTCTGTGTACTGAGCGAGATGGACCAATGGTCTGACTTTGCAGAAGGCAGCTTCATGTTTGTTCCTATGACTTCTGCTACTCTAATGTTGAGCGAGTAAACGGCCCTAGTGTCCAAATACCAGTTGCTAGGGAGCACCAATGGGAGGGGGTGATTTCCCTCTTTCCTCCACATGCGGGCTTCCTGAGTGCACCTGGTTCGCTGCTGGGTGAGACAGGAAGCTGGACTAGATGGGTGTTGCTTTGCTCCAGCAGGGCTTTCCTTCTTATGATTCTCCTGTAGCTCTGACAGCAGATGCAAAGCCAGAGGAGGGGGCAGTAATTCAGGAGGAACCAACCAGTGCTGTGCTTTGACCAGCTCCCACAGAGTCTGAAGCTCATCAGAACATCACAGCAGCCCAGGTGGATCAGGCCCATGGCCTCTCCAGTCCAGCATCCTGTTCCCCAGATGCCTCCGGGAAGCCCACAGGCAAGAACTGAGGGCACACCCTCTCTCCTGCTGTTGCTCCCCTGCAAGTGGGATTGAGAGGCATCGTGCCTCTGAGGCTGGAGGTGGCCCAGAAAACCAGCCTAGTCGCCACTGATCAACCTGTTCTCCATGAATTTGTCTAAGTCTTTTTTCAAGCCACCCAGGCTGGTTGCTGTCACTGCACCTTGTGGCAGAGAATTCTAACAAGGATGATGGCGAGGGATTCATGAGAGCCACTGGCCAGAGGCTTGTAGGAGAACACAATTTCCCCACATGATCCAGTTACCTTTGGTGGGTCTGATTATTCTCCCCACGCCTCTTTTAGATCTGTGTCCCTGTGACAAGGGGAAAGTTACTGACCCAGGAGGCCTGGGATGCCTTTGACAGCCATGATGTTTCCCCAGTGCTGTAGCCCCCTCCCCAATTGCCTGAGTTCAGCATGAAAAGTGCCAGGGGAGGTTTCTGGAGAACAGCCATTCTGGAGAATCAGCACCGCAGCTTTCTGATTTATCATTGTGTACAGAGGAGAAGAAGTATGATTGGATTCTACCCTTGAGCACTCTTCATTTATTTTACGAATGACTCAGTGAGGTGTTATTTAAAATTCTCCAAAAGGGTCTGACGTGTGTGTGTGTGTGTGTGTGTGTGTGTGTGAGAGAGAGAGAGAGAGAGAGAGAGAGAGAGAGAGAGAGAGCATAGTTCCATATGCAGGAAGGGAACAGCATAAGCTCAGTGGAGTTCTCATCTCTGCCTCCTCTTTTCAGGATGGCACACCGCCCATCACACTGTGCAGCCATTAAGAATATAAACACATAAGAAAAGCCCTGCCTGATCAGGGGATGGGTGTTGGAAGTTAAAGGACTTTGCGCTGTCTCTTTGTCTCAGACAGTGGAGGACAGACTAGTAAGTCAGAGGGCTAGAGGGGTCAAGGCATTGGTCATCACTTCTCCACTGCTCTGATGCTATTCCTTTGAAATGTAGATTGCTAATCTCAGGGACTAACTTCCTTCTCTCTCTCTCTCTTCCCTACCTGCCCTTCTACCTTGCAACATGGCAAGCCTCTCTCCCTGCACCATGTGTGCAGAGAAGATGCAGAATCTATCTGTATCCAGCTAGATAGAGAGATTAGAGATCCTAACTCCTCACTTTCCTATCTAGAATGGAGTTCCTTAATAAATGCCTTATATATTGATTTGAAACTATGAATTGGCTCCAAGTTACTTTACTCTGAGCATACACGCATGCCTAACAAAATCCGTTGTGTTGTGCCTCTGTGCACTCTGCTATAATGAGAAAGGGATTCTCTCACCACAGAGAATTTCCAACAATGGGGCCGTTGCTTATTGAAACATGATTGACCTGTGGAGCCTCCTTATTCAGAACATAGGAAGCTGCCATATACCGAGTCAGGCCATGGGTCCATCTAGCTCAGTGTTGTCTACCCAGACTGGCAGCGGCTTCTCCAAGATTGCAGGCAGGAATCTCTCTCAGCCTTATTTTGGAGATGCCAGGGAGGGAACTTGGAGCCTAGATGTTCTTCCCAGAGCAGCTCCATCCCCTAAGGGGAATATCTTATAATATCTCATATGCAACCAGGTTGGACCTTGCTTAGCTAAGGGGGCGTCGAGTCATGCTTGCTACCACAAGACCAGCTCTCCTCCCACTACAGAAGGCTGTAGGTCAAATCAAATAAATAAATAAATAGGTAGGAGTCTCTCTCAGTCCTATCTTTCAGGTGCTAGGGAGGGAACTTGGAACTTTCTGCATGCAAGCATGCAGATGCTCTTATCTTACAGTGCTCAGACGTAGTCTCTCATTCAAATACAAACCAGGATGGACCCTGGCAGCATCTCCAAGATAGGGCTGAGAGAGATTCCTGCCTGTAACCTTGGAGAAGCTGCTGCCAGTCTACCTAGACAAAACTGAGATAGATCGACCAAGGGTCTGACTTGGTAGAAGGCAGCTTCCTGTGTTCCTCCTTCCAAAGGGCCCGAGGCCGTTGGCCATTCAGAAATTTATTTCTATTTATTTGATTTCTATACCGCTCTTCCAAAAATGGCTCAGGGTGGTGATCGTTTGGAAGGAGCCAGAGCTTTTCAGTGGGCATTCCCTGCCATCCATCTTAGTACATTCCCTAGAGCATCTGCTTTGCATGCAGAAGGCCCCAGGTTCAATCCCAGGAAGCATCTCCAGATAGGGCTTGGAGAGACTCCTGCCTGAAACCTTGGAGAAGCCGCTGCCAGTCTGTGTCGACAATACTGAGCTAGATGGACCAAGGGCCTGACTCAGTATATAGCAGCTTCCTATGTTCTGAATAGGGAGGTTCCACACAGAACTATCACAGGTCTGTCATCCATTCGTCATGATGACTATCTCCCTTCAGTTTATGGATTTATCTCATTCTTTTAAAGTCACCTAAATTGTTGGTGGCCACCACAGCTTGTGGCAGTGAGTTCCATATACTATGCGTTGTGTAAAGAAGTACTTTCTTTTCTTCATTTTGAATCTCCTGCCACAATCTCACTGGACTACCCCAAGTTCTGCTGTTGGGAGTGAGACATGCCTGTAATGGCCCTCTTGACGGAATAGGAAGCAAGCCCTAGAGCCAGCCCGTTCTTTATGCCCATGCATTCTGAGCAGCTAGGCTGTGGGCGTTTTTAGAATTAGGCAAAGTAGACACAGGCCAGCAATTACCAAACAAAAGGGAGGCTTATTTGGATGTAGGGGGAAGAGAGAACACGGGAAGCTGCCATCTACTGAGTCAGATCCTTGGTGCATCTAACTCAGTATTGTCTACATAGACTGGAAGCAGCTTCTTCAAGATTGTAGGCAGGAGTCTCTCCCAGCCCTATCTTGGAGAGATGCCAGGGAGCAAACTTGGAACCTTCTTCATGCAAGCATCCAGATGCTCTTCCCTTGAAGAGGGTCCACTATCTTGGAAAGGACGGGGAAGGAAGCTTTTGGAGGGACGTGCAACCTTCTGTATGCAAGAATGCAGGTGCTTTTCCCAGAGCAGCCCCATCCCCGAAGGGGAATATCTTACAGTGCTTACTACATGGAGTCTCCCACTCAAATACAAGCCAGGGCAGGCCCTGCTTAGCAAAGGGGGCAATCCATGCTTGCAGTGCTACCGCAAGACCAGCTCTCCTCCCTTAGACCTGCAGTTAACAACACCACACAACAAACAGATAGTAAAGACACTAACTAGCCTGACCTTCCAGCTTCTTATGGCATACTCGTCCTCCTTTGGAAGATACTTCCCTGGACACAGCAGTCACTCCTGGTCCTGGGCAAGGCTCAGCCAATCATTGCAAAGCTGTGCAACACAGCCAGGGCTGTGCTTGCTACTTTCTTAGTGAGCACAAATCTAAGGGAGCAGCAAAACATAGAAACCAGAGCTCCACACTCAGTGAGTGGAACCTAGGGAGCTGCCATATCCTGAGTCAGACCACCGGTCCATCTAGCTCAGTATTGTCTACACAGACTGGCAGCAGCATCTCCAAGATTGCAGGCAGGAGTCTCCCTCAGTCCTATCCTGGAGAGATGCCTGGGAGCAAACTTGGAACCTTCTCCATGCAAGCATTCAGTTGCTCTTCCCTTAGCATCTCCATCCTCTAAGGAGAATATCTAACCGTGCTCGCACGTGTCTCCCATTCAAATGCAAACCAGGACAGGCCCTGCTTATCAAAGGGGACAATTCAGGCTTGCTACCACAAGAATAGCGCTCCTGCTTGGTGGGAAGAGCATATTGTAATGGAGCAAAGACCCCGTTACAACATTGCTTTGCCCTTTCTGTGTGTCCTCCATAATTTTATAATGCTGCTGCATCATGTCACCCCATCTTTTTTCTAAACTTAAACTCCAATACTTTGGCCTTTACTTATGTGGAAGAGGCTCCAGCAACTTGTTCCTGTTGGTTTCCCTTTTCTGCACCTTTTCCGGCTTTACAGTGTCCTTATTGAAAGGGAGCAGCCAGAATGATGCTCAGTATTCCAAACGTCACGCCATAGATTTGTATAACAGCATTATCCTGCTGGCCACTTTATTTTCCATTCCTTTCCTATAATTCATGGCATGGAATTTGCATTTTTTAAAAACAGCTGTTGGATCCTAGCACTGGACCATGAGAAAAGTGACGGGGAGGAGAACTGGTCTTCTGGTACTGAGCATAAATCGTTCCTTTTACTAAGCAGGGTCTGCCCTGGTTTGCATTTGGAGGTGCGATTGCTGGCAGATATTCCCCATGGGGGAAGGGGCGATAACTGAGTGGTAGAGCATCTGCTTTGCATGCAGAAGGTCTGGGGTTCAATCCCTGGCAGCATCTCCAGGTAGGGCTGGGAAAGGGGCCTGCCTGAAACTTTGGAGAAGCTGCTGCCAGTTAGTGTGGACAATCCTGAGTTAGATGGACCAAGGGCCTGACTCGCTATAAGACAGCTGCCTACATTGCTAGCCCACTAGGCTGACACCATGAATCGGAGCGTGTAGACTCGGGGGAATGTGCTAAAATTCATGACAGGGAATGCCCACTGAAATGCACGGGATCCTTCCAAATGGCCATAGGAATGCATGGAATTTCCGAATGGCCCCAGTTCTAAAATGGAACTACATGTGATCTTCTGCTCATGCAACTTTGTGCATTCCTCAAGCACTTCAATAGTCAGGATGTCAGCCAATGAGAGGGAAGAGTCTGGAATTGGAAGAAAAATTAGACTGAAAGAAGAGATGCCCATGGCCAAGCACTGCAAAGAAGAGGAGCATTGGCTTGAAAGAACCGACCAAATATTTGGCTCCAGGCATCTTGAACACCTAAGACAGTTTATTTATGTATTCATCAGTAGTGGAACCAGGCCAGCAGTGGCCCGTATCTGGCCGCGGCGGTGGCCCCGCTCAACCCGCCCCCCGTCTGACATCAGATGTGGGGTTAGCCACGCCCCCGCATCTGATTTCAGACATGGGGGGCATGGTCTGGCTCCTGAATGGGGCCCCGTGGCTTTGTTTGGGAGTTAGATCCAGGCCAGCGCCGCGTTCACAGCAAGGCCAGAAGTTGCTCTCCCTGAGGGAGAGTCTCTCCTGGCCGTGCTATGAATGTAGCGCTGGCCATTTAACTCCCAAAAGGGGCCCCACAGCCCCGCTTGGGGGCTAAACCAGGCCTCCCGCATCTGGCGTCAGATGCAGGGGTGTGTGTCGGGGCAGTGAGGCACAGCCCCTGAGGGGCGGCAGCCTGGGTTCTTTGAACCTGGTTGCCCAATGGTAGCTATGCCCCTGGTATTCATCATATGTATATACCATCCCTAGGCGGTGGACACAATCCAAATTACAACATCAAAATAAAACTAACCATCAAAACACTTTCACAGAAGAAAAACAATTAAAAACAAGTGACAGAGTGACACAATTAAAATAATTCCACAGGATAAAAACAATTAAACAGTCTAAAATTAGTACCCAGAATGTTGGGGGCAATATGCTAAATCATTGTAAACTGCTTAGAGAGCTCCGGCTATGGAGCGGTATATAAATGTAAGTGCTATTGCTATTGCTATTGCTAAAATTAATTTTAATTAAAAGCCTGAGGGGGAAAGGTCTTAAGGGCCTTTTTAAAATGCTGTGAGCCACTCTGAGCAGCAGTGTGCGAGAGGGGCGGGGTATAAATACTTTAAACAAACAAAATAAATAAATAAAAGCAATCAGAGAGGGAGAAGCTCTTATTTTGACAGGGAGTGCATTCCAAAGCCCTGGGGCAGCCACAGAGAAGGCCCAGCCCCGAGTTGCCTCCAGACGAGCCAAAAGATAAATACTTCTCTCTTTGGGTTTGGAATGCTCTAATTAAATGAAAGTGGATGCATGCCACACTGCATGAGCCTAACTCGCAGGTGGCAACCATAACCAGACTTCCCCAGATGATCTTAATAGGTGGCAGGGTTCATTACAAAGAAGATGGTCTCTTAAATACCTGGGACCTAACCCGTTTTGTGATTTATAAGTGGTTGTGATTTATAGGTGCCATTCACACAGTCACAGTTAAATTTAAAAAGTTAATCAAGATGAGTGAGCCCTGTGGAGTTGATTGTGAGAACTGAGAATTTCAGGGCGATCCTGGTCAAGACGCTCCTCTTAACCAGCATTTAACCTGGATAGATCATGAGCAACCAAGACTGAATCCAAGTAGTCTATCCTGGTTAAGTGCTGGTTAATGGGAGCAATTTGACTAGGATTGCCCTGAAATTATCAGTTCTCCCAATCAGCTCCACTAACCCTGATTAACTTTTTTAACCAGGATCCTTGTGATTGCATGAAGGTGATATTTTCAAAGAGTCACCTGGGGTGGGGTTGTGTTCCCTGCCTTTCAAGGAGTCACAGAACCTTGCTTACTCTGGCCCCACAAATTTGAAGGGTCAGTTTTGGTGGAGAGCTGCAATTGCTCCTGTCAACACATGCGATAAATCAAAGGCAGACTTTTCTGGCCGAGGCAGAAGGCTGACGCTGCATCTTCCTCCCGTCACATGTGAAATGGGCTGAGTGACGCATTTACAAGGCTGGGCCGTGGCAGGTTGCCCAGCCGTGGTGAAGGATGACTGAAAAGCTGCCCAGCTTGCGTGGAGGAAACAAGCCATTCACCTTCCCACCGCTGCTCCCTTCTGACATCTGTTTACTTGATCTTGTTGTTCCTTTCCGTGGCCATGTCCTCTGTGTCGAGAGTGATAGACACCCCTCCAAAATGGGGGTCAGGGGGAGGCCAGCGGGATGAATCGCTAGCCAGGAGAAGACGAGGTGTGAGGGATCACAAACAACCCTGCTCTCCAGATGCACTTCAGAGTGCATCCAAAATGAAGTAGCTTCGGTAAGAGCAGAGGTGCACCTAGGTAATTTTGGTGCCTGGACCTAGAGGCCCTTGGAGGCCTCCCCCTCCTTGCTGGAGTGCCCCCCCCCCACTGCAAGTTAAGCCTTATCCCTCTATTATTACCCCACATTTTTCTTTTCCCCACTCCCCCCTGTCTCTAAAGCACCCAGCCAGAGGCGCACTAACCTCCAGACCTTGGGGACTGGGTCCGGTCCTCCAAGGTCTGGGGGGGCCCTCCAAATGGCCGGGGCTGGGGACCTCTGGCAGGTGCCCCGTGCCCGCCAAAGCTGTATTTTTTAAAAAAAAAATGCTTACGACAGCCGAGGGGTGGCTGTGTGGGGTGGTGGGTGGAACAATCCTTCTCCCTCCCCCCTCCCCCGGTGGCAGCGGCAACCAGGAGAGATCCTGGACCCATCCGTTCAGGCCAGCATCTTTAAGAAACGGTGAAGCTTGCCTGCATACAGGAAATCATTGGGAGCCCGTGACGTCACAGCCTGCAATGATCTCTGAACTGCTCCACTACCTCCCACTCCCAGCCACCCCTAGGCCGCAGTAAGCATTTTTTTTTTAAAGCAGAGCTTTGTCCGAGTGGGCCCACCAAAGGAGATTTTGCGGGGCCTCGTGCAGGGCAGAGGGACCTCGCAGCTGGGTGGTCTGGGTGCCCAAATTAATTTGGTACGCCTCTGCACCCGGCACAGGTCATAATCACTCTCAGCTGCCCGGTGCAGTGCAGGCCAGTGGTTATCCCACCACCCAGGATGGACTGAAGAGGATTGGGGGGGGGCCCAGGGGGTGTGGAGGCCCTGGACATTGGCTAATTGCTGGGCCGCTGCTTCTCCCCCACTGAGGTCCCGCGTCGCTAATCGGCATCTCTCACGAGAGCTGCCACACATGGTGCGGCTAAGAGAATTAAAGATATAGATGCCTTGGCCACCTCACACGCCATCCAAATGAAAACCAGGGCAGACCTTGCTTAGCAGAGGGAGCCATTCATGCGCCCTACTGCGAGATCAGCTCGCAGTAGGGCCATCAACCATCAACCAAACATGGATGGTTTCAGTGTGGACTGTTCTACCCGAAAACCGGGAAACAAATCTCTCCAGATTCCCACTGCCTGCCAGCCAGACGAACATCTGCTTCTACGCTTAAATGAGTCTCCGAGGCCTCCTCCAGTCTAGCCTCTCTTTCTGCGTCTACCTCACCAGCCGAGCGCTGCTGCGCACTTGATTATCAGGAGCTGTTTCCCAGTCACTCCCTCAGAGCGATCACACCAATTCAGCTTAACCTTCCCTGTATTCATACATCCTGCATGCTGCAGGTGCTTGTTATAGCCACCCTGGTGGAAAATCAAATCTCCCAGCCAGCCGCTGCCCACGAGCCAAGGGATTTGTGTTGTGACGTGCCTGTTCTGATTGCGCTGAGATTTCCACAGCCTAGGGGTTTTGTGGGTTTACTGCTGAAATCTTGTATGTGTGTGTTGTTGTTGTTGTTTGTTTGTTTGTCACCGAGCTGCCGAAGAGAGCACCAGCATGAGTTCTGTAAAATAACCAGGCAGGGAAAGGGATGGCAGGTACCAGGAGAAGCATGAGGCAGGGTTGTGGGGAGATGTTGTCCAGGAGATCTGGGCTGAACCTGAGAAGTACAGAAAACCTGAGCAGGGGCTCTGAGCCAGAGAGAAATTAGGGGCAAGGCCAAATTCAGGGGTCCACATCATTTTTCTCATCTGTGCACAGAATGAGTTTTGTTCTGGGCGGCAGTATCAAGGCATTGTGTGTGCAGGGCACGTGCATTCAGGGTGGGGCCTTCCTGAATCAAAATTAACTGCTCAGACATCATAAAATGTGTGAGTGTGTGCTCATGCGCATGCCTTAGAGGGAACACTGGTCTAACCGGCTCACCCGTTTCGGTTCGAAGCCGAATCGGACTTGAACAGGACCGGGCCAGTTCAGTTTTGCCCCCCATCGAAACACACACCCCCCCGGGGGTTTGGTTCATTTTGTAGGAGGTTGTGAGTTTTAAAAAAATATATATTAAAATGTAACTGCTAAGTAAAGAGGCATCTTTCGAAGTGGGGAAAATGGGCCTCTGCATGGCCTGAGTTCCCAAAGTGGTTTACATAAAGAAACAACCATAAATAAAAATGGCTCCCCAACCACAAATGGCTCACAATCTCAAAAGAGCCATAAGGCAGATGCCAGCAACAGCCACTGGATTGCGTTGCGGGCAGGGTGTTTGGCAGCGGCAGACTCCATGTGGGGCAGGGCGGCGGCGGCGAGATCTTTTACACATTTATAAAGGCATCATCTGCTTTCTCACCAGCACCACCCTGCCCCAGCTGTCACTGGGAGCAGCCACAGCTATTCGCTGTGGGGACCCCACATCCGCACCCCCCAAAGCAGCTCGTTTACTTATGGGTGCCAGAAAATATGACAGGGTAACACCTCTCCTGCAGTCATTGCACTGGTTGGCTATTCGCTACTGCGTTCAGTTTAAGGTCCTGGGTTGTGACCTTCAAAGCCTTGCGGGGTTTGGCATCTGTCTACCTACAGACCCGCCTCTCCCATCCAGTTACATCCCGTCCGCTCAGATCTGCTCAGATGGCCCTTTTGTTGGTCCCCGATTTCCGAGAGGTTCGAGGTGCTAGGACCCGTGAAAAGGGCCTTCTCGGTTGCTGCCCCGCTTCTCTGGAACTCCCTTTCCCTGCAGATTTGTTTAGCTCCTTCTTTGTTGATTTGAAAATCTCTATTGAAGACTTTTCTTTTTTGCCAGGCTTTTACCCTGTAGTTTACCTATCTGCTTTTTTGTTTTGTTTTGTTAGTTACTTTAGTTTTATTTAGAATGTAATTTTAATACTGTCTTGTTTTGCATGTTTTTGTACACCGCCCAGAGTCTTCGGAGTGGGCGGTATATCAAATGTTTCTAATAAATAAATAAAACTAAATAAAGATCTGCGCCCAAGGCAATCCTCTAGGTCTGACTAGTGCACAGGCCAGCCTAGGATATTAGAAAGGCCTGCCTCCAGCCTCTGACCCATCTATTTATTATTTATTTTATTTAGCATATTTTTATACCGCCCCAAACGCAAGTTCTCCAGGCGGTTTACAAGACAATAAAAACAACCAATAAAAGATTAACGAATTTCAGCAATTAAAATTTTAAAAAGTTAAAACTATTAAAACACAATTAAAACAATATCTAATTAAAAGCCTGAGTGAACAAATGCACCTTGACTGCCTTTTAAGAAGTTGCAAGAGATGGGGAGGCTCTTATTTCAGCAGGAAGTGTGTTCCAACGCTTCAGGGAAGCAATGGAGAAGGCCCCTCCCAGAGTAGCCACCAGACGAGCCGGTGGCAACTGCCAATGCTGCTCTTTCTCATGAAAGGCCCCCGATCCCCACATCTCCCAGAAGAAAAAGGCAGTGGCCAGAAGCTTGTAGTAGTTCTTCCTTCTCATGGCAGTTGGCTTACTCACTGGCCCTCTGAGCAATCTGCCCTCTCCACCAGCGTCAAAGAAGAAGAGAGGAGGGATCCCCCAAGCTTGGAGACAGTCTGATGCAACGCCTAGGCAGGGCAGTCTTGTCAAGGAGCCCACCCCTGGGGCAAGCGGAGCCAAAGTCACAGCAGCCATGGGTCAGGAGCCAGGAAACCAGTCTGTCAGGAGCATGCAAGGCCAAGGTCGCAATGAGAAGGAGGTCGGGAATCCAAAAGAGCAGCGAGCCGGAGCATGTCAAAGTGCATCCCTGATGAAGCTGCTTTGGTAAGAGGCAGAGGTCGGCTGACGCCTTATGTGGAGCAGCCAGGAATGAAGCCCCACCTGAGCTTGAAATGTCCCAGGTTTTAAAGGACCTGTTTTCTAGGCACTGGCCATGGCGGAACTGGGTAGCTGATGCTGGAGGTTGAGATGCTTCTCTGCCTCATCCTCCAAGTCAGAGGAGAAGATTAGGGGGTGTCAAGGGGGTCAGCAGGCACAGGGGACCATGGCGGCAAAGGTCCTGGGAAAGTCACTTCATCCTGTGAGACCTCTGTGTCAGACCCAGGCACCACGGGGTCAGGCTCAGAGTTACCCATCGCTGGGAAACCTTCATGACACTTTAGCTGAATGTGTAAGGACTTGCATTGCCACCAGAATGTTTCTTCGAGGGAATTTGAGTGTTCTTTCTCAGATGGAGGAGAGGCTGGTCTTGTGGTAGCAAGCATGACTTGTCCCCTTTGCTAAGCAGGGCCCACCCTGGTTGCATTTGGATGGGAGACTACGTGTGTGCACTGCAAACTCACTGTAAGATCTTCCCCTTAGGGGATTGGGAAGAGCATCTGCCTGCTTGCATGCAGAAGGTTCCAAGTTCCCTCCTTGGCAGCATCTCCAGATAGGGCTGAGAGAGACTCCTGCTGTAATCTTGGAGAAACTGCTGCCAGTCTGTGTAGATCAGGGATTCTCAACGTTGGGTCCCCAGATGTCATAGGACTTCACCTCCCATGATCCCCAGCCCCAGTGGCCTTTGGTTGGGGATTATGGGAGCTGAAGTCCAATAACATCTGGGGATCCAACATTCAGAATCCCTGGTGCAGATTATACCAAGCTAGATGGACCAATGCTCTGACTCGGTATAAGGTAGCATCCGATGTTCCTTTGTGGAACATTTGAAGAATTCAGAGGGAAACCCAGAGTTCTGATCAGTCGCGCACAAGATCTCAGGGGACCGGCACATCCCTGTTGTCACTGAGATTTCTCCAACAGTGTCCCTCAGTGTGAAATTGGAGCTCCCTTCTTGGGCAGACAGTATGAGGGAGAATCAAAGATTTTCACTTTGCTAGGCTAACCACCCCGGCTCCCCAAGGGTCCTTTTCCTATTCCCAGGCTGGTTTAATCTAGGCCATGACATGTAGCAGCAGCACATTGTGATCCGTGACAGGGGACATCCAAAATATTGTTCAGGATATGAAATGATCATTTTTAATAGCCCAAATTATTGGTCCTTTACTTTCATGGCAGTCACACTAATCAGTTAAAATATGATGCCAGGATGACGAATTATTTTGGTATCTTGGTTTATTATATTAGGTGCATTCAAATGTCGAAGACTCGTACAATGAGTGTACAGTGTTCTCAGGTACAGATCCGTACACAGGTACAGTAATTCACATGCTGAACAGAAATACACTTCCTCTCTGTACCAAGCATTTGAAGGGTCTGTATCCAGGTTTGCTTTTATTTATTTATTTGACATACTTTTGTACTGCCCAAAACTTACATCTCTGGGCGGTTTACAAAAAAACCCACAGAAAGTAAAACATTAGTTAAAACAAGAACAAAAAGTTTAAAACATTACAACAATTAAAAAAAAATTAAACGATATTTTAAAACAGCATTAAAACCATTAAAACAATAATAATTAAAAGGCTGGGTGAACAGATGCATCTTTAAAGACTTTTTAAAAGCTGTCAGAGATGGGGAGGCTCTTATTTCGCTAGGGAGCACATTCCAAAGCCCAGGGGCAGCAGCAGAGAAGGCCCATCCCTGAGTAGCCACCAGATGAGCCAGTGGCAACTGCAGACGGACCTCTCCTGATGATCTCAATGGGCGGTGGGGTTCATAACAAAGAAGACGTTCCCTTAAATACCCAGGACCCAAGCTGTTTAGGGCTTTATAGGTTATAACCAACACCTTGTATTTTGCCTGGAAACATATCGGCAGCCAGTGTAGCTCCTTCAATACAGGAGTTATATGGTCTCTCCAAGATGACCCAGAGACCAAACTTGCTGCCGTATTCTGGACCAACTGTAGTTCATTTTAAAATGAGCACAGGTAGAGTCACTCACACAAGCATGTGTACGAGTGTACAGACAACTTGTACAGACAATACTGAGCTCAATGGACCCATGGTCTGACTCGCTATAAGGCAGCTTCCTATACTCCCATTAAAGAAGGAATTCCTCTTGCCTGTCCCTTGCATACTTCAGAGAGCAGCATTCCTGCCTCCTGAAAATGCAGACTTTGCTTCACGCAACACCTATCAATTCCTGCCTCTCCCTTCCTCCTTTCTTGCCTGCTTCCCCCACTTCTGTGCACCTCCCCTCTCCAATCCACCTCGGGTGTCCTTGTCTGTCCGCCATCATGTCATGCATCATCATGGTCAACAGAGCCCACCCTTTTCCTAGGGCACCACTCTGTGGCCTCGGCTAGTGCCACTTGGCCAAAACGGACGGCAGTCCCTGGACCCATCCCCTTCTTTTCCTCCAAATTCAGATGGGGTCAGATTGGCAGAGAGCACATGGCCCTGGGCAGAACAAAGGAGTGGCTCTATCTGCTATCAGGTCAACACCCCGTCTATTCTCATGCCCAGAGATATGAAGGCCCTTAACGAAATTGGGAAAAGACTGGGGACAAAACCTGAAAAAACTCCTGTTTCCTTTTTTTGGGGGGGGGGAAGGGATGATTTCTCCCCACATCCCCCCCCCCACCAAGCCTTCACATCTCTACTCCTGACACACCTTCTTAGCCAAGCACCAGGTGGTCTGCCTCTTCAGTTGCTTCCAGTACTTACACACACACACACACACACACACCCCTGCCGCGACTTGCATTATTTCCTGGGAATGTTTTGCTGGATGAGACTAGATCACCTTCCTTTGAAGGCAAGGCTACAGTATCTGGGCTTTTGAGTTTAGAAAAGAGGTGACCAAGGAGAGACAGGATGGTAGTTCATGGAATTATGCATGGTGTGGAGAGAGGGGGGAGAGAGCCCATTTCCTCCATCTCTCACCATATAGAAGAGCAAAGAAGAGGGCAGAGAAAACCCAGCAGAATAGAAGGTGGTCTCTCTGCCCCCAGAGCAGAACAGGGAAGTGACATCAGGCTCACACCAGCCAATGGCGGGGTGGGGGACACTTTTCAGTCCCTTCTCAGGATTGCACTTCCTAGATAACTTGCGCATACTTGTTAAGGAAAAGGTTAACAGCTTGAGTAATGACACACCTACTCCCACTGTTTATTCAATGAGTAATAGTTGATAATGCAATAAATCCCAGGATGGAGAAAGAGCCCCATTGTGAAGCTGCAATGTGTGGGGAGGTGGGGAGAGGGTGATTTTTGCTGACTTCCCTGGAAAAGCCCGGTTTGTGCGCAGCCCTCAGGGACATATTCCTGGATGGAAAAGGGGCTTTTGCAGGGATCACGCGTGACTTCCCTTTCTCAAGGTGCTGCAGCTACGAAGCAGGCCTGATGCCCAGCTTGCAAGGACAGAGCCGGTGTGACTCAACAGAGGGTGCCCAGCAGTGCCAGGAACTCTCCCCTAGGCTCAGCCCCTTCCCACTAGGGATGGCCAAGTTAGTCATCATCTACCGGCAGCTGCAAGCCTCAGACAAGCACCCACAGAACCCAGACTCCCTTCCAGGCTCGGGGTCCACATCGTATCGAATGAGATGGTTCAGATCCTGGAGGTATGACGAGCGCATTGACCGAAGAAACAGAAAGGAGGGCTTTCCAAGGCACCATTGCTGTGGAGACGGATGGGGCTCTTCTGTGCCGCAGCGGTGAGTTCCAGAGGCTCCCGGTAGAGTGGCGAGCAGCAAAAGATGGATCCCCTGGACGAGAACATGGCAGCACCCTGTCTCTCTGTGTGTGTGTTAGTGTGAATGTGCGTCTGATTGCCCTGAAAAGTGCCTGACCCAGTTTTTGCTTCTCTCCTCAAAGGGGCCGGAAGGTGGTCATGGCGCCAAGCCAGTGGGCTTGTGGAGATCCTTGCAGGACGTGAGACTTGCCGGCCATCTGCTGCGTTTGGCTTAGTGGCCACGATGACTGGGAATGAAGCCCTGCTCTGACCTGAAGGAAGGAGGTTCCTTGCCTGGACCCCAGTTGACACACACACACCTCCTCTGCCAAGCCTTCTGCTCCTCAGCAGCTCTATTACCCACATTTAGTGGGCGCCTCCCTCATGCCCTGTAACATCTGTGTGGAGAAGTCTCCCTTTGAAGAACTGGGGGGCCAAATGTTCGGAATATTCCTCCTCCCCCTTGGAGGAAAGGCACGGTCCTGTTGTCCCCCTTCCATGTGTGCTCAGGGATGGACTTCACTCTGGATCCTGCAGGGTTGGCCACAGCCTGGCTCCTGTGCCTTGAAAAAGAGCTTGACAGTCTAAATTTAAGCAGATGAAGCTTTTGCTGCAATGGAAATGAAGAGATGGGGAAATCTTCATCAGTTTAATTTCGATATGCCAGGTTTCCTGTAAAAGCATAAGAGCAGGAGCAGGTAGAGAGTTGGCAACCCTGCCTGCTGGTGCCTCGTGCCCACCACTGGGTCTGGGAGTTCCGCCATCCTTGTGTACATTCAAACATGGCGGTTGCGGGGGGGGGGCAGCCGGGAGTGTTTACCGGTTGCAACGGATCCTGATGGGGCTGGAGGTTCCGCTGCTGCCTTCAGTCTCTCTGGACTCGACCGTTGGCAGGAAGACTTTCTGGCCTCTCCTGCTGCTTACGGCAAATTTCCGTCCAATTTTGGCTGTGAGGGAGCGCAGAACATGGCCTCAGACAAGGAGTCCAGAGTGAGTGTCCACCACCCAGCCCCAAATAGGTTCAATGTTTGGTGGGAGTGGGTGAGATACCCAGGGGTTTGATTTGGGTCCAGGTGGAGACATTTAGGAAGTGACGCTGTCCTGGCCCCTTTGAGCTGACCTTTTAGGGCAGGAAGGGACTGGCCCAGCCCAACTTCACGGCATCTTCATGGAGCAGCAGCCCCCCATCGATGGGTCAGAGCCCTGTCCGCCCCCTCCCTCCTCCAGGACCTCATCCAGCATGGAAACACATAGTGGTGCCACCTGCACAGAGGAAGGGAAGGAGCTCCTGGTCTCTCCGAGATCCTTGCAGCTTCCCCCTTCAGAGGAGCAGGATGGCAATATGAGGGACTTTACGAAAACAATACTGGCCATTCTTCGGTAAAAGAAATGAAATATTGAGGAGGGGGATGGAGGGAGGACCAAAAGGGCCATTTCTGCCAAGTGGGAGTCACAGGTTCTGTGGATGATGGGAATTGCCCCCTCTTGATGTGGCCTGGCTCCTCTGCTCTGAGCAAAAGCTTGACCAGGTTGAGCAGGTGAAGCCTTTTCTAGCCCAAAGAGATGGGAAATGCATCACCAGCTTGATATCTGCATGCCAGACTTCTGCTGAAGTCACAGGAGCAGGATTAGTGAGAGAGTTGGCAACCCTGCCTGCTGGTGCCCCATGCCCACCACTGGGCCCTGGGAGTTCTGCTAACTGAGCCAAGATACACCTTTCAAAGTGTTGATACTCTCAAATTTAGCAGGGGGAGAGCAACTTGTCCTCTCCATCCCCAGCACAGCATCTCTCCGGTGGTGTTGCTGGCATCTGCTTGATGTTTCTTTTTGGACTGAGAGCCCTTTGGAGACAGGGGACCATCTTATTCAGGTCTTCTTGATTTATTTCTTTGTGTAAACCGCTTTGAGTTTTAAGCTCAACCCCCAAGGGGTCCCTGTTTGCAAGGGGCACCCAGTCTATGTTCTGAATATTGGAATGTGGGAAAGACCCTAACCCTCATGCCCTTTAACAGCTGTGTGGAGAAGTCTCCCTTTGAAGAACTGGGGGGCCAAATGTTCAGAATATTCCTCCTGCCCCTTGGAGGAGAGGCATGGTCCTTTTTGTCCCCTTCCATGTGTGCTCAGGGATGGACTTCACACTGGATCCTGCAGGGTTGCCAACCTTTTTGCTAGCCTGGCTCCTGTGCCTTGAAAAAGAGCTTGACAGTCCAAAATTAAGCAGATGAAGCTTTTGCTGCAATGGAAATGAAGAGATGGGGAAATCTTCATCAGTTTAATTTCGATATGCCAGGTTTCCTGTAAAAGCATAAGAGCAGGAGCAGGTAGAGAGTTGGCAACCCTGCCTGCTGGTGCCTCGTGCCCACCACTGGGCCTGGGAGTTCCGCCATCCTTGTTTAGATCCAAATATGGCAGTTGCTGGAGGGGGGGTCCCCGTCTGGGAGTGTTTACCGGTCGCCATGGCGCTGGGGTTCCGACGGATCCTGATGGGGCTGGAGGTTCCGCTGCTGCCGTCAAACTCTCTGGACTCGACTGTTGGCAAGAGGATTTTCTGGCCTCTCCTGCTGCTCACGGCATATTTCCGTCCCATTTTGGCCGTGAGGGAGCGCAGAACATGGCCTCAGGCAAGGAGTCCAGAGTGAGTGTCCACCGCCCTGCCCCAAATAGGTTCAGTGTAGGGTGGGGGGGGGGACCCAGAGGGGTTGGATTTGGGTCCAGGTGGAGACATTTAGGAAGTGAGACTGTCCTGGACCCTTTGAGCTGACCAAGGTGGTCATGAATGAACTGGCCCAGCGCACCTTCACAAGGTCTTCATGGAGCACCAGCCCCCCATGGATGGCTCAGAGCTCCATCAGCCCCGTCCCTCCTCCAGGACCTCATCCAGCGAGAAAGCAGAGAGTGGAGCCACCTGCACAGAACGGGGAAGGGGCTCCCGGCCTCTCCGAGATCCCCGCAGTTTTCCCCTTCAGAGGGGCAGGGTGGCCATATGAGGGTCGAAGAAAACAACACTGGTCATTCTTGGTAGTTGAGCATGACTGGAATGGATGGTGAAAAGATCCCAGGCTCGGGAGCACATTCAGTATCCAGCAACACCCCTGCAGCGAAGCTCCCCCTCTCTCTTTCTCTTTGGATAGATGGTGATGACCTCCATTTTTTGGAAGGCTTTTTCATCTGTAGCTTTGCATGGGATTATATGAGTTCTATTGTTTGTTAGCCATTATTTTTAAATTAAAAGGAAGATATCAATTTAATGGAATGCGGGGGGGGGGAGGAAGGAGGATAGAAATGGCGAATTCTGCCAAGTGGGAGTTGCAGGTTCTGTGGAGGATGGGAATTGCCCCCTCTTGATGAAGGGGGTAGGGGGGGACCCCCAGGGGTTGGATTTGGGTCCAGGTGGAGACATTTAGGAAGCTAGACTGTCCTGGCCCCTCTGGGCTGACCTTGTAGGGCAGGAAGGGACTGGTCCAGCCCATCTTGAAGATGGGCTGGACCAGAAGAGCCCCTGGTGGTGCAGTGGTAAAACTGCCGCCCTGTAACCAGAAGGTTACAAGTTCGATCCTGACCAGGGGCTCAAGGTTGACTCAGCCTTCCATCCTTCCGAGGTCGGTAAAATGAGTACCCAGAATGTTGGGGGCAATATGCTACATCGTTGTAAACCGCTTAGAGAGCTTCGGCTATAGAGCGGTATATAAATGTAAGTGCTATTGCTATTGCTATTGCTATCTTCACGGGGTCTTCATGGAACAGCAGCCCCCCATCGATGGGTCAGAGCCCCATCAGTCCCCTCCGTCCTTCAGGACCTCATCCAGCGAGGAAGTGCAGAGTGGAGCCACCTGCACAGAGGAAGGGAAGGGGTTTCTGGTCTCTCCGAGATACCTGCAGCTTCCCCCTTCAGAGGGGCAGGATGGCCATATGAGGGACTTGAAGAAAACAACACTGGTCATTCTTGGGTAAAAGAAATGAAATGTTGAGGAGGGGGGATGGAGGAAGGATAGAAAGGGCCAGTTCTGCCAAGGGGGAGTCGCAGGTTCTGTGTAGGATGGGAATTGCCTCTCTTGATGTGGCATGGCTCCTCTGCTCTGAGCAAAAGCGTGACCTGTTTGAGCTGGTGAAGCCATTTCTAGGCTAAGGAGATGGGAAACTGCTTCACTAGCTTAAGATCTGCATGTCAGGCATCTGCTGAAGTCACAGGAGCCGGACCAGTTAACGAGTGGGCAACCCTGCCTCTTGATGCCTTGTGCCCACCACTGAGGCTGGGAGTTCCGCCATCCTTGTTTAGATTCAAATATGGCAGTTGCTGGAGTGGGGATCCCCGGCCGGGAGTGTTTACCGGTCGCCATGGCACTGAGGTTCTGATGGATCCTGATGGGGCTGGAGGTTCCGTTGCTGCCTTCAAACTCTCCGGACTCGACCGTTGGCAGGAGGACTTTCTGGCCTCTCCTGCTGCTCACGGCCAATTTCGTCCCATTTTGGCCGTGAGAGAGTGCAGAACATGGCCTCAGGCAAGGAGTCCAGAGTGAGTGTCCATGGACATGCCCCAAATATGTCAATGAGATGGGGGGGAGACCCCCAGGGGTTGGATTTGGGTCCAGGTAGAAACATTTAGGAAGTGAGACTGTCCTGGCCCCTTTGGGCTGATCCTGTTGGGCAGGAAGGGACTGGCCCAGCCCTTCTTCACGGGGTCTTCATCAGGGGTGTATCAAGCATGGGTCAGGCTGGGCATGTGTCCCGGAAGCCACATGAAGGGGGGGCACCATTTTTAAAAATTAAAAATCAATAAATAATGGCCACCAAAAACAAAATGGCCACTGCACATGCTCAAATGACTTCTCTGTGGCCCTAGGTCATGCCAAGCCTCACAGAGGCCATTTGAGCATGCGCTGTGGCCATTTTGTTTTCAGTGGCCATTTTTTAAAAACAAAATTTATTTTAATAAATGGCCACTGCACATGCTCAAATGGTCCCTGTGGGGCCCTAGAGGCTAGAGGATAGAGGGGAACATTTGCTTACCCCAAATGGCCTTTACCAAGCCCCCCGAAGGGGCGACAGGTAATTTTTAAAATAATAATAATAATAATATAAGTCACTGTACACATATTTAGTTTGGCACTATGTATGGAGAATCGGGGCTTGTGAATGCTGAGCTGAAGCTTATGAGCTAGGATTGTATTCATTTGCTCTTACTTTGCTTCTTGTGATAAGTGAGTTAAATGTAATGTCTTAATAATATGGCTATTAATGGTGAGTTTGTCTTTGAATCAGTGTGAAATCCTTAGTATTAAGGCCCACTGGGAGTTTCTTGCTCTCTTTCTCTCATTTTAACTGTCTTTCTGAAAGACTAGAATATATTCCAAGCAGTGACACAGTTTACTCTGCATATCCTTAAATTATTTTCAGAGTATCTGGGAAAAATCAAATTCTCCATTTATTTTAAAAACTGATTTAATAGTGATGCTACAATGCATAGTAGAGAATGAGACAGGCACTTCTCTTTAGTTTTCCAAGTATACCTCCACATAGTATTTGGGTATTTCATGAGCTGCAGCATACTGAAATGTGTAGTTTCCCAGCAATTTTTGGACTGGCTACATCCACTGCTAAATAGTTTTTGAGATATTAAAAGATTAACAAGCTTGACTTGTATTTTTCAGCTGTTATTATGGTAAAGTTATCTGAAAGATGGGTGTCAGATGTTTGGACAGGGGGCGCAATTTCAGTGCTTGCCCCAGGCGCTATTTCCCCTAGATACGCCTCTGGTCTTGGATGGCTCAGAGCTCCACCAGCCCCCTCCCTCCTCCAGGACCTCTTCCAGTGAGGAAGCACAAAGTGGAGCCACCTGCACAGAACAGGGGAAGGAGCTCCTGGCCTCTCTGAACTCCCTGCAGTTCCCCCTTCAGAGGGACAGGATGGCCATATTAGGAACTTTAAGAAAACAATACTGGTCATTCTTGGGGGCTGAGCATGACTGGAATGGATGGTCAAAAGGGCCCAGGCTCAGGAGGATTTTAAACATCCTGCAAGACCCCCGCTGCGAGGCTCTCTCTCCTTCTCCCTCTTTGGACAGATGGTGACGACCTCCTTGTTTTGGAAGGCTTCTTCCTCTATAGCTTTGCATGGGATTATATGAATTCACTATTTTTCAATTAAATGTAAGATATAAATTTAATGGAATGGGGTTGGGGAGAAGGAGGGAGGATAGAAATGTCCAGTTCTGCCAAATGGGAGTTGCCGGATATGTGGAGGATGGGAATTGCCCTCTCTTGATGTGGCCTGGCTCCTCTGCTCTGAGCAAAAGCGTGACCAGTTTGAGCAGGTGAAGCCATTTCAAGCCTAAAAAAGAAACAGTGGTGTTCTAATTCTAACTGTGGTTGGGAGTGCCAGGGCACATTGAGTTTCATGCTATGTCCAACAATGAACCTCCATTGTGATCAGCAAAAAGGCTGCCATTTTGGCCGCGAGAGAGCACAGAACATGGCCTTGGGCAAGGAGTCCAGAGTGAGTGTCCACCGACATGCCCCATAAAGGTTAATGGGGTGGGGGGGGAGACCCCCAGGGTTGGATTTGGGTCCAGGTAGAGACATTTAGGAATTGAGACTATCTTGGCCCCTTTGGGCTCACCCAGGTGGGCAGGAAGTGCAAGCCCATCCCATCTTCACTGGGTCTTCATGGAGCACCAGCCCCCCATGGATGGGTCAGAGGCCTGTCAGCCCCCTCCCTCCTCCAGGACCTCATCAAGAAAGGAAGTGCAAAGTGGAGCCACCTGCACAGAGGAAGGGAAGGGGCTCCTGGCCTCTCCGAACTCCCTGCAGTTCCCCCTTCAAAGGGGCAGGATGGCAATATGAGGGACTGGAAGAAAACAACACTGGTCATTTTTGGGAACTGAGCATGACTGGATTGGATGGGCAAAAGGGCCCAGACTCAGGAGCATTTAAGCATCCAGCAACACCCCTGCAGGGTCTCTCTCTCTCTCTCTCTCTCTCTCTCTCTCTCTCTCTGGTCAGATGGTGATGATGCCCTCCTTGTTTTGGAAGGTTTCTTGCCTGTAGCTTTGCATGAGATTATATGTTCTGCCAAGTGGGCGTCGCAGGTTCTGTGGAGGATGGGAATTGCCCCCTCTTGATGAAGGGGGTGGGGGGGAGACCCCCAGGGGTTGGATTTGGGTCAAGGTGGAGACATTTAGGAAGCGACACTGTCCTGGCCCCTCTCATTGCCCTGTAACACCGGTGTGGAGAAGTCTCCCTTTGGAGACCTGAGGGGCCAAATGTTCAGAATATTCCTCCTGCCCCTTGGAGGAAAGGCACGGTCCTGTTGTCCCCTTCCATGTGTGCTCAGGGATGGACTTCAGTCTGGATCCTGCAGGGTTGGCCTGCAGGGTTGCCAACCTTTTTGCTAGCCTGGCTCCTGTGCCTTGAAAAAGAGCTTGACAGTCCAAGATCAACCAGATGAAGCTTTTGCTGCAATGGAAATGAAGAGATGGGGAAATCTTCACCAGTTTAATTTTGATATGCCAGGTTTCCTCTAAAAGCATAAGAGCAGGAGCAGGTAGAGAGTTGGCAACCATGCCTGCTAGTGCCTCGTGCCCACCACTGGGCCTGGGAGTTCCGCCATCCTTGTGTACATTCAAACATGGCGGTTGCGGGGGGGGCAGCCGGGAGTGTTTACCGGTTGCAACGGATCCTGATGGGGCTGGAGGTTCCGCTGCTGCCTTCAGTCTCTCTGGACTCGACCGTTGGCAGGAAGACTTTCTGGCCTCTCCTGCTGCTCACGGCAAATTTCCGTCCACTTTTCGTCGTGAGGGAGCGCAGAACATGGCCTCAGGCAAGGAGTCCAGAGTGAGTGTCCAGCACCCAGCCCCAAATAGGTTCAATGTTTGGTGGGAGCGGGTGAGACCCCCAGGGGTTGGATTTGGGTCCAGGTGGAGACATTTAGGAAGTGAGACTGTCCTGGCCCCTTTGAGCTGACCTTGTAGGGCAGGAAGGGACTGGCCCAGCCCATCTTCACGGCGTCTTCATGGAGCAGCAGCCCCCCATCGATGGGTCAGAGCCCCATCAGCCCCCTCCCTCCTCTAGTGCCTCATCCAGCAAGGAAGTGCAGAGTGGAGCCACCTGCACAGAGGAAGGGAAGGGGTTCCTGGCCTCTCCGAGCTCCCTGCAGCTTCCCCCTTCAGAGGGGCAGGATGGCCATATGAGGGACTTGAAGAAAACAACATTGGTCCTTCTTGGGTAAAAGAAATGAAATGTTGAGGAGGGGGATGGAGGGAGGACTGAAAGGGCTATTTCTGCCCAGGGGGAGTCGCAGGTTCTGTGGAGGATGGGAACTGCCCCCTCTTGATGTGGCCTGGCTCCTCTGCTCTGAGCAAAAGCTTGACCAGCTTAGCCCAAAGAGATGGGAAATGCATCACCAGCTTGATATCTGCATGCCAGCCTTCTGCTGAAGTCACAGGAGCAGTATTAGTGAGAGAGTTGGCAACCCTGCCTCCTGGTGCCCCATGCCCACCACTGGGCCCTGGGAGTTCAGCTAACTGAGCCAAGATACACCTTTCAAAGTGTTGATACTCTCATATTTAGCAGGGGGAGAGCAACTTGTCCCCTCCATCCCCAGCACAGCATCTCTCCGGTGGTGTTGCTGGCATCTGCTTGATGTTTCTTTTTGGACGGAGAGCCCTTTGGAGACAGGGGACCATCTTATTCAGGTCTTCTTGATTTATTTCTCTGTGTAAACCACTTTGAGTACTTGGGTTGGAGAGTGGAATATACATCTCTGTAGTAGCCGACGGACTTGTTTAGATTCAAAAAGTGGCCGTTGCTGAGCTGCATCCCAGGGCTTGGTATGTTGACCTGGTCGCCATGGCGCTGGGGTTCAGATGGATCCTGATGCGGCTGGAGGTTCCGCTGCTGCCCTGGGAGCCCCTGGACTCGACTGGTGGCAGGAGGGCGTTGCGGTCTCCCCTGCGGCTCACGCCAAATCTGGTCCATTTGGGGCCATGTGGGAGCGCTGAACATGGCCTCCGGCAAGGGGTTTAGAGGGAGGGTTCACCACCCTGCCCCAAAGAGGTCCAATGTGGGGGTGGGGGGAGAGACCACCAAAGTTCTCAAAGCGGTTTGATGAGACATCTAGGATGGGAGTCTCCACTGGCTGCTTAGGAATGACCCCGGTGGGTGTGAAGTGGCCCAGCCCATGCTCACTCCTGCTCTCCTCTCTCCTTGGCAGGACATGGGAGAAGGATGCCCCTTACTCCGCGGCGTGGGCAGCCTTGATGGGGCTACTCCTGTGGCTCCTCTCAGGTATGTCCTCCTGTTCCTCCTGGGTTATCTGGGCCCATTCTTGATTAATGGCACCTTGGATTTGGGACCCTCTCAAGAAACATGGCCCCTGCCAGGGTTTCATTGTTGGAGATCCAGCTCCAGATGCCATCGGCCTTTGCCACCAGTAACCCTGATGACCACGACAGGTCTCTCTCTGACCAAGACGTAGCCAGAAGTCAGATAGAGGTCTTTTCCTCTCAGCATCTACTTCTGAATAAAGCAGATTAGTTTAACCTTGTGTGAATCTCCCTGCTTATCGTGGACAAGCTGTTGCCCCTGAGACCCTGTTGACTTCTGCTGTAATGGGAGTGAAATAGCTGCTGAATACTCTGCCATAGAAGTCATGACCCCCAACATTCATAAGCCCAACCCCCAAGGGGTCCCTGTTTTCAAGGGGCACCCAGTCTATGTTCTGACTATTGGAATGTGGGAAAGACATCAGAGAATGACAGCAAAGGCAGGCAAAGGGAGTTCCAAAGGAGAAGAGCCAATCAGTCTGAGCTACCTGGGTTTTGGGGGAGGATCCAGGGATTCAGGCACAGGAGGCAGGGGAGGGTTCTCGTGCACAATTTGCTCTCTAGGGTTTCAAATGAGGATGGGTGGGGTGGGGGGATCGGTCCCCTAGTCTGCTCTCTGAGGACTGAGGGGCTGTGGGGCTCCATGGGCTGGTGGGCCTGGCCCACCATTTCTCAATGCCTGGATTCCAGGTGAGCCCTGCAGCCACCCAGAGCGTGAGGCTGGAGCCAGGGTGTGGCTGGCTGCTCCTTCAGGGCTGGATCCGCTGGTGCCTCCTTGAGTGGTTGCAGGGCAAAGGGAGCAGTTGAGATGGGGAGTGATGGAAGCCCCTCTGGGGGCCAGAGGAGTGGGTTGTGGCAGCCCCTCGGAACAGGTGATGCTGAGTCAGACCATTGCTCTACTCTGACCAGTAGCCGCTCTCCAAACCCCAACCAAGGGAGCTGAGCTGTTTTAGAGGTTTTAAAAGTAGGCAGTATATACATATATATAAATCCAATGAATGAATGAATGAATGAATGAATCAGGAAAGAAAGAAAGAAAGAAAGAAAGAAAGAAAGAAAGAAAGAAAGAAAGAAAGAAAGAAAGAAAGAAAGCCCTTTATGTTGTGGAGAGCTGGGAGGGTATATAAATAAAATAAAATAAAATAAAATAAAATAAAATAAAATAAAATAAAATAAAATAAAGAAAGTAAGTAACCCTTATGTTGCAGGGAGCTTGGAGGGTTCTTGCCTTCACCCCAGCCCACTGCTGGAAACTGGCTACTCCAGGTTCCTTCGACACACTCTCTCACTCACTTGTGTCTTCTGTCCTTTTCCCCTCTCAGTGACTTCCAGCCACAGGAGATATATGAAGAGCGCTCCGTGGCCAAAACGAGCAAATGGTCACTGGTAAGGGATGAAAACCCAGTCTGTACATGGCAGGGCTGGGAGGGGGTGGGAGAGACCCCATTTCAAGCTAGAAGAAGGGCGTGTGGTAGAGATCCAGTCTTAGCAGGTTGAAGGGATGCTTTGAGAACTTGTCCGGAAAAGCCATATGCATCGATCTTTGCAGTGGTAGTAGCAGTGACTTGGGTGGGTGGGATGAGTGACAATCCGGGCTCAACTACAAGTGACTCAGGCAAAGGTGGGAGACCCTCGCTATGGAGGAAGCATCATGGGAACTTTAGGGATGGGAAGTGCTGAGAGGGAAGAGGGGTGTGTCTACCTATCTTCCAACCTCGCTTCTTCATTCCGCTCTCCTGCCCCAAATCTCTCCCTCCCCCAGGGTTCTAGACTTTGATTTTGTTCTGGACTACCAAGCAGAAAACACATCCAGGAAGGGAGCAGTCTGGAGGGGAACTAGAGTGGGAAAGTCTTCTTTGGGGTAGATGGTGCACTCTTTCCCCCCTGCCACTTCTTGGCTCCACATGGCCCCCTTTCTGGTGTCATTGAAAAGGGCCTCAAAACACGGGTCTGCAGCATCAAGTGGCCAATAGCTCTGCCCAGCAAAGAGAAGAACTTAGCTAGGCTTTCCTTAATTAAAGGCACCATGAAAGAAACCACAGTGTCCCATGTAGCAGGAGGCCTGACTCTTCTTCGGGATCCTGCCACTCCAAATGTTGTGTAATAGCCATGATCTCACCCGACTGCCCAGGAATGGGCAGAAAGCTGGTTTCTGAGGTTCAGTAGATTCTTGGGTTTGGTTCCTCTCTGAGCCCAGTTACACGTTGGTAGACACGGTTTTGAGGTGCTAAGG
This sequence comes from Hemicordylus capensis, assembly GCF_027244095.1. Taxonomy (NCBI): domain Eukaryota; kingdom Metazoa; phylum Chordata; class Lepidosauria; order Squamata; family Cordylidae; genus Hemicordylus; species Hemicordylus capensis. The sequence continues at coordinate 36,241,510 of NC_069663.1, forward strand.
AGCCACCTCCTGCTTTAAGCTCCTCTGTTAAGAAGGACCTCTTGAAGGAGGGTTGACGTTTGGACCCCAGATGCCCTGGAAAGGTCAAGTGGGCACCAGAGCACCCATTCCTCTCTCCATTCTCATCCACAGAAGTCATTCTCGGACGGCTCCAGGATTCAGACGGTCAACACTGGGAACGAGATCCTGGAAGAAGCACATGCCATCAGTTCCCCGAGGAGGTAGAGTTTCTTCTTGAACTTTTGTGTAGGGAAGGTTTTCTGTCCCCCTGGCAGCCTGGATCTGGGATGTATCCAGTGCCGCTGACTGGCAAGAGGTGCAGGGCAGACAAAAACAACGTCTTCATACATTGTGTAGAAGCATTCACTCTTCCAAGAATGGTGGTGGTGATGTCCGTTAGCTTTAAGGGCACAGAGGATAGCTTCCTGGAGGCCTGCCGGATGGCTGTCCCCTATTGGAAGCAGAGTGCTGGGCTAGATGCATCTTTGGTCTGATCCAGCAAGGCTCCTCCGAGGTACTCATGCCATTGTATTTCTTCCTGCAGTGTCTTCACGGTTGAGGAGGATGGATGGTTTCTGCAGACCGTGGACACCGAATGGTCTTGTGAGGTAAGGAAACGATTCCAGTCGCTTTTGTGGATGGGCTGGTGGAGGAGTGAGGGGAGATTGCATCTCCACCGTCAGGAGACAGAGGGGGGTCAGATCCAGAAAGGGGAGGAAATCCAGCTGCTGCATGTTGGCCAGAGGAGTACAGTGGGAACGTCGTGGCTAGGGAAGGATTCTGCAACCCTCTGCCTCTCCTTCCAATGGCCACCTTTCTGGGTTTGTGTGCTTTGGATATGAGGCGTCAAACGGCTCCCAAGACCCTGAGATGGGTCAGGAGAGGAGAGGGTCTTCCTGGCAGATATCTTCCAGGTCTCTTGACTGAAGAGGCATTTCTGTAGAGACAATCATGGTCCCCTCAGGTAAAAACAGCCCACAGCAGGACAGATGGCCCTCACTCCGGACTCAGGGGCCCATCTTGTCTCTCCCCTTGGAAAGGCTGTGCTAACCCTGTTTCCTGGGGAGAGGAGAGAAGAGAAGAGGACATGAAGGGGTGGGATCAAGAAGACTCTCTGGGCCAAACTATTGATGCCAGTGGGTCCCGTTCCTCTTTGTTTCCATTCCCCATGAAAGGAATGCAGAAGAAATGACAACAAGCAGTTAGCATTCCATTCTGGAGCTCCCATGCAGTGATGTTTCTGTTAATGGCTGGTTTTTGGGAGGGAAAGAAAGAGATTTCACAGACCTACCTGTCATGCTGTCTTTGGACTAGAGCTCCAGAGTGCAGCCAACTGATTCTGATGGCCCTTTTGAAGGATGGTGGCCATTTTGCTGACCACAGTAGATCATCTTACAATGGAGGTTCATTGTTGGACATAGGATGAAACCAAATGGCCACAAGCATGTGGTGGCTGTGCCCTGGCACTCCCAACCAGTTAGAATTAGAACACATGGTTGCTTTTTAATAAGGTTTTTTTGTCTTTAGAAAAAAATCAAAATAATTTAAAGAAATAAAAATGAACTCAAAGAAAATGTCAGGGGGAAAACTCCCTACGAATCCTAGGCCCTAGGAAGATCAGAGTGAGTACACACATTGGAAACCTTTGTCTCATTTGCAGAGTCCTGACATCCAAGAGGCCACGATCCCAGAAGACAACACTAGGGATCAGGAGCTGGACGTGGAGAGCTTTGTCAGTTCCCCGAGGTACTCTTTTCTCACCTGGAGGGGCAGCTCCATCGCTCATGGAAGTAGAGGACCTTCCTTAGGAGCCCATGCAAGTTTTTTGGGGGGGAGGTGGTTAGTTTAGCAAGAAGCCAAGGGTGGAGAGAAGCTCCGAGCAGCATGGAGGATTGTTTCCATGGAGACAGGTGTCTCCATGCCCAGCCCGTGGGCTTCCTGCAGGCATCTGGCTGTCCACTCCTGGAAACAGGGTGTTGGGCTGCATGCCTCATCCATCTTATCAAGCAGAGCTCTTTCTAAGCACTCGTGTTCTGATCTCATGTGTCTTCTTTCTTTCTTTTCTTAGCGTCCAGAGGCCAAGCACCGTGTTGAGGAGGCTGCAAAACACCGCTGCTGACCAAGAGCCATCCCTTGGAGAGGTCAGGAAGCCTCAACATCCTTGGAAGGACTGTGGGTTGGGCGTGTGGGTCCCCCGTGTTGGCCAGGAGTAGAGAGCATGTGGAATGGCCCCAGTTTTTGATGCTGCCGGGTGGGCGGCCATCTTCTGACAGTCGTTTGCTTAAAGCTATGGTAAAGGGACAGCCATGCCCTTAACAACACTGCATCCCAATGGTGGCACGGTGGGGGTGATAGGATTAAAGAAGATGGCCCCAAGGAGATGGCGGCCATGGCCTTGACGTCCGGTCCAGATCTCACAGTTAAAGGTGGAGCATCCTGTTGCTTTAATGGCAACCATTGAAAAACAGTGACAAATAAATGAAGAATGAATAAAAATACAAAACAATAAGCAAACTCAACCAAACCAATGAGAAATGAACTAAATGGAAAGGGGAAAGAACTGGGAAAGAAAGAGGAAAGGAGACCCCATTTTGGCATGCTTTTGCACGTGCCTTTAGTGTCCTCACTAAGGAGCCGACTGAAAGCATGAAGTGGACTGGAAGTGGTCTTTTCCAGTCACCAGAGCCATCGGGGCCCCAGCTGAGTGAGGGAGCGCAACATGTCTTGGGGGGGGGGGGCGGCGGTTGATGCCTTTCCCCTCTGCCATTTGCATGAGTGCGCAAAGGCCTGAAATCAGCCCGACCGACCTCACTGCGAGGAAGGCGGGCACGAGAGAGGAGCTCTTTCGCCATCTCTCCCGCCCGCCTCCAGCCAGCACGCCTGGGCTCCAAAGTGGTTTTTAAGAAAATTGAAAATCAGGAAAGCGGGAGGAATTGTGTCCAGAACTGGACGATCCCCTTCCGGCCCACTTCCTGCGTTCAGCTCACCCGGTGATGACCGCTGGAAGGTGCCAGGCTGGCCATTTCCCTGCTGAAGCCTAGGAAGCCAATGCGAGGGCCAGAGCAGCCATTTCTCCCCCTTCTCTCCTTCACAGAGTTCTTCCTTCCCGGGGGCCGAGACTCCACCCGCCAGCGTGGAGGAAGAGGGGTCGGAAGGGGACTATGCCACCAGTTCCCCCAGGTACCTTTCTCAGCTGAAGGGCCGCTCCAGGGATCAGAGAGGCGGATCACCTTCCCCAGGAGCCTTGGTTGATTAGACATGTTCATGGAGGAGAAGCCAGTTGAAGACTATTACCCATGACAGCCAAGGAACCTCTGAATCTCCAGATTTCTCTCTCTCTCTCTCTTTCTCTCTCTCTTTCTCTCTCTCTCTCTCTCTCTGAATAAACACACTTTGATGCCACATGTAACCAGGTCTCAAGTGGTTCACAACCAACTAAATAGGTTGATGCACAAGGGCTCTTGGCATGCATTGATGTTCTTATGCCATGTCTCTCCTTTCTCCTCTCAGAGTCCAGAAGCCAAAGAAGTGGCTCATCAAGAAGATGATGATGAACACCTACACAGTGGAAGACTCGTCCTCTGCAGAGGTCAGAAATGACCCATTTCATCATCCATTTTTTCATGTGAACGGGCTCTAGGTTGTGTGTGTGTGTGTGTGTGTGTGTGTGCGTGCCCTGTTCCCCAGCAGGAGACAGAACATGGAATGGTTCTAGTTCTAGATGCTGCAGGATGGGAGGGATTGTGATTGGTGGGATGGGAGGAAATGCAGCTGAGGCATTGGAAAGGGGGCAAAAATGTGGTGAAAGGCTTTTCTTCTGGGCAGAGATGCCAAATGCCTTTTCTACCAAGAGGCACGTCTTATTTTAGAGCCGGATGTCTTCCCAACTGTCCCTTGGGCTTGGTTCCTCTCAGAAGCCTCGCAAGGTCAACGCAAGCCCTGGAACGCTCCCGTTTCTCTTCTCTCTCCTCCCCAGTGCTCCTCTACGGACGAGGACGACACGATGCATGAGATCAGCAGCATCGAGGACGAGGGGTGGGACTCTCCACCGACCCCCAGTTTGGCCAGGTAGGTACCCTCCTCTCAGCTGAAGGGCCTTAGGAGCCAGTAGGGAGCTGGGGGAGGAGAGCTGGTCTTGTGGTAGCAAGCATGGCTTGTCCCCATAGCTAAGCAGGGTCTGCCTTGGTTACATATGAATGGGAGACTTGATGTGTGAGCATTGGAAGAGATTCCCCTTAGGGGATGAAGCCGCTCTGGGAAGAGCAGAAGGTTTCAAGTTCCCTCCCTGGCAGCATCTCCAAGATAGGGATGAGAGAGATTGCTGCCTGTAACCTTGGAGAAGCCGCTGCCAGTCTGTGAAGACAATACTGAGCTAGATAGACCAATGGTCTGACTCAGTAGATGGCAGTTCCCTATGTTCCCTATGTTCCTATGGGGGGCTTTTAGCACAGTAAGCAGAAGGCTGCAGGGGACAGGGGCAGCTCCCCCATGTCTGAGCCCCACAGAGGGATGTTTCCTCCAACTTGCTCCCTGAGGACTCTGGAGGGGGAGTTCACCCAAGGAAGCCGATTGACAGCAGGTGCAAGACAGACACCAGCAAGTCTATTGCTGGCTATTAGCAGAGGGAGCTCCGAGACCCCCATGCTGTTGGCATGAGCGGGTGTTGGGGAGAAGGAGCAGGGGAGGGCTCCTGTCTCGATGCCCCCTTTGAACACTTCCCAGGGCTTCTCAGTGGGGAACGAAAGGCTGGACTTGGGAGATCTCTGGCCTGATGAAGTTCCCCTGCCAGCCACCTCCCAAGGGAGGCGAGATCCTTGCTTAGCATCTCTTTGGGTGCCCGTGTTCTTCTTCAGCTGGCTGCCATCTCCAACAGGACAGACCTTTGAGCAGCTTTTCTCTCTCCTCTCCTCTCTCAGGAACATCGACGAAGAGGAAAGAAGAGGACAGCTGGCCCCAGATTGGTTCTCCTCGGTCCATCTGGGAGAGGTAAGGGGTGCAAACCAAGGGTGACTTGACTCCACCCCTCTGCCCCTCCTTTCCTGCACTACACAGGATGGCGGCTTGGATGGCAGTCACTGTTCACACGGGAGTTGGAGACTTACCCTTTTCCCTTGTGGATGTCTTTCCCTTCCAGTTGACCTCATGCACCCTGAGCCAGAGGCAGCACCCTCCAGGCCCAGATGTGGGTGCAGACACCCATGGCACTGGCCTGGCCCTGGGGATTCTCCTGACCCATAACCGTCCCTCGGACTGTGTGCTGAGGCCTGACCCTCCTCTTCTTCGCAGGGGAGAGCAACAAAGAAGATCGGGGACGTCGTCCGGTGTGTGGAGTATGCCAGCGAGGTGGAGGAGAGGTTCCCCGAACTCCTGGTGGGCCTGGTCAACAAGATCCTCACCGGCCTGCAGAACACCACCGAGGGAGTCGGGAACCGAGACAGCCAAGACCTGCCTCCTCAGTAAGTCATGGCGGTGGGGAAAGCGGGGCCAGCAAGTCCTCCTTCCAGCACTCTGCGAGGACAGGCTAGGGTCATTTCTCCCATGTCCCACTCTGATGGGCGAGGAGCATTTCTGGCCTGTTGGGGTGACTCTGGCACGGTGGTCCCTTCCCTCAGCTCCACAGGGGAGACCCCAGAATTTGCAGCCCTCTTGGCTCTGCAGAGAGCCTAAAAATGCGTCTGCAGTGTTAAAAAACCAGCTGTGGGGAAAGTCACTTCACCCCTGTGGTCTCCCTCCCATGGTCCAACACAGTCGCTCCACCCTTGACACTACACCACCCCGCAAGGAGACACACACTTTGGTGACAGCAACCTTCTCTTCTCTGCAGGGAGACTGCGCAGATTGTCCGGACCCTGCTGGAGAGGGTGGCACAGGTGACCCCAGAGAAGACCTGCTGGGAATCCCTGTGCTCTCCGCAGAGCTGCCTCCAGGGTGTGGCCCTCTTGGTGAGGTAAGTAGGAGTGAATAGGAGATATCTCAGGAGGCCTGGGGGCTGGTGTGGTTTGGGTCAGGTCTGCTCTTTCTGGACCTTCCGCCCAGGACTCAGCAGGGTCTTTTGGTGTTTTGCAGGGCTCTCCTCCAGACACGGTCCTCCACAGTGGCCAGGCTGAAGGCATACCTGGCTTCCCTCTTCAGCCTGGACAAAGATCCAGAAGAGCATTCCCTCGCAGAGGTGGCCTTCTTTGTGGAGGTGAGCAGCGTCTTCCTCAGGGTGGGCTTCCCTGAGAGGAGGGTCTGGCCCCAGAGGCTAATGGATGTTTTCCTCCTTTCCCTCTTTTAGCTGCTCCTGAAAGACCAAGACTTTGCTGCCTTAGAGAAGACCTGGACGCTCCTGGTAGCGTGGCTAGTCCACCCCAGCCAGAACATCTGCTACCTGAGCGAAAGGGGACTTCTCCAAATTTATGGCACCCTGAAGGCGGTGAGTGACATCCCTGGGCATGGAGCATCCCTAGGCATGGAGACTCCTCTCTTTGGGGAGCCCTTCCTGAGGCTGGTGCTCCTAGGCATCCCCAGGTGTGATGGGGAGATTTCTCCAGTTGGGTGGATTCAGTCTGTGGAACCCTTGCCACAGGACGAAGGAGAAATGCTTAAGGGAAGGCACAGGAATGCATCTCTCAGTAGGAGCCTGATTCCCCACGTGCTCCAATGCCGCATTCTCCCCGCTCTTTGTGCCTCTGGGATGGCTTGAGTCATCTCCTCCCCAAGGCAGTGGATGGTGGCCAAGCAGCATCAAACACGGACAGCTCTGTGGTGCGTTTAGCAGCGGGTGGACTAGCATGTGTTTTCAAGGATCCACCTTTTCCCTCCCTAGGCCAAGAAAGCCCAGGATTTTAGTGCCGGGATCCTGGGAGGGCTCAGGACCTCCAGTCTGGAAGCCACTTTGGGGGTCCTGGCCTTCATGGAGCGGCTGAGGCACTGTCCATCAGAACACCAGGCCACGGTGAATGCTGTCCTGGCTGCCCTGTGCCGCCCTCTCTTCCACCACGTGAGTACTTGCACGCCAGCCCTCCGCCCCGGCTCTATGAGGGCCGGCCAACCTGCAGGTTCCGACTGGGTTGGAGAAGGGAAACCAGAAACCCCCTAGAGACCCATGCAAGCTCTTCATCAATTATGGAGGTGAGGAATTCCTCCCTAATAACAAGCCCTGTTCTTCTTTGTAGGAGGAGGCTAAGATCCGAAGGGCAGCCATGAGGACCCACCTGGATCTCCTGCAGCACCGCCACCACCACCACAAGGGTAGAGAGGAGAACATCACGACCCTCATCGCGGTGCTGATGCATGTGGAGGATGAAGACCTGGAGGTAGCACAGGTGAGGGCCCACTTCTTCCTGCCACCCCTATGAAGGTGTTTAGGCTTCCCCAAGTCCAGCCACCCAGTGGCAGGCTCCAGAGTTAGCCTCATGGGGTGGTGAATCCACAAGCTGTCCTGCTGTGGTTTGGCCCATCCAGGCCCTACTCCTTGAAGCCCCCTAAGAGGTTTCTTGGAATCCCTTGGCAGCCTTTTTCACTCCCATTCCGTTCTTTCTTTTGGCAGGCTGCGAAGGACAATCTGAGCCTCCTGGCGGAAGCCCTCCTATGGCACCTGGAGGGCAGGCTGCTGGCGCGGGACTCTTACAGCCTGCAGGAGCTGCTCCACAAGATCGCCAAGCGTCTGGTAAGGGCAGCCCCTTCCTGTCCATCCCTCGGCTCAAATGGCTCAAGGACCTTTGGGCGATGCTTTGCTCACTCGGGATTTGTCTTTGCTCTTGATCCCAGATTCGGCAGCTCGGCACAGAGGACGCCGTGGAGATGGAGGCCACCAAGATCCTGGGCTTCTTCCGCAGCGAGCAGCCTTCAGTGAGGAGAACGGCTGCCCTGCTGATCGGTAAGCGAAACAAGACTTTTGGGTCTCCCTTAGTGGGTCGTCTTGGTGGGCAAAGGTTCATTCTCTTGGAAGGCACTGCCAGAAGGGTGTGGAGGGGCAGGAGCTGTTCCCTCCCCAGGAGGACTGGCCCAGTGAGCGTTAGCGAGGTCTCTTGGCTTAATTTCCTTCCAAGGTGACGTAAGAGTCCCGGGAGGAATGGCTCAATCTGTCAGTCCCAGAGGGAGCAGAGAGGGGAGGACTTCCTCTCCTGAATGATGGGAAGTGGGCTGTCCATGCGCAGGGTCCTGAACTGTGGTCCCATTTCCTTCCACCCTTGTTTTTAGGTCACCTGGTCCACAAAAAGGGCAGCATCCTCACTGAAGGGAACATAGAGACCTTCCATGCTGGTAAGTGCCGGTTTCTGGGTGGGAAGGGGAAGTTTCTGTGAGGGGAGAGGCCTAGATTTAGGGACCACAGAGCTGGAATGGGCCACCTGTCCCCTCAAATGGAAGGTCCCGCTTGCATCCTCAGGGATGCTCAGCAGTAGGGTTTCCCAGAGTGCAGGGGAGAAAGAGTCAGGACTTGCGCCCTCTTGGTGTGGAAATGGTGGGGCTTGGCCAAGGGTGGGGTGATCTCTTCATGCCATTTCTGAACCTTCTCCTTCATCCCTCCAGCGCTGGAGAGCTTGCTTGGCGACCATGACCCCGAGGTCGGGAGAGTTGCCTGCAAGACAGAGAAGATTGTGAAGAAGGCCTTTTCCCTCCACTCCCGGCACGGGCTGCGGGCTGCCGTTCGGCGCTTGTGGGCGGGCTGTAAGAAGAAGAGACACCCGCCAGAGTACGGTGATCTCTCCACCTGACCGACTGGTGAGTAGACCAAGGCAGGGCTTCACTTGAAGGGGCCCCGATGGTTAGGGAGGGGGCTGGGGCTGCAGGAAGGGTGGGCAGGAATCTGGGCAACCCTCCCTCGTGTTGGAATGCCATCTTCGGACATTGTGGCCAGTTGTACAAGTAGCCCAAGGGAAAGAGGAAATCTCTCTCTTCCCTCTGGGAAATGAGGACACGGATATTCTGCCAGGAGTCCCTGGTGCTGGGTGGTGTCATGGGGGAGAGTGTGAGAAGACCCCCAATCTCTGAACCAATGTCCTTCTCTCTTTCCAGGAACAACAGCCCCGTGCTCTCCCCTTGAAGATCAGCAGCTGAAGGGAGGTTCAGGAAAGACCGTGCAGCGCAGGGGCCTCCCAGAAGACCTCCTCCAACCGCGTGGACACAAGATCTGTCCACAAGAAGACATCCAGCAGGGAAGTGCAGTTCTGTCTGAGGAGTGAGGGGGAAGCAGGCTCCACTCCCCTGGCCCAAGGAAGCCCCGCCTCTGGGGTGCAGAAGCCCCTCCCCTAGCTTCTGCTGGCAGGCAGTGGGAGGAGGCTACAGCACCACCCTGCCCCCAAGTGGCCCTTTGGAACCATTCTTGGGCTTCCCTTGGGTCCGGGGAGGCTGTGTGGCCCCAGCAGGAGGGCAAGGTCACCGCCTCCCTCCATTCCCACCAGCTGGCCAGGGAGCGCTCCCTCCTCCTTCCGCTTTTCTCCCCTTCCCCAGCGGCCTGGCTTCCCCTGGCAGGGGAAGCACCATCCAGGCATCCGCCCCCTCCCCTGCCGAGGGTGTGCTCCTCCCCCCCTCCACTCCCGCAGCCACGCCTCACTCCCCCCTCCGCTCCCTCCTCATTCCTCCTCAAACCGGTGCAGCAGCAGAGGAGCCCGGGAGACTCTGGGGGCCCCCTGCAGCCCCAGTAGCGCCCCCTGGTGCTGCCCGGTGGCAGGCCAGAGAATCCTCCTCTCCCTCCTGCTCCATGCTGTGGCTGCACAGTGGGGAGCCCGAGGTCAAGCAGAATTCTCTGGCTTGCCCCCCCCTCAACCCCCAGCCCCCTGCCCAATCCCCACTTGCTGGGCTGCCGGAGTGGAAAGGGAGGAGGAGCAGGGCAACCCCACTGATGCTGCTTTGTGCTTCTTGCAGGCTTGTGCTGCTGCTGGGCGGCTGGAGGAGTCGATCCGCCCCAGAAGAGGAGACCAAGTGAACGTGCCTGCAAGGAGCGGGGGTGGGGTGGGGTTGGGGGCTGGCTGGGACTCCCCCCAATTTTGTTTGCCCTGCCATTCCCTTCTTCTGTGTGACCCTGGGCTTCCTCCCTCCCCTCCTTCCCTTCCTCCCTCCCCCTCCCTCCCAGGGACAGAATGGGCTTTGCTGGTCGTCCCATTGGGGGCCGAGTAGGAATTTTTGGCTTTCCAACAGATTGGCCGAGATGGAAAGTTTTTTTGCCTACTCCATTCTGTCCTGTTTTGTTTCCTTTAGTTAGAAAGTTAAGTGATGACTTGTATCCTAATTAAGTATATGAATAAAGTTGCCCCTTTTGTTAAAAACCATCCCATCGTTTCTGAGTTCCTCTTTTCTTCTCGTCTCCCTTGGAGCGTTTGTGCCCACAGACTCCCAAGCTCACCTCTTGGCTGAGGGAGACGCTGCTACACTGCTGCAGGTCCATGCAAATGCCTCTTGCTTGGAAGCACTCACTCAGACAATTGGCTTGGATCACTCCAGAGGAGCCCACTTGAGGTTTGCCGCCAATGAGGTTTGCTGAGCACAGGATCCTGGGAGCAAGCTGCACCTTCCAATCGAGTGCCCGGAAAGCACAGCCTTGGCAAGGCCTGGCAAACTTACAAACCAAGGCCAAAATTCAATTAAAATGAAACCAAGGCAGACCCTGCTTAGCTAAGGGGACAAGTCACGCTTGCTACCACAAGACCAGCTCTCCTCTCCTCTGAGACGGGCGCTCTAGGCACCCGTCTCTGTGTGCACGCAGGCAACAAGCAGCCCAAGCACCCATCTGATCCCAGTGCCGGGGTAAAGGGCACGCTCGCACCCTCAACTTTGTCTAAAGGCTGGGCTTCAAAGTGGGGTTAGGCGGGCCAGCAGTGCCAGGGATGCCTGCGCTGCAGACGAGCAGCCTGGCTTAAACTGCTTCTTCTGGGAACCGTCTTCCTGAGAAACATAGCTAGGACAGTGAAGAGGGGAGCAGACCGCAGGAGAGAAGCGACCCCCACCCCCACCCCGGTCAGTCAAGAGCAGAGAGCAGGAAATCTGGTCCCTTCCCCATTCACAAAGGCAGGGGGTTCTCCAAGGCACCATTGCTGTGGAGACGGATGGGGCTCTCCTGTGCCGCAGCGGTGAGTTCCAGAGGTTCCTGGTAGAGTGGCGAGCAGCAAAAGATGGATCCCCTGGACGAGAACATGGCAGCACCGTGTGTGTGTGTGTGTGTGTGTGTGTGTGTGTGTCTGATTGCCCTGAAAAGTGCCTGACCCAGTTTTTGCTTCTCTCCTCAAAGGGGCCGGAAGGTGGTCATGGCGCCAAGCCAGTGGGCTTGTGGAGATCCTATCAGGACACGAGACTTGAAAGCCATCTGCTGCGCTTGGCTTAGTGGCCACAATGACTGGGAATAAAGCCCTGCTCTGACCTGAAGGAAGGAGGTTCCTTGCCTGGACCCCAATTGACACACACACACCTCCTCTGCCAAGCCTTCTGCTCCTCAGCAGCTCTATTACCCACATTTAGTGGGCGCCTCCCTCATGCCCTGTAACACCTGTGTGGAGAAGTCTCCCTTTGAAGACCCGGGGGGCCAAATGTTCAGAATATTCCTCCTGCCCCTTGGAGGAAAGGCACGGTCCTTTTTGTCCCCTTCCATGTGTGCTCAGGGATGGACTTCACACTGGATCCTGCAGGGTTGCCAACCTTTTTGCTAGCCTGGCTCCTGTGCCTTGAAAAAGAGCTTGACAGTCCAAAATTAAGCAGATGAAGCTTTTGCTGCAATGGAAATGAAGAGATGGGGAAATCTTCATCAGTTTAATTTCGATATGCCAGGTTTCCTGTAAAAGCATAAGAGCAGGAGCAGGTCGAGAGTTGGCAACCCTGCCTGCTGGTGCCTCGTGCCCACCACTGGGCCTGGGAGTTCCGCCATCCTTGTTTAGATCCAAATATGGCAGTTGCTGGAGGGGGGGTCCCCGTCCGGGAGTGTTTACCGGTCGCCATGGCGCTGTGGTTCCGACGGATCCTGATGGGGCTGGAGGTTCCGCTGCTGCCTTCAAACTCTCTGGACTCGACTGTTGGCAGGAGGATTTTCTGGCCTCTCCTGCTGCTCACGGCATATTTCCGTCCCATTTTGGCCGTGAGGGAGCGCAGAACATGGCCTCAGGCAAGGAGTCCAGAGTGAGTGTCCACCGCCCTGCCCCAAATAGGTTCAGTGTAGGGTGGGGGGGGGACCCAGAGGGGTTGGATTTGGGTCCAGGTGGAGACATTTAGGAAGTGAGACTGTCCTGGACCCTTTGAGCTGACCAAGGTGGGCATGAATGAACTGGCCCAGCGCACCTTCACAAGGTCTTCATGGAGCACCAGCCCCCCATGGATGGCTCAGAGCTCCATCAGCCCCTTCCCTCCTCCAGGACCTCATCCAGCGAGAAAGCACAGAGTGGAGCCACCTGCACAGAACGGGGAAGGGGCTCCCGGCCTCTCCGAGATCCCCACAGTTTTCCCCTTCAGAGGGGCAGGGTGGCCATATGAGGGTCGAAGAAAACAACACTGGTCATTCTTGGTAGTTGAGCATGACTGGAATGGATGGTGAAAAGATCCCAGGCTCAGGAGCATTTAAGCATCCAGCAACACCCCTGCAGCGAAGCTCCCCCTCTCTCTTTCTCTTTGGATAGATGGTGATGACCTCCATTTTTTGGAAGGCTTTTTCCTCTGTAGCTTTGCATGGGATTATATGAGTTCTATTGTTTGTTAGCCATTATTTTTAAATTAAAAGGAAGATATCAATTTAATGGAATGCGGGGGGGGGGGAGGAAGGAGGATAGAAATGGCGAATTCTGCCAAGTGGGAGTTGCAGGTTCTGTGGAGGATGGGAATTGCCCCCTCTTGATGAAGGGGGTGGGGGGGGACCCCCAGGGGTTGGATTTGGGTCAAGGTGGAGACATTTAGGAAGCTAGACTGTCCTGGCCCCTCTGGGCTGACCTTGTAGGGCAGGAAGGGACTGGTCCAGCCCATCTTCACGGGGTCTTCATGGAACAGCAGCCCCCCATCGATGGGTCAGAGCCCCATCAGTCCCCTCCGTCCTTCAGGACCTTATCCAGCGAGGAAGTGCAGAGTGGAGCCACCTGCACAGAGGAAGGGAAGGGGTTTCTGGTCTCTCCGAGATACCTGCAGCTTCCCCCTTCAGAGGGGCAGGATGGCCATATGAGGGACTTGAAGAAAACAACACTGGTCATTCTTGGGTAAAAGAAATGAAATGTTGAGGAGGGGGGATGGAGGAAGGATAGAAAGGGCCAGTTCTGCCAAGGGGGAGTCGCAGGTTCTGTGTAGGATGGGAATTGCCTCTCTTGATGTGGCATGGCTCCTCTGCTCTGAGCAAAAGCGTGACCTGTTTGAGCTGGTGAAGCCATTTCTAGGCTAAGGAGATGGGAAACTGCTTCACTAGCTTAAGATCTGCATGTCAGGCATCTGCTGAAGTCACAGGAGCCGGACCAGTTAACGAGTGGGCAACCCTGCCTCTTGATGCCTTGTGCCCACCACTGAGGCTGGGAGTTCCGCCATCCTTGTTTAGATTCAAATATGGCAGTTGCTGGAGTGGGGATCCCCGGCCGGGAGTGTTTACCGGTCGCCATGGCACTGAGGTTCTGATGGATCCTGATGGGGCTGGAGGTTCCGTTGCTGCCTTCAAACTCTCCGGACTCGACCGTTGGCAGGAGGACTTTCTGGCCTCTCCTGCTGCTCACGGCAAATTTCCGTCCCATTTTGGACGTGAGAGAGTGCAGAACATGGCCTCAGGCAAGGAGTCCAGAGTGAGTGTCCATGGACATGCCCCAAATATGTCAATGAGATGGGGGGGAGACCCCCAGGGGTTGGATTTGGGTCCAGGTAGAAACATTTAGGAAGTGAGACTGTCCTGGCCCCTTTGGGCTGATCCTGTTGGGCAGGAAGGGACTGGCCCAGCCCTTCTTCACGGGGTCTTCATCAGGGGTGTATCAAGCATGGGTCAGGCTGGGCATGTGCCCCGGAAGCCACATGAAGGGGGGGCACCATTTTTAAAAATTAAAAATCAATAAATAATGGCCACCAAAAACAAAATGGCCACTGCACATGCTCAAATGACTTCTCTGTGGCCCTAGGTCATGCCAAGCCTCACAGAGGCCATTTGAGCATGCGCTGTGGCCATTTTGTTTTCAGTGGCCATTTTTTAAAAACAAAATTTATTTTAATAAATGGCCACTGCACATGCTCAAATGGTCCCTGTGGGGCCCTAGAGGCTAGAGGATAGAGGGGAACATTTGCTTACCCCAAATGGCCTTTACCAAGCCCCCCGAAGGGGCGACAGGTAATTTTTTAAATAATAATAATAATAATATAAGTCACTGTACACATATTTAGTTTGGCACTATGTATGGAGAATCGGGGCTTGTGAATGCTGAGCTGAAGCTTATGAGCTAGGATTGTATTCATTTGCTCTTACTTTGCTTCTTGTGATAAGTGAGTTAAATGTAATGTCTTAATAATATGGCTATTAATGGTGAGTTTGTCTTTGAATCAGTGTGAAATCCTTAGTATTAAGGCCCACTGGGAGTTTCTTGCTCTCTTTCTCTCATTTTAACTGTCTTTCTGAAAGACTAGAATATATTCCAAGCAGTGACACAGTTTACTCTGCATATCCTTAAATTATTTTCAGAGTATCTGGGGAAAATCAAATTCTCCATTTATTTTAAAAACTGATTTAATAGTGATGCTACAATGCATAGTAGAGAATGAGACAGGCACTTCTCTTTAGTTTTCCAAGTATACCTCCACATAGTATTTGGGTATTTCATGAGCTGCAGCATACTGAAATGTGTAGTTTCCCAGCAATTTTTGGACTGGCTATATCCACTGCTAAATAGTTTTTGAGATATTAAAAGATTAACAAGCTTGACTTGTATTTTTCAGCTGTTATTATGGTAAAGTTATCTGAAAGATGGGTGTCAGATGTTTGGACAGGGGGCGCAATTTCAGTGCTTGCCCCAGGCGCTATTTCCCCTAGATACGCCTCTGGTCTTGGATGGCTCAGAGCTCCACCAGCCCCCTCCCTCCTCCAGGACCTCTTCCAGTGAGGAAGCACAGAGTGGAGCCTCCTGCACAGAACAGGGGAAGGAGCTCCTGGCCTCTCCGAACTCCCTGCAGTTCCCCCTTCAGAGGGGCAGGATGGCCATATTAGGAACTTTAAGAAAACAATACTGGTCATTCTTGGGGGATGAGCATGACTGGGATGGATGGTCAAAAGGGCCCAGGCTCAGGAGGATTTTAAACATCCTGCAAGACCCCCGCTGCGAGGCTCTCTCTCCTTCTCCCACTTTGGACAGATGGTGACGACCTCCTTGTTTTGGAAGGCTTCTTCCTCTATAGCTTTGCATGGGATTATATGAATTCACTATTTTTCAATTAAATGTAAGATATAAATTTAATGGAATGGGGTTGGGGAGAAGGAGAGAGGATAGAAATGTCCAGTTCTGCCAAATGGGAGTTGCCGGATATGTGGAGGATGGGAATTGCCCTCTCTTGATGTGGCCTGGCTCCTCTGCTCTGAGCAAAAGCGTGACCAGTTTGAGCAGGTGAAGCCATTTCAAGCCTAAAAAAGAAACAGTGGTGTTCTAATTCTAACTGTGGTTGGGAGTGCCAGGGCACATTGAGTTTCATGCTATGTCCAACAATGAACCTCCATTGTGATCAGCAAAAAGGCTGCCATTTTGGCTGCGAGAGAGCACAGAACATGGCCTCGGGCAAGGAGTCCAGAGTGAGTGTCCACCGACATGCCCCATATAGGTTAATGGGGTGGGGGGGAGACCCCCAGGGTTGGATTTGTGTCCAGGTGGAGACATTTAGGAATTGAGACTATCTTGGCCCCTTTGGGCTCACCCAGGTGGGCAGGAAGTGCAAGCCCATCCCATCTTCACTGGGTCTTCATGGAGCACCAGCCCCCCATGGATGGGTCAGAGGCCTGTCAGCCCCCTCCCTCCTCCAGGACCTCATCAAGAAAGGAAGTGCAAAGTGGAGCCACCTGCACAGAGGAAGGGAAGGGGCTCCTGGCCTCTCCGAACTCCCTGCAGTTCCCCCTTCAAAGGGGCAGGATGGCAATATGAGGGACTGGAAGAAAACAACACTGGTCATTTTTGGGAACTGAGCATGACTGGACTGGATGGGCAAAAGGGCCCAGGCTCAGGAGCATTTAAGCATCCAGCAACACCCCTGCAGGGTCTCTCTCTCTCTCTCTCTCTCTCTTTCTCTCTCTCTGGTTAGATGGTGATGATGCCCTCCTTGTTTTGGAAGGTTTCTTGCCTGTAGCTTTGCATGAGATTATATGTTCTGCCAAGTGGGCGTCGCAGGTTCTGTGGAGGATGGGAATTGCCCCCTCTTGATGAAGGGGGTGGGGGGGAGACCCCCAGGGGTTGGATTTGGGTCCAGGTGGAGACATTTAGGAAGCGACACTGTCCTGGCCCCTCTCATTGCCCTGTAACACCGGTGTGGAGAAGTCTCCCTTTGGAGACCTGAGGGGCCAAATGTTCAGAATATTCCTCCTGCCCCTTGGAGGAAAGGCACGGTCCTGTTGTCCCCTTCCATGTGTGCTCAGGGATGGACTTCAGTCTGGATCCTGCAGGGTTGGCCTGCAGGGTTGCCAACCTTTTTGCTAGCCTGGCTCCTGTGCCTTGAAAAAGAGCTTGACAGTCCAAGATCAACCAGATGAAGCTTTTGCTGCAATGGAAATGAAGAGATGGGGAAATCTTCACCAGTTTAATTTCTATATGCCAAGTTTCCTCTAAAAGCATAAGAGCAGGAGCAGGAAGAGAGTTGGCAACCATGCCTGCTAGTGCCTCGTGCCCACCACTGGGCCTGGGAGTTCCGCCATCCTTGTGTACATTCAAACATGGCGGTTGCGGGGGGGGGGGGCAGCCGGGAGTGTTTACCGGTTGCAACGGATCCTGATGGGGCTGGAGGTTCCGCTGCTGCCTTCAGTCTCTCTGGACTCGACCGTTGGCAGGAAGACTTTCTCTCCTCTCCTGCTGCTCACGGCAAATTTCCGTCCACTTTTCGTCGTGAGGGAGCGCAGAACATGGCCTCAGGCAAGGAGTCCAGAGTGAGTGTCCAGCACCCAGCCCCAAATAGGTTCAATGTTTGGTGGGAGCGGGTGAGACCCCCAGGGGTTGGATTTGGGTCCAGGTGGAGACATTTAGGAAGTGAGACTGTCCTGGCCCCTTTGAGCTGACCTTGTAGGGCAGGAAGGGACTGGCCCAGCCCATCTTCACGGCGTCTTCATGGAGCAGCAGCCCCCCATCGATGGGTCAGAGCCCCATCAGCCCCCTCCCTCCTCTAGTGCCTCATCCAGCAAGGAAGTGCAGAGTGGAGCCACCTGCACAGAGGAAGGGAAGGGGTTCCTGGCCTCTCCGAGCTCCCTGCAGCTTCCCCCTTCAGAGGGGCAGGATGGCCATATGAGGGACTTGAAGAAAACAACATTGGTCCTTCTTGGGTAAAAGAAATGAAATGTTGAGGAGGGGGATGGAGGGAGGACTGAAAGGGCTATTTCTGCCCAGGGGGAGTCGCAGGTTCTGTGGAGGATGGGAACTGCCCCCTCTTGATGTGGCCTGGCTCCTCTGCTCTGAGCAAAAGCTTGACCAGCTTAGCCCAAAGAGATGGGAAATGCATCACCAGCTTGATATCTGCATGCCAGCCTTCTGCTGAAGTCACAGGAGCAGTATTAGTGAGAGAGTTGGCAACCCTGCCTCCTGGTGCCCCATGCCCACCACTGGGCCCTGGGAGTTCAGCTAACTGAGCCAAGATACACCTTTCAAAGTGTTGATGCTCTCATATTTAGCAGGGGGAGAGCAACTTGTCCCCTCCATCCCCAGCACAGCATCTCTCCGGTGGTGTTGCTGGCATCTGCTTGATGTTTCTTTTTGGACGGAGAGCCCTTTGGAGACAGGGGACCATCTTATTCAGGTCTTCTTGATTTATTTCTCTGTGTAAACCACTTTGAGTACTTGGGTTGGAGAGTGGAATATACATCTCTGTAGTAGCCGACGGACTTGTTTAGATTCAAAAAGTGGCCGTTGCTGAGCTGCATCCCAGGGCTTGGTATGTTGACCTGGTCGCCATGGCGCTGGGGTTCAGATGGATCCTGATGCGGCTGGAGGTTCCGCTGCTGCCCTGGGAGCCCCTGGACTCGACTGGTGGCAGGAGGGCGTTGCGGTCTCCCCTGCGGCTCACGCCAAATCTGGTCCATTTGGGGCCATGTGGGAGCGCTGAACATGGCCTCCGGCAAGGGGTTTAGAGGGAGGGTTCACCACCCTGCCCCAAAGAGGTCCAATGTGGGGGTGGGGGGAGAGACCACCAAAGTTCTCAAAGCGGTTTGATGAGACATCTAGGATGGGAGTCTCCACTGGCTGCTTAGGAATGACCCCGGTGGGTGTGAAGTGGCCCAGCCCATGCTCACTCCTGCTCTCCTCTCTCCTTGGCAGGACATGGGAGAAGGATGCCCCTTACTCCGCGGCATGGGCAGCCTTGATGGGGCTACTCCTGTGGCTCCTCTCAGGTATGTCCTCCTGTTCCTCCTGGGTTATCTGGGCCCATTCTTGATTAATGGCACCTTGGATTTGGGACCCTCTCAAGAAACATGGCCCCTGCCAGGGTTTCATTGTTGGAGATCCAGCTCCAGATGCCATCGGCCTTTGCCACCAGTAACCCTGATGACCACGACAGGTCTCTCTCTGACCAAGACGTAGCCAGAAGTCAGATAGAGGTCTTTTCCTCTCAGCATCTACTTCTGAATAAAGCAGATTAGTTTAACCTTGTGTGAATCTCCCTGCTTATCATGGACAAGCTGTTGCCCCTGAGACCCTGTTGACTTCTGCTGTAATGGGAGTGAAATAGCTGCTGAATACTCTGCCATAGAAGTCATGACCCCCAACATTCATAAGCCCAACCCCCAAGGGGTCCCTGTTTTCAAGGGGCACCCAGTCTATGTTCTGACTATTGGAATGTGGGAAAGACATCAGAGAATGACAGCAAAGGCAGGCAAAGGGAGTTCCAAAGGAGAAGAGCCAATCAGTCTGAGCTACCTGGGTTTTGGGGGAGGATCCAGGGATTCAGGCACAGGAGGCAGGGGAGGGTTCTCGTGCACAATTTGCTCTCTAGGGTTTCAAATGAGGATGGGTGGGGTGGGGGGATCGGTCCCCTAGTCTGCTCTCTGAGGACTGAGGGGCTGTGGGGCTCCATGGGCTGGTGGGCCTGGCCCACCATTTCTCAATGCCTGGATTCCAGGTGAGCCCTGCAGCCACCCAGAGCGTGAGGCTGGAGCCAGGGTGTGGCTGGCTGCTCCTTCAGGGCTGGATCCGCTGGTGCCTCCTTGAGTGGTTGCAGGGCAAAGGGAGCAGTTGAGATGGGGAGTGATGGAAGCCCCTCTGGGGGCCAGAGGAGTGGGTTGTGGCAGCCCCTCGGAACAGGTGATGCTGAGTCAGACCATTGCTCTACTCTGACCAGTAGCCGCTCTCCAAACCCCAACCAAGGGAGCTGAGCTGTTTTAGAGGTTTTAAAAGTAGGCAGTATATACATATATATAAATCCAATGAATGAATGAATGAATGAATGAATCAGGAAAGAAGGAAAGAAAGAAAGAAAGAAAGAAAGAAAGAAAGAAAGCCCTTTATGTTGTGGAGAGCTGGGAGGGTATATAAATAAAATAAAATAAAATAAAATAAAATAAAATAAAATAAAGAAAGTAAGTAACCCTTATGTTGCAGGGAGCTTGGAGGGTTCTTGCCTTCACCCCAGCCCACTGCTGGAAACTGGCTACTCCGGGTTCCTTCGACACACTCTCTCACTCACTTGTGTCTTTTGTCCTTTTCCCCTCTCAGTGACTTCCAGCCACAGGAGATATATGAAGAGCGCTCCGTGGCCAAAACGAGCAAATGGTCACTGGTAAGGGATGAAAACCCAGTCTGTACATGGCAGGGCTGGGAGGGGGTGGGAGAGACCCCATCTCAAGCTAGAAGAAGGGCGTGTGGTAGAGATCCAGTCTTAGCAGGTTGAAGGGATGCTTTGAGAACTTGTCCGGAAAAGCCATATGCATCGATCTTTGCAGTGGTAGTAGCAGTGACTTGGGTGGGTGGGATGAGTGACAATCCGGGCTCAACTACAAGTGACTCAGGCAAAGGTGGGAGACCCTCGCTATGGAGGAAGCATCATGGGAACTTTAGGGATGGGAAGTGCTGAGAGGGAAGAGGGGTGTGTCTACCTATCTTCCAACCTCGCTTCTTCATTCCGCTCTCCTGCCCCAAATCTCTCCCTCCCCCAGGGTTCTAGACTTTGATTTTGTTCTGGACTACCAAGCAGAAAACACATCCAGGAAGGGAGCAGTCTGGAGGGGAACTAGAATGGGAAAGTCTTCTTTGGGGTAGATGGTGCACTCTTTCCCCCCTGCCACTTCTTGGCTCCACATGGCCCCCTTTCTGGTGTCATTGAAAAGGGCCTCAAAACACGGGTCTGCAGCATCAAGTGGCCAATAGCTCTGCCCAGCAAAGAGAAGAACTTAGCTAGGCTTTCCTTAATTAAAGGCACCATGAAAGAAACCACAGTGTCCCATGTAGCAGGAGGCCTGACTCTTCTTCGGGATCCTGCCACTCCAAATGTTGTGTAATAGCCATGATCTCACCCGACTGCCCAGGAATGGGCAGAAAGCTGGTTTCTGAGGTTCAGTAGATTCTTGGGTTTGGTTCCTCTCTGAGCCCAGTTACACGTTGGTAGACACGGTTTTGAGGTGCTAAGGAGCCACCTCCTGCTTTAAGCTCCTCTGTTAAGAAGGACCTCTTGAAGGAGGGTTGACGTTTGGACCCCAGATGCCCTGGAAAGGTCAAGTGGGCACCAGAGCACCCATTCCTCTCTCCATTCTCATCCACAGAAGTCATTCTCGGACGGCTCCAGGATTCAGACGGTCAACACTGGGAACGAGATCCTGGAAGAAGCACATGCCATCAGTTCCCCGAGGAGGTAGAGTTTCTTCTTGAACTTTTGTGTAGGGAAGGTTTTCTGTCCCCCTGGCAGCCTGGATCTGGGATGGATCCAGTGCCGCTGACTGGCAAGAGGTGCAGGGCAGACAAAAACAACGTCTTCATACATTGTGTAGAAGCATTCACTCTTCCAAGAATGGTGGTGGTGATGTCCGTTAGCTTTAAGGGCACAGAGGATAGCTTCCTGGAGGCCTGCCGGATGGCTGTCCCCTATTGGAAGCAGAGTGCTGGGCTAGATGCATCTTTGGTCTGATCCAGCAAGGCTCCTCCGAGGTACTCATGCCATTGTATTTCTTCCTGCAGTGTCTTCACGGTTGAGGAGGATGGATGGTTTCTGCAGACCGTGGACACCGAATGGTCTTGTGAGGTAAGGAAACGATTCCAGTCGCTTTTGTGGATGGGCTGGTGGAGGAGTGAGGGGAGATTGCATCTCCACCGTCAGGAGACAGAGGGGGGTCAGATCCAGAAAGGGGAGGAAATCCAGCTGCTGCATGTTGGCCAGAGGAGTACAGTGGGAACGTCGTGGCTAGGGAAGGATTCTGCAACCCTCTGCCTCTCCTTCCAATGGCCACCTTTCTGGGTTTGTGTGCTTTGGATATGAGGCGTCAAACGGCTCCCAAGACCCTGAGATGGGTCAGGAGAGGAGAGGGTCTTCCTGGCAGATATCTTCCAGGTCTCTTGACTGAAGAGGCATTTCTGTAGAGACAATCATGGTCCCCTCAGGTAAAAACAGCCCACAGCAGGACAGATGGCCCTCACTCCGGACTCAGGGGCCCATCTTGTCTCTCCCCTTGGAAAGGCTGTGCTAACCCTGTTTCCTGGGGAGAGGAGAGAAGAGAAGAGGACATGAAGGGGTGGGATCAAGAAGACTCTCTGGGCCAAACTATTGATGCCAGTGGGTCCCGTTCCTCTTTGTTTCCATTCCCCATGAAAGGAATGCAGAAGAAATGACAACAAGCAGTTAGCATTCCATTCTGGAGCTCCCATGCAGTGATGTTTCTGTTAATGGCTGGTTTTTGGGAGGGAAAGAAAGAGATTTCACAGACCTACCTGTCATGCTGTCTTTGGACTAGAGCTCCAGAGTGCAGCCAACTGATTCTGATGGCCCTTTTGAAGGATGGTGGCCATTTTGCTGACCACAGTAGATCATCTTACAATGGAGGTTCATTGTTGGACATAGGATGAAACCAAATGGCCACAAGCATGTGGTGGCTGTGCCCTGGCACTCCCAACCAGTTAGAATTAGAACACATGGTTGCTTTTTAATAAGGTTTTTTTGTCTTTAGAAAAAAATCAAAATAATTTAAAGAAATAAAAATGAACTCAAAGAAAATGTCAGGGGGAAAACTCCCTACGAATCCTAGGCCCTAGGAAGATCAGAGTGAGTACACACATTGGAAACCTTTGTCTCATTTGCAGAGTCCTGACATCCAAGAGGCCACGATCCCAGAAGACAACACTAGGGATCAGGAGCTGGACGTGGAGAGCTTTGTCAGTTCCCCGAGGTACTCTTTTCTCACCTGGAGGGGCAGCTCCATCGCTCATGGAAGTAGAGGACCTTCCTTAGGAGCCCATGCAAGTTTTTTGGGGGGGAGGTGGTTAGTTTAGCAAGAAGCCAAGGGTGGAGAGAAGCTCCGAGCAGCATGGAGGATTGTTTCCATGGAGACAGGTGTCTCCATGCCCAGCCCGTGGGCTTCCTGCAGGCATCTGGCTGTCCACTCCTGGAAACAGGGTGTTGGGCTGCATGCCTCATCCATCTTATCAAGCAGAGCTCTTTCTAAGCACTCGTGTTCTGATCTCATGTGTCTTCTTTCTTTCTTTCTTTTCTTAGCGTCCAGAGGCCAAGCACCGTGTTGAGGAGGCTGCAAAACACCGCTGCTGACCAAGAGCCATCCCTTGGAGAGGTCAGGAAGCCTCAACATCCTTGGAAGGACTGTGGGTTGGGCGTGTGGGTCCCCCGTGTTGGCCAGGAGTAGAGAGCATGTGGAATGGCCCCAGTTTTTGATGCTGCCGGGTGGGCGGCCATCTTCTGACAGTCGTTTGCTTAAAGCTATGGTAAAGGGACAGCCATGCCCTTAACAACACTGCATCCCAATGGTGGCACGGTGGGGGTGATAGGATTAAAGAAGATGGCCCCAAGGAGATGGCGGCCATGGCCTTGACGTCCGGTCCAGATCTCACAGTTAAAGGTGGAGCATCCTGTTGCTTTAATGGCAACCATTGAAAAACAGTGACAAATAAATGAAGAATGAATAAAAATACAAAACAATAAGCAAACTCAACCAAACCAATGAGAAATGAACTAAATGGAAAGGGGAAAGAACTGGGAAAGAAAGAGGAAAGGAGACCCCATTTTGGCATGCTTTTGCACGTGCCTTTAGTGTCCTCACTAAGGAGCCGACTGAAAGCATGAAGTGGACTGGAAGTGGTCTTTTCCAGTCACCAGAGCCATCGGGGCCCCAGCTGAGTGAGGGAGCGCAACATGTCTTGGGGGGGGGGGCGGCGGTTGATGCCTTTCCCCTCTGCCATTTGCATGAGTGCGCAAAGGCCTGAAATCAGCCCGACCGACCTCACTGCGAGGAAGGCGGGCACGAGAGAGGAGCTCTTTCGCCATCTCTCCCGCCCGCCTCCAGCCAGCACGCCTGGGCTCCAAAGTGGTTTTTAAGAAAATTGAAAATCAGGAAAGCGGGAGGAATTGTGTCCAGAACTGGACGATCCCCTTCCGGCCCACTTCCTGCGTTCAGCTCACCCGGTGATGACCGCTGGAAGGTGCCAGGCTGGCCATTTCCCTGCTGAAGCCTAGGAAGCCAATGCGAGGGCCAGAGCAGCCATTTCTCCCCCTTCTCTCCTTCACAGAGTTCTTCCTTCCCGGGGGCCGAGACTCCACCCGCCAGCGTGGAGGAAGAGGGGTCGGAAGGGGACTATGCCACCAGTTCCCCCAGGTACCTTTCTCAGCTGAAGGGCCGCTCCAGGGATCAGAGAGGCGGATCACCTTCCCCAGGAGCCTTGGTTGATTAGACATGTTCATGGAGGAGAAGCCAGTTGAAGACTATTACCCATGACAGCCAAGGAACCTCTGAATCTCCAGATTTCTCTCTCTCTCTCTCTTTCTCTCTCTCTTTCTCTCTCTCTCTCTCTCTCTCTCTGAATAAACACACTTTGATGCCACATGTAACCAGGTCTCAAGTGGTTCACAACCAACTAAATAGGTTGATGCACAAGGGCTCTTGGCATGCATTGATGTTCTTATGCCATGTCTCTCCTTTCTCCTCTCAGAGTCCAGAAGCCAAAGAAGTGGCTCATCAAGAAGATGATGATGAACACCTACACAGTGGAAGACTCGTCCTCTGCAGAGGTCAGAAATGACCCATTTCATCATCCATTTTTTCATGTGAACGGGCTCTAGGTTGTGTGTGTGTGTGTGTGTGTGTGTGTGTGCGTGCCCTGTTCCCCAGCAGGAGACAGAACATGGAATGGTTCTAGTTCTAGATGCTGCAGGATGGGAGGGATTGTGATTGGTGGGATGGGAGGAAATGCAGCTGAGGCATTGGAAAGGGGGCAAAAATGTGGTGAAAGGCTTTTCTTCTGGGCAGAGATGCCAAATGCCTTTTCTACCAAGAGGCACGTCTTATTTTAGAGCCGGATGTCTTCCCAACTGTCCCTTGGGCTTGGTTCCTCTCAGAAGCCTCGCAAGGTCAACGCAAGCCCTGGAACGCTCCCGTTTCTCTTCTCTCTCCTCCCCAGTGCTCCTCTACGGACGAGGACGACACGATGCATGAGATCAGCAGCATCGAGGACGAGGTGTGGGACTCTCCACCGACCCCCAGTTTGGCCAGGTAGGTACCCTCCTCTCAGCTGAAGGGCCTTAGGAGCCAGTAGGGAGCTGGGGGAGGAGAGCTGGTCTTGTGGTAGCAAGCATGGCTTGTCCCCATAGCTAAGCAGGGTCTGCCTTGGTTACATATGAATGGGAGACTTGATGTGTGAGCATTGGAAGAGATTCCCCTTAGGGGATGAAGCCGCTCTGGGAAGAGCAGAAGGTTTCAAGTTCCCTCCCTGGCAGCATCTCCAAGATAGGGATGAGAGAGATTGCTGCCTGTAACCTTGGAGAAGCCGCTGCCAGTCTGTGAAGACAATACTGAGCTAGATAGACCAATGGTCTGACTCAGTAGATGGCAGTTCCCTATGTTCCCTATGTTCCTATGGGGGGCTTTTAGCACAGTAAGCAGAAGGCTGCAGGGGACAGGGGCAGCTCCCCCATGTCTGAGCCCCACAGAGGGATGTTTCCTCCAACTTGCTCCCTGAGGACTCTGGAGGGGGAGTTCACCCAAGGAAGCCGATTGACAGCAGGTGCAAGACAGACACCAGCAAGTCTATTGCTGGCTATTAGCAGAGGGAGCTCCGAGACCCCCATGCTGTTGGCATGAGCGGGTGTTGGGGAGAAGGAGCAGGGGAGGGCTCCTGTCTCGATGCCCCCTTTGAACACTTCCCAGGGCTTCTCAGTGGGGAACGAAAGGCTGGACTTGGGAGATCTCTGGCCTGATGAAGTTCCCCTGCCAGCCACCTCCCAAGGGAGGCGAGATCCTTGCTTAGCATCTCTTTGGGTGCCCGTGTTCTTCTTCAGCTGGCTGCCATCTCCAACAGGACAGACCTTTGAGCAGCTTTTCTCTCTCCTCTCCTCTCTCAGGAACATCGACGAAGAGGAAAGAAGAGGACAGCTGGCCCCAGATTGGTTCTCCTCGGTCCATCTGGGAGAGGTAAGGGGTGCAAACCAAGGGTGACTTGACTCCACCCCTCTGCCCCTCCTTTCCTGCACTACACAGGATGGCGGCTTGGATGGCAGTCACTGTTCACACGGGAGTTGGAGACTTACCCTTTTCCCTTGTGGATGTCTTTCCCTTCCAGTTGACCTCATGCACCCTGAGCCAGAGGCAGCACCCTCCAGGCCCAGATGTGGGTGCAGACACCCATGGCACTGGCCTGGCCCTGGGGATTCTCCTGACCCATAACCGTCCCTCGGACTGTGTGCTGAGGCCTGACCCTCCTCTTCTTCGCAGGGGAGAGCAACAAAGAAGATCGGGGACGTCGTCCGGTGTGTGGAGTATGCCAGCGAGGTGGAGGAGAGGTTCCCCGAACTCCTGGTGGGCCTGGTCAACAAGATCCTCACCGGCCTGCAGAACACCACCGAGGGAGTCGGGAACCGAGACAGCCAAGACCTGCCTCCTCAGTAAGTCATGGCGGTGGGGAAAGCGGGGCCAGCAAGTCCTCCTTCCAGCACTCTGCGAGGACAGGCTAGGGTCATTTCTCCCATGTCCCACTCTGATGGGCGAGGAGCATTTCTGGCCTGTTGGGGTGACTCTGGCACGGTGGTCCCTTCCCTCAGCTCCACAGGGGAGACCCCAGAATTTGCAGCCCTCTTGGCTCTGCAGAGAGCCTAAAAATGCGTCTGCAGTGTTAAAAAACCAGCTGTGGGGAAAGTCACTTCACCCCTGTGGTCTCCCTCCCATGGTCCAACACAGTCGCTCCACCCTTGACACTACACCACCCCGCAAGGAGACACACACTTTGGTGACAGCAACCTTCTCTTCTCTGCAGGGAGACTGCGCAGATTGTCCGGACCCTGCTGGAGAGGGTGGCACAGGTGACCCCAGAGAAGACCTGCTGGGAATCCCTGTGCTCTCCGCAGAGCTGCCTCCAGGGTGTGGCCCTCTTGGTGAGGTAAGTAGGAGTGAATAGGAGATATCTCAGGAGGCCTGGGGGCTGGTGTGGTTTGGGTCAGGTCTGCTCTTTCTGGACCTTCCGCCCAGGACTCAGCAGGGTCTTTTGGTGTTTTGCAGGGCTCTCCTCCAGACACGGTCCTCCACAGTGGCCAGGCTGAAGGCATACCTGGCTTCCCTCTTCAGCCTGGACAAAGATCCAGAAGAGCATTCCCTCGCAGAGGTGGCCTTCTTTGTGGAGGTGAGCAGCGTCTTCCTCAGGGTGGGCTTCCCTGAGAGGAGGGTCTGGCCCCAGAGGCTAATGGATGTTTTCCTCCTTTCCCTCTTTTAGCTGCTCCTGAAAGACCAAGACTTTGCTGCCTTAGAGAAGACCTGGACGCTCCTGGTAGCGTGGCTAGTCCACCCCAGCCAGAACATCTGCTACCTGAGCGAAAGGGGACTTCTCCAAATTTATGGCACCCTGAAGGCGGTGAGTGACATCCCTGGGCATGGAGCATCCCTAGGCATGGAGACTCCTCTCTTTGGGGAGCCCTTCCTGAGGCTGGTGCTCCTAGGCATCCCCAGGTGTGATGGGGAGATTTCTCCAGTTGGGTGGATTCAGTCTGTGGAACCCTTGCCACAGGACGAAGGAGAAATGCTTAAGGGAAGGCACAGGAATGCATCTCTCAGTAGGAGCCTGATTCCCCACGTGCTCCAATGCCGCATTCTCCCCGCTCTTTGTGCCTCTGGGATGGCTTGAGTCATCTCCTCCCCAAGGCAGTGGATGGTGGCCAAGCAGCATCAAACACGGACAGCTCTGTGGTGCGTTTAGCAGCGGGTGGACTAGCATGTGTTTTCAAGGATCCACCTTTTCCCTCCCTAGGCCAAGAAAGCCCAGGATTTTAGTGCCGGGATCCTGGGAGGGCTCAGGACCTCCAGTCTGGAAGCCACTTTGGGGGTCCTGGCCTTCATGGAGCGGCTGAGGCACTGTCCATCAGAACACCAGGCCACGGTGAATGCTGTCCTGGCTGCCCTGTGCCGCCCTCTCTTCCACCACGTGAGTACTTGCACGCCAGCCCTCCGCCCCGGCTCTATGAGGGCCGGCCAACCTGCAGGTTCCGACTGGGTTGGAGAAGGGAAACCAGAAACCCCCTAGAGACCCATGCAAGCTCTTCATCAATTATGGAGGTGAGGAATTCCTCCCTAATAACAAGCCCTGTTCTTCTTTGTAGGAGGAGGCTAAGATCCGAAGGGCAGCCATGAGGACCCACCTGGATCTCCTGCAGCACCGCCACCACCACCACAAGGGTAGAGAGGAGAACATCACGACCCTCATCGCGGTGCTGATGCATGTGGAGGATGAAGACCTGGAGGTAGCACAGGTGAGGGCCCACTTCTTCCTGCCACCCCTATGAAGGTGTTTAGGCTTCCCCAAGTCCAGCCACCCAGTGGCAGGCTCCAGAGTTAGCCTCATGGGGTGGTGAATCCACAAGCTGTCCTGCTGTGGTTTGGCCCATCCAGGCCCTACTCCTTGAAGCCCCCTAAGAGGTTTCTTGGAATCCCTTGGCAGCCTTTTTCACTCCCATTCCGTTCTTTCTTTTGGCAGGCTGCGAAGGACAATCTGAGCCTCCTGGCGGAAGCCCTCCTATGGCACCTGGAGGGCAGGCTGCTGGCGCGGGACTCTTACAGCCTGCAGGAGCTGCTCCACAAGATCGCCAAGCGTCTGGTAAGGGCAGCCCCTTCCTGTCCATCCCTCGGCTCAAATGGCTCAAGGACCTTTGGGCGATGCTTTGCTCACTCGGGATTTGTCTTTGCTCTTGATCCCAGATTCGGCAGCTCGGCACAGAGGACGCCGTGGAGATGGAGGCCACCAAGATCCTGGGCTTCTTCCGCAGCGAGCAGCCTTCAGTGAGGAGAACGGCTGCCCTGCTGATCGGTAAGCGAAACAAGACTTTTGGGTCTCCCTTAGTGGGTCGTCTTGGTGGGCAAAGGTTCATTCTCTTGGAAGGCACTGCCAGAAGGGTGTGGAGGGGCAGGAGCTGTTCCCTCCCCAGGAGGACTGGCCCAGTGAGCGTTAGCGAGGTCTCTTGGCTTAATTTCCTTCCAAGGTGACGTAAGAGTCCCGGGAGGAATGGCTCAATCTGTCAGTCCCAGAGGGAGCAGAGAGGGGAGGACTTCCTCTCCTGAATGATGGGAAGTGGGCTGTCCATGCGCAGGGTCCTGAACTGTGGTCCCATTTCCTTCCACCCTTGTTTTTAGGTCACCTGGTCCACAAAAAGGGCAGCATCCTCACTGAAGGGAACATAGAGACCTTCCATGCTGGTAAGTGCCGGTTTCTGGGTGGGAAGGGGAAGTTTCTGTGAGGGGAGAGGCCTAGATTTAGGGACCACAGAGCTGGAATGGGCCACCTGTCCCCTCAAATGGAAGGTCCCGCTTGCATCCTCAGGGATGCTCAGCAGTAGGGTTTCCCAGAGTGCAGGGGAGAAAGAGTCAGGACTTGCGCCCTCTTGGTGTGGAAATGGTGGGGCTTGGCCAAGGGTGGGGTGATCTCTTCATGCCATTTCTGAACCTTCTCCTTCATCCCTCCAGCGCTGGAGAGCTTGCTTGGCGACCATGACCCCGAGGTCGGGAGAGTTGCCTGCAAGACAGAGAAGATTGTGAAGAAGGCCTTTTCCCTCCACTCCCGGCACGGGCTGCGGGCTGCCGTTCGGCGCTTGTGGGCGGGCTGTAAGAAGAAGAGACACCCGCCAGAGTACGGTGATCTCTCCACCTGACCGACTGGTGAGTAGACCAAGGCAGGGCTTCACTTGAAGGGGCCCCGATGGTTAGGGAGGGGGCTGGGGCTGCAGGAAGGGTGGGCAGGAATCTGGGCAACCCTCCCTCGTGTTGGAATGCCATCTTCGGACATTGTGGCCAGTTGTACAAGTAGCCCAAGGGAAAGAGGAAATCTCTCTCTTCCCTCTGGGAAATGAGGACACGGATATTCTGCCAGGAGTCCCTGGTGCTGGGTGGTGTCATGGGGGAGAGTGTGAGAAGACCCCCAATCTCTGAACCAATGTCCTTCTCTCTTTCCAGGAACAACAGCCCCGTGCTCTCCCCTTGAAGATCAGCAGCTGAAGGGAGGTTCAGGAAAGACCGTGCAGCGCAGGGGCCTCCCAGAAGACCTCCTCCAACCGCGTGGACACAAGATCTGTCCACAAGAAGACATCCAGCAGGGAAGTGCAGTTCTGTCTGAGGAGTGAGGGGGAAGCAGGCTCCACTCCCCTGGCCCAAGGAAGCCCCGCCTCTGGGGTGCAGAAGCCCCTCCCCTAGCTTCTGCTGGCAGGCAGTGGGAGGAGGCTACAGCACCACCCTGCCCCCAAGTGGCCCTTTGGAACCATTCTTGGGCTTCCCTTGGGTCCGGGGAGGCTGTGTGGCCCCAGCAGGAGGGCAAGGTCACCGCCTCCCTCCATTCCCACCAGCTGGCCAGGGAGCGCTCCCTCCTCCTTCCGCTTTTCTCCCCTTCCCCAGCGGCCTGGCTTCCCCTGGCAGGGGAAGCACCATCCAGGCATCCGCCCCCTCCCCTGCCGAGGGTGTGCTCCTCCCCCCCTCCACTCCCGCAGCCACGCCTCACTCCCCCCTCCGCTCCCTCCTCATTCCTCCTCAAACCGGTGCAGCAGCAGAGGAGCCCGGGAGACTCTGGGGGCCCCCTGCAGCCCCAGTAGCGCCCCCTGGTGCTGCCCGGTGGCAGGCCAGAGAATCCTCCTCTCCCTCCTGCTCCATGCTGTGGCTGCACAGTGGGGAGCCCGAGGTCAAGCAGAATTCTCTGGCTTGCCCCCCCCTCAACCCCCAGCCCCCTGCCCAATCCCCACTTGCTGGGCTGCCGGAGTGGAAAGGGAGGAGGAGCAGGGCAACCCCACTGATGCTGCTTTGTGCTTCTTGCAGGCTTGTGCTGCTGCTGGGCGGCTGGAGGAGTCGATCCGCCCCAGAAGAGGAGACCAAGTGAACGTGCCTGCAAGGAGCGGGGGTGGGGTGGGGTTGGGGGCTGGCTGGGACTCCCCCCAATTTTGTTTGCCCTGCCATTCCCTTCTTCTGTGTGACCCTGGGCTTCCTCCCTCCCCTCCTTCCCTTCCTCCCTCCCCCTCCCTCCCAGGGACAGAATGGGCTTTGCTGGTCGTCCCATTGGGGGCCGAGTAGGAATTTTTGGCTTTCCAACAGATTGGCCGAGATGGAAAGTTTTTTTGCCTACTCCATTCTGTCCTGTTTTGTTTCCTTTAGTTAGAAAGTTAAGTGATGACTTGTATCCTAATTAAGTATATGAATAAAGTTGCCCCTTTTGTTAAAAACCATCCCATCGTTTCTGAGTTCCTCTTTTCTTCTCGTCTCCCTTGGAGCGTTTGTGCCCACAGACTCCCAAGCTCACCTCTTGGCTGAGGGAGACGCTGCTACACTGCTGCAGGTCCATGCAAATGCCTCTTGCTTGGAAGCACTCACTCAGACAATTGGCTTGGATCACTCCAGAGGAGCCCACTTGAGGTTTGCCGCCAATGAGGTTTGCTGAGCACAGGATCCTGGGAGCAAGCTGCACCTTCCAATCGAGTGCCCGGAAAGCACAGCCTTGGCAAGGCCTGGCAAACTTACAAACCAAGGCCAAAATTCAATTAAAATGAAACCAAGGCAGACCCTGCTTAGCTAAGGGGACAAGTCACGCTTGCTACCACAAGACCAGCTCTCCTCTCCTCTGAGACGGGCGCTCTAGGCACCCGTCTCTGTGTGCACGCAGGCAACAAGCAGCCCAAGCACCCATCTGATCCCAGTGCCGGGGTAAAGGGCACGCTCGCACCCTCAACTTTGTCTAAAGGCTGGGCTTCAAAGTGGGGTTAGGCGGGCCAGCAGTGCCAGGGATGCCTGCGCTGCAGACGAGCAGCCTGGCTTAAACTGCTTCTTCTGGGAACCGTCTTCCTGAGAAACATAGCTAGGACAGTGAAGAGGGGAGCAGACCGCAGGAGAGAAGCGACCCCCACCCCCACCCCGGTCAGTCAAGAGCAGAGAGCAGGAAATCTGGTCCCTTCCCCATTCACAAAGGCAGGGGGTTCTCCAAGGCACCATTGCTGTGGAGACGGATGGGGCTCTCCTGTGCCGCAGCGGTGAGTTCCAGAGGTTCCT
Organism: Hemicordylus capensis; assembly: GCF_027244095.1. NCBI lineage: Eukaryota > Metazoa > Chordata > Lepidosauria > Squamata > Cordylidae > Hemicordylus > Hemicordylus capensis. The sequence continues at coordinate 36,273,305 of NC_069663.1, forward strand.
GGTAGAGTGGCGAGCAGCAAAAGATGGATCCCCTGGACGAGAACATGGCAGCACCGTGTGTGTGTGTGTGTGTGTGTGTGTGTGTGTGTCTGATTGCCCTGAAAAGTGCCTGACCCAGTTTTTGCTTCTCTCCTCAAAGGGGCCGGAAGGTGGTCATGGCGCCAAGCCAGTGGGCTTGTGGAGATCCTATCAGGACACGAGACTTGAAAGCCATCTGCTGCGCTTGGCTTAGTGGCCACAATGACTGGGAATAAAGCCCTGCTCTGACCTGAAGGAAGGAGGTTCCTTGCCTGGACCCCAATTGACACACACACACCTCCTCTGCCAAGCCTTCTGCTCCTCAGCAGCTCTATTACCCACATTTAGTGGGCGCCTCCCTCATGCCCTGTAACACCTGTGTGGAGAAGTCTCCCTTTGAAGACCCGGGGGGCCAAATGTTCAGAATATTCCTCCTGCCCCTTGGAGGAAAGGCACGGTCCTTTTTGTCCCCTTCCATGTGTGCTCAGGGATGGACTTCACACTGGATCCTGCAGGGTTGCCAACCTTTTTGCTAGCCTGGCTCCTGTGCCTTGAAAAAGAGCTTGACAGTCCAAAATTAAGCAGATGAAGCTTTTGCTGCAATGGAAATGAAGAGATGGGGAAATCTTCATCAGTTTAATTTCGATATGCCAGGTTTCCTGTAAAAGCATAAGAGCAGGAGCAGGTAGAGAGTTGGCAACCCTGCCTGCTGGTGCCTCGTGCCCACCACTGGGCCTGGGAGTTCCGCCATCCTTGTTTAGATCCAAATATGGCAGTTGCTGGAGGGGGGGTCCCCGTCTGGGAGTGTTTACCGGTCGCCATGGCGCTGGGGTTCCGACGGATCCTGATGGGGCTGGAGGTTCCGCTGCTGCCTTCAAACTCTCTGGACTCGACTGTTGGCAGGAGGATTTTCTGGCCTCTCCTGCTGCTCACGGCATATTTCCGTCCCATTTTGGCCGTGAGGGAGCGCAGAACATGGCCTCAGGCAAGGAGTCCAGAGTGAGTGTCCACCGCCCTGCCCCAAATAGGTTCAGTGTAGGGTGGGGGGGGGGACCCAGAGGGGTTGGATTTGGGTCCAGGTGGAGACATTTAGGAAGTGAGACTGTCCTGGACCCTTTGAGCTGACCAAGGTGGGCATGAATGAACTGGCCCAGCGCACCTTCACAAGGTCTTCATGGAGCACCAGCCCCCCATGGATGGCTCAGAGCTCCATCAGCCCCGTCCCTCCTCCAGGACCTCATCCAGCGAGAAAGCACAGAGTGGAGCCACCTGCACAGAACGGGGAAGGGGCTCCCGGCCTCTCCGAGATCCCCACAGTTTTCCCCTTCAGAGGGGCAGGGTGGCCATATGAGGGTCGAAGAAAACAACACTGGTCATTCTTGGTAGTTGAGCATGACTGGAATGGATGGTGAAAAGATCCCAGGCTCAGGAGCATTTAAGCATCCAGCAACACCCCTGCAGCGAAGCTCCCCCTCTCTCTTTCTCTTTGGATAGATGGTGATGACCTCCATTTTTTGGAAGGCTTTTTCCTCTGTAGCTTTGCATGGGATTATATGAGTTCTATTGTTTGTTAGCCATTATTTTTAAATTAAAAGGAAGATATCAATTTAATGGAATGCGGGGGGGGGGGGAGGAAGGAGGATAGAAATGGCGAATTCTGCCAAGTGGGAGTTGCAGGTTCTGTGGAGGATGGGAATTGCCCCCTCTTGATGAAGGGGGTGGGGGGGGACCCCCAGGGGTTGGATTTGGGTCAAGGTGGAGACATTTAGGAAGCTAGACTGTCCTGGCCCCTCTGGGCTGACCTTGTAGGGCAGGAAGGGACTGGTCCAGCCCATCTTCACGGGGTCTTCATGGAACAGCAGCCCCCCATCGATGGGTCAGAGCCCCATCAGTCCCCTCCGTCCTTCAGGACCTTATCCAGCGAGGAAGTGCAGAGTGGAGCCACCTGCACAGAGGAAGGGAAGGGGTTTCTGGTCTCTCCGAGATACCTGCAGCTTCCCCCTTCAGAGGGGCAGGATGGCCATATGAGGGACTTGAAGAAAACAACACTGGTCATTCTTCGGTAAAAGAAATGAAATGTTGAGGAGGGGGGATGGAGGAAGGATAGAAAGGGCCAGTTCTGCCAAGGGGGAGTCGCAGGTTCTGTGTAGGATGGGAATTGCCTCTCTTGATGTGGCATGGCTCCTCTGCTCTGAGCAAAAGCGTGACCTGTTTGAGCTGGTGAAGCCATTTCTAGGCTAAGGAGATGGGAAACTGCTTCACTAGCTTAAGATCTGCATGTCAGGCATCTGCTGAAGTCACAGGAGCCGGACCAGTTAACGAGTGGGCAACCCTGCCTCTTGATGCCTTGTGCCCACCACTGAGGCTGGGAGTTCCGCCATCCTTGTTTAGATTCAAATATGGCAGTTGCTGGAGTGGGGATCCCCGGCCGGGAGTGTTTACCGGTCGCCATGGCACTGAGGTTCTGATGGATCCTGATGGGGCTGGAGGTTCCGTTGCTGCCTTCAAACTCTCCGGACTCGACCGTTGGCAGGAGGACTTTCTGGCCTCTCCTGCTGCTCACGGCCAATTTCGTCCCATTTTGGCCGTGAGAGAGTGCAGAACATGGCCTCAGGCAAGGAGTCCAGAGTGAGTGTCCATGGACATGCCCCAAATATGTCAATGAGATGGGGGGGAGACCCCCAGGGGTTGGATTTGGGTCCAGGTAGAAACATTTAGGAAGTGAGACTGTCCTGGCCCCTTTGGGCTGATCCTGTTGGGCAGGAAGGGACTGGCCCAGCCCTTCTTCACGGGGTCTTCATCAGGGGTGTATCAAGCATGGGTCAGGCTGGGCATGTGCCCCGGAAGCCACATGAAGGGGGGGCACCATTTTTAAAAATTAAAAATCAATAAATAATGGCCACCAAAAACAAAATGGCCACTGCACATGCTCAAATGACTTCTCTGTGGCCCTAGGTCATGCCAAGCCTCACAGAGGCCATTTGAGCATGCGCTGTGGCCATTTTGTTTTCAGTGGCCATTTTTTAAAAACAAAATTTATTTTAATAAATGGCCACTGCACATGCTCAAATGGTCCCTGTGGGGCCCTAGAGGCTAGAGGATAGAGGGGAACATTTGCTTACCCCAAATGGCCTTTACCAAGCCCCCCGAAGGGGCGACAGGTAATTTTTTAAATAATAATAATAATAATATAAGTCACTGTACACATATTTAGTTTGGCACTATGTATGGAGAATCGGGGCTTGTGAATGCTGAGCTGAAGCTTATGAGCTAGGATTGTATTCATTTGCTCTTACTTTGCTTCTTGTGATAAGTGAGTTAAATGTAATGTCTTAATAATATGGCTATTAATGGTGAGTTTGTCTTTGAATCAGTGTGAAATCCTTAGTATTAAGGCCCACTGGGAGTTTCTTGCTCTCTTTCTCTCATTTTAACTGTCTTTCTGAAAGACTAGAATATATTCCAAGCAGTGACACAGTTTACTCTGCATATCCTTAAATTATTTTCAGAGTATCTGGGGAAAATCAAATTCTCCATTTATTTTAAAAACTGATTTAATAGTGATGCTACAATGCATAGTAGAGAATGAGACAGGCACTTCTCTTTAGTTTTCCAAGTATACCTCCACATAGTATTTGGGTATTTCATGAGCTGCAGCATACTGAAATGTGTAGTTTCCCAGCAATTTTTGGACTGGCTACATCCACTGCTAAATAGTTTTTGAGATATTAAAAGATTAACAAGCTTGACTTGTATTTTTCAGCTGTTATTATGGTAAAGTTATCTGAAAGATGGGTGTCAGATGTTTGGACAGGGGGCGCAATTTCAGTGCTTGCCCCAGGCGCTATTTCCCCTAGATACGCCTCTGGTCTTGGATGGCTCAGAGCTCCACCAGCCCCCTCCCTCCTCCAGGACCTCTTCCAGTGAGGAAGCACAGAGTGGAGCCTCCTGCACAGAACAGGGGAAGGAGCTCCTGGCCTCTCCGAACTCCCTGCAGTTCCCCCTTCAGAGGGGCAGGATGGCCATATTAGGAACTTTAAGAAAACAATACTGGTCATTCTTGGGGGATGAGCATGACTGGGATGGATGGTCAAAAGGGCCCAGGCTCAGGAGGATTTTAAACATCCTGCAAGACCCCCGCTGCGAGGCTCTCTCTCCTTCTCCCACTTTGGACAGATGGTGACGACCTCCTTGTTTTGGAAGGCTTCTTCCTCTATAGCTTTGCATGGGATTATATGAATTCACTATTTTTCAATTAAATGTAAGATATAAATTTAATGGAATGGGGTTGGGGAGAAGGAGAGAGGATAGAAATGTCCAGTTCTGCCAAATGGGAGTTGCCGGATATGTGGAGGATGGGAATTGCCCTCTCTTGATGTGGCCTGGCTCCTCTGCTCTGAGCAAAAGCGTGACCAGTTTGAGCAGGTGAAGCCATTTCAAGCCTAAAAAAGAAACAGTGGTGTTCTAATTCTAACTGTGGTTGGGAGTGCCAGAGCACATTGAGTTTCATGCTATGTCCAACAATGAACCTCCATTGTGATCAGCAAAAAGGCTGCCATTTTGGCTGCGAGAGAGCACAGAACATGGCCTCGGGCAAGGAGTCCAGAGTGAGTGTCCACCGACATGCCCCATATAGGTTAATGGGGTGGGGGGGAGACCCCCAGGGTTGGATTTGTGTCCAGGTGGAGACATTTAGGAATTGAGACTATCTTGGCCCCTTTGGGCTCACCCAGGTGGGCAGGAAGTGCAAGCCCATCCCATCTTCACTGGGTCTTCATGGAGCACCAGCCCCCCATGGATGGGTCAGAGGCCTGTCAGCCCCCTCCCTCCTCCAGGACCTCATCAAGAAAGGAAGTGCAAAGTGGAGCCACCTGCACAGAGGAAGGGAAGGGGCTCCTGGCCTCTCCGAACTCCCTGCAGTTCCCCCTTCAAAGGGGCAGGATGGCAATATGAGGGACTGGAAGAAAACAACACTGGTCATTTTTGGGAACTGAGCATGACTGGACTGGATGGGCAAAAGGGCCCAGGCTCAGGAGCATTTAAGCATCCAGCAACACCCCTGCAGGGTCTCTCTCTCTCTCTCTCTCTCTCTCTCTCTTTCTCTCTCTCTGGTTAGATGGTGATGATGCCCTCCTTGTTTTGGAAGGTTTCTTGCCTGTAGCTTTGCATGAGATTATATGTTCTGCCAAGTGGGCGTCGCAGGTTCTGTGGAGGATGGGAATTGCCCCCTCTTGATGAAGGGGGTGGGGGGGAGACCCCCAGGGGTTGGATTTGGGTCCAGGTGGAGACATTTAGGAAGCGACACTGTCCTGGCCCCTCTCATTGCCCTGTAACACCGGTGTGGAGAAGTCTCCCTTTGGAGACCTGAGGGGCCAAATGTTCAGAATATTCCTCCTGCCCCTTGGAGGAAAGGCACGGTCCTGTTGTCCCCTTCCATGTGTGCTCAGGGATGGACTTCAGTCTGGATCCTGCAGGGTTGGCCTGCAGGGTTGCCAACCTTTTTGCTAGCCTGGCTCCTGTGCCTTGAAAAAGAGCTTGACAGTCCAAGATCAACCAGATGAAGCTTTTGCTGCAATGGAAATGAAGAGATGGGGAAATCTTCACCAGTTTAATTTCTATATGCCAAGTTTCCTCTAAAAGCATAAGAGCAGGAGCAGGAAGAGAGTTGGCAACCATGCCTGCTAGTGCCTCGTGCCCACCACTGGGCCTGGGAGTTCCGCCATCCTTGTGTACATTCAAACATGGCGGTTGCGGGGGGGGGGCAGCCGGGAGTGTTTACCGGTTGCAACGGATCCTGATGGGGCTGGAGGTTCCGCTGCTGCCTTCAGTCTCTCTGGACTCGACCGTTGGCAGGAAGACTTTCTCTCCTCTCCTGCTGCTCACGGCAAATTTCCGTCCACTTTTCGTCGTGAGGGAGCGCAGAACATGGCCTCAGGCAAGGAGTCCAGAGTGAGTGTCCAGCACCCAGCCCCAAATAGGTTCAATGTTTGGTGGGAGCGGGTGAGACCCCCAGGGGTTGGATTTGGGTCCAGGTGGAGACATTTAGGAAGTGAGACTGTCCTGGCCCCTTTGAGCTGACCTTGTAGGGCAGGAAGGGACTGGCCCAGCCCATCTTCACGGCGTCTTCATGGAGCAGCAGCCCCCCATCGATGGGTCAGAGCCCCATCAGCCCCCTCCCTCCTCTAGTGCCTCATCCAGCAAGGAAGTGCAGAGTGGAGCCACCTGCACAGAGGAAGGGAAGGGGTTCCTGGCCTCTCCGAGCTCCCTGCAGCTTCCCCCTTCAGAGGGGCAGGATGGCCATATGAGGGACTTGAAGAAAACAACATTGGTCCTTCTTGGGTAAAAGAAATGAAATGTTGAGGAGGGGGATGGAGGGAGGACTGAAAGGGCTATTTCTGCCCAGGGGGAGTCGCAGGTTCTGTGGAGGATGGGAACTGCCCCCTCTTGATGTGGCCTGGCTCCTCTGCTCTGAGCAAAAGCTTGACCAGCTTAGCCCAAAGAGATGGGAAATGCATCACCAGCTTGATATCTGCATGCCAGCCTTCTGCTGAAGTCACAGGAGCAGTATTAGTGAGAGAGTTGGCAACCCTGCCTCCTGGTGCCCCATGCCCACCACTGGGCCCTGGGAGTTCAGCTAACTGAGCCAAGATACACCTTTCAAAGTGTTGATGCTCTCATATTTAGCAGGGGGAGAGCAACTTGTCCCCTCCATCCCCAGCACAGCATCTCTCCGGTGGTGTTGCTGGCATCTGCTTGATGTTTCTTTTTGGACGGAGAGCCCTTTGGAGACAGGGGACCATCTTATTCAGGTCTTCTTGATTTATTTCTCTGTGTAAACCACTTTGAGTACTTGGGTTGGAGAGTGGAATATACATCTCTGTAGTAGCCGACGGACTTGTTTAGATTCAAAAAGTGGCCGTTGCTGAGCTGCATCCCAGGGCTTGGTATGTTGACCTGGTCGCCATGGCGCTGGGGTTCAGATGGATCCTGATGCGGCTGGAGGTTCCGCTGCTGCCCTGGGAGCCCCTGGACTCGACTGGTGGCAGGAGGGCGTTGCGGTCTCCCCTGCGGCTCACGCCAAATCTGGTCCATTTGGGGCCATGTGGGAGCGCTGAACATGGCCTCCGGCAAGGGGTTTAGAGGGAGGGTTCACCACCCTGCCCCAAAGAGGTCCAATGTGGGGGTGGGGGGAGAGACCACCAAAGTTCTCAAAGCGGTTTGATGAGACATCTAGGATGGGAGTCTCCACTGGCTGCTTAGGAATGACCCCGGTGGGTGTGAAGTGGCCCAGCCCATGCTCACTCCTGCTCTCCTCTCTCCTTGGCAGGACATGGGAGAAGGATGCCCCTTACTCCGCGGCGTGGGCAGCCTTGATGGGGCTACTCCTGTGGCTCCTCTCAGGTATGTCCTCCTGTTCCTCCTGGGTTATCTGGGCCCATTCTTGATTAATGGCACCTTGGATTTGGGACCCTCTCAAGAAACATGGCCCCTGCCAGGGTTTCATTGTTGGAGATCCAGCTCCAGATGCCATCGGCCTTTGCCACCAGTAACCCTGATGACCACGACAGGTCTCTCTCTGACCAAGACGTAGCCAGAAGTCAGATAGAGGTCTTTTCCTCTCAGCATCTACTTCTGAATAAAGCAGATTAGTTTAACCTTGTGTGAATCTCCCTGCTTATCATGGACAAGCTGTTGCCCCTGAGACCCTGTTGACTTCTGCTGTAATGGGAGTGAAATAGCTGCTGAATACTCTGCCATAGAAGTCATGACCCCCAACATTCATAAGCCCAACCCCCAAGGGGTCCCTGTTTTCAAGGGGCACCCAGTCTATGTTCTGACTATTGGAATGTGGGAAAGACATCAGAGAATGACAGCAAAGGCAGGCAAAGGGAGTTCCAAAGGAGAAGAGCCAATCAGTCTGAGCTACCTGGGTTTTGGGGGAGGATCCAGGGATTCAGGCACAGGAGGCAGGGGAGGGTTCTCGTGCACAATTTGCTCTCTAGGGTTTCAAATGAGGATGGGTGGGGTGGGGGGATCGGTCCCCTAGTCTGCTCTCTGAGGACTGAGGGGCTGTGGGGCTCCATGGGCTGGTGGGCCTGGCCCACCATTTCTCAATGCCTGGATTCCAGGTGAGCCCTGCAGCCACCCAGAGCGTGAGGCTGGAGCCAGGGTGTGGCTGGCTGCTCCTTCAGGGCTGGATCCGCTGGTGCCTCCTTGAGTGGTTGCAGGGCAAAGGGAGCAGTTGAGATGGGGAGTGATGGAAGCCCCTCTGGGGGCCAGAGGAGTGGGTTGTGGCAGCCCCTCGGAACAGGTGATGCTGAGTCAGACCATTGCTCTACTCTGACCAGTAGCCGCTCTCCAAACCCCAACCAAGGGAGCTGAGCTGTTTTAGAGGTTTTAAAAGTAGGCAGTATATACATATATATAAATCCAATGAATGAATGAATGAATGAATGAATCAGGAAAGAAGGAAAGAAGGAAAGAAGGAAAGAAAGAAAGAAAGAAAGAAAGAAAGAAAGAAAGAAAGAAAGAAAGAAAGAAAGAAAGCCCTTTATGTTGTGGAGAGCTGGGAGGGTATATAAATAAAATAAAATAAAATAAAATAAAATAAAATAAAATAAAGAAAGTAAGTAACCCTTATGTTGCAGGGAGCTTGGAGGGTTCTTGCCTTCACCCCAGCCCACTGCTGGAAACTGGCTACTCCGGGTTCCTTCGACACACTCTCTCACTCACTTGTGTCTTTTGTCCTTTTCCCCTCTCAGTGACTTCCAGCCACAGGAGATATATGAAGAGCGCTCCGTGGCCAAAACGAGCAAATGGTCACTGGTAAGGGATGAAAACCCAGTCTGTACATGGCAGGGCTGGGAGGGGGTGGGAGAGACCCCATTTCAAGCTAGAAGAAGGGCGTGTGGTAGAGATCCAGTCTTAGCAGGTTGAAGGGATGCTTTGAGAACTTGTCCGGAAAAGCCATATGCATCGATCTTTGCAGTGGTAGTAGCAGTGACTTGGGTGGGTGGGATGAGTGACAATCCGGGCTCAACTACAAGTGACTCAGGCAAAGGTGGGAGACCCTCGCTATGGAGGAAGCATCATGGGAACTTTAGGGATGGGAAGTGCTGAGAGGGAAGAGGGGTGTGTCTACCTATCTTCCAACCTCGCTTCTTCATTCCGCTCTCCTGCCCCAAATCTCTCCCTCCCCCAGGGTTCTAGACTTTGATTTTGTTCTGGACTACCAAGCAGAAAACACATCCAGGAAGGGAGCAGTCTGGAGGGGAACTAGAGTGGGAAAGTCTTCTTTGGGGTAGATGGTGCACTCTTTCCCCCCTGCCACTTCTTGGCTCCACATGGCCCCCTTTCTGGTGTCATTGAAAAGGGCCTCAAAACACGGGTCTGCAGCATCAAGTGGCCAATAGCTCTGCCCAGCAAAGAGAAGAACTTAGCTAGGCTTTCCTTAATTAAAGGCACCATGAAAGAAACCACAGTGTCCCATGTAGCAGGAGGCCTGACTCTTCTTCGGGATCCTGCCACTCCAAATGTTGTGTAATAGCCATGATCTCACCCGACTGCCCAGGAATGGGCAGAAAGCTGGTTTCTGAGGTTCAGTAGATTCTTGGGTTTGGTTCCTCTCTGAGCCCAGTTACACGTTGGTAGACACGGTTTTGAGGTGCTAAGGAGCCACCTCCTGCTTTAAGCTCCTCTGTTAAGAAGGACCTCTTGAAGGAGGGTTGACGTTTGGACCCCAGATGCCCTGGAAAGGTCAAGTGGGCACCAGAGCACCCATTCCTCTCTCCATTCTCATCCACAGAAGTCATTCTCGGACGGCTCCAGGATTCAGACGGTCAACACTGGGAACGAGATCCTGGAAGAAGCACATGCCATCAGTTCCCCGAGGAGGTAGAGTTTCTTCTTGAACTTTTGTGTAGGGAAGGTTTTCTGTCCCCCTGGCAGCCTGGATCTGGGATGGATCCAGTGCCGCTGACTGGCAAGAGGTGCAGGGCAGACAAAAACAACGTCTTCATACATTGTGTAGAAGCATTCACTCTTCCAAGAATGGTGGTGGTGATGTCCGTTAGCTTTAAGGGCACAGAGGATAGCTTCCTGGAGGCCTGCCGGATGGCTGTCCCCTATTGGAAGCAGAGTGCTGGGCTAGATGCATCTTTGGTCTGATCCAGCAAGGCTCCTCCGAGGTACTCATGCCATTGTATTTCTTCCTGCAGTGTCTTCACGGTTGAGGAGGATGGATGGTTTCTGCAGACCGTGGACACCGAATGGTCTTGTGAGGTAAGGAAACGATTCCAGTCGCTTTTGTGGATGGGCTGGTGGAGGAGTGAGGGGAGATTGCATCTCCACCGTCAGGAGACAGAGGGGGGTCAGATCCAGAAAGGGGAGGAAATCCAGCTGCTGCATGTTGGCCAGAGGAGTACAGTGGGAACGTCGTGGCTAGGGAAGGATTCTGCAACCCTCTGCCTCTCCTTCCAATGGCCACCTTTCTGGGTTTGTGTGCTTTGGATTTGAGGCGTCAAACGGCTCCCAAGACCCTGAGATGGGTCAGGAGAGGAGAGGGTCTTCCTGGCAGATATCTTCCAGGTCTCTTGACTGAAGAGGCATTTCTGTAGAGACAATCATGGTCCCCTCAGGTAAAAACAGCCCACAGCAGGACAGATGGCCCTCACTCCGGACTCAGGGGCCCATCTTGTCTCTCCCCTTGGAAAGGCTGTGCTAACCCTGTTTCCTGGGGAGAGGAGAGAAGAGAAGAGGACATGAAGGGGTGGGATCAAGAAGACTCTCTGGGCCAAACTATTGATGCCAGTGGGTCCCGTTCCTCTTTGTTTCCATTCCCCATGAAAGGAATGCAGAAGAAATGACAACAAGCAGTTAGCATTCCATTCTGGAGCTCCCATGCAGTGATGTTTCTGTTAATGGCTGGTTTTTGGGAGGGAAAGAAAGAGATTTCACAGACCTACCTGTCATGCTGTCTTTGGACTAGAGCTCCAGAGTGCAGCCAACTGATTCTGATGGCCCTTTTGAAGGATGGTGGCCATTTTGCTGACCACAGTAGATCATCTTACAATGGAGGTTCATTGTTGGACATAGGATGAAACCAAATGGCCACAAGCATGTGGTGGCTGTGCCCTGGCACTCCCAACCAGTTAGAATTAGAACACATGGTTGCTTTTTAATAAGGTTTTTTTGTCTTTAGAAAAAAATCAAAATAATTTAAAGAAATAAAAATGAACTCAAAGAAAATGTCAGGGGGAAAACTCCCTACGAATCCTAGGCCCTAGGAAGATCAGAGTGAGTACACACATTGGAAACCTTTGTCTCATTTGCAGAGTCCTGACATCCAAGAGGCCACGATCCCAGAAGACAACACTAGGGATCAGGAGCTGGACGTGGAGAGCTTTGTCAGTTCCCCGAGGTACTCTTTTCTCACCTGGAGGGGCAGCTCCATCGCTCATGGAAGTAGAGGACCTTCCTTAGGAGCCCATGCAAGTTTTTTGGGGGGGAGGTGGTTAGTTTAGCAAGAAGCCAAGGGTGGAGAGAAGCTCCGAGCAGCATGGAGGATTGTTTCCATGGAGACAGGTGTCTCCATGCCCAGCCCGTGGGCTTCCTGCAGGCATCTGGCTGTCCACTCCTGGAAACAGGGTGTTGGGCTGCATGCCTCATCCATCTTATCAAGCAGAGCTCTTTCTAAGCACTCGTGTTCTGATCTCATGTGTCTTCTTTCTTTCTTTCTTTTCTTAGCGTCCAGAGGCCAAGCACCGTGTTGAGGAGGCTGCAAAACACCGCTGCTGACCAAGAGCCATCCCTTGGAGAGGTCAGGAAGCCTCAACATCCTTGGAAGGACTGTGGGTTGGGCGTGTGGGTCCCCCGTGTTGGCCAGGAGTAGAGAGCATGTGGAATGGCCCCAGTTTTTGATGCTGCCGGGTGGGCGGCCATCTTCTGACAGTCGTTTGCTTAAAGCTATGGTAAAGGGACAGCCATGCCCTTAACAACACTGCATCCCAATGGTGGCACGGTGGGGGTGATAGGATTAAAGAAGATGGCCCCAAGGAGATGGCGGCCATGGCCTTGACGTCCGGTCCAGATCTCACAGTTAAAGGTGGAGCATCCTGTTGCTTTAATGGCAACCATTGAAAAACAGTGACAAATAAATGAAGAATGAATAAAAATACAAAACAATAAGCAAACTCAACCAAACCAATGAGAAATGAACTAAATGGAAAGGGGAAAGAACTGGGAAAGAAAGAGGAAAGGAGACCCCATTTTGGCATGCTTTTGCACGTGCCTTTAGTGTCCTCACTAAGGAGCCGACTGAAAGCATGAAGTGGACTGGAAGTGGTCTTTTCCAGTCACCAGAGCCATCGGGGCCCCAGCTGAGTGAGGGAGCGCAACATGTCTTGGGGGGGGGGGGCGGCGGTTGATGCCTTTCCCCTCTGCCATTTGCATGAGTGCGCAAAGGCCTGAAATCAGCCCGACCGACCTCACTGCGAGGAAGGCGGGCACGAGAGAGGAGCTCTTTCGCCATCTCTCCCGCCCGCCTCCAGCCAGCACGCCTGGGCTCCAAAGTGGTTTTTAAGAAAATTGAAAATCAGGAAAGCGGGAGGAATTGTGTCCAGAACTGGACGATCCCCTTCCGGCCCACTTCCTGCGTTCAGCTCACCCGGTGATGACCGCTGGAAGGTGCCAGGCTGGCCATTTCCCTGCTGAAGCCTAGGAAGCCAATGCGAGGGCCAGAGCAGCCATTTCTCCCCCTTCTCTCCTTCACAGAGTTCTTCCTTCCCGGGGGCCGAGACTCCACCCGCCAGCGTGGAGGAAGAGGGGTCGGAAGGGGACTATGCCACCAGTTCCCCCAGGTACCTTTCTCAGCTGAAGGGCCGCTCCAGGGATCAGAGAGGCGGATCACCTTCCCCAGGAGCCTTGGTTGATTAGACATGTTCATGGAGGAGAAGCCAGTTGAAGACTATTACCCATGACAGCCAAGGAACCTCTGAATCTCCAGATTTCTCTCTCTCTCTCTCTTTCTCTCTCTCTTTCTCTCTCTCTCTCTCTCTCTGAATAAACACACTTTGATGCCACATGTAACCAGGTCTCAAGTGGTTCACAACCAACTAAATAGGTTGATGCACAAGGGCTCTTGGCATGCATTGATGTTCTTATGCCATGTCTCTCCTTTCTCCTCTCAGAGTCCAGAAGCCAAAGAAGTGGCTCATCAAGAAGATGATGATGAACACCTACACAGTGGAAGACTCGTCCTCTGCAGAGGTCAGAAATGACCCATTTCATCATCCATTTTTTCATGTGAACGGGCTCTAGGTTGTGTGTGTGTGTGTGTGTGTGTGTGTGTGTGCGTGCCCTGTTCCCCAGCAGGAGACAGAACATGGAATGGTTCTAGTTCTAGATGCTGCAGGATGGGAGGGATTGTGATTGGTGGGATGGGAGGAAATGCAGCTGAGGCATTGGAAAGGGGGCAAAAATGTGGTGAAAGGCTTTTCTTCTGGGCAGAGATGCCAAATGCCTTTTCTACCAAGAGGCACGTCTTATTTTAGAGCCGGATGTCTTCCCAACTGTCCCTTGGGCTTGGTTCCTCTCAGAAGCCTCGCAAGGTCAACGCAAGCCCTGGAACGCTCCCGTTTCTCTTCTCTCTCCTCCCCAGTGCTCCTCTACGGACGAGGACGACACGATGCATGAGATCAGCAGCATCGAGGACGAGGTGTGGGACTCTCCACCGACCCCCAGTTTGGCCAGGTAGGTACCCTCCTCTCAGCTGAAGGGCCTTAGGAGCCAGTAGGGAGCTGGGGGAGGAGAGCTGGTCTTGTGGTAGCAAGCATGGCTTGTCCCCATAGCTAAGCAGGGTCTGCCTTGGTTACATATGAATGGGAGACTTGATGTGTGAGCATTGGAAGAGATTCCCCTTAGGGGATGAAGCCGCTCTGGGAAGAGCAGAAGGTTTCAAGTTCCCTCCCTGGCAGCATCTCCAAGATAGGGATGAGAGAGATTGCTGCCTGTAACCTTGGAGAAGCCGCTGCCAGTCTGTGAAGACAATACTGAGCTAGATAGACCAATGGTCTGACTCAGTAGATGGCAGTTCCCTATGTTCCCTATGTTCCTATGGGGGGCTTTTAGCACAGTAAGCAGAAGGCTGCAGGGGACAGGGGCAGCTCCCCCATGTCTGAGCCCCACAGAGGGATGTTTCCTCCAACTTGCTCCCTGAGGACTCTGGAGGGGGAGTTCACCCAAGGAAGCCGATTGACAGCAGGTGCAAGACAGACACCAGCAAGTCTATTGCTGGCTATTAGCAGAGGGAGCTCCGAGACCCCCATGCTGTTGGCATGAGCGGGTGTTGGGGAGAAGGAGCAGGGGAGGGCTCCTGTCTCGATGCCCCCTTTGAACACTTCCCAGGGCTTCTCAGTGGGGAACGAAAGGCTGGACTTGGGAGATCTCTGGCCTGATGAAGTTCCCCTGCCAGCCACCTCCCAAGGGAGGCGAGATCCTTGCTTAGCATCTCTTTGGGTGCCCGTGTTCTTCTTCAGCTGGCTGCCATCTCCAACAGGACAGACCTTTGAGCAGCTTTTCTCTCTCCTCTCCTCTCTCAGGAACATCGACGAAGAGGAAAGAAGAGGACAGCTGGCCCCAGATTGGTTCTCCTCGGTCCATCTGGGAGAGGTAAGGGGTGCAAACCAAGGGTGACTTGACTCCACCCCTCTGCCCCTCCTTTCCTGCACTACACAGGATGGCGGCTTGGATGGCAGTCACTGTTCACACGGGAGTTGGAGACTTACCCTTTTCCCTTGTGGATGTCTTTCCCTTCCAGTTGACCTCATGCACCCTGAGCCAGAGGCAGCACCCTCCAGGCCCAGATGTGGGTGCAGACACCCATGGCACTGGCCTGGCCCTGGGGATTCTCCTGACCCATAACCGTCCCTCGGACTGTGTGCTGAGGCCTGACCCTCCTCTTCTTCGCAGGGGAGAGCAACAAAGAAGATCGGGGACGTCGTCCGGTGTGTGGAGTATGCCAGCGAGGTGGAGGAGAGGTTCCCCGAACTCCTGGTGGGCCTGGTCAACAAGATCCTCACCGGCCTGCAGAACACCACCGAGGGAGTCGGGAACCGAGACAGCCAAGACCTGCCTCCTCAGTAAGTCATGGCAGTGGGGAAAGCGGGGCCAGCAAGTCCTCCTTCCAGCACTCTGGGAGGACAGGCTAGGGTCATTTCTCCCATGTCCCACTCTGATGGGCGAGGAGCATTTCTGGCCTGTTGGGGTGACTCTGGCACGGTGGTCCCTTCCCTCAGCTCCACAGGGGAGACCCCAGAATTTGCAGCCCTCTTGGCTCTGCAGAGAGCCTAAAAATGCGTCTGCAGTGTTAAAAAACCAGCTGTGGGGAAAGTCACTTCACCCCTGTGGTCTCCCTCCCATGGTCCAACACAGTCGCTCCACCCTTGACACTACACCACCCCGCAAGGAGACACACACTTTGGTGACAGCAACCTTCTCTTCTCTGCAGGGAGACTGCGCAGATTGTCCGGACCCTGCTGGAGAGGGTGGCACAGGTGACCCCAGAGAAGACCTGCTGGGAATCCCTGTGCTCTCCGCAGAGCTGCCTCCAGGGTGTGGCCCTCTTGGTGAGGTAAGTAGGAGTGAATAGGAGATATCTCAGGAGGCCTGGGGGCTGGTGTGGTTTGGGTCAGGTCTGCTCTTTCTGGACCTTCCGCCCAGGACTCAGCAGGGTCTTTTGGTGTTTTGCAGGGCTCTCCTCCAGACACGGTCCTCCACAGTGGCCAGGCTGAAGGCATACCTGGCTTCCCTCTTCAGCCTGGACAAAGATCCAGAAGAGCATTCCCTCGCAGAGGTGGCCTTCTTTGTGGAGGTGAGCAGCGTCTTCCTCAGGGTGGGCTTCCCTGAGAGGAGGGTCTGGCCCCAGAGGCTAATGGATGTTTTCCTCCTTTCCCTCTTTTAGCTGCTCCTGAAAGACCAAGACTTTGCTGCCTTAGAGAAGACCTGGACGCTCCTGGTAGCGTGGCTAGTCCACCCCAGCCAGAACATCTGCTACCTGAGCGAAAGGGGACTTCTCCAAATTTATGGCACCCTGAAGGCGGTGAGTGACATCCCTGGGCATGGAGCATCCCTAGGCATGGAGACTCCTCTCTTTGGGGAGCCCTTCCTGAGGCTGGTGCTCCTAGGCATCCCCAGGTGTGATGGGGAGATTTCTCCAGTTGGGTGGATTCAGTCTGTGGAACCCTTGCCACAGGACGAAGGAGAAATGCTTAAGGGAAGGCACAGGAATGCATCTCTCAGTAGGAGCCTGATTCCCCACGTGCTCCAATGCCGCATTCTCCCCGCTCTTTGTGCCTCTGGGATGGCTTGAGTCATCTCCTCCCCAAGGCAGTGGATGGTGGCCAAGCAGCATCAAACACGGACAGCTCTGTGGTGCGTTTAGCAGCGGGTGGACTAGCATGTGTTTTCAAGGATCCACCTTTTCCCTCCCTAGGCCAAGAAAGCCCAGGATTTTAGTGCCGGGATCCTGGGAGGGCTCAGGACCTCCAGTCTGGAAGCCACTTTGGGGGTCCTGGCCTTCATGGAGCGGCTGAGGCACTGTCCATCAGAACACCAGGCCACGGTGAATGCTGTCCTGGCTGCCCTGTGCCGCCCTCTCTTCCACCACGTGAGTACTTGCACGCCAGCCCTCCGCCCCGGCTCTATGAGGGCCGGCCAACCTGCAGGTTCCGACTGGGTTGGAGAAGGGAAACCAGAAACCCCCTAGAGACCCATGCAAGCTCTTCATCAATTATGGAGGTGAGGAATTCCTCCCTAATAACAAGCCCTGTTCTTCTTTGTAGGAGGAGGCTAAGATCCGAAGGGCAGCCATGAGGACCCACCTGGATCTCCTGCAGCACCGCCACCACCACCACAAGGGTAGAGAGGAGAACATCACGACCCTCATCGCGGTGCTGATGCATGTGGAGGATGAAGACCTGGAGGTAGCACAGGTGAGGGCCCACTTCTTCCTGCCACCCCTATGAAGGTGTTTAGGCTTCCCCAAGTCCAGCCACCCAGTGGCAGGCTCCAGAGTTAGCCTCATGGGGTGGTGAATCCACAAGCTGTCCTGCTGTGGTTTGGCCCATCCAGGCCCTACTCCTTGAAGCCCCCTAAGAGGTTTCTTGGAATCCCTTGGCAGCCTTTTTCACTCCCATTCCGTTCTTTCTTTTGGCAGGCTGCGAAGGACAATCTGAGCCTCCTGGCGGAAGCCCTCCTATGGCACCTGGAGGGCAGGCTGCTGGCGCGGGACTCTTACAGCCTGCAGGAGCTGCTCCACAAGATCGCCAAGCGTCTGGTAAGGGCAGCCCCTTCCTGTCCATCCCTCGGCTCAAATGGCTCAAGGACCTTTGGGCGATGCTTTGCTCACTCGGGATTTGTCTTTGCTCTTGATCCCAGATTCGGCAGCTCGGCACAGAGGACGCCGTGGAGATGGAGGCCACCAAGATCCTGGGCTTCTTCCGCAGCGAGCAGCCTTCAGTGAGGAGAACGGCTGCCCTGCTGATCGGTAAGCGAAACAAGACTTTTGGGTCTCCCTTAGTGGGTCGTCTTGGTGGGCAAAGGTTCATTCTCTTGGAAGGCACTGCCAGAAGGGTGTGGAGGGGCAGGAGCTGTTCCCTCCCCAGGAGGACTGGCCCAGTGAGCGTTAGCGAGGTCTCTTGGCTTAATTTCCTTCCAAGGTGACGTAAGAGTCCCGGGAGGAATGGCTCAATCTGTCAGTCCCAGAGGGAGCAGAGAGGGGAGGACTTCCTCTCCTGAATGATGGGAAGTGGGCTGTCCATGCGCAGGGTCCTGAACTGTGGTCCCATTTCCTTCCACCCTTGTTTTTAGGTCACCTGGTCCACAAAAAGGGCAGCATCCTCACTGAAGGGAACATAGAGACCTTCCATGCTGGTAAGTGCCGGTTTCTGGGTGGGAAGGGGAAGTTTCTGTGAGGGGAGAGGCCTAGATTTAGGGACCACAGAGCTGGAATGGGCCACCTGTCCCCTCAAATGGAAGGTCCCGCTTGCATCCTCAGGGATGCTCAGCAGTAGGGTTTCCCAGAGTGCAGGGGAGAAAGAGTCAGGACTTGCGCCCTCTTGGTGTGGAAATGGTGGGGCTTGGCCAAGGGTGGGGTGATCTCTTCATGCCATTTCTGAACCTTCTCCTTCATCCCTCCAGCGCTGGAGAGCTTGCTTGGCGACCATGACCCCGAGGTCGGGAGAGTTGCCTGCAAGACAGAGAAGATTGTGAAGAAGGCCTTTTCCCTCCACTCCCGGCACGGGCTGCGGGCTGCCGTTCGGCGCTTGTGGGCGGGCTGTAAGAAGAAGAGACACCCGCCAGAGTACGGTGATCTCTCCACCTGACCGACTGGTGAGTAGACCAAGGCAGGGCTTCACTTGAAGGGGCCCCGATGGTTAGGGAGGGGGCTGGGGCTGCAGGAAGGGTGGGCAGGAATCTGGGCAACCCTCCCTCGTGTTGGAATGCCATCTTCGGACATTGTGGCCAGTTGTACAAGTAGCCCAAGGGAAAGAGGAAATCTCTCTCTTCCCTCTGGGAAATGAGGACACGGATATTCTGCCAGGAGTCCCTGGTGCTGGGTGGTGTCATGGGGGAGAGTGTGAGAAGACCCCCAATCTCTGAACCAATGTCCTTCTCTCTTTCCAGGAACAACAGCCCCGTGCTCTCCCCTTGAAGATCAGCAGCTGAAGGGAGGTTCAGGAAAGACCGTGCAGCGCAGGGGCCTCCCAGAAGACCTCCTCCAACCGCGTGGACACAAGATCTGTCCACAAGAAGACATCCAGCAGGGAAGTGCAGTTCTGTCTGAGGAGTGAGGGGGAAGCAGGCTCCACTCCCCTGGCCCAAGGAAGCCCCGCCTCTGGGGTGCAGAAGCCCCTCCCCTAGCTTCTGCTGGCAGGCAGTGGGAGGAGGCTACAGCACCACCCTGCCCCCAAGTGGCCCTTTGGAACCATTCTTGGGCTTCCCTTGGGTCCGGGGAGGCTGTGTGGCCCCAGCAGGAGGGCAAGGTCACCGCCTCCCTCCATTCCCACCAGCTGGCCAGGGAGCGCTCCCTCCTCCTTCCGCTTTTCTCCCCTTCCCCAGCGGCCTGGCTTCCCCTGGCAGGGGAAGCACCATCCAGGCATCCGCCCCCTCCCCTGCCGAGGGTGTGCTCCTCCCCCCCTCCACTCCCGCAGCCACGCCTCACTCCCCCCTCCGCTCCCTCCTCATTCCTCCTCAAACCGGTGCAGCAGCAGAGGAGCCCGGGAGACTCTGGGGGCCCCCTGCAGCCCCAGTAGCGCCCCCTGGTGCTGCCCGGTGGCAGGCCAGAGAATCCTCCTCTCCCTCCTGCTCCATGCTGTGGCTGCACAGTGGGGAGCCCGAGGTCAAGCAGAATTCTCTGGCTTGCCCCCCCCTCAACCCCCAGCCCCCTGCCCAATCCCCACTTGCTGGGCTGCCGGAGTGGAAAGGGAGGAGGAGCAGGGCAACCCCACTGATGCTGCTTTGTGCTTCTTGCAGGCTTGTGCTGCTGCTGGGCGGCTGGAGGAGTCGATCCGCCCCAGAAGAGGAGACCAAGTGAACGTGCCTGCAAGGAGCGGGGGTGGGGTGGGGTTGGGGGCTGGCTGGGACTCCCCCCAATTTTGTTTGCCCTGCCATTCCCTTCTTCTGTGTGACCCTGGGCTTCCTCCCTCCCCTCCTTCCCTTCCTCCCTCCCCCTCCCTCCCAGGGACAGAATGGGCTTTGCTGGTCGTCCCATTGGGGGCCGAGTAGGAATTTTTGGCTTTCCAACAGATTGGCCGAGATGGAAAGTTTTTTTGCCTACTCCATTCTGTCCTGTTTTGTTTCCTTTAGTTAGAAAGTTAAGTGATGACTTGTATCCTAATTAAGTATATGAATAAAGTTGCCCCTTTTGTTAAAAACCATCCCATCGTTTCTGAGTTCCTCTTTTCTTCTCGTCTCCCTTGGAGCGTTTGTGCCCACAGACTCCCAAGCTCACCTCTTGGCTGAGGGAGACGCTGCTACACTGCTGCAGGTCCATGCAAATGCCTCTTGCTTGGAAGCACTCACTCAGACAATTGGCTTGGATCACTCCAGAGGAGCCCACTTGAGGTTTGCCGCCAATGAGGTTTGCTGAGCACAGGATCCTGGGAGCAAGCTGCAC
Source organism: Hemicordylus capensis (assembly GCF_027244095.1). Classification (NCBI taxonomy): domain Eukaryota; kingdom Metazoa; phylum Chordata; class Lepidosauria; order Squamata; family Cordylidae; genus Hemicordylus; species Hemicordylus capensis. The sequence goes on from NC_069663.1 coordinate 36,293,496, forward strand.
CTTCCAATCGAGTGCCCGGAAAGCACAGCCTTGGCAAGGCCTGGCAAACTTACAAACCAAGGCCAAAATTCAATTAAAATGAAACCAAGGCAGACCCTGCTTAGCTAAGGGGACAAGTCACGCTTGCTACCACAAGACCAGCTCTCCTCTCCTCTGAGACGGGCGCTCTAGGCACCCGTCTCTGTGTGCACGCAGGCAACAAGCAGCCCAAGCACCCATCTGATCCCAGTGCCGGGGTAAAGGGCACGCTCGCACCCTCAACTTTGTCTAAAGGCTGGGCTTCAAAGTGGGGTTAGGCGGGCCAGCAGTGCCAGGGATGCCTGCGCTGCAGACGAGCAGCCTGGCTTAAACTGCTTCTTCTGGGAACCGTCTTCCTGAGAAACATAGCTAGGACAGTGAAGAGGGGAGCAGACCGCAGGAGAGAAGCGACCCCCACCCCCACCCCGGTCAGTCAAGAGCAGAGAGCAGGAAATCTGGTCCCTTCCCCATTCACAAAGGCAGGGGGTTCTCCAAGGCACCATTGCTGTGGAGACGGATGGGGCTCTCCTGTGCCGCAGCGGTGAGTTCCAGAGGTTCCTGGTAGAGTGGCGAGCAGCAAAAGATGGATCCCCTGGACGAGAACATGGCAGCACCGTGTGTGTGTGTGTGTGTGTGTGTGTGTGTGTGTCTGATTGCCCTGAAAAGTGCCTGACCCAGTTTTTGCTTCTCTCCTCAAAGGGGCCGGAAGGTGGTCATGGCGCCAAGCCAGTGGGCTTGTGGAGATCCTATCAGGACACGAGACTTGAAAGCCATCTGCTGCGCTTGGCTTAGTGGCCACAATGACTGGGAATAAAGCCCTGCTCTGACCTGAAGGAAGGAGGTTCCTTGCCTGGACCCCAATTGACACACACACACCTCCTCTGCCAAGCCTTCTGCTCCTCAGCAGCTCTATTACCCACATTTAGTGGGCGCCTCCCTCATGCCCTGTAACACCTGTGTGGAGAAGTCTCCCTTTGAAGACCCGGGGGGCCAAATGTTCAGAATATTCCTCCTGCCCCTTGGAGGAAAGGCACGGTCCTTTTTGTCCCCTTCCATGTGTGCTCAGGGATGGACTTCACACTGGATCCTGCAGGGTTGCCAACCTTTTTGCTAGCCTGGCTCCTGTGCCTTGAAAAAGAGCTTGACAGTCCAAAATTAAGCAGATGAAGCTTTTGCTGCAATGGAAATGAAGAGATGGGGAAATCTTCATCAGTTTAATTTCGATATGCCAGGTTTCCTGTAAAAGCATAAGAGCAGGAGCAGGTCGAGAGTTGGCAACCCTGCCTGCTGGTGCCTCGTGCCCACCACTGGGCCTGGGAGTTCCGCCATCCTTGTTTAGATCCAAATATGGCAGTTGCTGGAGGGGGGGTCCCCGTCCGGGAGTGTTTACCGGTCGCCATGGCGCTGTGGTTCCGACGGATCCTGATGGGGCTGGAGGTTCCGCTGCTGCCTTCAAACTCTCTGGACTCGACTGTTGGCAGGAGGATTTTCTGGCCTCTCCTGCTGCTCACGGCATATTTCCGTCCCATTTTGGCCGTGAGGGAGCGCAGAACATGGCCTCAGGCAAGGAGTCCAGAGTGAGTGTCCACCGCCCTGCCCCAAATAGGTTCAGTGTAGGGTGGGGGGGGGACCCAGAGGGGTTGGATTTGGGTCCAGGTGGAGACATTTAGGAAGTGAGACTGTCCTGGACCCTTTGAGCTGACCAAGGTGGGCATGAATGAACTGGCCCAGCGCACCTTCACAAGGTCTTCATGGAGCACCAGCCCCCCATGGATGGCTCAGAGCTCCATCAGCCCCTTCCCTCCTCCAGGACCTCATCCAGCGAGAAAGCACAGAGTGGAGCCACCTGCACAGAACGGGGAAGGGGCTCCCGGCCTCTCCGAGATCCCCACAGTTTTCCCCTTCAGAGGGGCAGGGTGGCCATATGAGGGTCGAAGAAAACAACACTGGTCATTCTTGGTAGTTGAGCATGACTGGAATGGATGGTGAAAAGATCCCAGGCTCAGGAGCATTTAAGCATCCAGCAACACCCCTGCAGCGAAGCTCCCCCTCTCTCTTTCTCTTTGGATAGATGGTGATGACCTCCATTTTTTGGAAGGCTTTTTCCTCTGTAGCTTTGCATGGGATTATATGAGTTCTATTGTTTGTTAGCCATTATTTTTAAATTAAAAGGAAGATATCAATTTAATGGAATGCGGGGGGGGGGGAGGAAGGAGGATAGAAATGGCGAATTCTGCCAAGTGGGAGTTGCAGGTTCTGTGGAGGATGGGAATTGCCCCCTCTTGATGAAGGGGGTGGGGGGGGACCCCCAGGGGTTGGATTTGGGTCAAGGTGGAGACATTTAGGAAGCTAGACTGTCCTGGCCCCTCTGGGCTGACCTTGTAGGGCAGGAAGGGACTGGTCCAGCCCATCTTCACGGGGTCTTCATGGAACAGCAGCCCCCCATCGATGGGTCAGAGCCCCATCAGTCCCCTCCGTCCTTCAGGACCTTATCCAGCGAGGAAGTGCAGAGTGGAGCCACCTGCACAGAGGAAGGGAAGGGGTTTCTGGTCTCTCCGAGATACCTGCAGCTTCCCCCTTCAGAGGGGCAGGATGGCCATATGAGGGACTTGAAGAAAACAACACTGGTCATTCTTCGGTAAAAGAAATGAAATGTTGAGGAGGGGGGATGGAGGAAGGATAGAAAGGGCCAGTTCTGCCAAGGGGGAGTCGCAGGTTCTGTGTAGGATGGGAATTGCCTCTCTTGATGTGGCATGGCTCCTCTGCTCTGAGCAAAAGCGTGACCTGTTTGAGCTGGTGAAGCCATTTCTAGGCTAAGGAGATGGGAAACTGCTTCACTAGCTTAAGATCTGCATGTCAGGCATCTGCTGAAGTCACAGGAGCCGGACCAGTTAACGAGTGGGCAACCCTGCCTCTTGATGCCTTGTGCCCACCACTGAGGCTGGGAGTTCCGCCATCCTTGTTTAGATTCAAATATGGCAGTTGCTGGAGTGGGGATCCCCGGCCGGGAGTGTTTACCGGTCGCCATGGCACTGAGGTTCTGATGGATCCTGATGGGGCTGGAGGTTCCGTTGCTGCCTTCAAACTCTCCGGACTCGACCGTTGGCAGGAGGACTTTCTGGCCTCTCCTGCTGCTCACGGCAAATTTCCGTCCCATTTTGGACGTGAGAGAGTGCAGAACATGGCCTCAGGCAAGGAGTCCAGAGTGAGTGTCCATGGACATGCCCCAAATATGTCAATGAGATGGGGGGGAGACCCCCAGGGGTTGGATTTGGGTCCAGGTAGAAACATTTAGGAAGTGAGACTGTCCTGGCCCCTTTGGGCTGATCCTGTTGGGCAGGAAGGGACTGGCCCAGCCCTTCTTCACGGGGTCTTCATCAGGGGTGTATCAAGCATGGGTCAGGCTGGGCATGTGCCCCGGAAGCCACATGAAGGGGGGGCACCATTTTTAAAAATTAAAAATCAATAAATAATGGCCACCAAAAACAAAATGGCCACTGCACATGCTCAAATGACTTCTCTGTGGCCCTAGGTCATGCCAAGCCTCACAGAGGCCATTTGAGCATGCGCTGTGGCCATTTTGTTTTCAGTGGCCATTTTTTAAAAACAAAATTTATTTTAATAAATGGCCACTGCACATGCTCAAATGGTCCCTGTGGGGCCCTAGAGGCTAGAGGATAGAGGGGAACATTTGCTTACCCCAAATGGCCTTTACCAAGCCCCCCGAAGGGGCGACAGGTAATTTTTTAAATAATAATAATAATAATATAAGTCACTGTACACATATTTAGTTTGGCACTATGTATGGAGAATCGGGGCTTGTGAATGCTGAGCTGAAGCTTATGAGCTAGGATTGTATTCATTTGCTCTTACTTTGCTTCTTGTGATAAGTGAGTTAAATGTAATGTCTTAATAATATGGCTATTAATGGTGAGTTTGTCTTTGAATCAGTGTGAAATCCTTAGTATTAAGGCCCACTGGGAGTTTCTTGCTCTCTTTCTCTCATTTTAACTGTCTTTCTGAAAGACTAGAATATATTCCAAGCAGTGACACAGTTTACTCTGCATATCCTTAAATTATTTTCAGAGTATCTGGGGAAAATCAAATTCTCCATTTATTTTAAAAACTGATTTAATAGTGATGCTACAATGCATAGTAGAGAATGAGACAGGCACTTCTCTTTAGTTTTCCAAGTATACCTCCACATAGTATTTGGGTATTTCATGAGCTGCAGCATACTGAAATGTGTAGTTTCCCAGCAATTTTTGGACTGGCTATATCCACTGCTAAATAGTTTTTGAGATATTAAAAGATTAACAAGCTTGACTTGTATTTTTCAGCTGTTATTATGGTAAAGTTATCTGAAAGATGGGTGTCAGATGTTTGGACAGGGGGCGCAATTTCAGTGCTTGCCCCAGGCGCTATTTCCCCTAGATACGCCTCTGGTCTTGGATGGCTCAGAGCTCCACCAGCCCCCTCCCTCCTCCAGGACCTCTTCCAGTGAGGAAGCACAGAGTGGAGCCTCCTGCACAGAACAGGGGAAGGAGCTCCTGGCCTCTCCGAACTCCCTGCAGTTCCCCCTTCAGAGGGGCAGGATGGCCATATTAGGAACTTTAAGAAAACAATACTGGTCATTCTTGGGGGATGAGCATGACTGGGATGGATGGTCAAAAGGGCCCAGGCTCAGGAGGATTTTAAACATCCTGCAAGACCCCCGCTGCGAGGCTCTCTCTCCTTCTCCCACTTTGGACAGATGGTGACGACCTCCTTGTTTTGGAAGGCTTCTTCCTCTATAGCTTTGCATGGGATTATATGAATTCACTATTTTTCAATTAAATGTAAGATATAAATTTAATGGAATGGGGTTGGGGAGAAGGAGAGAGGATAGAAATGTCCAGTTCTGCCAAATGGGAGTTGCCGGATATGTGGAGGATGGGAATTGCCCTCTCTTGATGTGGCCTGGCTCCTCTGCTCTGAGCAAAAGCGTGACCAGTTTGAGCAGGTGAAGCCATTTCAAGCCTAAAAAAGAAACAGTGGTGTTCTAATTCTAACTGTGGTTGGGAGTGCCAGGGCACATTGAGTTTCATGCTATGTCCAACAATGAACCTCCATTGTGATCAGCAAAAAGGCTGCCATTTTGGCCGCGAGAGAGCACAGAACATGGCCTCGGGCAAGGAGTCCAGAGTGAGTGTCCACCGACATGCCCCATATAGGTTAATGGGGTGGGGGGGAGACCCCCAGGGTTGGATTTGGGTCCAGGTAGAGACATTTAGGAATTGAGACTATCTTGGCCCCTTTGGGCTCACCCAGGTGGGCAGGAAGTGCAAGCCCATCCCATCTTCACTGGGTCTTCATGGAGCACCAGCCCCCCATGGATGGGTCAGAGGCCTGTCAGCCCCCTCCCTCCTCCAGGACCTCATCAAGAAAGGAAGTGCAAAGTGGAGCCACCTGCACAGAGGAAGGGAAGGGGCTCCTGGCCTCTCCGAACTCCCTGCAGTTCCCCCTTCAAAGGGGCAGGATGGCAATATGAGGGACTGGAAGAAAACAACACTGGTCATTTTTGGGAACTGAGCATGACTGGATTGGATGGTCAAAAGGGCCCAGGCTCAGGAGCATTTAAGCATCCAGCAACACCCCTGCAGGGTCTCTCTCTCTCTCTCTCTCTCTCTCTGGTCAGATGGTGATGATGCCCTCCTTGTTTTGGAAGGTTTCTTGCCTGTAGCTTTGCATGAGATTATATGTTCTGCCAAGTGGGCGTCGCAGGTTCTGTGGAGGATGGGAATTGCCCCCTCTTGATGGGGGGTGGGGGGGAGACCCCCAGGGGTTGGATTTGGGTCAAGGTGGAGACATTTAGGAAGCGACACTGTCCTGGCCCCTCTCATTGCCCTGTAACACCGGTGTGGAGAAGTCTCCCTTTGGAGACCTGAGGGGCCAAATGTTCAGAATATTCCTCCTGCCCCTTGGAGGAAAGGCACGGTCCTGTTGTCCCCTTCCATGTGTGCTCAGGGATGGACTTCAGTCTGGATCCTGCAGGGTTGGCCTGCAGGGTTGCCAACCTTTTTGCTAGCCTGGCTCCTGTGCCTTGAAAAAGAGCTTGACAGTCCAAGATTAAGCAGATGAAGCTTTTGCTGCAATGGAAATGAAGAGATGGGGAAATCTTCACCAGTTTAATTTCGATATGCCAGGTTTCCTCTAAAAGCATAAGAGCAGGAGCAGGTAGAGAGTTGGCAACCCTGCCTGCTGGTGCCTCGTGCCCACCACTGGGCCTGGGAGTTCCGCCATCTTTGTGTACATTCAAACATGGCGGTTGCGGGGGGGGGGGCAGCCGGGAGTGTTTACCGGTTGCAACGGATCCTGATGGGGCTGGAGGTTCCGCTGCTGCCTTCAGTCTCTCTGGACTCGACCGTTGGCAGGAAGACTTTCTGGCCTCTCCTGCTGCTCACGGCAAATTTCCGTCCACTTTTCGTCGTGAGGGAGCGCAGAACATGGCCTCAGGCAAGGAGTCCAGAGTGAGTGTCCACCACCCAGCCCCAAATAGGTTCAATGTTTGGTGGGAGCGGGTGAGACCCCCAGGGGTTGGATTTGGGTCCAGGTGGAGACATTTAGGAAGTGAGACTGTCCTGGCCCCTTTGAGCTGACCTTGTAGGGCAGGAAGGGACTGGCCCAGCCCATCTTCACGGCGTCTTCATGGAGCAGCAGCCCCCCATCGATGGGTCAGAGCCCCATCAGCCCCCTCCCTCCTCTAGTGCCTCATCCAGCAAGGAAGTGCAGAGTGGAGCCACCTGCACAGAGGAAGGGAAGGGGTTCCTGGCCTCTCCGAGCTCCCTGCAGCTTCCCCCTTCAGAGGGGCAGGATGGCCATATGAGGGACTTGAAGAAAACAACATTGGTCCTTCTTGGGTAAAAGAAATGAAATGTTGAGGAGGGGGATGGAGGGAGGACTGAAAGGGCTATTTCTGCCCAGGGGGAGTCGCAGGTTCTGTGGAGGATGGGAACTGCCCCCTCTTGATGTGGCCTGGCTCCTCTGCTCTGAGCAAAAGCTTGACCAGCTTAGCCCAAAGAGATGGGAAATGCATCACCAGCTTGATATCTGCATGCCAGCCTTCTGCTGAAGTCACAGGAGCAGTATTAGTGAGAGAGTTGGCAACCCTGCCTCCTGGTGCCCCATGCCCACCACTGGGCCCTGGGAGTTCAGCTAACTGAGCCAAGATACACCTTTCAAAGTGTTGATGCTCTCATATTTAGCAGGGGGAGAGCAACTTGTCCTCTCCATCCCCAGCACAGCATCTCTCCGGTGGTGTTGCTGGCATCTGCTTGATGTTTCTTTTTGGACGGAGAGCCCTTTGGAGACAGGGGACCATCTTATTCAGGTCTTCTTGATTTATTTCTCTGTGTAAACCACTTTGAGTACTTGGGTTGGAGAGTGGAATATACATCTCTGTAGTAGCCGACGGACTTGTTTAGATTCAAAAAGTGGCCGTTGCTGAGCTGCATCCCAGGGCTTGGTATGTTGACCTGGTCGCCATGGCGCTGGGGTTCAGATGGATCCTGATGCGGCTGGAGGTTCCGCTGCTGCCCTGGGAGCCCCTGGACTCGACTGGTGGCAGGAGGGCGTTGCGGTCTCCCCTGCGGCTCACGCCAAATCTGGTCCATTTGGGGCCATGTGGGAGCGCTGAACATGGCCTCCGGCAAGGGGTTTAGAGGGAGGGTTCACCACCCTGCCCCAAAGAGGTCCAATGTGGGGGTGGGGGGAGAGACCACCAAAGTTCTCAAAGCGGTTTGATGAGACATCTAGGATGGGAGTCTCCACTGGCTGCTTAGGAATGACCCCGGTGGGTGTGAAGTGGCCCAGCCCATGCTCACTCCTGCTCTCCTCTCTCCTTGGCAGGACATGGGAGAAGGATGCCCCTTACTCCGCGGCGTGGGCAGCCTTGATGGGGCTACTCCTGTGGCTCCTCTCAGGTATGTCCTCCTGTTCCTCCTGGGTTATCTGGGCCCATTCTTGATTAATGGCACCTTGGATTTGGGACCCTCTCAAGAAACATGGCCCCTGCCAGGGTTTCATTGTTGGAGATCCAGCTCCAGATGCCATCGGCCTTTGCCACCAGTAACCCTGATGACCACGACAGGTCTCTCTCTGACCAAGACGTAGCCAGAAGTCAGATAGAGGTCTTTTCCTCTCAGCATCTACTTCTGAATAAAGCAGATTAGTTTAACCTTGTGTGAATCTCCCTGCTTATCATGGACAAGCTGTTGCCCCTGAGACCCTGTTGACTTCTGCTGTAATGGGAGTGAAATAGCTGCTGAATACTCTGCCATAGAAGTCATGACCCCCAACATTCATAAGCCCAACCCCCAAGGGGTCCCTGTTTTCAAGGGGCACCCAGTCTATGTTCTGACTATTGGAATGTGGGAAAGACATCAGAGAATGACAGCAAAGGCAGGCAAAGGGAGTTCCAAAGGAGAAGAGCCAATCAGTCTGAGCTACCTGGGTTTTGGGGGAGGATCCAGGGATTCAGGCACAGGAGGCAGGGGAGGGTTCTCGTGCACAATTTGCTCTCTAGGGTTTCAAATGAGGATGGGTGGGGTGGGGGGATCGGTCCCCTAGTCTGCTCTCTGAGGACTGAGGGGCTGTGGGGCTCCATGGGCTGGTGGGCCTGGCCCACCATTTCTCAATGCCTGGATTCCAGGTGAGCCCTGCAGCCACCCAGAGCGTGAGGCTGGAGCCAGGGTGTGGCTGGCTGCTCCTTCAGGGCTGGATCCGCTGGTGCCTCCTTGAGTGGTTGCAGGGCAAAGGGAGCAGTTGAGATGGGGAGTGATGGAAGCCCCTCTGGGGGCCAGAGGAGTGGGTTGTGGCAGCCCCTCGGAACAGGTGATGCTGAGTCAGACCATTGCTCTACTCTGACCAGTAGCCGCTCTCCAAACCCCAACCAAGGGAGCTGAGCTGTTTTAGAGGTTTTAAAAGTAGGCAGTATATACATATATATAAATCCAATGAATGAATGAATGAATGAATGAATCAGGAAAGAAGGAAAGAAAGAAAGAAAGAAAGAAAGAAAGAAAGAAAGAAAGAAAGAAAGAAAGAAAGAAAGAAAGAAAGAAAGAAAGAAAGAAAGCCCTTTATGTTGTGGAGAGCTGGGAGGGTATATAAATAAAATAAAATAAAATAAAATAAAATAAAATAAAATAAAGAAAGTAAGTAACCCTTATGTTGCAGGGAGCTTGGAGGGTTCTTGCCTTCACCCCAGCCCACTGCTGGAAACTGGCTACTCCGGGTTCCTTCGACACACTCTCTCACTCACTTGTGTCTTTTGTCCTTTTCCCCTCTCAGTGACTTCCAGCCACAGGAGATATATGAAGAGCGCTCCGTGGCCAAAACGAGCAAATGGTCACTGGTAAGGGATGAAAACCCAGTCTGTACATGGCAGGGCTGGGAGGGGGTGGGAGAGACCCCATTTCAAGCTAGAAGAAGGGCGTGTGGTAGAGATCCAGTCTTAGCAGGTTGAAGGGATGCTTTGAGAACTTGTCCGGAAAAGCCATATGCATCGATCTTTGCAGTGGTAGTAGCAGTGACTTGGGTGGGTGGGATGAGTGACAATCCGGGCTCAACTACAAGTGACTCAGGCAAAGGTGGGAGACCCTCGCTATGGAGGAAGCATCATGGGAACTTTAGGGATGGGAAGTGCTGAGAGGGAAGAGGGGTGTGTCTACCTATCTTCCAACCTCGCTTCTTCATTCCGCTCTCCTGCCCCAAATCTCTCCCTCCCCCAGGGTTCTAGACTTTGATTTTGTTCTGGACTACCAAGCAGAAAACACATCCAGGAAGGGAGCAGTCTGGAGGGGAACTAGAGTGGGAAAGTCTTCTTTGGGGTAGATGGTGCACTCTTTCCCCCCTGCCACTTCTTGGCTCCACATGGCCCCCTTTCTGGTGTCATTGAAAAGGGCCTCAAAACACGGGTCTGCAGCATCAAGTGGCCAATAGCTCTGCCCAGCAAAGAGAAGAACTTAGCTAGGCTTTCCTTAATTAAAGGCACCATGAAAGAAACCACAGTGTCCCATGTAGCAGGAGGCCTGACTCTTCTTCGGGATCCTGCCACTCCAAATGTTGTGTAATAGCCATGATCTCACCCGACTGCCCAGGAATGGGCAGAAAGCTGGTTTCTGAGGTTCAGTAGATTCTTGGGTTTGGTTCCTCTCTGAGCCCAGTTACACGTTGGTAGACACGGTTTTGAGGTGCTAAGGAGCCACCTCCTGCTTTAAGCTCCTCTGTTAAGAAGGACCTCTTGAAGGAGGGTTGACGTTTGGACCCCAGATGCCCTGGAAAGGTCAAGTGGGCACCAGAGCACCCATTCCTCTCTCCATTCTCATCCACAGAAGTCATTCTCGGACGGCTCCAGGATTCAGACGGTCAACACTGGGAACGAGATCCTGGAAGAAGCACATGCCATCAGTTCCCCGAGGAGGTAGAGTTTCTTCTTGAACTTTTGTGTAGGGAAGGTTTTCTGTCCCCCTGGCAGCCTGGATCTGGGATGGATCCAGTGCCGCTGACTGGCAAGAGGTGCAGGGCAGACAAAAACAACGTCTTCATACATTGTGTAGAAGCATTCACTCTTCCAAGAATGGTGGTGGTGATGTCCGTTAGCTTTAAGGGCACAGAGGATAGCTTCCTGGAGGCCTGCCGGATGGCTGTCCCCTATTGGAAGCAGAGTGCTGGGCTAGATGCATCTTTGGTCTGATCCAGCAAGGCTCCTCCGAGGTACTCATGCCATTGTATTTCTTCCTGCAGTGTCTTCACGGTTGAGGAGGATGGATGGTTTCTGCAGACCGTGGACACCGAATGGTCTTGTGAGGTAAGGAAACGATTCCAGTCGCTTTTGTGGATGGGCTGGTGGAGGAGTGAGGGGAGATTGCATCTCCACCGTCAGGAGACAGAGGGGGGTCAGATCCAGAAAGGGGAGGAAATCCAGCTGCTGCATGTTGGCCAGAGGAGTACAGTGGGAACGTCGTGGCTAGGGAAGGATTCTGCAACCCTCTGCCTCTCCTTCCAATGGCCACCTTTCTGGGTTTGTGTGCTTTGGATTTGAGGTGTCAAACGGCTCCCAAGACCCTGAGATGGGTCAGGAGAGGAGAGGGTCTTCCTGGCAGAGATCTTCCAGGTCTCTTGACTGAAGAGGCATTTCTGTAGAGACAATCATGGTCCCCTCAGGTAAAAACAGCCCACAGCAGGACAGATGGCCCTCACTCCGGACTCAGGGGCCCATCTTGTCTCTCCCCTTGGAAAGGCTGTGCTAACCCTGTTTCCTGGGGAGAGGAGAGAAGAGAAGAGGACATGAAGGGGTGGGATCAAGAAGACTCTCTGGGCCAAACTATTGATGCCAGTGGGTCCCGTTCCTCTTTGTTTCCATTCCCCATGAAAGGAATGCAGAAGAAATGACAACAAGCAGTTAGCATTCCATTCTGGAGCTCCCATGCAGTGATGTTTCTGTTAATGGCTGGTTTTTGGGAGGGAAAGAAAGAGATTTCACAGACCTACCTGTCATGCTGTCTTTGGACTAGAGCTCCAGAGTGCAGCCAACTGATTCTGATGGCCCTTTTGAAGGATGGTGGCCATTTTGCTGACCACAGTAGATCATCTTACAATGGAGGTTCATTGTTGGACATAGGATGAAACCAAATGGCCACAAGCATGTGGTGGCTGTGCCCTGGCACTCCCAACCAGTTAGAATTAGAACACATGGTTGCTTTTTAATAAGGTTTTTTTGTCTTTAGAAAAAAATCAAAATAATTTAAAGAAATAAAAATGAACTCAAAGAAAATGTCAGGGGGAAAACTCCCTACGAATCCTAGGCCCTAGGAAGATCAGAGTGAGTACACACATTGGAAACCTTTGTCTCATTTGCAGAGTCCTGACATCCAAGAGGCCACGATCCCAGAAGACAACACTAGGGATCAGGAGCTGGACGTGGAGAGCTTTGTCAGTTCCCCGAGGTACTCTTTTCTCACCTGGAGGGGCAGCTCCATCGCTCATGGAAGTAGAGGACCTTCCTTAGGAGCCCATGCAAGTTTTTTGGGGGGGAGGTGGTTAGTTTAGCAAGAAGCCAAGGGTGGAGAGAAGCTCCGAGCAGCATGGAGGATTGTTTCCATGGAGACAGGTGTCTCCATGCCCAGCCCGTGGGCTTCCTGCAGGCATCTGGCTGTCCACTCCTGGAAACAGGGTGTTGGGCTGCATGCCTCATCCATCTTATCAAGCAGAGCTCTTTCTAAGCACTCGTGTTCTGATCTCATGTGTCTTCTTTCTTTCTTTTCTTAGCGTCCAGAGGCCAAGCACCGTGTTGAGGAGGCTGCAAAACACCGCTGCTGACCAAGAGCCATCCCTTGGAGAGGTCAGGAAGCCTCAACATCCTTGGAAGGACTGTGGGTTGGGCGTGTGGGTCCCCCGTGTTGGCCAGGAGTAGAGAGCATGTGGAATGGCCCCAGTTTTTGATGCTGCCGGGTGGGCGGCCATCTTCTGACAGTCGTTTGCTTAAAGCTATGGTAAAGGGACAGCCATGCCCTTAACAACACTGCATCCCAATGGTGGCACGGTGGGGGTGATAGGATTAAAGAAGATGGCCCCAAGGAGATGGCGGCCATGGCCTTGACGTCCGGTCCAGATCTCACAGTTAAAGGTGGAGCATCCTGTTGCTTTAATGGCAACCATTGAAAAACAGTGACAAATAAATGAAGAATGAATAAAAATACAAAACAATAAGCAAACTCAACCAAACCAATGAGAAATGAACTAAATGGAAAGGGGAAAGAACTGGGAAAGAAAGAGGAAAGGAGACCCCATTTTGGCATGCTTTTGCACGTGCCTTTAGTGTCCTCACTAAGGAGCCGACTGAAAGCATGAAGTGGACTGGAAGTGGTCTTTTCCAGTCACCAGAGCCATCGGGGCCCCAGCTGAGTGAGGGAGCGCAACATGTCTTGGGGGGGGGGGCGGCGGTTGATGCCTTTCCCCTCTGCCATTTGCATGAGTGCGCAAAGGCCTGAAATCAGCCCGACCGACCTCACTGCGAGGAAGGCGGGCACGAGAGAGGAGCTCTTTCGCCATCTCTCCCGCCCGCCTCCAGCCAGCACGCCTGGGCTCCAAAGTGGTTTTTAAGAAAATTGAAAATCAGGAAAGCGGGAGGAATTGTGTCCAGAACTGGACGATCCCCTTCCGGCCCACTTCCTGCGTTCAGCTCACCCGGTGATGACCGCTGGAAGGTGCCAGGCTGGCCATTTCCCTGCTGAAGCCTAGGAAGCCAATGCGAGGGCCAGAGCAGCCATTTCTCCCCCTTCTCTCCTTCACAGAGTTCTTCCTTCCCGGGGGCCGAGACTCCACCCGCCAGCGTGGAGGAAGAGGGGTCGGAAGGGGACTATGCCACCAGTTCCCCCAGGTACCTTTCTCAGCTGAAGGGCCGCTCCAGGGATCAGAGAGGCGGATCACCTTCCCCAGGAGCCTTGGTTGATTAGACATGTTCATGGAGGAGAAGCCAGTTGAAGACTATTACCCATGACAGCCAAGGAACCTCTGAATCTCCAGATTTCTCTCTCTCTCTCTCTTTCTCTCTCTCTTTCTCTCTCTCTCTCTCTCTCTCTCTGAATAAACACACTTTGATGCCACATGTAACCAGGTCTCAAGTGGTTCACAACCAACTAAATAGGTTGATGCACAAGGGCTCTTGGCATGCATTGATGTTCTTATGCCATGTCTCTCCTTTCTCCTCTCAGAGTCCAGAAGCCAAAGAAGTGGCTCATCAAGAAGATGATGATGAACACCTACACAGTGGAAGACTCGTCCTCTGCAGAGGTCAGAAATGACCCATTTCATCATCCATTTTTTCATGTGAACGGGCTCTAGGTTGTGTGTGTGTGTGTGTGTGTGTGTGTGTGTGCGTGCCCTGTTCCCCAGCAGGAGACAGAACATGGAATGGTTCTAGTTCTAGATGCTGCAGGATGGGAGGGATTGTGATTGGTGGGATGGGAGGAAATGCAGCTGAGGCATTGGAAAGGGGGCAAAAATGTGGTGAAAGGCTTTTCTTCTGGGCAGAGATGCCAAATGCCTTTTCTACCAAGAGGCACGTCTTATTTTAGAGCCGGATGTCTTCCCAACTGTCCCTTGGGCTTGGTTCCTCTCAGAAGCCTCGCAAGGTCAACGCAAGCCCTGGAACGCTCCCGTTTCTCTTCTCTCTCCTCCCCAGTGCTCCTCTACGGACGAGGACGACACGATGCATGAGATCAGCAGCATCGAGGACGAGGTGTGGGACTCTCCACCGACCCCCAGTTTGGCCAGGTAGGTACCCTCCTCTCAGCTGAAGGGCCTTAGGAGCCAGTAGGGAGCTGGGGGAGGAGAGCTGGTCTTGTGGTAGCAAGCATGGCTTGTCCCCATAGCTAAGCAGGGTCTGCCTTGGTTACATATGAATGGGAGACTTGATGTGTGAGCATTGGAAGAGATTCCCCTTAGGGGATGAAGCCGCTCTGGGAAGAGCAGAAGGTTTCAAGTTCCCTCCCTGGCAGCATCTCCAAGATAGGGATGAGAGAGATTGCTGCCTGTAACCTTGGAGAAGCCGCTGCCAGTCTGTGAAGACAATACTGAGCTAGATAGACCAATGGTCTGACTCAGTAGATGGCAGTTCCCTATGTTCCCTATGTTCCTATGGGGGGCTTTTAGCACAGTAAGCAGAAGGCTGCAGGGGACAGGGGCAGCTCCCCCATGTCTGAGCCCCACAGAGGGATGTTTCCTCCAACTTGCTCCCTGAGGACTCTGGAGGGGGAGTTCACCCAAGGAAGCCGATTGACAGCAGGTGCAAGACAGACACCAGCAAGTCTATTGCTGGCTATTAGCAGAGGGAGCTCCGAGACCCCCATGCTGTTGGCATGAGCGGGTGTTGGGGAGAAGGAGCAGGGGAGGGCTCCTGTCTCGATGCCCCCTTTGAACACTTCCCAGGGCTTCTCAGTGGGGAACGAAAGGCTGGACTTGGGAGATCTCTGGCCTGATGAAGTTCCCCTGCCAGCCACCTCCCAAGGGAGGCGAGATCCTTGCTTAGCATCTCTTTGGGTGCCCGTGTTCTTCTTCAGCTGGCTGCCATCTCCAACAGGACAGACCTTTGAGCAGCTTTTCTCTCTCCTCTCCTCTCTCAGGAACATCGACGAAGAGGAAAGAAGAGGACAGCTGGCCCCAGATTGGTTCTCCTCGGTCCATCTGGGAGAGGTAAGGGGTGCAAACCAAGGGTGACTTGACTCCACCCCTCTGCCCCTCCTTTCCTGCACTACACAGGATGGCGGCTTGGATGGCAGTCACTGTTCACACGGGAGTTGGAGACTTACCCTTTTCCCTTGTGGATGTCTTTCCCTTCCAGTTGACCTCATGCACCCTGAGCCAGAGGCAGCACCCTCCAGGCCCAGATGTGGGTGCAGACACCCATGGCACTGGCCTGGCCCTGGGGATTCTCCTGACCCATAACCGTCCCTCGGACTGTGTGCTGAGGCCTGACCCTCCTCTTCTTCGCAGGGGAGAGCAACAAAGAAGATCGGGGACGTCGTCCGGTGTGTGGAGTATGCCAGCGAGGTGGAGGAGAGGTTCCCCGAACTCCTGGTGGGCCTGGTCAACAAGATCCTCACCGGCCTGCAGAACACCACCGAGGGAGTCGGGAACCGAGACAGCCAAGACCTGCCTCCTCAGTAAGTCATGGCGGTGGGGAAAGCGGGGCCAGCAAGTCCTCCTTCCAGCACTCTGCGAGGACAGGCTAGGGTCATTTCTCCCATGTCCCACTCTGATGGGCGAGGAGCATTTCTGGCCTGTTGGGGTGACTCTGGCACGGTGGTCCCTTCCCTCAGCTCCACAGGGGAGACCCCAGAATTTGCAGCCCTCTTGGCTCTGCAGAGAGCCTAAAAATGCGTCTGCAGTGTTAAAAAACCAGCTGTGGGGAAAGTCACTTCACCCCTGTGGTCTCCCTCCCATGGTCCAACACAGTCGCTCCACCCTTGACACTACACCACCCCGCAAGGAGACACACACTTTGGTGACAGCAACCTTCTCTTCTCTGCAGGGAGACTGCGCAGATTGTCCGGACCCTGCTGGAGAGGGTGGCACAGGTGACCCCAGAGAAGACCTGCTGGGAATCCCTGTGCTCTCCGCAGAGCTGCCTCCAGGGTGTGGCCCTCTTGGTGAGGTAAGTAGGAGTGAATAGGAGATATCTCAGGAGGCCTGGGGGCTGGTGTGGTTTGGGTCAGGTCTGCTCTTTCTGGACCTTCCGCCCAGGACTCAGCAGGGTCTTTTGGTGTTTTGCAGGGCTCTCCTCCAGACACGGTCCTCCACAGTGGCCAGGCTGAAGGCATACCTGGCTTCCCTCTTCAGCCTGGACAAAGATCCAGAAGAGCATTCCCTCGCAGAGGTGGCCTTCTTTGTGGAGGTGAGCAGCGTCTTCCTCAGGGTGGGCTTCCCTGAGAGGAGGGTCTGGCCCCAGAGGCTAATGGATGTTTTCCTCCTTTCCCTCTTTTAGCTGCTCCTGAAAGACCAAGACTTTGCTGCCTTAGAGAAGACCTGGACGCTCCTGGTAGCGTGGCTAGTCCACCCCAGCCAGAACATCTGCTACCTGAGCGAAAGGGGACTTCTCCAAATTTATGGCACCCTGAAGGCGGTGAGTGACATCCCTGGGCATGGAGCATCCCTAGGCATGGAGACTCCTCTCTTTGGGGAGCCCTTCCTGAGGCTGGTGCTCCTAGGCATCCCCAGGTGTGATGGGGAGATTTCTCCAGTTGGGTGGATTCAGTCTGTGGAACCCTTGCCACAGGACGAAGGAGAAATGCTTAAGGGAAGGCACAGGAATGCATCTCTCAGTAGGAGCCTGATTCCCCACGTGCTCCAATGCCGCATTCTCCCCGCTCTTTGTGCCTCTGGGATGGCTTGAGTCATCTCCTCCCCAAGGCAGTGGATGGTGGCCAAGCAGCATCAAACACGGACAGCTCTGTGGTGCGTTTAGCAGCGGGTGGACTAGCATGTGTTTTCAAGGATCCACCTTTTCCCTCCCTAGGCCAAGAAAGCCCAGGATTTTAGTGCCGGGATCCTGGGAGGGCTCAGGACCTCCAGTCTGGAAGCCACTTTGGGGGTCCTGGCCTTCATGGAGCGGCTGAGGCACTGTCCATCAGAACACCAGGCCACGGTGAATGCTGTCCTGGCTGCCCTGTGCCGCCCTCTCTTCCACCACGTGAGTACTTGCACGCCAGCCCTCCGCCCCGGCTCTATGAGGGCCGGCCAACCTGCAGGTTCCGACTGGGTTGGAGAAGGGAAACCAGAAACCCCCTAGAGACCCATGCAAGCTCTTCATCAATTATGGAGGTGAGGAATTCCTCCCTAATAACAAGCCCTGTTCTTCTTTGTAGGAGGAGGCTAAGATCCGAAGGGCAGCCATGAGGACCCACCTGGATCTCCTGCAGCACCGCCACCACCACCACAAGGGTAGAGAGGAGAACATCACGACCCTCATCGCGGTGCTGATGCATGTGGAGGATGAAGACCTGGAGGTAGCACAGGTGAGGGCCCACTTCTTCCTGCCACCCCTATGAAGGTGTTTAGGCTTCCCCAAGTCCAGCCACCCAGTGGCAGGCTCCAGAGTTAGCCTCATGGGGTGGTGAATCCACAAGCTGTCCTGCTGTGGTTTGGCCCATCCAGGCCCTACTCCTTGAAGCCCCCTAAGAGGTTTCTTGGAATCCCTTGGCAGCCTTTTTCACTCCCATTCCGTTCTTTCTTTTGGCAGGCTGCGAAGGACAATCTGAGCCTCCTGGCGGAAGCCCTCCTATGGCACCTGGAGGGCAGGCTGCTGGCGCGGGACTCTTACAGCCTGCAGGAGCTGCTCCACAAGATCGCCAAGCGTCTGGTAAGGGCAGCCCCTTCCTGTCCATCCCTCGGCTCAAATGGCTCAAGGACCTTTGGGCGATGCTTTGCTCACTCGGGATTTGTCTTTGCTCTTGATCCCAGATTCGGCAGCTCGGCACAGAGGACGCCGTGGAGATGGAGGCCACCAAGATCCTGGGCTTCTTCCGCAGCGAGCAGCCTTCAGTGAGGAGAACGGCTGCCCTGCTGATCGGTAAGCGAAACAAGACTTTTGGGTCTCCCTTAGTGGGTCGTCTTGGTGGGCAAAGGTTCATTCTCTTGGAAGGCACTGCCAGAAGGGTGTGGAGGGGCAGGAGCTGTTCCCTCCCCAGGAGGACTGGCCCAGTGAGCGTTAGCGAGGTCTCTTGGCTTAATTTCCTTCCAAGGTGACGTAAGAGTCCCGGGAGGAATGGCTCAATCTGTCAGTCCCAGAGGGAGCAGAGAGGGGAGGACTTCCTCTCCTGAATGATGGGAAGTGGGCTGTCCATGCGCAGGGTCCTGAACTGTGGTCCCATTTCCTTCCACCCTTGTTTTTAGGTCACCTGGTCCACAAAAAGGGCAGCATCCTCACTGAAGGGAACATAGAGACCTTCCATGCTGGTAAGTGCCGGTTTCTGGGTGGGAAGGGGAAGTTTCTGTGAGGGGAGAGGCCTAGATTTAGGGACCACAGAGCTGGAATGGGCCACCTGTCCCCTCAAATGGAAGGTCCCGCTTGCATCCTCAGGGATGCTCAGCAGTAGGGTTTCCCAGAGTGCAGGGGAGAAAGAGTCAGGACTTGCGCCCTCTTGGTGTGGAAATGGTGGGGCTTGGCCAAGGGTGGGGTGATCTCTTCATGCCATTTCTGAACCTTCTCCTTCATCCCTCCAGCGCTGGAGAGCTTGCTTGGCGACCATGACCCCGAGGTCGGGAGAGTTGCCTGCAAGACAGAGAAGATTGTGAAGAAGGCCTTTTCCCTCCACTCCCGGCACGGGCTGCGGGCTGCCGTTCGGCGCTTGTGGGCGGGCTGTAAGAAGAAGAGACACCCGCCAGAGTACGGTGATCTCTCCACCTGACCGACTGGTGAGTAGACCAAGGCAGGGCTTCACTTGAAGGGGCCCCGATGGTTAGGGAGGGGGCTGGGGCTGCAGGAAGGGTGGGCAGGAATCTGGGCAACCCTCCCTCGTGTTGGAATGCCATCTTCGGACATTGTGGCCAGTTGTACAAGTAGCCCAAGGGAAAGAGGAAATCTCTCTCTTCCCTCTGGGAAATGAGGACACGGATATTCTGCCAGGAGTCCCTGGTGCTGGGTGGTGTCATGGGGGAGAGTGTGAGAAGACCCCCAATCTCTGAACCAATGTCCTTCTCTCTTTCCAGGAACAACAGCCCCGTGCTCTCCCCTTGAAGATCAGCAGCTGAAGGGAGGTTCAGGAAAGACCGTGCAGCGCAGGGGCCTCCCAGAAGACCTCCTCCAACCGCGTGGACACAAGATCTGTCCACAAGAAGACATCCAGCAGGGAAGTGCAGTTCTGTCTGAGGAGTGAGGGGGAAGCAGGCTCCACTCCCCTGGCCCAAGGAAGCCCCGCCTCTGGGGTGCAGAAGCCCCTCCCCTAGCTTCTGCTGGCAGGCAGTGGGAGGAGGCTACAGCACCACCCTGCCCCCAAGTGGCCCTTTGGAACCATTCTTGGGCTTCCCTTGGGTCCGGGGAGGCTGTGTGGCCCCAGCAGGAGGGCAAGGTCACCGCCTCCCTCCATTCCCACCAGCTGGCCAGGGAGCGCTCCCTCCTCCTTCCGCTTTTCTCCCCTTCCCCAGCGGCCTGGCTTCCCCTGGCAGGGGAAGCACCATCCAGGCATCCGCCCCCTCCCCTGCCGAGGGTGTGCTCCTCCCCCCCTCCACTCCCGCAGCCACGCCTCACTCCCCCCTCCGCTCCCTCCTCATTCCTCCTCAAACCGGTGCAGCAGCAGAGGAGCCCGGGAGACTCTGGGGGCCCCCTGCAGCCCCAGTAGCGCCCCCTGGTGCTGCCCGGTGGCAGGCCAGAGAATCCTCCTCTCCCTCCTGCTCCATGCTGTGGCTGCACAGTGGGGAGCCCGAGGTCAAGCAGAATTCTCTGGCTTGCCCCCCCCTCAACCCCCAGCCCCCTGCCCAATCCCCACTTGCTGGGCTGCCGGAGTGGAAAGGGAGGAGGAGCAGGGCAACCCCACTGATGCTGCTTTGTGCTTCTTGCAGGCTTGTGCTGCTGCTGGGCGGCTGGAGGAGTCGATCCGCCCCAGAAGAGGAGACCAAGTGAACGTGCCTGCAAGGAGCGGGGGTGGGGTGGGGTTGGGGGCTGGCTGGGACTCCCCCCAATTTTGTTTGCCCTGCCATTCCCTTCTTCTGTGTGACCCTGGGCTTCCTCCCTCCCCTCCTTCCCTTCCTCCCTCCCCCTCCCTCCCAGGGACAGAATGGGCTTTGCTGGTCGTCCCATTGGGGGCCGAGTAGGAATTTTTGGCTTTCCAACAGATTGGCCGAGATGGAAAGTTTTTTTGCCTACTCCATTCTGTCCTGTTTTGTTTCCTTTAGTTAGAAAGTTAAGTGATGACTTGTATCCTAATTAAGTATATGAATAAAGTTGCCCCTTTTGTTAAAAACCATCCCATCGTTTCTGAGTTCCTCTTTTCTTCTCGTCTCCCTTGGAGCGTTTGTGCCCACAGACTCCCAAGCTCACCTCTTGGCTGAGGGAGACGCTGCTACACTGCTGCAGGTCCATGCAAATGCCTCTTGCTTGGAAGCACTCACTCAGACAATTGGCTTGGATCACTCCAGAGGAGCCCACTTGAGGTTTGCCGCCAATGAGGTTTGCTGAGCACAGGATCCTGGGAGCAAGCTGCACCTTCCAATCGAGTGCCCGGAAAGCACAGCCTTGGCAAGGCCTGGCAAACTTACAAACCAAGGCCAAAATTCAATTAAAATGAAACCAAGGCAGACCCTGCTTAGCTAAGGGGACAAGTCACGCTTGCTACCACAAGACCAGCTCTCCTCTCCTCTGAGACGGGCGCTCTAGGCACCCGTCTCTGTGTGCACGCAGGCAACAAGCAGCCCAAGCACCCATCTGATCCCAGTGCCGGGGTAAAGGGCACGCTCGCACCCTCAACTTTGTCTAAAGGCTGGGCTTCAAAGTGGGGTTAGGCGGGCCAGCAGTGCCAGGGATGCCTGCGCTGCAGACGAGCAGCCTGGCTTAAACTGCTTCTTCTGGGAACCGTCTTCCTGAGAAACATAGCTAGGACAGTGAAGAGGGGAGCAGACCGCAGGAGAGAAGCGACCCCCACCCCCACCCCGGTCAGTCAAGAGCAGAGAGCAGGAAATCTGGTCCCTTCCCCATTCACAAAGGCAGGGGGTTCTCCAAGGCACCATTGCTGTGGAGACGGATGGGGCTCTCCTGTGCCGCAGCGGTGAGTTCCAGAGGTTCCTGGTAGAGTGGCGAGCAGCAAAAGATGGATCCCCTGGACGAGAACATGGCAGCACCGTGTGTGTGTGTGTGTGTGTGTGTGTGTGTGTGTGTCTGATTGCCCTGAAAAGTGCCTGACCCAGTTTTTGCTTCTCTCCTCAAAGGGGCTGGAAGGTGGTCATGGCGCCAAGCCAGTGGGCTTGTGGAGATCCTATCAGGACACGAGACTTGAAAGCCATCTGCTGCGCTTGGCTTAGTGGCCACAATGACTGGGAATAAAGCCCTGCTCTGACCTGAAGGAAGGAGGTTCCTTGCCTGGACCCCAATTGACACACACACACCTCCTCTGCCAAGCCTTCTGCTCCTCAGCAGCTCTATTACCCACATTTAGTGGGCGCCTCCCTCATGCCCTGTAACACCTGTGTGGAGAAGTCTCCCTTTGAAGACCCGGGGGGCCAAATGTTCAGAATATTCCTCCTGCCCCTTGGAGGAAAGGCACGGTCCTTTTTGTCCCCTTCCATGTGTGCTCAGGGATGGACTTCACACTGGATCCTGCAGGGTTGCCAACCTTTTTGCTAGCCTGGCTCCTGTGCCTTGAAAAAGAGCTTGACAGTCCAAAATTAAGCAGATGAAGCTTTTGCTGCAATGGAAATGAAGAGATGGGGAAATCTTCATCAGTTTAATTTCGATATGCCAGGTTTCCTGTAAAAGCATAAGAGCAGGAGCAGGTAGAGAGTTGGCAACCCTGCCTGCTGGTGCCTCGTGCCCACCACTGGGCCTGGGAGTTCCGCCATCCTTGTTTAGATCCAAATATGGCAGTTGCTGGAGGGGGGGTCCCCGTCTGGGAGTGTTTTGCCATGGCGCTGGGGTTCCGACGGATCCTGATGGGGCTGGAGGTTCCGCTGCTGCCTTCAAACTCTCTGGACTCGACTGTTGGCAGGAGGATTTTCTGGCCTCTCCTGCTGCTCACGGCATATTTCCGTCCCATTTTGGCCGTGAGGGAGCGCAGAACATGGCCTCAGGCAAGGAGTCCAGAGTGAGTGTCCACCGCCCTGCCCCAAATAGGTTCAGTGTAGGGTGGGGGGGGGGGACCCAGAGGGGTTGGATTTGGGTCCAGGTGGAGACATTTAGGAAGTGAGACTGTCCTGGACCCTTTGAGCTGACCAAGGTGGGCATGAATGAACTGGCCCAGCGCACCTTCACAAGGTCTTCATGGAGCACCAGCCCCCCATGGATGGCTCAGAGCTCCATCAGCCCCTTCCCTCCTCCAGGACCTCATCCAGCGAGAAAGCACAGAGTGGAGCCACCTGCACAGAACGGGGAAGGGGCTCCCGGCCTCTCCGAGATCCCCACAGTTTTCCCCTTCAGAGGGGCAGGGTGGCCATATGAGGGTCGAAGAAAACAACACTGGTCATTCTTGGTAGTTGAGCATGACTGGAATGGATGGTGAAAAGATCCCAGGCTCAGGAGCATTTAAGCATCCAGCAACACCCCTGCAGCGAAGCTCCCCCTCTCTCTTTCTCTTTGGATAGATGGTGATGACCTCCATTTTTTGGAAGGCTTTTTCCTCTGTAGCTTTGCATGGGATTATATGAGTTCTATTGTTTGTTAGCCATTATTTTTAAATTAAAAGGAAGATATCAATTTAATGGAATGCGGGGGGGGGGAGGAAGGAGGATAGAAATGGCGAATTCTGCCAAGTGGGAGTTGCAGGTTCTGTGGAGGATGGGAATTGCCCCCTCTTGATGAAGGGGGTGGGGGGGGACCCCCAGGGGTTGGATTTGGGTCAAGGTGGAGACATTTAGGAAGCTAGACTGTCCTGGCCCCTCTGGGCTGACCTTGTAGGGCAGGAAGGGACTGGTCCAGCCCATCTTCACGGGGTCTTCATGGAACAGCAGCCCCCCATCGATGGGTCAGAGCCCCATCAGTCCCCTCCGTCCTTCAGGACCTTATCCAGCGAGGAAGTGCAGAGTGGAGCCACCTGCACAGAGGAAGGGAAGGGGTTTCTGGTCTCTCCGAGATACCTGCAGCTTCCCCCTTCAGAGGGGCAGGATGGCCATATGAGGGACTTGAAGAAAACAACACTGGTCATTCTTCGGTAAAAGAAATGAAATGTTGAGGAGGGGGGATGGAGGAAGGATAGAAAGGGCCAGTTCTGCCAAGGGGGAGTCGCAGGTTCTGTGTAGGATGGGAATTGCCTCTCTTGATGTGGCATGGCTCCTCTGCTCTGAGCAAAAGCGTGACCTGTTTGAGCTGGTGAAGCCATTTCTAGGCTAAGGAGATGGGAAACTGCTTCACTAGCTTAAGATCTGCATGTCAGGCATCTGCTGAAGTCACAGGAGCCGGACCAGTTAACGAGTGGGCAACCCTGCCTCTTGATGCCTTGTGCCCACCACTGAGGCTGGGAGTTCCGCCATCCTTGTTTAGATTCAAATATGGCAGTTGCTGGAGTGGGGATCCCCGGCCGGGAGTGTTTACCGGTCGCCATGGCACTGAGGTTCTGATGGATCCTGATGGGGCTGGAGGTTCCGTTGCTGCCTTCAAACTCTCCGGACTCGACCGTTGGCAGGAGGACTTTCTGGCCTCTCCTGCTGCTCACGGCCAATTTCGTCCCATTTTGGCCGTGAGAGAGTGCAGAACATGGCCTCAGGCAAGGAGTCCAGAGTGAGTGTCCATGGACATGCCCCAAATATGTCAATGAGATGGGGGGGAGACCCCCAGGGGTTGGATTTGGGTCCAGGTAGAAACATTTAGGAAGTGAGACTGTCCTGGCCCCTTTGGGCTGATCCTGTTGGGCAGGAAGGGACTGGCCCAGCCCTTCTTCACGGGGTCTTCATCAGGGGTGTATCAAGCATGGGTCAGGCTGGGCATGTGCCCCGGAAGCCACATGAAGGGGGGGCACCATTTTTAAAAATTAAAAATCAATAAATAATGGCCACCAAAAACAAAATGGCCACTGCACATGCTCAAATGACTTCTCTGTGGCCCTAGGTCATGCCAAGCCTCACAGAGGCCATTTGAGCATGCGCTGTGGCCATTTTGTTTTCAGTGGCCATTTTTTAAAAACAAAATTTATTTTAATAAATGGCCACTGCACATGCTCAAATGGTCCCTGTGGGGCCCTAGAGGCTAGAGGATAGAGGGGAACATTTGCTTACCCCAAATGGCCTTTACCAAGCCCCCCGAAGGGGCGACAGGTAATTTTTTAAATAATAATAATAATAATATAAGTCACTGTACACATATTTAGTTTGGCACAATGTATGGAGAATCGGGGCTTGTGAATGCTGAGCTGAAGCTTATGAGCTAGGATTGTATTCATTTGCTCTTACTTTGCTTCTTGTGATAAGTGAGTTAAATGTAATGTCTTAATAATATGGCTATTAATGGTGAGTTTGTCTTTGAATCAGTGTGAAATCCTTAGTATTAAGGCCCACTGGGAGTTTCTTGCTCTCTTTCTCTCATTTTAACTGTCTTTCTGAAAGACTAGAATATATTCCAAGCAGTGACACAGTTTACTCTGCATATCCTTAAATTATTTTCAGAGTATCTGGGGAAAATCAAATTCTCCATTTATTTTAAAAACTGATTTAATAGTGATGCTACAATGCATAGTAGAGAATGAGACAGGCACTTCTCTTTAGTTTTCCAAGTATACCTCCACATAGTATTTGGGTATTTCATGAGCTGCAGCATACTGAAATGTGTAGTTTCCCAGCAATTTTTGGACTGGCTACATCCACTGCTAAATAGTTTTTGAGATATTAAAAGATTAACAAGCTTGACTTGTATTTTTCAGCTGTTATTATGGTAAAGTTATCTGAAAGATGGGTGTCAGATGTTTGGACAGGGGGCGCAATTTCAGTGCTTGCCCCAGGCGCTATTTCCCCTAGATACGCCTCTGGTCTTGGATGGCTCAGAGCTCCACCAGCCCCCTCCCTCCTCCAGGACCTCTTCCAGTGAGGAAGCACAGAGTGGAGCCTCCTGCACAGAACAGGGGAAGGAGCTCCTGGCCTCTCCGAACTCCCTGCAGTTCCCCCTTCAGAGGGGCAGGATGGCCATATTAGGAACTTTAAGAAAACAATACTGGTCATTCTTGGGGGATGAGCATGACTGGGATGGATGGTCAAAAGGGCCCAGGCTCAGGAGGATTTTAAACATCCTGCAAGACCCCCGCTGCGAGGCTCTCTCTCCTTCTCCCACTTTGGACAGATGGTGACGACCTCCTTGTTTTGGAAGGCTTCTTCCTCTATAGCTTTGCATGGGATTATATGAATTCACTATTTTTCAATTAAATGTAAGATATAAATTTAATGGAATGGGGTTGGGGAGAAGGAGAGAGGATAGAAATGTCCAGTTCTGCCAAATGGGAGTTGCCGGATATGTGGAGGATGGGAATTGCCCTCTCTTGATGTGGCCTGGCTCCTCTGCTCTGAGCAAAAGCGTGACCAGTTTGAGCAGGTGAAGCCATTTCAAGCCTAAAAAAGAAACAGTGGTGTTCTAATTCTAACTGTGGTTGGGAGTGCCAGAGCACATTGAGTTTCATGCTATGTCCAACAATGAACCTCCATTGTGATCAGCAAAAAGGCTGCCATTTTGGCCGCGAGAGAGCACAGAACATGGCCTCGGGCAAGGAGTCCAGAGTGAGTGTCCACCGACATGCCCCATATAGGTTAATGGGGTGGGGGGGAGACCCCCAGGGTTGGATTTGTGTCCAGGTGGAGACATTTAGGAATTGAGACTATCTTGGCCCCTTTGGGCTCACCCAGGTGGGCAGGAAGTGCAAGCCCATCCCATCTTCACTGGGTCTTCATGGAGCACCAGCCCCCCATGGATGGGTCAGAGGCCTGTCAGCCCCCTCCCTCCTCCAGGACCTCATCAAGAAAGGAAGTGCAAAGTGGAGCCACCTGCACAGAGGAAGGGAAGGGGCTCCTGGCCTCTCCGAACTCCCTGCAGTTCCCCCTTCAAAGGGGCAGGATGGCAATATGAGGGACTGGAAGAAAACAACACTGGTCATTTTTGGGAACTGAGCATGACTGGACTGGATGGGCAAAAGGGCCCAGGCTCAGGAGCATTTAAGCATCCAGCAACACCCCTGCAGGGTCTCTCTCTCTCTCTCTCTCTCTCTCTCTCTTTCTCTCTCTCTGGTTAGATGGTGATGATGCCCTCCTTGTTTTGGAAGGTTTCTTGCCTGTAGCTTTGCATGAGATTATATGTTCTGCCAAGTGGGCGTCGCAGGTTCTGTGGAGGATGGGAATTGCCCCCTCTTGATGAAGGGGGTGGGGGGGAGACCCCCAGGGGTTGGATTTGGGTCCAGGTGGAGACATTTAGGAAGCGACACTGTCCTGGCCCCTCTCATTGCCCTGTAACACCGGTGTGGAGAAGTCTCCCTTTGGAGACCTGAGGGGCCAAATGTTCAGAATATTCCTCCTGCCCCTTGGAGGAAAGGCACGGTCCTGTTGTCCCCTTCCATGTGTGCTCAGGGATGGACTTCAGTCTGGATCCTGCAGGGTTGGCCTGCAGGGTTGCCAACCTTTTTGCTAGCCTGGCTCCTGTGCCTTGAAAAAGAGCTTGACAGTCCAAGATCAACCAGATGAAGCTTTTGCTGCAATGGAAATGAAGAGATGGGGAAATCTTCACCAGTTTAATTTCTATATGCCAAGTTTCCTCTAAAAGCATAAGAGCAGGAGCAGGAAGAGAGTTGGCAACCATGCCTGCTAGTGCCTCGTGCCCACCACTGGGCCTGGGAGTTCCGCCATCCTTGTGTACATTCAAACATGGCGGTTGCGGGGGGGGGGCAGCCGGGAGTGTTTACCGGTTGCAACGGATCCTGATGGGGCTGGAGGTTCCGCTGCTGCCTTCAGTCTCTCTGGACTCGACCGTTGGCAGGAAGACTTTCTCTCCTCTCCTGCTGCTCACGGCAAATTTCCGTCCACTTTTCGTCGTGAGGGAGCGCAGAACATGGCCTCAGGCAAGGAGTCCAGAGTGAGTGTCCAGCACCCAGCCCCAAATAGGTTCAATGTTTGGTGGGAGCGGGTGAGACCCCCAGGGGTTGGATTTGGGTCCAGGTGGAGACATTTAGGAAGTGAGACTGTCCTGGCCCCTTTGAGCTGACCTTGTAGGGCAGGAAGGGACTGGCCCAGCCCATCTTCACGGCGTCTTCATGGAGCAGCAGCCCCCCATCGATGGGTCAGAGCCCCATCAGCCCCCTCCCTCCTCTAGTGCCTCATCCAGCAAGGAAGTGCAGAGTGGAGCCACCTGCACAGAGGAAGGGAAGGGGTTCCTGGCCTCTCCGAGCTCCCTGCAGCTTCCCCCTTCAGAGGGGCAGGATGGCCATATGAGGGACTTGAAGAAAACAACATTGGTCCTTCTTGGGTAAAAGAAATGAAATGTTGAGGAGGGGGATGGAGGGAGGACTGAAAGGGCTATTTCTGCCCAGGGGGAGTCGCAGGTTCTGTGGAGGATGGGAACTGCCCCCTCTTGATGTGGCCTGGCTCCTCTGCTCTGAGCAAAAGCTTGACCAGCTTAGCCCAAAGAGATGGGAAATGCATCACCAGCTTGATATCTGCATGCCAGCCTTCTGCTGAAGTCACAGGAGCAGTATTAGTGAGAGAGTTGGCAACCCTGCCTCCTGGTGCCCCATGCCCACCACTGGGCCCTGGGAGTTCAGCTAACTGAGCCAAGATACACCTTTCAAAGTGTTGATGCTCTCATATTTAGCAGGGGGAGAGCAACTTGTCCCCTCCATCCCCAGCACAGCATCTCTCCGGTGGTTTTGCTGGCATCTGCTTGATGTTTCTTTTTGGACGGAGAGCCCTTTGGAGACAGGGGACCATCTTATTCAGGTCTTCTTGATTTATTTCTCTGTGTAAACCACTTTGAGTACTTGGGTTGGAGAGTGGAATATACATCTCTGTATTAGCCGACGGACTTGTTTAGATTCAAAAAGTGGCCGTTGCTGAGCTGCATCCCAGGGCTTGGTATGTTGACCTGGTCGCCATGGCGCTGGGGTTCAGATGGATCCTGATGCGGCTGGAGGTTCCGCTGCTGCCCTGGGAGCCCCTGGACTCGACTGGTGGCAGGAGGGCGTTGCGGTCTCCCCTGCGGCTCACGCCAAATCTGGTCCATTTGGGGCCATGTGGGAGCGCTGAACATGGCCTCCGGCAAGGGGTTTAGAGGGAGGGTTCACCACCCTGCCCCAAAGAGGTCCAATGTGGGGGTGGGGGGAGAGACCACCAAAGTTCTCAAAGCGGTTTGATGAGACATCTAGGATGGGAGTCTCCACTGGCTGCTTAGGAATGACCCCGGTGGGTGTGAAGTGGCCCAGCCCATGCTCACTCCTGCTCTCCTCTCTCCTTGGCAGGACATGGGAGAAGGATGCCCCTTACTCCGCGGCGTGGGCAGCCTTGATGGGGCTACTCCTGTGGCTCCTCTCAGGTATGTCCTCCTGTTCCTCCTGGGTTATCTGGGCCCATTCTTGATTAATGGCACCTTGGATTTGGGACCCTCTCAAGAAACATGGCCCCTGCCAGGGTTTCATTGTTGGAGATCCAGCTCCAGATGCCATCGGCCTTTGCCACCAGTAACCCTGATGACCACGACAGGTCTCTCTCTGACCAAGACGTAGCCAGAAGTCAGATAGAGGTCTTTTCCTCTCAGCATCTACTTCTGAATAAAGCAGATTAGTTTAACCTTGTGTGAATCTCCCTGCTTATCATGGACAAGCTGTTGCCCCTGAGACCCTGTTGACTTCTGCTGTAATGGGAGTGAAATAGCTGCTGAATACTCTGCCATAGAAGTCATGACCCCCAACATTCATAAGCCCAACCCCCAAGGGGTCCCTGTTTTCAAGGGGCACCCAGTCTATGTTCTGACTATTGGAATGTGGGAAAGACATCAGAGAATGACAGCAAAGGCAGGCAAAGGGAGTTCCAAAGGAGAAGAGCCAATCAGTCTGAGCTACCTGGGTTTTGGGGGAGGATCCAGGGATTCAGGCACAGGAGGCAGGGGAGGGTTCTCGTGCACAATTTGCTCTCTAGGGTTTCAAATGAGGATGGGTGGGGTGGGGGGATCGGTCCCCTAGTCTGCTCTCTGAGGACTGAGGGGCTGTGGGGCTCCATGGGCTGGTGGGCCTGGCCCACCATTTCTCAATGCCTGGATTCCAGGTGAGCCCTGCAGCCACCCAGAGCGTGAGGCTGGAGCCAGGGTGTGGCTGGCTGCTCCTTCAGGGCTGGATCCGCTGGTGCCTCCTTGAGTGGTTGCAGGGCAAAGGGAGCAGTTGAGATGGGGAGTGATGGAAGCCCCTCTGGGGGCCAGAGGAGTGGGTTGTGGCAGCCCCTCGGAACAGGTGATGCTGAGTCAGACCATTGCTCTACTCTGACCAGTAGCCGCTCTCCAAACCCCAACCAAGGGAGCTGAGCTGTTTTAGAGGTTTTAAAAGTAGGCAGTATATACATATATATAAATCCAATGAATGAATGAATGAATGAATGAATCAGGAAAGAAGGAAAGAAAGAAAGAAAGAAAGAAAGAAAGAAAGAAAGAAAGAAAGAAAGAAAGAAAGAAAGAAAGAAAGAAAGCCCTTTATGTTGTGGAGAGCTGGGAGGGTATATAAATAAAATAAAATAAAATAAAATAAAATAAAATAAAGAAAGTAAGTAACCCTTATGTTGCAGGGAGCTTGGAGGGTTCTTGCCTTCACCCCAGCCCACTGCTGGAAACTGGCTACTCCGGGTTCCTTCGACACACTCTCTCACTCACTTGTGTCTTTTGTCCTTTTCCCCTCTCAGTGACTTCCAGCCACAGGAGATATATGAAGAGCGCTCCGTGGCCAAAACGAGCAAATGGTCACTGGTAAGGGATGAAAACCCAGTCTGTACATGGCAGGGCTGGGAGGGGGTGGGAGAGACCCCATTTCAAGCTAGAAGAAGGGCGTGTGGTAGAGATCCAGTCTTAGCAGGTTGAAGGGATGCTTTGAGAACTTGTCCGGAAAAGCCATATGCATCGATCTTTGCAGTGGTAGTAGCAGTGACTTGGGTGGGTGGGATGAGTGACAATCCGGGCTCAACTACAAGTGACTCAGGCAAAGGTGGGAGACCCTCGCTATGGAGGAAGCATCATGGGAACTTTAGGGATGGGAAGTGCTGAGAGGGAAGAGGGGTGTGTCTACCTATCTTCCAACCTCGCTTCTTCATTCCGCTCTCCTGCCCCAAATCTCTCCCTCCCCCAGGGTTCTAGACTTTGATTTTGTTCTGGACTACCAAGCAGAAAACACATCCAGGAAGGGAGCAGTCTGGAGGGGAACTAGAGTGGGAAAGTCTTCTTTGGGGTAGATGGTGCACTCTTTCCCCCCTGCCACTTCTTGGCTCCACATGGCCCCCTTTCTGGTGTCATTGAAAAGGGCCTCAAAACACGGGTCTGCAGCATCAAGTGGCCAATAGCTCTGCCCAGCAAAGAGAAGAACTTAGCTAGGCTTTCCTTAATTAAAGGCACCATGAAAGAAACCACAGTGTCCCATGTAGCAGGAGGCCTGACTCTTCTTCGGGATCCTGCCACTCCAAATGTTGTGTAATAGCCATGATCTCACCCGACTGCCCAGGAATGGGCAGAAAGCTGGTTTCTGAGGTTCAGTAGATTCTTGGGTTTGGTTCCTCTCTGAGCCCAGTTACACGTTGGTAGACACGGTTTTGAGGTGCTAAGGAGCCACCTCCTGCTTTAAGCTCCTCTGTTAAGAAGGACCTCTTGAAGGAGGGTTGACGTTTGGACCCCAGATGCCCTGGAAAGGTCAAGTGGGCACCAGAGCACCCATTCCTCTCTCCATTCTCATCCACAGAAGTCATTCTCGGACGGCTCCAGGATTCAGACGGTCAACACTGGGAACGAGATCCTGGAAGAAGCACATGCCATCAGTTCCCCGAGGAGGTAGAGTTTCTTCTTGAACTTTTGTGTAGGGAAGGTTTTCTGTCCCCCTGGCAGCCTGGATCTGGGATGGATCCAGTGCCGCTGACTGGCAAGAGGTGCAGGGCAGACAAAAACAACGTCTTCATACATTGTGTAGAAGCATTCACTCTTCCAAGAATGGTGGTGGTGATGTCCGTTAGCTTTAAGGGCACAGAGGATAGCTTCCTGGAGGCCTGCCGGATGGCTGTCCCCTATTGGAAGCAGAGTGCTGGGCTAGATGCATCTTTGGTCTGATCCAGCAAGGCTCCTCCGAGGTACTCATGCCATTGTATTTCTTCCTGCAGTGTCTTCACGGTTGAGGAGGATGGATGGTTTCTGCAGACCGTGGACACCGAATGGTCTTGTGAGGTAAGGAAACGATTCCAGTCGCTTTTGTGGATGGGCTGGTGGAGGAGTGAGGGGAGATTGCATCTCCACCGTCAGGAGACAGAGGGGGGTCAGATCCAGAAAGGGGAGGAAATCCAGCTGCTGCATGTTGGCCAGAGGAGTACAGTGGGAACGTCGTGGCTAGGGAAGGATTCTGCAACCCTCTGCCTCTCCTTCCAATGGCCACCTTTCTGGGTTTGTGTGCTTTGGATTTGAGGTGTCAAACGGCTCCCAAGACCCTGAGATGGGTCAGGAGAGGAGAGGGTCTTCCTGGCAGAGATCTTCCAGGTCTCTTGACTGAAGAGGCATTTCTGTAGAGACAATCATGGTCCCCTCAGGTAAAAACAGCCCACAGCAGGACAGATGGCCCTCACTCCGGACTCAGGGGCCCATCTTGTCTCTCCCCTTGGAAAGGCTGTGCTAACCCTGTTTCCTGGGGAGAGGAGAGAAGAGAAGAGGACATGAAGGGGTGGGATCAAGAAGACTCTCTGGGCCAAACTATTGATGCCAGTGGGTCCCGTTCCTCTTTGTTTCCATTCCCCATGAAAGGAATGCAGAAGAAATGACAACAAGCAGTTAGCATTCCATTCTGGAGCTCCCATGCAGTGATGTTTCTGTTAATGGCTGGTTTTTGGGAGGGAAAGAAAGAGATTTCACAGACCTACCTGTCATGCTGTCTTTGGACTAGAGCTCCAGAGTGCAGCCAACTGATTCTGATGGCCCTTTTGAAGGATGGTGGCCATTTTGCTGACCACAGTAGATCATCTTACAATGGAGGTTCATTGTTGGACATAGGATGAAACCAAATGGCCACAAGCATGTGGTGGCTGTGCCCTGGCACTCCCAACCAGTTAGAATTAGAACACATGGTTGCTTTTTAATAAGGTTTTTTTGTCTTTAGAAAAAAATCAAAATAATTTAAAGAAATAAAAATGAACTCAAAGAAAATGTCAGGGGGAAAACTCCCTACGAATCCTAGGCCCTAGGAAGATCAGAGTGAGTACACACATTGGAAACCTTTGTCTCATTTGCAGAGTCCTGACATCCAAGAGGCCACGATCCCAGAAGACAACACTAGGGATCAGGAGCTGGACGTGGAGAGCTTTGTCAGTTCCCCGAGGTACTCTTTTCTCACCTGGAGGGGCAGCTCCATCGCTCATGGAAGTAGAGGACCTTCCTTAGGAGCCCATGCAAGTTTTTTTGGGGGGAGGTGGTTAGTTTAGCAAGAAGCCAAGGGTGGAGAGAAGCTCCGAGCAGCATGGAGGATTGTTTCCATGGAGACAGGTGTCTCCATGCCCAGCCCGTGGGCTTCCTGCAGGCATCTGGCTGTCCACTCCTGGAAACAGGGTGTTGGGCTGCATGCCTCATCCATCTTATCAAGCAGAGCTCTTTCTAAGCACTCGTGTTCTGATCTCATGTGTCTTCTTTCTTTCTTTTCTTAGCGTCCAGAGGCCAAGCACCGTGTTGAGGAGGCTGCAAAACACCGCTGCTGACCAAGAGCCATCCCTTGGAGAGGTCAGGAAGCCTCAACATCCTTGGAAGGACTGTGGGTTGGGCGTGTGGGTCCCCCGTGTTGGCCAGGAGTAGAGAGCATGTGGAATGGCCCCAGTTTTTGATGCTGCCGGGTGGGCGGCC
The DNA here is from genome assembly GCF_027244095.1 of Hemicordylus capensis. Classification (NCBI taxonomy): domain Eukaryota; kingdom Metazoa; phylum Chordata; class Lepidosauria; order Squamata; family Cordylidae; genus Hemicordylus; species Hemicordylus capensis. The sequence goes on from NC_069663.1 coordinate 36,326,770, forward strand.
ATCTTCTGACAGTCGTTTGCTTAAAGCTATGGTAAAGGGACAGCCATGCCCTTAACAACACTGCATCCCAATGGTGGCACGGTGGGGGTGATAGGATTAAAGAAGATGGCCCCAAGGAGATGGCGGCCATGGCCTTGACGTCCGGTCCAGATCTCACAGTTAAAGGTGGAGCATCCTGTTGCTTTAATGGCAACCATTGAAAAACAGTGACAAATAAATGAAGAATGAATAAAAATACAAAACAATAAGCAAACTCAACCAAACCAATGAGAAATGAACTAAATGGAAAGGGGAAAGAACTGGGAAAGAAAGAGGAAAGGAGACCCCATTTTGGCATGCTTTTGCACGTGCCTTTAGTGTCCTCACTAAGGAGCCGACTGAAAGCATGAAGTGGACTGGAAGTGGTCTTTTCCAGTCACCAGAGCCATCGGGGCCCCAGCTGAGTGAGGGAGCGCAACATGTCTTGGGGGGGGGGCGGCGGTTGATGCCTTTCCCCTCTGCCATTTGCATGAGTGCGCAAAGGCCTGAAATCAGCCCGACCGACCTCACTGCGAGGAAGGCGGGCACGAGAGAGGAGCTCTTTCGCCATCTCTCCCGCCCGCCTCCAGCCAGCACGCCTGGGCTCCAAAGTGGTTTTTAAGAAAATTGAAAATCAGGAAAGCGGGAGGAATTGTGTCCAGAACTGGACGATCCCCTTCCGGCCCACTTCCTGCGTTCAGCTCACCCGGTGATGACCGCTGGAAGGTGCCAGGCTGGCCATTTCCCTGCTGAAGCCTAGGAAGCCAATGCGAGGGCCAGAGCAGCCATTTCTCCCCCTTCTCTCCTTCACAGAGTTCTTCCTTCCCGGGGGCCGAGACTCCACCCGCCAGCGTGGAGGAAGAGGGGTCGGAAGGGGACTATGCCACCAGTTCCCCCAGGTACCTTTCTCAGCTGAAGGGCCGCTCCAGGGATCAGAGAGGCGGATCACCTTCCCCAGGAGCCTTGGTTGATTAGACATGTTCATGGAGGAGAAGCCAGTTGAAGACTATTACCCATGACAGCCAAGGAACCTCTGAATCTCCAGATTTCTCTCTCTCTCTCTCTTTCTCTCTCTCTTTCTCTCTCTCTCTCTCTCTCTCTCTGAATAAACACACTTTGATGCCACATGTAACCAGGTCTCAAGTGGTTCACAACCAACTAAATAGGTTGATGCACAAGGGCTCTTGGCATGCATTGATGTTCTTATGCCATGTCTCTCCTTTCTCCTCTCAGAGTCCAGAAGCCAAAGAAGTGGCTCATCAAGAAGATGATGATGAACACCTACACAGTGGAAGACTCGTCCTCTGCAGAGGTCAGAAATGACCCATTTCATCATCCATTTTTTCATGTGAACGGGCTCTAGGTTGTGTGTGTGTGTGTGTGTGTGTGTGTGTGTGTGCGTGCCCTGTTCCCCAGCAGGAGACAGAACATGGAATGGTTCTAGTTCTAGATGCTGCAGGATGGGAGGGATTGTGATTGGTGGGATGGGAGGAAATGCAGCTGAGGCATTGGAAAGGGGGCAAAAATGTGGTGAAAGGCTTTTCTTCTGGGCAGAGATGCCAAATGCCTTTTCTACCAAGAGGCACGTCTTATTTTAGAGCCGGATGTCTTCCCAACTGTCCCTTGGGCTTGGTTCCTCTCAGAAGCCTCGCAAGGTCAACGCAAGCCCTGGAACGCTCCCGTTTCTCTTCTCTCTCCTCCCCAGTGCTCCTCTACGGACGAGGACGACACGATGCATGAGATCAGCAGCATCGAGGACGAGGTGTGGGACTCTCCACCGACCCCCAGTTTGGCCAGGTAGGTACCCTTCTCTCAGCTGAAGGGCCTTAGGAGCCAGTAGGGAGCTGGGGGAGGAGAGCTGGTCTTGTGGTAGCAAGCATGGCTTGTCCCCATAGCTAAGCAGGGTCTGCCTTGGTTACATATGAATGGGAGACTTGATGTGTGAGCATTGGAAGAGATTCCCCTTAGGGGATGAAGCCGCTCTGGGAAGAGCAGAAGGTTTCAAGTTCCCTCCCTGGCAGCATCTCCAAGATAGGGATGAGAGAGATTGCTGCCTGTAACCTTGGAGAAGCCGCTGCCAGTCTGTGAAGACAATACTGAGCTAGATAGACCAATGGTCTGACTCAGTAGATGGCAGTTCCCTATGTTCCCTATGTTCCTATGGGGGGCTTTTAGCACAGTAAGCAGAAGGCTGCAGGGGACAGGGGCAGCTCCCCCATGTCTGAGCCCCACAGAGGGATGTTTCCTCCAACTTGCTCCCTGAGGACTCTGGAGGGGGAGTTCACCCAAGGAAGCCGATTGACAGCAGGTGCAAGACAGACACCAGCAAGTCTATTGCTGGCTATTAGCAGAGGGAGCTCCGAGACCCCCATGCTGTTGGCATGAGCGGGTGTTGGGGAGAAGGAGCAGGGGAGGGCTCCTGTCTCGATGCCCCCTTTGAACACTTCCCAGGGCTTCTCAGTGGGGAACGAAAGGCTGGACTTGGGAGATCTCTGGCCTGATGAAGTTCCCCTGCCAGCCACCTCCCAAGGGAGGCGAGATCCTTGCTTAGCATCTCTTTGGGTGCCCGTGTTCTTCTTCAGCTGGCTGCCATCTCCAACAGGACAGACCTTTGAGCAGCTTTTCTCTCTCCTCTCCTCTCTCAGGAACATCGACGAAGAGGAAAGAAGAGGACAGCTGGCCCCAGATTGGTTCTCCTCGGTCCATCTGGGAGAGGTAAGGGGTGCAAACCAAGGGTGACTTGACTCCACCCCTCTGCCCCTCCTTTCCTGCACTACACAGGATGGCGGCTTGGATGGCAGTCACTGTTCACACGGGAGTTGGAGACTTACCCTTTTCCCTTGTGGATGTCTTTCCCTTCCAGTTGACCTCATGCACCCTGAGCCAGAGGCAGCACCCTCCAGGCCCAGATGTGGGTGCAGACACCCATGGCACTGGCCTGGCCCTGGGGATTCTCCTGACCCATAACCGTCCCTCGGACTGTGTGCTGAGGCCTGACCCTCCTCTTCTTCGCAGGGGAGAGCAACAAAGAAGATCGGGGACGTCGTCCGGTGTGTGGAGTATGCCAGCGAGGTGGAGGAGAGGTTCCCCGAACTCCTGGTGGGCCTGGTCAACAAGATCCTCACCGGCCTGCAGAACACCACCGAGGGAGTCGGGAACCGAGACAGCCAAGACCTGCCTCCTCAGTAAGTCATGGCGGTGGGGAAAGCGGGGCCAGCAAGTCCTCCTTCCAGCACTCTGCGAGGACAGGCTAGGGTCATTTCTCCCATGTCCCACTCTGATGGGCGAGGAGCATTTCTGGCCTGTTGGGGTGACTCTGGCACGGTGGTCCCTTCCCTCAGCTCCACAGGGGAGACCCCAGAATTTGCAGCCCTCTTGGCTCTGCAGAGAGCCTAAAAATGCGTCTGCAGTGTTAAAAAACCAGCTGTGGGGAAAGTCACTTCACCCCTGTGGTCTCCCTCCCATGGTCCAACACAGTCGCTCCACCCTTGACACTACACCACCCCGCAAGGAGACACACACTTTGGTGACAGCAACCTTCTCTTCTCTGCAGGGAGACTGCGCAGATTGTCCGGACCCTGCTGGAGAGGGTGGCACAGGTGACCCCAGAGAAGACCTGCTGGGAATCCCTGTGCTCTCCGCAGAGCTGCCTCCAGGGTGTGGCCCTCTTGGTGAGGTAAGTAGGAGTGAATAGGAGATATCTCAGGAGGCCTGGGGGCTGGTGTGGTTTGGGTCAGGTCTGCTCTTTCTGGACCTTCCGCCCAGGACTCAGCAGGGTCTTTTGGTGTTTTGCAGGGCTCTCCTCCAGACACGGTCCTCCACAGTGGCCAGGCTGAAGGCATACCTGGCTTCCCTCTTCAGCCTGGACAAAGATCCAGAAGAGCATTCCCTCGCAGAGGTGGCCTTCTTTGTGGAGGTGAGCAGCGTCTTCCTCAGGGTGGGCTTCCCTGAGAGGAGGGTCTGGCCCCAGAGGCTAATGGATGTTTTCCTCCTTTCCCTCTTTTAGCTGCTCCTGAAAGACCAAGACTTTGCTGCCTTAGAGAAGACCTGGACGCTCCTGGTAGCGTGGCTAGTCCACCCCAGCCAGAACATCTGCTACCTGAGCGAAAGGGGACTTCTCCAAATTTATGGCACCCTGAAGGCGGTGAGTGACATCCCTGGGCATGGAGCATCCCTAGGCATGGAGACTCCTCTCTTTGGGGAGCCCTTCCTGAGGCTGGTGCTCCTAGGCATCCCCAGGTGTGATGGGGAGATTTCTCCAGTTGGGTGGATTCAGTCTGTGGAACCCTTGCCACAGGACGAAGGAGAAATGCTTAAGGGAAGGCACAGGAATGCATCTCTCAGTAGGAGCCTGATTCCCCACGTGCTCCAATGCCGCATTCTCCCCGCTCTTTGTGCCTCTGGGATGGCTTGAGTCATCTCCTCCCCAAGGCAGTGGATGGTGGCCAAGCAGCATCAAACACGGACAGCTCTGTGGTGCGTTTAGCAGCGGGTGGACTAGCATGTGTTTTCAAGGATCCACCTTTTCCCTCCCTAGGCCAAGAAAGCCCAGGATTTTAGTGCCGGGATCCTGGGAGGGCTCAGGACCTCCAGTCTGGAAGCCACTTTGGGGGTCCTGGCCTTCATGGAGCGGCTGAGGCACTGTCCATCAGAACACCAGGCCACGGTGAATGCTGTCCTGGCTGCCCTGTGCCGCCCTCTCTTCCACCACGTGAGTACTTGCACGCCAGCCCTCCGCCCCGGCTCTATGAGGGCCGGCCAACCTGCAGGTTCCGACTGGGTTGGAGAAGGGAAACCAGAAACCCCCTAGAGACCCATGCAAGCTCTTCATCAATTATGGAGGTGAGGAATTCCTCCCTAATAACAAGCCCTGTTCTTCTTTGTAGGAGGAGGCTAAGATCCGAAGGGCAGCCATGAGGACCCACCTGGATCTCCTGCAGCACCGCCACCACCACCACAAGGGTAGAGAGGAGAACATCACGACCCTCATCGCGGTGCTGATGCATGTGGAGGATGAAGACCTGGAGGTAGCACAGGTGAGGGCCCACTTCTTCCTGCCACCCCTATGAAGGTGTTTAGGCTTCCCCAAGTCCAGCCACCCAGTGGCAGGCTCCAGAGTTAGCCTCATGGGGTGGTGAATCCACAAGCTGTCCTGCTGTGGTTTGGCCCATCCAGGCCCTACTCCTTGAAGCCCCCTAAGAGGTTTCTTGGAATCCCTTGGCAGCCTTTTTCACTCCCATTCCGTTCTTTCTTTTGGCAGGCTGCGAAGGACAATCTGAGCCTCCTGGCGGAAGCCCTCCTATGGCACCTGGAGGGCAGGCTGCTGGCGCGGGACTCTTACAGCCTGCAGGAGCTGCTCCACAAGATCGCCAAGCGTCTGGTAAGGGCAGCCCCTTCCTGTCCATCCCTCGGCTCAAATGGCTCAAGGACCTTTGGGCGATGCTTTGCTCACTCGGGATTTGTCTTTGCTCTTGATCCCAGATTCGGCAGCTCGGCACAGAGGACGCCGTGGAGATGGAGGCCACCAAGATCCTGGGCTTCTTCCGCAGCGAGCAGCCTTCAGTGAGGAGAACGGCTGCCCTGCTGATCGGTAAGCGAAACAAGACTTTTGGGTCTCCCTTAGTGGGTCGTCTTGGTGGGCAAAGGTTCATTCTCTTGGAAGGCACTGCCAGAAGGGTGTGGAGGGGCAGGAGCTGTTCCCTCCCCAGGAGGACTGGCCCAGTGAGCGTTAGCGAGGTCTCTTGGCTTAATTTCCTTCCAAGGTGACGTAAGAGTCCCGGGAGGAATGGCTCAATCTGTCAGTCCCAGAGGGAGCAGAGAGGGGAGGACTTCCTCTCCTGAATGATGGGAAGTGGGCTGTCCATGCGCAGGGTCCTGAACTGTGGTCCCATTTCCTTCCACCCTTGTTTTTAGGTCACCTGGTCCACAAAAAGGGCAGCATCCTCACTGAAGGGAACATAGAGACCTTCCATGCTGGTAAGTGCCGGTTTCTGGGTGGGAAGGGGAAGTTTCTGTGAGGGGAGAGGCCTAGATTTAGGGACCACAGAGCTGGAATGGGCCACCTGTCCCCTCAAATGGAAGGTCCCGCTTGCATCCTCAGGGATGCTCAGCAGTAGGGTTTCCCAGAGTGCAGGGGAGAAAGAGTCAGGACTTGCGCCCTCTTGGTGTGGAAATGGTGGGGCTTGGCCAAGGGTGGGGTGATCTCTTCATGCCATTTCTGAACCTTCTCCTTCATCCCTCCAGCGCTGGAGAGCTTGCTTGGCGACCATGACCCCGAGGTCGGGAGAGTTGCCTGCAAGACAGAGAAGATTGTGAAGAAGGCCTTTTCCCTCCACTCCCGGCACGGGCTGCGGGCTGCCGTTCGGCGCTTGTGGGCGGGCTGTAAGAAGAAGAGACACCCGCCAGAGTACGGTGATCTCTCCACCTGACCGACTGGTGAGTAGACCAAGGCAGGGCTTCACTTGAAGGGGCCCCGATGGTTAGGGAGGGGGCTGGGGCTGCAGGAAGGGTGGGCAGGAATCTGGGCAACCCTCCCTCGTGTTGGAATGCCATCTTCGGACATTGTGGCCAGTTGTACAAGTAGCCCAAGGGAAAGAGGAAATCTCTCTCTTCCCTCTGGGAAATGAGGACACGGATATTCTGCCAGGAGTCCCTGGTGCTGGGTGGTGTCATGGGGGAGAGTGTGAGAAGACCCCCAATCTCTGAACCAATGTCCTTCTCTCTTTCCAGGAACAACAGCCCCGTGCTCTCCCCTTGAAGATCAGCAGCTGAAGGGAGGTTCAGGAAAGACCGTGCAGCGCAGGGGCCTCCCAGAAGACCTCCTCCAACCGCGTGGACACAAGATCTGTCCACAAGAAGACATCCAGCAGGGAAGTGCAGTTCTGTCTGAGGAGTGAGGGGGAAGCAGGCTCCACTCCCCTGGCCCAAGGAAGCCCCGCCTCTGGGGTGCAGAAGCCCCTCCCCTAGCTTCTGCTGGCAGGCAGTGGGAGGAGGCTACAGCACCACCCTGCCCCCAAGTGGCCCTTTGGAACCATTCTTGGGCTTCCCTTGGGTCCGGGGAGGCTGTGTGGCCCCAGCAGGAGGGCAAGGTCACCGCCTCCCTCCATTCCCACCAGCTGGCCAGGGAGCGCTCCCTCCTCCTTCCGCTTTTCTCCCCTTCCCCAGCGGCCTGGCTTCCCCTGGCAGGGGAAGCACCATCCAGGCATCCGCCCCCTCCCCTGCCGAGGGTGTGCTCCTCCCCCCCTCCACTCCCGCAGCCACGCCTCACTCCCCCCTCCGCTCCCTCCTCATTCCTCCTCAAACCGGTGCAGCAGCAGAGGAGCCCGGGAGACTCTGGGGGCCCCCTGCAGCCCCAGTAGCGCCCCCTGGTGCTGCCCGGTGGCAGGCCAGAGAATCCTCCTCTCCCTCCTGCTCCATGCTGTGGCTGCACAGTGGGGAGCCCGAGGTCAAGCAGAATTCTCTGGCTTGCCCCCCCCTCAACCCCCAGCCCCCTGCCCAATCCCCACTTGCTGGGCTGCCGGAGTGGAAAGGGAGGAGGAGCAGGGCAACCCCACTGATGCTGCTTTGTGCTTCTTGCAGGCTTGTGCTGCTGCTGGGCGGCTGGAGGAGTCGATCCGCCCCAGAAGAGGAGACCAAGTGAACGTGCCTGCAAGGAGCGGGGGTGGGGTGGGGTTGGGGGCTGGCTGGGACTCCCCCCAATTTTGTTTGCCCTGCCATTCCCTTCTTCTGTGTGACCCTGGGCTTCCTCCCTCCCCTCCTTCCCTTCCTCCCTCCCCCTCCCTCCCAGGGACAGAATGGGCTTTGCTGGTCGTCCCATTGGGGGCCGAGTAGGAATTTTTGGCTTTCCAACAGATTGGCCGAGATGGAAAGTTTTTTTGCCTACTCCATTCTGTCCTGTTTTGTTTCCTTTAGTTAGAAAGTTAAGTGATGACTTGTATCCTAATTAAGTATATGAATAAAGTTGCCCCTTTTGTTAAAAACCATCCCATCGTTTCTGAGTTCCTCTTTTCTTCTCGTCTCCCTTGGAGCGTTTGTGCCCACAGACTCCCAAGCTCACCTCTTGGCTGAGGGAGACGCTGCTACACTGCTGCAGGTCCATGCAAATGCCTCTTGCTTGGAAGCACTCACTCAGACAATTGGCTTGGATCACTCCAGAGGAGCCCACTTGAGGTTTGCCGCCAATGAGGTTTGCTGAGCACAGGATCCTGGGAGCAAGCTGCACCTTCCAATCGAGTGCCCGGAAAGCACAGCCTTGGCAAGGCCTGGCAAACTTACAAACCAAGGCCAAAATTCAATTAAAATGAAACCAAGGCAGACCCTGCTTAGCTAAGGGGACAAGTCACGCTTGCTACCACAAGACCAGCTCTCCTCTCCTCTGAGACGGGCGCTCTAGGCACCCGTCTCTGTGTGCACGCAGGCAACAAGCAGCCCAAGCACCCATCTGATCCCAGTGCCGGGGTAAAGGGCACGCTCGCACCCTCAACTTTGTCTAAAGGCTGGGCTTCAAAGTGGGGTTAGGCGGGCCAGCAGTGCCAGGGATGCCTGCGCTGCAGACGAGCAGCCTGGCTTAAACTGCTTCTTCTGGGAACCGTCTTCCTGAGAAACATAGCTAGGACAGTGAAGAGGGGAGCAGACCGCAGGAGAGAAGCGACCCCCACCCCCACCCCGGTCAGTCAAGAGCAGAGAGCAGGAAATCTGGTCCCTTCCCCATTCACAAAGGCAGGGGGTTCTCCAAGGCACCATTGCTGTGGAGACGGATGGGGCTCTCCTGTGCCGCAGCGGTGAGTTCCAGAGGTTCCTGGTAGAGTGGCGAGCAGCAAAAGATGGATCCCCTGGACGAGAACATGGCAGCACCGTGTGTGTGTGTGTGTGTGTGTGTGTGTGTGTGTGTGTGTCTGATTGCCCTGAAAAGTGCCTGACCCAGTTTTTGCTTCTCTCCTCAAAGGGGCCGGAAGGTGGTCATGGCGCCAAGCCAGTGGGCTTGTGGAGATCCTATCAGGACACGAGACTTGAAAGCCATCTGCTGCGCTTGGCTTAGTGGCCACAATGACTGGGAATAAAGCCCTGCTCTGACCTGAAGGAAGGAGGTTCCTTGCCTGGACCCCAATTGACACACACACACCTCCTCTGCCAAGCCTTCTGCTCCTCAGCAGCTCTATTACCCACATTTAGTGGGCGCCTCCCTCATGCCCTGTAACACCTGTGTGGAGAAGTCTCCCTTTGAAGACCCGGGGGGCCAAATGTTCAGAATATTCCTCCTGCCCCTTGGAGGAAAGGCACGGTCCTTTTTGTCCCCTTCCATGTGTGCTCAGGGATGGACTTCACACTGGATCCTGCAGGGTTGCCAACCTTTTTGCTAGCCTGGCTCCTGTGCCTTGAAAAAGAGCTTGACAGTCCAAAATTAAGCAGATGAAGCTTTTGCTGCAATGGAAATGAAGAGATGGGGAAATCTTCATCAGTTTAATTTCGATATGCCAGGTTTCCTGTAAAAGCATAAGAGCAGGAGCAGGTAGAGAGTTGGCAACCCTGCCTGCTGGTGCCTCGTGCCCACCACTGGGCCTGGGAGTTCCGCCATCCTTGTTTAGATCCAAATATGGCAGTTGCTGGAGGGGGGGTCCCCGTCTGGGAGTGTTTACCGGTCGCCATGGCGCTGGGGTTCCGACGGATCCTGATGGGGCTGGAGGTTCCGCTGCTGCCTTCAAACTCTCTGGACTCGACTGTTGGCAGGAGGATTTTCTGGCCTCTCCTGCTGCTCACGGCATATTTCCGTCCCATTTTGGCCGTGAGGGAGCGCAGAACATGGCCTCAGGCAAGGAGTCCAGAGTGAGTGTCCACCGCCCTGCCCCAAATAGGTTCAGTGTAGGGTGGGGGGGGGGGACCCAGAGGGGTTGGATTTGGGTCCAGGTGGAGACATTTAGGAAGTGAGACTGTCCTGGACCCTTTGAGCTGACCAAGGTGGGCATGAATGAACTGGCCCAGCGCACCTTCACAAGGTCTTCATGGAGCACCAGCCCCCCATGGATGGCTCAGAGCTCCATCAGCCCCTTCCCTCCTCCAGGACCTCATCCAGCGAGAAAGCACAGAGTGGAGCCACCTGCACAGAACGGGGAAGGGGCTCCCGGCCTCTCCGAGATCCCCACAGTTTTCCCCTTCAGAGGGGCAGGGTGGCCATATGAGGGTCGAAGAAAACAACACTGGTCATTCTTGGTAGTTGAGCATGACTGGAATGGATGGTGAAAAGATCCCAGGCTCAGGAGCATTTAAGCATCCAGCAACACCCCTGCAGCGAAGCTCCCCCTCTCTCTTTCTCTTTGGATAGATGGTGATGACCTCCATTTTTTGGAAGGCTTTTTCCTCTGTAGCTTTGCATGGGATTATATGAGTTCTATTGTTTGTTAGCCATTATTTTTAAATTAAAAGGAAGATATCAATTTAATGGAATGCGGGGGGGGGGAGGAAGGAGGATAGAAATGGCGAATTCTGCCAAGTGGGAGTTGCAGGTTCTGTGGAGGATGGGAATTGCCCCCTCTTGATGAAGGGGGTGGGGGGGGACCCCCAGGGGTTGGATTTGGGTCAAGGTGGAGACATTTAGGAAGCTAGACTGTCCTGGCCCCTCTGGGCTGACCTTGTAGGGCAGGAAGGGACTGGTCCAGCCCATCTTCACGGGGTCTTCATGGAACAGCAGCCCCCCATCGATGGGTCAGAGCCCCATCAGTCCCCTCCGTCCTTCAGGACCTTATCCAGCGAGGAAGTGCAGAGTGGAGCCACCTGCACAGAGGAAGGGAAGGGGTTTCTGGTCTCTCCGAGATACCTGCAGCTTCCCCCTTCAGAGGGGCAGGATGGCCATATGAGGGACTTGAAGAAAACAACACTGGTCATTCTTCGGTAAAAGAAATGAAATGTTGAGGAGGGGGGATGGAGGAAGGATAGAAAGGGCCAGTTCTGCCAAGGGGGAGTCGCAGGTTCTGTGTAGGATGGGAATTGCCTCTCTTGATGTGGCATGGCTCCTCTGCTCTGAGCAAAAGCGTGACCTGTTTGAGCTGGTGAAGCCATTTCTAGGCTAAGGAGATGGGAAACTGCTTCACTAGCTTAAGATCTGCATGTCAGGCATCTGCTGAAGTCACAGGAGCCGGACCAGTTAACGAGTGGGCAACCCTGCCTCTTGATGCCTTGTGCCCACCACTGAGGCTGGGAGTTCCGCCATCCTTGTTTAGATTCAAATATGGCAGTTGCTGGAGTGGGGATCCCCGGCCGGGAGTGTTTACCGGTCGCCATGGCACTGAGGTTCTGATGGATCCTGATGGGGCTGGAGGTTCCGTTGCTGCCTTCAAACTCTCCGGACTCGACCGTTGGCAGGAGGACTTTCTGGCCTCTCCTGCTGCTCACGGCCAATTTCGTCCCATTTTGGCCGTGAGAGAGTGCAGAACATGGCCTCAGGCAAGGAGTCCAGAGTGAGTGTCCATGGACATGCCCCAAATATGTCAATGAGATGGGGGGGAGACCCCCAGGGGTTGGATTTGGGTCCAGGTAGAAACATTTAGGAAGTGAGACTGTCCTGGCCCCTTTGGGCTGATCCTGTTGGGCAGGAAGGGACTGGCCCAGCCCTTCTTCACGGGGTCTTCATCAGGGGTGTATCAAGCATGGGTCAGGCTGGGCATGTGCCCCGGAAGCCACATGAAGGGGGGGCACCATTTTTAAAAATTAAAAATCAATAAATAATGGCCACCAAAAACAAAATGGCCACTGCACATGCTCAAATGACTTCTCTGTGGCCCTAGGTCATGCCAAGCCTCACAGAGGCCATTTGAGCATGCGCTGTGGCCATTTTGTTTTCAGTGGCCATTTTTTAAAAACAAAATTTATTTTAATAAATGGCCACTGCACATGCTCAAATGGTCCCTGTGGGGCCCTAGAGGCTAGAGGATAGAGGGGAACATTTGCTTACCCCAAATGGCCTTTACCAAGCCCCCCGAAGGGGCGACAGGTAATTTTTTAAATAATAATAATAATAATATAAGTCACTGTACACATATTTAGTTTGGCACTATGTATGGAGAATCGGGGCTTGTGAATGCTGAGCTGAAGCTTATGAGCTAGGATTGTATTCATTTGCTCTTACTTTGCTTCTTGTGATAAGTGAGTTAAATGTAATGTCTTAATAATATGGCTATTAATGGTGAGTTTGTCTTTGAATCAGTGTGAAATCCTTAGTATTAAGGCCCACTGGGAGTTTCTTGCTCTCTTTCTCTCATTTTAACTGTCTTTCTGAAAGACTAGAATATATTCCAAGCAGTGACACAGTTTACTCTGCATATCCTTAAATTATTTTCAGAGTATCTGGGGAAAATCAAATTCTCCATTTATTTTAAAAACTGATTTAATAGTGATGCTACAATGCATAGTAGAGAATGAGACAGGCACTTCTCTTTAGTTTTCCAAGTATACCTCCACATAGTATTTGGGTATTTCATGAGCTGCAGCATACTGAAATGTGTAGTTTCCCAGCAATTTTTGGACTGGCTACATCCACTGCTAAATAGTTTTTGAGATATTAAAAGATTAACAAGCTTGACTTGTATTTTTCAGCTGTTATTATGGTAAAGTTATCTGAAAGATGGGTGTCAGATGTTTGGACAGGGGGCGCAATTTCAGTGCTTGCCCCAGGCGCTATTTCCCCTAGATACGCCTCTGGTCTTGGATGGCTCAGAGCTCCACCAGCCCCCTCCCTCCTCCAGGACCTCTTCCAGTGAGGAAGCACAGAGTGGAGCCTCCTGCACAGAACAGGGGAAGGAGCTCCTGGCCTCTCCGAACTCCCTGCAGTTCCCCCTTCAGAGGGGCAGGATGGCCATATTAGGAACTTTAAGAAAACAATACTGGTCATTCTTGGGGGCTGAGCATGACTGGGATGGATGGTCAAAAGGGCCCAGGCTCAGGAGGATTTTAAACATCCTGCAAGACCCCCGCTGCGAGGCTCTCTCTCCTTCTCCCACTTTGGACAGATGGTGACGACCTCCTTGTTTTGGAAGGCTTCTTCCTCTATAGCTTTGCATGGGATTATATGAATTCACTATTTTTCAATTAAATGTAAGATATAAATTTAATGGAATGGGGTTGGGGAGAAGGAGAGAGGATAGAAATGTCCAGTTCTGCCAAATGGGAGTTGCCGGATATGTGGAGGATGGGAATTGCCCTCTCTTGATGTGGCCTGGCTCCTCTGCTCTGAGCAAAAGCGTGACCAGTTTGAGCAGGTGAAGCCATTTCAAGCCTAAAAAAGAAACAGTGGTGTTCTAATTCTAACTGTGGTTGGGAGTGCCAGAGCACATTGAGTTTCATGCTATGTCCAACAATGAACCTCCATTGTGATCAGCAAAAAGGCTGCCATTTTGGCCGCGAGAGAGCACAGAACATGGCCTCGGGCAAGGAGTCCAGAGTGAGTGTCCACCGACATGCCCCATATAGGTTAATGGGGTGGGGGGGAGACCCCCAGGGTTGGATTTGTGTCCAGGTAGAGACATTTAGGAATTGAGACTATCTTGGCCCCTTTGGGCTCACCCAGGTGGGCAGGAAGTGCAAGCCCATCCCATCTTCACTGGGTCTTCATGGAGCACCAGCCCCCCATGGATGGGTCAGAGGCCTGTCAGCCCCCTCCCTCCTCCAGGACCTCATCAAGAAAGGAAGTGCAAAGTGGAGCCACCTGCACAGAGGAAGGGAAGGGGCTCCTGGCCTCTCCGAACTCCCTGCAGTTCCCCCTTCAAAGGGGCAGGATGGCAATATGAGGGACTGGAAGAAAACAACACTGGTCATTTTTGGGAACTGAGCATGACTGGATTGGATGGTCAAAAGGGCCCAGGCTCAGGAGCATTTAAGCATCCAGCAACACCCCTGCAGGGTCTCTCTCTCTCTCTCTCTCTCTCTCTGGTCAGATGGTGATGATACCCTCCTTGTTTTGGAAGGTTTCTTGCCTTTAGCTTTGCATGAGATTATATGTTCTGCCAAGTGGGCGTCGCAGGTTCTGTGGAGGATGGGAATTGCCCCCTCTTGATGAAGGGGGTGGGGGGGAGACCCCCAGGGGTTGGATTTGGGTCAAGGTGGAGACATTTAGGAAGCGACACTGTCCTGGCCCCTCTCATTGCCCTGTAACACCGGTGTGGAGAAGTCTCCCTTTGGAGACCTGAGGGGCCAAATGTTCAGAATATTCCTCCTGCCCCTTGGAGGAAAGGCACGGTCCTGTTGTCCCCTTCCATGTGTGCTCAGGGATGGACTTCAGTCTGGATCCTGCAGGGTTGCCAACCTTTTTGCTAGCCTGGCTCCTGTGCCTTGAAAAAGAGCTTGACAGTCCAAGATTAAGCAGATGAAGCTTTTGCTGCAATGGAAATGAAGAGATGGGGAAATCTTCACCAGTTTAATTTCGATATGCCAGGTTTCCTCTAAAAGCATAAGAGCAGGAGCAGGTAGAGAGTTGGCAACCCTGCCTGCTAGTGCCTCGTGCCCACCACTGGGCCTGGGAGTTCCGCCATCCTTGTGTACATTCAAACATGGCGGTTGCGGGGGGGGGCAGCCGGGAGTGTTTACCGGTTGCAACGGATCCTGATGGGGCTGGAGGTTCCGCTGCTGCCTTCAGTCTCTCTGGACTCGACCGTTGGCAGGAAGACTTTCTGGCCTCTCCTGCTGCTCACGGCAAATTTCCGTCCACTTTTCGTCGTGAGGGAGCGCAGAACATGGCCTCAGACAAGGAGTCCAGAGTGAGTGTCCAGCACCCAGCCCCAAATAGGTTCAATGTTTGGTGGGAGCGGGTGAGACCCCCAGGGGTTGGATTTGGGTCCAGGTGGAGACATTTAGGAAGTGAGACTGTCCTGGCCCCTTTGAGCTGACCTTGTAGGGCAGGAAGGGACTGGCCCAGCCCATCTTCACGGCGTCTTCATGGAGCAGCAGCCCCCCATCGATGGGTCAGAGCCCCATCAGCCCCCTCCCTCCTCTAGTGCCTCATCCAGCAAGGAAGTGCAGAGTGGAGCCACCTGCACAGAGGAAGGGAAGGGGTTCCTGGCCTCTCCGAGCTCCCTGCAGCTTCCCCCTTCAGAGGGGCAGGATGGCCATATGAGGGACTTGAAAAAAACAACATTGGTCCTTCTTGGGTAAAAGAAATGAAATGTTGAGGAGGGGGATGGAGGGAGGACTGAAAGGGCTATTTCTGCCCAGGGGGAGTCGCAGGTTCTGTGGAGGATGGGAACTGCCCCCTCTTGATGTGGCCTGGCTCCTCTGCTCTGAGCAAAAGCTTGACCAGCTTAGCCCAAAGAGATGGGAAATGCATCACCAGCTTGATATCTGCATGCCAGCCTTCTGCTGAAGTCACAGGAGCAGTATTAGTGAGAGAGTTGGCAACCCTGCCTCCTGGTGCCCCATGCCCACCACTGGGCCCTGGGAGTTCAGCTAACTGAGCCAAGATACACCTTTCAAAGTGTTGATACTCTCATATTTAGCAGGGGGAGAGCAACTTGTCCCCTCCATCCCCAGCACAGCATCTCTCCGGTGGTGTTGCTGGCATCTGCTTGATGTTTCTTTTTGGACGGAGAGCCCTTTGGAGACAGGGGACCATCTTATTCAGGTCTTCTTGATTTATTTCTCTGTGTAAACCACTTTGAGTACTTGGGTTGGAGAGTGGAATATACATCTCTGTAGTAGCCAACGGACTTGTTTAGATTCAAAAAGTGGCCGTTGCTGAGCTGCATCCCAGGGCTTGGTATGTTGACCTGGTCGCCATGGCGCTGGGGTTCAGATGGATCCTGATGGGGCTGGAGGTTCCGCTGCTGCCCTGGGAGCCCCTGAACTCGACTGGTGGCAGGAGGGCGTTGCGGTCTCCCCTGCGGCTCACGCCAAATCTGGTCCATTTGGGGCCATGTGGGAGCGCTGAACATGGCCTCCGGCAAGGGGTTTAGAGGGAGGGTTCACCACCCTGCCCCAAAGAGGTCCAATATGGGGGTGGGGGGAGAGACCACCAAAGTTCTCAAAGCGGTTTGATGAGACATCTAGGATGGGAGTCCCCACTGGCTGCTTAGGAATGACCCCGGTGGGTGTGAAGTGGCCCAGCCCATCCTCACTCCAGCTCTCCTTGGCAGGACATGGGAGAAGGATGCCCCTTACTCCGCGGCGTGGGCAGCCTTGATGGGGCTACTCCTGTGGCTCCTCTCAGGTACGTCCTCCTGTTCCTCCTGGGTTATCTGGGCCCATTCTTGATTAATGGCACCTTGGATTTGGGACCCTCTCAAGAAACATGGCCCCTGCCAGGGTTTCATTGTTGGAGATCCAGCTCCAGATGCCATCGGCCTTTGCCACCAGTAACCCTGACGACCACGAAAGGTCTCTCTCTGACCAACACGTAGCCAGAAGTCAGATAGAGGTCTTTTCCTCTCAGCATCTACTTCTGAATAAAGCAGATTAGTTTAACCTTGTGTGAATCTCCCTGCTTATCGTGGACAAGCTGTTGCCCCTGAGACCCTGTTGACTTCTGCTGTAATGGGAGTGAAATAGCTGCTGAATACTCTGCCATAGAAGTCATGACCCCCAACATTCATAAGCCCAACCCCCAAGGGGTCCCTGTTTGCAAGGGGCACCCAGTCTATGTTCTGACTATTGGAATGTGGGAAAGACATCAGAGAATGACAGCAAAGGCAGGCAAAGGGAGTTCCAAAGGAGAAGAGCCAATCAGTCTGAGCTACCTGGGTTTTGGGGGAGGATCCAGGGATTCAGGCACAGGAGGCAGGGGAGGGTTCTCGTGCACAATTTGCTCTCTAGGGTTTCAAATGAGGATGGGTGGGGTGGGGGGATCGGTCCCCTAGTCTGCTCTCTGAGGACTGAGGGGCTGTGGGGCTCCATGGGCTGGTGGGCCTGGCCCACCATTTCTCAATGCCTGGATTCCAGGTGAGCCCTGCAGCCACCCAGAGCGTGAGGCTGGAGCCAGGGTGTGGCTGGCTGCTCCTTCAGGGCTGGATCCGCTGGTGCCTCCTTGAGTGGTTGCAGGGCAAAGGGAGCAGTTGAGATGGGGAGTGATGGAAGCCCCTCTGGGGGCCAGAGGAGTGGGTTGTGGCAGCCCCTCGGAACAGGTGATGCTGAGTCAGACCATTGCTCTACTCTGACCAGTAGCCGCTCTCCAAACCCCAACCAAGGGAGCTGAGCTGTTTTAGAGGTTTTAAAAGTAGGCAGTATATACATATATATATAAATCCAATGAATGAATGAATGAATGAATGAATCAGGAAAGAAAGAAAGAAAGAAAGAAAGAAAGAAAGAAAGAAAGAAAGAAAGAAAGAAAGAAAGCCCTTTATGTTGTGGAGAGCTGGGAGGGTATATAAATAAAATAAAATAAAATAAAATAAAATAAAATAAAATAAAGAAAGTAAGTAACCCTTATGTTGCAGGGAGCTTGGAGGGTTCTTGCCTCCACCCCTGCCCACTGCTGGAAACTGGCTACTCCGGGTTCCTTCGACACACTCTCTCACTCACTTGTGTCTTTTGTCCTTTTCCCCTCTCAGTGACTTCCAGCCACAGGAGATATATGAAGAGTGCTCCGTGGCCAAAACGAGCAAATGGTCACTGGTAAGGGATGAAAACCCAGTCTGTATATGGCAGGGCTGGGAGGGGGTGGGAGAGACCCCATTTCAAGCTTGAAGAAGGGCGTGTGGTAGAGATCCAGTCTTAGCAGGTTGAAGGGATGCTTTGAGAACTTGTCCGGAAAAGCCATATGCATCGATCTTTGCAGTGGTAGTAGCAGTGACTTGGGTGGGTGGGATGAGTGACAATCCGGGCTCAACTACAAGTGACTCAGGCAAAGGTGGGAGACCCTCGCTATGGAGGAAGCATCATGGGAACTTTAGGGATGGGAAGTGCTGAGAGGGAAGAGGGGTGTGTCTACCTATCTTCCAACCTCGCTTCTTCATTCCGCTCTCCTGCCCCAAATCTCTCCCTCCCCCAGGGTTCTAGACTTTGATTTTGTTCTGGACTACCAAGCAGAAAACACATCCAGGAAGGGAGCAGTCTGGAGGGGAACTAGAGTGGGAAAGTCTTCTTTGGGGTAGATGGTGCACTCTTTCCCCCCTGCCACTTCTTGGCTCCACATGGCCCCCTTTCTGGTGTCATTGAAAAGGGCCTCAAAACACGGGTCTGCAGCATCAAGTGGCCAATAGCTCTGCCCAGCAAAGAGAAGAACTTAGCTAGGCTTTCCTTAATTAAAGGCACCATGAAAGAAACCACAGTGTCCCATGTAGCAGGAGGCCTGACTCTTCTTCGGGATCCTGCCACTCCAGATGATGTGTAATAGCCATGATCTCACCCGACTGCCCAGGAATGGGCGGAAAGCTGGTTTCTGAGGTTCAGTAGATTCTTGGGTTTGGTTCCTCTCTGAGCCCAGTTACACGTTGGTAGACACGGTTTTGAGGTGCTAAGGAGCCACCTCCTGCTTTAAGCTCCTCTGTTAAGAAGGACCTCTTGAAGGAGGGTTGACGTTTGGACCCCAGATGCCCTGGAAAGGTCAAGTGGGCACCAGAGCACCCATTCCTCTCTCCATTCTCATCCACAGAAGTCATTCTCGGACGGCTCCAGGATTCAGACGGTCAACACTGGGAATGAGATCCTGGAAGAAGCACATGCCATCAGTTCCCCGAGGAGGTAGAGTTTCTTCTTGAACTTTTGTGTAGGGAAGGTTTTCTGTCCCCCTGGCAGCCTGGATCTGGGATGGATCCAGTGCCGCTGACTGGCAAGAGGTGCAGGGCAGACAAAAACAACGTCTTCATACATTGTGTAGAAGCATTCACTCTTCCAAGAATGGTGGTGGTGATGTCCGTTAGCTTTAAGGGCACAGAGGATAGCTTCCTGGAGGCCTGCCGGATGGCTGTCCCCTATTGGAAGCAGAGTGCTGGGCTAGATGCATCTTTGGTCTGATCCAGCAAGGCTCCTCCGAGGTACTCATGCCATTGTATTTCTTCCTGCAGTGTCTTCACGGTTGAGGAGGATGGATGGTTTCTGCAGACCGTGGACACCGAATGGTCTTGTGAGGTAAGGCATGTTGGCCAGAGGAGTACAGTGGGAAAGGCATGTGAGGCATGTTGTCCAGAGGAGTACAGTGGGAACGTCGTGGCTAGGGAAGGATTCTGCAACCCTCTGCCTCTCCTTCCAATGGCCACCTTTCTGGGTTTGTGTGCTTTGGATTTGAGGCGTCAAACGGCTCCCAAGACCCTGAGATGGGTCAGGAGAGGAGAGGGTCTTCCTGGCAGAGATCTTCCAGGTCTCTTGACTGAAGAGGCATTTCTGTAGAGACAATCATGGTCCCCTCAGGTAAAAACAGCCCACAGCAGGACGGATGGCCCTCACTCCGGACTCAGGGGCCCATCTTTTCTCTCCCCTTGGAAAGGCTGTGCTAACCCTGTTTCCTGGGGAGAGGAGAGAAGAGAAGAGGACATGAAGGGGTGGGATCAAGAAGACTCTCTGGGCCAAACTATTGATGCCAGTGGGTCCCGTTCCTCTTTGTTTCCATTCCCCATGAAAGGAATGCAGAAGAAATGACAACAAGCAGTTAGCATTCCATTCTGGAGCTCCCATGCAGTGATGTTTCTGTTAATGGCTGGTTTTTGGGAGGGAAAGAAAGAGATTTCACAGACCTACCTGTCATGCTGTCTTTGGACTAGAGCTCCAGAGTGCAGCCAACTGATTCTGATGGCCCTTTTGAAGGATGGTGGCCATTTTGCTGACCACAGTAGATCATCTCACAATGGAGGTTCATTGTTGGACATAGGATGAAACCAAATGGCCACAAGCATGTGATGGCTGTGCCCTGGCACTCCCAACCAGTTAGAATTAGAACACATGGTTGCTTTTTAATAAGGTTTTTTTGTCTTAAAAAAAATCAAAATAATTTAAAGAAATAAAAATGAACTCAAAGAAAATGTCAGGGGGAAAACTCCCTACGAATCCTAGGCCCTAGGAAGATCAGAGTGAGTACACACATTGGAAACCTTTGTCTCATTTGCAGAGTCCTAACATCCAAGAGGCCACGATCCCAGAAGACAACACTAGGGATCAGGAGCTGGACGTGGAGAGCTTTGTCAGTTCCCCGAGGTACTCTTTTCTCACCTGGAGGGGCAGCTCCATAGCTCATGGAAGTAGAGGACCTTCCTTAGGAGCCCATGCAAGTTTTTTGGGGGGGAGGTGGTTAGTTTAGCAAGAAGCCAAGGGTGGAGAGAAGCTCCGAGCAGCATGGAGGATTGTTTCCATGGAGACAGGTGTCTCCATGCCCAGCCCGTGGGCTTCCTGCAGGCATCTGGCTGTCCACTCCTGGAAACAGGGTGTTGGGCTGCATGCCTCATCCATCTTATCAAGCAGAGCTCTTTCTAAGCACTTGTGTTCTGATCTCATGTGTCTTCTTTCTTTCTTTTCTTAGCGTCCAGAGGCCAAGCACCGTGTTGAGGAGGCTGCAAAACAATGCTGCTGACCAAGAGCCATCCCTTGGAGAGGTCAGGAAGCCTCAACATCCTTGGAAGGACTGTGGGTTGGGCGTGTGGGTCCCCCGTGTTGGCCAGGAGTAGAGAGCATGTGGAATGGCCCCAGTTTTTGATGCTGCCGGGTGGGCGGCCATCTTCTGACAGTCGTTTGCTTAAAGCTATGGTAAAGGGACAGCCATGCCCTTAACAACACTGCATCCCAATGGTGGCACGGTGGGGGTGATCGGATTAAAGAAGATGGCCGCAAGGAGATGGCGGCCATGGCCTTGACGTCCGGTCCAGATCTCACAGTTAAAGGTTGAGCATCCTGTTGCTTTAATGGCAACCATTGAAAAAAAGTGACAAATAAATGAAGAATGAATAAAAATACAAAACAATAAGCAAACTCAACCAAACCAAGGAGAAATGAACTAAATGGAAAGGGGAAAGAACTGGGAAAGAAAGAGGAAAGGAGACCCCATTTTGGCATGCTTTTGCACGTGCCTTTAGTGTCCTCACTAAGGAGCCGACTGAAAGCATGAAGTGGACTGGAAGTGGTCTTTTCCAGTCACCAGAGCCATCGGGGCCCCAGCTGAGTGAGGGAGTGCAACATGTCTTGGGGGGGGGGCGGTTGATGCCTTTCCCCTCTGACATTTGCATGAGTGCGCGAAGGCCTGAAATCAGCCCGACCGACCTCACTGCAAGGAAGGCGGGCACGAGAGAGGAGCTCTTTCGCCATCTCTCCCGCCCGCCTCCAGCCAGCACGCCTGGGCTCCAAAGTGGTTTTTAAGAAAATTGAAAATCAGGAAAGCGGGAAGAGTTGTGTCCAGAATGGGACGATCCCCTTCCGGCCCACTTCCTGCGTTCAGCTCACCCGGTGATGACCGCTGGAAGGTGCCAGGCTGGCCATTTCCCTTCTGAAGCCTAGGAAGCCAATGCAAGGGCCAGAGCAGCCAATTCTCCCTCTTCTCTCCTTCACAGAGTTCTTCCTTCCCGGGGGCCGAGACTCCACCCGCCAGCGTGGAGGACGAGGGGTCGGAAGGGGACTATGCCACCAGTTCCCCCAGGTACCTTTCTCAGCTGAAGGGCCGCTCCAGGGATCAGAGAGGCGGATCACCTTCCCCAGGAGCCTTGGTTGATTAGACATGTTCACGGAGGAGAAGCCAGTTGAAGACTATTACCCATGACAGCCAAGAAACCTCTGAATCTCCAGATCTCTCTCTCTCTCTCTCTCTCTCTCTCTCTCTCTCTCTCTCTCTCTCTCTCTCTGAATAAACACATTTTGATGCCACATGTAACCAGGTCTCAAGTGGTTCACAACCAACTAAATAGGTTGATCCACAAGGCCTCTTGGCATGCATTGATGTTCTTATGCCATGTCTCTCCTTTCTCCTCTCAGAGTCCAGAAGCCAAAGAAGTGGCTCATCAAGAAGATGATGATGAACACCTACACAGTGGAAGACTCGTCCTCTGCAGAGGTCAGAAATGACCCATTTCATCATCCATTTTTTCATGTGAACGGGCTCTAGGTTGTGTGTGTGTGTGTGTGTGTGTGTGTGTGTGTGTGTGTGCGTGCCCTGTTCCCCAGCAGGAGACAGAACATGGAATGGTTCTAGTTCTAGATGCTGCAGGATGGGAGGGATTGTGATTGGTGGGATGGGAGGAAATGCAGCTGAGGCATTGGAAAGGGGGCAAAAATGTGGTGAAAGGCTTTTCTTCTGGGCAGAGATGCCAAATGCCTTGTCTACCAAGAGGCACGTCTTATTTTAGAGCCGGATGTCTTCCCAACTGTCCCTTGGGCTTGGTTCCTCTCAGAAGCCTCGCAAGGTCAACGCAAGCCCTGGAACGCTCCCGTTTCTCTTCTCTCTCCTCCCCAGTGCTCCTCTACGGACGAGGACGACACGATGCATGAGATCAGCAGCATCGAGGACAAGGTGTGGGACTCTCCACCGACCCCCAGTTTGGCCAGGTAGGTACCCTCCTCTCAGCTGAAGGGCCTTAGGAGCCAGTAGGGAGCTGGGGGAGGAGAGCTGGTCTTGTGGTAGCAAGCATGGCTTGTCCCCATAGCTAAGCAGGGTCTGCCCTGGTTGCATATGAATGGGAGACTTGATGTGTGAGCACTGGAAGAGATTCCCCTTAGGGGATGAAGCCGCTCTGGGAAGAGCAGAAGGTTTCAAGTTCCCTCCCTGGCAGCATCTCCAAGATAGGGATGAGAGAGATTGCTGCCTGTAACCTTGGAGAAGCTGCTGCCAGTCTGTGAAGACAATACTGAGCTAGATAGACCAATGGTCTGACTCAGTAGATGGCAGTTCCCTATGTTCCTATGGGGGGCTTTTAGCACAGTAAGCAGAAGGCTGCAGGGGACAGGGGCAGCTCCCCCATGTCTGAGCCCCACAGAGGGATGTTTCCTCCACCTTCCTCCCTGAGGACTCTGGAGGGGGAGTTCACCCAAGGAAGCCGATTGACAGCAGGTGCAAGACAGACACCAGCAAGTCTATTGCTGGCTATTAGCAGAGGGAGCTCCGAGACCCCCATGCTGTTGGCATGAGCGGGTGTTGGGGAGAAGGAGCAGGGGAGGGCTCCTGTCTCGAAGCCCCCTTTGAACACTTCCCAGGGCTTCTCAGTGGGGAACGAAAGGCTGGACTTGGGAGATCTCTGGCCTGATGAAGTTCCCCTGCCAGCCACCTCCCAAGGGAGGTGAGATCCTTGTTTAGCATCTCTTTGGGTGCCCGTGTTCTTCTTCAGCTGGCTGCCATCTCCAACAGGACAGTTCTTGGAGCAGCTTTTCTCTCTCCTCTCCTCTCTCAAGAACATCGACAAAGAGGAAAGAAGAGGACAGCTGGCCCCAGATTGTTTCTCCTCGGTCTATCTGGGAGAGGTAAGGGGTGTAAACCAAGGGTGACTTGACTCCACCCATCAGCCCCTCCTTTCCTGCACTACACAGGATGGCGGATCAGATGGCAGTCACTGTTCACACGGGAGTTGGAGACTTGCCCTTTCCCCTTGTGGATGTCTTTCCCTTCCAGTTGACCTCATGCACCCTGAGCCAGAGGCAGCACCCTCCAGGCCCAGATGTGGGTGCAGACACCCATGGCACTGGCCTGGCCCTGGGGATTCTCCTGACCCATAACCGTCCCTCGGACTGTGTGCTGAGGCCTGACCCTCCTCTTCTCCTCAGGGGAGAGCAACAAAGAAGATCGGGGACATCGTCCGGTGTGTGGAGTATGCCGGTGAGGTGGAGGAGAGGTTCCCCGAACTCCTGGTGGGCCTGGTCAACAAGATCCTCACCGGCCTGCAGAACACCACCAAGGGAGTCGGGAACCGAGACAGCCAAGACCTGCCTCCTGAGTAAGTCATGGCGGTGGGGAAAGCGGGGCCAGCAAGTCCTCCTCCCAGCACTCTGCGAGGACAGGCTAGGGTCATTTCTCCCATGTCCCACTCTGATGGGTGAGGAGCATTTCTGGCCTGTTGGGGTGACTCTGGCACGGTGGTCCCTTCCCTCAGCTCCACAGGGGAGACCCCAGAATTTGCAGCCCTCTTGGCTCTGCAGAGAGCCTTAAAATGCGTCTTTAGTGTTAAAAAACCAGCTGTGGGGAAAGTCACTTCACCCCTGTGGTCTCCCTCCCATGGTCCAACACAGTCCCTCCACCCTTGACACTACACCACCCCGCAAGGAAACACACACTTTGGTGACAGCAACCTTCTCTTCTCTGCAGGGAGACCGCGCAGATTGTCCGGACCCTGCTGGAGAGGGTGGCACAGGTGACCCCGGAGAAGACCTGCTGGGAGTCCCTGTGCTCTCCGCAGAGCTGCCTCCAGGGTGTGGCCCTCTTGGTGAGGTAAGTAGGAGTGAATAGGAGATATCTCAGGAGGCCTGGGGGCTGGTGTGGTTTGGGTCAGGTCTGCTCTTTCTGGACCTTCCGCCCAGGACTCAGCAGGGTCTTTTGGTGTTTTGCAGGGCTCTCCTCCAGACACGGTCCTCCACAGTGGCCAGGCTGAAGGCATACCTGGCTTCCCTCTTCAGCCTGGACAAAGATCCAGAAGAGCATTCCCTCGCAGAGGTGGCCTTCTTTGTGGAGGTGAGCAGCGTCTTCCTCAGGGTGGGCTTCCCTGAGAGGAGGGTCTGGCCCCAGAGGCTGATGGATGTTTTCCTCCTTTCCCTCTTTTAGCTGCTCCTGAAAGACCAAGACTTTGCTGCCTTAGAGAAGACCTGGACGCTCCTGGTAGCGTGGCTAGTCCACCCCAGCCAGAACATCTGCTACCTGAGCGAAAGGGGACTTCTCCAAATTTATGGCACCCTGAAGGCGGTGAGTGACATCCCTGGGCATGGAGCATCCCTAGGCATGGAGACTCCTCTCTTTGGGGAGCCCTTCCTGAGGCTGGTGCTCCTAGGCATCCCCAGGTGTGATGGGGAGATTTCTCCAGTTGGGTGGATTCAGTCTGTGGAACCCTTGCCACAGGACGAAGGAGAAATCCTTAAGGGAAGGCACAGGAATGCATCTCTCAGTAGGAGCCTGATTCCCCACGTGCTCCAATGCCGCATTCTCCCCGCTCTTTGTGCCTCTGGGATGGCTTGAGTCATCTCCTCCCCAAGGCAGTGGATGGTGGCCAAGCAGCATCAAACACGGACAGCTCTGTGGTGCGTTTAGCAGCGGGTGGACTAGCATGTGTTTTCAAGGATCCACCTTTTCCCTCCCTAGGCCAAGAAAGCCCAGGATTTTAGTGCCGGGATCCTGGGAGGGCTCAGGACCTCCAGTCTGGAAGCCACTTTGGGGTCCTGGCCTTCATGGAGCGGCTGAGGCACTGTCCATCAGAACACCAGGCCACGGTGAATGCTGTCCTGGCTGCCCTGTGCCGCCCTCTCTTCCACCACGTGAGTACTTGCACGCCAGCCCTCCGCCCCGGCTCTATGAGGGCCGGCCAACCTGCAGGTACCGACTGGGTTGGAGAAGGGAAACCAGAAACCCCCTAGAGACCCATGCAAGCTCTTCATCAATTATGGAGGTGAGGAATTCCTCCCTAATAACAAGCCCTGTTCTTCTTTGTAGGAGGAGGCTAAGATCCGAAGGGCAGCCATGAGGACCCACCTGGATCTCCTGCAGCACCGCCACCACCACCACAAGGGTACAGAGGAGAACATCACGACCCTCATCGCGGTGCTGATGCATGTGGAGGATGAAGACCTGGAGATAGCACAGGTGAGGGCCCACTTCTTCCTGCCACCCCTACGAAGGTGTTTAGGCTTCCCAAGTCCAGCCACCCAGTGGCAGGCCCCAGAGTTAGCCTCACGGAGTGGTGAATTCACGAGCTGTCCTGCTGTGGTTTGGCCCATCCAGGCCCTACTCCTTGAAGCCCCCTAAGAGGTTTCTTGGAATCCCTTGGCAGCCTTTTTCACTCCCAATCCGGTCTTTCTTTTGGCAGGCTGCGAAGGACAATCTGAGCCTCCTGGCGGAAGCCCTCCTATGGCACCTGGAGGGCAGGCTGCTGGCGCGGGACTCTTACAGCCTGCAGGAGCTGCTCCACAAGATCGCCAAGCGTCTGGTAAGGGCAGCCCCTCCCTGTCCATCCCTCGGCTCAAATGGCTCAAGGACCTTTGGGCGATGCTTTGCTCACTCGGGATTTGTCTTTGCTCTTGATCCCAGATTCGGCAGCTCGGCACAGAGGACGCCGTGGAGATGGAGGCCACCAAGATCCTGGGCTTCTTCCACAGCGAGCAGCCCTCAGTGAGGAGAACGGCTGCCCTGCTGATCGGTAAGCGAAACAAGACTTTTGGGTCTCCCTTAGTGGGTCGTCTTGGTGGGCAAAGGTTCATTCTCTTGGAAGGCACTGCCAGAAGGGTGTGGAGGGGCAGGAGCTGTTCCCTCCCCAGGAGGACTGGCCCAGTGAGCGTTAGCGAGGTCTCTTGGCTTAATTTCCTTCCAAGGTGACGTAAGAGTCCCGGGAGGAATGGCTCAATCTGTCAGTCCCAGAGGGAGCAGAGAGGGGAGGACTTCCTCTCCTGAATGATGGGAAGTGGGCTGTCCATGCGCAGGGTCCTGAACTGTGGTCCCATTTCCTTCCACCCTTGTTTTTAGGTCACCTGGTCCACAAAAAGGGCAGCATCCTCACTGAAGGGAACATAGAGACCTTCCATGCTGGTAAGTGAGGGTTTCTGGGTGGGAAGGGGAAGTTCCTGTGAGGGGAGAGGCCTAGATTTAGGGACCACAGAGCTGGAATGGGCCACCTGTCCCCTCAAAGGAAGGTCCCGGTTGCATCCTCAGGGATGCTCAGCAGTAGGGTTTCCCAGAGTTCAGGGGAGAAAGAGTCAGGACTTGCGCCCTCTTGGTGTGGAAATGGTGGGGCTTGGCCAAGTGTGGGGTGATCTCTTCATGCCATTTCTGAACCTTCTCCTTCATCCCTCCAGCGCTGGAGAGCTTGCTTGGCGACCATGACCCCGAGGTCGGGAGAGTTGCCTGCAAGACAGAGAAGATTGTGAAGAAGGCCTTTTCCCTCCACTCCCGGCACGGGCTGCGGGCTGCCGTTCGGCGCTTGTGGGCGGGCTGTAAGAAGAAGAGACACCCGCCAGAGTACGGTGATCTCTCCACCTGACCGACTGGTGAGTAGACCAAGGCAGGGCTTCACTTGAAGGGGCCCCGATGGTTAGGGAGGAGGCTGGGGCTGCAGGAAGGGCGGGCAGGAATTTTGGCAGCCATCCCTCATGTTGGAATGCCATCTTCGGACCTTGTGGCCAGTTGTACAAGTAGCCCAAGGGAAAGAGGAAATCTCTCTCTTCCCTCTGGGAAATGAGGACACGGATATTCTGCCAGGAGTCCCTGGTGCTTGGTGGTGTCATGGGGGAGAGTGTGAGAAGACCCCCAATCTCTGAACCAATGTCCTTCTCTCTTTCCAGGAACAACAGCCCCGTGCTCTCCCCTTGAAGATCAGCAGCTGAAGGGAGGTTCAGGAAAGACCGTGCAGCGCAGGGGCCTCCCAGAAGACCTCCTCCAACCGCGTGGACACAAGATCTGTCCACAAGAAGACATCCAGCAGGGAAGTGCAGTTCTGTCTGAGGAGTGAGGGGGAAGCAGGCTCCACTCCCCTGGCCCAAAGAAGCCCCGCCTCTGGGGTGCAGAAGCCCCTCCCCTAGCTTCTGCTGCCAGGCCGTGGGAGGAGGCTACAGCACCACCCTGCCCCCAAGTGGCCCTTTGGAACCATTCTTGGGCTTCCCTTGGGTCCGGGGAGGCTGTGTGGCCCCAGCAGGAGGGCAAGGTCACCGCCTCCCTCCATTCCCACCAGCTGGCCAGGGAGCGCTCCCTCCTCCTTCCACCTTTCTCCCCTTCCCCAGCGGCCTGGCTTCCCCTGGCAGGGGAAGCCCCATCCAGGCATCCGCCCCCTCCCCTGCCGAGGGTGTGCTCCTCCCCCCCTCCACTCCCGCAGCCACGCCTCACTCCCCCCTCCGCTCCCTCCTCTATCCTCTTCAAACCGGTGCAGCAGCAGAGGAGCCCGGGAGACTCTGGGGGCCCCCCGCAGCCCCAGTAGCGCCCCCTGGTGCTGCCCGGTGGCAGGCCAGAGAATCCTCCTCTCCCTCCTGCTCCATGCTGTGGCTGCACAGTGGGGAGCCCGAGGTCAAGCAGAATTCTCTGGCTTGCCCCCCCCTCAACCCCCAGCCCCCTGCCCAATCCCCACTTGCTGGGCTGCCGGAGTGGAAAGGGAGGAGGAGCAGGGCAACCCCACTGACGCTGCTTTGTGCTTCTTGCAGGCTTGTGCTGCTGCTGGGCGGCTGGAGGAGTCGATCCGCCCCAGAAGAGGAGACCAAGTGAACGTGCCTGCAAGGAGCGGGGGTGGGGTGGGGTTGGGGGCTGGCTGGGACTCCCCCCAATTTTGTTTGCCCTGCCATTCCCTTCTTCTGTGTGACCCGGGGCTTCCTCCCTTCCCTCCTTCCCTTCCTCCCTCCCCCTCCCTCCCAGGTACAGAATGGGCTTTGCTGGTCGTCCCATTGGGGGCCGAGTAGGAATTTTTGGCTTTCCAACAGATTGGCCGAGATGGAAATTTTTTTGCCTACTCCATTCTGTCCTGTTTTGTTTCCTTTAGTTAGAAAGTTAAGTGATGACTTGTATCCTAATTAAGTATATTAATAAAGTTGCCCCTTTTGTTAAAAACCATACCATCGTTTCTGAGTTCCTCTTTTCTTCTCGTCTCCCTTGGAGCGTTTGTGCCCACAGACTCCCAAGCTCACCTCTTGGCTGAGGGAGACGCTGCTACACTGCTACAGGTCCATGCAAATGCCTCTTGCTTGGAAGCACTCACTCAGACAATGGCTTGGATCACTCCAGAGGAGCCCACTTGAGGTTTGCCGGCAATGAGGTTTGCTGAGCACAGGATCCTGGGAGCAAGCTGCACCTTCCAATCGAGTGCCCGGAAAGCACAGCCTTGGCAAGGCCTGGCAAGCTTACAAACCAAGGCCAAAATTCAATTAAAATGAAACCAAGGCAGACCCTGCTTAGCTAAGGGGACAAGTCACGCTTGCTACCACAAGACCAGCTCTCCTCTCCTCTGAGACGGGCACTCTAGGCACCCGTCTCTGTGTGCACGCAGGCAACAAGCAGCCCAAGCACCCATCTGATCCCAGTGCCGGGGTAAAGGGCACGCTCGCACCCTCAACTTTGTCTAAAGGCTGGGCTTCAAAGTGGGGTTAGGCGGGCCAGCAGTGCCAGGGATGCCTGCGCTGCAGACGAGCAGCCTGGCTTAAACGGCTTCTTCTGGGAACCGTCTTCCTGAGAAACATAGCTAGGACAGTGAAGAGGGGAGCAGACCGCAGGAGAGAAGCGACCCCCCACCCCCACCCCCACCCCGGTCAGTCAAGAGCAGAGAGCAGGAAATCACGGAGCTGGAATTGCTCCAGCAGCGGAGAGGCAGAAACGACTCGGTGGTCGCAGTGAAGGAGCTCGGCCTGTTACAGGGGAAAGGAGGAAGTTTTGGGGGAAACATATCGGCAGCCAGTGTAGCTCCTTCCATACAGGAGTGATGTGGTCTCTCCGAGATGACCCAGAGACCAACCTGGCTGCCCCATTCGGCAGAGTAATGATCCCAAATCCCATGATCCCGTCTCATTCAACTCCTACACGAAATCCCATCGTTCTGGCACAAAATGATACAACTGAGCATGCACAGAGTCCTCATTCCTGGCTCTGGGGTTGGTCAGGGGGCAGGCAGGTCCACTGGTCCCTTCCCCATTCACAAAGGCAGGGGGTTCTCCAAGGCACCATTGCTGTGGAGACGGATGGGGCTCTCCTGTGCCGCAGCGGTGAGTTCCAGAGGTTCCTGGTAGAGTGGCGAGCAGCAAAAGATGGATCCCCTGGACGAGAACATGGCAGCACCGTGTGTGTGTGTGTGTGTGTGTGTGTGTGTGTGTGTGTGTGTGTGTGTCTGATTGCCCTGAAAAGTGCCTGACCCAGTTTTTGCTTCTCTCCTCAAAGGGGCCGGAAGGTGGTCATGGCGCCAAGCCAGTGGGCTTGTGGAGATCCTATCAGGACACGAGACTTGAAAGCCATCTGCTGCGCTTGGCTTAGTGGCCACAATGACTGGGAATAAAGCCCTGCTCTGACCTGAAGGAAGGAGGTTCCTTGCCTGGACCCCAATTGACACACACACACCTCCTCTGCCAAGCCTTCTGCTCCTCAGCAGCTCTATTACCCACATTTAGTGGGCGCCTCCCTCATGCCCTGTAACACCTGTGTGGAGAAGTCTCCCTTTGAAGACCCGGGGGGCCAAATGTTCAGAATATTCCTCCTGCCCCTTGGAGGAAAGGCACGGTCCTTTTTGTCCCCTTCCATGTGTGCTCAGGGATGGACTTCACACTGGATCCTGCAGGGTTGCCAACCTTTTTGCTAGCCTGGCTCCTGTGCCTTGAAAAAGAGCTTGACAGTCCAAAATTAAGCAGATGAAGCTTTTGCTGCAATGGAAATGAAGAGATGGGGAAATCTTCATCAGTTTAATTTCGATATGCCAGGTTTCCTGTAAAAGCATAAGAGCAGGAGCAGGTAGAGAGTTGGCAACCCTGCCTGCTGGTGCCTCGTGCCCACCACTGGGCCTGGGAGTTCCGCCATCCTTGTTTAGATCCAAATATGGCAGTTGCTGGAGGGGGGGTCCCCGTCCGGGAGTGTTTACCGGTCGCCATGGCGCTGGGGTTCCGACGGATCCTGATGGGGCTGGAGGTTCCGCTGCTGCCTTCAAACTCTCTGGACTCGACTGTTAGCAGGAGGACTTTCTGGCCTCTCCTGCTGCTCACGGCATATTTCCGTCCACTTTTCGTTGTGAGGGAGCGCAGAACATGGCCTCAGGCAAGGAGTCCAGAGTGAGTGTCCACCGCCCTGCCCCAAATAGGTTCAGTGTATGGTGGGGGGGGGAGAGACCCAGAGGGGTTGGATTTGGGTCCAGGTGGAGACATTTAGGAAGTGAGACTGTCCTGGACCCTTTGAGCTGACCAAGGTGGGCATGAATGAACTGGCCCAGCGCACATTCACAAGGTCTTCATGGAGCACCAGCCCCCCATGGATGGCTCAGAGCTCCATCAGCCCCGTCCCTCCTCCAGGACCTCATCCAGCGAGAAAGCAGAGAGTGGAGCCACCTGCACAGAACGGGGAAGGGGCTCCCGGCCTCTCCGAGATCCCCGCAGTTTTCCCCTTCAGAGGGGCAGGGTGGCCATATGAGGGTCGAAGAAAACAACACTGGTCATTCTTGGTAGTTGAGCATGACTGGAATGGATGGTGAAAAGATCCCAGGCTCGGGAGCACATTCAGTATCCAGCAACACCCCTGCAGCGAAGCTCCCCCTCTCTCTTTCTCTTTGGATAGATGGTGATGACCTCCATTTTTTGGAAGGCTTTTTCCTCTGTAGCTTTGCGTGGGATTATATGAGTTCTATTGTTTGTTAGCCATTATTTTTAAATTAAAAGGAATATATCAATTTAATGGAATGCGGGGGGGGGGAGGAAGGAGGATAGAAATGGCGAATTCTGCCAAGTGGGACTTGCAGGTTCTGTGGAGGATGGGAATTGCCCCCTCTTGATGAAGGGGGTGGGGGGGACCCACAGGGGTTGGATTTGGGTCAAGGTGGAGACATTTAGGAAGTGAGACTGTCCTGGCCCCTCTGGGCTGACCTTGTAGGGCAGGAAGGGACTGGTCCAGCCCATCTTCACGGGGTCTTCATGGAACAGCAGCCCCCCATCGATGGGTCAGAGCCCCATCAGTCCCCTCCGTCCTTCAGGACCTTATCCAGCGAGGAAGTGCAGAGTGGAGCCACCTGCACAGAGGAAGGGAAGGGGTTTCTGGTCTCTCCGAGATCCCTGCAGCTTCCCCCTTCAGAGGGGCAGGATGGCCATATTAGGGACTTTAAGAAAACAACACTGGTCATTCTTCGGTAAAAGAAATGAAATGTTGAGGAGGGGGGATGGAGGAAGGATAGAAAGGGCCAGTTCTGCCAAGGGGGAGTCGCAGGTTCTGTGTAGGATGGGAATTGCCTCTCTTGATGTGGCATGGCTCCTCTGCTCTGAGCAAAAGCGTGACCTGTTTGAGCTGGTGAAGCCATTTCTAGGCTAAGGAGATGGGAAACTGCTTCACTAGCTTAAGATCTGCATGTCAGGCATCTGCTGAAGTCACAGGAGCCGGACCAGTTAACGAGTGGGCAACCCTGCCTCTTGATGCCTTGTGCCCACCACTGAGGCTGGGAGTTCCGCCATCCTTGTTTAGATTCAAATATGGCAGTTGCTGGAGTGGGGATCCCCGGCCGGGAGTGTTTACCGATCGCCATGGCACTGAGGTTCTGATGGATCCTGATGGGGCTGGAGGTTCCGTTGCTGCCTTCAAACTCTCCGGACTAGACCGTTGGCAGGAGGACTTTCTGGCCTCTCCTGCTGCTCACGGCCAATTTCCGTCCCATTTTGGCCTTGAGAGAGTGCAGAACATGGCCTCAGGCAAGGAGTCCAGAGTGAGTGTCCATGGACATGCCCCAAATATGTCAATGAGATGGGGGGGAGACCCCCAGGGGTTGGATTTGGGTCCAGGTAGAAACATTTAGGAAGTGAGACTGTCCTGGCCCCTTTGGGCTGATCCTGTTGGGCAGGAAGGGACTGGCCCAGCCCTTCTTCACGGGGTCTTCATCAGGGGGGTATCAAGCATGGGGCAGGCTGGGCATGTGCCCCGGAAGCCACATGAAGGGGGGGCACCATTTTTAAAAATTAAAAAACAATAAATAATGGCCACCAAAAACAAAATGGCCACTGCACATGCTCAAATGACTTCTCTGTGGCCCTAGGTCATGCCAAGCCTCACAGAGGCCATTTGAGCATGCGCTGTGGCCATTTTGTTTTCAGCGGCCATTTTTTAAAAAGAAAATTTATTTTTATAAATGGCCACTGCACATGCTCAAATGGTCCCTGTGGGGCCCTAGAGGCTAGAGGATAGAGGGGAACATTTGCTTACCCCAAATGGCCTTTACCAAGCCCCCCGAAGGGGCGACAGGTAATTTTTTAAATAATAATAATAATAATATAAGTCACTGTACACATATTTAGTTTGGCACTATGTATGGAGAATCGGGGCTTGTGAATGCTGAGCTGAAGCTTATGAGCTAGGATTGTATTCATTTGCTCTTACTTTGCTTCTTGTGATAAGTGAGTTAAATGTAATGTCTTAATAATATGGCTATTAATGGTGAGTTTGTCTTTGAATCAGTGTGAAATCCTTAGTATTAAGGCCCACTGGGAGTTTCTTGCTCTCTTTCTCTCATTTTAACTGTCTTTCTGAAAGACTAGAATATATTCCAAGCAGTGACACAGTTTACTCTGCATATCCTTAAATTATTTTCAGAGTATCTGGGGAAAATCAAATTCTCCATTTATTTTAAAAACTGATTTAATAGTGATGCTACAATGCATAGTAGAGAATGAGACAGGCACTTCTCTTTAGTTTTCCAAGTATACCTCCACATAGTATTTGGGTATTTCATGAGCTGCAGCATACTGAAATGTGTAGTTTCCCAGCAATTTTTGGACTGGCTACATCCACTGCTAAATAGTTTTTGAGATATTAAAAGATTAACAAGCTTGACTTGTATTTTTCAGCTGTTATTATGGTAAAGTTATCTGAAAGATGGGTGTCAGATGTTTGGACAGGGGGCGCAATTTCAGTGCTTGCCCCAGGCGCTATTTCCCCTAGATACGCCTCTGGTCTTGGATGGCTCAGAGCTCCACCAGCCCCCTCCCTCCTCCAGGACCTCTTCCAGTGAGGAAGCACAGAGTGGAGCCTCCTGCACAGAACAGGGGAAGGAGCTCCTGGCCTCTCCGAACTCCCTGCAGTTCCCCCTTCAGAGGGGCAGGATGGCCATATTAGGAACTTTAAGAAAACAATACTGGTCATTCTTGGGGGCTGAGCATGACTGGAATGGATGGTCAAAAGGGCCCAGGCTCAGGAGGATTTTAAACATCCTGCAAGACCCCCGCTGCGAGGCTCTCTCTCCTTCTCCCTCTTTGGACAGATGGTGACGACCTCCTTGTTTTGGAAGGCTTCTTCCTCTATAGCTTTGCATGGGATTATATGAATTCACTATTTTTCAATTAAATGTAAGATATCAATTTAATGGAATGGGGTTG
This sequence comes from Hemicordylus capensis, assembly GCF_027244095.1. Lineage (NCBI taxonomy): Eukaryota > Metazoa > Chordata > Lepidosauria > Squamata > Cordylidae > Hemicordylus > Hemicordylus capensis. The sequence goes on from NC_069663.1 coordinate 36,360,880, forward strand.
GGGAGAAGGAGAGAGGATAGAAATGTCCAGTTCTGCCAAAAGGGAGTTGCCGGATATGTGGAGGATGGGAATTGCCCTCTCTTGATGTGGCCTGGCTCCTCTGCTCTGAGCAAAAGCGTGACCAGTTTGAGCAGGTGAAGCCATTTCAAGCCTAAAAAAGAAACAGTGGTGTTCTAATTCTAACTGTGGTTGGGAGTGCCAGGGCACATTTAGTTTCATGCTATGTCCAACAATGAACCTCCATTGTGATCAGCAAAAAGGCTGCCATTTTGGCCGCGAGAGAGCACAGAACATGGCCTCAGGCAAGGAGTCCAGAGTGAGTGTCCACCGACATGCCCCATATAGGTTAATGGGGTGGGGGGGAGACCCCCAGGGTTGGATTTGTGTCCAGGTAGAGACATTTAGGAATTGAGACTATCTTGGCCCCTTTGGGCTCACCCAGGTGGGCAGGAAGTGCAAGCCCATCCCATCTTCACTGGGTCTTCATGGAGCACCAGCCCCCCATGGATGGGTCAGAGGCCTGTCAGCCCCCTCCCTCCTCCAGGACCTCATCAAGAAAGGAAGTGCAAAGTGGAGCCACCTGCACAGAGGAAGGGAAGGGGCTCCTGGCCTCTCCGAACTCCCTGCAGTTCCCCCTTCAAAGGGGCAGGATGGCAATATGAGGGACTGGAAGAAAACAACACTGGTCATTTTTGGGAACTGAGCATGACTGGACTGGATGGGCAAAAGGGCCCAGGCTCAGGAGCATTTAAGCATCCAGCAACACCCCTGCAGGGTCTCTCTCTCTCTCTCTCTCTCTTTCTCTCTCTCTGGTTAGATGGTGATGATGCCCTCCTTGTTTTGGAAGGTTTCTTGCCTGTAGCTTTGCATGAGATTATATGTTCTGCCAAGTGGGCGTCGCAGGTTCTGTGGAGGATGGGAATTGCCCCCTCTTGATGAAGGGGGTGGGGGGGAGACCCCCAGGGGTTGGATTTGGGTCCAGGTGGAGACATTTAGGAAGCGACACTGTCCTGGCCCCTCTCATTGCCCTGTAACACCGGTGTGGAGAAGTCTCCCTTTGGAGACCTGAGGGGCCAAATGTTCAGAATATTCCTCCTGCCCCTTGGAGGAAAGGCACGGTCCTGTTGTCCCCTTCCATGTGTGCTCAGGGATGGACTTCAGTCTGGATCCTGCAGGGTTGGCCTGCAGGGTTGCCAACCTTTTTGCTAGCCTGGCTCCTGTGCCTTGAAAAAGAGCTTGACAGTCCAAAATTAAGCAGATGAAGCTTTTGCTGCAATGGAAATGAAGAGATGGGGAAATCTTCACCAGTTTAATTTCTATATGCCAAGTTTCCTCTAAAAGCATAAGAGCAGGAGCAGGAAGAGAGTTGGCAACCCTGCCTGCTAGTGCCTCGTGCCCACCACTGGGCCTGGGAGTTCCGCCATCCTTGTGTACATTCAAACATGGCGGTTGCGGGGGGGGGGGGGCAGCCGGGAGTGTTTACCGGTTGCAACGGATCCTGATGGGGCTGGAGGTTCCGCTGCTGCCTTCAGTCTCTCTGGACTCGACCGTTGGCAGGAAGACTTTCTGGCCTCTCCTGCTGCTCACGGCAAATTTCCGTCCACTTTTCGTCGTGAGGGAGCGCAGAACATGGCCTCAGGCAAGGAGTCCAGAGTGAGTGTCCAGCACCCAGCCCCAAATAGGTTCAATGTTTGGTGGGAGCGGGTGAGACCCCCAGGGGTTGGATTTGGGTCCAGGTGGAGACATTTAGGAAGTGAGACTGTCCTGGCCCCTTTGAGCTGACCTTGTAGGGCAGGAAGGGAGTGGCCCAGCCCATCTTCACTGCGTCTTCATGGAGCAGCAGCCCCCCATCGGTGGGTCAGAGCCCCATCAGCCCCCTCCCTCCTCTAGTGCCTCATCCAGCAAGGAAGTGCAGAGTGGAGCCACCTGCACAGAGGAAGGGAAGGACCTCCTGGCCTCTCCGAGATCCCTGCAGCTTCCCCCTTCAGAGGGGCAGGATGGCCATATTAGGGAGTGAAGAAAACAACATTGGTCCTTCTTGGGTAAAAGAAATGAAATGTTGAGGAGGGGGATGGAGGGAGGACTGAAAGGGCTATTTCTGCCCAGGGGGAGTCGCAGGTTCTGTGGAGGATGGGAACTGCCCCCTCTTGATGTGGCCTGGCTCCTCTGCTCTGAGCAAAAGCTTGACCAGCTTAGCCCAAAGAGATGGGAAATGCATCACCAGCTTGATATCTGCATGCCAGCCTTCTGCTGAAGTCATAGGAGCAGTATTAGTGAGAGAGTTGGCAACCCTGCCTCCTGGTGCCCCATGCCCACCACTGGGCCCTGGGAGTTCAGCTAACTGAGCCAAGATACACCTTTCAAAGTGTTGATACTCTCATATTTAGCAGGGGGAGAGCAACTTGTCCCCTCCATCCCCAGCACAGCATCTCTCCGGTGGTGTTGCTGGCATCTGCTTGATGTTTCTTTTTGGACGGAGAGCCCTTTGGAGACAGGGGACCATCTTATTCAGGTCTTCTTGATTTATTTCTCTGTGTAAACCACTTTGAGTACTTTGGTTGGAGAGTGGAATATACATCTCTGTAGTAGCCAACGGACTTGTTTAGATTCAAAAAGTGGCCGTTGCTGAGCTGCATCCCAGGGCTTGGTATGTTGACCTGGTCGCCATGGCGCTGGGGTTCAGATGGATCCTGATGGGGCTGGAGGTTCCGCTGCTGCCCTGGGAGCCCCTGAACTCGACTGGTGGCAGGAGGGCGTTGCGGTCTCCCCTGCGGCTCACGCCAAATCTGGTCCATTTGGGGCCATGTGGGAGCGCTGAACATGGCCTCCGGCAAGGGGTTTAGAGGGAGGGTTCACCACCCTGCCCCAAAGAGGTCCAATGTGGGGGTGGGGGGAGAGACCACCAAAGTTCTCAAAGCGGTTTGATGAGACATCTAGGATGGGAGTCCCCACTGGCTGCTTAGGAATGACCCCGGTGGGTGTGAAGTGGCCCAGCCCATCCTCACTCCAGCTCTCCTTGGCAGGACATGGGAGAAGGATGCCCCTTACTCCGCGGCGTGGGCAGCCTTGATGGGGCTACTCCTGTGGCTCCTCTCAGGTACGTCCTCCTGTTCCTCCTGGGTTATCTGGGCCCATTCTTGACTAATGGCACCTTGGATTTGGGACCCTCTCAAGAAACATGACCCCTGCCAGGGTTTCATTGTTGGAGATCCAGCTCCAGATGCCATCGGCCTTTGCCACCAGTAACCCTGACGACCACGACAGGTCTCTCTCTGACCAACACGTAGCCAGGAGTCAGATAGAGGTCTTTTCCTCTCAGCATCTACTTCTGAATAAAGCAGATTAGTTTAACCTTGTGTGAATCTCCCTGCTTATCGTGGACAAGCTGTTGCCCCTGAGACCCTGTTGACTTCTGCTGTAATGGGAGTGAAATAGCTGCTGAATACTCTGCCATAGAAGTCATGACCCCCAACATTCATAAGCCCAACCCCCAAGGGGTCCCTGTTTGCAAGGGGCACCCAGTCTATGTTCTGACTATTGGAATGTGGGAAAGACATCAGAGAATGACAGCAAAGGCAGGCAAAGGGAGTTCCAAAGGAGAAGAGCCAATCAGTCTGAGCTACCTGGGTTTTGGGGGAGGATCCAGGGATTCAGGCACAGGAGGCAGGGGAGGGTTCTCGTTCACAATTTGCTCTCTAGGGTTTCAAATGAGGATGGGTGGGGTGGGGGGATCGGTCCCCTAGTCTGCTCTCTGAGGACTGAGGGGCTGTGGGGCTCCATGGGCTGGTGGGCCTGGCCCACCATTTCTCAATGCCTGGCCCACCATTTCTCAATGCCCAGAGCGTGAGGCTGGAGCCAGGGTGTGGCTGGCTGCTCCTTCAGGGCTGGATCCGCTGGTGCCTCCTTGAGTGGTTGCAGGGCAAAGGGAGCAGTTGAGATGGGGAGTGATGGAAGCCCCTCTGGGGGCCAGAGGAGTGGGTTGTGGCAGCCCCTCGGAACAGGTGATGCTGAGTCAGACCATTGCTCTACTCTGACCAGTAGCCGCTCTCCAAACCCCAACCAAGGGAGCTGAGCTGTTTTAGAGGTTTTAAAAGTAGGCAGTATATACATATATATATAAATCCAATGAATGAATGAATGAATGAATGAATGAATCAGGAAAGAAAGAAAGAAAGAAAAAAAGAAAGAAAGAAAGAAAGAAAGAAAGAAAGAAAGAAAGAAAGAAAGAAAGAAAGAAAGAAAGAAAGAAAGAAAGCCAGCCCTTTATGTTGTGGAGAGCTGGGAGGGTATATAAATAAAATAAAATAAAATAAAATAAAATAAAATAAAATAAAATAAAATAAAATAAAATAAAATAAAGAAAGTAAGTAACCCTTATGTTGCAGGGAGCTTGGAGGGTTCTTGCCTTCACCCCAGCCCACTGCTGGAAACTGGCTACTCCGGGTTCCTTCGACACACTCTCTCACTCACTTGTGTCTTTTGTCCTTTTCCCCTCTCAGTGACTTCCAGCCACAGGAGATATATGAAGAGCGCTCCGTGGCCAAAACGAGCAAATGGTCACTGGTAAGGGATAAAAACCCAGTCTGTACATGGCAGGGCTGGGAGGGGGTGGGAGAGACCCCATTTCAAGCTTGAAGAAGGGCGTGTGGTAGAGATCCAGTCTTAGCAGGTTGAAGGGATGCTTTGAGAACTTGTCCGGAAAAGCCATATGCATCGATCTTTGCAGTGGTAGTAGCAGTGACTTGGGTGGGTGGGATGAGTGACAATCCGGGCTCAACTACAAGTGACTCATGCAAAGGTGGGAGACCCTCGCTATGGAGGAAGCATCATGGGAACTTTAGGGATGGGAAGTGCTGAGAGGGAAGAGGGGTGTGTCTACCTATCTTCCAACCTCGCTTCTTCATTCCGCTCTCCTGCCCCAAATCTCTCCCTCCCCCAGGGTTCTAGACTTTGATTTTGTTCTGGACTACCAAGCAGAAAACACGTCCAGGAAGGGAGCAGTCTGGAGGGGAACTAGAGTGGGAAAGTCTTCTTTGGGGTAGATGGTGCACTCTTTCCCCCCTGCCACTTCTTGGCTCCACATGGCCCCCTTTCTGGTGTCATTGAAAAGGGCCTCAAAACACGGGTCTGCAGCATCAAGTGGCCAATAGCTCTGCCCAGCAAAGAGAAGAACTTAGCTAGGCTTTCCTTAATTAAAGGCACCATGAAAGAAACCACAGTGTCCCATGTAGCAGGAGGCCTGACTCTTCTTCGGGATCCTGCCACTCCAAATGTTGTGTAATAGCCATGATCTCACCCGACTGCCCAGGAATGGGCGGAAAGCTGGTTTCTGAGGTTCAGTAGATTCTTGGGTTTGGTTCCTCTCTGAGCCCAGTTACACGTTGGTAGACACGGTTTTGAGGTGCTAAGGAGCCACCTCCTGCTTTAAGCTCCTCTGTTAAGAAGGACCTCTTGAAGGAGGGTTGACGTTTGGACCCCAGATGCCCTGGAAAGGTCAAGTGGGCACCAGAGCACCCATTCCTCTCTCCATTCTCATCCACAGAAGTCATTCTCGGACGGCTCCAGGATTCAGACGGTCAACACTGGGAACGAGATCCTGGAAGAAGCACATGCCATCAGTTCCCCGAGGAGGTAGAGTTTCTTCTTGAACTTTTGTGTAGGGAAGGTTTTCTGTCCCCCTGGCAGCCTGGATCTGGGATGGATCCAGTGCCGCTGACTGGCAAGAGGTGCAGGGCAGACAAAAACAACGTCTTCATACATTGTGTAGAAGCATTCACTCTTCCAAGAATGGTGGTGGTGATGTCCGTTAGCTTTAAGGGCACAGAGGATAGCTTCCTGGAGGCCTGCCGGATGGCTGTCCCCTATTGGAAGCAGAGTGCTGGGCCAGATGCATCTTTGGTCTGATCCAGCAAGGCTCCTCCGAGGTACTCATGCCATTGTATTTCTTCCTGCAGTGTCTTCACGGTTGAGGAGGATGGATGGTTTCTGCAGACCGTGGACACCGAATGGTCTTGTGAGGTAAGGAAACGATTCCAGTCGCTTTTGTGGATGGGCTGGTTGAGGAGTGAGGGGAGATTGCATCTCCACCGTCAGGAGACGGGGGGGGGGGTCAGATCCAGAAAGGGGAGGAAATCCAGCTGCTGCATGTTGGCCAGAGGAGTACAGTGGGAACGTCGTGGCTAGGGAAGGATTCTGCAACCCTCTGCCTCTCCTTCCAATGGCCACCTTTCTGGGTTTGTGTGCTTTGGATTTGAGGCGTCAAACGGCTCCCAAGACCCTGAGATGGGTCAGGAGAGGAGAGGGTCTTCCTGGCAGAGATCTTCCAGGTCTCTTGACTGAAGAGGCATTTCTGTAGAGACAATCATGGTCCCCTCAGGTAAAAACAGCCCACAGCAGGACGGATGGCCCTCACTCCGGACTCAGGGGCCCATCTTGTCTCTCCCCTTGGAAAGGCTGTGCTAACCCTGTTTCCTGGGGAGAGGAGAGAAGAGAAGAGGACATGAAGGGGTGGGATCAAGAAGACTCTCTGGGCCAAACTATTGATGCCAGTGGGTCCCGTTCCTCTTTGTTTCCATTCCCCATGAAAGGAATGCAGAAGAAATGACAACAAGCAGTTAGCATTCCATTCTGGAGCTCCCATGCAGTGATGTTTCTGTTAATGGCTGGTTTTTGGGAGGGAAAGAAAGAGATTTCACAGACCTACCTGTCATGCTGTCTTTGGACTAGAGCTCCAGAGTGCGGCCAGCTGATTCTGATGGCCCTTTTGAAGGATGGTGGCCATTTTGCTGACCACAGTAGATCATCTCACAATGGAGGTTCATTGTTGGACATAGGATGAAACCAAATGGCCACAAGCATGTGGTGGCTGTGCCCTGGCACTCCCAACCAGTTAGAATTAGAACACATGGTTGCTTTTTAATAAGGTTTTTTTGTCTTTAAAAAAATCAAAATAATTTAAAGAAATAAAAATGAACTCAAAGAAAATGTCAGGGGGAAAACTCCCTACGAATCCTAGGCCCTAGGAAGATCAGAGTGAGTACACACATTGGAAACCTTTGTCTCATTTGCAGAGTCCTGACATCCAAGAGGCCACGATCCCAGAAGACAACACTAGGGATCAGGAACTAGACGTGGAGAGCTTTGTCAGTTCCCCGAGGTACTCTTTTCTCACCTGGAGGGGCAGCTCCATCGCTCATGGAAGTAGAGGACCTTCCTTAGGAGGCCATGCAAGTTTTTGGGGGGTGAGGTGGTTAGTTTAGCAAGAAGCCAAGGGTGGAGAGAAGCTCCAAGCAGCATGGAGGATTGTTTCCATGGAGACAGGTGTCTCCATGCCCAGCCCGTGGGCTTCCTGCAGGCATCTGGCTGTCCACTCCTGGAAACAGGGTGTTGGGCTGCATGCCTCATTCATCTTATCAAGCAGAGCTCTTTCTAAGCACTCGTGTTCTGATCTCATGTGTCTTCTTTCTTTCTTTTCTTAGCGTCCAGAGGCCAAGCACCGTGTTGAGGAGGCTGCAAAACAATGCTGCTGACCAAGAGCCATCCCTTGGAGAGGTCAGGAAGCCTCAACATCCTTGGAAGGACTGTGGGTTGGGCGTGTGGGTCCCCCGTGTTGGCCAGGAGTAGAGAGCATGTGGAATGGCCCCAGTTTTTGATGCTGCCGGGTGGGCGGCCATCTTCTGACAGTCGTTTGCTTAAAGCTATGGTAAAGGGACAGCCATGCCCTTAACAACACTGCATCCCAATGGTGGCACGGTGGGGGTGATAGGATTAAAGAAGATGGCCCCAAGGAGATGGCGGCCATGGCCTTGACGTCCGGTCCAGATCTCACAGTTAAAGGTGGAGCATCCTGTTGCTTTAATGGCAACCATTGAAAAACAGTGACAAATAAATGAAGAATGAATAAAAATACAAAACAATAAGCAAACTCAACCAAACCAAGGAGAAATGAACTAAATGGAAAGGGGAAAGAACTGGGAAAGAAAGAGGAAAGGAGACCCCATTTTGGCATGCTTTTGCACGTGCCTTTAGTGTCCTCACTAAGGAGCCGACTGAAAGCATGAAGTGGACTGGAAGTGGTCTTTTCCAGTCACCAGAGCCATCGGGGCCCCAGCTGAGTGAGGGAGCGCAACATGTCTTGGGGGGGGGGGCGGTTGATGCCTTTCCCCTCTGCCATTTGCATGAGTGCGCGAAGGCCTGAAATCAGCCCGACCGACCTCACTGCGAGGAAGGCGGGCACGAGAGAGGAGCTCTTTCGCCATCTCTTCTGCCCACCTCCAGCCAGCACACCTGGGCTCCAAAGTGGTTTTTAAGAAAATTGAAAATCAGGAAAGCGGGAAGAGTTGTGTCCAGAATGGGACGATCCCCTTCCGGCCCACTTCCTGCGTTCAGCTCACCCGGTGATGACCGCTGGAAGGTGCCAGGCTGGCCATTTCCCTTCTGAAGCCTAGGAAGCCAATGCGAGGGCCAGAGCAGCCATTTCTCCCTCTTCTCTCCTTCACAGAGTTCTTCCTTCCCGGGGGCCGAGACTCCACCCGCCAGCGTGGAGGACGAGGGGTCGGAAGGGGACTATGCCACCAGTTCCCCCAGGTACCTTTCTCAGCTGAAGGGCCGCTCCAGGGATCATAGAGGCGGATCACCTTCCCCGGGAGCCTTGGTTAATTAGACATGTTCATGGAGGAGAAGCCAGTTGAAGACTATTACCCATGACAGCCAAGGAACCTCTGAATCTCCAGATTCTCTCTCTCTCTCTCTCTCTCTCTCTCTCTCTCTCTCTCTCTCTCTCTGAATAAACACACTTTGATGCCACATGTAACCAGGTCTCAAGTGGTTCACAACCAACTAAATAGGTTGATCCACAAGGGCTCTTGGCATGCATTGATGTTCTTATGCCATGTCTCTCCTTTCTCCTCTCAGAGTCCAGAAGCCAAAGAAGTGGCTCATCAAGAAGATGATGATGAACACCTACACAGTGGAAGACTCGTCCTCCGCAGAGGTCAGAAATGACCCATTTCATCATCCATTTTTTCATGTGAACGGGCTCTAGGTTGTGTGTGTGTGTGTGTGTGTGTGTGCCCTGTTCCCCAGCAGGAGACAGAACATGGAATGGTTCTAGTTCTAGATGCTGCAGGATGGGAGGGATTGTGATTGGTGGGATGGGAGGAAATGCAGCTGAGGCATTGGAAAGGGGGCAAAAATGTGGTGAAAGGCTTTTCTTCTGGGCAGAGATGCCAAATGCCTTTTCTACCAAGAGGCACGTCTTATTTTAGAGCCGGATGTCTTCCCAACTGTCCCTTGGGCTTGGTTCCTCTCAGAAGCCTCGCAAGGTCAACGCAAGCCCTGGAACGCTCCCATTTCTCTTCTCTCTCCTCCCCAGTGCTCCTCTACGGACGAGGACGACACGATGCATGAGATCAGCAGCATTGAGGACGAGGTGTGGGACTCTCCACCGACCCCCAGTTTGGCCAGGTAGGTACCCTCCTCTCAGCTGAAGGGCCTTAGGAGCCAGTAGGGAGCTGGGGGAGGAGAGCTGGTCTTGTGGTAGCAAGCATGGCTTGTCCCCATAGCTAAGCAGGGTCTGCCTTGGTTACATATGAATGGGAGACTTGATGTGTGAGCACTGGAAGAGATTCCCCTAAGGGGATGAAGCCGCTCTGGGAAGAGCAGAAGGTTTCAAGTTCCCTCCCTGGCAGCATCTCCAAGATAGGGATGAGAGAGATTGCTGCCTGTAACCTTGGAGAAGCCGCTGCCAGTCTGTGAAGACAATACTGAGCTAGATAGACCGATGGTCTGACTCAGTATATGGCAGTTCCCTATGTTCCCTATGTTCCTATGGGGGGCTTTTAGCACAGTAAGCAGAAGGCTGCAGGGGACAGGGGCAGCTCCCCCATGTCTGAGCCCCACAGAGGGATGTTTCCTCCACCTTCCTCCCTGAGGACTCTGGAGGGGGAGTTCACCCAAGGAAGCCGATTGACAGCAGGTGCAAGACAGACACCAGCAAGTCTATTGCTGGCTATTAGCAGAGGGAGCTCCGAGACCCCCATGCTGTTGGCATGAGCGGGTGTTGGGGAGAAGGAGCAGGGGAGGGCTCCTGTCTCGAAGCCCCTTTTGAACACTTCCCAGGGCTTCTCAGTGGGGAACGAAAGGCTGGACTTGGGAGATCTCTGGCCTGATGAAGTTCCCCTGCCAGCCACCTCCCAAGGGAGGCGAGATCCTTGCTTAGCATCTCTTTGGGTGCCCGTGTTCTTCTTCAGCTGGCTGCCATCTCCAACAGGACAGTTCTTGGAGCAGCTTTTCTCTCTCCTCTCCTCTCTCAGGAACATCGACGAAGAGGAAAGAAGAGGACAGCTGGCCCCAGATTGGTTCTCCTCGGTCCATCTGGGAGAGGTAAGGGGCGCAAACCAAGAGTGACTTCCCTCCACCCCTCTGCCCCTCCTTTCCTGCACTACACAGGATGGCGGCTTGGATGGCAGTCACTGTTCACACGGGAGGTGGGGACTTGCCCTTTCCCCTTGTGGATGTCTTTCCCTTGCAGTTGACCTCATGCACCCTGAGCCAGAGGCAGCACCCTCCAGGCCAAGATGTGGGTGCAGACACCCATGGCACTGGCCTGGCCCTGGGGATTCTCCTGACCCATAACCGTCCCTCGGACTGTGTGCTGAGGCCTGACCCTCCTCTTCTCCTCAGGGGAGAGCAACAAAGATCGGGGACATCATCCGGTGCGTAGAGTATGCCAGCGAGGTGGAGGAGAGGTTCCCCAAACTCCTGGTGGGCCTGGTCAACAAGATCCTCACCGGCCTGCAGAACACCACCGAGGGAGTCGGGAATCGAGACAGCCAAGACCTGCCTCCTCAGTACGTCATGGCGGTGGGGAAAGCGGGGCCAGCAAGTCCTCCTTCCAGCACTCTGGGAGGACAGGCTAGGGTCATTTCTCCCATGTCCCACTCTGATGGGCGAGGAGCATTTCTGGCCTGTTGGGGTGACTCTGGCACGGTGGCCCCTTCCCTCAGCTCCACAGGGGAGACCCCAGAATTTGCAGCCCTCTTGGCTCTGCAGAGAGCCTAAAAATGTGTCTGCAGTGTTAAAAAACCAGCTGTGGGGAAAGTCACTTCACCCCTGTGGTCTCCCTCCCATGGTCCAACACAGTCCCTCCACCCTTGACACTACACCACCCCGCAAGGAGACACACACTTTGGTGACAGCAACCTTCTCTTCTCTGCAGGGAGACCGCGCAGATTGTCCGGACCCTGCTGGAGAGGGTGGCACAGGTGACCCCGGAGAAGACCTGCTGGGAATCCCTGTGCTCTCCGCAGAGCTGCCTCCAGGGTGTGGCCCTCTTGGTGAGGTAAGTAGGAGTGAATAGGAGATATCTCAGGAGGCCTGGGGGCTGGTGTGGTTTGGGTCAGGTCTGCTCTTTCTGGACCTTCCGCCCAGGACTCAGCAGGGTCTTTTGGTGTTTTGCAGGGCTCTCCTCCAGACACGGTCCTCCACAGTGGCCAGGCTGAAGGCATACCTGGCTTCCCTCTTCAGCCTGGACAAAGATCCAGAAGAGCATTCCCTCACAGAGGTGGCCTTCTTTGTGGAGGTGAGCAGCGTCTTCCTCAGGGTGGGCTTCCCTGAGAGGAGGGTCTGGCCCCAGAGGCTGATGGATGTTTTCCTCCTTTCCCTCTTTTAGCTGCTCCTGAAAGACCAAGACTTTGCTGCCTTAGAGAAGACCTGGACGCTCCTGGTAGCGTGGCTAGTCCACCCCAGCCAGAACATCCGCTACCTGAGCAAAAGGGGACTTCTCCAAATTTATGGCACCCTGAAGGCGGTGAGTGACATCCCTAGGCATGGAGCATCCCTAGGCATGGAGACTCCTCTCTTTGGGGAGCCCTTCCTGAGGCTGGTGCTCCTAGGCATCCCCAGGTGTGATGGGGAGATTTCTCCAGTTGGGTGGATTCAGTCTGTGGAACCCTTGCCACAGGACGAAGGAGAAATGCTTAAGGGAAGGCACAGGAATGCATCTCTCAGTAGGAGCCTGATTCCCCACGTGCTCCAATGCCGCATTCTCCCCGCTCTTTATGCCTCTGGGATGGCTTGAGTCATCTCCTCCCCAAGGCAGTGGATGGTGGCCAAGCAGCATCAAACACGGACAGCTCTGTGGTGCGTTTAGCAGCGGGTGGACTAGCATGTGTTTTCAAGGATCCACCTTTTCCCTCCCTAGGCCAAGAAACCCCAGGATTTTAGTGCCGGGATCCTGGGAGGGCTCAGGACCTCCAGTCTGAAAGCCACTTTGGGGGTCCTGGCCTTCATGGAGCAGCTGAGGCACTGTCCATCAGAACACCAGGCCACGGTGAATGCTGTCCTGGCTGCCCTGTGCCGCCCTCTCTTCCACCACGTGAGTACTTGCACGCCAGCCTTCCCCCCCAGCACTATGAGGGCAGGCCAACCTGCAGGTTCCGACTGGGTTGGAGAAGGGAAACCAGACACCCCCTTGAGACCTCTTGCAAGAGACCCATGCAAGCTCTTCTTCATGGTGATGGAGGTGAGGAGTTCCTCCCTGCCAACGACAACCCCTGTTTTTTTGTAGGAGGAAGCTAAGATCCGAAGGGCAGCCATGAAGACCCATCTGGATCTCCTGCAGCACCACCACCACCATCATGAGGGTACAGAGGAGAACATCACGACCCTCATCGCGGTGCTGATGCATGTGGAGGATGAGGACCTGGAGGTAGCACAGGTGAGAGCCCACTTCTTCCTGCCACCCCTACGAAGGTGTTTAGGCTTCCCCAAATCCAGCCGCCCAGTGGCAGGCCCCAGAGTTAGCCTCATGGGGTGGTGAATCCACGAGCTGTCCTGCTGTGGTTTGGCCCATCCAGGCCCTATTCCCTGAAGCCCTCTAAGAGGTTTCTTGGAATCCCTTGGCAGCCTTTTTCACTCCCATTCCGTTCTTTCTTTTGGCAGGCTGCGAAGGACAATCTGAGCCTCCTGGCGGAAGCCCTCCTATGGCACCTGGAGGGCAGGCTGCTGGCGCGGGACTCTTACAGCCTGCAGGAGCTGCTCCACAAGATCGCCAAGCGTCTGGTAAGGGCAGCCCCTTCCTGTCCATCCCTCAGCTCAAATGGCTCAAGGACCTTTGGGCAATGCTTTGCTCACTCGGGATTTGTCTTTGCTCTTGATCCCAGATTCGGCAGCTCGGCACAGAGGACGCCGTGGAGATGGAGGCCACCAAGATCCTGGGCTTCTTCCGCAGCGAGCAGCCTTCAGTGAGGAGAACGGCTGCCCTGCTGATCGGTAAGCGAAACAAGACTTTTGGGTCTCCCTTAGTGGGTCGTCTTGGTGGGCAAAGGTTCATTCTCTTGGAAGGCACTGCCAGAAGGGTGTGGAGGGGCAGGAGCTGTTCCCTCCCCAGGAGGACTGGCCCAGTGAGCGTTAGCGAGGTCTCTTGGCTTAATTTCCTTCCAAGGTGACGTAAGAGTCCCTGGAGGAATGGCTCAATCTGTCAGTCCCAGAGGGAGCAGAGAGGGGAGGACTTCCTCTCCTGAATGATCGGAAATGGGCTGTCCATGCGCAGTGTCCTGAACTGTGTTCCCATTTCCTTCCACCCTTGTTTTTAGGTCACCTGGTCCACAAAAAGGGCAGCATCCTCACTGAAGGGAACATAGAGACCTTCCATGCTGGTAAGTGCCGGTTTCTGGGTGGGAAGGGGCAGTTTCTGTGAGGGGAGAGGCCTAGGTTTAGGGACCACAGAGCTGGAATGGGCCACCTGTCCCCTCAAATGGAAGGTCCCGCTTGCATCCTCAGGGATGCTCAGCAGTAGGGTTTCCCAGAGTGCAGGGGAGAAAGAGTCAGGACTTGCTCCCTCTTGGTGTGGAATGGTGGGGCTTGGCGAAGGATGGGGTGATCTCTTCATGCCACTTCTGAAGTGTCTCCTTCATCCCTCCAGCGCTGGAGAGCTTGCTTGGCGACCATGACCCCGAGGTCGGGAGAGTTGCCTGCAAGACAGAGAAGATTGTGAAGAAGGCCTTTTCCCTCCACTCCCGGCACGGGCTGCGGGCTGCCGTTCGGCGCTTGTGGGCGGGCTGTAAGAAGAAGAGACACCCGCCAGAGTACGGTGATCTCTCCACCTGACCGACTGGTGAGTAGACCAAGGCAGGGCTTCACTTGAAGGGGCCTCGATGGTTAGGGAGGAGGCTGGGGCTGCAGGAAGGGTGGGCAGGAATCTTGGCAGCCATCCCTCATGTTGGAATGCCATCTTCGGACCTTGTGGCCGGTTGTACAAGTAGCCCAAGGGAAAGAGGAAATCTCTCTCTTCCCTCTGGGAAATGAGGACACGGATATTCTGCCAGGAGTCCCTGGTGCTGGGTGGTGTCATGGGGGAGAGTGTGAGAAGACCCCCAATCTCTGAACCAATGTCCTTCTCTCTTTCCAGGAACAACAGCCCCGTGCTCTCCCCTTGAAGATCAGCAGCTGAAGGGAGGTTCAGGAAAGACCGTGCAGCGCAGGGGCCTCCCAGAAGACCTCCTCCAACCGCGTGGACACAAGATCTGTCCACAAGAAGACATCCAGCAGGGAAGTGCAGTTCTGTCTGAGGAGTGAGGGGGAAGCAGGCTCCACTCCCCTGGCCCAAGGAAGCCCCGCCTCTGGGGTGCAGAAGCTCCTCCCCTAGCTTCTGCTGGCAGGCTGTGGGAGGAGGCTACAGCACCACCCTGCCCCCAAGTGGCCCTTTGGAACCATTCTTGGGCTTCCCTTGGGTCCGGGGAGGCTGTGTGGCCCCAGCAGGAGGGCAAGGTCACCGCCTCCCTCCATTCCCACCAGCTGGCCAGGGAGCGCCCCCTCCTCCTTCCGCCTTTCTCCCCTTCCCCAGCGGCCTGGCTTCCCCTGGCAGGGGAAGCACCATCCAGGCATCCGCCCCCTCCCCTGCCGAGGGTGTGCTCCTCCCCCCCTCCACTCCCGCAGCCATGCCTCACTCCCCCCTCCGCTCCCTCCTCATTCCTCCTCAAACCGGTGCAGCAGCAGAGGAGCCCGGGAGACTCTGGGGGCCCCCTGCAGCCCCAGTAGCGCCCCCTGGTGCTGCCCGGTGGCAGGCCAGAGAATCCTCCTCTCCCTCCTGCTCCATGCTGTGGCTGCACAGTGGGGAGCCCGAGGTCAAGCAGAATTCTCTGGCTTGCCCCCCCATCAACCCCCAGCCCCCTGCCCAATCCCCACTTGCTGGGCTGCCGGAGTGGAAAGGGAGGAGGAGCAGGGCAACCCCACTGACGCTGCTTTGTGCTTCTTGCAGGCTTGTGCTGCTGCTGGGTGGCTGGAGGAGTCGATCCGCCCCAGAAGAGGAGACCAAGTGAACGTGCCTGCAAGGAGCGGGGGTGGGGTGGGGTTGGGGGCTGGCTGGGACCCCCCAATTTTGTTTGCCCTGCCATTCCCTTGTTCCGTGTGACCCTGGGCTTCCTTCCCTCCCTCCCTCCCCCTCCCTCCCAGGGACAGAATGGGCTTTGCTGGTCGTCCCGTTGGGGGCCGAGTAGGAATTTTTGGCTTTCCAACAGATTGTCCGAGATGGAAAGTTTTTTTGCCTACTCCATTCTGTCCTGTTTTGTTTCTTTTAGTCAGGAAGTTATGTGACCTCTGGAAATATTACATTAATAAAGTTGCCACTTTTGTTAACAGCCAATCGTTTCTGAGTTCCTCTTTTCTTCTCATCTCCCTTGGAGCGTTTGTGCCCACAGACTCCCAAGCTCACCTCTTGGCTGAGGGAGACGCTGCTACACTGCTACAGGTCCATGCAAATGCCTCTTGCTTTGAAGCACTCACTCAGATAATTGGCTTGGATCACTCCAGAGGAGCCCACTTGAGGTTTGCTGCCAATGAGGTTTGCTGAGCACAGGATCCTGGGAGCAAGCTGCACCTTCCAATCGAGTGCCCGGAAAGCACAGCCTTGGCAAGGCCTGGCAAGTGACTGCCTCCAATACACTGACTGCCTCCAATACAGCCAAATATGAAATGTGATTCCATTCCAATCATTTAAAAGTCCTGCCAAGTATGAAATGCCATTTGTGCAGGAACAAGGCCTTTACCTCCTCTTGTGTTTTTCAAATTTCTGTTTTGAATGTGTATTTGCTTCCTTCCTGTGCTCTGTAATAAGAAGCTGGCAGGGATCAAGAGTTCACAGCTCCCATTCAACAGTTTGGTCTGGTTGGGGAAAGAGTCCTGCTGTTTAGTTTTTGGAGGGAGGAGAGGGTTGGATTGGATTGGTTTAAAAAAAAAAAAAGGACGGGACTCACATTTATTTTGATTGGTTGGTTTAGGGATATTGGAGGGGGGAAAGAGAATAAAAGGAGGCTTGCCTGCAGCAGAAAATCAGTGAAAGCTGGAGAAAGAGTTTAAAGTTGGCGCTAAAGCTGGAATTAGAGCTGACTAGGAGTAAGACCCTGAGGCTATTTACATGATGATCCTGGGATGCGGAGGGCGGGCAGGGGTGTAGGCAGAGTCCAACTCATCTTTCCTCCAGATGATTCCTGAGCTTTTCTTCAGGTATACTGCCGTGCGCTCACATGATCCTCACTGCTCCCAGCAGTGTGGATCTCTGGAGGCTGGGATGACACATCCCAGCCTTTGGATATCCCACAATGCATAGTGTGTCGAGTGTGGTGCATTGGGGGATAGGAACAGAGGAAGCTGCCATTTAATGAGTCAGACCATAAGTCCATCTCGCTCAGTATTGTCTACACAGACTGGCAGCGGCTTCTCCAAGGCAGGAATCTCTCTCAGCCCTATCTTGGAGGTGCTGCCGGGGGGGAACCTGGAACCTAGATGCTCTTCCCAGAGTGGCTCCATCCCTTAAGGGGAATATCTTGCAGTGCTCACACTTCTAATCTCCCATTCTAATGAAACCAGGGTGGACCCTGCTTAGCTAAGGGGACAAGTCACGCTTGCTACCACAAGACCAGCTCTCCTCTCCTCTGAGACGGGCGCTCTAGGCACCCATCTCTGTGTACACTCAGGCAACAAGCAGCCCAAGCACCCATCTGATCCCAGTGCCGGGGTAAAGGGCACGCTCGCACCCTCAACTTTGTCTAAAGGCTGGGCTTCAAAGTGGGGTTAGGCGGGCCAGCAGTGCCAGGGATGCCTGCGCTGCAGATGAGCAGCCTGGGTTAAACTGCTTCTTCTGGGAACTGTCTTCCTGAGAAACATAGCTAGGACAGTGAAGAGGGGAGCAGACCGCAGGAGAGAAGCGACCCCCACCCCGGTCAGTCAAGAGCAGAGAGCAGGAAATCACGGAGCTGGAATTGCTCCAGCAGCGGAGAGGCAGAAACGACTCGGTGGTCGCAGTGAAGGAGCTCGGCCTGTTACAGGGGAAAGGAGGAAGTTTGTCGGGGGAAGTTATTCTTCGCATGCCTTTTTAGACTGTTGCTGAGCCTAGTTTGAGCCCTTTCTCATGAGCAGAGGAAGGGCTCTGATGGGCAAGGGGAGAATCCCTCGAAAAGCTTACCTCCCCTGCAGATGAGCAGGTCCTTGCCTCTGAGTGGCAGATTGCCCACCCAGACAATCACTGGCTACTGCCGGTTGCTCCAAGGGTCAGGGTGTCAGGACGTGCCGTTCCCCCCACCCCCCGCCAGGAGCTCCAATAATGTACTGTGCAAATATGTGGTCCATTATGAGGATCCCCCCTCCCCTCCTCAAGTCTGCAACCACGGCTGCGTTGCAGCCATAACTGACAGGCAATCCAAAAAACGAAGTTATTAGAGCGCTTACTCTCCTAACCTCATTTTGGAGGGAGGCTCCACAAGCGGGTTTGCCACTGCGGTGCCACCAAGATCGGGCCCGATCCCAGCAGTTCACACATGCGTACAAAACTGGGCTGGGCTCCCTTAGCCCAGTTTTGCACATGAGTGTGAATAGCCTCTTCGTATAGGCTATTGGTTTGGGCTATTCTTTGCTTTTCTTGTGCTTTTGCTCTTTTATTTAATGAAAAAGCAAATAAAACAACTTAACATTGTGCCCCATCCAGCAGCCTCGTGCTGGGGGAAGGGTCTTTTGTCCCACCCCCTCAGCAACAGCCACAGGTAACACCCTGATTGGTCAGGGTTGGAGAGGAGGCAGGGCTTGCATTCCCTTGAGGCTGCCCCTCCCCTCTTCAGTCTGTTCAGTAATGGCTTCCCTTTCGTACTGCCCCTAGGGGCAGAACAGGCTCCGTTGATCGTCCTTTGGAGGCCAAGTAGGAATTTTTGGCCCCTCGGCTGATTGGCCGTGTTGGGGGCATTCTTATTGCCTACTCTGTTCTGTCTTTCCTCATGCTAGTTAGTTCTAGGTCACAACTGGGCAGGTACAGTGCTGGCTGGGTGGAGATGTAGAAGGGTTTGAGATCGTTGAGCACCCTTGGGTATTTTGAAAGGGTGGATCGGTCAATCGGTCCTCCGAGGCTGTGCTGTTTGGGGACTTCGATTCACCATGACACCTGCTTCAGGGCTTCACAGACCTCAAAGGCTGTGTGGCTAGGGGGTTGGGAAGTCCTAGAAGTCCCCTGACCCCTTTGGGGTTGGCAAGGATGGAGATGAAGCAGGATTGCATTGCTTCTATCCTTAAGTCAGGGTGTATCGCCCATTCAAGTCACGGGGAAGGGCAGAGATGTCTGAACCCGGCCCTTCATAGGCCCGCACTGTTGTGGGGTGGGGAGTTTATTCCACATTGATTATTCAATGAAGTTATAGCCCTTTAACCCAATTTGAAATGTGTCCGTGTCTTCTTTGCGGCGGGGGTATGGGGACAATTACTTAACATTACTGAACTGTTTTGCAACTAAGAAGATTTTGAAGCAAGTAACCTTTTATTGTTTTTTTGGACTTTCAATTGATTGATTGATTGATGATTGATTAAGTGCCATCAAGTCGGGGTCGACTCTTAGTGACCACATAGATAGATTCTCTCCAGGATGGTCTTTCTTCAAGTTGGCCTTTTAGGTCTCTCAGTAGTGCATTCTTTTGCTGACTTGATTATCAAGTCCATCCACCTTGCTGCTGGTCATCCTCTTCTTCTCTCTCCTTCAACTTTCCCCAGCATTATGGACTTCTCAAGGGATCTGGGTCTTCGCATAAAGTGTCTGAAGTATGATAGTTTGACCTTGGTCATTTGTGCCTTGAGTGAAAATTCTGGATTGATTTGTTCTATGATCCATTTGTTTGTTTTCCTGGCTGTCCATGGTCTCCTCCAAAGTCTTTCAATGGTGTCTGTCTGCCTACTTGCCTAAATTACTCACTCTACCTTTTTTTCTCAAGTGCAGCTTCAGAACTCTACCTGGTGACAGCGAGTTGTCTTATACGCAGGGCCCGCTGGAGAGGTGCCCTCCACACCATTCCACAACTATCAAATACTGAGATCAAATATCACTGGATGTCAAGTCCAGATGGTGCCAAATATTAAGTGAACAGTTGGTAAATATTTGACTGTTCAGAGAATATTAGCTGCTGCATATTCAACAGAAAAATTGGCAGTAGAAAAATCTTGGAAGCGTATTGGTTTCAGTTTTAGCACAGCAGTTTGCAAACTTCCTACATTCAGAAAATTACCCTGAGGGAACCATTTACACATTGGGGCTCTGCTTCTGTATGGCCTCCCAAGGTGTTGTAGAGAATTCTGAAACACATTTAGCTTATGCAAGGTACTGGCTAGACTACTCAGCTGGTCTTGTGGTAGCAAGCATGATTTGTCCCCTTAGCTAAGCAGGGTCTACCCTGGTTGCATCTGAATGGGAGACTAGAAGTGTGAGCACTGTAAAGTATTCCCCTCAGGGGATGGAGCTGCTCTGGGAAAAGCATCCAGGTTCCAAGTTTCCTCCCTGGCTTCTCCAAGATAGGGACGAGAGAGATTCCTGCCTGCAACCTTGGAGATGCCGCTGCTGGTCTGTGAAGACAATACTGAACTAGATAGGCCAATGGTCTGACTTGGTATATGACAGCTTCCTATGTTCCTATGCTCCTACATGAACTGACTGAGAAGAGGTTCTAGAAGTCAAGTTACAAAGCAAGCTGTCTTATACTTAGCCAGACCATTGGTCTATCTTGCTTAGTATTGAGGTCATTCACACCATCAAAAACTGTGTTCTTCCCAGGTTTGGGAGCAGTGTGTGCTCCCAATTTTAGGTTGTGTGGAAGCAAGGTAAGAGCAAAAACCTGGGTAGAAGTGATTGTGTGGAAGCAAGGAGCTCACAGGGCCCCATTGCTGCTTGCATTCTGTCAAGCAGCAAAGATCTGGCTGTTTCAGCAGCGTGTTTAGGTTGTAAATTGACACAGTATTTGGATGCCCTCCTGTTCCCCAGGGAGCCTTCTGTGCCACCCAAATATATGTCTCAGATGGCTGCGCAACCCTCGGGGTTGCATTTTCAGGTGGCACAGACAGCTTTCTGGGGGAGGAGAAGGCATCAAGTTGTTGCTTTCCCATTGCACTGGCACAGTTACTTGGGACATTTTGTTAGATTGCTCTCTCAGCAACCTGTGCTCTGTATGCCAGCCATTATACATTTTTAAACAGTTGGTTTTTGAGAGAGAGAGAGAGAGAGAGAGAGAGAGAGAGAGAAGTGACAATTTTTAATAATAGCCTGTGTGATAAAATGGATGGTGGCCTAATAAAATTATATCTATACTAACTGGCCCGGGCGCAGAGCATCTGTGCTGCTAGTTCTCCCCTTCCCCCTCCCTCTTAGCTCCCCACCCCCTGTTCTCAGCACACCGGCCACCACCACTTTCTCTCCCGTCATCACCATTTTCTGCCCCCCTGCCACCATTTTATTTTCCCGCCGCTGCTTTCTCCCCTGCCGCAGCCATTGTTTTCTTCCCCGTGGCTGCTGCCACTATTTTCTTTTCCTTACTGCTGCTATTTCCCTCCCCCACCTCTGCCTACAATGCCTGTCCATCACTGCTTTCCTCTCACCCTCCCGCCAGCTTGCTTGGGAACTCTCGCAAGAGCTGCCACACATGGGATTAGCGACGGGTACGTCTTAGAGAATATATATATATATATATATATATATATATATATATATATATACACACACACACAGAGAGTATATATATATTTATATATATACAGTATATATATATTTATATTCCTGAATCCCAGTGTAGGTTTTCCTCAAGTTCTTTGATATTAGAAATCGGGGGGGGGGGGGAGTCATCTTAAATTTAGATGCCTCGTTCTTTCAGGTAAATATGAGCCCCTGGTGGCACAGTGGTAAAACTGCCGCCCTGTAACCAGAAGGTTGCAAGTTTGATCCTGACCAGGGGCTCAAGGTTGACTCAGCCTTCCATCCTTCCGAGGTCGGTAAAATGAGTACCCAGAATGTTGGGGACAACATGCTAAAATCATTGTAAACCACGTAGAGAGCTCTGGCTATAGAGCGGTATATAAATGTTATTGCTATTGCTATTGCTAAATACAATAATCTGTAACTGAACTGTATTTTAAAGGGGTTTTTTAAAATTCAGGGTTGTCTTCTATTTGGGTAAATATGGTATATCTAAAGTGTGTGTGTGTGTGTGTGTGTGTGTGTGTGTGTGTGTGTGCGTGTGATAGCCTGCTAAATGGTTGGGAAGATTTTGGAAATAAAATACAGTCATATAGTTCATGGGCAGGGAATGGGCCTTGCACATCAGCAGCGAAAGGACATGGGAGGATAGTTGGGAAGAGAAGTGGTTCCTTTGGGTTGGGAAATGGAGTAGAAAAAGAAAAGGAAGACATCTGTAGGGTTTGTGAAGACAAGGGAATTATAAAACCAAAGTTAGAAAACAGAGTAACACTATTAACGAGGGAAGAGTTATAGGTGGACTAAATATTCCTTTCGCTTAATTGGAACTATGACAGAACTGTAACATCATTGTAACTCCAATGTGCATGTTGCTGACAGGAATTTAATTATTAACATATGTTTATCTTTAAGAAGTCTTTTTAATTAACAGGTTTAAAAAAAAACAACAACTACTGGAGTATCTAACTCATCTTTAAAAATAACTGTCTCTCGCACACTGCGATCACCCGGGTGCGGTGCTTGGAAACCCACTCCCTGCCTGGGATCGCAGTGGTAGGGAGAGCTTTGCCTTCATTCCCTGCAAGGCATGAAAGCAAAGACCAAAGATTCCAGGTGGGACAAGGTGCCAATAGATGTTGGTACTCAGTACCATCACCAAAAAAAAGAAGCACAGAATTAGAAGCTCTTTGCTAATCACACCTGGTGGTGGAAACTGTGGTCAGAAAAATGCACGGCATTCTGCAGCCGGAAACGGAGGGCCCTATTAGCATGTCCTGAAGGTGCCACCAATTCTTAACAAGGCAGGGATTAATTATGTTGCCCATGCGGTTCTCACAGCCTCACCTTCTCCTCTCTGATTGTCTGCCATTTCATTAGCTGTAGGGCAGAAATTAACTCTTTGGTCCCACTAGGTTCCGTCTCATTATTGGCCTCACAATTGACATGCATGTTACATGCCATGGGAGATATTTTGCCCTTCACATTTGCTCTTCCATAGGCTGGGAATTGATTTATTTCCTAGGCAAGAGAGGGAGAGAGCAAGAGAGAGAGCTTTGCTCTGTTGGGGTCGCTGATGGTACATCTTAACAAGAGTCATAAAAGAGACTGACTCTATTATCCAATATGATTAGAGACAAATGGCTGGGTAAACAAGGCGAGAAGGGACTCTGGGTCAGCTCCTGTGGCCGAAACAGCAATCTGGACTTGCTCATACTCAACCTTACTTATGTAAATGCTTTGACTGGCCTTTCTGGAGGTGGTTCTGTTTGAAGCTCCCTGCATGGCCCACTACTTTTTCAGCAAAAGAACAGAAATGGACAACGCACTAGAGATATAATTAATCTGATCACGGTAGGTCTCTTTCTTCCTTTCTTCCTCTCCATATAGATAGACACCTGAATCACTGCTTTCATATATATATATATATATGGAATTATCTTTGAACTTGAATTTCTCTTAAGAACATAAGAACAGCCCTGCTGGGTTAGGCCAAGGCCTATCTTTTCCAGCATTCTGTTCCCCATCTGTGGGAAACACCAGATGCCTCTGAAAATCCCATAGGCAAGAGGTGAGGGCACAACCTGCTGTGGCTCCCCTGCAACTGGTATTTAGTGTGCTGAGTCGGTGTCGACTCCTGGTGACCATAGAGCCCTTTGAGGTTGTCTTTGATAGAATACAGGAGGGCTTTACCATTGCCTCCTCCTGTGCAGTATGAGATGATGCCTTTCAGCATCTTCCTATATTGCTGCTGCCCGATATAGGAGTTTCCCATTGTCTGGGAAACATACCAGCTGAGATTCGAACCGGCAACCTCTGGCTTGCTAGTCACGTCATTTCCCCACTGTGCCATTAGGTGACTCCTCAACTGGTATTTAGAGGCATCTAAACATTGGAGGAGGCACCTAATGGCGCAGCGGGGAAATGCTTGACTAACAAGCAGAAGGTTGCTGGTTCGAATCCCCACTGGTACTATATCGGGCAGCAGCGATATAGGAAGATGCTGAAAGGCATCATCTCATACTGCGTGGGAGGAGGCAATGGTAAACCCCTCCTGTATTCTACCAAAGACAACCACAGGGCTGTGTGGGCGCCATGAGTTGAAATCGACTTGACGGCACACTTTACCTTTCAACATCGATGTTCTTCGAATTCCACTGTGGAGTACTTCTGGTTCCTGATGTTTGATGAGTCCTGGTGACATATCAGGTTATGAACACTGGAAGTTGAACATGAGCAACAGATGGAACTGCCAGTGGCCTAGCTGGCACTTCAGTCTTTTGGTTACACTCAACTTCCGGTGTGTCCATGCCTTGCATCCTGATATGCTCTCTGGCATCAACCAATTCCAGGACCCAAGGAACTGGCTGTCAGTTGAAAAGCAGCCACATGGTTCAAAACAGGCAGGGGTCATGTTCCTGTGTAGCGCACAAGGGTCAGAAAGGCCAGAAACAGGTATGAAGCCCTTTCTCATGATCAGTGAGAAAATATTCAAGGGAGAGCTCCCGGAAGGCTACTAGCACTCACCTCCCCTCAGAAACCCCCCTGTGGCAGATTGCCCACTCAGACAATTGCTGGCTGCACCCAGCAGTGCAGTGGGTCAGGGACTGGGAAGACCCGCCCTGCCCCACCCGCCCCCCAGAACTCTCATAATCCACCATGCGAGTGTGCAATGCATTATGGGGGATCCCTGCAATCGTGCCATCGCAGGCAGACAATCAAAGAAATGGGGCTAAGAGAGTTCTAGCTCTCTTAAGCCCACCTAAGAGGGTGGCCTCTTTGCGGGGTCTGCTGCCGGGCTGCCAAAAGGAGCTGTGCGGCTCCCCGTAGCTCTTATGATCAGCAAAGACTGACCTTGGCTTTCCTAGTCCAGTTTAGGCTGATCACGAGAATGGCCTCATGAAGCCAGTCAAGCAGGACAGGAGTAAAGACAGCAGTCAAGGATCAGGAGGGCCAGAAGTAGTCAAGGCGAGGCAATCAAGATCCAAGACAGGACTCAGGAACAAGGAGCAGGCTGCACCTTCACACCAGGGACCAGTCGCTCAGACTGAGGCACCAGCTCTGATGTTTTATAGGGCCTGGTGGACAGGGATTGGCCCTTGGGAATCAGCTGATTGGATGCTCAGGCCAGCTGATACTATAGCTAGAGAGTGTGGCCTCAAAGCACAGAATTAAAGTCTGCTGGGAAAGAGGGCCCTGGCATCTGACCTCTGAGGGTGTGGGTCAGAAGAGCCGAGTCGTGGGCAGCAGTACCAGAGAGTGTGAATGCAAAAGCCAGGACTGGGAGTCAGGGGCACTGGGGCCAGCCCAGCAGATGAACCAGGGGCTGGATGGCTGAGACAGGTATCCGGATTAGGAATCAAGCACACACCCTGAGTCAAGCCAAGACAATCCACCAGCAACCGGAGAGCCAAGACAGGAGTCAAGGACCAAGAGCATGTGGGAGGTCCAAGGCAAGTATCCGTCAGGTGAGAGGGTCACAACAGAAGCCAGGCGTCCAATCCATGGCAAACGTCAAGCCAGATCAACTGCAGCCAAGAGGGTCAGGCAGGAGTCACAACCATGGAGACTGTTCTCGCGATCTGCCAAGACAGAGCGAAGCCCAGGCTTGTCCGCCCATGAGAACCGCCAGGGTCCACACAGCTCCCCGGGGTGCCTCAGTAGCAGAACCGACTATGAAGCCTGGCTGTTAAGTGAGGCTAAGGGAGCGGGTGCTGAGGGGCACCCGTCTGTCGCCGGTGTGTGTGTACCCACAATGCACTGCATAATCGCATGGTGCTTTGTGGGATTTCCATGGGCCAGGAGGATGTGTCCCAGCTCCCGCAATTCCGCACTGCCTGGGGCAACATGATCTGTGCCCCCAGCAACTGGGACCCAGGTTGCCCGCTGTTGCCCTCCTCCCTGCGTCCCCTCCTGCCTGGGTCCTTGATCGCGAGAAAGGGCTCATGGTCTCTTGAAGAAGAGCCAGGAGATGCACACCAGACCAAGGAATCATGATACCAAGGCAAGGCCCGCCTCCGCCAGGAAGTCTCTTATGCTTCCTCTTACAGCAAGAAGGCCAGTGAGTGATTCCCGAGAGCGGGGCTTGCGCAGGGCTTCCGAAGCCCGTAGTAATCCGCTTGCAGTATTTCAGGCTGCCACAAGGGGCAGCAAGGGGCAGTCTGTTGAGCAGGCAGGGCATAACAGGGGCCCCCAGTCTGGGACCCACCCAGCACCCTCCAGATGTCCCAAATGGCTTCTCTCAAAATCCCTCTGATGTTTTGCCTGAAGGGGAACAACCCAGATTCACACCACCAGCGGTCACTTCCGATGAGATCTGATGGCCACTGTCATGAGCAGCTTGTTATGGACATGATGTACCCAAGCAAACTTGTCTTGTGCATGCCTAGGGAGTGTTAAAATCAAATATTTCCTTCCCTTATGCAAGGCCTGCCTTTGGCCTGATTACTTATTGCTTAACAAGTACATTAGTGTAAATCAAGGGGCATATTTCAATTATCTAATAGAAGAATTATTGATCTACCTTCCCATTCTGGTTGCTCAAATGTCCCAGTCGGAGGAATAATATTTGTATATGCTGTACCACTGAAATACTGCTCTGTGTTTCAATTAACATTGCACTTTGAAGGCGTAGGCACTCTGTTCCACCGTTTGGGGAGCTTCAGCCAAACTGTGGAATATCC
Source organism: Hemicordylus capensis (assembly GCF_027244095.1). Classification (NCBI taxonomy): domain Eukaryota; kingdom Metazoa; phylum Chordata; class Lepidosauria; order Squamata; family Cordylidae; genus Hemicordylus; species Hemicordylus capensis. The sequence continues at coordinate 36,387,049 of NC_069663.1, forward strand.
ACAGGGGTCAGAAGAAGTTCAGAGCGTGGATTTGGCTCAGGAAATATGTCTTTTTCTCCTTGGAAAGGATGTGGGCTTGTGGTAGATTGAGGATCTCAATTTACACCGGTCAGACCTGACTCCTAGCCCAGTGATCTTCACAATCTATCAAGCAGGGGGCATGTTGGCAAAAACAAAGCAAAAAACAAAAAAACAACAACAAAACAACCACCTCTCAATGGGAGAGCCATTTCCTTCTATGCTGACCTCCTCACTCACTCAGTCATTTTATTAGTCAGTCTGTCAGACCTCCACACAGTACTGCTCTTTTCTCAGTGCTGGGAGGGCCCTTCAAGAGAGACAGAACTCGCTCTTAAGAGCTCTAGGAAGAAGGGCTACACCTCCCAGCAAACTACTGTTAGATCTGAATATAACAAAATTCCCTTTGCCCTAATGGAAAAGGCATTCAGTACAATACAATACAATGAATATTTATATACCGCTTTTCAACCAAAGTTCCCAAAGCAGTTTACAGAATGAATGAATGAATGAATAAATAAATAAATAAATAAAATGACTCAGAAAATCTAGATTCTTTTTTCCCGATCTTTGGCTATTTCTGCCCTTTGGAAAACCCAAGAAGACACACGGACAAACTGTAAAATGAAAAAGAGTTTAATTCTCACCCAATTTGTGCCAGTTTCCAGAGAACAGTGATGAAATACAGCTATCAGCTACAGGTACCTTGTCTTCTCATAAGCCAAGCTATCCAGACATTGGTCAAAGCAAAAAGCAACCAAATCTATGTCGGGAAGTTTGTTGCAGGGTTTTCCCCCTTTCTCGTCTCTCTCCCCTCCCCTCCCATCTTCCTGCCTTCATATACCCAATCTTACCCTCACCCACTCAATTTTTGCCCCTTGTTTGTTTCATCATTGATTGGTCAAATTAATTCAATATACCCTTGACCTATAAACCAATTGGTCAACTGGACATCACACTATCAATTTACATAAGAATTGTGCAAATCGATCGATACTGGCACATGTACATTTGCATCTTCCATATCAGGTGCTTTTCGCAAAAATCTACTTCAGAGACTGTCCTGTCTTCTTCTATCATAAAAACCAAGAAGAGACTTTTTGTGGTGAGCGTCTCCTACGTAGGCATTGTTACACCCCTTTGCCCTCCATTTTCCCCTTTGAAGTAGGACTGCACCTACTAGCACCCACGCCGGAATGTTAAAAAAATAAAAATAAAATGCAACTTCAGCTCCAACTCAGTTGGAGTCTGTCTGAAAAACAGACTGAAAGGCACACCTCTGACTTTGTAGGCCTGATGAAGCCTGAATTATCCTAAGACTTTGGTCAAGCGACCCGGGCAACTTGGCCATAGAAAATGCCCTTCCTAAGTTCTTGCACTGTGCATGCCATCCAAGATGGTCTGGGGGCTCAAAAGGACTCAGTTTCCCAGAAATCTTCTGGTGCTGGGCAAAGCACAGCATTGCATAGTGGGGATGTTCAGGAAAATCGGAAGCTGCCATATACTGAGTCAGACCATAGGTCCATTTAGCTTAGTATTGTCTTCACAGACTGGCAGTGGCTTCTCCAAGGTTGCAGGCAGGAATCTCTCTCAGCTCTCTCTTGGAGGTGCTACCAGGGAGGGAACTTGGAACCTAAATGTTCTTCCCAGAGTGGCTCCATCCCCTGAGGGGAATATCTTGCATTGCTCACACTTCTAGTCTCCCTTTCATATGCAGCCAGGGCAGACCCTGCTTAGCTAAAGGGGCAAGTCATAGTTGCTACCACAAGACCAGCTTCTCCTCTGCATGCTGCTGGGGGGACTGTGCAGAGCACTTAGCATCAGCCAAAGCTTCAAACACACCCAATAAAGACAATTAGGCAGAGAGGGTTGCCGTTAGGCTTGACGGGCCAAGGCAAAGGGGAAAGAAGATGAGGGCAGGTCATACGTAGCAGAAGGTCTCCTAGATGCTCAGGGACCCCCAAAATGTTTTATATGGGATCACGGAGCATCACCTCACTCATCTTGGTCTGTTGGTGTAAAGAGGCTTCCTTGACTTGTGTGCTTCTGAAATTTTCTCTTTTCTTTCTGTCAGTCGGGATCCATCCCAGTTGATCAAATATGTGCAATTAACACGGACCGCCACTAAGGGAAGCCATGTCTGCATTCCGAACTTAAATCATAATTTCCCCATAGGAATTAATTGAATGTTCAGAAATACGAATAACGCCCAAAAGGTTGGCGGGTGGGACGAGGCTGGGGGGGGGGGAGGGAGGAAGGAGCCTACCTGCCTTCCCCCAGATGACCAGAGCCCTATCAGCATTCCGCCGGCTGTGTGCCTGCAAAGGAGCGACCAATGGGGGTGGGAGGAACCCGGGCTGCCACATATCCCACAGTGCATTGTGTGAGTAATGTGATACACTGGGAAACCTCCATGCTGCTGGTCACTCCTCCCCCCTGGCTGTATAATGTGGCAACCCGCATGACCAGTGAGTGAGGTAGGAGGCACACACTTGTCCTCCTGCCTCACTGTAAGCTTGAGTTTGCAATCAGGGCTATCTGGGGGAAGGAGTGGTGGGATCGGGAGCGATCCATGACCTCTCACAACCAGCCCTACCTGGGTTTACCCTGTTGTACCCAGGTAGGGCTGGTCATCAGAACGACCTCAATATTTTCTAAGAGGAATCTGGCCCATTTTCTGAATAAGTTTGAAAATGTCAAGCAAACATAATTAATAAGATCAACAAACTAGCCCCATTAATTAGGGATGTGTACGGACCATGGTTTGAACTGCGGTTTGAGCACTTTTGGGGAAATGGGACAGAGAACGTTAAGAAAAAGGGAGAAGGCACTGACCTGCTCTCTGCTGCCCCCTTCAACTTCCTGCTGGGGCTGTGTGCTTCCTAACAAACCCCTGCATGGTGCCAGCATGCACATGGTGTCCACACATGTGTGGGCAGCATTTGCATGGTCAGCGTGGTGTTGCTGACCACACAAATGGCATCCACATTAAATACATTACATATTATAGCAAAATCTGTCCTCTCTTAATAATGTTCTTTGCCACTCTGAGTGTATAGGATAGAAAGACGCCTGCAAAAAAGCATCAGAATGGGCGACTTTCAGATTCAGTCCAGCTCTGTACTTTGATGTTTGCATACCAAAGATTCAATTTCAGTGGAATTCATGAGGCCCATAAACCCGAAATCCAGCCTTCCTTGTCAATGGGTTTTTTTTCCAGGTGACTTTATTTCCAGACATTCTCTGATGTGAGCCCAAGGAACATTATTCAGCCCATGTTTATTAAAGGAAACATCTCTCCGCCACTCATTTGCTCAATGGCAACGATAAATCCGCCGAGACAGAGAAATGCAAAAAGGAGGACAGGAACTGCATTTTTATGACCTCGCACAAGACATTTTGTGCCTCCTATATTGAGCAGAATAATCAGGGCAGTTGGATGTGGTGCCAAGCCTGTGTAAGCACTGGGTTGTGATTTGACCACCATGGGACCCCAGACTGCACCAAATGTCGGTTAGCAAACTGGATGCAAATAAGCACTGGACATTCACATTTCACCTTCAACTTCCTTGATGTTTTTCAACTGGATAAAAGACCTTTTTAAAAAAAGGCAAAGGGAGAAAAAGAAAAGGGAGAGGGGAAAGATCATCATCTGGCATCTTTTTCTCTTTGGGAGGCTGGTTCTCACATATCCTGGTTGTGCTCCCTCTGAGTGTGCTGTGAGAAACCAGGAAAAATCTGCAATCTCAGGCTGGTAGTGCACCAACCCAACATTTAACCAAGACTGACAGTCAGTATTCAAATCCTAGATAAACAATCTCAATTAAATGTTGGTCATGTTGTTCCCACCAACCTGATTTCCATTAGTGGTGTTTCTATGAAAAGGGTATGTATCAGGGTTTCTTAACCTTGGGCCCCCAGATGTTGTTGGACTACAACTCCCAGGATCCCCAGACATGGCCTTTGTGGCTGCGGATTCTGGGAGTTGTAGTCTAACAACATCTGGGGGCCCAAGGTTAAGAAACCCTGGTATATAGCATATATATGTGTGTGTGTGTGTGTGTGTGTGTATGTATGTTTGTATCTAAATACCTATATCTATGTATCTATGTATCTCTCTATCAACATTGTAGTATCATCATGCCCAGTACACGATCCCTGATTAGCTGGGATTACCCATGCAAACAGTTACAAAAAGCCTTGCCCTCATTCTAATGGACCTCTTTTGCCCTCTCTGACATCAGCACATAGTTAAATCTCTTTGGCTATATGGCATGGTGACATCATAGTGCACAGTATAAGATCCCTGATTGGGTTGGTTCGCCCATGTAAAAAGTTACCAAAAAACATTGCCCTCATTCTAATGGACTTCATTTACCCTTTTGTCACATCAGCACATAGCTAAATCTGTTTGGCTGCATAGCATTGTGTCATCATCATACCTAGAGATGTGCAAACCAGTTTGATATTGAAAAATGGCCACAGTGCATGTGCAGAGGGCCAAAATTGCTCCCAAACTTGGAGGAAGGCCTGTGGGGGAGGGAGAGCCACTGGAGACCCTCCCCTGGCCACCGTGCAGTACCCCCTGAGGCTGCCACAGCCACCAGTGGTGATAAGTAATTCATTATTTTACAGTATTTTAATGCCTCCTGCCACCCTTGAACCAGGCCAAAACTGGCTTGAATTCAAGCCCAGCTGGGCCCCCTGTTCCATGGGGCAAAACCAAACATGCCGGTCTGGTATGAATCCGAACCGAACCTGGCAAATCAGTTTTGTGCACATCCCTAATCATACCCAGTATATGATCTCTGACTGGCTGGGACCACGCAGGGAGAAATAACAGAGGACAACCATGGCCAGTGATATAACAGCAAAGCAGGGAATAGTGGCTACAAACAGTTGCAGGCAGACACAAAAAAGGTAGAGTAAAGACTTGGAAAGATGTTTCAAAACCACCCTCAAATCACTGCTATCAGGGTGAAAATCTAAGCTGGAGAACATTCAGCTTTGGACGATTTCACAGCCAATGCAGCAAAAAACCTATTGATATTTGTTCAGACACACAATTCTGTCCCCACAGAAAACATGTACACTTTGCTCCTAACATGTTTCCTATGAATTATAGATGGAGAACTTCCAAAACATGAAGCAGTCCACAACAACTGAGAAGGTGTGACACCGCCTTGTAGTTATCACTGCCTCTCTCCTTCGTTCCTTCTTTAATCTCTTGCCCTTCCTTCTTTGCCCCTTCTCACTCTGCTACTAATTATTTGAAAATCTGCATCTGGGGAAGCTGAACAAACAATGCAAAAAAGCAAACACATTTATTTGGATTCATAATCCTTGGTGAGAACTTGGATTTTCGTGTTGTGCGTATCAATGGCACACACTGCTGACAGAATGCATCTCTGATGAAATGACATTATCTTGTCCCATGCATTGCAGTCATGCAGTGCATCTTACAAGTGAGGGCATCTTAGATCTGGTGACCTTGGTGCCTCTTTAAGGCGAGGAAATGCTCAGCAGCAAGCTTAACACCTGAGGAAGTTGTAAGTTACAAAAGAGAAAAGTAGGACATCGGGATGTTAAATCTCTCTTACACTCCCCATCCAGAGTAGCCCAGAAAGAATCGTGATTATATTTATGAACCATTCAGGCTTAAAAATAGCAAGGGTTGAACATGGAAATTGGAGGGTGATTGAAATCAAGGCCTAGATGTGATATAATTTCTCTGGAGGAGAAGTTCATGGGAAAAGAGACCTCCTGCAAGGCAATCAGTACTTCCAGAAATGCATCCGATATTCTTCTTGTGGCCAGAGGTGTGGAGATCAGTATTTGAAGCCAGGAGCTGTGGGTACCACTCCACCCTTCAAAGGTCCATATCTAGCCAGCTTGCAGCAAGGCTTCAGGGGGCGACTCTTTCATGAGGCAAGATGAGGCAGTCACCTTAGGTGGCAGATTACTGGGGCACTAGCAGGGTGGCAAAATGATCCCACCGAGGGAGCTTTTTCGGACTGATCTGACTCTCGCATACTTTGCCAAGAGCCCTACATGTGAAGCTTGCAAGAAGCATGAGGAAAGGAAAGGAGGCTTCCAGCAATCTTCCCTCCTCCCTGCCCTTTCAAAGCTTGCAAGAGCTGTTTTTGCAAGGGGACTTCCCCCCACCAAGGCCATGGGGCAAGGCAGCATTTTGGACCTAGCTTCAGGAGCCTCGATACCTTTGCCTGATCCTGCTTGGATCAAGTTTGGATCTCCTGCTTGGATCTACAAAGCTACCCAAACAGTAAATCCTGACATTCACATTCTCTTTCTGGGCCAACCAAAGCCTTTCGACTTGCCTCTAACGTCATCTCAGGAAGCATTTACAATGGTGTGTGCAGCAATGAGAAGATGGCCGGGGGCAACAGGGTCACCAAACTATGTATTGAGAGAAGGGACTGGGTTGGATTCACTGTTCCCTGTAACAGGGATTTCTAGATGTTGTTGATTACAGCTCCGAGAATTTCCAGCTGCAATGGCCTTTGGCTGAGGATTCTGGGAACTGTAGTCAGAAACATCTGGGAATCCCTGTTACAGAGAACACTGGTTGGATTGTGTGAAGTTGGGGTTAGTATGTGTCAGGGCCAGGCCGGAACCATGGGTAGCCAATATGCCTTGATCTGGATCGGAGGCACTGCATTGCAGTGGTTCTGGTCCTTTCTTGAGGAGAGGTCCAGAAGGTGGTGCTGGGGGACTACTGCTCGGCCCCGTGGCCGTTGGCCTGTGGGGTCCCGCAGGGTTCGGTCTTGTCCCCCATGCTGTTTAACATCTACATGAAGCCGCTGGGAGAGGTCATCCGGGGATTTGGACTGAGTTGTCAGCAATATGCGGATGACGCTCAGCTCTATCTCTCCTTGTCATCTGATCCTAGGGAGGCGGTGGGTGTCCTGAATTGGGGGCTGGAGGCCGTGATGGGGTGGATGTGGGCTAACAAACTGAAATTGAATCCGGATAAGACGGAGGTACTGTTGGTCAGTAGGAGAGCCAATCGGGATGAGGAAATTTTGCCGGTTCTGGATGGGGTTGCACTCCCCTTGAAGGAGGAAGTACGCAGCTTGGGGGTACTACTGGACCCGGCTCTGCTTTTGGAAGCTCAGGTGGAGGCGGTGGCCAGGGGTGCCTTTGCACGGCTTCAGCTGGTGCGCCAGCTGCGTCCCTTTCTCGAGAAGGCAGATCTGGCCACGGTTACCCACGCCTTAGTCACGTCGCAGCTGGATTACTGTAACGCGCTCTACGTGGGGCTGCCCTTGAAGAATATCCGGAAACTGCAGCTAGTGCAAAACGCGGCAGCGAGGGTGTTATCTGGAGCTGCCCGTTGGGAACATGTCACCCCCATTTTGAAAGAGCTGCACTGGCTGCTGGTTCGTTTCCGGGTCCAATTCAAGGTACTGGTTTTGACCTTTAAAGCCCTTAATGGTTTGGGCCCGGGGTATTTGAGGGACCGCCTGCTCCCAAGGGTTGCTGCCCACTTGACAAGGACATCTGAGGGGGCCCTGCTCCGGGTGCCGACAATGAGGGAGTCCCGGCTTTCGTGCACTTGGGACAGGGCCTTCTCTGTTGCTGCCCCTAGACTTTGGAATGCTCTCCCGGTGGCCATTTGTTCCTCAGACTCCATCACAGCTTTTAGAAAGCTTTTAAAGACTTGGCTTTTTACCCAGGCTTTTACATGATCATTTTTACTGCGGCTTCTCTGTGTTTTTATCTGTTATCTTTTGTCGTGTTTTTATGCTTGTTTATATGTTTTTAGCTTGATGTTTTTATTGCTTGATGTTTTTACTGCTTTTATTGTATGTTTTAATTTTTGTAAACTGCCTTGGGGTTTTCTTTTAACGAAAGGCGGTATAGAAATGTAAAAATAAATAAATAAATAAATCAGGAGGGGATATTCCTCAGTCTACGATTCCTTAGTTGCTGGAGCTGCAGAGGCCCAAATTGCTGTAGGCAGAAGACAATGTGGTTCACCAAAAAAGGTCAAGTGATCAAGCCTAGTATTTACGCCAGGCCTGAGGCCTGGCCAACCCAGAGGCATTATGCTTTCTGCATCCAAAGGGACTCTTTGATGCTCAAGCAGAGCACATCCTGGATGTACACCCTGAGCAGAGTACACCCACAGTACACCTAAGTTAACCCTTTTGGTTCACACCAGGAGGTTCCTGGTCAAACCTGAAAGTCCATGACAAGTTTAGAACATAGAAAAACAAGACATTCTTCCACCTAAAGCTATAACCCCCAAATCCCTGAATCCAAAATCCAACCTAGCCCTAGTTGTGTGTATAGTCCTTGATTCAAGTTCCCATTCCTATTTGTCAATTTAGAGCAGACACTGTGGCCACATTCACTTGTAACAAGGGAACAGAGTTGCAGGGACCCTCAATTTCCTTATTTTTATGTCTGAACCCAGCCAACTCCGGTCCTGTCTGTAGTGTGATCCAAGGTTGCACAGACAAGACTCTAATTTGAACCCTCAGTTTGTAGTGAGTTTTGCTGCTCAGAACTGAGGTCCAGGGAGCCTCCTTTTTGTCCAAGTGCAGCACTGGAGGCTGCTTTCAGCCGGACTGGAGTTGAGGGAAGAAGCTCCTCCCTCCCTCTTTGATTGGCTGTGTGGACTGTCCTTCAAGCAAGAAGGAAGCCTGCACAACCAGCTGCCCCGCCTCTCTGCAGTCTTGTTGACTGCGGGGAGGATGCTCTCCAGTAAGTCTGAATGTGGACGGGAGGGGTGTGTGTGGAACCACAGGTCAACTGGACCCGCGGGTCCACGTTACATGCGAATGCGGCCTGTGAATGTCTGAGGGCAGAGGTTTTCAGCACTGGTTAAACCCTGAACTTTGGAAAAGGCAAAATAGGCATTTTAAGCTCCACTCACTGACCTCTGTGTGACCAACCCAGGATTCATCCTGAAAATAAAAGCAGTGGCTGACACCCAGACTAAGTTACACAATAGTACTACTCAGGAGTTACTCTAAAGGAATTCTCAGGTATTATTTAGTTTGGAATTTAGCCCTAAATTATCCTGCCCTGCCTCCTAATTATATTTTCCCTTCTTCTCCACCTCCACTTCTCATCAGCATCACACAGACCCTCCTATCTGTAGCCTCTATGTAAAATCTGGTTAGCTGAAATTGGTGTCAAAATGCCACGTTGCGGCAAATTAGAATGTTTGTAAACATTCCTTGACACTCTAGCCAAATCCATCCAATGGCAAGAGAGGGAGGGGTTTTCACAGGAAATGGGAAACCGTATGTAGAGTGTGTGTGTGTGTGTGTGTGTGTGTGTGTGTGTGTTTACAAAGCATTGACATCCTTTTGATGCATTGAAATAACATGGGGAAGAACCCAAAGAAATGACATAAACATGGAGAATTTACATCTTCTCTATTTTCCCCAAGTGGAAGATGTGAATTTATAGCCCAGGCACAGAGAAGGAGGGCTTTTCAGGGGAATATTACAACACAAATTTCTTGGTGGGGAGCCAACGAATCTTTCTGGCAGTTCTAAATTTTTGTATTTTATGGAGGCTGGGGACATAAAACAAGCAAGCTAGCTCCTAACAACAATAATAAGCCCGGGGGAAAAGCTCTCATTGCTCTGCTCATGAAATTTTTACTTCTTTCCCCCCTCTGTACTAATCTTCCACATATACTTCTTCACAAGTACTGCTCCCATCACAACAATTTTATTGTTGGGTGTTAATATTAATTTTGTTTCATGTTGTTTGAGCTCATGGAGGGAGGTGGAGAAGTACCAGTTTGGTGGGCAAGACAGGGTTGCTACTCCAAAATAATCTTAAATCAGTCTAGGGTTTGCCACTGAACTGGTTCTCTGCATCCTGAAGCAGCTAAAACAGTGTCAAGAAGTCTGTGGTGGATCAAGAACTTTGTGTGTCTGAGGGTGGGTGTCAAATGCCTCCCCCACTTGTGTGCACCCTTCTTGCCCCTCCCCCAATTTTCAGGAGGGCATCTTGTGCCCCAATATTCTGCTGTCTAAGGTGACTGCCTCACCTCGCCTCATGGGAGGCACACCCCTGCAGAGAGTGATGCATTGAAACACCCTTTTGGAAGGCCTACATCTCATCTGGAAACAGCGGTTGTTTAAAAATTACAGTGGCGTTTGTAAGCATGTCAAAGTCCAATTTTTATTCTTGGGCAGTAGAATGTGCAAACACTATTATTTTTCCTTGAGGTTTTATTTTCAGTATGCAAATCTCTTGACAAGAACTTGGGAGCAGTTTCAGCCAGATCCTCATTTAAAACAAATAAAACAACCCAACGGATCGTGAGAAGAGGCTCAGTATATATGGCAGCTTCCTATGTTCCTATGAAAAATTTTGTCTTCCCATGTCTCTTTTGCAGCCCAAATGTGCACCTCAGGTGCACTTAAAGGGGTGCAGGGAGGATGTAGCGGTCATGTGATGGCATGTGATAGCAGCGAGACTGGCTGAAAACAGTGCATGCAGCCAGCCATCCCCTTCTATATGCACACTCTAAAGACAGGAGAACTAGGCAAGGAGATCTGGTCTTGTGGGAGCAAGCATGACTTGTCCCCTTAGCTAAGCAGGGTCTGCCCTGGTCGCATATGAATGGGAGACTTGATGTGTGAGCACTGTAAGATATTCCCCTCAAGGGGTGGGGCCACTCTGGGAAGAGCAGAAGGTTCCAAGTTTCCTCCCTGGCAGCATCTCCAAGATAGGGCTGAGAGAGACTCCTGCTTGCAACCTTGGAGAAGCCGCTGCCAGTCTGCAAAGGCAATACTGAGCTCGATAGACCAATGGTCTGACTTAGTATATGGCAGCTTCCTATATTCCTATGACAGTCAGCCAGAGACTCAAATGGGGTGGGGGGGGCAGGGCAGGGCGGGGCCCCATTGGCAGGACAAAGGGTGCAGGTCCCTGCCCTCCATAAGCAAGTGAGATTTCTCCCACTCATTCAACTGAGTGTCAATTCCCCTGCCAAGCTGCATCACCCACTTTTGCGCTCGCCTGTCATGAATATGTTAGCTCAGCTAACCCAACAGGATTTTACAACCCCCTTCAGCACTCCCCCTGAGAGTAACCAGAAAGCAGCAGCAAAACCAAATGAAGGAAAATAAAAGGCTCACAAAGCAATTAATCAATGGATTAAGTCCCCTGAACTGAAACTAGGTACCCCCCTCTAACACTATCTGAGTAATAAGTGGAAGAAAAAGACAAAACAAGGAATGAAACAAGTGAAGAACACAGAACAAGGAATTAAGGGAACAATGCAGGAAAGTACAGACAAGGCAAACTGAGACACAGAAATGGTTGAAATTCAAGAGCACACTACCTGCAGCCAATGAAGCTGCAAACAGCATCAGAGTGAAGAGAGACTGTTGAATATATATGGCTCAAGAGAACCAGCAGCCAATCAGACTTCCCTGAGTCAGCACTTTGGCTTTCTTTCTTGGGATCTCCTACACCTGTGTGACTCCCACTGAGCCTGCCTTTTGAGATGTCATCTCAAGACAGGTGAAATCCTAGGCTCTTCCCCATCAGAGATCACGTCTGGCAGCTGTTATGAATCCTCAGCTCCAGAGTCTGGTTTCTCTGCCAAATCCTGTGGCTGTGCCTCTAAGCCCTCACTAGCTGGTAAGTCGTCCTGCTCTGACTCTTCTGAGTCAGAATTCTGAGCCATGACATTGCCAAAATCTTTTGTCCTTCCCCCATACAAGACTATCTTTCTAGCTCCCCCAATAACATGTATGTTAAGATACATGGGATGGGATGGGATACTGCCAGTTGCTACTGACAGCACTCCATGCTGTCCAGGTGCAGGCCAGGGGTTACACTCAAAGCCCTGAAGTGCCAGGTCCTCAGTGATCCTGCAGGAGAGAGTGTTGTAGTGGTGGTGTGCCTTCAGCTACTGATGGAAGCCCTGATCCACACAGAGGTCATAAGAAGCTGCCATATACCAAGTCAGACCATCGGTCCATCTAGCTTAGTATTGTCTACATAGACTGGCAGCAGCTTCTCCTAGGTCGCAGGCAGAAATCTCTCTCAGTCCTTCCTTGGAGATGTTGCCAGGGAGGGAACATGGAATCTTCTTCATGCAAACATGCAGGTGCTCTTCCATTGAGCTATGGTCCCACCCCCTAAGGAGAATATCTTGCAGTGAACACATGTAGTCTCCTATTCATATGCAACCTGGACAGATCCTGCTTGGCAAAAGGGACCATTCATGCTTGCTACCACAAGACCAGCTCTCCTCCCAGATGAGGATGCTAGAGCACTAGCATCTTGACTCTATTCCATGGCTCCCAAAAGGCTGCTCCCTTCATGTCTATGCCAATAGAAGTTCAGAATGCAATCTGAGCCCTCCACAGCCCATGCCCAAGGCGTTTCAGCCCAGGTCATGAACTGGAGCCTCAGGGAAACTGCCACCCTGATGGAACTGCCATCCAGATGTCAGGGAGGAGAGCTAGTCTTGTGGTAGCAAGCATGACTTGTCCCCTTTGCTAAGCAGGGTCTGTCCTGGTTGCATATGAATAGGAGACTACATGTGTGAACACACTGTAAGATATTAACCATGATTCCTGTGATTGTGAAGACTTATCCATTGTGAAAACCATTAACAAATCAATGTTGGTTCAAATAAAAGGAAAGGAAGGTAGCAATATCATATTCTCCCCCATAATACAAACCCTATGCCTCTTGGTTCTGCTTTTGCATCTTAAATTCAAAGCATGATGGGGTAGAAGAAGAACAAAAAAATACCTTAATGTAAGAAACCTATTCTTGGCCAGCCTGAATCAAAAATTGGTTTTGTGAAGGTATCATAAATTATATCAGCACAGCATCTACCTTCAAAATGCTTCTACAATTATAATTGTCATAATAAAACCCTGACTCCTATCATAATTTTTTTTATTACTTTCTCCTGTGTGGCCACGATGGCATTACTAAGATTCCCATCTGTCTCCTTTATGTGTTTTGGTTATTTTCCCATTTTTCTAGGGAAAAATATGATTAGAAAGTGAGAAGTTCAACTTTTCAAAAGCTCAGAGTTCAGCAAATTCTCATAAGGGGGTTGAGCAACATAAGCCCAGAAGGAAGTTCCCGGGGGAGGGGGAAAAATTAAACTTTCCCTTTTTTGTAATAAAATGAAAAAAGCATTTAGGCTTTATGGGAGGAGAAAGGGGCTCATACAAACAGCTGGGAAGCAGGAAGGTGGCGTTTGATCTGTCAAGTGCCAAAACATTTGAACAGAAAAATAAAAAGGTAATAAACAAGATCTTTTAAAGGCCTTTAAAAAGTCACTTGGAAACTTTCACCTCCAGATTGTGGATTTCAGGGGCTTCAAACTGGAGGGCAGTTCCAGGGGGAGCAAAAACCTTTGAAATGTTGGGGCGAGATCCTACCATTGGTGATGGCGGCAACACAGTACTGAGCAGATGGACAAAATGGCCATGGACTTTCTGAATGGCCGTGGGCCATAGGGGTGTGTGAGCCAGCTGGCCGATCATGTGCTTGCGTGTTCAAAGGCCTGAACTGGGCTGCAGCTGGCCCAGCCGGTCATTTGGGCAGCCAGCGAGGGAGTTGGAAGAGTTCCTGCCACCTCTTATGTTGCTGCCGCCGCTGCCGCTTCTGCCATTCCTATGAGTGGGAAACTAAAGGTAAATATCCTGCTTTTGCTGCTGCCCCTTCTTAGCCTAAGGAATCCTGCCCCCTTACTTGTAAATGGGAATCCTAGCTGGATTCCTCTTTCCCAGTATAGCTCCACCCGAGTCGGCCTGTGAGCTGGTTCTTCAAATCGGGGGACGGTCCAGTTTGAACTCAGACTGCCTAAACTGTGCCAGCGCAATGTCGAGCCTGGCTTGATGCGAGCCGGTTCACACATCCCTATTTGGCTATTCAGAAATGCCATCTATTCCTATGGCCATTGTGAGGAACCAGTGCATTTTAGTGGGCATTTCCTGTCATTCGTTTTAGGACGAGGCTGTACCTCATTGGGCCATCGAAAGTAGTAGACTTCCCCTCAATGGCCACTGGCTGGCAATGGCCATTGCCATTTTATCAGCAATATATGCTCCAAATATTGCCTTGTTCCCAAGCATTCTGAGAATAAATGGCAGCCCCCCTAAAAATGTAGCCACCAGCTGGGAGCATTGTTTTGCTTCAGAATGCCCTTTGAGGGGGATGGAAGCCATCACCAGCAGGTGTCAAAAGGAACTGAAGCCACCTGTAGCACTGGCAAAGAAATGGTTAACAACAACAACCACCACCACCTCACATCCAGGTTATCTAAAGTTCAAATGGAGGGAAAGAGTCCTCTCTAGTGCCATGACTAGGGATATGTAAATCTATTAAAATTTGAATCAATTTGACTTGAATCTGGGTGATTCAAGTGATTTGAATTTGAAGCAAAGCACCACTTAAAGGGCAATTCAATTCAAATTTGAATCAAATTTTAGAATTTCGGATCGTACAGTGGGTATAGGAAAGAATCACCCCCTTTGATAGACCTTAAATTCTGGTTCCCTTACATCCTGAAATGAAAACACAAAGAAAATTCCCTTCACCAGCTGTACTTATCCAATGCAACCTATAACATCAAACTGAAAAACATCACAATTACAGTCCAGAAAAAGCCGGAAATAAAAAACAAGAATTACTGAGATTGAAAAAGGATCACCCCCCCCCCCCCAATGTCAATATTCTGTTGAACCACCTTTTGCTTTAATAACAGTCTTGAGTCTGTTGGGATACTTCTCTATCAACCTTGCACATCTAGACGGAGCAATATTTGCCCACTCCTCCATACAGAACTGTTCAAGTTCGGTCACATTGGATGGTAGGTGTTGGTGGACTGCTATCTTCAAATCTCCCCACAGATTTTCTATGGGATTTAGGTCCGGGCTCTGACTGGGCCACATGAGGACGTTCACTTTTTTCTCCTTCAGCCACTGTGTGGTCAATTTTGCTGTGTGCTTCGGATCGTTGTCATGTTGAAAGGTGAATCTTCTGCCCATCCTCAACTGTCTGGCAGAGGGTAGCAGGTTTTCTTCCAGAATCTGACGGTATTTTGCCCCATCCATTTTTCCTTCTACCCTAACGAGAGCCCCAGTCCCTGAGGCAGGGAAACACCCCCACAACAGGATGCTGCCACCTCCATGCTTCACTGTAGGTATGGTGTGTTGTGGATGGTGAGCTGCGTTGGATTTACGCCAGGTGTACTGTTTGGTGTTGAGGCCAAATAGTTCAATCTTGGTCTCATCTGACCATAAGACCTTTTTCCATTTGGCCTCAGAATCTTCAAGGTGCCTTCTGGCAAAGCTCAAAGGAGCTTTAATGTGGCCTTTCTTGAGAAGTGGCTTTCTCCTTGAGACCCTCCCGAACAAGCCACATCTGTGGAGCGCTCGTGAAATTGTTGTCACATGCACAGAACAACCACTCTTTGCCATGAAGTCCTTTAACTCCTTCAGAGTGGCCATTGGCCTCTTGGTAACCTCTCTTACCAGTTTCTTCCTTGCTCTTCCATCCAGTTTGGAGGGCCGACCGGATCCAGGGAGGATAGCAGTCCACCAACACCTACCATCCAATGTGACCGAACTTGAACAGTTCTGTATGGAGGAGTGGGCAAATATTGCTCCGTCTAGATGTGCAAGGTTGATAGAGAAGTATCCCAACAGACTCAAGGCTGTTATTAAAGCAAAAGGTGGTTCAACAAAATATTGACATTGAGGGGGTGATCCTTTTTCAATCTCAGTAATTCTTGTTTTTTATTTATGACACTTTTTCTGGACTGTAATTGTGATGTTTTTCAGTTGGATGTTATAGGTTGCATTGGATGAGTACAGCTGGTGAAGGGAATTTTCTTTGTGTTTTCATTTCAGGATGTAAGGGAACCAGAATTTAAGGTCTATCAAAGGGGGTGATTCTTTCCTATACTGGATTCGAGAGCTGTTTGGCACCTTCTAAAAACCATTCAGGCCCCTTGATTGGTTCAAAAAAGCACCAAAACAGTGTAGAATCAATTTGGATTTAGATTCAAATGCAATTCGAATTGAATTTTTGAGCCAGATTCAAATGCAATTCGAATTCAAAATGAATTTTTGGAATTCAATTCGAATTTGAAGCAAATAAAAAACCCCATTTTAAGGACATTTCTAGTCACAACCACCACCCTTACCATCCACACACACGAACACTTGGGGACAAGGCAAAAAATTCAGGGGATCAGGCAGGCTGGGAAGAACGTATTCCCAGATCTTGGATGACACCAGGACACTGGGACCCTCACACCAGGAGAACTGGGGGGGGGGGACTCTAGCTAATCCTTCCACTATGACCTGAAGACATAGCCTTGCCTTCACCCTCTGGCTTGGAGGACCTTCAGCTGAGGTCCTTCCCCTGAGGATCTGCAGTCCTAGTAGGGGCCTCCTACTAGCAGAGCACCCACCCACACACACCGCACTCTACTACCCCTTTAATAGAGCTTCCGGAGCCAGCACCTATCTATTCAGACAAGACCCCTTTAATAAACATATGCTTCTCTAGGAAAGGGGCCAAGATACTCTGCCTGGACAGCTCCCTTAAAAAGCTGGCAGTTTGCTCCCAGAAGCTGCTGGAGCAACATCCTGTTAATGTTGCTATATCCAGCTCTTGTGATCCTCTTTGGTGTTAACTGAGATTCTGACTCCTGACCCTTAAATGCTGTCCAAGGTCATAGGAACATAGGAAGCTGCCTTCTACTGAGTCAGACCCTTGGTCCATCTAGCTCAGTATTATCTACACTGACTAGTGGCGGCTTCTCTGAGGTTTCAGGCAGCAATCTTTCCCAGTCCTACCTGGAGTTGCCAGGGACGGAACCTGCAGTCTTCTGCATGTAAAGCAGGTGCTCTACCCCTGTGCTACACCCCTATGCCCTCAGGGATCTTACTGCAGACATGCTCACATATAATCACTCATCCAGATGCACTAGCGGCCCGTGAACACCCCTCCAGGGGGGCGGTGGGAGGCACCTTTAAGAGGAAATTAATTTGGTGCTCATCTACGCAGCGGTGGCACCTGAATGCTGTTCGGAGCTGCAATGTGCCACCCAGCAGCCCCTACGGCAGGAAAATGCCTCCACCACTCACCTGGCTTCCCCAGAGCCGAGCCCCCCCCCCAGCGGCCAGGTGAGTGGCGGAGGTGCTTCCCCGCCATAGGGGAAGGGATCTAATTGACACCTGGTTTCATTATCCATGGATACGAAAGGGTTAAAGCCCACGTATCCGCGGTTCCTAAAGGGCCGGAAATATCCGCAGAGGTCATTTTTGAGGGAGCCATTTGGGGTTGCTTTAATAATGGCAGGATTTTTATCAAGAAAACAAAAACCAGAGACTTGGACATAATTAAGGCCACGGGGGCAAAGAGGGAGAGTTGTCATTTAATTTTTTTTTAATTAATGAGTTTTAAAGATAAAGATAGAAATAAAAAAGGAAATGTGTCCAAATGGCACAGTGAGGGGCTTGGCATTTCAGTTTTTCTGTTTCACCAGATTTCCCTAGCTGTGGCTCTAGTTACATAAAGCCAACAGCACGGACCCAGCTCAATTAAAGTAGTTTTAATTTCGGGAGGCGAAAAGGTCCTCTAAGGGAAGTATGCCCGTCGGCTGTCATGAGACTGTGGTAATTATATCATCTCTACTTTGAAGGGTTGGAGAGCTGGTCTCATGGTAGCAAGCATGGCTTGTGCCCATACTTAAGCAGGGTCTGCCCTGTTTGCATATGAATGGGAGACTACATGTGAGCACAGTAAGATACTCCCCTTTGGGGATGGAGCCACTCTGGGAAGAGCATCTAAGTTCCAAGTTCCCTCCTCGGTATCTCCAAGATAGGGCTGAGAGAGCTTCCTGCTTGCCATCTTGGAGAAGCTGCTGCCAGTCTGGGTAGACAATACTGAGCTAGATGGACCAATGGCTTGACTCAGTAAATGGCAGCTTCCTATGTGCCTATGAAGAGCTCCTTTGAGGAATGAGCATCAGCACATCCATTTTCAAGCCTTCTTTGGCTCCTGCCACCCCCACCTCCCGCTATCATCCTGAAGAGAGTTAATGGCATTTCCAGTTCTGCTCAGGCAAGCCTCCTGACCACACCTGTGATGGAATAACAAATACATCCAGAAGGAAGAGTGGCGGCACCATGCAGGTGATGCCTAAAATAAGGAGGGAGGGGGGAAGTCTATCTGGCACCCACCAGACCTGAGTGCAAATAACTTTCAGTTATTTTTTAATTATTATTTTTAAACATTTGTGGACAATTTAGGGGGCAGAGGAAACTTGGGGTGGGCAGGCCCATCCAAGCCCCCCTCCCTGGCTACGGATCTGGCCCATGGTTCTCAAATGGTGAGGCAGCCCCCTGCCCCATGAAGGCAATACTTGGCAGAGCATCTGATTTGCATGCAGAAGGTCCCAGGTTCAATCCCCGACAGCATTTCCAGGTAGGACTAGGAGAGACTTCTGCTGGAAAGCTTGGAGAGCTGCTGCCAATAAGAGTAGACCAGGGATTCTCAACATTGGGTCTCCAGATGTCATTGGACTTCAACTCCCATTATCCCCAGCCCTAGCGTCCTTTGATTGGGGATTATGGGAGTTGAAGTCCAATGACATCTGGGGACCCAACGTTGAGAATCCCTGGTGTAGACAATACTGGGCGAGTTGGACCAAGGGTCTGACTCAGTAGGGAGCAACCTTTTAAAGGATGGGGGTCATAGCTCAGTGGTAGAGCATTGGCTTGAATGCAGAAGGTTCCAAGTTCCCTCCCTGACAGCATCTCCAGATAGGGCTGAGAGAGGTTCCTGCCTGCAACCTTGGAGAGCCACTGCCAGTCAGTGTGGACAATACTGAGTTAGATGGACCAATGGCTTGACTCCATACGAGGCAGTTTCCTATGTGCCTATATTCTACTGTAAGTAGGGACTGAGGAGGAAAACTGGGAAGGCTCAAACTCCTCCTCTTTCTTTCTCAGAAATAGAAATGGCCACTAGCTTGCATAGTTTGTTTTTAATAATCAAATCCACAGGGGAAAAAATAGGAATATGAATAGGTTTAGCCAAGAGAGCTAACAAGAACCTCCATGTTCAGAGGCAGGTGCATAGAGTTCTCTTTAGACAGGGGTTCACGGCAGTGAAGGCGCTCTCTTAAGTACCCTGGACCTAAGCCGTTAAGGGCTTTAAAAGTAATAACCAGCACTTGGTATTTCATTCAGAAACCAATCGTCAGCCAGTGCAGTTCTTTTAGAATCGGTGTTATATGGTCTCTTTGGGTAAACGCAGACACCAATCTGGCTGCTGCATTGTAATTGTGGGTAGTTGTAGGCCAACATCTGCAGGAGGGCCGAAGCTGAACAGGCCTGCCTTAGGGGATGGGGCCGCTCTGGGAAGAGCAGCTGCATGTTTGCATGAGGAAGGTTCCAAGTGATCTCCCCTCCCTGGCAGCAACAGTGCTGAGAGAGACTCCTGCATGCAATTTTGGAGAAGCTGCTGCCAGTCTGTGTAGAAAATACTGAGCTAGATGGGTTTGACTCAGTATAGGGCAGCTTCCTATGTTCCTATGGCTAAACCAGGCCTGCTCAACTTAGGCCCCCCCAGCTGTTTCTGTACTACAACTCCCATCATCCCCAGCCACAGTGGCCAATAGCCAGGGACTATAGGAGTTGTAGGCCAACATTTGCAAGCGGGCTGAAGTTGAGCCGCCCTGGGCTAAACCAAGGACCGGTCATGCTTCTCCTCTGTGCCAGGATGGTCCTATCCTGATTGCCCTGGCTTGGGGCCCACCTTGCCCTGAGCATTATGCCAGACGTGGCTTCCAGGGCCTGCTCTTGCAAACGTCTCTCACATTCCAGCTAGCTGTGAGCCACAGGCCACCCTTGAGAGGTTGCCACGGCAATCGCAGAGAGACAATAAGCGCATCTTCTTTCATGCGAGCCTCAAACTATTCATAGATCCACTTTATTGCAGCTCTTGGAAATGTAACGGGCTGGGGAAAGGGGGGATTCTCGGTACAGAGCGAGCCATTTTTCTCCGACCTTATGAAACTAATTATTTTATATTCCCTAACCGAAATGTATAATTCAAGGTAATTGGCAGCCAACGTCCCACAGTACCAATAATGGGGGCTGTTACTGTTTCCGTGACTAGAACCGCAGCATGAGGGCCAGGGGACGCGGACTCCCATTCAGATGTTTAATGGCGAGTGTTAAAATAAATCAAGCCAGTCTCAACAATAGGCTTCACAATAAATAATCCCTTCCCCTTTCAAATTGTTTAAGTCTTGTTGGAGTTTGGCTAAGTGAAGGGCTGCGCCTTTTGTGGCAGGCATATGAAAAGGCCCTAGCAGGGAGTATAATTTACCACTTAAGAGAAAGGGCAGCGCAATCAGGAAGGAGAAATGGGAGGGGGGACCATGAGGAGTGCACTTCAGAGAGCCTGGCTGGATCAGAGTCAAGGTTCAGCAAGGACTAGAGGAGCCTGACACTGGCCTGGCCCACACAATCGCTTGAACCAAGGTTTAATGTGGGTTACCGACATTTGTGTGATTGTGTGAACCCACACCAAGGTGGCTTATGGCCTGAGATGAATCTGAGATTCCCATCTCGGTGTGGGTTCACACAATCGAGCCAATGTCGGCAACCCACATTAAACCTATGTTTGAATGATTGTGTGAACCAGGCCACTATTGGTCAGGTTCTCAACAATGACCCAGGAAAGTTTATACCCAACCATGAGAGGGGTGGGGAGGACGGGGGGGAGGCAGGGATTAACCTACCTTCTCCCCAGATGATGGATGATCTCCTCTTTGGCGTGCTGTCACAAACCCTCACAAGTTGTCTGGAATTGCTCCTGGTGTTGGTAGACTTCTCATCTGTGAATCTGTCTATTCCCCCTTTTAAAGCCATCTAATGCAGTGAGAACCACTGGGGAACAGCAAGCTGGATTTTGTATTATGAGGAAAACAGTATTTCAAATGTCTTTCTTAAAAACACATTCTGTAATGACCTGCCTTATGCTGGGTTTGCCACAGGGGAGGCCAAGAACCCCTCACCCAAAACCCTCAGCTCCGCGCCCACCGTATTAGGTTTCAATGAATTGTTCCCATTTGCATATATGTTTGTGACTTGGGTGGGCGTGGGGACCTAACTCTGCTCCTGTGCTTTGACAGCATCCTGGCATGGAAGACATTCAACAGGTGAAGCTTCTCCTGGAGATAAAGAGAAAGAAAATTTTCATCATTTCTCTTTAGCCCTATCCATAAGTTAAAATCAGGAGCAGAGCTGGGCTGGTGGTGGCCCATGTGCGGCTGCTGCGGCCCCCTGGCCCCGCCCCCGCATCTGATGTCAGACGCTCCCTGCTAGCCATGCCCCTGCATCAGACACGGGGGCGTGATCTCCCTTCCAAATGGGGCCGTGTGGCCCCGTTTGGAAAGGCAATCAGCCTGCGCAGCTTTGAGCAGCGCAGGCTGGAACGATTCTTCCTACTTTAAAGGCAGGGAGAGTCGTTCCAGCCACGCTGCACCAGGTGGCCGAGTGTGATTGTGACCTGCATCGGGTGCTTTAGAGACAGAGGGGAGAGTGGGGAAAGGAATATGTGGGATGGGAATAAGTTGTGTGCGGAAATGTTTCTGCTAGTGCATATTTGCATAAATAGAACTGTTTTATATTCTTACATTCTTTTGCGTTCAGTGGCTGTTTTTGTGCCCTCAAGAACCCACACATTAAAAATACTGTGTGTGTCAGTGTGTCAGCGTGTGTGTGTGTGTGTGTGTGTGTAGGGGGATGATGCTTAACTTGCAGGGTTGGGGCTCCAAAGTCCAGGCTCCAGTCCTTAAGTCCAGGCTCTAAAATTCCCAGGCGCACCTCTGCATGAGCGGCAGGTTAAGCTGCTGGGAGGGGTGACTGAATGACATGTCAAGTGGGACTTCTGGTGAGCTTTTGCAGCCTGGTGATTTTAATGTAATAATAGGGCTTTTAATAGGGCTTTCTCTTGGTTGGGCTTTTCTGCGTTGAAGCTACAAGAGCAGAGTCAGGAAGGATGAAAAATGACTGACTTCCCTGGGTCCCCATCAGTTCCAGCAATGGAGTCTTCCTCCTCCTGCTCTTCCTCCATCTCCCCTCCCATTAGCTTTAGTTTCCATCTCCCCTGCTCTGCTCTCCCACCATCTCATGGTACATAAGGCAGTGGGGGTGAAGTGGAGTGGGGGGATCGTGCTTCCTTTAAGGTTTTCCAGACTGCTGCCTCCTGATCCTGTTCCCAGTGCATAGCAAGAAGGAAAGGAGCTGGACACTGGAAGCGTCGGATTTTTAGCATGGATTTTTAACTTTTTTAACTTAATTTGGTTAGTTTGATTAGTCTTATTTTACATTGTATCGATTTTATCAACATTATGAGCCACCTCGAGCAGTAGTGTACTGGAGGGGCGGGGTATAAATACTTCAAACAAACAAAACAAAACACAAAATAAGGGTTAAATGGTGGAGGAGAACTGCACCTTTACAGTTCAAACTCAAGAGCTTTGGTCAACAGGGTTGATTCAGGGGAAGAACCGTGTTCTCCTCTTAAGGCTTTCTCTAAAAGCCTGATTCAGACATTATGCTGTACAAGTAAGTGTGTGTGTGTGTGTGTATCTTTACACTTGTACATGTGATTGTGTGAATGACTGTACATGTGCTTGTTTTAAAAGCGAACCTGGATACAGACCCATCAAATGCAATGGGTCTAACCCCTGCTAACTGGGCAAAGAGGCACCTTTTACCGTAGTGATTCTCTTTATTTAGCAGGGGGAGAGTAACTGGCCCGATCCACCCCCAGCACAGTACTTCCAGTGACTGTTGCTGGTGTCTATCTGATGTTTCTTTTTAGAATGTGAGCCCTTTGGGGACAGGGTTCCATCTTATTTCTTTGTTATTTTCTGTGTAATGGCTCTGAGCCATTTTTGGAAGGGCGGTATAGAAATCAAATTATTACTACTACTACTACTATTATTATTAATGGTACAGATAGAAAATGTACTTCTGTACTGGCATTCAGCATAACGTGTGAATGACTGTACCTGTGCCCAGAGCTGTACCTGTGTACACTGTACACTTGTTGTACGAGTACTAAACATAGCGTGTGAATGGGCCTTAAGTGTGCTTTCCATTAGGACTGTGCAAAACTTTGGTGGTCTATTTGGCTTCAAGCCCTTTTGGCCTGAAGCAAAGTGACCAAATCGTTTGGTTCCCCCCAAGTTTTGCTTTGGCTCTCTCACCTGTCACTGCTAAAAGTACTACTTTCAGGATTGGGCAGGGGACTGAGCAGGCTAGCTTCCTACACTCCCAGTGGTGAGGAAATAGGCAGAACCTCTGTGGTTTGTACTTACAACATATTTCTTGACTTTCCCTAGAGTCCTGGGCATGGTGTGGGTGCTCTTGGGAAACGTAGTGTTTTCCGCTGGAGCATCAGAGAATCAAAACAGGACTGCTTTGCACAGTCCTGGTTTCTATCTCCTACTTACTGGACACTTTGCTTCTGTCTGTTTGCCTGGAGCGCAATCAGGAAAAGTGAGAGGGGAGAAAAATTACCCCCACATCTCAGACCTTGCTGTTCCATGGTTCTGTCATTGTGTTTCCTTTGAGGAATTCCACAATTAGCCCAGAGTCCATAGAATCCTGTTGCTCAAGGTAACCACCTGTATGGCTGCCAAGCACCTGGTCCTGCCTTGAGAACGGTTGGCCCAACCTCATCCGCGTCACTACCCAATTTCTTATTCACCAGATGATGCATCCTTCCGACCTCATTATTGTGATTTGATCCACGACTTCAATTAACTCTCTGGAGAAGTCATGTAAGACGCTTATTTTCCCCTCTCCCTCTGCTCAACCTGCTCAAAGTGTATTAATTTCAGAACTGGGAACCGCCAGAGTGGTATTTCATCTGAAAAGCAATTCGCAATTGGGCTCAGCAGTCCAGCCAGAGAATTGCCCACCCATCTCGACACTGTTGGGGGGGACAATATGGGCAGGTCTGTGAATCGGCCAGTGTTAAATGGAAGTGCTGCAACGGATATAGAGTTTGAGCTTACTCATTACTGTTTATTCATTTTCCTGGCTGGACCCTGTTTGCATTCAGTCTGGCCTCTTCTTTCCATGGGAAGCCGTGTTAGTAAACAAGCAAGATGTTTTATTGAAAAGACTGGCTTTTGCCTGCGTTTCGGAACAAGCTCCACAATGGAGATGGACCACAAGGTCCATCTCCAGCTGCTGCTAGCTAGTCTGCCAGTGACTTTTCTGAGACACTCTTGGGCTGTGGAATAGCTCCCTATCGAAATCCAAGGCCTAAGAACTTCCTTGGGGTTGTTTTAATGAAAGGCAGTATATAAGTTTAACAATAAATAAGATCATTAGCAGCCTTTAAAAGAGCTCGCAAAAGACAGTTTTTTAGCCTGGCCTTCGGTGACTTTGAAATGGCCTGAAACAGCTTTTAAACATTTTAATTTTTAATTGCTTTAACAGGTCACTTATTTATTTATTTATTTATTTATTTATATTATTCATGTGAACTGCCTAGAACCATTTCAGTTAGGCAGTAAACAAAAGGAAGGAAGGAAGGAAGGAAGGAAGGAAGGAAGGAAGGAAGGAAGGAAGGGTGAGCCTGTGGTCATTCACACGACCACAGCTGGTGGGGCTGGGGGGAGGCCGGATCCTACCTGCCTCCTCCCAGATGATCAGAGCATCCTCTGGGCTCCACCATGCCATGCACCCACATGATCAGCAGCTGGCCTCAACGGCTGTTGGCACCCCATGCACCCAACACAACTGAGTGGTGAGGTACAACACCCGGACTACCTGGCAGAGGAGCACTGAGATTGGGAGCAATCCGGAGGGGGGAGTTTTCTCAGAACCAGCCCTACGCAGGCTACCACTGCCCTACCCAAGTAGGGCTGGTTGTGAGAACGGCCTCACTGACATGTTGGGAAGGAAGGAAGGAAGGACTGTTGTTTTCATGCCCCATTGAAACTAAATGGACCTTGGGGCTGACCCACAGAGGTTCTTATAATGGATTGACATCCTTAACCATGATGCCATTTAGGGCCACTTCCTGAGTTTTATGGAAAATAGCATCTTCACCACAAGCAACCATTCAGATTGTTTTTATGAATATGACGGCAACAAATATTTACATACCACTTTTCAACAAAAAATCCCAAATGGTTTAGATAGATAGATAGATAGAATCTATCTCCCTGTACCCAAAGGACTCACAATTTTAAAAAGAAACATAACATAGACACCAGCAACAGCCACTGGATAGATGTGGAGCAGCTCTACCTGATGAATGTCCAGCCTACATGCAGTGCAATGCTCAGGTGGGGCAGGAAAAAGAGGAGCAGCCCAGAAGCAGAGGCAGCTGTGCCTCCTTTGGCTCCCCCTCCACAGCTTGTTAGGATGTCCTGCAGATGTTGGCCTACATCTCCCTGACTCCTGGCCATTGTGACTGGGAGGGCTGGACACTGTAGCCCAACAACGTCTGGAGGACCACTGTTCAAGATGCTTGCTCTAAAGCAAGTAAGCTGTACTGCTAGGAAGAATCTTTCTATACCTCTTTTCAAAGTGTTTTCTGTAGACAAATAAATAACATCGTTCCTTGTTCCCAAAGGGTGCACAGTCTAAAAGCAAGTATGAGGACCAACTGCTGAAGGGATGCTATGCAGAGGGTGGATAGGGGCTGTCACCCTCCCCTTCTAAATATATGAGTATCTCCACTTTAAAATGTGCCCCATTGCTCAATTTCAAACTGGCTTTTGGGCGGGCTATGGGGTGGAGACTGCCTTGGTCGGCCTGATGGATGATCTCCAATTGGGAATTGACAGAGGAAGTGTGACTCTGTTGGTCCTTTTGGACCTCTCAGCGGCTTTTGATACTATTGGCCATAGTTTCCTTCTGGAGCGTCTGAGGGGGTTGGGAGTGGGAGACACTGCTTTGTGGTGGTTCTACTCCTACCTTTCAGGCAGATTCCAGATGGTGTCCCTTGGAAACTGCTGTCCCTCAGGGCTCCTTATTGTCTCCAATGTTGTTTAACATCTACATGAAACAGCTAGAAGAGATCATCAGGAGATTTGGTGCAGGGTGCTATCAGTATGCTGATGACACCCAAATCTACTTCTCCATGTCAGCATCATCGGGAGGGGGCATAACCTCCCTAAATGCCTGTGTGGAGGAGGAAATGAGCTGGATGAGGGATAACAAACTGAGACTGAATCCAGATAAGACGGAGGTACTCATTGTGTGGGGGTCGAAACACGGGAGGTGAGATTGATCTGCCTGTTCTGGATGGGGTCACACTTCCCTGGAAGGAACAGGTATGCAGTCTGGGGGTGTTTCTGGATCCAAGCCTCTCCCTGGTCTCCCAGGTTGAGGTGATGGCCAGAAGTACCTTCTATCAGCTTTGGCTGATACGCCAGCTGCACCCATTTCTTGAGATAAATTACCTCAGAACAGTGGTACATATGCTGGTAACCTCCAGACTGGATTACCCTAACATGCTCTATGTGGGGCTGCCTTTGTGTGTAGTCCGGAAACTATAGCTGGTTCAGAATGCGGCAACCAGGTTGGTCTCTGGGTCATCTCAGAGAGACCATATTACTCCTGTATTGAAAGATCTACACTGGCTGCCGATAAGTTTCTGGGCAAAATACAAGGTGCTGTTTATAAGCTATAAAGCCCTAAGCAACTTGGGCCCTGGGTATTTAAGAGAACATCTTCTTAGTTATGAGCCCCCCCCCCTTGAGATCATCTGGAGAGGTCCATCTGCAGTTGCCACCAGCTCGTTTGGTGGCTACTCGGGGTCAGGCCTTCTCTGCTGATGCCCCAGAGCTTTGGAAAGTGATCCCAGAGCTTTTGGAAATAAGAGCCTCCCCATCTCTGACAGCTTTTAAAAAGTATTTAAAGACGCACCTTTTCACCCAGGCTTTTAATTATTGTTTAAACAGTTTTAGCATCATTTTACAATGTTGTTTTTAAAATTTAAATTGTAATGTTTTAACTTTTACTATATTATTTATTTTGTTTTAACTACTGTTTTAAGTTTTGTGTTGTCATTTATTTTAAATAATTTTATTTTAGCTTTTTGTTTGTTTGTTGTAAACCACCCAGAGACGTGGGTTTGGGGTGGTATACGACAGTATCTGTAATAACAACAACAATGACACTGGTAATAAAATTCAGCCATCCCAGGTCCTTGGGAAGAACTGGATAAAGCAAACCAGTCAATAACACCTGTCTGACTTTGTAAACAAGAAATAATAATAATAATTTACATGAAAATTGCTCAATTTGCATTTACTAGTGATTTTCATATCAGGTGGTATAAAATATGATAAATAAATGATCAATAAATATGATAAATAAAATTAGCAAGAGTGGTTGAGAGACATCGACCTCCGGGTTTGAATAAGAAACATAGGAAGCTGCTGTATACCGAGACAGACCATGGGCCCATCTAGCTCAGTATCGTCTACCCAGACTGGCAGCTGCATCTCCAAGGTTACAGCATACATCTCTCCCAGCCCTATCTGGAGATACCGGAGAGGGAATTTTGCACCTTCTGCATGCAAACATGCAGGTGATCTCCCCAGAGTGGCCCCATCCCCCAAAGGGGAATATCTTATGGCACTCACATGCAGTCTCCCATTCAAATGCAAACTGGTGTGGACCCTGCTTAGCAAGAAGGACAAGTCATGCTTGCTGCCACAAGACCAGCTCTCCTCCAACTGAACTTCCAACTCATTCTTTTACTCAGCCATGAGACTTCCTGAGTAGCCTTGGTTTAAGCACTCCCTGAGCATAGCATCCTACTTCACAGGGCTGTTGTTAGGAGAAAAAAAATGGATGACCTCCATAGTCAGATGGCTCTATAGTGAGTGCTGTTTGCAGGCTTTGCCAGGATAGAAGTGTACCAGATGTTTTAAACGGATATCCTGTGGTCTTCTCCTGCCCTGTTCTCTTGCCTCTTCAAGGAGCATCCAACGCAGCCTCATGCCCGATTAGCATTTTCTGCTCAACTGTCATTTCCTCCTAAGCTTGGTCTACACAATGCTCTTCCACAGAGGAATTTGTCAGGCTGAGAGTGAATTATTTTTAAGTGTTTACAGATGCATGCCTCTATTTAGCTTGTCACGGCATTCTCCACCTGGGAGATAAATAGGCAGAAATTAGAAGCAGATGTGGGGAGGGGGGGAGCAAATATATTAATATATCATGTTGCCACGGGGAGGTGGGTTTATAAGGCCTGTTGAGACAGATTGTCATAGACAGCCCCTGGGTAAACAGATTCACTTCTCTTCCCCCCCACCCCCACGCACTGACAAGCCACAGGAGGATTCTGCCGTGTCTTTGAGCACAGCTGGAAAAGGGAACCCAAACAGCTGGGTGTTAGCATGGCTGTGTTGACTCCTCCATAATGAGAGGACAAACTGGAGGACATTAATTGGGTGGGTGGGAGGAGCTGTATCTGCTTTGAAGTCAGATCACATGTGCTATGCTGCCGGCATATCGAAAGCCAGATAACGAATGAAGAAAATGGGAGGGAAATGCCTGCTTGGCCAGGAGGCAGGGAGGACTCCCAGGGGTAGTAAGGGGTAGTGGGTGCTACCCCCAAATATTCTCCGCTCTGCTTTTCACTCCTCCATCCACCCAATTGGAGCTTTATAGCAAATGGTCCGTCAATTCAGTCATAATACTGTATGTGTTGTTCCTATAGCTCACATTGATTATTTTTTTTAAAGGCCTCCATTGTTTAAAGAAGCCTCATCCACTCACTCACTCTTCCCCAGAACAAGCATTAGAAGCCAGTGTGGCCAGGTAGTTGGGAGACTCCTCCATTCTCCCAGCAGCCAGGGCAACCCTTTTGCTCCCTTCCTGGCCCGGAATTATAATTATTTCTTGTATACACAGTCAGACAGGTGTTATTGACTGGTTTGTTTTATCCAGACATCGAGTCCTTCCCAAGAACCTGGGATGCCAGAATTTTATTGTCAGTGTTGTTGCTGTTGTTATAGATATCGCCGCAGAATATAGGCTGTTCCCAGTAAAGCTGCTTTTTGTAATTGGCTGATGGTGATTTCTGTGGCCCCTATGGTGTTGAGGTGCTCTTCAAGGTCTTTTGGGATTCCACCTAGGGTGCCAATTACCACTGGGATTATTTTGGTCTTTTTCTGCCGCAGCCTTTCAATTTCAATTTGTAGATCTTTGTATTTTGTGCTTTTCCTATTTCTTTTTCTTCAATTCTGCTATCCTCTGGTATTGCTATGTCGATTATTTCGACTTGTTTTTCTTTCTTCTTGACTACAGTTATATCTGGTGTATTGTGTGGCAGATGTTTGTCTGTTTGTAGTCGGAAGTCCCATAATATTTTTACATCTTCATTTTCTTCAACTTTTTCAATTTGATGGTCCTACCAATTTTTGGCTACAGGTAGCTTGTATTTTTTGCAGATGTTCCAGTGTATCATCTCTGCTACCTTGTCATGCCTTTGTTTGTAGTCAGTCTGTGCGATCTTTTTACAACAGCTGATTAGGTGGTCCACTGTTTCATCTGCTTCTTTACAAAGGCGGCACTTGCTGTTTGTGGTGGATTTTTCTACTTTTGCTCTTATTGCATTTGTTCTTAGCGCCTGTTCTTGTGCAGCCAGTATTAAACCCTCTGTTTCTTTCTTCAAGTTGCCATTCTTAAGCCATTGCCAGGTCTTGGTGATGTCTGATTTTCCACTTATATTGTGCAAATATTGACCATGCAGGGGCTTATTTTTCCATTTTTCTGCTCGGTTCTTGACTTGTTCTTTCTTGTAGGCCTGCTTTCTTTCATTGGTGTTGAATAGTTTCGCATTATTGACCATTTGAAGTGCATCTTCTTCACTGTCCTTGATATATTCTTCAAGGCCTCTTTTCTCCTCCTCTACTGTTTGATGGACTTGCAGCATTCCTCTTCCACCTGAGCTGCGAGGGAGGTAGAGTCTATCGACATCACTGCGGGGGTGCAGAGCATGATTGATGGTCATGATTTTCCTGGTCTTACGATCTAGCGTCTCTAGCTCTGCCTGGGTCCAGTCTATTATACCTGCAGTGTATCTGATAACAGGTATAGCCCAGGTGTTTATGGCTTGTATGATGTTCCCGCCATTGAGTTTGGACTTAAGGATTTTTCTAACTCTCCTGGTGTATTCACTTCCAGTTTTTCTTTTAACTTCAGTGTGTGCGATGTTATCAGCCTGGAGAATGCCCAAGTATTTGTAACATTCTTTCTCTCCCAGGTTCTTGATCTTGCTTCCATTGGGCAGTTCTATTCCTTCTGTTTTTCTTATTTTCCCTCTGTTCATTATTAATGCAGCACACTTGTCTAGTCCAAACTCCATTGCTATATCGCTACTGAATATACGGACAGTGTTTAGCAGTGATTCGATTTCTGGCTGGGACTTTCCAAACAACTTCAGATCGTCCATGTACAGCAGATGGTTGATTTTACTTGATGTTTTAGATGTTTGGTATCCGAGGCCTGTTTTGTACAGTATTTGTGAAAGTGGAGTCATGGCGATTAGAAACAACGGAGGGGATAGTGAGTCCCCTTGGAAAATGCCTCTTCTAATGCTAACCTGTCCAAGTGTCTCGCCATTGATTGTTAACTGTGTACTCCACCTGCTCATTGCTTTTTAAAAAATAAATATCTGAACGTTTTTGCTGACACCAGTTGTTTCTAAACATTTTAGTATCCATGTGTGAGGCAATGAATCAAAGGCTTTCTTGTAGTCAATCCATGCAACACTTAGATTGGTTTTTCTTCTCCTGCAATTTTCTAAAATCATTTTGTCAATTAGCAGCTGGTCTTTTGTGCCTCTGGTGTTCGGGCAATTTCCTTTCTGTTCAACTGGAAGCTGTTTGTTAGTTAATAAGTGTTGCATCACTTCATCTGCTATTATTCCAGTTAATAATTTGAACATGGTTGGGAGGCAGGTTATTGGTCTATAATTACTTGGAAGTGCACCTTTTGCTGGGTCTTTCATGATGAGATAAGCTTTCCCAGTTGTTAGCCATTTTTCAATATCACCTCCTTGCAAAATGTGATTGAACTATTTTGATAGTTGTTTATGAAGGCTTGTTAGGTGTTTAAGCCAAAAGCCAGACAGTTCATCGTCACCTGGCGCAGTCCAATTTTTAATTTTCTTTGCTGTTTCACTTATTAATTCTGGTGTTATTATTAGATCTTGCATTTGTTGGTTACATTTTTTGACCTCTTTCACCCAGCCTGCTTTTTTATTATAATCTATTGGATTGTTCCATTATTTCCCCCAGAATTGCACTGTTTCTTCTTTATTTGGTGTTTCTATATTTCTTGCAGTTTCTCCTTCTATGCTTTGGTAGAAACGTCTCTGATTCAACTGGAATTGGAGATTCTGCCTGTGTTGTGTAATTCTGGCTTCGTATGTGTAATATTATAATTATCTGTAACATTGTTATTATTATTATTATTCACATTTTATATCCCGCTCTTCCTCCAAGGAGCCCACTACATACTTAAGTTCCTCCTCACAACAACCCTGTGAATTAGGTTAGGCTGAGAGAGATGTGACTGGCCCAGAGTCACCCATCAAGTCTCCTGGCTGAATGGGGATTTGAACTCGGGTCTCCCCAGACCTTGTCCAGCACTCTAACCACTACACCACGCTTGCTCTTTCCAGGAATTGGGTTGGGTGTGTTGGGAATTCTCTCTGGTAAGAGAAACCCTTTTTTCATTATAGCAGAGTGCACAGAGGCACAACACAGCGGAATTTACTTAGGCATGCGTGTATGCTGAGAGTAAAGTAACTTGGAGCCAGTTCATAGTTTCAAATCAATATAAATGTTATTTATTAGAGAACTCCATTCTAGATAGGAAAGTGAGGAGATGGGATCTCTAATCTATCTATCTAGCTGGATACAGATGGATTCTGCATCTCTGCACATATGGTGCAGGGGAGAGGAGCTTGCATGTTGCAAGGTAGAAGGAAGAGAAGATAAGAGAAGAGGAAGGAAGTGGCTGGAAGGAAGTCCCTGAAATTAGCAATCTATATATCAAAGGGATAGTGTCAGAGCAGTAGAGAAGGAATGACCAATGTCTTGACCCTCTAGCCCTCTGTCTCACTAGTCTGTCCTCCTATGTCATTGAGACAAGAGACAGTGCGTAGTCCTTCACTTCCAACAAGCCAAGACCACATGTGCAGGGTCATTGTCCCTGCAGATTTCAGCTGGTCTGACCAACCTCTCTTCCCACTTCAGCCTTTGGTTTGGCCTGATCCAAAAAGGCCCAAAGGGGAATCTGGCCCATTTTCTGAATAAGTCTGAAACTGTCACACAAGCTTCATTAACTAGCTAGCAGCATTAATTACCTTATCTCTCGAAGTGTTTAATGTTTAGCAAAATCCTCGCTCCCCTAATGATGGTCTTTGCCACCCCTTTGCTCACCCCAAACAAATTGTTCTGGAGTTGCCCCTGTGACTCCATCTTGCAAGCTGACAGTCAGGGCCAGGTGAAAGCTACAGGCAGACCTTCCAAGATCCTGACCCATGTGGAGCATATGCTCTCCAACTCAGGGTTCCAGGGGTCAGCAGTTGAGGATGGGATACAGCAGGCAGAAGGTGCTCCTTGAGTGGCCAAAAGATCAGGCTTTATTTGTATTAGGTTTGGCCAGTCTTGGGTACCTAGGAAGCTGCCGTTGGTCCATCAAGCTCAGCACTGTCTGCTCTGACCGGCAGCAGCTCCCAGCCCTACCTGGAGATGGCAAGGATTGAACCTGGGACCTTCTGCATGCGAGCAGATGCTCTTCTACGGAGCAACAACCCCAGCCTTTAAGGGGAATATCTTACAGCAGACAGCACTCGCATCCCATCCAAATGTAAACCAAGGCAAACACTGCTTAGCAAAGTGAACAATTCCTGCTCGCTACCACACTATCAGCTTTGTGCCTCAAAAGCAGTAAATCGGATTGCCTGGCAGGGTGGCCAGAACCTCAGGGGCATACTCGTGAGTCAAATGGGCTGTAACCAAAAATTAGGCTTTAAAAAAGCCAAATCTGGCAACAGAGTTGCCTGGCTAATTATTATTATATTTTAAAGTTCTGAGAGAGGATGGCCGCTTTGTGGATTAGTGCACATTTTAATGGAACTGGAAATGATATCATTACAGGTAGGAAAAACACACACATTACAGGTAGGACTAATCAGTTATTTATTTATTTTTTATTTATTTTTACACTTCCATCCCGCTTTTCCTCCAAGGAGCTCAGAGCGGTGTACATGGTAATGTTTATCCTCACAAGAACCCTGTGAGGTAGGTTAGGCTGAGAGATACATGACTGGCCCAGAGCCACCCAATGAGTTTCATGGCTGAACGGGGATTCAAACCTGGGTCTTCCTGGCCCTAGTCCAACACCCTAACCACTACGCTATGCTGGCACAAGCTTGTTGCGCTCGTGCAAGGACATTTTGCACTTGCAGGGTGAGCTTGTGCTCCAGATGAGTGTTGTGCACAACCTGGGACATGCCTCCTGGTGCGATGTGGTCAGCAACTGTGCCGCTTGTTGAACAGCAAGTGTGCAAAAGCATATGCAGCTTGGAGCATTGTTGTGACTCCATGCAGCCTCGTGATCCTTCACCACAGCCTTAAGCTGGGAGTCAGCTACTCAATTTAAATCCTCCCTTTCCTTGTGCTTTCCCGTTGCCAAACAGAAGTGACCTGCTTTGGGCTAAGCTCCTGGCCTGTTAAGTCTGAAACAAAAGGATTATTCTTACTTTCCTCTTCAAAGGACCCGTTTCTTCTCCCATATGACTTGGCGTTGCCAATTAAGTCCCCCAAAGGAGTCGGCACTGTGAAAGTTATTGATTAGGGACTTAATTGCTTATCTCTAGCATCTCCTCCTCCTCTCCCAGTGAAATGAACTCAGAGGAAATACATCTAGTGAGAGAGACAGAGTGAGATGGATAAAACACAGGCCAACCGCTCCGTAGGGATCATGTTTAACAACTGTTTCCAACTGGAGCAAGCTTTGAGATCCTGCTGTCTCTTGTCCTTGTTGCCAATGAAGACGTGTTCTCTGATTGGCTGATACAGTTCTAAAGGGAACCACCTGCCGAAACCAATTGGATTGCGCCTTTGGATCAGCAGGAGAGCAATTCACACATTGTGTTTGGGCGCATTCAAATCATTGACAGCTGATTTCAGTATATAAAATATGGGGAGGGCACAGATTTCAGCAGCATTTCATCTTCGTGCACCATTTCTAGTGGTTGCGTGAAGCTACTCAGGCCCACAGTTGGCCTTGAACTGACAGATATTTGTTTGTTTGTAGATCATTAATTTTTTAGGCTGCCTTTCATTAAAACAATCTCGAGACGGTTTACAAAACATTTAAAACAATATAACAGTTGCACAATAAAAAAATTAAATTGGGAATTAAAATCAAAGATCGAATTAAGAGTTTAAAGAACATGCACAATATAACCATAAAATACACAGCACTCATATAAAAGCCTGAGTAAAAAGCCAAGTTTTCACTGGCTTTCTGAAAACTTGATGGAGATTGAGGAGCATTCCAAAGTCTGGGGGCAATAACTGAGAAGGCCCTGTCCAATGTGCATGAAAGGCGAGCCTCCCTCATTGTCAGCACACAGAGCAGAGCCCCCTCTCACGACTTCGTCAGGCGGGCAGAAACCCTTGGGATTACATCCTCAGGGGATGGAGTTGCTCTGGGAAGAGCAGAAGGTTCCAAGTTCCCTCCCTGGCAGCATCTCCAAGAGAGGGCTGAGAGAGACTCCTGCCTGCAACCTTGGAGAAGCCGCTGCCAGTCTGGGTAGGCAACACTGAGCTAGATGGACCAATGGTCTGACTCAGTTTATGGCAGCTCCCTCTATTCCAATGTTCCTCCCCGGCTCCTGGTGCTGACTCTGTGGCTTAGTGAATGATGTTGGAGAATGCAAAGCCACTATTCTCTTCTCCTTTTCAGTTGCTCAGTCTTTTATTTATTTATTTATTTAACATATTTCTATACCACCCAAACTCACGTCTCTGGGCGGTTTCTTGGCCCTTCCTCTTCTTGACCCAGACTCTTCTTCTTAATCTCACTCCTTCTCAAGATCTCCTCCTTTTCCATCACAAAGTGTCTCCCTCAGAATTCTCTCTCACACAGACGTTTCCTTACCACAACCTACCAGGGCTGAAAGTAATTCATTGCACTCCCCATCCAGCAGAGGGTTACATACACTCAGGGTTACTTTACCACCTAGCTGTGGGCAATGAAGAAGGATAACAAGCCACACCAGGGGTTCCCAATCTGTGTTCCTCCAGATGTTGCTGAACTCCAACTCCCATCATTCCCAGCCACAATAAATGGTCAACCAGTTGGAAGATCACAAGTTGGGAACCCCTGAGGCACACCAGCCGAAAATGTTTTGCACCAAGGGGCCAAAGTGGGTAGGGATGTGCAGTTTGGTTTGGATTCGAACTGGTTTGCCTCCGAATTGGTTCGGATTCGGAGGTTCGGGTCCGAACCGAATTCAGGCTGGTTCGGATCCGAACCGGTTCGGAAAATCCGAACCGGTTTGGATGTCCCATTGCCTTCAATTGACTGTCCAGAGTGTTATTTTTAAGTTTCAAGTGTGTCCTCTATTTTGTGGCTCCTTCCTGAAACTTTTGCTCCTGGCATCCATTTTGTGAGGCTATTTTCAGGCATTGCATTGGCTGCGCTATTGATCCTTTGATTGGCCAGAATGAGTCCTTTGCTCTGGTAGGCTGCTTGAATGTTGTACTGCTGAGAGCTGGCACCCTGTTGGCCGTGGGGGGAGTGCAAAGGTGGGGGCTCCCAAAGGAGGGAATTTCAAACCTATATAAACCCAAGCCTCTTGCCTAGAAACTTCTCTTTGGCTGCAGTTGTGGGATCATCTGAGACCCTTGCTTGCTCCTTTGCTGCTGGTGTCTGACTGTGAGTCCCTGACTGTGTCCTGTGTCTCTCTCTGTGTTGTTGTTGTGTGCCACCTTCTTTAATCTTTTGTCCACCTGCCCTCTGTGACTCTCTGTGTGTGTCTGTCTCTGTCTGTCTTTTCTCTATACTTACTTTACTTTTTTCTTAAGTTTCCCCAAATTTCCCTGTTGTTTTTCTTTGTCTGTCCTGCTTTCCTCCCCCTCCCCCTTTCCCTTCTCATTCCTCCTCCTTGGGCCTACCCTCCCCTACTCCCACCCACTGCATTCATTGTTTTAAAAGTTCAATTTATTATTGCTCTTTGTGCCTTCTGCCTTGTTTTTGTTCAACTTTTTGATTTTCATTGTCCATTGGTTTCATTTATATATTGCTGCTGCTTTGCTTTAATTGTTAACTTGTACTTGTACTTTGCATTTTGTTGCTGCTGCCTGCCTGAGTTGGTCCCCCCCCCCCCGAGAGGATTCTGTTGTTATTATAGACCAATTTTTGTTGTGATTGTCCCATATAATCTATTTTGGTTCTCTTTTGGTGGTTGGTTGTGTGCTCTTCCCCACCTGAGACTTGCCCAATTTGCTTTTGCTTGATTCTTTCCGATTGGTTTTCATTCTGTGTTCAACTAGTTTTGCATTTGTTGATTGATTTGAATTGAGATTATTATTGTTCCTTGTCTGTGTGGCCCCCCTGCTCCTAACTTGCCCCTCCCATCCAGAGACCCAACCAAACCCACACCACCCAGCCCAGTTTCTCCCCCCTCCCATCAAGCCTTCTCCCCATCGCTGCTGCCCGCCCGAGTTCAGTTTTGTTTGTGCAGACCTGCTTTGCAGTCCATATTATTATTTCAGCAATTGTTTCATTGTCTCTGTTTGCTGCTTCTTAGTGGGCCTTTTGCTTGGTTCCCCCTCCCCCACCCCCGAGATTCTGCTGGTTTATTATCATTCATTGGTTTAGAATTGGGTTTTAAACTTTTTGGCTTGTGTTTGTCCCTCTTCCCCCCGATTGATATATTGATTAATTTGCCCCCCTCCTCCTCCCTGCCTGCTCCCCCCACCCTCTCCCCTCCGAGACTCCACACCCAGCCCAGTTTCTCCCCCCCCCGCGTCCAGCCTTCTCCCCATTCCTGCTGCCCGCCCGAGTTGTTCTACTTTCTCATTTGCTGTTTGTTGCCCCCTCCCCTTCCCCCCAACACCTCCTTGCCACACACTAA
The DNA here is from genome assembly GCF_027244095.1 of Hemicordylus capensis. Lineage (NCBI taxonomy): Eukaryota > Metazoa > Chordata > Lepidosauria > Squamata > Cordylidae > Hemicordylus > Hemicordylus capensis. The sequence continues at coordinate 36,424,276 of NC_069663.1, forward strand.
CCCTAACCCAACCCACACACCCTCTGGTCCCACCACCTCTTTTTGCCCCTGACTCCCTCTACATACCCCAGAGACCACTCGCCACACACTAACCCTAACCCAACCCACACACCCTCTGGTCCCACCACCTCTTCTTGCCCCTGACTCCCTCTACATACCCCAGAGACCCCTCGCCACACATTAACCCTAACCCAACCCACACACCCTCTGGTCCCACCACCTCTTCTTGCCCCTGACTCCCTCTACATACCCCAGAAACCCCTTGCCAAACACTCCACCCCCCAACCAACACACCCTCTGGTCCCACCTCTTGGGACTGCTGCTGCTGTCCTCCCCTCACACCTGAATCCCCCCTCCCTGCTGCGCTCCTCCTCTCTTCCTTCTCTCTCTCTCTCTCTCTCTCTCTCTCTCTCTCTCTCTCTCTCTCTCTTCTCTCTTTCTCTTTGTCTCCCCCCCTCCCCTTCACTTCTTCCACTTCCTCCCACAGCTGCAGCCACACAGTAGCCTACCTCCGACCTCACCTGGAGGCTGCCATCAGTTTTTTTTCTTTTGAAAGTTTTTTGTTGATTTCATTTGTCTCTGCTTGGGGGTGAGTTGAGCGACACAAATAGTGTTGTCTCCTCACTTCTGCCCCTCCATCGTTGACCTACCGCAGTTGCCTGTGCCTCGTGTGGCCGCCGTGTTGTGTCCCAGCCCAGGGGTGGCTGGCTGGCAGCAGCGCATCCGTGACCAGCAGTGAGCGGCAGGAGAAGGACCAGAAGAAGAGGGGTTAGTGCGTGTGCAATTGTGCACCTTTTGTTGCCCCCTTTCTCTCCCTAGTTGGCGGTTTTAAATAGGGACACCCCTATTTTGAAATGCATTTGGGTTGTGTGGGGGGAGGGACCCTTGGAGATGTACTGTTGTGACTTGTGTCTTGCTTGATGAAGATATTGCTGCTGTGTGTTGTTGCATTGTATGCAGGTGAGGTGGCTTTTTAACAGGTTACCCAACACACCACCACACCATCCCCAGGTCATTATGTTTGGAAGATATCTATGATGATGTTCATGCTGCCAAGTGTTTGCTGCCTGCTTGCTTGCCTTGGGCGGCAGACAGAGTGCGTGGGTGGGCTCTCTCTCTCTGTAAAAGTGAAGTGCAATTTGGGTTTTGTGTCAGTGAAAGTTCCTATATGCTGGCTCTGCTTATCATCATCAGTTCGCCAAAGAAGGGTTTCCTTCCTGGGGTCATTCTAGTAATCTTTGAAAGATATATGATGATGATGTTCCATCCATGCTGCCATCAAGTGTTTGCTGCTGCTTGCTTGCCATGGGCACACTGGAGAGTCAGAGGGTGGTTTCTGTGAAAGTGCGACTGGGTTCTGGTTTTGGTTGTGTGAAATTTAAAGTCATTAAACAGGCTGCATTCATTGCAAGGTTGATGCTCCCCGCACAGCATTACTTGTAAACCACCCACCAAAACCATACCACACTGTGTTTCAGTTCACTAAATAAGGGTTTCCTCCTCTGATCTGCAGGTTCCCAAGCTTTGACTGCGTCCCTCCCCCCCAGTAGGTGCTGTGCCCTCCCCCCATCTATTCTCCCCCAAAATAATAAAAAGACTTGCCACCCACACCACAACTACTCCACCCAACAGCCTGTGCCACCCACACCAGAGGTCCACCCTTTAATCCCCAATTTTTTTAAAAAAAACTCCCAGACCCATCTTCCCCCAATTGGCTTGACACCCAAATTTTAAAAGGTCACCCTCCCCCTCACTTCAATTGGCTTCCCCCACCATATCAAAAAGTCTTCCTTTCCCCCCTAATTGGCTTACTTTTTCAAAACAGACTTCGCCCCCCCGCCAGCTCCAAATCAATTGGGTTTTTTTTGCCCCTTCTTCCAACCCCCTCCAAATTATTTTTTTGCCCCTTTCTGGCCTTACTCTTAAAGTCTCCCTCCTCCTAGACAACAACTAGAATGTCTGAGCAACGTGAGTGCCGTGTGCCGGCCAGGCCTCGCGCTAGGTTGCCAGGCAGAGGATGTGGGAGAGGCCAGGTGCGGGGTGCGCCTGCGGTGCGGAGAGGGAGAGGACGTGGGGAGCCTGTGGATACCCCGCTCCTCCCCATTGGATAAATCTTCGCCCCGGCTCTGAGTTTGGTGCACAGGATTAATTTCCCCCCGCCTGCTGCCGGCAATCGCGGCGAAGGCAGAGGCATTAGGGCTGTGGCGGGTCCCTCCTCAGCAGCACCAGGTGCTGCTGAGGTACCGCCAATTGTTGTGGTGGAGGAGACTGAGGATGTGGAAGAGCAGGTAGAGGGCGGTGAGGACCATGCAGCCAGGTTCTTCCTCCCTCTGGGGCCCCTTCCCCCTATCCTTTCGCTGCTCAGTGGGGCCCCTCCTTGTGAAGCCCGACACTCTGGTGGGGAGCGGTCTGGCGAGGTGGTGGAGGAGAGGCCTGCCTCTCCTCTGCCAGTGGAGCCGGGCCCTTCCTCTGGTGTGGAGGGCGGAAGGGGTGGGTTGGGTGGCAGCAGTAGGCAGGCAGCGGCAGCCCCCCCCCCCAGGCCTGCAGCCACCCTGCGAGAAACGGCCTAGGATGGCGCCCAGGGCACAGGAGGCCAAGGGCAGTGGTGTGTGGGTGCATTTTGAGGTCCCTCAAGATGCCCCATCCCACACCCGCTGTGTCCACTGCAGGATGCAGGTCAGCCGTGGAATGAACCCTGGGCACCTGGGTACGATGCCCATGTGGAGACACATAGAGCGTCACCACCCAGGTCTCGGGACAGGCTGGCAGCGCTAGTGCACCTTGTGCATCTGCCACTAGGGCGGACAGCGGCAGTGTGCCAGCCAAAAGGCAGGCTACACTGCCAGCCCAGCGGTGGACGCAGTTGTCGGGCAGCCAGCGTACTGTTTGTGTGGACCATCATCACCTCACCCGCCTCATAGGGGAGATGATTTCCACCGATGACCAGCCGTTTCAGGTGGTCAAGAACTCTGGCTTCCGCCAGATACTCCAGTACCTGGTGCCTGAATACGTCATCCCCTCAAGGACCACGTTCAGCCGGAACGTGGTCCCCTCCCTGTACCGCCAGTGCAGGGAGCTCGTGTCGGCCGGGCTGCGTGCGGCTCCGGTGGGCACCAGCGTGCATTTCATGACTGATCTCTGGACCAGTGTCAGTGGGATGCACGCTGCTTTCCTGGCCCTCACTGCCCACTGGTGGGGACCGGAGAGTGAGGGGACCTCCTCGGGCGATGCTTCCGGGTCTGTTGCAGCTCCTGCTGCACTACGGCACAGGTGGGCCGTTCTGCACGTGGAGACTATAGACATGAGGCACACTGGGGAGGAGGTGGCGGCTGTACTCGACCGCCAGATAGAGGAGTGGATTGGCGGGTGTCCACACCTCTCCCGCGGCTTCATTGTCACAGACAATGGAGCCAACGTTACCGCCGCCGTCGAGACATTCATGGGCTGTGTGAACATACGGTGTATGGCACACATGCTCCATCTGACCGTCAGGGATGCCCTCGGCCTTAAGGAGCTGAAGGTGTCCCAGGAGAAGGGCCGCCCCCTCCTAGGTGCTGTTGCTGCCACGGCCACGCTTGTCGAGAAGTCTCGCAAGCTGGCTGCCCACTTCCACCGCAGCGAGAAGTCCAGGAGACTGCTTCGCCAGAAGCAGGATGACCTTGGGCTTCCTCACCATCTCATCCCTACGGATGTTGAGACGCCTTCCACCTTCCTCCTGTTCCAGCACCTGTTGGAGCAGGAGAGAGCCCTTGTCGCCCTGGTGAGAGAGGAGTCCTTGGACGTCTGCGACCTCTCGAAAGCAGAGTGGAAGCAGATGTCCGAGGCGGTGTCAGCACTCCAGCCCTTCCAATTTGCCATGAAGGGCTTGTGTGGCGACACCACTCCCTTGAGCCAGGCGCTGCCCACAGCTCTGGGTTTGGAGAAGCTGATGGGCAAACTCCAGATTTCTCTGACCATGCCAGAGGGTTGTGCTCTGGCTGGGAGGCTGAAGTCTGGGGTTGACAGGCAGCTCGTTGGTGCGCTGGGAGACAGGGAGGAGTATGTCCTCACTTGTCTCTGTAACCCAGCCATCAAGGGCAATGCCGTGAGTGCCGATGAATTGCCCAGGTGGAGGGACATCCTGGTACAGAAGGTCAGGGAGGAGGAGGCCGCTAGGGCCCACAGAGACCAGGATGTTGGTAGTGGTGCGGGGTCAGCCCCCGCCACCCAACCGCACCCAGCAGCAGCGTGGGCGGCCAGCCGGCATCAGCTTCCCCTTCCCCTCCCTCTTCCCAGTCCAGCAGCATGGCATCCCAGGCAGCGCCATCGCAGCAGCCAGTTGCTCTCGCCGCGGAATCCGCCCAGTGGTTTCAGCGGGTCTGCTATGGCGCCTTGCCTGGTATGCAGGAGGCTCAACCTGCCAGGTCCCCCTCCAGTGCTGAGCAATGAGTTGCACAGTACTTGGAGGAGCCTGTGGAGGAAGACGGCATGGACTGCGCACAGTTCTGGTCGACCCACCACCAAGTCTGGCTGGACCTGGTGGTGGTTGCTGTGCGCCTCCTCTCCTGCCCCCCAACCAGTGTCCAGAGCGAGCGGGTGTTTTCACGTGCCGGGGACGTGGTGACACCGTTTCGCTCCCGCTTGGATGCTGGGCTGGTGGAGCAGCTGGTCTTCCTTAAGGTGAATCTCCCCCTGCTGGGCTACCCCAAGCTGGAGTTTGAGATGGGTGAGTGATTACCGTGGGTTGCCCCATGGTTAGTCACCTGCCTGGCTTGACCTCTGTGCTTATCCCTACCCTCCCCCCTTCCACCTCTAGCTGAGCTGACGTGACAGATGCTGAGCCGTGCCAGCCAGTCACAGCGTGTAGTGTGCCCACACAGAGATGCAGTGGTAGTAGTAGTTGTAGTGCTGCGACTGGCCAAACTTTTACAACACCCACACCCACCTAAAAAGAAACCCAGTGCTGACCAGCAGCAGCACAGGCCCTTATCTCTCCACCTGTCAGCATTTGGGGACCTGGCGTGGGCACGGCACACACCCCCAAAGTAGCACAGCCCTAATAGTACTAGACTCAGCTGCAGCGGCGGGCATACGTTCTAATGCAGTGTAAATATGTAAATACCAGTATGTAAATAAACATGTAAATAGTTTTTTCTTTAAAATCCCATGTCAAAATCAACCCTCAAAATTATTCAAAAGAAAAAAAATTGGTAACCAAGGGAGAACAAAATGAATGCTAGATGAATTGATTTTATTGAAAATGTTAACCAAAATCATGTGTGGGGGGGCTTGGTTTACATGGAAAAAATAATTTAATGATTTTTTTTAATGAAACGAATGAATTATCTTATGTTCATCTTGATTGTGGTCACTGTTGATGTTGGCTGATGGCGAAAAAACAAAAACCACCAGAACAGCAATGAACTGGCTGCCAACACAACATATTGATTGATAACTATGCAGGGGAAATTGGGTGTGTGTGTGTGTGTGTGGTGCGGGCTCTGTCTCTTCCTGTTGTGTGTCTGTCTGTCTGTGTGAATGGATGCCTAGCACTATCTGTGTGTGTGGATGCTTGCTGTGTAGTTTGTGCGCTGTCTTTTGTCTGTGCTGTGTGTGTAGTCTCTGTAGTGTCTACATGTTTTTTTCCTTCCCCCCTCCAAGACTCCCTCCCCCCATGCCTCCCTCCATCCCTCCCCTCCCCCCTTCCTCTTCATCACCCTCCATCCTCCCTTCCATGCCCACCTTACCTGCCCCCACCCCGGTCTGGCAATGATGAGAATGTGGTCTGACTCTTTCCCACCGAAGCACACATGTGATCACGTGTGTGCATAATATGTGGCGGCTGACCAACTCTGAGCCGGACCCTCCTCCCCCTTCAATCCCCTCTGCTGCTACATCCCTCTCCCCCTCCCCCCTTCCCTCCCTCCCTCCCTCCTAGCTAGCTGCGCGCACACACACACACACAACACCTGGTGGCAAACACCAGCACTCACACTGGTGCCACCACTGTGCCTTGGGCCTCTCTGTGTCTTTGAGCACATATGTGGTGGACCAGAGAACCATTTCTTTTCAAGTAAGGCAAAAGGCATGCACTCTCACTGCGCACACACGAAGGAGAGGTGAGACAACAACTACTAGAACCAGCAGCAGCAGGTGAGTGTTGTGTTGTGTTGCTTGCCAATGCCATTGCTATGCTCCATGCTCAGTCTGCTGAAACTAAACTAACTATCATCCTCGCACGCAGCTCAGCTCAGCTGCACTCAATGCACTCACTACTAGACACTACAGCTGGTGGTAGAAGATGTCTTGGATTCTAACTTTCAAATCTGTGCTAGGATTGTCTCGCCTCCTCCTGCCTGCCTGTAATTGTGCCCTCTCCCCTTGCAGTTGCGTGTCGTGACAGGTTGGTGTGCATGCGCCGTCTACTTAGTTCTCCTCTTGTTGGCTTGGTTAGCTTGCTAGGCACTGACTGGCAGCAGCTGTTGGCTGTGTGCTATGCTCAGGCTGTGGTGTGTGTGACTGGCAATGTTGGGATAGCAACACTGGTTGTGGTGGTGGTAGCAGTACTAGTAGTACTACTAGTAGTAGTAGTTGTTGTTGCTGGCTGGGTTGGCCTGTGCTGACTCTGCACGCTTGGTCTGGTTTGGCTCGGTCCCCCTGGCCTGCCTGGACGCGGATGTAGGGTGTGCGTGCATCATCCATGGGGAGGAGGAGCAGCAGAAGAGCAGGTTGGCTGGCTTCTGTCTGTCTGTGGTGGCCTCAGTGGCAGGCACTGAGTGAGGCGGTGGCTTCTTTGGGCATCACATCACCCATTATGCAGAGCAGCAGGTCTGCTGCTCTGCTCCGCCTCCTGCTTCTTCTCTGTCTGTGTGCTGCTGTGCTGCTGGCAGGCAGCAGCAGCAGTGGCCTTTTTGTTAGATCAGAGAATGGTGTTGTCTCTCTGAGTGTCATCTTAGTTGCTTGGGTAGGTGGTAGGTAGGTATTAAGGTGCACTGACTGGGTGTTACATGTAGGGCGCCCAGAGAGAGAGGGGCAAAGAAGCTGAGTTGGCAATAGATGGGTGCCCCTAGTATTGTTGGTGGGTTTCTTGAAGAGAGAAAAAAAATCCCATTGGCTAGAATGGGGATTTGGGGCAGCCCCGTACCCACCTCTGTGGGGTGGCAGCACCCCCAAAGTGGGTCCATGGCCATGGCAAAAATGGCCTCAGTCCCTCCCGGCAATCCCCGGATAGAGAGGAGTGATGGTTTTTTTAATTAGGATTTCCTAAGGCATTAAATAACTGCCTCTCTCAGAGCTATGCTGGCTTTACCTTTCACCCACTGACACACATTCTATTCTTACAATTAGATATTATTTAATGCCTTAGAAAATCTTAATTAAAAAAACCATCACTCCTATCTCTCCGGGGATAGCCGGGAGGGACTGCGGCCATTTTTGCCATGGCCATGGACCCACTTTTGGGGTGCAGCCACCCCACAGAGGTGGGTACGGGGCTGCCCCAAATCCCCATTCTTGCCAATGGGAAAAATTTTATTTTCAAAAATTCACCAATAATACTAGGAGCAACCAATTGCCTTGGGATTCTTGGGTTGGGGGACACCCATGGGTGCCTACCACCCACCCCAGCTTCTTGCCCCTAAGTGCTCTAGATAGGGAGTTATGGGCAAAATTTTAATTTTTTTAAAAAAATTGTAAAAATCAGAGGAAGGTCCAATCGACTTGAGGTTTGGGTGGTAGGTGGAACACAAGGTCAGCTTTAATGCCAGCTACTTTTTGAGATCTGAACTGAACCAGGGGGTGGTTCGGACAAAACCAAAACCGAACCACCCCCTCCCGGTTCGGACCCGGTTCAGATCCGAACCGAACAGGGCGAACCGGTTTTATGCACATCCCTAAAAGTGGGTCTCTCTGACTCTGACGAAAACCTCCAAAAAGAGTGCTCACTGGTCTAAGCAGGCAGGGAATTGCAGTGTGCAAAACCGGTTCAAATTGAACCTGGTTCGATTCGAACATGTCTGGTTTGAATTGCATGAATTTGGTTCAAATTGTGTGAATTTGGTTCAAATTCAAACCAAACCACCGCTGGCAGCTCCATGCACACTCCTGCTAGGGATCTCCTCAAATCACCTTCACAAGAACTGCCTCAGTCAGCTACTGGGTAGGGTTTTTTGGCTTCATTAAATAATAATAATAATAATGAATCAGAAACGCAGGGTCACATCACAGTAGAATTCACAAGCCATTAAATCCAGAGTTCAGCTGCCATGGATTCTTCACATTATCTAGAAACTGACACCGGATTGAAAGGGCCAGGAACAGTTTCCAGGCTCTTCCTTTGCTGTGAATCACCCCTCTCAACTCCAAATTGAAAAGTACAACATGAGAAACACAATGAAGCACTTCGTTGCAACTGAGACGGGAATTCTCGCCAACTTGGCTCCCCTTGCCCAGGCTCGCAACAGTAATAAAGATCTTCAAGGTCTTGTCTCTCCATTAACAGTGGGTTATTTTTCTGCAGGCTCCATCAGTGAAGAACGAAAAGCTGTGTCAACCACTTAAAATAGCCTGTATCATTAAATAAAAGAGATGCCTCTTCTAGCTTCCATTCTCCCAAGCTGTAAAACTGCTCCAGATATGCCCTCTAACCCTTCCTCCTGCTTCTCTACTTTGCCTCATCCCTTTGAATCTCATGTCCTGCCTGACCATTCTTTTCCCACGCCTATTTGCTTCCACTCTGGTCTTGTTTTCCCTTTCATAGAGAAGCACAGTGATGAGCTTCATGGCTAGGGTCACCAGCAATGTCTACTGTTTTCTGGTATGAAAGTGAAAATCATTGGCCAGATTTTGTTGTTGGAGATGTGTAGGAGAGAAGAGTTGGTCTTGTGGTAGCAAGCATGACTTGTCCCCATAGCTAAGCAGGGTCTGCCCTGGTTGCATATGAATGGGAGACTTGATGTGTGTGAGCACTATAAGATATTCCCCTCAGGGGATGGAGCCGCTCTGGGAAGAGCAGAAGGTTTCAAGTTCCCTCCCTGGCAGCATCTCCAAGATAGGGCTGAGAGAGAGTCCTGCCTGCAACCTTGGAGAAGCCGCTGCCAGTCTGTGAAGACAATACTGAGCTAGATAGGCCAATGGTCTGACTCAGTATATGGCAGTTTCCTATGTTACAAATATGTGCAGCAAAGTTGCAGGTGCTTTCATAAGAGAAGAGGAAAAACAGGAGCCCAGTAGTACAGGCTGTTGCATTATGAATCCAGCTGCTTACGTGATGGACAACATTAGGTGTGTGCTCACAACCCGCCCAACGACCTCTGACCTGACACTGGGAGATTTGTGCAGCATGCACCCTCCTGATTTTTATCGTAGGAACCTGGAAATGTTGCAGCAATAGTGGGTAGGCACCACACTGGGATTGGAATTAGGAACACAGAAGCTGCCTTATAGCGAGTAAGATCACTGGTCCCTCTGGCTCAGTATTGCCTACACAGGCTGGCAGCAGCTTCTTCGAGGTCACAGGCAGGAGTCTCTCCCAGCTCTATCTGGAGATGCCAGGGAAGGAACTTGGAACCTTCTACAAACAAGCATACAAGTGCTCTTCCCAGAGCAGCCCTATCCCCTAAGGGGAATATCTTACAGTGCTCATGCATGCAGTCTCCCATTCAAATGCAGACCAGGGCAGACTCTGCTTAGCAAATGGGACAAGTCATGCTTGCCACCACAAGATCATCTCTCCTCCTTGTAAATGAATGCCAAGAAATACCCACTGGAGTGCACTGGTTCCTCCCCAGTGGCCATAAGAAAGCACAGAATTTCTGAATGGCCATTGGCCATTTGGAAATTCAATGCATTCCATGGCCATTTGATCCATCTAGCTCAGTATTGTCTACCCAGACTGGCAGCGGCTTCTCCAAGGCTGCAGGCAGGACTCTCTCTCAGCCCTCTCTTGGAGATGCTGCCAGGGAGGGAACTTGAGACCTTCTGCTCTTCCCAGAGGGGCTCCATCCCCTAGTGATGTGCATGGTCCGGAGCAGTCCGGACCAGCACCAAAGGGGAGCCTATCTTTTAGGGCGGGGAGGGCTTGTTTACCCCTCCCACGCCTCTTTGCCCCCGCCAGTGACCGTAATCTACTGTAAAATTGGGGCGCTGGAAACCAGCCGCCCCAGCCGCCGCCGCTTCCGCCGCGCCCCCCGCCCCCCCCCCGCGAGCAGATTAGAGAAAAAAAGGCTGAGAGCAGCAGGTCAACCCTCAGAGGTGCCTGCTGGCAGTGCGGACAGGGCAGGGCTGTGGAATCTGCCACTTTGGGTTAAATGCCACTGCACTCACGCCCGGCGGGGGGGAGTCTGCTTTTGCCTCTTGTTACAATCCATGGAGCGTTGCGCATAGACAGACAGAAATTCTGCTCATACAAATGTGAAATCATGTTGACATCGCCTCACACTTGGGCAAGAGACACATATACGCACGTGTCAATATGTGAGACAGTGCCTTGCTCCATTGCAATCAGATGTCAATGTACAGAATCACACTGTCTTTCACGGAGTTTGGCGTCCTTGACAACTACATAGAGTCCCCTGGCTTCAGTTCTGGGCGAACCATGTCAAGCATTGAGTTTTATTGTTTTTTTCCTGAGGTCATTGTCACAGCCTTTGAATCGCTTCCCTCCCATCCTCTTCCAACAAAGCTCATGAATAAAGAAGCCTTCTCCCCATGGGGCTACGTGGAGTTAAGTCATCAGAACTAAGGTCAACTGGTCATGGACATCACTGATGCTTCGTGGACTGCAGACAATAACCTAAACACATTATACTGCTCTGGAGCTTGGATTCCTCTGAATGCAGGTATAAAGGCAAGCACAAAATGCAAACACCCTCATCCATATCTAGACGCACTTTTAAAAAAGTTATTTACCCATTAATAGTTGAGCCAGAATGTTGATGGGGATGTGGATTTGAATGTGTGCCATGTGGAACATAAGAACAGCCCAGCTGGACCATGCCCAAGGCCCATCTAGTCCAGCATCTTGTCTCACACAGTGGCCCACCACATGCCTCTGAGAAGCCCACAGGCAAGAGGTGAGGGCATGCCCTCTCTCCTGCTGTTGCTCCCCTGCAACTGGTATTTAGAGGCATCATGCCTCTGAGGCTGTAGGTGGCTATTGACCAATTTGGTGGCCAATAGCCACTAGAATAGTAGCCATTCATAGACCTGGCCTCCATGAATCTGTCTAAGCCCCTTTTAAAGCCATCCAGGCTGGTTGCTGTCGCAAGATGTGGCAGCCACCATCTCTGCCAAGATGATGATTATCTCCCCCATCTTGTGGCAGATAATTCCATAGATTAACTATGTGCTGTGTGGTAGAAAGCAGGGAGAATGATTGTGTGTCTGGCAGCAGCTGGGTAGGATGGCTTTTCTTCCTACCTCAGTAAAAAGCTGGGGATGGAATCTGGATAGGGCTTATTCATCCTACCCAGCTGCCATTCCACACACAGCCATTCTCCCTGCCTCCTACCTTAATGTTTGTTGGAAGCACATGATTGAAAATCGGGAGTGCATCCGGCCCTCCTACCCTGGTTGGGCATTTCTACCCTGCCGGTGGTCATGTGAACAAGCCACGCTAGGATAACACAGGGATCTGATTTACACTCATGCCAAACTGGAATGGGCACCTCCTTAGCTGCACTAAAAAGCCCCCCCCCCCCCCTGCCCGACTGAAATGTGGCTCCCTCTTCCAGCAATTTTTCAGCTATAATTGCAGAAAGGCTGAGAACAGTTTTTAGAGTGATCCCTGATTGGTTAGGATCACCCTGTGAGGAGTGCAGGAGACTCTACCCTCAATCTGTGTAGCACCTACCCATAGCAGTGTCTGCACTGAATCTGATTGGCTACATCTGATGGGCATTGTGATGTCATAATGTTTCATGCCTAGTTCCTGACTGGCTAGGAAGATTTGAGAAAGAATGAAACAGAGAAGTTTGGCCACTGACGCTGAAGCAGGGCAAGGAAACAGGAGGAAAAGATGGCTGCAAGTCGTTGCAAGAAAAGAATGAGGATCAAGGGGGGGTTTCGAGGGGGAAAGGTAGCTCCACAAATTGCTGTTTTCAAGGACAACATTCAGCTACACACACATTGACAGCCACAGTTCCCAGTCCAGCAAGAGATGTAGGCAAATCATTTAGCTGGACTGAGGTGCAAAAGAAGAGAAAGGAGGGGAGGCCGGTGAAGTTGCATGTGGGGAAACCCCATCCGTGCTGAGGAGCAGGCCAGTGGCAGGGACCGACCGTGGCAAGGGACTACTGGGGGTATCGCCTAACTCTGCCTTGGGGCCTGCTGTGGTCCCCGCCACCCAAAAGAGGCACAGTCAGCCTGGGGAGGAGACTCGCAGGGTACTCCTGATAGCCGGCGTCCTTTCTCATGGGCCTGGGAAGCCTCTCGTGAGATTTCAGGGAGCTCTCGCGAGATCTTGGCGTGAGATCTTGGCCAGGCTTGGGATCTGGCAAGAGCAGCTGCGACTGCTGGGGGCTATATGAAGAGCTGGCTGATTATGAGAGGCCAGTAGAGGGAGAGGACACAGCAGCAACAGCCCGGTGACCCTGACGGCATGGCCCTGGGAAAAGGGCAGCCACCAAAGGGTCCCGTGAAGTGAACAGACCCTCAAAACATGGGGCCAGAGCCGCAGCGAGCTATGAGGCCATCTAAATCTTCATTGAACGCTTCCAGTGACACTGGTACAGCAACCCATTTCTGGGCCCGGCTGGAGGGAGTGCCACATCGCGTGTTAGAGATTCATATGTCAATTGAGGCTGTTTGGGAGCTGTGCATGCTCCCAGTTTTCAGCTGTGTGGAACATAGGAAGCTGCCCTATACTGAGTCAGAACCTTGGTCCGTCTAGCTCAGTATTGTCTTCACAGACTGGCAGCGGCTTCTCCAAGGTTGCAGGCAGGATTCTCTCTCAGCCCTATCTTGGAGATGCCGTCAGGGAGGGAACTTGGAACATAGATGCTCTTCCCAGAGCAGCCCCATCCCCTGAGGGGAAGATCTTGCATTGCTCACACGTCAAGTCTCCCTTTCATATGCAACCAGGGTGGACCCTGCTTAGCTATGGGGACAAGTCATGCTTGCTGCCACAAGACCAGCTCTCCGGTGGGTTTGTGTGGGAGCAAACAACAAGGTAGGAGAAGGGAGCAGTGATTGTGTGGGAGGTGGGTAGGGCAACTTTTCCTCCTATCCTGCTCAAATGCTGGCTATGAAAGCTTGGTAGGATGGCGTTGTCCTACCCACCTCCTATATCCCACACAATCACTCCTCCCTCCTGCTTATGGACATGATTATGAATGGCGCCTCTGACCTTGTTTTTAACTCACACATGAGCAGAAAATGGGAGTGCATGCCACTCCTGAACTAGGGTAGTTGTCTTTTCCTTCCCCATTCATGATTGTGAAAACAGCCCGGTAGTGTTACAGCTGGAATGAGTTTTGCCCACAGCTGGATTGTCTGGAATTTGCCTGCCTGAAAGGTGGCAATGTGGATTTTGCCAGGTGCAGATCTTCATTTGAGATGAGAACCCTTCTTCTACAAAGCAATCGCTGCTGCAAATCGGTCACTGCACAGAGACAGGCCTTATCGGTCGATGCCCCCAGATTGTGGAATGCACTCCCTGCTCCCCATCTCTGGCAATTTTCAAAAAACACCTGAAAACCCATATTTTTGCTTCCTAAAACATTTTGAGTTTTAATCTCTGGTTTATTTTTTACAAATTTTAAATTGTTTTAAGTTTTTTGTCTATGTTTTTAACTGGTTTTATGCCATTGTAAACCACCCAGAGACGAAAGTTTGGGGCAGTGTACAAATGTGATAAATAAATAAAATAAATTATTATTTACATTTATATCTAGCCCTTCCTCCAAGGAACACAGAGAGGCATACATGGTGTCCCCTCCACCCCCCCAAAACCCCTTTTATCCTCAAACATCCCTATGTGGTCAAGTGAGAGAGAATGACTGGCCCAACATTAGCCAGTGAGAGATTTGATGAGGGGGATGTGAATCCTGGTCTCCTAGTCCAGCACTTTAGCCACTGTGCCTCACTGTCTCTGCTATAAGTGCAGGAGTCCTGCCTTTTTTTGTGTTTGGTCACCCTGTCATTTAGGCTTGCTCTGATGTAAAAGAAAGCTCCCTTTTCATTGACTTTCTCCTTGATGTCCATTAAAGGTACTAGTATCACAGCAAATCATTTTTGTCACTTCCCAGCTGCTGCTGGTGGGTTCCAGCTGTGCACAAAGGTACCTTGAGTCAGCTTCTCCACACTATACTTCAAAGGCACAGGCTACGAGGACGTTGTCCTCCGATTCCAAACGTTCCCCCCTTGCTGCCCAATGAAAGGCACTTAAGGCGGACGAGCTAGTCACTGACTTCTTGCAACGTCTTGTTGAGTAATGAATTGTCAGCTCCCTTATGTGTCGAAGGAAATACTGTGCATTGTATCACATGTAATTCTAGGTAGTAAGGACAGACTGGAAGTGCAGGATTTGAGCCTAAGTCCTACAGGAAGCAGTGGTGGGGAAGAATTTTGCACTGAGGGTGTTCATCAGAATACAAACTCCAATCTAGAAGGCCTCTCCTCAGCATGAAGCAAGCCTGCCCCAAACCCTTCCAACTGTGGACTTGTAATGCTTTGTTTTAGGAGTCATGCACCCACCCACCCCAACCTCACCCCATGCACGCTAATGCCTTAGGAGCCCGGAGATCTGTATATCTCTGGGATCCTTATACTTGGGAATTAGGTATGCCAACAATCCACTGTCAAAATCAGAGACAGGAGGTGGGGCATATGTGGGAGTAATTGGGAGCCAAGGGGCTGTATGTGTTTTTATATTTGTTTGTTTGTTTATCTATTTAATATACCGCCCTTCCAAAAATGGCTCAGGGTGGTTTACAACAAAATAAAAACAATTGACATCAATGAGCAATCAAAATCAAAACTAAATCAATTAAACCATTACAACCATTTAAACATTAAAATCATTTAAAACCAACATTAAATATTTAAAACCATAAATCTAATGAAAAGTTGGGGGAATAAATGTGTCTTCAGTGCCTTTTTAAAAGTTGCCAGAGATGGGGAGGCTCTTATCTCATCAGGGAGTGCATTCCAAAGTCCAGGGGCAGCAATGGAGAAGGCCGTTCCTGAGTAGCTGCCAAACGGGTTGGTGGCAACTGCAGATGAACCTCTCCAGATGAACTTAACTGGCGGTGGGGCTCATGGTGAAGAAGACATTCTCTTAAATACTCAGGGCTTAAGCTGTTTAGGGCTTTATAGGTAATAAACAAACAAACAAATAAACAAATAACCAGCACCTTGTATTTTGCCTGGAAACATATCAGCAGCCAGTGTAGTTCTTTCAGCACAGGAGAAATATGGTCTCTCCTAGATGACCCAGAGACCAACCTGGCTGCCACCAGGTTGAAATCTGGACCAACTGTAGTTTCCAGACTCTGCACAAAGGCAGTCCCACATAGAGGGCATTGCAGTAATCCAGCCTAGAGGTTATCGGCATATGTACCACCATTTTGAGGTCATTCATCTCCAGAAACGGACTCAACTGGCGTATCAGCCAAAGCTGATAAAAAGCACCTCTGGCCACCGCCTCAACCTTGGACAGCAGGAAGAGGTTCAGACAGAAGCACTTTTTAAAAACCACTTTCAACTTAAACTACAGTGTAAGATACAACTTAGATTGCTTCTCCTCTGCTTAACCATGATGAGCCAAACTGGGTGTGATGCCATTTTGTTTTCTAGAAAGTGAAGCATTGTTAGCTAGTAAAAACTGGTTTCACATATGAGCACTATCTAGTCGTCACCGCTTGTATGATTTTCATGATCCTGATACCTGGATAATGCAAAGTTAGTCAATCATGGGTGACTTTTAATGTTAATTTTTCTGTTAATGTCCCCAATATGAGACTCTTGGCAGCCCTTAGCCTGCAGCCCAGCAGAACCGTAGAGTACTCTGGCAGGGAAGGAGAAGGGAAAGGCACTGGAGCTCATTATTTTGTTATTAGTGAAAATAACTGGTTTGATCTGAGCCAGAGGTTCTTCCTGTTATCTGAAAATGAGGGACAATTGGCAATCCATAAGGGACAAACAATTTTGTGATGAAAGAAGGGATATCCCTGCTAATAAGGGACTGTTGGTAACCCTACCAGTGAGAGTTCTGAAACTGCTGCATTTTAAGACCCCAGTGGAAGAAGGAAGAGACCTTTTTACCACTGCCTTTGCTTGGCTGCTGGATAGGTTTGGGTGATAAGAAGGCCAGGTGTTGCTGGGGGGGGGGGTCTTGCCAGTGTTGGGACCACTGTTCTGTCTAAGGCATGTGCACATGCATGTGCTCACAAGTTTTCTGATGTCCACTCAGTTAATTTTAGGTCCTGCTCAGGTTGAATTAGGAAGGCTCCACTCTGAATGTACGTGCACACATGGTGCCTTGATTCTGCCACCCAGAACAAAACTCATTCCACACAGAGATGAAAAAAATTAGAGGGACCACTGGATGGGATTATGTGGATTTTGTGGGCAGGGGGTTAGGAAAGCCATCTTGCTCTTGATTACAATTAGCAGTGATGGTGGAAGCACTACAGGGTTGCCAAATTCAGAACAGGAGAAAAGAGGAGTTATTTTTCAACTTTTTGAAATAGAGAGAGCTATTTGTGGAGCCTATTCTCATAAGAAGCTCAAGGGAGTTCTCCCATCACTAGAAACTCTCATTCCAACCAAACCACCAGCTGTAGTCTCATCTCCATCACGCATTCAGTAGGCAAGCCTGCTATTCTTTCAGATTACCCACCTTATGGGAATAATAGCAAAACTATTTCTACAATCTTGAAGATTTTAAATAAATAAATAATGGCAAGCAAGCCTCCCTAATTGAATTATCTGAATGTTCCTACAAAAGCATAACTGAAGGGTGTGGATCAGGGAATTGTTACTTCTACAAGTGACTTAATTAATGCAAATAAGTATGAATAAACCTCTCCAAGATTATAGCCCCTGGAAACTTTCTCTGAATATCAAGAATGCCACCCATAATATTATATTGTAAAGTCAGATGGAATTACACATTCTGAGCAATTCCAGTAGCAAAACTGATTAAGCCATTTTACTGTGAAGGAGAGGATTTTTTTTTTTAAAGTAAAATAAAGAATGCCCTATCAGCAAAGGATTATTACAGCTGGCAGTATATACCCAGAGGTCCATATGCACAAAAAAGCTGATGATTGGTAATGAGAAAAACATTAGAAAACATTATCCTTCATTGCCTTCAACTTATTTTTTGGGGGGAAATCTATTATACAATTACAAAATCCCAGCCCTGCCCCCTACCCCAGGGTATTGGAGTAGCTACTCTCAAACCTTGTTATTAGATGATGCCTTTGAATCTGCTTTTAATATAGTATCATAATTTTTGGTAGAAATGCCGCAATTTTTAAAATTGATTTTCGGCACCTGCAGCATTTATGCTGATGCGGCGTTTATGTTAGAATTTGGGTGCAAGTTGGGAAAGTGCTCCCATTGATGCAGCATTTACGTGGGATTTCCTGGCAGGATTTCTGGTGGCATTTTTGTGGCGGAAAATGGCCCCCAAATGGCATAAGAGCTATGCTGCTAGTTTCAAGCTGAGAGTTGTGCTAAGAGCAGAACAGATCGGAAAGAGAGCTGCAGCTCGTGAATCTGAAGTGGATGAACGTTGCATTCGTAGGTGGAAATCAGAAAAAGACGACCTGGCAAGTATGCCGGAATCAAAACGTGAAAGGAGAAATGGTGCTGCAGCCTGGCCTGGTTTGGAGCATAACCTCGAGGAGTGGATTAAAGAGCAGAGAGAAAAAGGACTGCCAGCATCTACTGTGAAAATCTGCTTACAAGCAAAATTAATGGCAGAACAAATGGGAATAACTGCCTTTAAAGGTAGCCCGTCTTGGTGCTATAGATGTATGAGATGAACAAATTTATCTGTGTGCACTAAGACAAAAATGGGATAGCAGCTGCCGAAGGACTGGTCGGGGTATGGGGGGAATCAGTGTTTTTAAAGTTTGTTGCAAACGCTATTGAGTGGGGAAAAATTATGCAATCACAAATAATAAACATGGATGAAGTCCCAATGACATTTGACTGTCCCCCAAATAGGACTGCGAATGAAAAAGGAGGAAAAAACAGTTTCCATAGTGACAACCAGAAATGAGAAGACATCTTTTACATGCGTATTAGCCTGTGCCGCAAATGGCGACAAACTAAAACCAAGGTAAGTTTTTTAATGGAAATCTATCCCAAAAGGCGATTTTCCTTCGGATGTTGTTATTTGTGCTAATGAGAAAGGGTGGATGTGTGAAGACATAATGTTAGAATGGCTTAATGAAATTTGGCGGAAAAGAAGCTTTTTTCCAACCACGTGGCATTTTAACAATGGACTCGATCTGTTCACACTTACTGGATTCAGTTTAAAATTAATGCAAAAAGGTATCAGCTATGCTAGCTGTGATTCTTGGTGGTTTGAACAAAATCTTGCAGCCCTTAGACTTATCAATGATCAAGGCATTTAAATGTGAAGTGAGAAAGTGTTGGGAAAACTGGATGAAGAAAGGCTCTGTACATTCACAAAGGGTGGGGAAATGTGCAAAGCAACCTATGGCGAGGTTGCAAAATGGGTTTTGGAAGCACAGAAAGCTGTTAAAATTTCTGCAGTGATTTCTGGTTTCACGGAAGCTGGAATTATACTATCTGAAAATGCTCGAAGTGATGCAACTGACATTTCACAAGAGGATGAAAATGACAAGGATGCAGACTACCCTGAACAATTAGATGAGACCTTGTTAAACTTTTTTATTTCCAAGAATGATAATTCGGACTTCGAAGGATTTCTTTGAAGTGCAATTTGAAGTTTATAATTTTTTGAATGTGATGTGGAGGCAAGGGGAGCAACCAATGTTCCCTTTGAAGTGCAATTTGAAGTATATAATGTGATGTGCTCAAAATAAATAAAAGGAGGTTCCTTATGAGGTGTAATGGGAAATTACTTCTGCAATGTGATGTTAATTAAAAAAATGTTCAGCATTTTTGTCTTAATTTCCTTTCATTGCATTCCTTTCCTTTCATTGTGTTAAGACTGATGAGGATATGGGTTACAATGCTTAGCTGTAGCAAAATTTTAAACTTAAATTTTAAACTGCAGCATTTACACCGATGCGACGTTTCTAGTGGCTTTCTGCATTTTTCCAGCCTTTTTTCCTTACTGTGGCGTTTACACTGAAATGGCGTTTCTACTGAGAATCTAGTTTCTGGTGCATTTCTTTTTAAATGACAAGCTTCTAGTCCTCTGGATTAGAGCCAAAATTTCTCTGAAGTAAAATCTGAAGGGTATTTCAGGATTCCTCTTGAGTTTCTTTCACAGAATGTTCCCGGAGAGTTTCTCCATAAGCATTATAGGAATGACTGTGGAAATAAAATAGACAGCATCAAAGTGTACTCATTTAATTAGTATTATTAAATAAATAATTGTTCATTAAATGTACTAACCAGTAACTACCTAAATTTCTTCTTCTTCTTTCAAAAATGTATATCTATATCACTGTTCAACAACAAAGTTCTCAAAGTAGTTTGATATGGGAAGTAGTTTGATACTTTGATATGGGAAGAGCACCTGCATGCTTGCATACAGAGGGCTCCAAGTTCCCTCCCTGGCAGCGTCTCCAAGATAGGGCTGAGAGAGACTTCTGCCTGCAACCTCAGAGAAGCCGCTGCCAGTCTGTGTAGACAGGACTGGGCTTGATGGACTACAGACCAGACTAAACCGGCCCTGTGATTTCTACTCTTAACAGATGCCACCAAGTAGACTTTTCTTTTCTCGGGCTATGTCTACTGTTACAGCCCTTCAACCTTTGTAGTAAAATAAAAACCCAGAAGAATGGAAAGTCTTTCGGTGTGGGGTGGAGAAAATCAGACAGAAGCTTCTAATCTTTAAATACAACAAGATTATCTATCTCAGTCTGAGCTAACAATCCCTTCACTTGGATTCTTCCATTATATACTCTTTCTGGTACTTGAATTTCACTGCACACCTCTGAGCCTGCACATTCCAGAAAACAACTCTTCAAGTCTTCTGATTCTGACTCTGAACTGAACTGAACTCTGTTGAAAGCAGCCTTCTAATATACACAAAATTCTTCCGCAATTTTTTAAACCAACCAATCAACATAACTTAAGTCCCTTCCATTTTTTCAAGACAGGACCAGTGAAATCAAACCTCCCCTTGCCTCCAAAATCAACCCAGTACGTTACATCATCCTCAAAAATGAATCTGCTCAGGAGGAACTGTGAACTTTTGATCACCACCCCCTGTACAGCAAGGCAATGGCAATATTGAGCTCATGTACAACAGAAGGGGTTTGCAGGAGTTGTGAACCTGTCACCCCTGAACAGCCTTCTTAACATAGGGAGCAAAGAATTTGCAAAATGGAACATTATGTACAAAAAGAAGAGGTTTAGGTCATGTTCCTTCACAGTTCCTGTATTCATTGCTAAATAAAATAAAAGTGTTCCCTGTCACAAAGAAACTCACTATATCTATCTATCCATCTATAAATCTTATCCATCTCTGGCTATATAAATAGTGCTCCTGCCAAACAAGGTGAGGCAGGTGGATACTAGGGAGAGGGCCTTTTCAGTGGTTGCACCCTGTTTATGGAATAGCCTCCCCAGTGATTTTCTCCTGGCTTCATCACTTTGTTGGTTTAGATGCCAGGTGAAGACCTTTTTGTTCACTCAGGGCTTTTAAATTTTAACATTTTGATCTGATTTGTTTTAAAAATGTCTTTTAAATTGTTTTGCATGCTATTTTGTATTTTCTCCCCCCCCACCCCCCCCACACACCTTTTGGGGTTATGATTTAATTTGTTGTGTGTTTCCCCCCTCAAGCTTTAATGCTGTGTTGTAAGCCACCCAGAAAACAATTTGTTAGGGGGCGGCTAACAAATAAAGTTTGTAATTTGTTATTATTTATTATGGCTGCATTTGCACGTAATGCGGAACCCATGGTTCCGCTCCCTCTCCCCCTTCTCTCCTGTCCATATTCAGACATAATGGAGTGCCCCCTTTCTGCAGTCAGCGAGACTACAGAGAGGAGGGGGAACTGGCTGACTGCACTCCCTTCTTGACCGTTATCTTTAAAATAATGAATCAACTAAATAAAACAAAAGCATTTGGGAGAGCCCAGCAGCAGCCACTGGAAAATATGCTAAACTGGGATGAACCAGGACAGTTGCTCTCCTACTGCTCAGTATAGGAGATCCATTGCTTAAAAGGTCCCCCCCTGTGCCCGTTTAGCAAGGGAAATGGCTTGCTCTTGAATTAGACCAGAGTTTTCTTAATCACAAAGGCCATGTCTGGGGATTCTGGGAGTTGTAGTCCAACAACATCTGGGGGGCCAGGGTTAAGAAACCCTGAACTAGACCATTGGTTAATCTTGAGCAGTGCTCTCTGTAAATGACAACAGCTCTCCAAGGACCCAGAGGTCTTTCAGAGCCCTGTTTCTGCTGATAGTTTGATCGAAAATGCTACATTTTGAACTGAGAACCAAGCATGACTCATTCCCTTAGCTAATCAGCGCCCACCCTGGTTGCATATGAAAGGGAGACTTGATGTGTGAGCACTGTAAGATATTCCCCTTAGGAGATGGAGCCGCCTTGGGAAGAGCAGAAGGTTTCAAGTTCTCTCCCTGGCAGCATCTCCAAGATAGGGCTGAGAGAGACTCCTGCCTGTAACCTTGGAGAAGCCGCTGCCAGTCTGTGAAGACAATACTGGGCTAGATAGACCAATGGTCTGACTCAGTGTATGGCAACTTCCTATGTTCCTGTGTTTACAGGTAAGGCATGGGCTTTACTCTTGAGCGATGGGCCCTATGGGTTACCAAACTGTGCCTATTTTCTCCCCTTTATAGAACACCTATCTCCTGCTTTCAGCATCCATTAGCCACACCCCCTCCATTATTACGCATTCGCAGCATCTGTGGGTGGAAGATGTTCCTCTCTGCAAGGCAGGAAGGGTGATTCTTCCTGTTTCTCCCTTCCCTCTGGTGCTTCCATGATGTCAGCAATGTCTGGGAGGAGAGCTGGTCTTGTGGTAGCAAGCATGAATTGTCGCCTTTGCTAAGCAGGGTCTGCATTTGAATGGAAGACTACATGGGAGTGTGTTAAGATACTCCCTTTAGGGGATGGGCCACTCTGGGAAGAGCACCTGCATGTTTGCATGTTGAAGGTTCCAAGTTCCCTCCCTGGCAGCATCTCCAAGATAGGGCTGAGAGAGACTCCTGCCTGTAACCTTGGAGAAGCCACTGCTAGTCTGTGTAGACAATACTGGGCTAGATGGATCAATGGTCTGACTCAGTATATGGCAGCTTCCTGTGTTCTTGGTTCAGACCTGCTTTTATGAAGAGTGCAGTGGAAATACATTTTAAGTAAAGTAAAGTGTGCTGTCAAGTCGATTTCGACTCCTGGCACCCACAGAGCCCTGTGGTTGCCTTTGGTAGAATACAAGAGGGGTTGACCATTGCCTCCTCCCATGCAGTATGAGATGATGCCTTTCAACATCTTCATGTATTGCAGCTGCCCAATTATAGTACCAGCGGGGATTCAAACCGGCAACCTTCTGCTTGTTAGTCAAGCATTTCCCCGCTGTGCCACTTAAGGTGGTGATATTTTAAATACAGTTATACAATAGACAGATATGCTCTATTTTTTTTAAAGGTTGGGACACACAGATGCAGACAGACACACAGACACAGACACACACACCCCTATCAGTCTGAAGTAGTACAGTCCAGGAGGGGAGAATATCCTTCCCACCATGCTGATTGCGTAAACTGGCTATTAGAGGTCAGGATAGTTGGCTCAGCAGAAATGCCAGCCTATCTACTGGAAGCACTCAGAGGTTCCTGCCATCCTCCTGGCAGGTTCCTGCCATCCTCCTCCCAGAAAAAGTCAAGGAAAAGATACACAGTGGGACTGATAATTGGAAATAGGAGGCCGTTGTAAATGCCTGTCAGTTCCACAGGTAGATAAAATTATACTGTATCGATATTTTATAAGAGTTTTCACCTCACACATCTGAAGCTGCTTTTTCCCCACCCTCACCCCACACCAGAAAAAAGATTGGGTTTAAAAATATCTGTGTCAGCAACTAACTCTTTCTGCGCCCCCCCCCCACCGCCCCCCCCCCCGGTTCCAGATCAGCTTATTTCCATTCAAATCTTATGGTGCCAGAGGTGACTGCCCCCGCATTGGCTAGGGGAAGGGTCAAAGAAGGGACAAAGGCAGGGGCAGTTTTCAGGAGGGATTTTCAAATGTACTTAAGGAGGTAGCCAGACACCATTCTGCCTTTCTGCCTTGTGGGAGGGGGAGGGGGAGAGAGAGAGAGGAGCTTTGCTTTGCTTTGTCATGCCTGCCTGCTGCCTGGAGTAATTTCACTGCTTTTTGTTCCTGCTTTCCTGATTGAGGAAAAGAGAAGAGAATTTTTTCCCCCACCCCTTTCCTGCTTCTGAAAGAATCACTGCCTGCACCTGCTGTCTGTGCGAATCGATTTGGGTACAAAATTATTTGTACCTGAATCTACCTGTTTCAGGATATTTGTGGACAAAACAAATCGCCTCTGTGCTAGCTGGCCAGATTTGGACACAAAACAAATCAGGGGTGATTCGATTCGGGTACAAATCAAATTTTTAAAAACATGATTCATACACATCCCTACTTTAAGGCCTCCGCAATCCAAGAAGGAAGGCAGAGCTTAGGAGGGGTAGGCAAAGTTTGGAGATATTAAAGAGTGTAGTGTTCCTCTGAGTGCAGTCAGAACAATTTGTCCCATGGAGCTCTCCAGGGTGCCCTGCATTGCCTGCAGAGTGGAAGAAGGAACAGCTTGCCCCATGGAGCTGTCTATGGTGCTGCAGTTTGCCTTGCCTTGCTAACCTCATGGATTCTTGTCTGCAGAACAGGATAGGACCGGCAACAGAACAACGAGATAAATTGGGCAATCTGTTTCCTGGAGTGGGGTGGGGAGTCTGAGAAATGCCGCCCCATACAAAAAGGTCCCCTGGCAGTTCACAAGCTAAAAACCATTAAACCATTAACATGATTTAAAAAAATTAAAAATACAAATAAATGTGGTGGAGGCGGCAGAGATATTGGAGATGGTGAGGAATCCTCCAAGCTCCCTGTCGGGCTCCTGAATTACAGTCCAGGACAGCTTCAGTCTGTTTTGAGCCTCCGCACACATGCAGAGGCCCTTTTGGTGACCTCCATATGTGTGTGGAGGCCATTTGCATCATCACACAATTTACAGGGTGATGCAAATGGTCTCTGTGCGTGTACTGAGGCTCAAACTGGGCTGCAGCTGGCCCAGGCTGTCATTCAGGAAGCTGGTTGGGGGCTTGGAGCAGCCCCTGCCACACCACCTCCGATGTCAAAGAAGTATGCCTTATGGAGTATGGATTACCCTTTCTCTATCTCCCTGGTAGCCTTTAAGATAGGGATTAGGAGGGGTTACCAATCTGGGAGCCTCCAGATGTTGCTGAACTACAACTCCCATCAGCCACAGCTACAATTTATTGTAGCTGAGGCTGATGGGAGCTGTAGTTCAGCAACATCTAGAGGCTCCCAGTTTGGGAACCACTGGATTAGGGAATACCCCCTTTATTTCTAATAGGGAATCCTTGCTGGATTCCCCTTTACAAGTATCCCCTAACTGGCCTGCAAACCAGTTCTTAGAACCGGGGCCAAGCCAGTTTGAACTTGGACCACCCAAACCAGTTCAGTTCAATTCAATTCGAATAGAGCTGGCTCACACACCCCTAGCCAAGTTCCCTCCCTGGCAGAATTTTTTCTTCTCCATAATTGTGGCCCTTCACAATTGCTGCTTTTATTCCTGAAGAATATACTGACAGATGAAAGGACAGCCAGACCGCAAGAGGTGGAAAACGCATATTTGCCACGAAATGAGACAGTGTGTTCCTGTGACAATAGGCAGATATTTTAATAGGCTCGGCTGGCTTTTTTTTTGTTGGGGAGGGGGTCTCCTTTGTTCTCTGATGAGACACGTCTGAGGAGATGAAGGTCACAACTGGAGAAGAAAAGAGCGACATAAGTGTGTTTGATGTTCTGCTTACACAAGCACAGGCGTGAAAGGGAACCCAGTTGCTGCAGAGACAAAGAGAAATGGATTGACTCTCTCCTCGGGCTGACCAGGTGGAAAATGTGTCTGCTGTGCTTCTCTGGGGTTTCTCCACTCATCTCCTTTGACCTTGAATTGAGTGGAAGGACATTTCCCCAGTTGCTATCTTAATCTCCTAACTTGACAGTGAAAGCCCCTCGCTTGTAACAATGGCTCCATGATGTTTCCCCTGACGGCACCTTTAAAAAAGCAAAAGGAACAGCGGGGGGGGGGGGAGCCATGAATCATCCTTCCCCCCTCCAGCAGACAACATTGGAGCTGCTCAGGTGTGCAGATGCAGCTGCCTTATATCAGGTCAGGTCATTGATCTCCCCCGCCAAGGACTCTCTGCTGTGACTGGCAGTGGCTTTTCCGGGCTCTCCAGGAGAGATCGTTCTTTCCCGGATCTCTTCCCTGTTATGGTTTTCGATACTGGAGGTGTTGGTCTTGGGGCATATAATCAAGCATGGATTCTCCCCTTTGCTAAGCAGGGTCTGCCTTGGTTTGCATTTGGATGGGTGGCTACATGTGAACACCGTACGATATCCCCCTGGGGGATGGGGCTGTAGCTCAGTGGAGGTGCACCTGCTTGGCATGTAGAAGGTCCCAGGTGCAGTCCCTGGCGGCATCTCCAGGCAGGGCAGAGAAAGACTTCTGCTTGAATCCTTGGGGAGCTGCTGCCTCCAGTGTAGATAGACCAAGGGTACCTACTTCTTAGGCGCCCATGAACTCAAGAATTTCTACACACAATGCGTACGCTCTAATACAGCCTCAAGTCCCTTCCCTCATCACGAGTGGTCTACCCAGCCCACTAGAGATGAGTGAATGTTCTCCTGCTCCTATTGTACTGCTTGAGACACAATCCAACTTCTTCCCACCCACCCCCACCCCCAAAATTGGGAAGAATTTGGGCTGTGTGTGAGCTAATCTGAAGCTTGCAAAACGTCCTCCCCTTCCTTCCCAGTCCATAACACCAGTCTTCCAACTGCGTCCTCAAATGCAACCTATATTTACCCCAATGGCAGTGGGGAGAGACGGTTCCCTTCTGCTCTGAAGCAGGCCCAGGGTACAGTTTGCAGCAGGC
Source organism: Hemicordylus capensis (assembly GCF_027244095.1). Lineage (NCBI taxonomy): Eukaryota > Metazoa > Chordata > Lepidosauria > Squamata > Cordylidae > Hemicordylus > Hemicordylus capensis. The sequence goes on from NC_069663.1 coordinate 36,450,581, forward strand.
AAGAGAGTATTCCTCTCGCCCTGTGTTCAGTTCTGCTGACCAGAAAGGTATGGGTGCTCATGGGACTTGTAGTCTTTGCATGGTAGGGTTGCCATGTCCCCCGGAATTTAGGATAGCCCCGGGATTTTGACTCCTCCACCCAGCTGCTAAATTCCACCCAGATTTACATGGATTTCAAATGCGCTGCCCGGATTTTACTCTGGATCCGATCACATGGGAGGGCAGAGAAGGAGGGGGAAGTATACAAATCTGTCTATAGTATACAAAGTACTACAGTCTGGGAATCGGTTTAGCACATGAGGATATACAGTCATCCCTTGCCAACCATGGTTTTACCAACCACGGTTTTGAGTCCATGTGAATAGGAGATTGTGACAGGTCTTGCCAACCCTGACCTGAGTATCTGGTTGGCAAGGTTATTTTTTAAGTGATTTGGGGGTTCAGAGATTTCAGGGGTTTCCAATGTTCAATCTGATATTCCTCTTAGTGACACTTGCTGACTTTGCTGTCCATTTCCAATTTAAAAAGCCTCTGAGTGATTTGGGGGGTTCAAAAAAATTCCCAGAGACTCTTGGCGATACTACAGGATTTTTTGTGGGTTTTCAGCATTCTGGGGGCATTTTTTCCCTTTATTTTAAGGTCTTTTTGCGGCCGTGGTTCCCCTAACCCTGTTTCTCATAGACTTTAATGACTTGCCAACTGCAAATTTGCCAATGGCGAGGTTTTGCCAGAACAGAAGCCTAGAGGTTTGCGAGGGATGACTGTACCCCTCTAGACCAAGCCTACATCCCAGTGCATGGAAGCAGCATCTTGGAAATCTTAGTGGGATCTGGCCCAGGGTCAGGCTGATGCAACAGCTTGAGTTAAGACAACTATCTTGATTGTGTTAACAAGCCCTCAACACACTCCGTGCAGTCTATTTGTTATATTGACTAACATTTGCAGTCAAAATTAGGAAACCAAAGCTAATGACAACCTCAGGACTCTCTTCAGGCTTGGCTGCATCTAAAATTGAATTCCCTGTGTCTCTATTTGGTTGGTTGTTTTTTTTTTAAAAAATTCCTCTCTCGTCTTTTTCTCTTCCTTTCTAATTAACCCTCCCCAGCCATCAAGGACTGACATTCAAAATTAACTTTGCTAAACCAAGTATTCCTTAACACAGTCTCCCAAAGTCTTTCAGGGGATGGGCAGGAGGAAAACCATCACTATGGTCAACCTTTCTTTTGAATAGTTAGGGACACGTCAATACTCATGTCAGTTTCATTCCCCAGGGATACCCTTCCTAGAAGGCAGGCATTCTGAAAATATCTGCCAGGGCATGACAGGTTGCCATGAGAGAGGCTGAACTTTGCCTTGAAAAACTGACCCGTCATTTTGGATACATCCGCCACTCTTGGCCCATTCCCACCGTCAAAGGTTAGGTAAGAGTTGGTAAGAGAACCAGTCAGACTCCAAGCCCCATGAACGCTCCTGTGAACCAGTCATGTGTCAGCAAATATTGAGGTAGGAAGATGAAAACGTACATAGGAACACAGGAAGCTGCCTTCTACCGAGTCAGACCCTTGGTCCATCTAGCTCAGCATTATCTACACAGACTGGCAGTGGCTTCTCCAAGGTTTCAGGCAGGAGTCTCCCTCAGCCCTATCTGGAGATGCCAGGGAGGGAACATGCAATGCAAGCAGGCAGATGCTCTTCCCAGAGTGGCCCCATCCCCTAAAGGGAATATCTTACAATGCTCACACATGTCTCCCACTAAAATGCAAACCAGGGTGGACCCTGCTTAGCAAAGGGGGCAACCCATGCTTGCTACCACAAGACCAACTCTCCTCCTTCAATGTGATTGTGTGCTGGGTGCAATTTGGATGGGACAGTGTGGGATGTGCTTTTTCTCCACCCTTAATACAATGCTGCTGGTTGGCTGCCATCATCCTCATCCAGTCATGGATAGCACACAATCACTTTCCCTCCCTCCTACCTCAATTTTGCCAGCACACAACTGGTTCTCAGAAGCACGCACGGGGCTGGGATCCTGGCTGGACAGTCCTCCCACCCAGCTTTTGAACATGTGAATGGGCCTTCTATGCCTCTCAAAGTGCAGAGGCCTTGAGCAGCATTGATCCTCTCTTCTGCTGACATATTTGCAGCAACATTATCCCCTTGAGTGGAACAACACTCTGTAAACATTTCACCAGTGAAAACAGGGACACAATTCTGACTGTGTAGGGGGCATGTCCAAGCAATTTAGGATGTGTAGTGTATGTACAGATGGAAACCAGGTCATAAAGTACATGCAGAGCACATGATTCTGGATGATCAAAGCAGATGTAGACCTGACAACCAACCAATACAGGTAAAGTGTGCCATTGAGTTGGTGTCGACTCCTGGTGACCACAGAGCCCCGTGGTTGTCTTTGGTAGAATACAGGAGGGGTTTACCATTGCCATCTCCCATGCAGTATGAGATGATGCCTTTAAGCATCTTCCTATTTCACTGCTGTCCGATATAAGTGTTTCCCATAGTCTGGGAAACATACCAGCAGGGATTTGAACCGGCAACCTCTGGCTTGCTAGTCATGTCATTTCCCCACTGCACCATTAGGTGGCTTCAACCAACCAATAACCAACCAATAAAAATAACCAATATTGACAACCAATAACAACCAATGACATGTAACCAATATTGACAACCAATAACAGTCATCAACCAATAGCCAATAAGCAACCAACCACTATCCAGCCCATAACAATAACCAAAATGGATAACCAGCAACAACCAATGACTAGTAACAACCAATTCTCATCCCCAAGATTCCTGCCCAAGCCCCTTCATCCCCCTCAACACACTGTTGAACATTGCTGAAAATGGACCACACTCTCTATATCAGTGCTCTTCTGTATTTTCCCAGCAGGGGTCACTTGGGCAGAATACTTTTCCAGGTGAGAGCCATTTCCCACTGTGCTGACCTGTGCACATCACTGCACCTCTCTCAGCTCTGGGAGGGCCCTTTAAGAGAAACTTCTAGGAAGACCTGTAGGAAAAAAGCAGTGGAAAGGGTTACACTTCCCAGCATTCTGTGCATGCCTTCCAAGGTGGTGCAAAAGCTCAAGAGGGCTCCCTTTCCCTTAAACGAGTCCCCTGGAGCTGGGCAAAGCACAGCACCTCACAGTGGGAATGGTTACCCAGAGGCACCCATCCCCCCAGTATTGGGGCACATGTCCGGGGCCCCCAAACCCCCACTGTCTCTGAGGGACACCCATCCGCCCAGATCCAGCATGCCTGGCCAGATCTCCACCCAGCTCCCGCTGATCAGCTGAGTGATCAGGAGGCGGGTGAGCAGAGCCGGAGCTGCAAGACGGCGAGGGTGGCAGTGAGGGTCAGGTGGCTGGAAGGCTTCCACGGCAGTGCGACATGGAGCCAGCCAGCATGTGGAGGCCCTGCCTCCCCACCCCGCTCCCCTCTGGCTGAGCAGTGACTACAGGTATAAGTGGAGAGGCAGAGGCAAAAGCAGTCGGGAGTACCAGGCAAGTGCCTGCAGTGAGCCAACCAGTATACACCTCCCTTTTTTGCCACCGTGCGTATGTGCACGCGCGCACACACACCAACCAACAGAGAGCCACCACCAGACCAGACCAGACCAGTAAACATGGTATGTGCAGGTCAGTGGGAAGTATCTAATTCAGAATTGCATCTAATTTTTTTTAAAAGTTTCCAGCTTTCCCTGAGGATGTTCTGGTGTACAAAACAGTGCATTGCAGCTTATCTTGCTGTGGTGACAGCCCCCCACCCCCCAAAGCCTCTAGGTCCAGGCTGCCAAATTACCTAGGTGCACCTCTGAGAGTATTCATTCTGGTCCCCCATTATGTGCGAACACATCCACTGAATGCATGATTGTAACAGTTGCCAAATATGACATTTTGTAGGATTCTGGTGCCAGGGTTCGGAGGGTGTGCCACCTTATGTTCATTTCTGTGTTCTGTTCCTCTCCATTTTTGATGCCTCACAGAGAAGCAGCAAGAAATCCATCTCTGTGTTTGCCATGTTGAAATCACCCCACATATATACAAATTTCCCGCTGGTAGGACACAGCTGGCCTGCTTCCTTCAAAGCTCCCAAATCCAGGAAAATCAAGGCTAACTCTGCAAATCCATCACTGATACGGAAGACTAAACTTGCTCTAGAGACCAGACAAAGCGAAGCATAACTGTAGGAGTGTTTGAGAGAAGTGCTGGACTATTCCTTTTAAACTCACTGGCTTTGTCCTCACTGAGGTGGTAAACTGGTGTTTGAGCTCTGCAGGGCTGGGCTGAGGGGTGGGATAGCTGGGTCCCCAGCCCAGGGCCTACCTGATGGGGGTGCCAAGCTGAGCTCGGTTGCTCTTTGCTTATTGAGCTTATGAAGACGATGACAACGAAGAATAATAATATTTATATACTGCTCTTGAATCAAAGTTCCCAAAGTGGTTTGCATAGAAAAATAAATACATAAATAAGATGGTCCCCAAAGGGCTCAGAATCCAAATAGAAATATAAAGCAGATACCAGCAACACCCACTGGAGGGAGCTGTGCTGGGGTTTGATAGGGTTTCCCCCTGTTCTCCCCCTGCTAAATATAAAAGACTCACCACTTTAAAAGCTGTCTTTTTGCTCAGTTAGCAGGGATCCTGTCTGCAGTGAGTTAGAGAGAAAGAAAGAAAGAAAGAAAGAAAGAAAGAAAGAAAGAAAGAGGGAAAGGAGGGAAGGAGGGAGGGAGGGGAAGAGAAAGAAAGAAAGAAAGAAAGACAGAGAGAGGGAGAGAAAGAAAGAAAGAGGGAAGGAGGGAGGGGGAGAAAGAGAGAGAGAGAGGGAGAGAAAGAAAGAAAGAGAGGGGAGGGAGGGAGAGAGAGGAAGAGAGGAAGAGGAGGGAGGGAGAGAAAGAGAAAGGGGAAAGGAGGGAGGGAGGGAAAGAGAGAGAGAGGAAGGAAGGAAGGAAGGAAGGAAGAGGGGAGGGAGGGAGAGAGAGGAAGAAAGAAAGAGAAAAAGAGAAGGAGGGAGGGAGGGAGAGCGAGCGAGCGAGCGTTCCCTGCCCAATTTCTCTCTTATTGTAAGAGAGCGAGCACGAGGTTGGAGAAAGGATGGGAGGCAGAGGCAGCTGGTGGCTGCTTTGGTGGGGAGGAGGACTGGAAGGCAAAGTATACCGTTGGCAAAATATGCTGCCACCACTGCCTATTACCCCACACAGCCAGCTTCTCTCACGGCCTGCAGCCTCACTGCATGTCCTGCCACACACTTTACCCCCACCACAAAGCTGGCTGGTGCACAACAGTCATTGAATGTTCAGCAGGGCACATTTTGCACAGGATGCTGGGCAGGAGCCATGGGAGATTTTGCTGACCTTTAAAGGAATCCCCTGCCTTCCACTTCCCTGACCCAGCAGCCACCAGATGCCACTGATAGAAGCGGTTGCAGAGAAGCCAGCCTGCAGTTCTGCATTTGGACGTAACGCAGGCTGCCTTCAACCTTGGGTTAGGAACATAGGAAGCTGCCATATGCTGAGTCAGACCATCGGTCTATCTAGCTCAGTATTGTCTTCACAGACTGGCAGTGGCTTCCCCAAGGTTGGAGACAGGAATCTTTCTCAGCCCTATCTTCAGAGATGCTGCCAGGGAGGGGACTTGGAACCTTCTGCTCTTCCCAGAGCAGCTCCATCCCCTGAGGGGAATCTCTTACACTGGTCACACTTCTAGTCTCCCATTCAGATGCAACCAGGGCAGACCCTGCTTAGCAAACGGGACAAGTCATGCTTGCCACCACAAGATCATCTCTCCTCCTTGTAAATGAATGCCAGGAAATACCCACTGAAGTGCACTGGTTCCTCCCCAGTGGCCATAAGAAAGCACAGAATTTCTGAATGGCCATTGGCCATTTGGAAATTCAATGCATTCCATGGCCATTTGATCCATCTAGCTCAGTATTGTCTACCCAGACTGGCAGCGGCTTCTCCAAGGTTGCAGGCAGGAATTTCTCTCAGCCCTATCTTGGAGATGCTGCCAGGGAGGGAACTTGGAACCTAGATGATGATGATGATAATCATCATCATCATCATCAACAACAACAACAACAACAACAACAACACAGGCTCAAGATATGGAAGAAGAGTTATCACCAATTGAAGAAGTTGCTCAGGCGCAGGTGGAGGAGGTGTTGGAAATCGAGGATGCCACTGTTGCTGAACTGTTTCAGAATCAAAACCAGGCAACCTCCCCTTTGCCTTCACCTCAAAAACCCAAATGCCGTTTAACAGAAAAGCAACAAGAACTAAAGCAAAAAATAACTGAGCACATGAACCAAACAACCACCAGGGTTTGACTTCCAGCTCTAAAAACAGTTGCCAAAAAAACAACTCGCTCAGGCATTAAAAGATGTCAATGCTGCACTTGCAGAAATAACAACCAATAATTTGCAAGAAACAAACCAACTAATGTACAGTGCAGCAACAATAACAACACAAAGCTCGGATATAAGATCAGTGGACCTGTCAAAAAAGAAAGCAGTACATCACCTAAATGGAAGATTAGATTAGAAAATAAAATCTCCAGGCTTAGATCAGATGCTAGTAAATTGAAAGATATGAAAGACAAGAATCTGAAGAATGAAAACACCAAACAGTATCTGATCCAAAAATACCACCTAGATTCAAGGAAACTTAGAGAAGTCCTGGAAATAATAAAGCAGCAAATAACAGCAGTGTCAAAGAAGATTAGCAGATATGAAGCCAGAATTACACAACACAGGCAGAATCTCCAATTCCAGTTGAATCAGAGACGTTTCTACCAAAGCATAGAAGGAGAAACTGCAAGAAACCTAGAAACACCAAATAAAGAAGAAACATTGCAATTCTGGGGGAAATTATGGAACAATCCAATAGATTATAATAAAAAAGCAGGCTGGGTGAAAGAGGTCAAAAAATGTAACCAACAAATGCAAGATCTAATAATAACACCAGAATTAATAAGTGAAAGAGCAAAGAAAATTAAAAATTGGACTGCTCCAGGCAACAATGAACTGCATGGCTTTTGGCTTAAAAACCTAACAAGCCTTCATAAACAACTATCAAAACAGTTCAATCACATTATGAAAGGCGGTGATATTGAACAATGGCTAACAACTGGGAAAACTCATCTCATCATGAAAGACCCAGCAAAAGGTGCAGTTCCAAGTAATTATAGACTGATAACCTGCCTGCCAACTATGTTCAAATTATTAACTGGAATAATAGCAGATGAAGTGATGCAACACTTATTAACTAACAAACAGCTTCCAGTTGAACAGAAAGGAAATTGCCCGAACACCAGAGGCACAAAAGACCAGCTGCTGATTGACAAAATGATTTTAGAAAACTGCAAGAGAAGAAAAACAAATCTAAGTGTTGCATGGCTTGACTACAAGAAAGCCTTCGATTCATTGCCTCACACATGGATACTAAAATGTTTAGAAACAACTGGTGTCAGCAAAAACATTCAGATATTTATTAAAAAAGCAATGAGCATGTGGAGTACACAGTTAACAATCAATGGCGAGGCACTCAGACAGGTTAGCATTAGAAGAGGCATTTTCCAAGGGGACTCACTATCCCCTCTATTGTTTGTAATCGCCATGACCCCACTTTCACAAATACTAAACAAAACAGGCCTCGGATACCAAACATCTAAAACATCAAGTAAAACCAACCATCTGCTGTACATGGATGATCTGAAGTTGTATGGAAAGTCCCAGTCAGAAATCGAATCACTGCTAAACACTGTCCGTATATTCAGTAGCGATATAGCAATGGAGTTTGGACTAGACAAGTGTGCTGCATTAATAATGAACCGAGGGAAAATAAGAAAAACAGAAGGAATAGAACTGCCCAATGGAAGTAGAGATGAAACAGTAGACCACCTGATCAGCTGTTGTAAGAAGATCGCACAGACTGACTACAAACAAAGGCATGACAAGGTAGCAGGGATGATACACTGGAACATCTGCAAAACATACAAGCTACCTGTAGCCAAGAATTGGTGTGACCATAAAATTGAAAAAGTTGAAGAAAATGAAGATGTAAAAATATTATGGGACTTCCGACTACAAACAGACAAACATCTGCCACACAATACACCAGATATAACTGTAGTCGAGAAGAAAGAAAAACAAGTCAAAATAATTGACATAGCAATACCAGGGGATAGCAGAATTGAAGAAAAAGAAATAGAAAAAATCACCAAATACAAAGATCTACAAATTGAAATTGAAAGGCTGTGGCAGAAGAAGACCAAAATCATCCCAGTGGTAGTTGGCGCCCTGGGTGCAGTGCCAAAAGACCTTGAAGAGCACCTCAACACCATAGAGGCCACAGAAATCACCACCAGCCAATTACAAAAAGCAGCTTTACTGGGAACAGCCTATATTTTGCGACGATATCTATAATAACCAACAGTATTGATGATAAAATTCTGGCATCCCAGGTCCTTGGGAAGGACTCGATGTCTGGATAAAACAAACCAGTCAATAACACCTGTCTGACTGTGTAAACAAGAAATAATAATAATAATAATAATAATAATAATAATAATAATAATAATAATTCAATTTCTATACCGCCCTTCCAAAAATGTCTCAAGGTGGTTTACACAGAGAAATAATAAATAAATAAGATGGCTCCCTGTCCCCAAAGGGCTCACATTCTAAAAAGAAACATAAGACACACACCAGCAACAGTCACTGGAAGTACTGTCCTGGGGGCAAAGAGGGCCAGTTACTCTCCCCCTGCTAAATAAAGAGAATCACCACGGTAAAAGGTGCCTCTTTGCCCAGTTAGCAGATGCTCTTCCCAGAGCAGGTTGGGGTGGCAAAACCCAAGGGTTCAAATTGGAGTTTGTCGAGCGGGACCTCAGGTTGCTCTCCCCACGAAACCAGAGTTTGGAATGGGTGTCCTGCATTCGGGCATACAGATTTGGCAACCTCTAGCCCCTTCAACTCTGGTTTCGCGTTTTGTGCATATGTGGTGTGAGCCTTAATTATATGCTTCAATTCTGTTAAAGCAGAAGACAGCTCCCCACTCAGCGATACCTCCCTCTTCCTCCCAAGTTTCAAATGAAATGGTTTGGACAGTTTCCTGCAGAATGAAACCAATTCTTTGAGCTGGTTTATGGACCCCTTGGATTGATGCACAAGGAAAAACCATCTCCGTCACTGCCTGGAGAATGACGCAGTGGCGGCAGTATAAGACATGAGCCCATGAATAGCTTGTCTCAAGGAGATTACAGCTTGTTTTGCATGGTCTCTCTGACCGCAGCCAAATCCTTTCGATAAGAGAAAGAACGGGAGAAGGGATCCCACCCAGGCTTCTTTGCAGAGGCACGAGAAGCTGTTCCGCGCTCTTATATCGGTGGATTTGGGTCCATATTCCCAGAGTCTCAAGGTAAGAAGCCGAAGTAGCTTTAGGTAAGAAGTGCTTAGTTTAAAGTAACTTTGCTTTGGCTCAATCCACCCCATTCAAGCCTCACTTCTTTCAGTGTATATTCAGGATGGAAGAGGATGCCGGGCTTCCCCCCAGGTGCCTAGAATTGTCAGTTGCAACACCAGATGCACCAATTTATTTATTTTTATATCTTGCTTTTTTCCCCTTCTGCAAAACTCAAAGCCATTAACAACTAATCATTTAAAAAAAATAAGAAAAGCTTGCAAACATTGGTAAAAGAGAGAGGGGAGAGGAATCCAGTAGTCAGTGAGCAACAAAAATACAAGACGGCCAAGAAGCTGCCTTAAACTGAGTCAGACCCTTGATTCATCTTGCTTAGTAATCCCCTACACTGACTGGCAGCAGCTCTCCAGCTTCGAGGCAGAGGAAGGCTTTTCGCAGTCCTACCTGGAGATTGTAGGGATTGAACCCATGACTTTCTGCCTGCAGAGCAAGCACTTGCCACTGACCTATGGCCCATCCCTTTAACTCCTGCACACACTGCCATATACTGTCAGGCCACTGATCCACCCAGCTCAGTATTGCCTACATCAGGGATTCTCAACGTTGGGTCCCCAGATGTTATTGGACTTCAACTCCCATAATCCCCAGCCCCAGTGTCCTTTGGTTTGGGATTATGGGAGTTGAAGTCCAATAACATCTGGGGACCCAACGTTGAGAATCCTTGGTCTACATGGACTGGCAGTGACATTCCAGAGTTTCAGAGCTTTCTCAGCCCTACCCGCAGATGCCAGCGATTGAACGGGTGTCTGCTCTGCATACAAGGTATGTGTTCTGCAATGGAGCTATGGCCCTTTACCATTCGACTTTGACAGCAGCACAAGGATAAGAGCAATCCCATCAGACTCCCTCAAAGGCCTCCCCGGAAAGCCTGAAAAGCCATGTCTTGACAAGACAGTGAAATCAACTTAAAGTTGGTGCCTGGGAAGGAGATTCCATTATGTTGGAGCCACAGAGGAAAAGGCCCTGCCCTTTTATGTCCCCACCACACCTCAGCTGGCCAAGGCAGGGGAACTCTGGAACAGGATTGCACAGGAAGAAACAGACAAGTTGTGGCGGCCAAGCATTCCTAGCCATGTCGCTTTTTGACCCTTCAGTGTCGGCTTTTCCTTATCACTGTGAAGCAGAATTCACAATGATAGGAAGAGTTGACATCGAAACCCTGTTGAGCTTGACTGTCTGGCAATGTGATCGTTAAAGGGAGCACTTATGTAGCCATTTTTAGCCTGCTTTCCAAAGGTAGTAATAGCAATAGCAATAGCACTTACATTTATATACTGCTCTATAGCCGGAGCTCTCTAAGCGGTTTACAATGATTTAGCATATTGCCCCCAACATTCTGGGTACTCATTTTACCGACCTCGGAAGGATGGAAGGCTGAGTCAACCTTGAGCCCCTGGTCAGGATCGAACTTGTAACCTTCTGGTTACAGGGTGGCAGTTTTACCACTGTGCCACCAGGGGCTCTTCTACACAGGATTATGTGGTCACCATGTCTGTGTGCATCCCTGTGCATCCCTCTCTAATAAATTCTGTATTTACAGTCTGATTACAAACCAAATTCATGTGCAGAAGGGAGAGGCCCCTAGGTGACCCCTATGGGTTTTTTGGGGGGTTGCAAGTCCACCATTTTGGTTCAGGATGGTGACGACTTCAAGTACTCAAGTACTCGTGTTGACAGTTGGATATAAACCAAACTCACAGCATATGCAAAAGGCTCCCTAGAGGATACTTCATTTTTTTGCCACTCTACCATCTTGTTTCAAGATGGTAGCCTCTCAAAGTATAGCCAACAGCCCTTTGTAACCAGTGGACCCTGTAAGAGGGATTCAAGATGATGTAGACCAGGGCTGCTCAACTTCGGCCCTCCTGCAGATGTTGGTCTACAATTCCCATAATCCTGTGACTGGGGATTATGAGCATCGTAGTCCAAAAGCAGCAGCTGGGGGGCCTAGGTTGCAGGCCTGTTGTAGATTATGAATATACAGTGTACACACCCACACCCACACACCTCTTTTCAACAAAAGTTGGACTACAACTCCCAGCTTCAGCAGCTGCAATGACCTTTGGCTGAGGATTATGGGAATTGGACCCAACAACATCTGGGAACCCTTGTTACAGGGAACACTGTTTGTATCCCATGTGCTGATACAAATCAAATTCACAGCACATGGAAGGAGGTCCTTAGTAAGAGTCTTCATAATACAAAATGGAAAGTTGATTCCTTCAGTGTTCCTGTGGACCAACCCAGTAGCCTGCAAGGAAACAAGAACCAGAAGGAGAACCACTGAACTGCTGGTTCAGTTTTCTAATCTTTCCACAAACTCTGACGACACGTTGGACACATAAAAGAGCCCTCTATCTCCTTGGCAACAAAATTCATCCTGACGTCAAGATCTGGAAAAGTTTCCCTTCATCAGACCCCTGCGGCGAAGGGAATAAGCTTGAAAAAGGCCACCTAAGACGCTTCTCTTCTTATTTACATTTCTTTAGAGAGGGAGTGGTGGTGGTGGGGAACTGAACCATCTCTCTTGAATGGGTGAAAAAAGAATACGACGGGTGTGAATAACAGACATGGCCATCTCATTTTCTTCATACATCTCTAGGTATTAAAAGCAGCAGGGGTCATTATGAGCAACTTGCTTAGGAAAGAATATTCACACAATTCTCTCTGTGCTTTGTAAAAAGGACTCCTGGAAAGAGATGTGTTTTGGGGGGAGATGGGTCCAGGTTTTTGTGGGTCTGGGGAAATTGAACCCCCCCCCAATTATGCTGCCAGAGGAGCAAAAAAGCCCCCTGACCAAAAGACCCCTGGATCCACCTGACCCTAAGTTGCCAGAGCTTGTCAGCCCCTTGAAGAAGCCGTGCAATCCTGGTGACACAAATCAGGCATATCACCAACTGGGTGATATCCCTCTAACAGGGCTTCCCAGATGTTGTTTACAACTCCCAGCATCCCCAGTGGCAATAGCCTTTGCTTGGGGATTATGGGAGTTGGAGTCAACAACATCTGGGAATCCCTGTTAGAGGGAACACTGATCACTAGGTCATCCATTGCCCCCAGGGGGCTCCTAACCCTAAAATCCCTCCATCACCCCTGGATCCCAGTTGTGGCAGTCAAAAGGGACTTACTGGCAGCAGATGCTAGGCACCAACGATAGACAGCAGGCACTCTGGCTATATCTTGTCAGGCCTGGTATCAGCAATCCCTTGTGAGGTCTCCGACTGCTGGAGACTTTCTGCTGATGTGAGGCCTCTTTTTTAGGCCCCATATGGAATGGGTTTTGCAGTCCGTTCTGAGCTCGAATGCTTGGAATGTAATGCAAAAGGGCCTGTACATTCCGGCCAAAACACTGGGGACGACCTAGTGTTTCGAAAGAACAAGCCTGTTCCATTCAGAATGGTCTGGCTTAAAAAAAAAAAAAAAGATAGTGAGGGTAGTGCTGGGGGCAACAAGAGTTACCTTTCACATTAAATGAATGAAGCTCTCTTTTACCACCAGTGGTAAAACTGAATTAATGAAGCTCTCTCTCTTACCACCAGTGGTAATGCCAGCATTGCATAAGTTGTGGCCATGGTGCTTTGGTGAGCATTCTGTGCTGACTTCCCACTCTGTCCAGCATCCCATGCCCCCCACCCCACCCCCTGCCAGTGGCACACTCACTATCTTCAATTTAAAAAAAAAAAAAATACAGCCAGAACACTTAGAAAGTTCCAATGGATCAGGCTTGTTCCGCTGTGAGCTCAGAACAGGACCCCCCCTTATTAAGGGTGCTCCATTCTGAGCTCGGAACACTCTAAATGGCCTGTTCCGAACGTGGAACTTTCCGACTTGGAACATTCTGCACACCCCTACGCCTTTTTATTATAGATGCATAATTTATTTATCATATTATATATTGCCTGATATGTGTATATTTCGGCAGTGTACTCAATTTAAAACAAGAAATATAAAACGGAGTAAAAACAATTAAAACAATTTCACAGAATAAAAGTGAAAAGTTAAAACTCTTTTGGAGAGGATAAAAACAATTAAAATTAATGTCTGTTAAAAGCCTGAGATAATACGTGTGTCTTGAGGGTCTTCCTAAAAGAAAACAGAGAAGGAGATGCTCTTATTGCAACAGGGAATATATTCCAAAGCCCCGGGGTAGCCACAGAGAAGGCCAGGTTTTGAGTCACCAGCAAATGAGCCAGTGGCAACCGTAACCGGACCTCTCCAGATGATCTTAATAGGCGACTGGGTTCGTGACAAACAAGGTGCTCTCTTAAGTAAAAGAGTGCTGAGGAACATCTGGACTAGTGCTGAGGAACATCTGGACCGCAAGCATTGTGTGGCCAGCCAACACATTCTCTGTTTACTGGGGACAGGAGTGGCTGTTAGGGGGACACCATAAGCGGAAGCTCAGTTGGCACCTCTCTCTCCTGCCCTGACCAAGAGCTGCACTGCCTGCAGGCTCTCCATTCATCAGGTAGAGCTGTGCAGTTAACTGTGCAGCTCTACCTGATGAATGACCAGCCTGCAGGGAGCGCGACTCTCAGGTGGGGTGGAGCAAGGTCCCAGGCTGGTCCCAGGCTGAGTTAAATTGGCTCATCTCCTACATGGGCTTTGGAAGTTCTCTTCACTTCGGGGGGTGGGCTGGGGTGGGGTGGGATGCTACCTCCTCTAGGGCCGGGGTTCCCAGCCTCTTTTAACAAGTCAGTCACAAACCTTCAGCTCAGGGATTCCATAGAGATTTTGTGTGTGTGTGTGTGTGTGTGTGTGTGTGTGTGCGCGCGCGTACACACATAAATTTGAATGTTACAGCTATGAGACAGGCTGCAGAAGTCATTGGCTTTATGTTACTCATGACTACTATGACGATGACGACTATCTACCACTTTTCAACAAAAGTTTACAAAGTGGTTTGCACAGGGGGGGAAATACATAAATAAGATGGTTCCCTGTCTCCAAAGGGCTCACAACCTAAAAATTGAGTACTTCCGTTGAAATTAAGAGGGCAAATAAACTTGTCCTATCCATTTCAGTAAGACTGCTCATGAGTAACTTAGTGTGGATGAAAGCCAGTGTCTGGAGTAACTCATCTCATAACTGAAATGTTTTAATTTGTAATGTGTGTACACATGTATACATTAGAACACAAATCCAAGTGTTACAGTTATGGCGACAAGTTACTCCAGTCACTAACTACATTAACTGCCTCCTAACCAGTCTTATTGAAATTAATAGGAAGACTTCTTGTCCCATTAATTTCAGTGGGAGTAAAGTAAAGTTGTGCCATCGAGTCAGTGTCGACTCCTAGCTACCCCAGAACTGTGTGTGGTTTTCTTTGGCAGAATACAGGAGAGATTTACCATTGCCATCTCCTGCACAGTATGAGATGATGCCCTTCAGCATCTTCCTATATCGCTGCTGCCCAATAGAGGTGTTTCCTAGGAAACATACCAGTGAGGATTTGAACTCGCAACCTCTTGCTTCCTAGGCAAGTTAGAGTAGAGCTAAATTTCTGAAGCCTGCCAGTCAGGCTGAGGGGAGGGGTGTGCGGAGCTTTAGCATGTAGCCAGCCAATCAGGAGTGGAGGGTCTTCACGCTCCTCCCTTTCCCTCTGCAGTGGACTCATCAATGAGGACACATTGGCTTCAAGCCGGTTTTATTCTCTCCCCAAGTCAGGGAAAGAACAAAGAAAATAAACAGCTGACAATGAACCTGGCTGGGCATGAGACTGGCAGGTGCCCGGGGGCAGGGAGGGGAGGGAGATCCAGATAGCTTGCAAGAGCTGGGTGGCTCATGTTCTTTGAACACATCCGCCCAATTATAGCTCCACCCCTGCTAGTCCCCCTGCTCTAAACCATTACATAATTGTTGGACTGGCCTCTCTGAAGGCACAGCTGGCCCCTGTTGGCACATGCCTATCCAGGATGGTCTTGTGGTAGCAAGCATGAATTGTCCCCTTTGCTAAGCAGGGTCTGCCCTGGTTTGCATTTGAATGGGAGGCTCCACGTGTGAGCACTGGAAGATATTTCCCTTAGGGGGTGGGGCAATCGCTCAGTAGAAGAGCATCAGCATGCTTGCATGCAGAAGGATCCATGTTTCCTCCCTGGCAGCATCTCCAAGATAGGGTTGGGAGAGACTCCTGCCTGCAAACTTGGAGAAGCCGCTGCCAGTCTGTGTAGATCAGGGATTCTCAACATTGAGTCCCCAGATGTTATTGAACTTCAGCTCCCATAATTCCCAACCAAAGGCCACAGGGGCTGGGGATTATGGGAGTTGAAGTCCAATAACATCTGGGGACCCAACGTTGAGAATCCCTGGTGTAGACAACACCAAGCTAGGTAGACCAAGGGTCTGACTCAGTCTAAAGCAGCTTGCTATGTCCCTAAAGCAAGATCTAGGAGCACTCGGAGGGTCTGATGGGAAGACTGCCGCCTCATGCATCGCAAGCATCTTAACCCCCACACAATCACAGGGCTGGCAAGTGAATTCTTGATGCCAGTTTGATCCTTAGCGCAGTTCCGTTCACCCTGGCTTCCCAAGCTTCTTTCATTTCTTTCCTGCCCCTGGAGACTTCTCTGAATGTAGTGGAATGGGAAATAAACACTGCTACCCTGAGTGACTTTGGTGGCATGACATTGACGGTGTCTGCCTCCAATCCCTCTTTTGTTCTCTGCCTCTCTGTCCAGCTGCCAGCAAATCAATGCTGAGTAAAGATCCAAGATAAAAGGCTCAGACAGGCATTCACAAAGAAATGCACCCAGGCCCAGAGATGCTCCAAGAATTGCTTGCAGCAGGCCTGACATGACAATTTATGGATGGCGTGAGCATTCAACGGTGGTTGAAGCTCAACCAGCAACACATGCACACACCCCGACCCCACACCTGGCTGGAAAAGGTCTGGTCTAACTGGGTTAGACGAGACCCCTGCTAACTGGGCAAAGACGTGGTGATTTTTAACGTGCTGATTATCTTTATTTAGCAGGGGGAGAGTAACTGGCCCTATCCACCCCCAGCACAGTACCTCCAGTGACTGTTGCTGGTGTCTGTCTTATGTTTCTTTTTAGATTGTGAGCCCTTTGGGGACAGGGATCCATCTTATTTATTTGTTATTTCTCCAAAGTAGTAAACTACTTTGGAAACTTTTGTAAAAAAGCAGTATATAAATGTCTGTTGTTGTTGTTGTTGTTGTTGTTGGTCCCATTTTCAACTCAGTCCAATGCAAAACAAGAGGTGAACCCTTCACCAACATCACTTAGCCATCACTGCCTTCCAAGAAAAAGAAAGAGAGAGAGAGAGAGAGAGAGAGAGAGAGAGAGAGAGCCTTTCCTTGGGAAAAGGGAGAGGGGGTAATGTGGGAAGAAGGCATATTTGAAAACTACATGCTCCATAATCTTTGGCATTAAATAGCAGTATGCTCTGAACATCATTTCCAGCTAAGGAGAAGCCTTGCAGCATCTCTCCTATGTAAAATCAGAACTCAAGAATTTTAGAGTAAGAAGGAACCTTAGTGGTCTTCTAGGCCAACCCCCTCCTCAGCACAGGAATCTACTTCAGCATCCTGGACAGATGGCCATCCAAACTCTGAAAAGCTCCATCAGAGAAGCTCCACAAGGCAGACGATTCCTCTCTCAAATAGCTCTTACAGTTCAGAAGTCCTAATATCTAGCTTAATTCTGCTTCCATATAATTGCAAACTTATTGGTTCTTGCTCTGTGTTCAGGAGCAACAGAGGAAAAATCCATTCTTTCTTCTGTGTGTCAGCCTTTCAATGATTTGAAGATGGCTATTTGTCTCCTCTTTGTCTTCCCTTCTGCAGACATCCTTCCACTAAGGAGATCAGGGCAGCCAACAAGGTTCTGCTCCCCCTTCCCTGTGATTCTCACAACAGCCCTGTGAATTAGTAGCATGCAGCTGGTACAAGGAACTGGGGATGGGGCTGTAGCTCAGTGGTAGAGCATCTGCTCTGTAGGTTCAAGCCCTGGCAGCATCTCTAGGTAGGGCTGGGAAATACTCCTGTGTGAAACCTTAGAAAGCAGCTGCCAGTCAGTGTAGACAATACTGAGCTAGATGGACCAATAGTCTGAACATAATATAAGAGCTGCCCTGTTGGATCAGGCCTAAGGCCTATCTAGTCCAGCATCCTGCTTCCCACAGTGGCCCACCAGATGCCTCTGAGAGGCCCACAAGCAAGAGGTGAGGGCAGGCCCTCTCTCCTACTGTTGCTCCCCTGCAACTGGTATTTAGAGGTGTTAACAGTGGAACAGAATGTTTATTTTGAGTAGTTGTAGTTAGCCTAAGTAGCACCATATTAGATTCTGTGTGTCTCCACCTTCCTAGTTGGCCTGCCAACATGTTTACAGACTGCTGATGTTGCCTAAATTGCTTCCCCACTGCATATCTTCACACTCCTGTGTTACTTCCATGCATATTGTAACAATCAAAGGAAACACTGAACTATCCTTGGAGCCCAGTGATTGGGCAGGGATGGCTATTCTAGAGATAAGAGATTATCTCAGTGGGGAGTCTTGCATGCAGATGTTACTACAAAGACTGTTTTGTGATCTTGAAAGAATGCTATTGTAAAAGGAATGCTGAACAACCTAGCAAAGTTGGTGCGTGTTATTACTTGGGGGTGCCATTTTGTATCTGGTCTGTATATAAACCTTGTGTAAACGTCATTTTCGGCTGCCCTGTTTTTGGAAACCTATTTCCCAGGGACCAATGCTTTCTCCTTGCTTTTCAAATAAAATAAGGCTTTATACCTGTCTCTTCTGGTGTGGAATAAATTGGGTGATTGTGCACCAGGTATATCTGGGTTTTTCACCGATAACAGAGGCATCATGCTTATAGCCACTAGACTAGTAGCCACTTATAAACCTGTCCTCCATGAATTTGTCTAAGCCCTTTTTAAAGCCATCCAAGGTAGTGGTCATCAACACATCCAATGGCAGAGAATTCCATATATTAATTATGTGCTGTGTGAAAGAAGTCCTCTCTTTTGTTGGTCCTAAATTTCCCAGTCTTCAGTTTCATGGGATGACCCCTGGTTCTAGTGTTGTGAAAGAGGGAGTTAAAAAATTTTCTCTGCAAACTCGCTCTACTCTGTGCATAATTTTATACACCTCTATCATGTCTCCCCATCAGGGGCATAACGAGGCTGGAGTGGGCCCAGAGACAAAATTTTAAAATGGCCCTTCGCTGATACACACACACTCACTTCACATGTGACTTGCCTCTGGGGGGCCCCTCGAGGCGTGGGGGCCCCCAGGCAGCCACCTCCCCTTGCCTAATGGTAGTTACACCCCTGCTCCCCATAGTCACCTCTTTTCCAAACTAAAAAGCCCCAGATGCTAAAGCCTTGCCTCGTAAGGAAGGTGCTCCAGGCCCCTGATGATCTTGCTTGCCCTCTTCTGCACTTTCTCCAGTTCTACAACATCTTTCTTACGATACGGTGACCAGAACTGTACGCAGTACTTCAAATGTGGCTGCACCATAGATCTATATATGGGCATTATAATATTAGCATTTTTATTTTAATTTTCAATCCCCTTCCTAATGATCATTTGGCATTTTCCACAGCTGCTGCACACGCAGTTGATACTTTCAATGAGTTGAAAGTCTGTCTCAGTGTAAGGCTGCTTCCTGTGTTCCTAGATGGACCAGAACTAGATGGATGAAATGGCCATCGAATGCACTGAATTTCTGAATGGCCAATGGCCATTCAGAAATTCCATGCATTCTTAAGGCCATTGGAGAGCAACCAGTGGGCATATCCTGTCAATCATTTTAGAATGAGGCTGTAGCTCAGTGGAAGAGCATGTGCTTTTCATGCAGAAGGCCTTAGAGCAAGCCTGCTCAGCTTGGGCCCTCCTGCAGATGTTGGCCTACAACTCCCATAATCCCTGGCTATTGGCCACTGTGTCTGGGGGTTATGGGAGTTGTAGTTCAAAAACTACATGGACAGCCAAAAACCATGGACAGCCAGGAAAACAAACCAATGGATCATAGAACAAATCAATCCAGAATTTTCACTCGAGGCACAAATGACCAGGCTCAAACTATCATGCTTCGGACACATTATGCGAAGACCCAGCTCCCTTGAGAAGGCTATAATGCTGGGGGAAGTTGAAGGAAAGAGAAGAAGAGGATGACCATCAGCAAGGTGGGTGGACTCGATTACGACAACAATGAACGCACCACTGAGAGACCTTAAAGGCTAAGTTGAAGACAGATCATCCTGGAGGGAATCTATATGTGGTCACTAAGAGTTGACACTGACTTGACGGCACTTAATCAATGAATCAATCAGTTCCAAAACAGCTGGGGTGAGGGGCAAGTTGAGCAGGCCTGCCTTCAAGGTTCAATCCTTGGCATCTCCAGGTAGGGCTGAGAGAGACTCTTATGGTAACAAGCATGACTTGTCCCCTTAGCTAAGCAGGGTCCACTCTGGTTGCATATGAGTGGGAGACTTGAAGTGTGAGCACTGGAAGATAGTCCCCTTAGGGGATGGAGCCACTCTGGGAAGAGCATCTAGGTTCCAAGTTCCCTCCCTGGCATCTCCAAGATTGGGCTGAGAGTGATTTCTGCCTGCAACCTTGGAGAAGCTCCTGCCAGTCTGTGTAGACAATACTGAGCTAGATGGACTGATGGTCTGACTCATTATATAGCAGCTTCCTATGTTCCTATCTCAGTGAACTTCATGGCTGAGTGGGGATTTGAAACTGGTTCTCCTTCATCCTACTCTGACGTGCCAATGATTATATTACATTGGAGACTTTTCCCAGTCATAATCAAAGCTCTTTTTACTTCCCTAGATAGTCCTCAGATGTTTTGCCTCAGGGGAAACCTCACAATTTGCCTCAAAATTTTGCTTTAGGTAAAAATCTGATGTTCAGGGACTCCCTAAAGACATTCCCTGATTGTACTGAAGGGTTTCCTCTGTAATTCTGCACATGCTTTTCGTGAAAAGGACCAAAGCCATTCATATTGCATCTCAGTTGAGGTGGCATTTCGGTGACAACTAGAGGGGAGCCATACGAGAGCTCTGGGGAGGAAAGGGTCATAGTTCCGTGGAAGAGAACATGCTTTTCTTAGCTCCTGCTAACTGAGCGAACATGCACCTTTTAAAGGGGTGGATTTCTTATAGGAAGCTGCCGTACACTGAGTCAGACCATTGGTCTATCTAGCTCAGTATTGTCTACATAGACTGCCAGTCTGGTCCTTATGCTGGCCTTGGACTGTAATAAAGATAAGTGATTGATTGATTGATTGACCAGCTCTCCTCTCTATAGAAGGAGAAACTGGTTGAGTTGGAAATAACTTTTTCTTTCTTTCATAGGAACATAAGAAGCTGCCATATACTGAGTCAGACCATTGCTCCATCTAGCTCAGTAATGTCGTCACAGACTGGCAGTGGCTTCTCCAAGGTTGCAGGCAGGAATCTCTCTCAGACCTATCTTGGAGAAGCCAGAGAAGGAACTTGGAACATAGATGCTCTTCCCAGAGTGGCTCTATCCCCTGAGGGATAGTGATAAACTTTATTGCGGTCTTTGACCAGTACAGCCCCTGAGGGGAATATCTTACAGTGCTCACCAGGGGCGTAACTATAATAGGGCAAGGGGAGACAGTTGTCTGGGGGCCCACTGCCTTGAGCCCCACCCAGAAGCAAGTCACATGACTGACCCCCCCCCCAGCCGCACACCCACCCGGGCTTCCTTCAGTTGTATTCATCCTCCAAAATTGATGTGGGTGTTAAGACCCAGAGCTACCAGAACAGCATGTCTTTCTCTAGTACCATTAAATGACTTGCATTGCTCACAATTTACAATACCTTAAAAAAAATAATTTAGGATGATGTTCTATTGTGGCGCGCGCGCGCACACACACACACACACACTTTACTCTGCTTTTTGTTACCACTATTCAGCCTCATTTAAGATTTATTTACTTCATGAGCTGAGCTTCATTTGGGGTGGGGGGCATTTTAAAATTTCTCTGGGCCCACTCCAACTTTGCTATGCCCCTGGTGCTCACACTCCTAGTCTCCCTTTCATATGCAACCAGGATGGACCCTGCTTAGCTAAGGGGAGAAGTCATGCTTGCTAACACAAGACCAGCTCTCTAAGCTGTTCTCGCCAGCTCTCTTAGCTGGTCTCTAGAAGACTAAGGGGAGATATGGTGTCCCCTTCAAATGTCTAAAAGGCTGTTGCATAGAAGGAGTAACAGCTTTTTCTCTGTTACTCCTAGGGCAGGGCTAAAACCAAGGGGGTGAAATAGCAAGGAAGCAGATTTTGGCTTGACAGCTGGGGGAATCTCCTAACTGTAAAAGCTGTTCTACAATGGGACACTTTGCCTCGTGCAGTGGTGGGTTGCCTTTTGCTTGAGTTTTGAAACAGAGGTTCCTGAAACAGACTCTGCTTAGCAAAGGGGACAATTCATGCTTGCTCCACCAAGACTGGCTCTCCTCCTACTGTTGCTGCACTGGTGAACCCAGCCACCTCCCCCATCAGTGGGTGCCTCTCTCACCCCTCTCCGTACACAGAAGAGAAAAATGAGAGAGAACACTGATCAGCGTATATGTGAAGTTGTGTGATTTTTTTTGCCCCAGTATGCACTTTACACTTGCTTACACTGAAACTCATTTGCCATTTTGTCACCCACTCCCCCAGTTTGGAGAGATCTTTTTTGAGCACCTCACAATCTCTTTGGATTTCACTACCCTAAATTGTTTAGTGTCATCTGCAAATTTGGCCACTTATCTGCTTACTCCAATTTCTAGATCATTTACGATCTAGACTGACCTTGACTTGGCACGTGGGGGCTAAGGTGATCACTGTAAGGGTACACTTTAGGGTGCTGATTATTAAAGTAACAATATTAAACAATTAAACCAAATTAAAATGAATTCAATTATGATTCACAGTTTTGGCAGGCCAAGATTAATTTAAATTAAATTACATTTCATTCTAATAAAAACCATAAATATGCTTGTTAAAAAGAAAAAAACAGAAGAGGCTCCTCCTTGGATTCACACCGCTTCTTGATAATCCACAAACTATCTTGCCTCCTGGCCTGAAAGCAGCTATATGGCTTGGGAGAAAGATGCGGGGAGAAAGGCAGTCCAGTGGAGGGCTCAGGAGGGAGGCAAGTCGCAGGAATGGCCCTGAGCGCCAAGAAAAAAAGCCTTGCGGGCCAGATGTGGCCCGCAGGCTGTATGTTGTGCAGGCCTGGATTAATGGAATAAGGGAGGCTGGTGCGGGGAGAGGGAACACCATCACCCCCGCCGCCTTGGACCACCCCCCCAAACTGAATGGTGGGTTCAAGGGGGTGTTGGACCGAACTAGCCCAGTCTGGTTCGGGTCCTGTTCGGACTTGAACTGGACTGGACCAGCTGGTTCCGTGCACATCCCTAGCTGATTGTGAGTGTTCTGCCCAGCCTTCATAACCCAGGTTTGCACAGCTGGTTGCAAAGTGCATGATCCATGCACCCACACAACCACACATAGCATTCATTGCTGCAGTGCTGCTGCGTAGGCTACTGTTTCAGAGCAGAACATTTTACCCACTGCTCATTTGCCCGGCAGCTAAGTGGGGAGGGATTCAGCCCTAGGCCTGTTAGCTCTTGCTTCTTGTGCCTATTCATAGCTTTCACACACACACACACACACACACAGCTCATCAATCCGCTTTCTGATGGTTGCCCATAAAACGTTGGGTTACAAGCAACAGCAACTGTTCTGTCGAAAACCTTATGAGAGATAAATGCATTGTAAAAACCACCTGGTTGGAGCAGAGGCTGAAGGTCTACCTCGTCCAGGATTCTGTTTCCACCACAGATGCCTTGCTTGAAGCACCCAAGGAGAGCCCTTATGGCAAGAGAATGCTTCTGTGGTTGGTCCCAGGAGTGGCTAGTTCTAACAGGCTGGGAGGGGTTGCCAAAGGAGGCCCAGCTGCCTCCGCTTGCTGGCAGCAGCCTACCTGCGGGCTGGCCATTCATCAGGGAGCGCCACGCAGTTAATGGCCAGCCTGCAAGCAGCGTGACTCTCGGGTTTGTCGGGAGAGAGAGGAGCAACCTGCACGACTGCTGGGAAGCAGAGGCAGCTGATCATTAGCACAAACTACTCTGGGTATATCCCTAGGATCAGGGATTCAGAGTTGTACTGCCTCTGAACTTGGAAGCTCCATTTAGAGATCATTGCTCTCGGTCAACCTAGCCTCCATGAATTTGTCTTCGGGCAGGGCCCAGGTAGGGCTGGGAAAGCCTCCTGCCTGAGACCTTGGGGGGAGTTGCTGCCAGTCAGTGTTGGCAGTATTGAGCTAGGTGGAACAGGGGCCCAGCCCGGTATAAGGCGGTCTATATGTTCCTAGTAGACAACCACCCTGGAAATGAAGAGTCCTGCCCAGATGCCACTGAAGTCCTGCCAAAATATTAATACCTTGCCTGCCTATGTTGTTGGGGATGGGACTGCATCTGTGTGTGGGGGGCATCTGCTTGGCATGCCAAAGGTCCCAGGTTCAATCTCTGGCAGCATCTCCAGGTAGGGTTGGGAGAGACCCCTGAGCCTGAAACCCTGGAGTCGCTGCCAGTCAGCGCAGACAATACTGAGCTAGATGCACCGATGGCCTGACTCAGTATAAAGCAGCTCCCTATGTTCCTAGTACACTAGGCTGACACCATGCATCTGAACATGTAAAGTTGTGCCGTGGAGTCGTGGTCGACTCCTGGCAACCACAGAGCCCTGTGGTTTTCTTGGGTCAAATACAGGAGGGGTTATATTGTGCTCCACAGGGGCGTAACTACTATTGGGCAAGGGGAGGCGGCTGCCTGGGGGCCCCCACGCCTCGAGGGCCCCCCCAGAGGCAAGTCACATGACTATATATTGTGAAGTGTGTCTGTTTGTATCAGCGAGGGGCCCATTTTAAAATTTTGTCTCTGGGCCCACTCCAGCCTTGTTACACCCCTGGTGCTCTGCCTTGAATGGTTCATGTTGAGAAAGAAGAGCAGGATTTACATGATTTTAATAAATAATTAGGAACCTAGGAAGCTGCATTATGCTGAGTCAGACCATTGGTCTATCTACTCAGATATGTCTACATGGTCTGTGCTGACTGGCAGTGGTCCTCCAAAGTTTCAGGCAGGAGTTTCTCCCAGCCAGATCTGGAGATGCTGCCAGGGAGTGAACCTGAGACCTTCCATATGCAAGCAGCTGCTCTTCCACTGAACTCTGGCCCCATTCCCTAAGGGGAATACCTTACAGTACTCACCCATCCAAATGCAAACCAGGGTGGGCCCTGTTTAGTGAAGGAGACAATTCGTGCTCGCTACTGCAAGACCAGCTCTGCGCCCCAAAAGGCAGGCAGCAGCTTTTAGGAACATAGGAAGAGCCTTCTACTGGATTGGCCCCTTGGCCCATCTAGCTCAGATTTGTCTATACTGGCTGGCAGTGGCTCTCCAGAGCACTTTCCAGATTAGACCCTGCAACTGGATCACGGCATATCTCTGAAGTGTGCTTCCACACTTCCACTGCAGTCCCAATGCTGTCGGCAGGGTGCCGTTCACATTTCAGATGCCTTCTTTCGGATTTTATTGCTGCAATATGGTGCCATGACATTGTATGTCTGTTGCAAAAAAGTAGCTGTATTTTCCCATTGTAGGGAAATTTTTCCGTTGTAGATTCTGGGGATCGTTTTCAGTTCAATCCCGCCAAGCTGAAGCATTGTACCACAGTTTAGGGATGTGCGAAACGTTTCAGATACAAAACGTTTTGTACCCAAAACAGCCTGTTTCGGGTGTTTTGTAGACAAAACACCCATTTTCCAATTCAAAAAGTTTTGTATACAAAACAAAATGTGCCTGTTTCAGCTACAAAACGTTTCAGACCTCCATTTTGTGGTGATCTCTGAGTCAGTCTCCATTTTGTGTTTGACATCTCTTTGAATTTCCCACCCTTCCAGCCTTCTGATCAGTGACCTAAATTATGGGCTGACCTGCTGACAATTCCCTCCTTGTTCCCTATTGGCTCTTTTGCTTCTTGCCACTCTTTACTGACCCCACATTGGCCAGGGGAAGGATTGCTAACTCATGGGGTGCTGGGTTCTGTTGTTTCTGTGGTGTTCTGAGTGTAGATTCTCTGGTAGCATATGAGAGTGGATTCTTTTTTTTCACTGAAAATCTCATATGCTACCAGAGAATCTAGAATGAACACCTCAGAAACAACAAAACCCAGTACCCCACGGGCTTGTGGGTATGGGGGTGGTTGGCACCCTATGTGCAATACACAACCGCTCACTCTGGGCAACCCCAGTGCCCCCCAAGTGGAATTATGGGGCTGCTGAAACCTAAACCTCCATTATTCCCTATGGGAGAAATCTTAGACACATAAACTTCATCAAATCACAAAAGATCAGCCCTTTGCCCATTTTCTTTGAAATAATTCTGGAAGTTTCCTTGCCCCCATTGGGCACTACCACCAACTACACTCCACTCTGGGTCATCCCTTTCCCCTTGATTTGAAGCGATACATTTGCTGGAATCTCCATTATTCCCTATGGGAAAATTCTTAAAGATGTGTAAACTTAAAAAATTCACCAAAAATCAGCCCTCTGCCTAATTCCTTTGAAATTTGGCTGCTAGCTTACACCCATTGGATGCTACCACCACCACCCACTCTTTTTGCCCTGGGACCCTTTTAAAAAATCCAAATCGATTTGGATTTGGATTCGGAAAATTCGGCTACAGAACAAAACAGGGCTGATTCGGATTCAGAAAATTTGGGTACAAAACAAAATGGGGGTGTTTTGATTCAGATACAAATTGAAACAAGAAAATTCCAAAATGCACACCACTACCACAGTTGTAGCGGGTAATCTGGAAACCGCCCTGGGTTTTAGGCAGGGGTCTTTCCAAGCCCTACTTGGAGATGCTTTCAGGGATGGAATCTCGAAGCAGATGTTCCACTACTGAGTTACAGCTCCATCCTGTATGAGGAATATCTTACAGCAGGCAGTACTCACATGTAATCGCCTATCCAAATGCAACCCAAGGTGAACCCTACTTAGCAAAGGGGACAATTCATGCTCAGTGCTGCAATACTGCAGTCTTACTGGTAATCAGAGCTGGCTTAAGGTTTCAAGGGGCCTGTGGAAAATTGGGTGGGAACCCAGTGAGTCATCCTGCCATTTCTACACAGAACCTGTGGGGAAAATCAACAGTGGGTTCTTGTAAAAGTGCCAGCTGGTCCTCAGCACTTCCAACCCTGCTGCCCTCTGAGGCCAGCCCAGAAAGAAATATGCTCTAAGTCCATTCATTGGGATTTATTTATTTATTTATTTATACTTTATATCCCGCTCTTCCTCCAAGGAGCCCAGAGCGGTGTACTACACACTTAAGCTTCTCCTCACAACGACCCTGTGAAGTAGAGTAGGCTGAGAGAGAAGTGACTGGCCCAGAGTCACCCAGCAAGTCTCATGGATGAATGGGGATTTGAACTCGGGTCTCCCTGGTCCTAGTCCAGCATTCTAACCACTACACCATGCTGGCTCCTGAATGACGCTGAATTCTAGCATGAAGAGGGGCAGTGAATCATTTCTCTTTGAACGCTTGCTCCATACCATTCCAAAAGTCTTGAATATAATGGCATTAATCCCCTCCCCATCTGGTTTGTTTCTAAACTAAACTTCCTCATAATCCAGGTCTTCTCAAGGTTGGGTTCTCAGATGGTGTTGCACGATGACTCCCATCATTCCTAGCCACAATACTCAAGGGGTTGATGGGAGTCTTCATTTTGTAAAGTCCGGGGTCCCAGGTTTGAGAATTCCTGCCATAACTTATGAACCATTTATTTCTGCAGAGCTTTTCTCCTATCACATCCCCATGGAGTCGGTGACCATACCAACAGAAACAGATGAATTACTATTATCAGATATACAAATCTTACTTATACCTAGCTCTTATTAATAGAGTAGTTATCCATAGTTGAAACTTGGTTGCCATTAACGATGCCTTTCATGTTCTATTATATAACTTTATTATTCTATTCTTACTATAGATCTTTTGGTTTTGTGTTAGTTTTTTAATGCAATAGTGGTTAGAGAAGGGATGGAAGAGATCTTTCTTTTTGAATGTTATTTTTGACATGTTGCATATGTATTTTGTATGTTGGAAGTTCAAGAGAGGTAACTATACTTTTCTTATTTCTATTCTTAAATAAAAATTTAAAATGAAGAAGGAGAGGGAGAAGAAGAAGAAGAGAAACAGATGAATTATGAGAACCCCCAAGCTCCCTTATCTGGCAGCCGCTGCTCTTCCAGGAGAGGGGGAATTTTCTCTCCCTCCCTCCCCTCCCTTTCCCCTCTTCAGCCTCTGTAGCCACTTCTATAGCCACAGTGGCAAGGAGGGACAGATCTCTTCCCTTTTATCTCAGCTCATCCACACTGTTCCCCCTGCTCCACCCCAACTGCTGCATGGCAACCTGGGAAATGTAGTTTCCCCAGGGATACCTAATGTTTCAGGTGCCCTGGGAAAACTATCTTTCCTGAACATCTAGGCACCAAGGAGTGGGGAACTGGAGGACTGGGTCCCCACTTCCCTCCCTCCATGCCACTCATGTCCCCATTGCTGGAGCAGCAGCAGGACTGGTTGGTGGGAGGGCAGGAGCTATTCTCCTGAATCTGAGCCCGATAAAACTCAGGGGTCATAATAAAACTCGTGTTGTTTTTGCGGTAGCTACTGCAGAATAGAATGCTGGGAAGTGCTGAGTGCCATGCTGATTTTTTTTTTCTATTGTTGATCTTGCTTCACTCAACACAGCTAGACAAATCGCCGGAAAAACAAATGCTCGCCTTGCCATATGTGCACATTGTTCTGATGCTTCCCAGCGCCCTTTCATTCCACCACCACCAGCTGCTGCTGCTTCTAAGTGCTCTTTTCCTTTTTCTGTTTTGCCCTCACTGTCCTCCTCCTCATTTGTCCACACTGCCCTTTAGTCCCATTGGCTGTGGCAACCCTTGGGTGTTCGATTACGAGCATCCATTACGTCAGGGTTTCTGAATGGATGCCGTGTCGTAGCACCATTAACAACATCATATGGGTTGCCACAACCAGTAGGGTTAAGGGGCAGTGTGAGAAAAACAGGCCAAGGACAGCAGGGACAAAAACAAGATGGAGTAGGAGGAATATGTTGTTGAGAAGAACAATGTAAATGTTTCATGAGTGAAAGAAAAGGGGAGGCCTTTTTGACACTTTGGAAAACACATGAAATGAGTTATGTACTTTTGGCTCCAAACTAACATAAGCTTACACCACCCTGCCCGTTTTGGTTACCTCTGGAATCTGAGAAACAGGTCAACCACTGCTAATTGAGCAAAGACGCACCTTTGAAAGTGGCGATTCTCCTGTATTTAGCAGGGGAGAAGCAACTGGCCGTATCCAACCCCAGCACAGCATCCCTCTCATGGCTGTTGCTGGTGTTTGTCTTATGTTTCTTTTTAGATTGTGAGCTCTTTGGGGGCAGGGAGCCATCTTATTTATGTATTATTTATTTTTCTATGTAAACCGCTTTGAGAATTTTGTTGAAGAGTGGAGAGTGGTATATAAATATCCGTAGTAGTCGTCGTTGTCGTCGTAGTACATAAGAACCTAAGAACAGCCCAGCTGGATCAGGCCCAAAGCCTGTCTAGTCCAGCATCCTGTTTCATACAGTGGCCCACCAGATGCTTCCGAGAAGCCCACAGGCAAGAGGTGAGGGCATGCCGTCTCTCCTGCTGTTGCTCCTCTGCAACTCATATTTGGAGGCATCTTGCCTCTGAGGCTGGAGGTGGCCTATAGCCCTCCGACTAGTAGCTGTTGACAGACTTCTCCATGAAGTTATCTAAACCCCTGTTAAAGCCATCCAGGGTTGTTGGCCATCACCACATCTTGTGGCAGAGAATTCCACAGGTTGATTATGCGTTGTGTGAAAAAAATACTTCTGTTTGTTGGTCCTAGATTTCCTGACAATCAATTTCATGGGATGGTCCCTGGTTCTAGTGTTATGTGAGAGGGAGAAGAATTCCCCTCTATCCACTTTCTCCACACCATGCATGATTTTATAGACCTCTATAATATCTCCCCACAGCCATCTTTTTTCTAAACTAAATAGCCCCAGGCGTTGTAGCCTTGCCTCATAAGAAAGGTGCTCTAGGCCCCTGATCATCTTGGTTGCCCTCTTCTGCACCTTCTATTTCTAGTAGAAATAGAAAGGTCTTATATGCTGAGCCAAGGGCTGAGCTGGAAGTTCAGGGGATAATTTTTAAAAACCCAAACCCTGCAGTCCTGGGAAAGGCACAGGATTTCTTGGGAACTGCGGTCTTTTCAGGAGCTTCTATAATGGCCAAAGCCACAGCAAAGACTACAATTCCCTGGAAACTGTGCACCTGTCCCAGGACCCAGATCAATTTCAAACAGAAAAGCCACACATCACCGCTGCTGCCCCCTCACTGTCGGCAACATCTCACCTCTCCTGTAGCCTGGTAAAATAAATACAGGAGGAGAACAGAAGGGGGGAAATAGAAGGGGGGGGGGGGTTCAGAGGCAGAACTGGTTCCAAATCAATGAAGTCCAATCCAGCCTTGATTTGGACCCCAGTTTTATGCAATTTCCGGATGGGGCTTTTAGCTCAGAATGGAGGAGTGTGTTTGCACATTGGACGGATTCATGCCGAAGTCGGTGTATGATACTGGGGAGCACTTCACACACGATACGGGTTTTTCATTGCATGTTAGAGCCTAGCACGATTTATTTCTGGGGTTATACCCCCCACTTTTTTGTGGGTTTTTTTGGACAAATTTGAACTTGCAGTAAAGCCTCGCAGTAAACCCATGGTAAAGCCTGGGAAAGCTCCTGGTGACAGTTTGGTGTGTATCTGGCCCAATCAGGCTGATTCAATCCAGAACCACTTCAGCCTCCAAAGCTTTGCACAGCCCTAAGAATACACATTTGACTCCAGGATCTGGAAATCCTGGGTAGCCCGACATCCCGACACACTCCTCACTAAATTTATTTATCTGAAAGATGTTTACTTTGTTCCTCCAGCACACTAGGCTGCTCAGGGTAGCTCACAATCAAAGTTACAACAATAAAATACGACATACACAAATAAAAGACAGCAGCAATGAAAATTAAAATCAATTATCATCATTTATTGCATAAACACCTCAATTCCCCGGTTCCATTAAGGCAGTCTGCAGAACCGCAGCTATTGCAATTATCATAAAACAAAAAAAGTGGGGGGAGCCACTTTGCATCCAAATTGGGACAATTTGGTTTTGCTTTGGTCAAATTTCACTCTGTCACCGTTTATTTTATGTCTGCTATTTGCACAGTTTGCCAGGCCAGGACTGCAGTGATCAGGCTGCTGTAATTAAAATGTGCTAAGTCTTCAGAAATCTCTCTTCCTCCCTGAATGGCATTGGGGTGTCTGGACTGTCCTGCCCATAAACATTGCATATTACTTTCTGTTTCAGAGATGTTATAATAAATGAAATTTGCACAGGCCAGGAGTCCAGTTCATTGGATTGTTTTTAAGATCTTGCTACATACAGGGTGCTGCTAAGCTAACCTCTGGGCCCTCTTGGGATATTCCCCTTGTAAAATTTTGCAAAGATCTAAAAGACTTAATGTGTCCGTTGTGGGCAATTAACCCTGCTGGCAGAGAACCACCAGTCGGAATGCTACAAGCTCATTCACCACTGACATTAGGGTAGGAGGAGCACCCTGCCTGGGTGTGCTCCCGATCGGCAGTCTTTTGCTTGCAGACACTAAGGGTACATAGGAAAAAAGGGACCTATAAAGCTGCCATATACTGAGTCAGGCCATTGGTCTATCTAGCTCAGTATTGTCTTCACAGACTGGCAGCAACCTCTCCAAGGTTGCAGGCAGGAATATCTCGGCCCTGTCTTGGAGATGCTTCCAAGGAGGGAACTTGGAATCTTCTGCTCTTCCCAGAGCGGCTCCATCCCCTGAGGGCAATATCTTACAGTGCTCACACTTCTAGTTTCCCTTTCATATGCAACCAGGGCAGACCCTGCTTAGCTAAGGGGACAAGTCATTCTTGCTACCACCAGACCAGCTCTCTTCTCCTAGAAAGTGGGGAGAATGATCATGTGCAAGGTGGCAGCTGGGTAGGGTGATTGTGCCCTACCCAGAATCTGTCCTCAGCATCTTACCAAGGTAGGAGGAAAAGCCATCCTACCCAATTGCCGCCTCACACACAATCACTCTCTCCTCCTCCTACCTTAATGTTTGCAAGCACAGCACTGCTGATCAGGAACATGCCCAACGCTCTTACCCAGGTGGGGCAGGGCACTCCTTCCTACCTAATGCTGGTCATGTGGATGACCCTGAAATCTATAAAACCAGCTGTAAGGAACTCAAACCCAAGCCCAGCCCACCTGAGAGAAGCCTACAGCTTAGTCACACCTCCCTGAGCCTCATGGCCTGATTGGGTTTAAAGCTAATTAAAAGGATCTCCAGTAGATTGTATCGCTGCCACCAACTGCTCCTTAGCTAGCAAGGTTCCTCTGTCCAAAAAGGAGCAATACGCTTTTGTCACCCTCTTTATTTTCTAGCTGGCAAATATGTGATTCCACTTATATGTGTAAGTGGGAGGGAAGCAGGCTTTGTGGTCCTTTTTGGGGCCATGCAAACTAGAGGCTTCCCCCTCCCTCTCCCAGAGTCAGTCAAACACTCTGTGAGGGCTTGTGAACAAATAAAACAATGTATTGATTTACTACCCCAAAAAAGTGGGTTCAGGAGTTCAAGCGTAGCTGTTGCAAATAAGATTAGCTTGTTAGCAGTTACAAGAGTTTTTACCTATCACCCAGATGTTTGTAGGTGGTACTTGACTTAATCTTCACTAGGCTGTTGTTGCAGTGAGGTACATATAAGGTAGACAGAGGGCATTTGCAAACACACACACACACACACGAAAGGAACTTTTAGCACGTCTTACTAAACTACTTTCCCTAAGTCTAACCTTCCGAAGCCATATACCTTAGCTTCCTTCCCTTGGACCACACTATAACTTAAATGAGACTAACCCTGCAACCCTTGACCCCCACAGACTTGCAAATACTCACCCTAAGAGTACTTGGCAAGACTCCATTGCTCCCCTCTCACCTGGGCACACCCTTCTTCTTCCCAGCAGACCCTCAGGAGCCCTTTAGACCCACCCAACTTTTTAACTGATTGGGTTATGACCTAGGGTCTACAGACTGTCAGTCAAGGAAAACCACTTGATGTAGTTAACCCTATAATTGCTGTCTGGTTGCCCACTACACCAGCATTTTAAAAATCTATCTATCTATCTATCTATCTATCTATCTATCTATCTATCTATCTATCTATCTAATTTGTAGACCTCCAAACTTCCATCTCTGGGCAGTTTACAACAACGTATAGCAAATTAAGACAAAAATGAAAACCTTAAAACAATTTAAGCTTAAAACACAGTCAAGTTTAAAAAACTTGGGTGAAAAATCTCTTTAATGACTTTTAAAAAGTTATCAGAGATGGACAGGCTGTTATTTCAGCAGGGAGCACATTCCAGAGTCTCAGGGCAGCAAGAGAGAAGGCCTTATTCCTGCGTAGCCACCAAATAAGCCGGTGATAATTGTAGATGAACCTCTCTGGATAATCTCAAGAGGATCATAGCAAAGAAGACCTTGGGGCTATTCTTACAATCACAAAAATTGGGCTAGGAAAATCCTAGCCCGATTTTTGTGATCGTCAGAACCACCGCGCTCGCAGCCGAGCCCGGTGGTTCTGGAGCGGCTAACCCGCTCCTGTAGCCCGCCCATCAGCCCGGGTTTACAGTGCGAGCGCTCCGCGAACCTGGGCTATCTGCTCATGAGTAGCCGTGGCGCAGCTCCGCACCCCAGCTACTCACGAGTAGAACCCCAGACGGGTGGCTTAAAAGCAGCCTTCCAGCTCGGGGGTCTCCCCAGTATGCCCTGCGCGCTTGCGCAGGGCATACTGGGACTTCCGGGGGCCGCGTGGCCCCCGAGCTCCACAGCCCCCGCTGGCTCTGTCTTCGAGCTGGCCATTGTGTGGGTGGCCGATCCAGCCGCCCAGGGCTCCCTGCCCGCTCTTGAGTGGGGAGAGTGGGCTTAGCCTGCTCTTCCCGCTCACCGCTAGGAACCGGGTCTCACTGATCGTGAGACCCGGTCCAGTATCTTAAATTTTAAGTTTTTAATTTGTAGGTGATTTTTAAATTGTAAAATTGTAAATAACTAACTAACTAACTAACTAACTAACTAAATAAATAAATAAATAAATAAATAAATAAATAATCCTGTCCCCTGCTCCCCAAAGGGCCGGCACATTCTGCACCCCCAAATAAACAGTCTTCTTTGCTCATTGAACTTCAGTCCCCAAGGAACAGCTGGTTTTATAAGCTGCACTCCCTCTCTTGAAGATAAATTGCCTGCCTCAGCATCCATTTCCAAAAAGAAATGGTCTCAGACTGGATTTCCACATTAACAGCAGCATTGTTTCATCTCGGAAGTGTTCGAGTTTTGCCTACAGAATAGACTGAGAACTCTCTCCCACTGTATCCCCAAACCACCATGGGCTAGTCATTCTCTGGTCATCTATGCGGGCTGGTCATCTCTGCGAACTGGGCAAAGAGGCACCTTTTTAACATGGTGATTCTCTTTATTTAGCAGGGGGAGAGTAACTGGCCCTCTCCACCCCCAGCACAGCATCCCTCCAGTGACTGTGGCTGGTGTCTAACTTACGTTTCTTTTTAAATTGTGAGCCCTTTGGGGACAGAGAGCCATATTATTTATTTATTAGTAAATTGCTTTGGAAACTTTTGTTGAAAAGCGGTATATAAATATTTGTGGCTGCTGCTGTTGCTGCTGGCCATCTGCTGCTGCACCAGCCCTACCTGGAGACTGAGCCACAGATTGAACCTGGGACCTTCTGTAGGCAAAGCAGATGCTCCACCACAGAGCTATGGCCCCATCTTTTAAGGAGAATAGCTTAAAGGACTCACATGTATTCACCCATCCAAATATAAACCAAGGTGAGCCCTGCTTAGCAAAGGGGACAATTCATGCTTGGTACCCCAGGAAGATGCTGAAAGGCATCATCTCATACTGTGCAGGAGGAGGCAATGGGAAACCCCTCCTGTATTCTACCAAAGACAACCACAGGGCTCTGTGGGCGCCAGGAGTCGAAATCGACTTGATGGCGCAATTTTACTTTACCCCAGGACTGGCTCTTCTCCCCCATGAAAGAAAGAAAATGAAATGGGGGGAAAATGAAAGTAACAAATCAAAGACTGAAAGTAACAACAACAACCTGAAACAGCAGCACAGTAGAACGTTGGCAATATTAAGAATCAAATAAAATATTAAAGAATCTTAAAAGGCTTCTGGGGGAACTTAAATTTCTTCACCTGCTAGGCCAGGAAGAATCTCTGATCTGGCATCAGCTACCCTGGATAGAATGTTCTAGAAAGAGCATGCCACACAACTGGAAATGCTGTGTCCCCTGTCACTACCCTGTTGTAAAGATCTCTGTTCTTTGAGTCTGCCCCAGAGGAGTCAAAACCAGCACTGCACCAGAACCTGTGAGAGCCCCAGAGCTTCCTGAAGCAATGCCCTCAAAACCAGGAACTGGGCTCTCCTGCACCATTGCACTCACTGATATCTGCACACCAACAGCAGGACCAGATAGAAAGGAGGAGGAGTGTCAGACTCCAGGCCAAGAGGCTGGCCCTTTAAGGCTTCCACCCTCCAGGCAGAAAGGAGGAGCCCAGGAGGAACAGTCCGAACTCAGAGCAGGACTGCACAACCGTTCTTCCCACTGCTGCTGGGCTGCAACTCCCATAATCCCCAGCCACAGGGGCTAATAGGCAGGGATGAATATGAACACGACAGTGTGCTAGTCTGTGACCTTATTAAAGGAATTGAATTGAATATGAATGTGATGGGTATTTATATACTGCTTTTCAACAAAAGTTCCCAAAGTGGTTTACATAACAAACAAAATGGCTCCTTGTCCCCAAAGGGCTCACAATCTAAAAAGACAACATAAGCTAGACACCAGCAACAGCCACTGGAGGGATGCTGTGCTGGGGATGGATAGGGCCAGCTGCTCTCCCCCTGCTAAATAAAGAGAATCACCACTTTTAAAAGGTGCCTCTTTGCTCAGTTATCAGGTGAATTGTGATCGGAGTTGTAGTCCAACAGCACTATTTAAGAGCTCAACAACAAATATTTAAATATCGCTTTTCAACAAAAGTTTCCAAAGTGGTTTACACAGAGAAGTAAGTAAGTAAGTAAGTAAGTAAGTAAGTAAGTAAGTAAGTAAGTAAGATGGATCCTTGTCCCCAAAGGGCCCAAAATCTAAAATGAAATGTCAGATAGACACCAGCAACAGTAACTGGAAGTACTGTGCTGGGAGTGGATAGGGCCAGTTACTCTCCCCCTGCTAAATAAAGAGAATCTCCACATTAAAAAGGTGCCTCTTTGCCCAGTTAGCAGGGGCCCAATTAGTTAGCTCAGGCTTCCTCTGACTGCTGTCAGAGCAACTGCTCCCACAGAGCTGTCCCTGGTGCTGAAAGATGCCTTGCCTCGCCTTCCAGACCTCATGGGCTCTTGTCTACAGAGTGGGACAAGATACCATCTTAGGGTGGAAGGGCCAAGATCAGGCATCAGCATAATTCAGTATCTACTGGCCAAGCACCTGCAGAAGGTTGGCTGAGCAATGATTAAAACTTGTGTCTCTCTGCTATTAGCCCAAGACTCTATCACACTGGCTCTCAGTAACATCTCCTCCAATATGAATATGACAGTGGTTAGAACCAGGAAACCCCCCACACCACACCACCCTTACTGCTCTGCTGCCCTCTGAGGTGAGCCACCAGGGTGGGAAGCAAAATTCAGTGAGAACTCAAATGCTTGACACAGTAAATGGAAGGATATGTGCTGAACTTGAAAGGTCCCCCTTCCTGCCTCCTCCTTCTCACTCTGATTTATTATTTTCTTCCCAATGTTACTCTGAATTGACGGCAGGCATTGCCAGTTGGCCTGCGACGGCTCGGTGTCCCGCGGATTTAATTTTCTGCTTTTCATGTACTGACAGGCAACGGTTTTGTGGAGAGTATTTCCCAGGGGTGCAATGCTTTGAGTACAGAATAGGAAAGATTCCATCTTCAGAGGAGCAGCAGAACACATGACCTCAAGGTAAACATCTGCTACAGGGAAGGTGAGCAGCTGATGACCCAGTTGGAGATGGAAACCTGTTTGGAAAGAGCCGCGTAATATGACAAGACAGACAAACATGCACGGCATTTTTATAGAGTGGGAAATGCTCGCCGATCTTTCACTCACTCCTGACATATGCTGGACTATGAGAAGATGACCTCAACATCTCATTACTTGCCTGCCCCGGAAGGAGCTACCCCACAGGGATGGGGCGATAGCTCAGTGGCAGAACATCTGCTTTGCATGCAGAAGGTCCCAGATTCAATATCTGGCAGAATCTCCAGGGAGGGCTGGGAAAGACTCTTGCCTTAAACCTTGGAGAGCGGCTGCCAGTCAGTGTAAACAGTACTTAGCTCGATGCACCAATAGTCTGACTAGGTATAAGGCAACTTCCTATGTAACCATCCAGGAGGTGACTCAATGTGCAGCAGCTGTAGAAAAGGCCAATTCCATGCTAGGGATCATTAGGAAGGGGATTGAAAATAATACTGTTAATATTGGCCACCCCCTCTAACTTGGCTAATTAATAATAATAATAATAATAATAATAATAATAATAATAATATAATGCCCTTATACAAAGCTATGGTGCAGCCACACCTGGAGTACTGCATACAATTCTGGTCACATCTAAAAAAGGACATTGTAGAACCGGAAAAGGTGCAGAAGAGGGCAACCAAGATTATCAGGGGCCTAGAGCACCTTCCTTATGAGTCAAGGGCGGCTACAACACATGGGGCTATTTAGTTTAGAAAAAAGACGACTGCGGGGAGACATGATAGAGGTCTATAAAATCATTCATGGTGTGGAGAAAGTGGATAGAGAGGAATTCTTCTCCCTCTCCCATAACACTAGAACCAGGGTTCATCCCATGAAGTTGATTTCAGGGAAATCTAGGACCAACAAATGGAAGTACTTTTTCACACAATGCATAATCACCTTGTGGAATTCTCTGCCACGAGATGTGGTAGCCAACAACTGGGATAGCTTTAAGAGGGGTTTAGATAACCTCATGGAGGAGAGGTCTATCAATGGCTACTCATAGGTGGGCTATAGGCCACCTCCAGCCTCAAAGGCAGGATGCCTCTGAGTGCCAGTTGCAGGGGAGTAACAGCAGGAGAGAGGGCATGCCCTCAACTCCTGCCTGTAGGCTTCCAGCAGCATCTGGTGGGCCACTGTGTGAAACAGGATGCTGGACTAGATGCCTTGGGCTGATCCGCCAGGGCAGTTCTTATGTTCTAAAGAGCATTCACCTAACCTCAGGAGGCAGGGGCCGGAAGAAAAGCGCCATGGGAGGCTATATTCATTGACAGGCTGGTGAGTGCATCAGGAAACCATCCTTTCCACCTGCACACTAAAAACAGAGGACATTCTGTTCTCCACCCACTCAACCGCTTCAGGCTGATGCAAACTGAAGTAATTCCTCCAAGAGTTTGCTGATATTGAGCTCATAACACTGCCTTCCTGAGCACACTTGTCAGCCTGCCTGGGAAAAAGATTTATTTCAAGAGACCTTGGGTTGCTGTTCTCTCTCAAATCCTAGGTGTAGCTGACCATTTGAGCCTCTTCATCTTTTTGTAGGTGGGCATTTGGTACTGAAGTGTCTTCAAATGTTAAAGTTAAAATGTGCCATTGAGTCAGTGTCGACTCCTGGCGACCACAGAGCCCTGTGGTTTTTCTTTGGTAGTATACCGGAGGGGTTTACCATTGCCATCTCCCGTGCAGTATGAGATGGTAGCATCTTCCTATATCACTGCTGCCCGATATAGTACTAGAGGGGATTCGAACTGGCAACCTTCTGCTTGTTAGTCAACAAAGGCATATTAGCACTGTTCACTCCGTTTGCCATGCTCCGTGCATGATATTTGAAAAATCTAATGGCAAAAGAACCCTACAGGGGATATGGGGTTACTGTTCTGTCCCAGATGGCCAGAAGGCTGTTCTGGTCTGATCTGCAGGACCATGGAGAACTCCAAGGGAGCAAGTTGTTCCAACAGAATCCCAGTTCCAGGTGAACCCTTTTATGTGTCTTGGCCTTCTCCCTCAGGCTCCACCTATCTGCTGTAGAGAGCAAATACATAAAGGGGTAGCCCTGGGTCTGGAGACACTCAGTTGTCTCTCAACTACCTCTCAGCTGAAGCATTCCCTAGTTGGTGAGAGGGCACTGAAGTGTGAGAGGTTTCTGATATGGCTGCATCTAACCCTTTGGATAAGTCCACATCACAGGGAGCCATCCCTGGGGGTCTAGGTTCATGTTCCCAGGGATCCTCATTGCCTGTTCCATCCACACCTCCAGGGTATCCTGCACCTCAGAATCTGTTGCTGGTGATTTGCCTAGCTCTTCCCCCTCAGAATCTGAGTCCTGGCTGTCACTATAACAGCTACTGCCACAAATGTATTTATTTTTATTTATAGCTAGCGTTCTATTCTGCCTTTCAGAAATGTATCCTGAGATAGTTTACAAGGTTAAAATACAACAGTAAAATCCATAATGTCACATTAAAACAATACAGACCATAAAATATATAGGCGGAATACTCAGACTCCATTATCTTCGTATAGTGTGTGTGTGTGTGTGTGTGTGTGTGTGTGTGTGTGTGTGTGTGTGTCTGAGAGAGGGGGGATGCTAATTAATAACTGGGACAGGGAAGAGAACTTTGGAACTGGAAGGTATCTCATAGGAGCCCTCCCACAATGCTCACCACTTCCAGAAAGTATTTTACCCTTTCTCAGTCAGTCCCCCAATATACTTGCTTCAAGTACTGCCACTACATGGTGGGTGGAGTCATGCTGAGGTCCGGGAGAGGAATACTGCTTTTCGTCCTCAGTTGCATCACCTGAATTGCAACAGACAAAATGGGAAGTTCCTGGCTGGAATCCTGGATAGGTCTGACGGCAGAGTCTTAGCATCTCAAGTGTTATAAACTGAACCCTGGTGGTCCATGTATCTCCTTGTAGGTAAAGGAAGAAAGATGATAGGATGCACAGCTGACACTTTAAAGGAGGTCTTTCCAATATATTTGGAATCTTTTGAATTAGCTGGATTGATGGTTTCTTTCAGGACTATATCCTCATGCCTCTTGTATAACATCCAGCTGATCTGACAATACATGCAACACTGATTCCCTACCCTGTTCTGGTGGCAAGGAAAGAAAGCCTTCCCTTTCTTTTCTCTTTATTAAGGTGAGGGGAGGAAAGCCGAGGCAATGACATAGATTCTAGCTTTTTTGAGAAGGAAGGAAGGAAGGAAGGAAGGAAATGAGGTTCTGTTCGAAGCAAAGCTTTCAAAGTTAGGAGAAGTAGATCTCCTGTTTGCCCAATGAACATTCAAAAGCCAGTTCCTGCTTTCTAACTAGAGGAAGGGGCTTTTCACTTGCAAACATGTAGCATCTGCTTCTGGCCAGCTGTGGGAGATTCTCCCCCTTAGAGGGGCTCCTCAGAAATACTTGTGATTGGGGAAATGAATGTAGCAACCAACACAGATGCCTCTCTCCTATATGTTCCTCCCACTGGAATAAATTCTTAAATCCTCTAATTGGGAAAATAGAATAAAACCCTTCAATGGGAAAATCAAGCCAGACAGCTGTGAAAGCCTAAGGAGGGAGGAACTGATTTCATGCACTGCTCAGGTGTGTGCAGGAACTGTCTGTGAAAATGCTTCAGTGTTTCTCCTTGAAGAAATTCTTCTCCAGATCACAATTTATCTCTAGAATTGTCCCTTGAGTTTGATTTTGCAGAAATGTCTGGACCACCCCTAATGTGATACACTGCTGTGATGAAGGAGGAAGCTTGAGGCATTCCGTTCTCCACCTTGAGGCTGTTCTCATGATCATCCTGGCCTGGGATAGGCTGTTCATGTGGAGCACCAGGATACACACAGATCCCGGTGCTCCCGCTCAGCCTAACCCGGTCCCAAGCCTAACCCAGGTCCTCTTAACCAAGGTTATGGGAGCAAATGCCTCCTTAAACCAATTGCCAAGGTCATGAGCCTCCTCAGGCTTCAGGCAGCCCTAGGAGACACAGATACAGGCACCTAGAGTGAAAATGTCCTGGAGGAAATGCACAGTGCCTTGTGGGATATTTGGAGGCCAGGAAGACAAGTTCCGGCTTCTGTTGATCTGCTCTGCTCCTGGCAGCATGGGTTGTGTGAGTGCACGGCTCATGTGCCAAAGACACACAGATCGATCATCTGGAGGAAGGTAGGTTGAACCCTGCCTCCCCACCCCCACCCCACCCGCCTGCAGACATGTGAATTGCCCCCTTGTCTGCATTCGGCCTTCAGCCTCAAATTCGGCCTTCAGCCTCAAAAAATTGCCTTTTGCCCTCTTAGATATTTCTTTCAAATATTTCTATCCTGCTGTGTAGCCCACCCAGCCATCCCCAAGACCTCACAGCTGCTTACAAAAGATGTTAGAAAAAATCATATTAAAATGAACCTCTGGGCAGAAAGCATGCCATGTGTCAATAGCAGAGAAGTGCAAGGGCAAGGATTCTCCCTGGGGTTTTGTCCTTGAGCAACCCTATGATTGTCCTTTGGCATCTCCTCCTAGGCACCAACTCTCACAGAGGATCTCCCCCAGTGGTCTCCCTTTCATGAGGCAAGGGGAGGCAGCCACTTCAGGGGGCAGATGGTTGGGGGCCCAGGAGAGTGGCAAGATGCCATCGCCCCTGGAGCAGCTCTTCGGGACTGAGCTGACTGTTGTGAACATTGCAGGAAGACTCTTTCCTCACATTCTCTTGCAAAATTTGCAGAAAGTCCAAGGGGAGAAGAGGAGGCTGTCACCAAGCTTATCTCCTTCCTGCCCCCCACCGCTGCCACTTCCCAAGCTTGCGAGGGCTGGTATTGAATGACAGTTGGCTCCCTCTTGGAGTGTGGGGCTGCCCCCGACCTTCCAGTCAAGGGGGTGAGGCTGAACAAGTGGAATTCACTCTGTCCTTGCCTTTTATCTCTACCTGGTAGTAGCAGTTCCCACCCCACCCATGGTTTCCTGGCTACGGATATAGCTGGAATGGGAATTCCTCCAAAATTCAATTCAGCAGGAAAGTCACATTTCCTCCCAAGGAGAAACACTCGAGAATTTGCTTTTTCAAAACCCTTCTGCAGAGGGTGGATGTTATTATGAGATGTGGGGAGTTGTGCAAATAAGGTGGTCACCTTCCCCAAATACAGAGGCATTTCCTTCACTTCCCTCTCCCTCCTGCCCCCAATATGTGTTGTGTGGGCAAATGCGAGAGAAGCACAGCTCCTGTATATGCAAAGTCACAATGGTGGCACCAACACAAATGTAGAGAAGACCATGGAAGGGGCAAGCTGCATTTCTGGGGTACGGTGGGAGGACAATGAGCCAATGAGTTAATCTTTGGAAAGAAAAATAACAGGCTGTTTTGCATTGATTTCTCCCTCTTCCAATTGTTTCCCCTGAAGTAAGCCCTAGTTGTCCCTATTTGTTGCTGGAATGTTCAAGTGATGACTGAGTTCGCATTTTCACATCTTAGCAGGAGTGCACGCACATTCTTCTCCTTTCCCCAACGTCTGATACATGTGGAAAATCTACTCCATTTGCCCTGCAAAAATGTGCACTTGAAGCAAACAGTTTTGTGGCACCGTGGTATGTATTTCCTTCCATCCCCAAAGGCAGAAATATCCAGATTATACTAGAACCTTCCTTAATAAAACTTCTGCTATGCCAGTTGAGAATCAATATAGCTACTGAAGGTGCTTAAGAAAGCATCGTTTCTGTGTAAGGAGATGTTGAAGTCATTCACACAATCAAAAACTGTTCTACCCAGCTTCTACCCGGGTTAGGGAGCTGTGTGTGTGCGCATAATTTTCAGTTGTGTGGAAGCAAGGTAAGAAGAAAACCTGAGTAGAAGTAGCTTTTTTCTCCTACCTTGCTTCCCCATAATCACTTCTACCCAGGTTTTCCTCTTACCTTGCTTCCACACAACTGAAAATTAGGATCACACACAGCTCCCAAACCCTAAGTATAGATAGGGGGTGGGAGGGGAGTAAAAATGTACTTATAGGTATGAGTCATGGGGGTGTGTGGTGGCTGCTGCAGCCATGGGAAGGGCAGCAGAGGCGGCAGAAGCTCCCCACCCCCACTAGCCTTCTCCTGAGTAGTCCAGGCCAGTGAAGGCCTGGTTCAAGCCTCTGTACACACGCAGGGGCCTGAACCAGGCCAGAGAAAGCCCAAACTAGGCCCCCACCAGTCCGAGCTACTCAGAGGGAAGTCGGTGTGAATGGGGTGGGGAGCTGCCACCACTGCCACCGCCCCCACGGCCACCACTACCGCAGCCGCAGTTCATACTGTAATCACGAAGTACTGTAATTGTACTGAAGTACTGTAATTGTTTCTCTCAACTGTGTTCATCCTCCTCTATGTCAGAAACAAAAAGATAATTTGTTTTTACATTTACATCCCACTCTTCCTCTAAGGGGCCTAGAGTGGTGTACCCAATTACATCCATCCTCACAACAACCCTGCAAGGTAGGTTAGGCTGAGAGATAAGCGGCTGGCCCAGATCCACTCAATGAGTTTTATGGCTGATAGTGTTTAGAGTGTTGGTCTAGGACTGGGGAGACCCAAGTTCAAATCCTAATTCAGTTATGAAACTCACTGGGTGATCCTGGGCTAGTTGCTTATCTCTCAGCTTAACCTACCTCACAGGGTTGTTGTGATGATAAACACAAGCATGTATGCTACTCTGGGATTCTTGGAGGAAGAGACGGATTAAAATATAACAAACACACAAAATCTGAACTCGCGTCTCACTGGTCCTAGTCCAACATTCTAATCATTATGAGCAGCATTGAATGTTACTAGATGCAGAGAAAGCCAGAAGTGACACTAACTCCTATTATATTTAATGCCTGATGTAGAACTTATGCATCTTTCACACTATGAGAAGTAGACCATCTCACAGTTGGTGGAGATGTGAGAAGCATGGAGGACAAGAAGCACTGGTGCTTCCAGACCATCTCCACAAACAAGGACACTTTTATTAGAATCTTTGGATGCCCCCTTCCTTCCCCTCCAGATTGTGATTAATTTCTTTATCAGCAAGCACAGGTAAGGAGAGGAAAGGATTTGTTTCAAGAACCTTCTCCAAAATCGAGATTTTTTATTACCGAGCAATCAAGAGGCACTGGGGATTTCAATGTTCTGCATAGCACTCCATAAAGATTCCCAGAGTCAACAAAAGGTGATTGAATTCAGTGAGGCTATAAAAGCAGGGGATGTTTTCAGAGGGAACAATGAGAAGCAATTATGCTTATCTCAAGCATTTTAACGGAATTTTGTGAGTCCGCAGTCCGGGTGCCAGCAATCAAAGTAAATTTTACGAAGTCGGAGTGAAATATTGGAGGGAATTAGATGTTCTAATTATGTGGGCAAATGCAGGAAGACAGCAAGGCTGAGGCCACGGATCAAACAGAAAGAAATTCAAGAGAGTGTTAAGGACAAGAAGAGAAGGAGGACTCACTTGTCCTTCACACAATCACTCAGGAAACTGAAATAGCATTGTACGAGTC
Organism: Hemicordylus capensis; assembly: GCF_027244095.1. Lineage (NCBI taxonomy): Eukaryota > Metazoa > Chordata > Lepidosauria > Squamata > Cordylidae > Hemicordylus > Hemicordylus capensis. The sequence goes on from NC_069663.1 coordinate 36,494,856, forward strand.
AGTCTGAATTAGAACCTTCTTTGGTTCTCCTGTGCTTTGTCACAGGATGTGTTCTCGAGATCTCTTAATATAGTTGAGTCACTTTGATTGAGAATGTGCAGAAACCCCTTCCCCTCTTCCCAGGAAGACCACAGGGAATGGCCCACTTAGCCACTTTGGGGGTGTAGCCTTTTGCCCATTAACCAGCTCCCTGAGGAGAAGATGCACCAAGCAACAGCAGGACGATTCAAGTTGCTCAGTAGAGCATCATTTGAGCTCAGAAGAACCCAGAAGACATTATAGGAGCAGAAACAATGGCAAGGGTGAGTGCATCCAAGTTGCTCCCTGGAACATCCCCAGTATGGATGCCACCATTTTGGATGGGTACAAATACAGGGCACTCTATGGAGATGACTTAAGAGCTCTCATATCCAAGATAAGCAGATCCCACTTATCCCATCTGTTAAGGATGTGCACGAACGGTTCGTCCAGAAGCAGATCACCTGGAATTGTAACTGGTTCGAAGGTTTGGTCTGCAATCGAACCAAACCAGGCCTGGTTCACGTGAACTGGTTCTGCACAGTAAGGGGTGGTCGGGTAGGGGTGGCAAGAGAGGGAGGAATCTGCTTATCCAGCCCAGCACGGGGGCCACCACGCATCCCCCCCGTCGATATAGCCCCAAGTGCACTCACCCCTCCTTTACCAAGCCACTGGCTTTTAAGGGAATTTGTGGGCTCAGGGTGGAACTATAGAGTGGGATGCCTAGGGCTCCCCATAGGTTTTGCATGCTCAGTATGCTGGAGTGCCCCCTAAACTACCTCTGAATTAATGCTCTGCATCAATTAATCAATCAATTGCATTTACTGGCAATCATGACCACTGCTCAGCATTTTTGTGTGCAAGGTCGACTTTCCCCATTCTCTGGGCCAATTAGGGGAGGAGGGCTGCTCTTATGAACGAGCACGAGTTATCCCCTTTGCTAAGCAGGGTCTGACCTGGTTTATATTTGGATGGGAGACTACATGTGAGCATTGTCTTCTATAAGATCTTTCCCTGAAGGGATAGGGTTGCAGCTCAGTGGTAGAGCATCTGTTTTGCATGCAGGAGGTCCCAGGTTCAACCCCTGGCAGCATCTCCAGGTAGGGCTGGGGAAGACTCTTGCCTGAAACCTTGGAGAGCTGCTGCCAGTCAGTGCTGACAACACTGAGCTAGATGGATCGAGGATCTGACTCAGTATAAAGCAGCTTTCTATGTTCTGTGTTACTTACAATATATTCCCCCCCTCCCCTTACAGACTAGCAGATAAAGCAGACATGCAAAAAAATGCTACATCAGAATGCACAATCACGATGGTCTCAGACGTACTTGGATCTCAGAACATCCAAACAATAATCTGGTAAAGCCTGATACTTTCTGAACTAGAACTGGGGGGATTCGCCCATCCATAGTGCCTTCATGTCCTCCTGCATTGCTTGTTCTTTTCTCCAGATTGGCTCTTCCTGTCCCGCTTATTACCTGATAGCCATCAGGGAGAGAGACATTCTTGCAGCGGTGTCATTGACAAGGAGGTGAAAGCATTCACTTGAGTTATTTTTTTTCTTTTCCCTGGACCCTTGAACCAGATGGAGTTTCTTATTTAATCAGCACCTTTTGCTTCCAATCAGCCTGAAAACTTCACTTAAAGGTTTTGATGGAAGGCTACACACAACTGGCTAATGGAATACATGTTCCTCACTCCAGCCTCTTCCCCATGCCTCTTGGCGGCTGGGAAGCCCTTTGAAGCAAATGAGATAAGGATTCAGGGTACCAGCTTGTGGAATTGAGTGATTATTGGCCCTGTCAGGGGACCAAACCTCATTTCAAAGAGACTTTTCTGTTGGTAGCTTCTGGCTGAGGTGGAGTTGAAACTGCTCACCATATTTTGCGGATCTTTGGGACAGCATCAAAAAATTTCCAGTGTATGCAAACATACATTGTTACTCATTTCTTTACCCCTCACTTGCCCTTGACTTTCCTCTGTACATGAAAAGTAAAAGTGGGAAGTCAGTGCATTTGCCTTTGGGAAACTCAAGGACTACCCTCATGTTAATTGATTTGATTATCTCTATATATAATTCTCTAAGGCTTGGCTAATTCCGTGTGTGGCAACTCTCATGAGAGTTTGCAAGCAGAAACACCTGACTGGCCAATAGGGATTCCATATGCTGACAGGGAGAAGGAACCTGTGAGAGCAGAAGCACCATGGTGATTGGGCAGTGGGGAGTCCATATGCAGACGAGGAGGAGCCTGTGATGGTTAGGGTCAGTTGGAATGCTACTGTTACTGGTCGGAAGACGTTCTTGATTTAGAGAGGAATCTTATCTATCTATCTATCTATCTATCTATCTATCTATCTATCTATCTATCTATCATAAAGGATAGCAGGCAGGAGTCTGTGAAGAGAGGGGTCGTGAGGGAGGAAAGAGCCCCTTCAGGAGAAAGGGGCTGCCGTTGTGTGAATTAGATGAGGAAACAAGATGAACAAGATCTGTTAACTCAGGGAGGGAGGGAGAGAGAGAGAATGTGAAGGGAGGGGGAAGAAAGAGTGGGGAAGAGCGAGCAGAGGAGAGAGAAAGAGAGAGAAAGAAGAGAGGGGGAGAGAGGCAGAAGGAAGGGCGAGGGATGGGCCCGAGCCTGTCAGCAGCCAGTGGGGAATGAACGGCCATGGTGGCACCAGCAGCAAGGAAGGGTCCACTCAACCACGCTGCTTTTTGGGGCTACTGAGGCCATTTGCAGAGGCAGGCAGGCAAGGGATGGGCCTGGGCCTGTCAGTGGCCTGAGGGGAGCAAGCGGCCATGGCGGTGGTGGCAGCGAGGAAGGGCCCGGTCAACCACTGCTGCTGCTGTTCCTGTGGGGAGGAGCAGGAGTGGGGCTTGGGTGCAGAGCTCTCTGGGGATAGGAGGCTGCAGCTTGGCCAATAGGTGCCAGCAACTCTGCAGCCATGACCAAGAGAGGTGAGGGGGATGGAAGCAATGGGATGGAGGAGGAGGAGCAGGAATGCAGCTCAGGTGAGGGTGGAGTGATCTCTGAGGTGAGGGACCTGTGGCAGGGGGTGAGGAGAGCAATCAAGTTCTAGCATGCAGATGCTCTGTGCAGGTTAAGCTAGTTCTTTTTTTAAAAAAACAACAACAACGTTGTTTGTAGGGCTGTTGAATGGATGAACCAGAGAAAATAAGTCATTATGTTTAAGAAAAAATAGAACATAGGAACATAGGAAGTTGTCTTATATGGAGTCAGACCATTGGTCTATCTCACTCAGTATTGTCTAAACTGACCATCACTGGCTTTCCAAGTTTTCAGGCAGGAGTATTTGATGTGCGGATTGATTCAAATTTGAATAGATTCTACTTGAATCTGGCTGATTCAAACGATTCAAATTTGAAACAAATCACCCCTAAAAAGGTAATTCAATTTGAATTCAAATTGAATCCACCACATTTGAATTCAAATAGATTCAAATCAATTCAACAATCCTTTAGGGACATTTTGGTACCTTTTAAAAACCAAGTAGGTCCCTTGATTGATTAAAGAAGTGCAAAAATAGGTCAAATAGATTCAAATTCAAATAAATCTGAAATTCGATTCGTGCATATCCCTAGTCCTACCTGGAGATGCCAGGTAGTGAACCTGGGGCCTTCTGTATGGAAGTAGATGCTGTACCAAATGAGCTATGGCCCCTCTCCTAAGGCGAATATCTTACAGCATATTGTTCACATGTAATCCATCCAAATACAAATCAAGGTGAACCCTGATTAGCGAAGAGAACAGTTCCTGCTTACTATGAGGGGTCAATTCTGGTGGTTTGATTCAAATTTGAGCCAAATTTGAACTAGCCCAGTGGTCTGAGAGCTGGTTCAAGTCGAACTAACCCCCAGTTTGGTCCGAGGGTTGATCCAGTTCGATTCAGCTCAAGGGACATTAGAACTGGGGCCAGTTTGGATTGAACTCAGACCAGCACCCCTTTTTTGGGTCTGATCTGGTTTGAGTCCAAATCGGTAGAACCAGGCCAGTTCCATTCAAACCGGGTTCGAATAGAACTGGTCCCACACATTCCTACTTGTTGCCACAAGATAGGCTCTCCAACTGTAAGAATTTACTTAGAATCTCCCAGTGCTATCCCTGGAGACCAAGGGGGTGGTGGTGTCCAGCAGTGCCTTCTACTGGCTTTGGCTGGTACTCCAGCGGTAACCCTGTTGGGAGAAACTGAATCTGAGCATGATGACCCATGCGTTGGTTATATCGATATTGGATTTCTGTTTCATGTGGGGCTGCATTTGAAGACTATTCAGAATCTTCAAGTGGTTCAGAATGCTGCTGTGAGGATGCTTGTGGGCACAACTCATTAAGCAAGCATTACACCCATCATATGGCAGCTTCTTTGACCTATGGTTTGCTTCTGGGTGTGACGGCCCTCCTGACAGGAGCCCCACTATCTAATCTAGATAGATATTTCTATCTTTAGCTTGCAATTGCTTAGCACTTACACCTGTCTAATCACTTAGCTCTGTCTAGGAGTGCTGTCTTACCTTGTTCTATCCAGGAGTGCTGCTATCTATCTAGGAATGCTATCTATGTCCTATCTGGCATGAATCTCACAGACGATCACTTTTCCGCCCTTACTTTATTTTTTTTACGTGCACAATCACAAATCAGGTGTGCTGTCAGCTCCTGAATGTGGGTCCCATCCTAGTGCATATGAATCAGTCTAACGTGTCCATCCTCAAGCCTCACTCTGGGGGGACACCTAATCTTTCACAAGGAGAACCTCCTTGCAGAAGATGCTCAGGAGGAGACAAGCCTGGGGTTTCCTTTTCTCCAAGCAATCGAGCCCAGCAGTGGCCAATCTGAAGTGTTCCAACTACTGTTGGACTACAATTTATTGTGGCAGGGGATGATGGGAGCTGTATTCTTTGAGAGCTGAAGAGCCTCAGGTAGGCCACCCCGAGGCCATTTTCTTTCCCCTTGCCCTCACGTTTTTTTCCTCCCATCCCAAAGACTAACATTTAGTCTTCTGCAATCTGGCTTTGTACCTCTAAGTATAAATGGCTATTAATCAACTCCACACAGCTATGCATTTGTGTTAATGACCTGCTATGGGAATCTTGCCAGCTCTGCTAATAACACAGAGACTGAGTAGACAAAAAAGAAATCCTGGTTATTGATTATTATTAGTTTCTTGTTAAATGAGGCACAACGTTGACAATTTACCTGCTCGATGAAGAAATGGGTTAGTAGCCAGCAAGGTAGAAAAATTCCTCATATCTTCCTTCAACAGCCATTTAAAGATCACCCCAAAACCATATAGCACAATCCTTCTGAAAATTCTAAAATTATGTATACTGAAAAATGTAAGACCCAGCAATTAAGAGCCTACTTAGAATCAGAAATGTTACATTTGGACCATCCATTGATTAAACAATTTTTAGTTGAGTAGTCATTTTGCCTCTGTATCAATTAAATGATTAATCAATGAAATGTAAATAAGCTTGCATGTTACTCAAGCATCTATACAGGTGCATTTCTGAGATATTGAAAGAAATGGGAGGTAACATACAATTTAATAAACAACATCTATTATTTGTTGATAGAAGTGCCTTTTTAGTGTTCTCTTTTTTATCCCTTTCTAGAGTAAAACCCTAAAGCTAAAAATGACAACAAAATATAAAATCAGTTTCTCCAGTATCTTGCAGCTCACCTAATTACCCTTTATCCTCAGTTTTTGACTTCTGCCAATTAATCAACTTCAGTTGATTAAACTGCCAATTACACCATTTAAAGGTTGCTGCCCTGAGCTCTGTTCACACATCTTCAACTGTACTCACCATCTGCAGTTTTGCATATCCGTGGTCGGGTGATTGACACCCAACCTCAGCTCACACAAAAAGTAACTGGCCAAAGTGGGGTTCGTTTTGTATATCCATGCTTTAGAGATGGCTGGAAATGACCTTTTTGTGAAGAGGAGCCATTTTATGGTTCATTTGCAACTAAAAAACCCCTTTATTTTCCACAAGCTTTGTGGGAAAATGCAGCAATTCGGACTTCTGGGTGTCATTGCTGAGTAGCAGAAGGCCCACAGAAGACCACGGCAGGGCACGGCATTTTATTTCGCCCGTTTTAAAGTTTTTTGCCCATTTCCCCCGTGATTTGGGGGCCTCTGGGAACATAACCCCCGCAATCTCATAGACCTAATAACTCAGTATTTGCAGATTCCTTATCCGCGGTAATTGCGGAGACCAGAACTCCCGTTCACCTGTATATTAATAAGCATGTTGAAGGGAGATGGGAGGAGGCTGCATCCACTGGCCAGCCTGACCTCCAGGAATTAGTGTCCCATGCATGGAATGTGGAGTCTGCTGTATACACAGTCCACAGCCTGAATAAATGGAGGTGATGGTGCATACAGAAACTTACTATTCTCAGGGTAGGTTTCTCCACATGACCCTGCTAATTAGGCAAAAAGGCACCCAGGGGCATCCACAGGGCTTTTTCGGCGGGGGGGGGGGGAGCCAGCAATCGAATACCCTCCAATCTGGGAGTATGCCCCATAGAATTTAGTGGGAATGGGCTCGATTCGGGGGGGGGGCAAGTGCCTCTTGCCTCCCCCTTTTGATGCCAGTGGTGGCACCTTTTAAAGTGGTGGCTGTCTTACACAGAGAGAGAAGAAAAAAGAGCTGTAATTCTCTCCAGAAACCAGGACTTTCAGGATTCTTCCAAAGGAGAAACTGACATTGTCTCCAAATTTCAACAGGAAATGGAAAGGGAGAAGTTTTCAAGAATTTGCTCAGTTTTTCCACATCCCTGGAAGTGGGCTTTCCTACAGGCTTGTTCACAGGACCCAAAAGAGGGTTGGAGGAGCCACCGGCCAATGTAAGAGGGCCCTGTGTATTGGATCTATGTAAGACCCAATCCAGGGTTGTGTGAACTCAAAACTCAAGGGAAGAGGAGGAGAGAGTGATGGTGTGGGAGGCAGGAGCTGGGTCAGATGGATGCACCCTGTCCACGTCCCACCCCCAGCTTTTTACTGAAGAATGCCAAAAGCTGTCCTACCCAGCTTGCACCTTCGACACGATCACTCTTCTCACCTCCTATCTTGATTTTTGAGTTCATACAACCACTGATCGGAAGTGTACATGGCTTTGGTGGTGGTTCCTCCGACCCTGTTTCAGGTCCTGTGAATGAGCCTTTTGCGATTATGTTCTTCAGCGAAGTTCTGCTAGCGCGCCACACTCTCAGAACGTAGCTTCAGGCTGAAAGAGCCTGCACTTCTCTGAGCAGAGTCTCCAGTCCTTCTCTCATGCCCCAATTTTCATCTCCTGCCAGGAAGACACAAGACTTCAACGCATTCTTTATCATTCTATGGGCCCTGCCAAGTCCTTCATACTTTTATCTCTTCCACTTTCCTACAGGATACGTTCTCTTTTACAGCCTTCCTATTAAAAAATAAAGCATCGGAGAACTAACGCTGCAAAAGATTTTTGCTGACGAGAATATGCGAGGACGTTTTCAAGTCCACTTGCTCCCCTCTGTCCCTTTTTGGGGGCCATATTGATTGCTATTTTTTAATTTAAATCTTGGACCGGCATCTTTCTCCTGCTCTCTTTTCTCTCTCTTCCTCTCTGGTGTGCAGGAGGGTCTTTTCATGTGGCTTGTGATGAAAACTGATTGCAATTTCTTGGAGGGAGATTGTACTGGGAATAACGAGCGTGAACAACAATGAGAGATATTTGGCAGGAAGTACCCAGATGCCACAACCCCAAAACAGAGAGACCAATTTTCATCAAGGCTGAAGGGGGACTTGCATTAATAGATTGGGGAGTTGGAAAAGTCTCCCATCTTGCTGCGGGAAAGGAGAGGCATTGACTCCACGACTGTTTTGGCTGACCTTTGCTGGAAGCTTCCCAGAACGTTTGCAGAAAGGAGAGAGCAAGGAGAGAAGAAAGGGCCTCCAAAGCAAAGCCTTGCCGATCTCGACGTGCTTCATAGGAACATGGGAAGCTGCCTTATACTGAGTCGGACCCATTGGTCCATCTAGCTCAGTATTACCTGCACTAACTGGCAGCAGCACTCCAGGGATTGAGAAAGGAGACTTGCCCAGCACTACCTGGAGATGCTGCCAGTGATTGAAGCAGATGTCCTACCACGGAGCGATGGTCCCACGCCTAAGGAGGCTATCTTACAGAAGATACTGCTCACATATAGTCACCCATTCAAATGCAAATTAAAGTGAAAGCTGCTTAGCAAAGGGGCAGGGGTGGAGGGAGGCCAGGGACAGCTCAGGTTCTGCCGCTGCTGTGGTCCCCTAGCTCCGCCCACTGCCTCTGACGTCAGATGCGGGGAGCGTTGAGCCACACACCTTGCAGCTCCGTTTGTGAGTTAAACTGGCTGCATTCGCAGTGCTGACCGATCTAACTCCCAAACAGGGCTGCACGGTCCTGTTTGGGAGTTAGATCAGCCTGCACTGTGTTAGCAACACAGCCGTAATGGCTCTCCCTGTCTTTAAAAGGCAGGGAGAGTCGCTCTGGCTGCACTGCGAAGGCAATGCTGGCTGATTTTTAGCTCAAAAACGGGGCCACACAGCCCTGTTTTTTAGTTAAATCACGCCCCCTGCATCTGACGTCAGACACGGGGGGCATGTTGGGGTGCCAGGTGTAGCCCCTGAGGGGCAGCGGCCCGGGTTCTTTGAACCTGTCCACTCAATAGTGGCTCTGCCCCTGCAAAGGGGACAATTCATGCTTGCTACCTCAAAACTAGCTCTCCTCTCCCCCAAAAAAGAAAAAGGAAATTTCCTTATATCAAGTCAGACTATTGGTAAATCTAACTCTGTATTGTCTACACCAGGGCTGCTCAACTTTGGCCCTCCTGCAGATGTTGGCCTACAACTCCCATAATCTTTGGCTATTGGCCACTGTGCCTGGGGATATGGGAGCCTTTGGCTATTGTGCCTTTGGCTATTGGCCACTGTGCCTGGGGATATGGGAGCTGCAGGGCAAAAACAGCTGGGGGGGGGGGGACAAAGTTGAGCAGGCGTGGTCTACACTGACTGGTCTACACTGACTGTTTGTGGCTTTCCATAATTCCAGGCAGGAGTCTTTCCCAGCCCTACCTGGAGATGCTGCCAGGGAGTGAACCAGCATGCAAAGCAGGTGCTCTTCCACTGAGCTACAGCCCCATCCCCTAAGGGGGACATAGCAGACGATGCTCACTTGTAATCACCTATAATCCAAATGTAAGCCAAGGGGAACCCAGCTTAGCAAGGAGGACATTTCATGCTTATTGCCACACAGCTGTCTCTCTGTCCCCTAAAGGTTCCTGAGGCTAATGCTAGAAGTCAGTAGGAGGTTGGTTGAAACTCCAGATTGAAGTGAGAAAGCAAGAGAATTGTACTGACCACTCAGAACACATGGTAATAAGTTGGACGTACAAAAGGAGAGAAAGAGGCCTGCCTAGTTCACTCGGACATGCGATTTCTGTATCCTCCATTGTTATACACCTGAGACAGGCTCACACATGCACGTATATCACTTCATAATGGCAACATCAAGCACATGCAGGCAGAAGTTGCATCTCTACTCAGATACAAGATATTTTTCCTGTCAATTCCCACGTCTAACCAGCCAGTCATCAAAGCTGGTTCAGACAAGGAGGCTGTTCTCACGTGCAGCCTAAACTAGGCAAAGGAAGCCCAGCCTGTGCGTGAGAACTTCCAGGATCGAGACCAATCCTCATGGGGCAGCGTCGCCTAACCCCTCTTCTTAGCCGGCTGTCAGCCAAGAATAAGGGAGCAAGCACTCCCTTAAGCCAGGCTACCGTGTTGAGTGTTTTCTGGGGCTATGTTTAGGGTGATTCCTCCTGGGGGAATCCCCCAATGCAATCTGCATGTTGCACAGTGCATTGTGGGATCTCCAGCAACCTCTGGATCCTCTGGAGCGCCATGCTGCAGCCACGCAGCGTGGATCGTCTGGGTGTGCAGTTCACGCTCCCAGCAACTTTGGAGCCATTGTCTGCGGGGGAAGGTGAGTTTGACCAGCCTCCCTGACCGCCCACCCGCTGCCCCACCCGCCTAGTCATGTGATTAACCTCAAGGTGTCACAGGCAGCTCTGGAAGGAGCGTCCCAGTGGGCACCACCATCTGTGCTCCAACCAGAACTGCTCCGTGTAAGCGACAAGAGTTCCTTCATTTTGGAACAAATGGAAACAATGCACAGAATGTTGGGATCCATTCAACCCATTTTTCATTCACTCCAGAATGCATGGTCTGAGCACTGAATGAACAATGAGTGGATTTCCAAACCCATTTGTCATTCATTCAGAGCTCATTCAGATTGGGAGGTTTTAAAGATCTCATCCCCTGGAAAATGGCTGCTGAGGGGAGAAGAGTCTACCTCCTGCAGAGGATCTAGTTTGGGTCAAAAAGGTCCCCTGTGGGCTGTGGGCTTTTGCCCCTGAGCAGTCATTTCCCCAAGGACTAACATCTAGACTAGTACCATACCAGAGAGCCAGTGTGGTCCAGAGGTAAGAGAATTGAACTAGAATTAGGGAGACCCAAGTTCAAATCCCCGTATAGCGATGAATCTCACTGGATGACTCTGGACCAGTCACTTCTCACTCAGCCTCCTACCTTGTATGGTTGTTGTGATGATATCCCCTGCTAACATGGCAAAGAGGCACCTTTTAATGTGGTGATTCTCTTTATTTATTTTTATTATTTAACAGGGGGAGAGTAACTGGCCCTATCCCCCTCCCGCCAGCATAGTACCTCCAGTGACTGTCGCTGGTGTCTACCTTGTGTTTCTTTTTAGATTGTGAGTCCTTTGGGGGCAGGGATCCATCTTATTTATTAATTATTTCTCTGGGTAAACCACCCTGAGCCATTTTTGGAAGGGCAGTATAGAAATCGAATGAATAATAATAAATAGATGATGATGATGATGATGATGATGATGATGAATGATAAACATAACCAGTTACACTTGGAGGAAAAGTGGGATGTACATGTAAATAAATTAATGAAAAATAAACAGGGCTTTCCATTGTGCAAGGGCGGAGGCACGATTCTCATGATTCCCCCTGCAGCCAACTGAAAGGTGTTGACTCCTGGTGACCACAGAGCCATGTGGTTTTCTTGGAAGGATACAGGAGGGTTTTGCCATTGCCATCTCCCACACAGTCTGAGATGATGCCTTTCAGCACCTTCCTATATTGCTGCTGCTCGATATAGGAGTTTCCCATATTCTAGGAAACACACCAGTGGGGATTTGAATCAACAGCCTCCTGCTCTCTAGGCAGGTTGCTTCCCTGCTGAAAATATGTCCCTGAGAATCCCCCAATTCTCAAGGACATTCCAGCTGGATATCCCATTGAACTTGTAGTTTCCATCCAGACGGCATGACCGACAACCAGTGACAGACCTTCACCTTATTAGATGGTGTCTAATGCCCTTTTGAAGCCAGCTCAGCCTGTGGCCATCACCACATCCTATGTGGACATATAAACCTCCCTTATTGGTGCATCTAACACAGTGTTGTCCACATCCAGGATTCCCAATTTGGGTGCCCAGATGTTGTGGGACTACAACTGCAAGCATCCCCAGACACAATGGCGAAAGGACTGTGAGAGTGGTGACCTAAAAACATGAATTGTCCTCTTTGATAGGCAGAGTCTACCCTGGTTTGCATTTGAATGGGAGACTACATGTGAACACTGTAAGATATTCCCCTCAGGAGATGGGGCTGCTCTGGGAAGAGCATCTGCCTGCTTGCATGCAGAACCAGAAGGTCCCAAGTTCCCACCCTGGAAGCATCTCCAAGATAGGAGAAAGACTCCTGCCTGCAACCTTGGAGGAGGAGCTGCTAGTCGTTGTAGACAATACTGAGCTAGACGGACCAAGGGTCTGACTCAGTATAAGGCAGCTTCCTATGTTCCTAACTCCTGGTTTACACCAACTGCCAGTGGCTCTTCAGCGTTTCAGGCAGGAGTCTTTTCCAACCCTACCTGATATGCTGCCAGGGAGTGTCCCTGTAAGGAGATGCTGTTCCAATGAGCTATGACCCCATCCCCTAAGGGGGTGTCACCTTAGAGCAGGCAGCACTCACGAGTGGTCATCCATCAGAATGCAAACCAGGGTTGGATCTGCTTAGCAAAGGGGACAATTCACACTGGCCAGCCCAAGACCAGCTCTCCTCCCCCGATGAGCCATGAGCCCTCTTCACAGCAGGGATCTCTAGACCTTCCTTAACCAACGTGACTAGCCTCATCAACACTCTTCTTGCTTCCCTCAGAATTCTTCAGGCTTCTCTCCCAAGCCCAAATCTCTCGAGATTCTCAAATTCCCACCTTAGGCAAACATCTTGGCAGCAATTCTATTCCGACTCACCCTGCTAAGTTCTGCCCAAGCAGAGCAATGGCCTCCCCCAGAAGGCAGCGTCGCCAGGGGCTGGGTTCAGAGATCAACTTGGCAATGGCAGCTGAAACAATTACAGCCGAAAACAAGCACAATAAAGCGAGCCTAAGAGGCTCATTTTGCGGTGAGAGAGGCTTCGAAAGGGCCATTCACTTCTCATCATTCTCCAATCACCCGGGAATAGGATGGGAAATGCTGTTAAGAGTCATTTATTCCATGGAAGGAGTGAGTGGACAAAGAGGCTGCCTTCTTGTGATGCTGAGACTGGGCCATCTCCAGGTGCTCTTATGGGACTGGGCTATAGCTCAACAGTGAGGGCACTTGCCTTGGGTGCAGAAGGTCACAGGTTCAATCCCTGGCATCTCCAGTTAGGGATAGGGATGTGCGAGCAGGTTTGGAACCAAACTGGTTTGAAGTTGAACCGGTTCAGTTCGAAGGCTCAGGTTTCTTGGCTCAACCGCAGACTGAAACACCCACCCACCCCAGCCCATTCGGGGGGGGGGGGCGGTGGTTCACAGACTTTTTACTACATTTAAAAAAAAAAACTTACCCCCTCTGGGGGCTTCCCTCTGGGGTAACGCAGAGGTCCATTACGTAGATGCGGTGGCCTCCAAAATGGCCACCACGTTGGGGGAAATGGAGCCATTTTTGAGAGAAGGAAAGCTGGTGGGGGAGGGGGGGGACCTCTGTGGACAAAACCCCTCCCCCTGCCACCTTGGAGAAGCCCCCCAGAGGGGGTAAGTTTTTTTTTTAAGTAAACGTTCCGCAAACCCCCTGGACCAAACCGAACTGGGGGAGGGGGTATCGAGGGGGTGCCACACCGAACTGGCCCAGTCTGGTCTGGTTCGGACTCAAACCAAACTGGGCCAGCCAGTTCTGTGCACACCCCTAGTTAGGGCTGGGGGAGGCTCTGCTTGGAACCCTGCCAGTTAGTGTACACAGAGGCCTGGTTCTCATAGTCATGCAAACCTAGGTTTATCATGAGAGAGATTGTGTGAACACACAGCAAGGTAGTAGTGTATGGCCCGAGATTAATCTGAGATTCCTGTTTTGGCATGGGTACACCATCACACCAATGTTGGTAAAGCCCCCCCCTCCCACAACCCGTAGATACAAAGAACTGTGAGAACCAAGCCAGTATAGAGCCCATTCAGGGGTAGACCCAGGTGTCATACCTAGGTGTGGCAGGAAGCACACTGGGGGGAGGCAGGCTGAGGTCTTAAATACAGACCCAGCATTGTAGCCCCACTGAGCCTGGAATGTCTTAAAGAGACTGTGCCCTAATTTTCTAAGTGCTGACTGCATTGCCGTTGGGTGGGTGCTTTGGTTTCATCCTCAGAGGACACAGGCAAGGGTGTGTTGAGTGGGTCAGCCGGTGCTGGCATTTCCATTGGTGGAGGTCAGGGCCCCTCATAGCTTGCCTCGTTCCGTGAGTCCTCTCAGTCAGAGTCAGGCTCCAGGATCACAACCACCTCGAGAGTCCCAGGAACTTTCCCAGACTGCAGGCTTTACTGTGAGTTCAAAGTTGCCCCCAAAAAACGACACAAAAAGTGGATTTTTATTGTTTATTTCCATGCTCCCTGATAGCTCAAATGGACTTTGGGTAAATTTGGCCAATTTGTGGATGCAAAGCTCCATTCCAGTGGAGATGTGAACTAAAAGCCAGGTGTGAAAAACTTCCTGGTGTCCAGCTCAGGGGTCATGGCCCTTCAACCTCGGACTTCTCCTTGTCGGACTCAGGGTTGATGACTTGGGGTTCATGACACAGGCAACCTTGGCTCTCCAGCTGCTATTGAACTACAACTCCCATCACCCCCAGCCCCAGATTATTGGGGCTGAAGAGGAACCTAGGAACATAGGAAGCTGCCATATACTGAGTTAGACCATTGGTCTATCTAGCCCAATATTGTCTACACATACTGGCAGCAGCTTCTCCAAGGTTGCTGGCAGGAATCTCTCTCAGCCCTATCTTGGAGATGCTGCCAGGGAGGGAACTTGGAACCTTCTGCCCTTCCCAGAGTGGCTCCATAAGGGGAATATCTTACAGTGCTCATCTAGCTCAGTATTGTCTACAGAGGCTGGCAGTGGCTTCTCCAAGGTTGCAGGCAGGAATGTCTCTCAGCCCTATCTTGCCAGGGAGGGAACCTGGAATCTAGATGCTCTTCCTAGAATGGCTTCATCCCCTGAGGGGAAGATCTTGCAGTGCTCACACATCAAGTCTCCCATTCACATGCAACCAGGGTGGACCCTGCTTAGCTAAAGGGGCAAGTCATGCTTGCTACCACAAGACCAGCTCTCCTCTCCAATACAGTCCTGCTCAGACACAGTTGACGTCCTCTCAAAATATTCATCTCCTTCTTGCCATACACTGGATGGCGATGTGGCTCACTGGAAATGCATCTGCTTGGCATGCAGAAGGTTTGAGGTCCAATCCCTGGCAGCATCTCCATGTAAGGCTGGTAAGGGCTCCTGACTGAACACTTGGAGAGCTGCTGCCAATCAGAGTAGACCACACTGAGTTAGATGGACCAAGGATCTGACTCAGAAGGCAGCTTCCTGTATCTGTGCACATATCACACATGGTCCGTATTAGACTGGGAGTTTGTCCATCCCTGAGGGAGTGTGTCCAAGAAAATGCATTAGCTTAGCCCTCACCATGTTTACCCAGAAGTATGTCCCATTGATTTCAGTGGGGTTCACTTCCAAGCAACTCCACGTAGGGTTGCAGGATTGCAGCCTTAGTTGTTAGAAAGGGCACCTTGAATTGATCCTGGAAATCCATGCTAAGCTTGGTGGTGGAAGGCAAAGCAGATAGGAAAACTGAGAGACCAGCCTTTGATTGAGTGAGAAGAGTTGGCAACAAATGTTTAAGAAGTCCAGCAAAACTGGTGTTCAGGGTCATAAAATCTGCTGTTGTGTGTGGGTTTCTCCTCCGCCAACCCCCCAGCTTTTGCTGGCACATCAAATATAGATTATTTCTCCCCCTGTTGTTGTTCTGTATGCCTCAAAGGTTAATACATGTTGGTTATGAATGGGATTCTTGCAAAAAAGTCAATTATCTTTGGAGCAATTACGGAGTTTCCCACTCAACAATAGATGGCTTCTCTGTACATTTTTTTGGTAACTACTTTTTTTCTCATTAGCATTTGCTCAGTTGTTTATTGGAGAGATAACTCAAGCAAAGGAGCTGGAAGGATGCGATAATGGTGGCAGCAAAGCTGTGCCTGGGCTGTACCACCTCAGTTTAACAGTGACAGCTCGCCATAATGGAATGCTCCGCCATGAAAACAAGGATTCTACAAATATCTGTACAGGTGAGAACAAGAATGTAAGAATATAGGGACCTGAACTAGACTGAGCCAAACCCTTGGTCCATCCAGCTCAGTATTGTCCACACCAGAGGTGTGCACAGAACCGGCTGGTCCAGTTTGGTTCGAGTCCAAACTGGACTTGAACTGGACTGGGCCGGTTCGGTCCAGCACCCCCTTGAACACCCACCCAGTTTGGTTCAGTCAGGGGGTGGGGGTGGGTGGGTAATGAGTGTTTTTGCTTGTTTATTTTTTAAAAAAATTACTTACGCCCTCCGGGGGAGTTGTATGAAGCAGCAGGGGTGGTGGTCCATGGAGGTTCCCTCTCCCCCTGCTGGCCTCCCTTAAGCCGTAGATCGGAAATGACTCAAGCCACACAGGCCCATCACGCTGGCACAGTGGCCTCAAAAATGGCCACCACGCCGAGGAGGGAAGGCTGACGAGTTGCCGAATTATGGCTTAAGGGAGGTCAGTGGGAGGGGGGGAGAGGAAACCTCCTTGGACTTCCCTGCCACCTCAAACAACTCCACCGGAGAGGGTAAATGAAATGTTTTTTTAAAAAAAACCCAAACTCGTGAACCCCTCAGGGGGGCGCGTTAGGTCCAGGGTTGGACTGAACAGGGGGTGGTTAGGTTCAACCCTGAATGGTCGAACCGAACTGGTTCGATGTCAAACACATTCAACATTGAACCCGTTTGCACATCACTAGTCCACATGGACTGGCAGCGGCTCTCCAAGGTTTCAGGCAGGAGTCCTTCTCAGCCCTAGCTGAAGTCTGGGTAGACAGTACTAAGAAAGATGGACCAATGGTCTGACTCAGTATATGGCAGCTTTCTATGTTCCTATATGTGTAAGCATTGTAAGATATTCCCCTAAAGGGATGGGGCTGCTCAGGGAAGACCAGAGAAGAGAGCTGAAGACCAGAAGAGAGCAAGCATGACTTGTCCCCTTAGCTAAGCAGGTTCCACCCTGATTGCATTTGAATGGGAGACTACATGTTTCCCAAGCCCAAACCTCCCAACATGCTTGAATTTCCACCTTAGGCAAACATCTTGGCAGCAATTCTATTCCGACTCACCCCTGTAAGTTCTGCCCAAGCAGAGCAATGCCTCCTCCAGAAGGCAGCGTCGCCAGGGGCCGGGTTCCTAAGATGCTGCTAGGGATTGAACCTGGGATCTTCTGCATGCAAAGCAGATGCCACAGAGCTATAGCCAGCCATTTCTATGTGTGCCGAGATACAGCAAGCCAAGTGCAGTCTATGGGGAAAGCAAAAAACAAAACAAAACCCAAGTGGAAGGTTTAATCCAGCATTGCTTAGATTTCCCAGTTTGTGGCCTGCCAGCCACAGGATCCCAGCATTTCACTGCCCTATGGAAACCCACAGGGAATAATGTGGCATCTCGAAAACCAAGGCAAGTCAGAACTGCAAGACCTTGGAGAGCTCCAGATGAGCAACCTGATCCAATGCCATCCCTGTTCCATGTGAACACTAGTACATCTCCCAGCCCTGACTACCTGATTGGTGGCCTCAGTGAGAGAGCATCCGTTTTGCATGTAGGAGGTCCCAGATTCCACCCCTAGCATCTTCAGCAGGGCTGAGAAAGAAGATCCACCTGAAATCCTGGAGTGCCACTGCCAGGCAGTGTAGACCAGTGTTTCTCAACCACCAGTCCATGGACTGGCGCCGGTCCATGAGGCATTAGGTACCGGTCTGTGAGGCATCACTAATAAAAATCAACCCCCCCCCCAAAAAAAGTCTTGGACTGGCGGAGGCCACCAGGAGCTCTCTGGAGCTCATTTCCAGGCAGAGCTCGCTGCTGGATAACTTCATTTCACTTCAATTAACATTATCCATCAGTGAGGGCTGCCTAGAAATGATCTCCGGAGAGCTGCCCAAAATGGTTTTTGGGGGGTTGCCTGGGGGTGGGGGTGAGGGGGTGACCCCCCTTACTAACTGCTGGTCCAGGAAACTGCGCATGAATAATGTACCGGTCCATGACTCCAAAAACATTGAGAAACACTGGTCTACACTGTTTGGGAGTGGCTTCTCCAAGGTTTCAGGCAAAAGCCGTTCCCAGCCGTACCTAGAGATGCCAGGAACCTTCTGCATGCAAAGCAGATTGCTCTTCCACTGAGTTACAGCACCCAAGGGGAATATCTTACTGTGCTCCCCCCACCCCCTGCATGCTCTCAGGGCCTCAGCATTAGGAATTGAGAATGTGGTGCTGATCGACCCTTCTCCCTCCAAGACCTGGCTTGTTGCCCAAGATTTGGGCCACGACAGGTGTCAACTGTATAAATATGGCCTTTGCTGTTGGATCAGTGGCTCATAGAACCAAGCCAGAAAGGGGGATATGGGAGGCAGGCACTTCTGGAGCATTTCCTTCCATGGCAGCTGATAGTTGGCGCCGGAGGTAATAGCTTCCCAATCAGCATTAATCTTGCATAACCATAGCCATTCCGAGGTGTCCCCTTTTCACAGGCTGCTTTAACAGCTTGTCAGGATATCACCTGGAAAGCATTTGTTATGGATGCCACAAAGAACTCCCCTTGCTGAAAGATGCTGCTATGGATGATGACTCAATCTTGTTCTTGGGATCTCTGTTTTAATGGCAGCTTTTCCCAGATTGATTGCATCATTCAGACTGGGATGACCTGCTAATATAGCAAAAATGGGGTTCTCAAAAACAGAATAATGCAGCGGATGAGGCATTTGGAAGGTGGACTCTGGAAGCCGTAGAGGGATGTAACCTTTCCCCAGCCAATTCTCCCCTGCAAATATACCCCAGAACCCACATTTGCTGAGGTAGTATATAGAACAGGCTTCATATTCAGGTACAGGGTGAGGTTCATGGGGTCGTACCTCTATGGTAGAGCATCCACTGCATGCGGAAGGTCCCAGCTTCAGTCCTTGGCAGCATCTCCAAGTAGGGATGGGGGAATCTCCTACCTGTAACCTTGGAGAGCTGTTGCCAGTCACTGAAGACAATACAGAGCTAGATGGACCAATGGCCTGACAGTAGAAGGCAGTTTCCTGTGCTCCAACTGTTCGTTTGAAACTCCACTCTCATTCTTCCGTCAAAGCCATATCCATGGATTCCATGGGGGCCCAATAGGGTCTGGCCTCCTCAAAAGACTCCAGGTTCATTGCCTGAAATTTCACCTAGAAGCAAGTTCCTTCACAAGGGTTCACAAACAAGGGTTCCCAACTGATTTTGGACTACAAGAACAAGTGGCAGGGGGTGACACGAGTTCCATGGTGGTAGGGGGATGATTGGAGTCGTAGTTCGACAACAATGGGAGACCAGCATTTGAGAACCCTGTAGGCTTGCCTGATTACTTACAGTGTTGCAAAGGAAACGATGCCATTGTATCCGCAATCGCTCAGCACGGTGTGGATCTTCATGATGAGTGATACTGGGATGATTGACTAGGCATGTTATTTTTAATTATATTTACATGATATTGATTGGACATTCCATCCTAAGGACTTGATCCATCTCATGAGGGATATTTTCATCTTCTTTGGTGTTACCTACGCCACCTAATGGCTCAATGGGGAAATGGTTTGACTAGCAAGCCAGAGGTTGCCAGTTTGAATCCCCACTGGTATGTTTCCCAGACTATGTTTCCCAGACTATGGGGGACACCTACATTGGGCAGCAGCAATATAGGAAGATGCTGAAAGGCATCATCTCATACTGCATGGGAGATGATACTGGTCAACCCCTCCTGTATTCTACCAAAGACAGCTACAGGGCTCTGTGGTCGCCAAGAGTCGACACCGACTCAACAGCACACTTTACACCTACAAAATCACATTGAGGCTGTTCTCACGACCAGCCTAACCCAGCCTGGGGCAGTCCAGCCTGGGTTAGGCTGGTTGTGAGAATCTGTGGGATCCCCACAGTTACCTCCTCTTCCCACCTGCCTAACCTGTTAGCTGAGGTTAAGGGTGTGCTCGCACCCTTAACCCAGCTGCCAGATATCGTGTGTCAGATATCTTGAGTTCAGCCCAAGGAGACAAAGAGATAGGTACATAGAGTTTGACAGGGGGATATCTCAATGCCATGCATGTGCCTTGCAGTGCATTGTGGGATGCCCAGTGGCCGGAACAACCGGAACAACCCTGGCGATCATGAGAAGCATCTTATTGTCTCAACAGTGAGCTAATGATTCTACTTTATCCCTCCCTATCTCTGGCCACCAAAGTTTAATTTTAATTTATAAAACATATACCCTTTCCCGAATTCACATGGGTGCAAGTGAGCTTCCAAGTCAAGAAATTGCCAGAGCTGAAGAGCAGCTTACAAAGACACCATATTGGAGTCTCCTTAAGGGTCAGTTTGGTACACAGGAATGTTGTATTAAAAGGGGCAGGGATGCCAATGATCTTCTAGGAACATAGAAAGCTCTAGGAGCTCTAGGAACATAGGAAGCTGCCTTATACTGAGTCAGGCCATTGGTCCATCTGGTTCAGTATCATCTACACTGACTGGCAGCAGCTCCCCAAAGTTTCAGGCAGGAGACTTGCTTTCCCAGCCCTACTAGGAGATGCTGTGGTCATTCACACAATCAAAAACTGTGTTCTACCTGGGTTTGGGAACTGTGTGTACTCCCAATTTTTGATTGTGTGGAAGCAAGGTTAGAGGAAAACCTGGGTAGAAGTGATTGTGTGGAAGCAAGGTAGAAGAAAAAGCTACCCAGGTTTTCCTCTAATCTTGCTTCCACACAATCACTTCTACCCAGGTTTTCCTCTAACCATGCTTCCACACAATCAAAAATTGGGAGTACACACAGCTCCCAAACCTAGTTTTTGATTGTGTGAATGACCTCACTGAATTGTCTCCTTTACTAAGCAAAGTCCATCCTGGTTTGCATTTGTATGAGTACATGTGAACCCTGAGTACATGAGTACATGAGTACATGTGAACCCTGTCTGCTGTAAGATATTCCCATTAGGAAATGGGACCATAGCTCAGTGGCACAGTATCTGATTTGTAAGCAGAAGGTTCCAGGATCGATCCCTGCCTGAAACCTTGGAGAGCCACTGCCAATCAGTGTCAACAGAACTGAGCTAGATGGACCGGTGGTCTAACTCAGTGGCCTGGTTCACCCAGTTGTTTGAATCTAGGTTTCATGTGGGTTTCCCACATTAGCATGATTGTGAGAACCCTTGCCATGGTGGGAATTTCAGCTTCATCTCAGGCAATAAACCACTTTGGTGTGGATTCACACAATCATGCTCATGTTGGTATCCCACATTGAACTTTGATTTGAATGTTGACTGTGTGAACTAGGCCACTGTAAGGCAGCTTCCTATGTTCCTAATGTTTTTGGAAAGCACCATGCACCTAGCTGATATAATAATAATAATAATAATAATAATAATAATAATAATAATAAAATCGACATAGCAATAGCAATACCAGGGGATAGCAGAATAGAAGAAAAAGAAATAGAAAAAAAATCACCAAATACAAAGATCTACAAACTGAAATCGAAAGGCTGTGGCAGAAAAAGACCCAAATCATCCCAGTGGTAATTGGCACCCTGGGTGCAGTCCCAAAAGACCTTGAAGAGCACCTCAACACCATAGGGGCCACAGAAATCACCATCAGCCAATTACAAAAAGCAGCTTTACTGGGAACAGCCTATATTTTGCGACGATATCTATAATAACCAACAGTATTGATGATAAAATTCTGGCATCCCAGGTCCTTGGGAAGGACTCGATGTCTGGATAATACAAACCAGTCAATAACACCTGTCTGACTGTGTAAACAAGAAATAATCATAATAGGATCAGGCTATAAGGTTGTAATGCGCAGCACATTATTTCAGAGTAAGACCCACTGAACTCAATGGGATTTGCGTCTGAGTCAACACACTTAGGCTGTGGCTGCTGATTTCACGGCTTCCGCCAGCATGCATCCACTTGACAAATCATCTTGTTGCTCCCTTGCCTGCTCTTTCCCACTCTGTTTAAGTAAAGAGGGTGACCCTGAGCCCCGACTCCCAGCTCTCTTTTCTTTCCAGGGCGTCGCAACTGCATTCACTTCCATTTCGAGAGCACAAAGAGACAAATGAGATTTCAATCAGCAGGAGAGGCGTGGGGCTCCCACCACATATTAGCTGATAATAATTGCTCGGGGAGCAAAGAAGTTGCCTGAATGATTTTATTTTTTTGTTCCTTTTGTCGCTGGCGAGTTTGCAGAACGGAATGTTTGTTCCCCTGCTGGTTGAAGCAGGCCAGAAGTCCTTGAGTGAGGACAAAGCAGCCCTTCCCGTTCTGCCCGAGACAGCTGGGAACATACACCGGAGCTGATAAGGAAGGTACAAAGTAACCCCGCAGTTGCTGTCGCCCTTAGCTCAAATGCAGCATTGATGGGTGGCAAATTGGCAGCGTCACGGAGTCTCTTGCTGACACGTCCCATGGGCCAAGGTGAATGATTGTTTACGGGGGCTTGGCAGGAATCCGAAGCTCATCTCAGTTGGCCATTGCATGTTACGTTGCCTATTCGCTTCCGTCGAATAGGCAATTCCGTCAAATAGGCAATTTAAAGTCCTGGTTTTGACCTTCAAAGCCTTGCAGGGTTTGGCGCCTGTCTACCTACAGACCCGCCTCTCCCATCCAGTTACATCCTGTCCGGTCAGATCATCTCAGATGGTCCTTTTATTGGTGCCTGATTTCCGAGAGGTTCAGGGCACTAGGACCCGTGAAAGGGCCTTTTCGGTTGCTGCCCCACTTCTCTGGAACTCCCTTCCCCTTCAGATTCGTTTAGCTCCTTCCTTATTGATTTTTAAATCTCTATTGAAGACTTTTCTTTTTCGCCAGGCTTTTACCCTGTAGTTTACCTATTTGGTGTTTTCTTTTTGTTAGTTACTTTAGTTTTTAATTTAGAATGTAATTTTAATGCTGTTTCTTGCTTTGTATGTTTTTGTGCACTGCCCCGAGTCTTCGGAGTGGGCGGTATATTAAATGTTTCTAATAAATAAAATAAATAAAAATTGCCCTCGCTGTTGGAAACATGGCTGTCATTTTGGATAGATTGACAGCAACAGTTGCAGAGTGAAATGCAAAGCTCTCGGGGCAAGCTCCGAGGGTCAGGGTGAGCCAGGCTTAAACCAGGAATGTGCTGATCCAGCAGCTCTGATGGCAAACCATGCCAGGTTTAAGAACAGGCGCAGAGAGGCCATGGTCTTCTCTCCATGATCTGTCTGAAGGTAGCATATTAGCCCTTTCTGACTTGGCTATAAATGCTTCCAGCCTAGGCAGGGCTGGTGAGGGGGCACAAGGGGGAAACGGACCTTCCAGACACGTAGCTTTCCCCCTCTACCATAGGGACACAGGTAGCTGTCATCAGTATTGAGTAAGACCATTGGGGGAGGAGAGCTGGACTCATGGCAGCAAGCATGAATGGTCCCCTTTGCTAAGCAGGGTCCACCCTCCTTTGAATGGGAGATTGCATGAGCGCACAGTAAGATATTCCCCTTAGGGGATGGGGCTGCTCTGGGAAAAGCAGAAGTTCCCAAGTTCCCTTCCTGGCAGCATCTCCAAAATAGGGCTGCAAGAGACTCCTGCCTGCAACCTTGGAGAAGCTGCTGCCAGTCTGTGTAGACCATGGATTCTCAACGTCGGGTCCCCAGATGTTATTGGACTTCAACTCCCATAATCCCCAGCCAAAGGCCACTGGGCCTGGGGATTATGGGAGTTGAAGCCCAATAACATCTGGGGACCCAACGTTGAGAATCCCTGGTGTAGACAATGCTGAGCTAGATGGACCAATGACCTGTCTCAGTAGAAGGCCTATGTCCCGCTACCTCAGTTTTCTCTAAACTGAGCCTGTTCTGGTGATAATGACCTGGATAGGTCGAGCATCCCACCCAGCTTTGGTTGCTGTGTGAACTGCTTTATTGATTGTGTGCTTGAAGACACCTAGGTAGGAGGAGTGATTGCCTGTCAGTCATCAGCTAGGTAGGACAAGCATGCCCTACCCAGATTCCATCTCCAGATTCCGTCTCCAGATTCCATCCGGCACTTACAATACAATACGATACAATACAATACAATACAATACAATACAATACAATACAACACAACACAACACAACACAACACAACACAACACAACACAACACAACACAACACATATTTATATACCACTTTTCAACTTAAGTTTCCAAAGCGGTTTACAGAGATATAAATAAACAAACAAATTTGAATGAGGTAGTAGGGGAAACCATTCTACCCAGCTGGTGAGTGTCAGGTGAGCACTCTCCACCCTTTCCGCCCAGGATTTGACCACTCCCTGCTGCCTCACTTTGTGGTTAAGCGGGGGGTGGAGTTGTGTGCCCGCTGGGCATGGGGGATGCAATTTTGTTTCCCTTGGCACATAATGTTGGCCAGCCAATTGGAGAGAGGGAGTGGCTGCATAAGCAACCGGCTCCCATCTCTGTTGCTCAGTTGCTTTTGGGCAAGGTGCCTGCCAGCCCATCCCATTTCAGTGAGGGTAATCTGCTTGCCTTTTGGGGAGGGCAATTAGGAATTTTTGGGATCACACCGAATTGGCTTTTGGGGTGGCATTTTTTCTCCTACTTCTCACTGATTCTCCCGGTAGGGTTTCATTGTTTGGGAGGTTCGGCCACTTTACAGGTGAGTGTAGGTTGGGGTAGGTTGTCTCGTATTGGTGTTTGACTGGTGGACTGATTAAGGTGAGTGGGAAGCCGAGGACAGCGCCTGCAAGTTTTGCAGCCCTTGGCCTGCGATCTGCCCCAACTTGGAGGCTTCCTGGGCCACCACTCAGTGTTTTGCAGCCTGGGTGGAGTAGGTCTGGCTGGCCTCCCCACAGTGGAGATAAAAGCTTGTGGTGGTGAGGATGTCTGGACCTGGAGGGCAGTCCTCCTTATGAGGCTGACCCACATGGGTGGTACCCTCACTCTATTTGGCATGTTCCTCATTGCAAGTTAATTGCAAATTTAATTAATAAAAGTGGCCCTAGTTTCTTCAAATCTTACATGTCCTATCGTTATTGGGGCCTGGGTGTGCAATTTCAAGCTCTACTCATTCTGAGGCCCTAATGTCTTTATAACATTCTGAGGCCCTAAGCTATGTCAAGCTTGAAAGGACTTCTAACTGCCAAAGGAATTAGAAGTCCTGTCCCAACACTGCACTCACCCCTCCATCGTCATGCTGCTCACAGTTACAGGTTTTATTGCAAATCACTCAGAGATGTGAGTTTTGGGTGGTACAAAATTATGCTAAACAAACAAATGCAGCAGCATTCAGCTGCTGAGGCAAATTCTGCCTGTAACTATGATGTAACCATGATGGCAGGCACTGCTCTATTTCTGCACAGAAGATTTATGCATTTATTGAGGTTGTTCACACAGTTGAAAACTGGGTAGGATAAGTATCCTCTCCGGGTTGGGGAGCTGCGTGTGCTCCCAGTTTTCAATTGTGTGGGAGCAAACAATTAGGTAGGTGGAGGGAGAAGTGATTGTGTGAGAGGCAGCCGCTGAGTAGGACAGCTTTTCCTCCTACCTTGGTCAAATGCTGGGTATGAAAGCTGGGTAGGACGGTGCCATCCTACCGAGCTCCTGCCTCCCACACAACTGTTGGGATATGCAACAGCAACAGCCTAAATTACTGTGTATAGTTTGCATGTAATTTGCTGTGATGCCAGAGGGGGGACTGTAGCCTCCTCAGTACTGTTTGGGCTAGCTGGGAGTGTCTATTCTCCTTCGTGTTCCTATTTGTTCCTGTTCCTGTGTGTGAGTCAGCAAGTTCTGTACTGACCTCTAAGCGTTTGTCTCACAAGTTGTCTTACAAGTTGTCTCACAAGTTGCACTGGTGTTTGTTCTGAAAACCACGTGGTCAGCTCATATTCTGCAACAACAATCACTTCTCCCTCCTCCTACCAAGCTGTTTGCTCCCATACAACCAAAAATTGGGAGCATGCACAGCTCCCAAACTTAGGTAGGACACTTGTCCTACCCAACTTTCTGTTGTGCAAACAGCCTCAATATATGATAAATAACTGAGTAGCCATTTAAATATATTTTTGTCTTATCAGGGCAATAATGTTTCCCTCTCCTTTTTCTTCTATTTATTTTTCAATCGATGATGTAAAACTTGAATATATATATATATATATATATATATATATATATATATATATATATATATGCCAAGGCCCCTCCTAATGCGAGACCCATTACTTCGCTTGTGCCTGAATCTGGCACTGACCCTACCTAGAGATGCCAAAGATTAAACCTGGGACCTTCTTTATAAAAAGCAGATGCTTCCGTCTGAATTCTGGCCCCACCCTGCCCCCATTTCTGGACCCCTGGTGCCCTTTAAATTAAAGGAATGACACTTTTCACGCACCAGGAGTGGGTTGTAAATCATCAATGGCCAAGATCATAAATAACTCAGCACTGGTACAAAGGTGTTGCGCAAGTGCAAAGGATGTTGAGCAAGCTAGTTGGAAAAGGTGGTTCAGATCCAGGAAATGGCAAGGGAGGGAAGGGTTGAGCACTAGAGATGTGCGGACCGGTCCGGCGGTCCGGCAGTTCGGTCCGGGGATTTGTGGGTTTGTGGTTGAACTGAACCTCCCCCAGTTCCATTGGACCAGAACCGCATACATTTGCGCATGCGCGGCAGCACCAAAATGGCGGCTGTTTGCTCTTAGAGCAGCCCAAAAGGGACAAAAAGGATTTACTTACCCGGCCATGGCGGTGATTAAGAAGGGGGGAGAGGGAACCCGCATGGACACACACCCCCGGCGGCCTCAGCAAGCCCCCCGAAGGGGCTACAGATAATTCATTCACTTAAAAAAAATTTTTTTTAAGTTCGTCCAGACCAGACTGGGGGGGTTCGATGGGGGGCCCAGACTGAACTGGCCCAGTTCCGTTCGAGGCTGGTCTGGCCTCGAATTGAACCAGGCCAGTCGGTTCCATGCACACCCCGATTGAGCACTCCGCCTCCAATGCCAGTTCTCTGGTCTTCAAAGAAGCCCATGGGGCAGAATATCTCATGTCATGAACCTGAGAGCCAGGCCTGACAATGCAATCTCGCGCATACATCTGAGGACCATTGAGGTAAGTGACGCTTGCTGTCAATTAAGGACGCATGAGGTTGCAGACTCAGCTACTCCTTTCTCACCAAATTGTGCCTGGAGTTCTGCCTCTTACTGAGTCAGACCCTTGATCCATCTAGCTCAGCATTAGCTACACTAACTGGCAGTGGCTCTCCAAGGTTTCAGATAGGAGTCTCTCCCAGCTTTGAAGAGAAAGCTTTGTTCTGTTAGTGTGTTCTGTCCCAAGAGTGCCCTGAGGAACAGTTGGCTGAGAAGCTGCTGAGGAAATGGAGACCACAGCCTGGAGGCTGGGGACAGCAGAAAGATCCCTGCCTGTGAGCAATAAGATTGGGACCAGTTCGGTTAGACATGTGAATTCCGTTAATTCTGATGAAATTAGGAATTTACCCTGTGCTAGTTGTTCACAGTTGGGCGCATGTTAAGGTACATAATGTGCACATATAAATTAAGAATGTGCAAAACTGAGGGACTTCACTGGTTTCCTAGAAACTCATTTGGCTCCCCTTGAAGATTCTCAGATGTTTCTACTTGGGAGAAACCTTGAGTTTTGCTTCCAGATACACCAAATTCGTTTCTTGGAGAGAAATGACATTTCTTTGGGGTTTCTTTCTGCACATGCCTATAGCATGCACACTGTGTTCCTGCTCCCCACCTAAGCAAAGCCAGCTTCAGTGATGTTCTCTCTGAATGCAGTTCAGCACTGCAGTACCAATCTTAACAGAAGCCCAAGAAATGAGAATGGCCTCGCTGGTGGCTGCCAGTTGCCAACAGGGATAAACTTGCAGCTCAGACAAGCTGCTATCTCCCCACCCCTTAAACAGCTTCATTGCAGCACAAGGGTCAATTGAATTCATTTAGTGTTAAATGAAGTTCTGATATTGATTGAGGGCTCCTCTTTAACATCTGGAATAAGTGGGTTTGTTTCGCTTGATGGAATGCAGCAGACCTCTGATATAAGCTCCCCATTGAATATCTAAACCAATTCTTTACATCCTCCTCCTCTCCCGAATCAATCTTTAATTTTGTCATAATTACCTTCCTCTTTTTCTCTCTTAAAACACACACACACACACACACACACACACACACACACACACACACTTTTTCTCCCATGGTAATGCAATCAGCATAGATAACAGCCATTTGAAAAGAACATTCAACGTTTTGGAGACATAGGCCAAATTCAGATGTAACATGAAATCGGAATTAAACGGGGCAGAGGTTGGAACTCCACTACATCCAAATTCGTGAAGCAGCAGTTTCAAGCCAAAAGCGACCTGCGGTTTGCCTTGCCAAACTCCAATTTGATCCTTCAGTTCACACTAAAAGCTCACTGCTGAGACCTCCAGTTTGGCTGCCCAAGCATTACTGGATGCCACCATAACCACAGTTTCATGCCGATTTTCAATCCACAATCATAGAGACGGTGGTGTAGACCCGCCCAGGAATGCAGCCACTCCACGGCTGTGGTGCTTCTCTCTAGCTGCCTCGCCAAGCATCAGCTCCGCCCTCCTGTCACCTATCCAACTATGGAGTTGCCCGGCAACAGGGATGCTGCCACGTCCCATCCCAAGCTTGTTAGCCAGTCGAGCGGCACAGTCACACATGGACATTCCCTCTTCCCACTCTGTCCCTTGCTCCCCCATCTGGTAAGCAGAAGGGGTGACAGGAATGGGGTGACAGGACAGGCATTAAGTGCTTTGCTCCCCAAGAATGAAGCAACAATGCTGTATGTTCACAAGCACAAACACTGCAGGTGGCAACATAAGGAGGGCATCCCATCACAGTGCTGGAAGGGGAACAAATGGCTGGGGTGGGGTGGGGTGGGGGGTTGCCTGGGGTTAGGTTTAAAGGGCAGCCCCAATCAGGGATTCTGGAGCAGCCGAGTTCTATTTTTTTCACATCAGGTTTGGGGAAGTGGCGGGGGGCAGCCCCTTCCCTTTGGAGGGCTTGCAGTCCCTAGGCTTAATCATGAGCAGTGCTCCTGTCAAACAAGTGATTTGATATATGTGATGATGACAGATGATGACCCGGGAGAAACCGCACTCCCTCAAGAGAGTCCAGTCCATGGGGACACCCCCTCACAATTCAGGAGAAGAACCATCAGAGGGGAAGGGAGAGAATTGCCGAGCAAGATCTCTAATAATGTGTGATGACAAAACAACCCCTTCTCCAAGCAACTGCTCTGTCGTGAGAGTGCCAGGCCATTGGGGCTCTGTATTAAGCCAGGTTGCTCTGTGGAGGAATGCTGTGGGGATGGGTACCCCAGCAACTGCTCTCCCTGTTTTGGCAACTGCCACCAAGAAGCTGTCAAAGCTTGCCCCCTGCTGGCCCATCCACCCATGTGTGCATGTGTACCCTTGCTTGACTGGAGCACTGCTGACCCTGGTCAGGTGTAGGTGTCTTTGGAGGGTGGTGGTGCCATCACTGCCTGAAGAAGCTCTGGCATGACATGGCATTTAAAGGGATTTAAATGCCCTTTCCGTGCCTAGAATGGGTAGTTGGCTCAAAAATGCACATTCGCGCTCGGCACACCCACTCAAAGCTTGTGGCCGATTGCGGCCACTCCACTGATGTACTGTCACTTTGCCCAGAGTCTGGACATGAAGCTTGAAGGGATCAGCCTTGGTGGCTGAGGAGCAGGGAGGGGCTGCTCTCTCCTGGAACCAGAGATTGGTGGACCAAGATTGGAAGGACATCTGTGGTGCAATTTTCAGTTCCAAATTGAAACCGCAGGTTCGCCAATCTCTGGTTTCATGTTACATCTGAATTTGGCCATAGAAACAGGGACCAACGAATAGTACTAGCAGATGTTTAATTAGGAGTTCTCTAACTTCGGTTCCAAGATGTTGTTGGATTACAATTCCACTGTGGCTGGGGATGATGGGAGATATAGTCAAACCTAAGTTTGAGACTCCTGGTTTAATTCCTTTTTAAAAAAAGCACATCCAACACATTTTTAATATAAAAAGATGCCTTTGCCAGAATGTGTTCTCATCAAGTGTCATTTTGAACATAATCAACACCACTATTGGAGCAAGGTGGTGGTAGCCATACCTAGAAACACAGGAAGCTGCCTTATACTGAGTCAGACTATTGGTCCATCTAGCTCTGCTTTGTTGACACTGACTGGCAAAGTATCTCCAAGGTTTCAGGCAGGAGTCTTTCCCAGCCCTACCTGGAGATGCTGCCAGGGATTGAACCTGGGACTTTCTGCATGCAAATCAGATGCTCTGCCACTGTTTTGTGGCTCCAACCCCTACAGGGAACATCTTATAGCAGACAGCACTCGCATGTAACCATCCCATACAAATTCAAACCAGGTGGACCCTGCTTAGCAAAGAGAACAATTCATACTTGCGACTGAAAGACCAGCTTTCCACCCCTGGATCCAGATGCAGCTCTCGAGGAGAGACTTGGACTGGTTTTGCTCTCTTCTACCCAATGGGAGGGAGTCACCCAAGCAGCCAAGAGTGCACTCTGTCTTCAGAGCCAATCCTATCCCAATGTGACTTCTCCTCCTGGGGATCTGGGGGGTGGGTTAATCAAAGTAGATGGAACTCTACCAGAGTTCTCATACTTCTCCATGAGAGTGGTTGCCTCTGCCTGCTATGGTTCTGATGGTTCTGGGGGGCTGACATTGGAGTGGAGATTCAGGCCAAAGTGGATTGCCTTCCTTCCTCAGACTTGCTCTTTTCTGGGTCAGTATCTGAGCATGGTACAAGAGCACCTAGCTGAAAGTAAGCAGGTCTTGGTGTGGTCAGTGTCTGGATGGGACCCCCATGTATGCCTCCTTTGGGAAGAAGAGTCAGTCTTAGACAAATTCATGGAGGGCAGGTCTATCAATGGCTACTGGTCTGGTAGCTTTAGGCCACTTCCACCCTCAGAGGCACGATGCCTCGAAATACCAGTTTCAGGGGAGCAACAGCAGGAGAGAGGGTGTGCGCTCAGCTCTTACCTGTGGGCTTCCCAGAGGCATCCAGTGGGCCACTGTGTGTAACAGGGGCCTTGGGCCTGATCCACTTATGTTCTTAAGTGTGCTACCTCCTTCAGGCATCCTGATGCCTTCCTCCCATTTCTGGACCAGTAACTTCTCCCCCATCCATTCTCCTGTCCACCCTCCCTGTCTCCCCCCCCACCGTCCACCCTCCCTGTCTCCTTGCCCTGCCTACCAGTCATGCAAGCCTACTGTCTGCCCCCTCTTGTCTCTTTCCCCGGCCTTACCCTCCAGGTCCTGCTGTCGATGCTGCTCTCTGCCACTTCCTGCCACCACACTTAGCCTTCATCCAGCAGTTCTGGCAGTGAAGAGCCCTTCGAGACGATTGGCTGAAGTCTTCCAGCTGCCTCGGACTTGCTGTTGGAGTGGGGGCAGTTCCACTACCTCCCAGCTCCCAGTAAACAAGGCTGGCTTTTTGCAATGGTTTTGTTATGTAAGATCCTCGGTGTCCATTCTTCTCCTGCGGTGGAGGTAGGGAGCGATCTTTATGGACTGTAGAGTTTGACAATGTGCCAGTTCTAATGCAACACAAATAATGTCCTCTGTCAGCCCTGATAAAATTTGGAATCTATCACTTTCTTTTTCTTCAGAAGCTCTCGTTACCGATGAAAGTAATTACAATTTGTCCTTAATTCCAAATGTATTGCCTGGAAAAAGATACCAGGAAATGGGCAGGGAGTGGGGGGCACACGAGGCCAATCAAATGGACTGCTGCCGTGGTCAGCCTGCTCTCTGTAATTGCTGGCAAGCTCGGAGTCTCACCTTGCATTCTTTTTCATTACACTCTGCTGTCTGTGAAGCAATTGCAACCTGAAATATTCCCACTGGGAAGACCAGAGAACGCATCCTTCTTCTTGGCTTTTAAAAGTTTGGTCTTCTCTGTACTTTAGGAGTTGAGCAGAAGAAAAAGAAACCAAGTGAAATCCCTCATCTTGAACTCTATAATAGGCTAGGGCAGAGCTATGGTTGTACAGAGGAAATTGAGTTATCAAAGAACACATAGTTTAGCAAAATAATAACAACTAGCTGGCCCGGGCGCAGAGCATTTGTGCCTCTAGTTCTCCCTACTCCTTCCCCCCACTTGGCTCTCCCCCCTTTCTCAGCCCCATGGACGCTGCAGCTTTCTCTCCTGCCCCCATTTTCTTTTTCCCCACTGCCACTGTCACTGTTTTCTCCCCCCCCCCGCTGCCACCATTTTCTCCCCCGCTGCTGTTTTCTCCTGCCGCTGCCACTGTTTTCTCCCCCCTGCCACTGCCGCCATTTTCTCTGTCCACCACCACTTTCCTCTCCCACTCTCAGCAACTCGCTTATAAACTCTCGCAAGAGCTGCCACACATGGGATTAGCGATGGGTACGTCTTAGATAACTATATCTATCTATCTATCTATCTATCTATCTATCTATCTATCTATCTATCTAATGATGATGATGATGATGATGATGATGATGATGATGATGATAATCGTAATAGGGATTTGCAATTTTCTCAACCAACCACCACACATGCACAGATATGCTTGAGGAAAGAAACATCTCAAGATCAAGTGCTGGCTGCATTATTTGAAAACAATATAGGTATTGGTAGTAGGAGCATAGTTTCAGTTGTCTGAAATTTGTCCACTGTAGCCATTGGCTCAGATGCTGAGGTGTCATGGAATGCTTATGAATTCAGAAGTTAAAACAAAACAAAACAAAAACCCAACACCAACTGTTAGTACATGAAGGCTAGGAGCAGGTGAGGCTATTAGGCAGAACATGATATTCAGACAGGTACAATACCTGGATACCTGATGGATCAGACCAAAGGTCCATTGCACCATCCTTGGGGAGCAATTTGTAAGTGGCACAGAGAGCTTTAGAGAGGAAGAGAGAACAGTAAAAATAACTCCTTCTGGCACAAGCTTTACTCTGGAATGCAGCAGCTGCATGCATGTCTCCTTTGCTGTATGCACACAGCATTAGTCAGGATGTCATCCATGACTTTCAGTGAGACGGAGTCACAATTAGCATTGCCTAGATGGGGGTGATTAGCTAAAAACGAGAATTACTGATCATCCCAGGTCGCTGTTGGTCCTTAATTAGATTTTAGCAGGAGCCAGAACCTGGTCTGCAATAACCTTTAGTTAACTCTACATCCGAGGTTCTGAACAAAGATGCCATTTTGACTCTCACCATAAGTATTATGTAGGCCGCATTCGCACATAACGGGAAACCGGAGTTGGAGGGGCCTGAGGTTGCATTTCTTGTATGTCCTGATGCGTACAACTGTGCTTTGGACACAAAAACGACTCGAGGTTTCCCTCCCCAAACTCCATTTTCAACCTTTGATTGCTGTGAGTTTTGCCACTCCTACCTGAGGTTTCCATTACATCCGAATGCTGCTTGGAATCCCCCAAGCTCTAACTGGAGTTGGGAGGAAGCTCCTCCCTTGCTCCAGCTGTGATGGGTTGCGGGGCTGTCCTTCATTCCAGAAGGAAGCCCACTCAGCCAGTTCCCCCTCCTCTCTGCAGTCTCCATGACTGCAGTTGGAGTCCTGACAGTTACGTCTGAATGCGGACAGATAACATCCGAATGTGGACAGATAACCACACGGGGGTGGGGGGCAGGACCATGGGTCCATTGCATAATGTAATCTACATTATGTGCAAATGTGGCACCCATCTCTCACAAAAAAGCAGAAACCATTTTGTCTTGTGTAAGAACCACCTTCCCCTGTATGCAGTCCCCTATTACATACTTCTGTTAAAAGTGTAGGGTGCATTCTATTGACCCTTCTGGTTACCTGAGAGATTATATTCCTGGTTTATTCTGTATCTATATCTCTATCTATCTATCTATCTATCTATCTATCTATCTATCTATCTATAGCAATAGCATTTACATTTATATATAAGCCGGAGCTCTCTAAGCGGTTTACAATGATTTTAGCATATTGTCCCCAACATTCTGGGTACTCATTTTACCGACCTCAGAAGGATGGAAGACTGAGTCAACCTTT
The DNA here is from genome assembly GCF_027244095.1 of Hemicordylus capensis. Classification (NCBI taxonomy): domain Eukaryota; kingdom Metazoa; phylum Chordata; class Lepidosauria; order Squamata; family Cordylidae; genus Hemicordylus; species Hemicordylus capensis. Next base: position 36,528,678 of record NC_069663.1, read on the forward strand.
GCCTCATATATATATATATCACACCTCTGGTACTCCAGATGTTGTTGAACTACGACTCCCATCATCCCCAGCCACAATAAGTTGTGGCTGGGGGTGGTGGGAGTCATAGTTCAGGAGCATCTGGAGTACTGCAGGTTGGGAACCCCTGCATTACAGTAAGAGAGCATTTTCAAAAAGCACAAGACTCATGTCAGGTTGATGTGCTGCTTCCCGTTTGTTTGATTTAATTGCTTTCATTTTTATGGACTTGCTGTCTTTCTAGAGGAAAGAAACAGGCCTTCATCTTAGATCTAGATATGATTTGATCCGACATCTGATGCTGAAGATGAATTGAGATTTACATCAGAAGTGCCAGATAACTAGTCCGACCTAAAATGACTCAATTAGAGTTATCTTTTTGTGGGGGGTGGGCAGGTCAAGTACAGTTCCCATTAAGTGTGGCCTTGCACTCACTGGCTTAGAATTTATTGGAAATAATGATCAGTGTCACTTCTGATCAATTCCTCCTCCTCATCTCCCTTACCTAAGTTCTAGGAGAGTACGATTCATAAGGAAAATCTAGCCTAGCGGTGAACAAATGTTCCCTGCTTCTGCCTTACCATTTATTTGGTTATTAAAATGTTTTCCATCCCACTTTCAAGGCTCAAAGTGGTTTAAGAACATAAAAAGAGCCCTGCTGGGTCAGGCCCAAGGCCCATCTAGTCCAGCATCCTGTTTCACACAGTGGCCCACCAGATGCCACTGGAAGCCTACAGGCAAGCGGTATGTGCATGCCCTCTCTCCTGCTGTTGCTCCCCTGAATATTGAGAGGCATCCTGCCTCTGAGGTGGGAGATGGCCTATTGCCCTCCGACCAGTAGCCGTTGATAGACCTCTCCTCCATGAAGTTATCCAAACCCCTCTTAAACCATCCAGGTTGTTGGCTGTCACCACATCTTGTGGCAGAGAATTCCACAAGTTGATTATGCATTGTGTGAAAAAGTACTTCCGTTTGTTGGTCCTCAATTTCCTGGCAATCAATTCCATGGGATGACCCCTGGTTCTAGTGTTATGTGTGTGAGAGAGAAATTTCTCTCTATCCACTTTCTCCACACCATACATGATTTTATAGACCTCTATCATGTCTCCCTGCAGGCCCTTTCCCCCTAAACTAAATAGCCCCCGGTGTTGTAGCCTTGCCTCATAAGGAAGATGATTAGAAGAGATAAAACAACAACTAAAAGTTCCTTAAAAGAGCAATCCAGAGAATAAAAACCAGCAAGGGCCACTCATGCTCCTCCCTGGAAGTTTGGCATAACAGAAAGGGTTTTGCAGAGGGTTTTTTTTTTTTTAACTCACCAAGGAAGTTGCATCTCTGTGGCAAAGGAATGCTACAGGTGTGGTACCACACACCCCTGGACCCTGTGAACCAGGTGCTCCCATTGGAAGCATAGACAGAAGCCAGGCTCCCTTCCAGTTAAAAGGTCCACATGATAGAATGAGGTGATTCAGTTCCTGGTGGTAATACGTGAACATTGACAGAAGAAAGAGAAAGGATGGCTCTCCAAGGCATCATAGCTGTGAAGATGGATGGGTCTATTATGTTCTGCACTGATGAGTTCCAGAGGCTCCTTGTAGTGTGACAAGCCACAGAACTAGGATTCCCAGGATGTGACCATAGCAGCAAAGAGTGTGTGAGTGTGTGTAGATCAAAGGGCAAATGATCACCCTGAAATATGTGTGACCTAGTTTTTGCTTCTCCGTCCTAGGGTCCTGAAGGTGATGGGGCAAGGCCAATGGGCTTGTGAAGCATCTAGCAGGACCTGGAACCTGACTGGCCATCTCCTGCGCTTGGCTTAGCGGCCACAATGGCCCGGCCTACCTTAGGAATGAAGCCCTGCTATGACTAGAAAGAAGATTCCTTGCCCGGACCCCACTGCGGTCATGCAAATGGCCTCTGTGCATGCATGGAGGTCACTAAAATGGCCTCCACGCATGCTCAGAGGCCCAAACTGGGCTGCCCTGGCTACTCTGGGGGAGGCTGGCAGGGATGGGGTGGAAGCTTTGCCATCCCTGCTACCGCCTCTGTGGCTGCCACTGCCAAGGGAGCTTGTAAGGGGGCTTATCTAGAGAGCGCCTTCTTCTGCATGATCCCCACTGAACGTTAAGGTCATCTGAGAAGGTCCGTCTTCAGCTACCACCGGTGCCCCTGGTGGCGACTCAGAGGGGGGTCTTCTCTGTAGCTGCCCCTGGTCCTGGGCTGAGGAATACACTCCCAGCAGAAATCCGTAATCTGAATTCTTTCTTGGGCTTCAGGAGAGCCCTCCAAACCTGTCTGTTTGGTCCGGCCTTCCAGGGTTTTTAAATTGTTGTAAATGGTTTTAATGCTGTGACCTGGTTTTTAAACTGTTTCAAATGTTTTAATTGTTATTGTTTTATGGGGTTTTATAATTTCTGTTTTTAACTGTTAATTGATTTTAATTGCTTTGTTTTAATGTAAACTGCCCTGAGCCATTTTGGAAGGGCGGTATAGCAATTGAATGAAGAAGTAAGTAAGTAAATAAGTACTAAATGCCCCCTCCCGTTCTACCCTTAGGGAAGTCCCCCTGCCCTTTTACCAGTAGAGCTCCAAACTGGTTTGAACCAGTTCAGCAGTCAAACCAGACCGGGTCCGGTTCTACCGGAACCAAAACCGAGCTGGGCTGGGTTGGTTTGAATCTGGTTCAGATTCGAATTGAACTGGCAAAGCCGGTTTTGTGCACATCCCTACCAAAAGGTGATATCTGGATTCAGTAGATGTATTGGGTTTGGTCCATCAAAGGACCCAACCATATACATGCATAAATGCATGTGCATTTTTTTGTGAACAAATGGAAATGCAATGCCAATGGGTCCCCTTGATATTTGTTTCCATTCACGCTGAAACAAAATAATCTCAGGACAAATGGCCATGACACGGGGTTCGGTTTTGTTCTCACATTCACTGACATTTCTCTTAGTAATTGGTTTTGTGATGTAACTGGAGCCCCACTAAAGGCTTTGCCTGCCCCCACCCTAGGGTCCCTTAGTAAACCAAAGTAAGGACTTTTCTAGCCACCTCAAAACTGGGGTTTTGAGCTGGGTTTTCGCAAAATGTGTCCAAAGTATGAGAGTTTGAGCCTGGTCATTTGTGTTTCGAGTGAAAATTCTGTTTTGATTTGTTCTATGATCCATTTGTTTGTTTTCCTGGCTGTCCATGGTAGCCTCACTTGCTTCTTCAGGAACTGGCACTTATTTAATTTTAAAAAAAGGATGTTGTGTTTCCAACTTATACCCTAACCAGCATGACTCTTCTCCACGGGCCTCTTTGCACGGCCTTGGTCCTTCAGTGGTCACTCCCACCTGTCAATCACTCTACCTGCCCCAACATTCCATGTCCCTCTCCTGCTGTCACATATCCTTTCATTACATGTTTCATAATGGTTTCCCCCACCCCATTGATTGATTGATTGATTGTTCTATTTCTATGCTGCTTTTCATCAAAATAGTCACAAAGCAGTTTACAATATAAATAAAACAATGCACGATTCCAATATAAAAAGTACTGCTATAAAATCTAAAAATAATATGTCTATTTCAAAGTACAAAAGCCTTTCAAAACAATGATACACAAAACACAAAACAGTCACAGTAACAACTATACTCTCATATACAGTATTTATATTTGTATTATCAAATACCCCCATGTCCTGCTATGCTGCCTCATTGTGGCAGATGTACTGGACAAGAATTGCTACATGGAGGATGCTTGTTCTTGGCTTAAAAGAGGGACCTTGTTATTTGAAACCAAAATCAATGCCTATATTGCTTGTTTATGACATGCATTACAATTTAAAAGCAAACACCATATTGTCACTTCAACTGCGGTACCTGTACCGGAGTTCAAGGATATGGCCACCACCTCCCCATGGCTATTTCCCTCAATTATATGGTGCATGGCATTCTGTTGTTGTAGTGCATTGTTGCTGGGAAGGGACCACTGTCCAGGTGGCTATTTTATAAACACAAATGCAGCTAGATGGTGGTGCATTGAAGGTAGAGTTGCCATGCCCCCCGAAATTCCGGGTTTGACTCAGATTTTTAGTATCTCACCCAGATTGCTTAGCCCACCTAGATTCACCCGGATTTCAGCTTCCTTCCTTCCTTCCTTCCTTCCTTTTTAAAAAAAGCTAAGCTCTAGCCCTTGCAGAAGCAGAGTTATGGAGCAAAACGTGCAGTCACTAGTCTGCTCAAAGATTATTTTCAAGCCAATTTACATAATATGCAAATTAGGCACCTGGATTTGGAAAGCCAGAATATGGCAACCCTAATTTAAATAATATGCAAATTAGGCACCTGGATTTGGAAAGCCAGACTATGGCAGCCCTAATTGAAGGTCACATGATTAAGCAGGTTGGCCACAAGAAGGGGGTGGCTACTAGGGATGTGCAAACAGGTTCAATGTTGAACATGTTCCGCATCAAACCTGTTTGGTTCTACCGTTAAGGGTTGAATCGAACCATCCCCTGTTCGGTCCGACCCCAGACCAAACACCCCCGACTGTCTGGGGGGATAGGATGAAATCCAGGGCTCCACTACATATCACACATGCATAGTGGGAGAGCCCCACTATGAAACACCACTGGAAGGATTTGTAGCTCAGTCGTGCTATGATGGGAGACGTTTTTAATGCTTCTGAGACCTCCACTTTTCCTCCCCCATTTCCCCATTCTGTGGGCATCCAGATCAATATTATCCAGATCAATATCTGGAGCCTCTCATGGGAAGGATCCTGTACCAGCTTCTGCACTGATGCCCAGAGAACTCTCAGAACCTACCCTGGACCCAAGAAGAAAGGACCCTGCTCCCCACTTACAAGGATGTACACATTGCTGGTTCCCTAGCCTGCATGCAAAGCAGATGTTCTGCCACAGAGCTATGCCCCCACCCCAATTTAGGAAGCTGTCACCTACAGAGTCAAGCCATTGGCCCATTTAGCTCAGCATTATATACTCTGACCGGCAGTGGCTCCCCACAGCTTCAGGCAGGAATTTTTCTCAGCCCTACCTCAAGATACCAGAGATTGAACCCATGGGCATCTTGGGAGAGGGGGCAGTTGTGTCTCCTGAATTGAGACATTCCCATTGATTTCAATGGGACTTACTCCCAGGTAAGTCAGTATAGGATTGCAGATTTTGCCCAAGGTTCAATCATGGGCATGTTCTACTCTTGCAATAGTTGGGGATAGAGCCTTCACTGAGTACTTTCCCCCAGGAGCTAGGACAAAAGTTGTCAATCCTATACCCACACTAAATGCTCTCTTTCCACTTTGACGCTTTGTCTCTGAACATTGGCAAGAGAGATTGCAACCAGCTAATGAATTTGAAGAAGCCCTGGCTAAGAATGCCCAAAGAATCTGGGTTGCCAGCCAAACTTTGTGGCTCAGTTCATTCCCCATTGGAGGAGAAAAACAGACAACTTGGACAGAATTTCCGAATGCCGCAAACCCAGTCTGCCATCCAGGAGCTTTCTGAAATGAGTGTGCTTGACAACAGCACTTCTGCCAAATGTAGCAAAGCTATCCCGACCAGCAGCTAAAGGCCCCCTGGGAAATCCACTTCCCCTTACAGCCTGCAGAGCTGACGGCCCCTCGTCTTCTTATATCAATAGTTATTAAGGGGGAAATTGGCAGCTAATTCCCTCGCAAGGTAATGGAGAGTGCCCAGTATAACAAGACAGAATATTATATTTGACTCCAAAATGAGCAGGGCAGATGGAAGCTTCCTCTATTAGCTTCTTCCACATTTCCAAGGGTTTCTATTATTAGCATTTCTAATGATTTCACAGGTTTCTAAATGTTCTTTTGTGCAGGGAAAAGGGAACTCGAGACACCTATGAGGCCTGCTCATCTGAAATGACTCCCCAAATCGAGTCTCGAGAAACATAAGAAGCTGCCATATACTGAGTCAGACCATTGCTCCACCTAACTCAGTAATGTCTACACAGACTGGCAGCGGCTTCTCCAAGGTTGCAGGCAGGAGTCTTTTTCAGCCCTATCTTGGAGATGCCAAGGAGGGAACTTGGAACCCAGGTGCTCTTCCCAGAGCGGCTCCATCCTCTAAAGGGAATACCTTACAGTACTCATGCATGCTTAGCAAAGGGGTCAAGTCATGCCTGCTATCACAAGACCAGCTCTCCTGCAGGAGAGAGCAGAAACAGCAGGCCTGTTTCTGTAAAACGTTCTTACACTCCAGACTGCAGGCTGGAACATGTAAGCAGGTGCTTCCTCATGGGAAAAGCTTCCTGGAGAGAACGAAAATGAACACGTCAAGGAGAAACGTTGCCTAGAATGTTGCTTCCCTCTGATGTGCTATGGGGAGGGATGTTCCATCACTCATGCCATTTCACTCACTTGCCATTGGAAGTGGTACAGTCCAGCAAGAGTTTTTATCATGTGACTTGCTGCTTTTTGCACCAGCTGTGATTCACTGTGACTTCCTTGTAGTGCATCCTTGTGACACATTCCTTGCACCGCTCAAACTAGACCAAACCAAGGCCTAAACCACTGCGTGTTTCTTTTTCCCAGCTAGGTGAGCAAAGAGGCACTTTTTTGGAATGGTGATTCTCTTGTATTTAGCAGGGGGAGAGCAACTGGCCCTATCCATCCCCAGCACAGCATTCCTCCAGAGACTGTTGCTGGTGTTTACTTTATGTTTCTTTTTGACTGTGAGCCCTTTGGGGACAGGGAGCCTCCTTCCTTGCCTCCTTCCTTTCCCCTTTCCTTCCTTTCTTTTTTTTCTTTAACAAAAAAGCTTTGTGAACTTTTGTTGAAAAGTGCTATATAAATATTTGTCATATTCATATTTGTATTTCTTTTCCTTTTGATTGAAAAGCACCTTTGGAGGCAGCAATCAGGAGTGAAGGAGAAATAGGCGGCAGAGAGGCTGTTGAATTCTTTCCCTTTTTAACTGTTTATCTGCTCAAATCACCCTCCTCAAGTTGCTCCCCATCCCAACCGCAGGAGAAAAGACGATGGGATCCTGCCTCTTTTCCAGATGGGAAAGCAGTAGTGCGGGGTGTGTGTGTGAGGTGTGCTTTTGATTAGACAAAGAGTAGGAAGGGAAAGGGTCGAGAAATATCAGAACAGAAGAAGCAATATAAATCATTAATAAGAAAGAAAAAGAGAATTGTGATAAGGGAATCCTGGGAACGGTTATACGCAGCCTCCAGAGCGAAATACTCGAGAGCATGCTGGCCGATTGTCTCCTAGTGGGAACTCCTCCAAGCTGGGCTGTTACATCTCGGCAGACACCTGCGTGACACATTTTAAGACCCTTTACTTAGCAAATAATACAAGGGATACACCCCTTTTGGCTTCATTTAGACTCTCTGCCTGCTTGGTCTCCTGTCACCGCCCAAGAAATTGTTAGCTTAGTGTCCCAGTTAAAATCAGGCAAGGCACCTGAACTTGATCTGATCCCTGCAGAGCTATTAAAAGCAAACACTGAGTGGTGGGCCTGGGCCCTGGTACTGGCAAATCTTTTCTCTTATATTGATCGGGTAGTTCACTTACTGGAAGACATCTCTGTAACAAGTTTGTTGATTGGACAGAGCAAGAGAATATCCTTAGGAACAGGCTGGGTTCCGTGTTGGGCAGTCCACATTGGACTAGGTCCTGGTTTTATGGCATCTAACTGAAAAGTATGCTGGTAAACCCTCCTGCTCTCTATATGTGGCATTTATTGATTTTAAAGTCACTTCTGACTCCATCCCTACATTGTGACTCTGGTGCAACCTGTTCAACACCTCCATAGACCCAAGATTACTTCTGTTCATCCGTATGCTATATGAAAACATCTCACTGAGAATAAAGTGTAATAATAAAGGTCATCTGTCTGAACCTGTAGCCACGCAGAAGGGGCTTAAGCAAGGATGTATTCTTGATCCTTTTCTGTTTAATTTCCATATTATTTTTTTAATTACCCTTCTGGATAATCCCAACCTTCATCCACCTAAACTAACAGGCAGACCCATCTCAATCCTACTGTCTTTCTTTCTTTCTTTTTCTTCATTCATTCAATTCGGTTTATAGATCACTCTTCCAAAAATGGCTCAGGGTGATTTACATTAAAATAAATAAATAAATAAATAAATAAATTTACAGTTAAAAACAAAAACTATAAAAAGAACATAAAACCAATTAACAATTAAAACATTTAAAGCAGTTGAAAAACCCTGGAGGACCAGGCTGAACATTTACAACAGTTTAAAAACCCTGGAAGGCCAGGCCAAACTAAGGGCTCTTCTGAAAACCAATAGTGAATTCAAATTACGGATTTCTGCTAGGAGTGCATTCCACAGTGCAGATATAGTTTATGTCGACGATGCGGCTGTACTATTGAGGACATTGGTTGGCATGAGGAGAGTGCTACAAATACTTACACAGTTTTGCAAAGATGAGTTCCTAGTCATAAATACCCAAAAGACTATGGTTATGGTATTTGCCCAAAAGCAGAGTGAGGCTGTGAGGTTGTGAGAGTGAGAGTGAGGCTATGAGGCTCTCAGAATGAGGTATTTGCCCAAGTGCGGAGTAAGGCTGGCAGTAGCCTATGTTCGGCCTCCGCTGTGACCCCCTGGCACTTCACCCTGCATCTGACGTCAGATGCAGGGGGCTGCCCTCTCAAACAGGGCCGTGGAGTTTTGAAGGGAAATCGGCCCACGCTGCATTGGGTATCTTGGGCCAAAGCAACTCTCCCTGCCTTGGCAGGGAGAGCCATTCCAACCATGCTGCCAATACAGCGCAGGCTGATCTCCCTACCAAATGGGGCCACACAGCCCTGTTTGGGAGGGAGATCGGCCCTGCTGAGTTGGCAGCGAGGCCAGGAGTGGCTCTCCCTGTCTGTAAAGGCAGGGATTGTCACTCCAGCCTGCATTGCCAATTGTTGTGAACTGATAGCCCGGTTAACCCTTTAGGATTTACAACCCCATGAAAGTAAACAGAAAGCAGCAACAAAACTGGATGAAGGAAAATAAAAGGCTCGCAAAGAAAACAGTAAATGAATAAAGTCCCCTGAACTGAAACTAGGTACCCCCCTCTAACAATAACTGAGTAATAAGTGGAAGGAAAAGACAAAACAAGGAATGAAACAAGCGAAGGACACAGAGCAAGGAATTAAGGGAACAATGCAGGGAAGTACAGACAAGACAAACCGGAACACGGAAAATATATAATATGCAAGAGCACACTATAAGCTGCTGGCAAAGTTGCAAACAGCAACTCAGCCATGAGAGACTGTTGAATATATATGGTTCCACAGAACAAGCAACCAATCAGGCTTCCCTGAGTCAGCAGTTTGGCTTTCTTTCTTGTGATATCCTGCACCTGCATGAGTCCCACTGAGCCTGCCTCTTGATACATCATCTCAATACAGGGGAAATCCCAGGCTCTTCCTCATCAGAAACCAAGTCTGGCAGCTGTTGAGAATCTTCAGCTCCAGAGTCTGGTTTCTCTGCCAATTCTTGTTGCTGTGTCTCACTAGCAGGCAAGTCCTCCTGCTCTGATTCTTCTGATTCTGAAGTCTGAGCCATGACACCAATGCAGCATGGGCCTATTTTGTTTCCAAACGGGACCGCAAAGCCCCATTTGGGAGTGAAATAACGCCCCCTGCATCTGACGTCAGATGTGGGGGGCATTTCAGGGGCGTGAGGTGCGCCCCCTGATTGTTGGCGGCCCAAGTTCTTTGAATCTGTTTGCCCAATGGTGGCTCCTCCCCTGACCAAAATAACACAAATTAACGGGAGTAGGGTTGAGCAGGTTAGGAGCTATAAGTACTTGAGCATAGTTTTCCACACAAATGGTACATGGGGTACACAATGCCAGCATGCTGCAGCAAGTGCACAGAGGAGTACATCTGCTGCTATATTAAACATTTTCCATACTATAAGGGGCTAATTTATCCGAGCAGCTGTCAAGGTGTACCAGGCCAAAACATTGGCACAAACGCTGTACGGGATCCAAATCTGCTATTTTCCCTCACCTTCCTCTCTAAAATAAGCTACTTTTCTTTAATAAGAGCCGCCTGAAAGGTACTAAGCTTTCATCCGGATGTTGCAGCTGAGCCTGCCTAAAGTGCATGGTCACACACTTTCCTGAAAAGAGCCGCCTGCTGAATTTAGCAAGGGGAATCCAGAACCTTGGTGTGCACAAAGCTTCTGTTGCCCTAAACCAGTTCTTCCCCACAGCTTATATTTATCCGAGGGCACTGACGTGACCTTCCCTAACAACGTGGTGGTAGCAGTTGCCAAGAAATAGCCCTGGCTAACAGATTCAGTTAGTAAACAGACATGTACAGAGAGCTGTTTTTCCTTCTAATGCACCCAAGAGTTTCAAAGCAGAGGAAAAGAGGCATGCAACTCTGACCCTTTTCTAATGCAAGCTATTGTAAAAAAAGATCACACTGCCAGCAAGAGCTGTTTGCATCTGTATATGTCTGCCGGCGAGAGCTGTATAGGAATGTTTGGTTGTTTGTCTGCAAAAGGAGACATCTCAGGATCCCAAGGACAGGCTTTTCCGATTGTTTAGCTGGTAAGGCAGTTTCCATTTGGAGTGGCATATGTGTTGGTATAATTATCATAAAGGGTCCACTGTCTTGCCCAGGGGCAACACCAGAAGAACTATTTTGTGGCAAGCCAAGGGCTGGTAAAGAAAGTTATTAGGGGAATGAAGATTTTGCTATACATCAATTACGTATAGAGGTAAGAAAATTAATGTTGGTTTGTTTAGCTTGTAAAGAAGCTTGCTTGAGATTTTGAAATGTCTGGGCCAGATTCCTCTAAGAAAATACTCTCTTTTTGGATTAGTCCAAGCCTTCCAGTCCAATTTCCAAACTAATTTTCTCTTCCTCTCCATGACCATGGGGCAGGAAAACTGGTGATGGCCATCAGCATGGATGGCTTTAAAAGAGGCTTAGACAAGTTCATGGAGAACAGGTCTATCAATGGCTACTTGTCTGGTGGCTGTGGGCCACCTCTAGCCTCAGAGGTATGATGCCTCTCAATACCCGTTGCAGGGGAGTAACAGCAGGAGAGAGAGCATGCCTTCACCTCTTGCTTGTGGGCTTTTCAGAGGCATCTGGTGGGCCACTGTGTGAAATGGGATGCTGGATGACATAGGCCTTGGGCCTGATCCAGCAGAGATGTTCTTATGACCTTAGGAGGTGTGTTTGGCCATGCCTCCCTTGCTCCTGATTGCCTTGTGATCTTTCATTCAAGTGGGGCAAAGTTGCCACCCCCAAGACGAGGCTGGGTGTGTGTCAAAGGTCTTCTTGGAGTGCTTTCACATTTTTGGTTTCACAGTGTACCAGGCTATTATTTATTGCTGGTTCCCCATCAAAGTGCTGACCTTCTGGCTACCACACAAGGAGAAGCTGTTGTTTATCATTGTTCCTCATCAAAGTCCAGACTGGATTCCTGTTGAGGTTGTAGCACTTTTCAATGAGCCATCGTAGTGTAGTGGTTAGAGTGTTGGACTAGGACCAGGGAGAACTGAGTTCAAATCCCCATTCAGCCAAGAAACTGACTGTGTAACTCTCGTCCAGTCACTTCTCTCTTGGCCTCACCTACTTCACAGGGTTTTTGTGAGGTTAAACATACCCATTGTTGTATTCTATCCTGCAATCTTTGATATTTTGTTAATTCAAAATTTGTCCCATTGGGGATCTTGTAAAGAGCATGGAGGGGCAGTGGAGCTGGAAAGAAAAGGAAGGGAAAGGAGAAGGAGAAAATGTTCCTGAATAAAACTTAGTTAAGCAAATATAAGATTGCTTTCTTGCTTGCTTGCTTTATTACATTTATATCCTGCTCTTCCTCCGCAGAGCTCAGAGCAGTATACATGGATAATTTTATCCACACAACCACCCTGTGAAGTAGGTTGGGCTGAGAGATACATGACAGGCCCAGAGTCACCCAGTGAGTTTCATGGTTGACTGGGGATTTGAACTCAGGACTTCCCAGTCCTAGTCCAACACTCTAACCAGTATGCTATGCTGGCTGTTTATTATGGAAGCAGCTATAAAACAACCATGTATACCAAGAAATACACCACAGACTAGCACTTGGTAAGGCTCCGATGAAGACCTTGGAAAGGATATTTAGATGCCATGACATGTCTATACCTACAAAGATTAGAATCAATGGTTTTCCCCATGACACACTATGGATGCGAAAGCTGGACTTTGAAGAAGCAAGATAGAAAAAGTATTGCCGCTTTTGAACTTTGGTGCTGGTGAAGTCTTTTGAGGATACCACAGACAGAAAGGAAAACAAACAAATGGATCATAGATCAAATCAATCTAAAAATTTTCACTCGAGGCACAAATGACCAGGCTGAAACTATCATATTTTGGGCACATTATGCGAAGATGCAGCTCCCTTGAGTAGTCCATAATGCTGGGAAAAGTTGGAGGAAAGAGAAGAAGAGGACGACCAGCAGCAAGGTGGATGGACTCAATTACGACAGCAATGGATGCACCACTGAGAGACCTTAAAGGCCAAGTTGAAGACAGATAATCCTGGAGAGAATCAATCTATGTGGTCGCTAAGAGTCGACACCGACTTGATGGCACTTAATCAATCAATCAATCAATCAATCAATCAATACCACTTTGGGCTCCTTGAAGGAAGAATTGGATATAAATGTAAAAACAAACAAACAGAGAAGTTATCAAAGCAATGTACATAGAAAAAAGAATAAAAAGAAAAAGATTATTCTCTGTCCCCAAAGGGCTCACAATCTAAACAGAAACCTGAGTTTAAAATCCAGAAGAGAGAGTTGTGGTATGCAACTTGCTTGCTCACTTGCCCCCTCCCCGCCCTCTCACTTGTCCTCTCCCCACCGCACGCCCCCTCCCCACTCCTCTTCCCTATCTGCATATGGAATCCCCACTACCCAATCACCACGGTGCTTCTCTTCTGTTACCTTTGGTTGGTAAAGCACTGTGTGGGTGGGGCTTGCCACGTACCACCTTAGTGTATTATATATAGATATTAATGGTTTATTGAAATAGATATTATTTTCAGAGGGGCAAGTGCAGTCTGCTTTCAATGCTCTTGCTTCTGGCTGTTTGTTAGTCCTGCTTCTACTCCAGGACTGGAATGTATGTATGTATTGGTTTATTTCGGCCCAAGGTCAGCATAGGACTGGAATGCAAGTAACTAAAGCCCTATTCAAAAGCTTGCCTGGATCAAGGAACGGATTAACCAAAAGCACCACAAAGAGCTACTGGAAAGATCCTGTGCCAGTGCTGAATATGGACAGCTGCTCTTCTCCTACTAAATATAAGAAGACTGCCTCTTTAAAAGGTGCCTTTATGCCCAATTAATAGGAGCGATTTCAAACTGTATGCCACAAGAGGACCTGAAGCTGTTTCCCTGTCCCAAAAGACTCACAACCTAAAAAGAAACATCAGGGAGTCAAAAGAAGCAGCTACTAGACAGATGCTGGGCTGGGCTTGGATAGGGACGGTTGCTCTCCCCCTGTTAAATACAAGAGAGCCATCACTTGAAAAGGTCCTCTCTGCTCAGCTAGTAGGGCTCCACATGATGCTGGAGCTCAGAGGATGCATACTGGTGCACACACTTACCCATTCTGTGAAATCAGATCAATTTTGCAACATCTTGAGGCAAGATTTATATTTTAATGCATAGATAAAACAAATGCAAAGATGATCTCACAAACTCGAGCAAATGCGTTTCAGTGTTAAAAACTCATTGTCAATGCTCTATCTCAAACAGCTGAAGACTCTTAAAATTAACTACAGCAACTGCTCCATAATCAATCCAAAAACAGGAAGGAGGAGATGACTCTATAGAACAAATTCTAACTCTTTTATAGATCAATAAATGTCTCAGTCTTCCAACATCTTGAGGAATAAGCAGCTGTCTTGTTTTTGTTTTGTAGATCTATGATCATTGTTTGGATACCGGCTGCATTATTTGGAATAATTGTTGATGAAAATATATGATTTCTCATTTCATGATGTGACATCTGATGTGAGGACACCACTGATGCCTATAAAGAAAACCATGCTAATATCTAGTTAATATGTAGTAATATGTAGATTGTTAATATGTAGTCATTGTTAATATGTAGATTGTTGGGAATTCTCTCTGGTAAGAGATACCCTTCTATTACAGCAGAGTGCACTGAGGCACAACACAGTGGAGCCTGCCTAGGCATGTGTGTATGCTGAGAGTAAAAGAAACTTGGAGCCAGTTCATAGTTTCAAATCAATATAAGGAGTCTTTATTAGTGAACTCCATTCTAGATAGTAAAGTGGAGATATAGGATCTCTAATCTAGCTAGCTAGCTGGATGCAGAGGGATGGATTCTGCATCTCTGCACACATGGTGCAGGGAGAAGGGAGTATGGGTGTTGCAAGGGGAAGAGGAAGAGGAAATGGCAAGGCAGGCAGGCAGGAAGTCCCTGAGAATTGCAATCTACACATCAAAGCGATAGTGTCAGAGTAGTAGAGAAGGGATGACCAATGTCTTTACTCCTCTAGCCCTCTGACTTACCAGTCTGTCCTGCTCTGTCATTGAGACATGAGACAGCGCAGAGTCCTTCACTTCCAAAATAGATTCAGTAACCAAAAGGGCAAATAATGCCGAGAACAGTGGAGGCCAAAATAAAAAATGGCACCAGGAATAAATAGAACCAAAAGAAAGAAGAGAGAAGGCTGAACAAGAGTGAAACAACACAAATCTTCATCAATATTGATATTCCAGATTATTTGGTACAGCCTTCGTGAGGACCAATTCCGTGCATTCACAGCATTATTAATGATTTCCTCCTGCCCCATTTCCAGATGGGCCGGCTCCCCTCCACAGATGACTCTATCATCATCACAGTGTTTCCGCTGTCTTGCTGACAGATTCCCAGATGTTCCAGATGTTGCTCAGAGTCAGGAGTGGTGGCGGCAGCAAGTGGGGAGGGGGGACCGACTGTCAGGTGTTTGTTATTCCACCTCACTTGAGGAACAAAAACAAAGCCAGTGATGAATGTTTTCTGCTCCCCCCACCATCAGCGGGAGTCAACACGACTTTGATGTCTTGCGATTGCCTTCTCTCAGTAATCATGAGAAAACCCCAATGTGATGGCTCCATGCTGCTGTTAATGTATTCCGCCACTCTGCCTCAGAAAACACGCAACGCCAAGAAATGTCATTCTGTCACATGTCAGGAATAGAAAGAAGTCACCCATATCTAAGCTGTCCACAAATACCACCTATTTGGGGGAGGCGGATGGAGAGGGGCTGCGTTGCCTGAATCTTCACGGAACAGGAAGGAACAGGCACACAGAAAGAACTGCAGGGGTCTCCAATTGCAGCTCTTTTGCAGATGCTGGCCTATAACTCCCAACGTAGGAACATAGGAACATAGGAAGCTGCCATAAACCGAGTCAAACCATAGGTCCATCTAGCACAGTATTGTCTACACCAGGCATCCCCAAACTGCAGCCCTCCAGATGTTGCTGAACTACAACTCCCAGCATCCCTAGAAACATTTTTTTGTGGGTGGGTATGCTGGAAGTTGTAGTTCAGCAACATCTGGAGGGCCACAGTTTGGGGGTGCCTGGTCTACACAGACTGGCAGCAGCTTCTCCAAGGTTGCAGGCGGGAATCTCTCTCAGCCCTATCTTGGAGAAGCCAGGGAGGGAACTTGGAACCTTCTGCTCTTCCCAGAGTGGCTCCATCCCCTGAGGGTAATATCTCACAGTGCTCACACATCAAGTCTCCCATTCATATGCAACCAGGGCAGACCCTGCTTAGCTAAGGGGACAAGTCATGTTTGCTACCACAAGACCAGGAGACGAGTCTCACGATCAATGAGACCTGCTCTCCCTGCAGATGATCCCCAGACAACCCTCAGGGGATAGAGCTGCTGCTCTGGGAAGAGCAGAAGGTTCCAAGTTCCCTGCCTGGCAGCAGCTCCAAGATAAGGCTGAGAGAGATCCCTGCCCGCAACCTTGGAGAAGCTGATGCCAATCTGTAAAGACAATGCTGAGCTACATAGACCAATGGTCTGACTCAGTATATGGCAGCTTCCTAGGTTCCTAGGTTCCCATAAGCCCCAAGCAAAGCCGTTGCAGCCAGGGATTCTGGGAGTTGTAGTCAACAACATCTGGGAATCTCTGTTAGAGGGAACACTGTTTAGGACCTTTTTGACAGCAGCAGCCTTGGACCAATCCTTGCCCTCTTCCACCACCCTTATCTGCCTATCTTATTTTTTACAAAACACACACACACCAAGCTGTAAATAGTCATCTGATCCATGCCACAGATTTGAATCATCCCCAACATTTGGTGAGCATCTCCCCACTAAATAATTATTATCATAGGCAGATGATTTCAGCAGCTCTTAGTAGCAGCTCCAGGGTGCACATAACAGGACAAAAATGTAATTGAAAGAGCTTCAATTCTGCCTACCTGTTGATCAGGAGATGCTTATTACTGAATGATAAACTGAAGCCCAGCAGGATCAATTCTATTCCCTTTGAATTACAGAAGAGAAAAGACCCCCTTTCAACTCATTCTTTCTGCTTATTACTCTGTTTTTTATTTAGCTTCCCTTCCATTACAGATGATTCTATTTAATACTTGAGTGAAAATGCTGGAGGGTTTGCTTTTTATGGGGCTTTGCTGCAGCACATAACTTACCACCCTGCCAACACTCCCCTTGCTGAGAGCTCTCCAACTTTTTCAATTAATGAAGAAGAAGCAATTGCTTAAACTGGTAATTCCCAGCACACCATTTTGCTCCAGACCCGTGCATAAGAAACAAGACAACGTTCTATGAGGCTGAAACTCAGGACACAGCTTGAGTGATCGAACTTGAAACTAATATCTACAATGTCAATTAACCTAAGGTGCAAGTGGAATTGTATGGTCAAGGCACAATCACTTCGCAATTAATGCCTCCTTCTTCTTGGGCAAACAAACTAGACCTGAGAGGATAGTTACTAGTCTATCTGCTCCCAGCTCTTCAAGCCATACTGCAGGATGTGTTAAGAGAGAGATGCCGACATCACCACCCCTCAAGCCTCAGAGGAGTGGGAAGAAAGTGATGGAGATAGGGCGGTAGCTCAGTTTTAGAGCATCTGCTTTGCATGCAAATGTTCCCAGCTTCCCGGGTAGCAGACCTCTAGCATCTCCAGGTAGGGCTGGGGAAGATTCCTGCTTGAAACCTTGGAGAGTTGCTGCCAGTCAATGTGGACAATACTGAGCTCGATTAACTGTCTGAGTCAGCTTCCTAGGTAAAACTGCAAAAGGGGATCAATTCCCAGTCACCCCCAGGCTGCAAAGCTCTGAGAGGTTAGCCTGGTTCTCATAATCCTCATCTGGGTAGAAGGAGCCAACAGCAAAGGTAGGCGAGCCAGGTGTGCTCCTAATCCATGGTCATGTGAACTCACAGAGCAAGCTGGAGGAGGGTGTTTGTGTGGGAGGCAGGAGCTGGTAGGATGAGCACTCAGAAAATATTCTGTACCCAGCATTTTACCAAGGTGGGCAACCCAGCTCCAGTTTCCCATACTATCACTCTGCCCTCCTCCTACCTTACTTTCTGAGTTCACACAACCACGGATTAGGAGTATGCCTGGGTCTCCTATCCAGGCTGGCAGCTCCTCCAGAGAAGAATTATGAGAACAAGCCTGTTGTTTCTGTCCTGTCTTCTCCGGCAGTGTTCCCTCTATCAGGGATTCCTAGATGTTGATGACAACTCCCATAATCCCCAGCCAAAGGCCATTGCATCTAGGGATGCTGGGATTTGTAGTGGACAACATCTGGGAATCCCTGTTAGAGGGAACAGTGCTGTCCTGTCTTTTTCTGGTTGTCCACAAAGCAGAGGCAGCTACTTTCTCCAGGACCATGGAGAGCTCCAAGGGAACAAGTTATAACACCACAAGGGCAGACTGAGCCCTTAAGTACCTCTGAGTCCAGACTAATGTTCCTTCTAATTTTTTTCATTTGTGTGCTGAATTTATTTGTTTATTTGTTTATTTATTTATTTATTTAACATATTTCTATACCGCCCAAAACTTTAGAGGATTCCCACACCCCTTTACAAGTGTAGCCGCTCAGAGTGCCAAACCTGTTCCATCAAATGGACCAGACCAGCTGGTTGGTTTGACCAAACTGGTTCAGTATTGGACATTTGGGTTCGAATTCGAGCTGAATTTTCAAACCAAACCGAGGTTTCTGGTTCGTGCACACCCCTTCACACAAGTGAAAATGGGAGAACACCCAGATCCCAAAGTTGGATAGAACATTTGTCCTCTCCTGGGCAGCTTCATGGCTTAGCAGGCATCTGAATGCAGGTCACTCTGCTCCAGTTCTACCCACTATGGCATACTGTCCCTTTGTATAAACTGCATTGTATGCAGAGATGCAGAAAAACCAGGGTTCCATTGCATCATGCTGTTTCTCCATCCTCCAAATAATCTCCATTCAATATTATCTCTCCCTCTCTCCCTCCCTCCTTCCCCCCTTTTGAGTACATTCTTAATGATGTTCTCTCTTTTTTCTCATTTCCGCTTTTGAAAAATATACATTCATCTGTCTTTCCCATCAATTGATTTTCATGTTAAAGCTGCTCTCCATCTGCCCTTGATTCATGCCCAGCAGGAAGAGAGACTGTCTGTAAACGAAATGGCTACCCCATTGCTCAAGAAACTACAATTTACTGACAAGTCATACGCTCCAAATCCCCCAAAGCGGGGGGATCGGGGGATGGAAATGATTGGCTCAATTAATTATAAATGTTTTAATTTAAATGGCTAATGTAGGAAATAGTCAGATATAAAACGCCAAACGACCAGAGTGTTTTATGACTCCTGAAAGACCACTAACGGCTTGTTCCCGATTCTCCTGTGATAACAGACAATTCTTTCCCATCTGCAATCCCGAGCAGAGGGAAATGCAAGAAAGGGGAAAGGCGGATGTGTGCATGTGTGTTCTTTTATTTTAAATAATTATGCTATGGTATACACTGAGCAATTCAGTTTCTGGTTCCGAAACATTTCTGTCACCAGACAGATGTCACCAAAATAATAGAGAGACATAAACAGAATAATTTAAGGCACTGGCTTCCTAGAGTTCCTCCAAAACTCATCAAGGGTTCCTCCATGATCCAAAATGGTGGACAAGCTTCTCTACAGGACATCTCCTCTTGCCCACCAGTGCGTATTTATCACCTTGTTATCCGTCCTTTCCTCTATGGAGCTCAGGGCAGTGTGCAAGGGTATTCTCTTTCATTTTTTTATCTTCACAGCACCTCTGCAAAATATATTAATATGAGAGGGGGGGGGGTCCAAGTTACTCCGGAGCTTCATGTCTCAACTCAGGTCTCATTTTCAGACCTGGATAACCACCTATTAAGGTTGTCAAAAAAGGTTCATCTGAGGTGCTGCCAGTTCGTCTGGTGGAAACTCAGAAGAAAGTCTTCTCTGTAGCCACCCTACAGGGCTGTGAAATGCACTTCCTGTTGAGATTAGAGCCACCCCATCCCTGGTGGCTTTTAGGAAACAACGGAAGACCCACCTGTTCAGCCAGGCCTTTAGTTGAATTTTTGCTGACATCATTTTAACATTGAATTCTGTATATATTTAACGTTTTAAATTTTTTGGCTGTTTTTATTTGCTTGTGAACCTCCTCAAGACGTTCATGATAGGTGGTATATACAGGTACTAAATTAAAAAATAAATAAATTGGTCTGAGTCTACACCTCTCACCAACATCGTACTGGTTCTCAGCATTATATTGCTCGTACTATCCACTGTTGATTATCTCTTACAATGATCAGCCACAGAGGAGGGTTGGTACTTTCTTCTGCACTCCTATAGGGTAAAGGTGAAGTGTGTTGTCGAGTCGATGTCGACTCCTGGCGCCCACAGAGCCCTGTGGTTGTCTTTGGTAGAATACAGGAGGGGTTTACCATTGCCTCCTCCCATGCAGAATGAGATAATGCCTTTCAGCATCTTCCTATATCGAACCAGCAACCTCTGGCTTCCTAATCAAGTCATTTTCCCGCTGTGCCATTAGGTGGCTGTGTAAGTACTCCAAAATGCCACTAATTGAATGATCCTGCCCATGCAGGTCAGAGGAGGTAGAAACAATGCAATATGGTCTGTTCTATTGCCTCTTTTATAAGGCTCCTGTACAAGGTATATCACCCCCACCACCCCGTCAAGATATCTGGATAGAGTGAATAATATTTTTTTCACAAATTTATTGCTTTCAGATACACACTACTCAATAACCTGTATGGTAGCTAAATTTTGTGTAGCAGCAGTGAAGAAAATACATCAACAAATTACTTCGTCATGACCCAACTATGGTAATATTCTTATTTTGTTATAGTTAATTTATGTATTTGATCTTTGATCGAAATAAAGATTGATTGATTGATCTTAATTCTAAAAGAAAAAGAAAGACTGCTTGTTAGTCACACTGGCATCCTCCTGAACTTGGTGGTTCCTTTCCTCCTTCTTGGTATATATTCCAACTGTGCTTCTAGTACTGTGGTTTTAAATAGGTTCCATGCTTTTTGGAGTTATTTA
This sequence comes from Hemicordylus capensis, assembly GCF_027244095.1. Lineage (NCBI taxonomy): Eukaryota > Metazoa > Chordata > Lepidosauria > Squamata > Cordylidae > Hemicordylus > Hemicordylus capensis. The sequence goes on from NC_069663.1 coordinate 36,549,285, forward strand.
ACCCTCCTGACTTTCCCTTTCAACTTCTTTCTTACCAGTCCCCTCATTTTTGAGAGGTTGCCTCTTCTGAAGTCCAACGCATCTGTGTTGGACTTCCTTGACAGTTCTCCACTCACATATATGCCGAACTGGATCATGCAATGGTCACTGCACCACACAGGATTAAATCCAAAGTCACCATGTTTCTGGTTGGTTCCTCCAGAACCTTTGTCCTTGGGGCAAAGCAAGCAGGCCAACTGCCCCAGGCCCCACTTTTACAACCCTCATTAAAAATAACTGGAAGGGGCCCCCACCCTGACAGATTTCCCCCAGGCCCTACATCCTGCCAGGGCTCTAGGACAGCCCTGCTCCCCCGAAGACCTAGTGTGGTGTAGTGGCTAGAATGTTGGACTAGAACTGAGGAGACTGGAGTACAAATCCCCATTCAGCCATGAACTTCACAGGATGACCCTGGGCCAGTCCCTACTCTCTCATCCCAACCTATCCCACAGGCTTGTTGCCAAGATAAACATAGCCAAATACACAGCTCTGAGCTCTTTGGAGAGAGAGAGGGATAGAAATGTAAAAACAGAAAAATGGGGTGGGGGGAATAGGAGAGATATCTGCATTATTTTAAATGGGAAGCCGAACAAGTTTCTGGGGGCTTCTGCATCACCTTAGGGTGGGTATTGAACTTTGACACCAAGTGAAATTTGAAGTGAAATTTCAGGGTTCCTTCCACAAACCCTGAAATTTCACTTCAAATTTCACTTGGTGTTAAAGTTCAATTTTTAAAATTTTACTTTTTCTGTTTTTTGTTGTAAACTGCCCAGAGATGTAAGTTTTGGGAGGTATAAAAATATGTTAAATAAATAAATAAATAAATAGTGGACTTTGGAGGGATGGTGAGATAGGTGAAGATGATTGATGACAATTATATATATATATATAATAATTTATTATAAATAAATAAAAAATTATTACTAATTTAAAAAGTTCTCAAAGTGGTTTACACAACAAAATATATTTGCATTCAAGAAGATTATAGCAAAAGATAAGATATGCATTGATAAGAACCACGCAGAGAGAGGAGAGGGGGAGGGAGGAAGAGAGGAATAAGAAGATTAAAAACACACGAAAAACCTTAGAAATGAAGGGAGGAATGCATTATTTCTCAGGAAATGATGGCTATGTTGCTTCTAAAGATATACACAAATCAAGAGTAAATCCACTTCTCTCTCTCTCTCTCTCTCTCTCTCTCTCTGCATGGTGCTTGTCAATGCATATCCCACTGAAGCTGTTTGCTATTAGTGATGCTTTCTGTCTCTTTGTGAAGGATGTTTTGATCTTTAGGGGAAGGCAAGAAAATAATAATAATGGACTCGCAATAAAAGGAAACTGGTCGCTTCATACATCTATTGATTCACTGGGATTTTTCTTTTAAAGTGTATATAAAACTAGCTCTCATTTCAAAGAATTTGTGTACAAGGTCAAGGATAACCAAGAAATAGCTAATTCTGTCTGACTGTTATACAGAATATGTGGTGAATGTTTACAAGGGGGGGGGATCTTACCCCCCGCCCCATTCCTTCCATGCCTACATTACCTATCACGATCTGCTTGTGCTAAATCGTTAGTCTGTGGTGAACCACGGTTGGGGTCTCATGTCAAGACAAGCAGGAGTTATCAACATGATTTTAATAAATAATGTCAGTAAGTAGAAACTTGTCCTGACAAGCCAGGAGGGCACCAAAAAAGGCAGCTCAGGTGTGTTTGCTGCTTGTTAGATGTTTATACTGCCTTTCATCAAAACAATCTCAAGGCGGTTTACAAAACATTTAAAACAACATAAGACCGTAAAACAGTTACATGATAAAAATATTCAATTGGAATAGAAAAATACAAATCTAATCAAAAGTTTAAAAAACATACACAAAACGACCATAAAATACAGAGCAGCAGCCAACAAAAACAACACTCATATAAAAGCCTGGGTAGAAAGCCAAGATTTCACTTGCTTTCTAAAAACTGAGATGGAAACTAGAGAGCGAATGCCCACAGGAAGAGCCTTCCAAAGTCTGGGGGCAATAACTGAGAAGGCCCTGTCCCACATGCACGACAGCCGAGCCTCCCTCCTTGTCCTCTCATGGGTTGCTCTGCTCTCTCGCACCCTGCCCAAGAGCTGTGCTGCTTGCAAGCTAGCCATTCATCAGGTAGAGTGCTTGGTTCCACGCAGCTCTACCTGATGAATGGGCAGCCTGAAGGCAGTACACAGGGCGGGAGAGAGAGGAGAAACCCAAGCTGCCTCCTTTGGCACCCCTCCGGCTTCTTAGGACAAATCGCCACTGATATCAATTTACAAAGGGTGTCCTTCTCTCCTCCATGGTTCCTCTGTCAAGATCTTTGAGGATTTGTGGTTTATTTCTGGTCTGATCAGTTCAGGCTGAATCGACCTTGGTCACTGCAAGAGATGACCTTGCTTCTCTGTTCTCCTCCTCCAGCTCAGCCAACTTATTCACCCAAACCCTTGTAAGCAGCTTAGCTGTTGAGAAGAGCCAGCTGACAGCCATTTCTTCCCAACCATTTCTTCAGCTTCATTGGAGTGGCTTTGTGATTGAAAGCGACCCCAAAGCAGTTCCTGTGCAGCAACATGCTTCTTATAGCAGTAAACAAAGTTCGTTTACAGGATGGCTTTGTCATGCAGCGTGCCACTGAATGTCACATCTCCACTTAAGCCCTGTCTAAATGTCCAGCCTGAACCTGGGGAAAGACTTAACAGGTGTGATAGCCCCTCCCCACTGCATGGCCATGTCCCCCCTGCCCCCCCCCCAATTCAGAGCCTGTTATTAGAACTGTGGCCACTCAGAGCCTGTTATTAGAACATGTCGCCACTCAGTGGTGCAAGGTTAGATGCTGGGACCAGGATAGCCAGGCAACCAGTCAAAATTCAGGAATCAAAACTGGTAGCCTAAGGTTGGGAAAATGTAAGAAATTAAGCTGAGCAGGTGGTCAGGAATCAGGGGACTAGGGATGTGCAAATCAATTTGAATTTGAATCCATTTGACTCAAATCTGGCTGATGCAAGTGATTTGGATTTGAATCAAATCACCCCTTAAAAGGGCAAATAGATCTGAATTCAAATTGAATTTTCAAAATTTGATTGAAATTCAATTTGAAAGCTGTTTGGCACCCCTTTTAAAAACTATCCAGCCCCCTGATTGGCTACAAAAAGTTGGCAAAACAGGCTCGAATCGATGTGAATTCAGTTCAAATTCAAAACGAATCATCAACATTTGATTTGAATTTGATTCAAATTCAAATCGAATCAAAGACTTTTATTCGTGCACATCCCTACAGGGGACAAACCAAGAGTTGAAGGCCAGGAGCATCCTAGAGGTCAAGCTGAGCAGAAAGTCATGAATCGGGGGACAAACCAGGAGCACGCCGGAGGTCGAGCCAGAAAGAAAATCAGGAGCCAGGGACGAATCAGGAGCCAAAGGTTAGAAGCACACCAGAGATCAAGCCAAGTAGACAGGTCAAGGAGATAGACAAGGACAGACAGACTGGCAGCAAGGAGACCTTGAAACTGAGGCAAGACGGTCATCCACACAAGCAAACCAGGGTAGTTGGGGGGGCAGGCAGCCTCTTCCCAGATAATCAGAGGCTCCCTTTGCCTCTGCCGATCATGCATCCAGATGACTGGTGTGTCAGCAATCGGCAGATCGGAAGTCCTACAGTATCCGACAATGCATTCTACAAGAAGTGGAGAGGCAGCCCATGCCAATGCATGAGGGCAGAGGCGTAACTATAGGGGGGCAGGGGGGGCACGTGCCCCGGGCGCCATCTTTTCTGGTCACGTGGGGGGCGCCGCCATGACCAATTTTTTTAAAAAAAATTTTAAATTTTTTGTTAATACAAATATTTCCTGCTCAGTGCAGCAGCGCTGCAGCAGTCAAGGGAGCGCATCGACGCCCCCTCCCCCATGAGCGGTCCCTTCCACGCTGCCCGCCCCCCCCCATTGCTTTGCTGGCGCCTGGTGGCCAGTCAGTGGCCTGGCTTGGCGGTGGCGGTGGGCGCTTGTGAGGAAAAACCTATGTATAATGTAGTATGTTGGGGGGCGGGGGCGCGTGGGGGGGCGCCATTTCAGTGCTCTGCATGAGGGCTCCTCTCCCTAACCTTGCAAGCCACAGCACTCTATGGTTGCCGGCCCTGGGAGCCACAAAAGCTGTCGCGGGCATCCACATGATCACAAAGCAAGGATGGTCAGTGGATGTTTCTGTCCCACCTTCAGTAAGGGCAGGGTAGAAAAGCTAGGTAATCCAGCTGGCAGGTGCTGGGTAGGAAAGGATTCTGGGGCTCCAGACAAGCCTCTGTACCCTGGTTATCCCTCTCCTAACCAGAAAAGGGCTGCTCATAAGAACAACCCTTTTCCAAAGAGGAAACAGAGCAGGTAATTAAATCTTTGGAACTGAATAAATCTCCTGGAATTGATAGCATTACTGCAATCTTTTATTTACAGTTTTTCAGAAATAATTGTCCCTTATTTACATTCTCTGTTTAATTTAATATTACAGGGTAATCATATCCCTGGCATCAGATTCATCTAATAATGAAACCAAAACCAAATAAAGACAGGGAATTAGCTGACAAAGAGAGGGAATTAGTTGGAAAGGAATTAGCAATAAAATCTGAAGAGCTGGTGAATTATGTTGATAGCGGCCAGAATGGTGATAACTAAAAATTGGAAGCATGGGATATTATCCGTAGGTGAATGGTACAATAAGCTTTGGTTTATAGCTTATTCATTTCTTGATTTTTTGTCTACGGCAGAGAAATCAATCCATTTGTTGCATCTTTGAACAGGAAAATCAAAATCATATCCTTTCTCTTTGTGATTTGGCAAGATTTCCTTTTTTTAAATTAATCAATGAATCAATGAAATTATGGTAAAGTATTGCCTGCTTGTTGTATTCAGATATGGAAAGATGTGTGTTATTCATAAAATGCTCAGTTGGGTTAAAATTCTGGAATGATGACGATGATGACAATGATAATATTGATGATGATGATGGTAGTGGTGGTGGTGGTGATGGTGGTGATGAAGATGATGATGATGATGATGATGATGATGATGATGATGATGAATGTGTTCTTCTAGTCACTCTACAGTCTCCAGGCCTGGTTGCTCAGCTGAAGATCCTGAATCCTGTAACCAATTTTTTGACACATGCCCAGGTACTCTAGCACTTGATGTGGCCCTTGTTAACCTGGGTGATGACCGATCCAGTATAGAATTTGTTTTTCTTGTTCTCACCATGGTTATAGGATTAGGCAAATTTAGTCTGGCTTCTCAGCAGAGGCTTGTCTGGTTTGGGTGACCCTCCAGCATAGCCATCTGCATCCTCGAAGCTCACAAGCCCCTCCACCTCATCAAGGTAGTGCCTGGCGGAGGGCAGTATCTGACAGTCATCGAGTTCTGATCATTGTTATTGGAAGAGATAGAACATTACAAATACTTGGGCATTCTCCAGGCTGATAACATCACACACACTGAAGTTAAAAGAAAAATTGGAAGTGAATACATCAGGAGAGTTAGAAAAATCCTCAAGTCCAAACTCAATGGCGGGAACACCATACAAGCCATAAACACCTGGGCTATACCTGTTATCAGATACACTGCAGGAATAATAGACTGGACCCAGGCAGAGCTAGAGACGCTGGATCGTAAGACCAGGAAAATCATGACCATCAATCATGCTCTGCACCCCCGCAGTGATGTCGATAGGCTCTACCTCCCTCGCAGCTCAGGTGGAAGAGGAATGCTGCAAGTCCATCAAACAGTAGAGGAGGAGAAAAGAGGCCTTGAAGAATATGTCAAGGACAGTGAAGAAGATGCACTTCAAATGGTCAATAACGCGAAACTATTCAACACCAATGAAACAAAGAAGGCCTACAAGAAAGAACAAGTCAAGAACTGAGCAGAAAAATGGAAAAATAAGCCCCTGCATGGTCAATATTTGCACAATATAAGTGGAAAATCAGACATCACCAAGACCTGGCAATGGCTTAAGAATGGCAACTTGAAGAAAGAAACAGAGGGTTTAATACTGGCTGCACAAGAACAGGCACTAAGAACAAATGCAATAAGAGCAAAAGTAGAAAAGTCAACTTTGCCGCCTTTGTAAAGAAGCAGATGAAACAGTGGACCACCTAATCAGCTGTTGTAAAAAGATCACACAGACTGACTACAAACAAAGGCATGACAAGGTAGCAGGGATGATACACTGGAACATCTGCAAAAAATACAAGCTACCTGTAGCCAAAAATTGGTGGGACCATAAAATTGAAAAAGTTGAAGAAAATGAAGATGTAAAAATATTATGGGACTTCCGACTACAAACAGACAAACATCTGCCACACAATACACCAGATATCACTGTAGTCGAGAAGAAAGAAAAACAAGTCAAAATAATTGACATAGCAATACCAGGGGATAGCAGAATAGAAGAAAAAGAAATAGAAAAAATCACCAAATACAAAGATCTACAAATTGAAATTGAAAGGCTGTGGCAGAAGAAGACCAAAATCATCCCAGTGGTAATTGGCGCCCTGGGTGCAGTCCCAAAAGACCTTGAAGAGCACCTCAACACCATAGGGGCCACAGAAATCATCATCAGCCAATTACAAAAAGCAGCTTTACTGGGAACAGCCTATATTCTGCGACGATATCTATAACAATTGACAATAAAATTCTGGCATCCCAGGTCCTTGGGAAGGACTCGATGTCTGGATAAAACAAACCAGTCAATAACACCTGTCTGACTGTGTAAACAAGAAATATTAAAGACCTGATTTCTAGGAAGTGAAAGTATATGAGTTGTTAGGCATTCTATGATCTGTGATATATTTAATATTCTGCCTTTAATAAATAAAGCGTTAAAACAAGCAAACAAACAACAAATATGTATATACTGGTTTTCTGCAAAAGTTCCTAAAGCAGTTTACATGGATAAGAGCCCTTGGTGGCGCAGTGGTAAAACTGCCGCCCTGTAACCAGAAGGTTGCAAATTCGATCCTGACCAGGGGCTCAAGGTTGACTCAGCCTTCCATCCTTCCGAGGTCGGTAAAATGAGTACCCAGAATGTTGGGGGCAATATGCTAAATCATTGTAAACCGCTTAGAGAGCTCCGGCTATAAAGCGGTATATAAATGTAAGTGCTATTGCTATTGCTATTGCTATATAAATAAATAAATTGGCTCCCTGTCCCCAAATGTCTCACAATCTAAAAAGAAACCTAAGAGAGACGTCAGCCACAACCACTGGAGGGATGCTGTGCTGGGGTTGAATAGGGCCAATTGCTCTCCCCCTGCTAAATAAAGAGAACCACCACTTTTAAAAGGTGCCCCTTTGCTCAGTTAGCAGGGGTACTCAAAGACTGCTTCAGAGGCTTCTTGTCTGCAGAGAAGCCGATAACAGATCTCACAGGGTGGGGCCGGCATCGGCCTGGAGACATTGTTTTGGAGTTCTGCGCAGCCAAGAAAAGGACTCTGAGGAACTGGGCAAGAAATTACATCCCCAACCCAGCTCTCAGAAGGCCTGCAGTTGAAATCCAAACATGGCCTGAAACTTTGACAACAAACAAGATTTTCATGAAGGGCAAGTAGGGAAAGGGATCTTGGGGTTGTGGTGGACAGCTCAATGAAAGTGTCGACTCAGTGTGCAGCAGTTGTGAAAAAGGCAAAATGTATGCTAGAGAGCATTAGGAAGGGGACTGAAAATAAAACTAATATTACAATGCCTTTATTCAAGTCGATGGTGCAGCCACATTTCAAGGGTATAGTTCTTGGGACCATATTCTGGAAAAGGACATTATGGAACTGGAAAAGGTGCAGAAGAGGGCAACCAAGATGATCAGGGACCTGGAGCACCTTCCTTATGAAGGAAGGCTACAGCATCTGGGGCTTTTTAGTTTAGAAAAGAGTCAAATGAGGGAAGACATGATAGAGGTTTATAAAATTCTGCATGGGGTGGAGAAAGTGGCTAGAGAGATATTCTTCTCCCTCCCTCCCTCCCAACTCTGGGCCAGGGGTCACCCCATGAAACTGATTGCCAGGCAATTTAGGACTGACAAAAAGAAGTATTTTTCACACTGTATCTATGGAATTCTCTGCCACCGGATGTGGTGATCGCCACCAGTTTTGATGGCTAGAAGCAGGGCTTAGACAAATTCATGGGGGACAGGGCTATAAATAGCTGCTAGTCTTGGTAGCTATAGGCTATCTCCAGGCTCGGAGGCAGGATGCCTCTGTATACCAGTTGCAACAGCAGGCGAGGGGACATTCCTTCATCTCTTGCCTACAGGCTTCCAAGAGGCATCTGGTGGGCTACTGTGGGGAAGAGAATGCTGGCTTAGACGGGCCTTGACTCTGAGCCAGCAGGGCTGTTCTTATGTTTTTACATTTTTAAGTTAGATGTGAGGTTCACAAAAGCATAATGCAATTTCTGCAGATACCCCAATAAATACTGGTGGATTTTTACTCTGAGCAAAACATTCTATTCGGTACCCATTTACTTTATGGCACACGCTTGTCTCTGAGAGCAAATGGAAACCCTCCATCTGCAAATGATCTGAAGAGGTTTAAGATCCTCTCTCTCTCGCTTTCCCACTCTCTCACTCATCAAGCAATGCCCCCTGGCTACCTGACTTGGAAAAACGACTCCTTGCCAAATGAGCCGGGAGCAAATCAGGGCAACTCCAGAAGGTGCAGGGAGATATCGACAAAGCTGACTCCAAAAAGGCCCTCATGCGAACCAGCCAGCCTTTGGTCCTGCTTCATTCCCTCCTGCAGAAGGGGATCGCCAGCAGTTACAGACAAACGTATCAGATCGGGGAGGAAAAAAACCCAAGCACAGAGTGGTCTCCAGGCGAGCGCCAAGCTCTCTCGTCTAATTGCCAATTGGAAGGTGGTGTGTTCACGTGCCAGCCATCTGGAAGGGTTATTAGCAATTTGCTTCATTTCTGTAGAAAATTAAAGGGAGGGGAAAGTCGAGGGCTGCACTCTACCAGGCTGCCTGCCTGGACTGCTAATCATAGTGATTGGCAAGAACTTCTTTCGTTTCTGGAGAGGGATGGGTGTGGCTTTCTCCCCCACCAGAACAGCTGCAGAGCAGGGCCCAGCATTCTTCATTGTAAGGCCTGGGGGACTGTAGCTGCCCTGCATCAACCCTAAGTGTGGCCCCCTGACTCATTGTTTATTGGGCCTCTTTGACACTTCAGGTGAAGCTGAATATTCTGCATAGTCCCCTTGGCAGCAGGCAGGGACAACCGTTCTTGCCATTTTTTACATTGACATTTTATATCCCGCTCTTCCTCCAAGGAGCCCAGAGCGGTGTACTACATACTTGAGTTTCTCCTCACAACAACCCTGTGAAGTAGGTTAGGCTGAGAGAGATGTGACTGGCCTAGAGTCACCCAGCAAGTATCATGAGGCTGAGTAGGGATTTGAACTCAGGTCTCCCCGGTCCTAGTCCGGCACTCTAGCCACTACACCACGCTGGCTCTGCCATGCAGTGCTGTACTTTGCCCAGGACTGGGGAGGGGTGCTCCTTTAAGGGTGTATATATAGGAGGCTGCTTTGGCAGAGTGAGTTAGAGTCTGAAGTCAGCAGCTGAAGAGCGGAGAAGTCGGGTTTTGGAAGTCAGCAGCGAGAGTTCCCTTTGAGAAGTCAGAGTGGAGAGTCTGCAGTTACTAGAGCGGGAGTGTGCAGAGAAAAGGTGAGAGAAGACAGGAGGACAAGAGGTAAATGTTGGAAACCTGAAGGAACTGAGTCCAGTCCAAGTGGAGGAGGTGAGACCTGTCAAAGCTGAAGAATTGCTAGCCCAGGTTGAGAGAATCAGTGCTGTGGCTGTACAAGAGCTGAAATCACAGAACCACCAGGCTGTAGGGGTGTGCATAAAACTGGTTTGCCAGCTTTCATTCAAGTCCAAACCAGACTTGAACAGGACCGGCCATGTTCAGTTTTGTCAGCCAGAATGAGTGGCCCGGCTTGGCTTGAATTCGAGCCTGTTTGGGGGTTCTAGAGTGTTGTGGGTTTTTTTAAAAAAAAATTGTTTTACTTACCCCTGGGTTTGGTGGTGGTCTCGGGGGGTGTTGCTGTGGTCTTAGGGGAGGGGGGGAGGTCCCTGGCAGTTCCACCTCCCCCCACCTGCCAGTGCCTCACCTGGTCTCTAAAGGGCCATTTTGGCCCATTTTGGGGCCCGGTTTTCAGGCTGTTATGGCCCTTTCTGAGGTGGCGGCGGCCATTTTGGAGGCCACCACACATGCACATTGGCCATTTGCATGGCCTGGTCATGATCCAGCCAAGTGTAAATGGCTCGAGTTGAGCCAGTTTGTACAACCCTAAAAGGCTGGATTGAATCCCAGACCTGTTTTGTGACCAGGACAAGAGATTGCAGAAGGAAAAGCCAGAGTTGCTAAAGGTGATCATCCCAGACTCTAAGTTAGGGCTCAGTGGAAGTCAAGTTAGTGGATGCATTTTTGCCCACATTTTATTTGTTCCATATTATTTTTTGGTTGATGGGTTTTTTTTGTACTGAACTTGTGTAACCACTTTAAATTTAAATTGAACTAATTGCAAAGTAAAATTACTTGTCTATCTTTAAAAGAAAAAATTGTAGCTTCTGTTTACTCCACCCCACACTTACAAGCATTACCACTCTACCAAGGGTTGTTTTTGGCAACAGAGGTTTGAAAGGCTGTTGTGGTAGACTCAGCTTAAAGCACAAAAGTCTATTTGGTGGCTGTAAATTGTCAGGGAGGTCCGTGTTTTTGTGTTAGCAGCAGGGAGGATCCTCCACACATGGTAGCAAAGCCGTGGGATAGACAGTTATTCCTCCACATATGGTGGGAAGTGGTGGGATAGAGAGCTATTCCTCCCCAGAATGCAAAGAATGCTGAGGAGTGTAGCCCTTCCCAGTGCTTTCCTCCAGTGCTCTTAAGAGAGGACTCTGTCTCACTTAAAGGGCCCTCCCACCCAGCACTGAGAAATATCCAATACTGTGTGAAGGTCAGCAGAGTGGGAAATGGCTCTCACACTCGTGGTTTTTGTTGCCAAACTGGCCCCTTCTTGAAAAATAGTGATGGTCACTGGCATGGCCCAAGGAGATTTAGTTTGGGAAAGGGAAGAACCTGGGTTCCAGTCCAATAAGAAGCCAAGCATATTGACGTCGTCATTGTCACCATCACAACAACAACAACAATAACCCAACTTTGCCTCTTCTCTTGTGTATACCCCGTCCTTGGTGCCCGCAAAGTGAGTGAGGCTTCAGGACCTCGGAGAGTTCCAATGGACCAAGTTGATCTGACAGCAATCAGAAGCAGAAAGAGCTCTTAAATACCCCTACACCTCCTGGGCTACACCTCCCTGCCTTCAAAATGGATGCTTTGAAGGAACATCCTTCATAGCACTTACATTTTACATTTGCTTAAATTTATAGCACTTACATTTATATACCGCTCTATAGCTGGAGCTCTCTAAGCGGTTTACAATGATTTTAGCATATTGCCCCCAACATTCTGGGTACTCATTTTACCAACCTCGGAAGGATGGAAGGCTGAGTCAACCTTGAGCCCCTGGTCAGGATCAAACTTGCAACCTTCTGGTTACAGGGCAGCAGTTTTACCACTGCGCCACCAGGGGCTCTTTCATGCCCATAGTCCATCTCCACTCTATCTGATCCTATCTGTTTAATGTGCAATTATGGCATGCAACTATGTGTGCACAGGGGTGGTGGTTCTTCAGTGTGATTGAGTTCTGAAGGTGCCATTTCAGGAATGTCAGGTTGCTGTTTTGGGAGCAAGGTAGGAGGAAATGCTACCCAGGATTTCCTCCTAGTTTGCTTCCACACAATCTTTTCTACCCAGGTTTTCCTCCTACTTTGCTTCCACACAACCAAAAACTGGGAGCACACACAGCTCCCAAATCCAGGTAGAACAAAGTTTTTGATTGTATGAAGCGCCTGACGGGCGCTTGATGACACATGTGAAGTGCCTGACAGGGTTCTGCAAGGAGAGCGGGCTTAGCCAAGAGACGAGCAGCCGCTTGTAGCTGGGCAGCCAGATCAGCTGCCCACACGGCTGCTGGCTCCGCACGGAGCTGCCTGCATGGAGCCAGTGGGGGCTGCAGGGGTTGGGGGCCGCGTGGCCCATGGAAGTTCCAGGATGCCCCACACAAGTGTGCAGGGCATCCTGGAGAGACCCCTGAGCCCAGGAGGTTGCTTGCAGCCTCCCGGTGGGGGCCTACTCATGTGTCACCACGTGTCGCGGTGACACACAAGCAACCAAATGAGGTTAATGCAGAGCTGACACACAAGGGGAGGGGGAATTTGGTGGGCTAGCCTCCTTGAGAGCCCGGTGGTTCCCATGATCCCTGGAAAGTGGGCTAAGCTGCCTTAGCCCGCTTTCCAGTGATCATGGGAATAGCCTCAATGTCTCAGCAATTAAGCCTTCTCATCCATCTAAAGGCCGCAGCCTCCATTGGTTTCCAAGAGAGCAGATCCCCTCTGGCCCTCCTGGTATTCTAACTCCTAAGACCATCCTGATAAATGGGAATCAGCCAAGCACAAGGACACACCACACCCTCTCCACCAACACTCAGATGGATTTCCAGTGCACTCGCTACCTGCTCCAAGCAGAAGTGTTATCCCCTGGCTTATAATTACTTGGAGCTGCTTACAGGCTTTGGTTTCTAGGCAACTGGAGCCATCTTTGAGTACCTTTGAGCAAAGCTCTCCTCCGCCTCTTCCTTGTTTATTATAAATGTTGGAACAAGATTACCCAGATTCTGAAAGGAGTGAATATTTGCTTAGCATTTCTTTTAATCATTGGTATCCCTGCTATCTTCCCTTTCCTAATCTCATGGCATACACCTGACACTGTACAAGCATTTCAAGATAAAAACAAAGCCAAGGAAAGTTGTTATGACTACGGCCTACTTCTCACTGAGGAGGTAAGCATGTGTCTGGGCTGTACCACTTCAGGCTGTGGGGATGGGAGGTAGTGGGACTCACTAGGAAACTAGACATCAGTAACATAGGTTCCAACCCAGATTTCTCTACAACATCCTTGTTTTCAATGCACAAAGGGTTTTTTGTATGAAAAGGCATTGCATCATATGAGCCCACAGCTGCAGCCTAAAGTTTACAGTCCAACACTGGTTTACCTCCTCAGTGAGAATGAGGCCAAGGTGTTCAAAGGGAATGCTTCTGGGAGGAGGTTATCTGGGGTCTCAAGTTTGCTCTTGTTAGAGAGCCAAGGAAGAGGCATCTGTCATGGAAATTGAACCAGGAATGTAGATTGGCACACTCCCAGATGTGGCAAAGCTGGCAGGCAAACATGCCCACACATCTGGAAACAACAAGGTTGCCAAAATTTGCATTTCCCAGCCTGGAAATATGAATTTTTATAGTGTGTAATGTTTGCCTCAAATACAAGACAAATCTTTACAGTCCCCAAAGTCCCACTTGCCTATGTCCAAACAGATGCCAGTAACTTTCAGGAAGTTATTATCTTGGAGATGCCAGGGAGGGAACTTGGAACCTTCTGCATGCAGCTCTGCAGGTGCTCTTCCCAGAGCGGCCCCATCCCCTAAGGGAAATATCTTCCAGTGCTCACACATGTAGTCTCTCATCCAAATGCAAACCAGGATGGACCCTGCTTAGCAAAGGGGACAATTTACGCTTGTGACCACAAGACCAGCTCTCCTCCCAATTATATAGCCAGCTGCCTCCTACTGAGTCAGACCATTGGTCCACCTAGCTAAGTATTGGTCTGCTCAACTTAGCCCCCCTCCAGCTGTTTTTGGACTCCAACTCCCATAATTCCCAGTCAGAGTGGCCAGTAGCCAGGGATTATGGGAGTTGTAGGCCAACATCTGCAGGAGGGCCGAAGTTAAGCAGCCCTGGTCTACACAGACTGGCAGCATCTTCTCCAGGGATCTTGCTACTTCCCCACTCTTCCACCTCTTAGTCCTCATAATCTCAGTGGCATGTTGTTCCGAGCGTAGACAAAAGGTTAAACATCAATACACCCACAAGGACTTTGACCTCTTTGTAGGATGGAGTGCAATCTAATTAGCTTTTGCTTGGCCGTTCCGATTCCGGGATAATTTGGAGATCTCCATGTAGGTCACACAGCTGCTCCACACAGGATGGCCCCCTCTCACTCAACTGGCAATTAGTCTCCAATGCCTTTCCATCCCCTTTTTTTAAATAACGCCATGCTCCCCCCAATAGATGGTCTTTGGCTGTCCTTGCGCTCCAAGCACTTGGACGTAAGGCTATCATTAGTGGTCACAGTGGCAACAATTAGGCTATCAATCAAAAGGCTAATTGGCCCACTGGAAGTCATTAGGTCCACCGGGACCAGCACTGGTTCCACTTAAGGCTTTCAAAACCAGCTGAAGAGGCCTCAACCACGCCATGGAAGAAGCAAAAGCTGGGGTTGATGTGATGTTCCAGATGGCCTCCAATGAGCATGGCACCTTTTCTAATTGCCAAGACGTCCCCACCCACCTCCGTCGGGTTCCCTGGAACTAATTTAGACAGAGGGCAGCAGTTCGTTGGCTGGATGTACAGGAATGCCTCCACTCCAGACACAGCACAGGAAGAAGGACCGCTTTGCCTTTGTTTCTGACAGGACTGAGCTGCTGTGTAAAGGGTGGTGTGTGCAAAGGCAGAGGGAGAAGAGAAGTCTGCCAAAAGGGACAGCACGATCCTTCACTGCTCACGACCAGCAAGCAGCAGCATGGTTGAAGGCGAAGGAGACAGGATATTTATAAACTGCTTTTCAACCAAAGTTCTCAAATTTCTTTCAAAAAGAAATAATGCATAAGTAAGATGGCGCCCTGTTCGCAAAGGGAGAGGGGAGCTGGTCTTGTGGTAGCAAGCATGACTTGTCCCCTTAGCAAAGCAGGGTCTGCCCTGGTTGCATATGAATGGGAGACTTGATGTATGAGCACCGTAAGATATTCCCCTCAGGGGATGGATCTGCTCTGGGAAGAGCAGAAGGTTCCAATTTCCCTCCCTGGCAGCATCTCCAGGGCAGGGCTCAGTAGGATTCCAGCCTGCAACTTTGGAGAAGCTGCTGCCAGTCTGTGTAGACAATACTGAGCTAGATAGACTGGTGGTCTGACTCAGTATATGGCAGCTTCCTATGTTCCTAAGGGCTCACAATCTAAAAAGAAACATAAGGCAGATACCTGCAACAGCCACTGGAGGGATGCTGTGCTGGGGCTGGAGAGGGCCGGCTGCTCTCCCCCTCCTAAATATAAGAGTATCACCACTTTAAAAGGTGCCTCTTTGCTAAGTTAGTGATGTTGGTGGTGGCTTGTGTGTCCAAGTTGGCTGCTCCCCCACCGCCACTGCCGCGCTCACCATCCTCGCTTCACTTGCTGCTCCCTGTGCTCACCTGTGGTCTCTGACCTATTTAGCCCCACCCACAGCACCGTATAATGATGTCATGGACCAGAGGCACCAGGCCATGATGTCATTATTTTGTGCCTCAGCCAACATGCTGCCCTTTGCCAGCCATGGTGAACTCACTGGACAGGTTCATGGAGGCCAGCTGGCAGGAGGGCAGCAGGGCCAATGAGACTGAGATGGGAAGTGGGCAGACTCGTTGTGGAGGTGGCCAATGGAGGGGCAAATGACCTCCACAGCACAGCTTGACCAAGAACCTGCATTTGCCTTTCCTCTGCATTTTAAAATTTTATTGATTTTAACAATACCCTAACAATCAAGTTACACTTAATTAAGTAAATATTGACTTCCTGCTTACCGGTCTGCGCAGTTCTTGTTAACTATACATATAAGCCATTGCTATAATAATACAAAACATATATACTCCACCTTACAATTCGATTTTACCCTACCCAACCTGCTGTAATTACTAAATTTCAAACCCTGCTGAAAGGTCCATGTTAGAAAAATAGTTCTTTAAGTAAAGCAAGAAAGGTTCCCAATATTCTTTGAAACATTCCAAGTTTTCATCCCTTATAAGTCTTGTAAGTTTTGCCATCTCCGCATATTCCAAAATTTCTGTGCGTATACTATTCTAGTCGCCGTGGTTGCATACATAAAAAAAGTTAAGTTTCTTCTAGAGAACTCTCCTTGAGTTATTCCCAGCAAGAAGGATTCTGGCCTCTTAGGAAATGTAATTTAAAATTTTTTCTTCAACTCATTATATATCATATCCCAAAAGGCTTTTGCCTTCCCGCATGACCACCACATATGAGAGAAAGTTCCTTCACATTGTCCACATTTCCAACATTTATTTGAAACATTTTTATACATTAATGCTAATTTTTTCGGTGTCAGATACCACCTGTACATCATCTTATAACAATTTTCTTTTAAAGCATAACAGGCAGTGAACTTTAAATCAGTTTTCCATAATTTTTCCAAAGCTGCCATCTCTATATTATGACCCACATCTTGAGCCCATTTTATCATAGTCGTTTTAACCACTTCATCTCTTGTCTCCTCCAAAAGCAACAACTTATACATCTTAGAGACTAATTTTTCATCATTTTCACACAGCTCCTTCTCAAATCTCGACATCTGATCCTCAAATCCAGCTTTAAGATCCTTCTTGTAAATTTCGTTTAGCTGATTATACTGAAACCAGTTGCTAACCAAATTTTGGACTTCAGCTAGATTTTTTAATTTACAGCCCTTATTTTGAAAACATAACAAATCTCTATAGGTACCCCATTCAGACTGCGTATTTATCTCTTTACATGCCAAAGCTTCAATCAGGGATACCATTAATAGAGTTTTAGGTTCCAGCCATGTTTTATATTTTACCCACACGCGCATTAGACTCCTTCGTACATAGTGATTAAGAAAATCTTTATGCACTTTAGTTTTATCGTACCACAAATAAGAGTGCCATCCAAACCTTCTAGCAAATCCTTCCAAATCAAGTATTCTGGGATTTCTTAATGTTATCCATTCCTTTAACCACGTCAAACAAACAACATCAAAACACAACCTTAAATCCGGCAGGGTAAGACCACCTCTTTCTTTAGCATCTGATAAATTTTAAAATTTAATTCTTGGTCTTTTCCCTTGCCAAACACATTTAGTTATGTCCTTTTGCCATTGCTTAAAACAGGTTAACGTATTAATTATAGGAATAGTCTGAAAAAGAAACAACATTTTAGGTAAAACATTCATCTTGACAACTGCATTTGCCTTTCCTTTGACTTTCATGAACACTGGAGGTTCTGCTGGGAATCCACAGCTGGTGAAAAAGCTATCCATGAAGGCTGCATAAGGACAGCCCAGGTCCATCTTGGGTAACATCCTGGTGGACAATAGTAGCCATCCAAATCCCCACAATTCTGTCACGAGGGCAAAGTCCATGAGTCCAAGGACTAGAGTTGCCAATGAATCTCAAAGCAAATTTGAAGGTTCCTGCTTGGGAGAGACATAGAAGGCATTTCAAATAAAGCACAAAGTGTTTATGTAGGGATGGTGGCATTTCTCTGGAGTTTCCACATGTCCCTAATGTCTTCGAAGCCATGGCATAGACACCATTGAACTGGGGGTGGGGGGCAGGTGCCCCTGGGACACTGATTTCCTGGACGCACGAAGGACCCACCCTTGCCCTCCCCCTAGAGCACCCAGCCAGCAAGTGATCCACTTGCCAGCTGGTAGACGGCAACTGTGTTTTGATGCCACAACCTTTGCATTGCTGTCAAAAACATGTTGATGCAGGGGTTGTAGCTGGCATCAGAGTAAGCTCATGCCACCCGTTGTCATCCCTCTTCCAGACAGTGAGCATTTTGTTTTCTGGCTGGGTGCTTCCAGTGAAGACATTGAAGTGATGGATAGCTTCTGCCTTTTAGGATTGACAGTCAACAGTCAAAGATCCAGCAGTCAAGAAATACTCCACCAATTAGCACTTGGTAGGGCTGCAATGAAGGCCTTGGAAAGGATATTTAGATGCCGTGACGTGTCTATACCTACAAAGATTAGAATCGTGCAGACAGTGGTTTTCCCCATGACACTCTATGGATATGAAAGCTGGACTTTGAACAAATCAACTTTGAACAAGCAAGATAGAAAAAGTATTGACGCTTTTGAATTTTGGTTCTGGAGAAGACTTTTGAGGAGACCACTGACAGCCAGGAAAACAAACAAATGGATCATTGAACAAATCAACCCAGAATTGTCACTCGAGGCACAAATGACCAGGCTCAAACTATCATACTTTAGGCACATTATGCAAAGACCCAGCTCCCTTGAGAAGTCCATAATGCTGGGGAAAAGTGGAGGAAAGAGAAGAAGAGGATGACCAGCAACAAGGTGGATGGACTTGATCACGACAGCAATGAATGCACCACTGAGAGGCCAAGTTGAAGACAGTTCATCCTGGAGAGACTCTATCTATGTGGTCGCTATGAGTCAACCCCGACTTGATGGCACTTAATCAATCAATCAGTCAATAGAAGTATATACAGCCCCTGGCAGGGCTTCTGACACAGGCCTGCCCAGGACTGCTTAAAGGATGAGTGGAAAGCAGGAAGCTGGCAGCTGGGCTGCAATTGAAAGGATGGTGCATAGTTCCTGAATCGAAGAAAAGAGATTGGGGGGGGGGGGAGAGAGAGAGAGGAAGGAAGGAAGGAAGGATTTGGTATTGGAATGCTTTTATATGATGCACTTGTTATGTGAAGAGAAGAAAAGTAAAGAAGGCCAGAACAAAGCTTTTGATGTGTAAATTAAATGCATCATCTAATGTATCCCACTTCCAGGAACCACATGTTTCTTAATGGCAGCCTGGACTGAAATGGCCATTGTAATGTCCTTTCTTATTTAAATGCCCATTTTCCCCCATGGAGACAGATTGTGCCTCTTCTCTCCAGCATGTGGAGAGATTTTAGGGCAAAGCCATTTCCAGCTAAAAGCAAAGTCCCACAAAGTAGTTGCCATCCATTTGATGTGAATTCTTTTTTCCATAGTCCTCATGCTCAACTCATCCATTAATTGATTCCCCCCCACTCAACCCTGGACCAAACTTGCTTCACCTATAATCCATGCAGAACTCAGAGAAAGCAAAATGAAGTCTGCATTTTAAAGAGCCTTAAAATTTATCGTCAAACCCTTCATCTCAGTTCCAGAGAACTTTTAGTGAGAGCATTAAAAGTAAGGAAAATTGCTCACACCTTATAATGTGACACATTAACGTAAGCGGCTGCCCTGATAAAAGTATATTTAATTGCAGCTGTGCCAGCATGTACTATGACCAGTAAAGCTGTTCCTGTGGTAAAGTAAAGTTGTGCCATCGTGTCAGTGTATATCACTGCTGCCCGATATAGGTGGGAAACATACCAGCGGGGATTCGAACCCTCTTGTCCTTAGGGAACTTACTTCCCCACTGTGCCATTAGAGGTCTTTTGGTAGTGAGAATAAATTGTCCACTTTGCTAAGCAGGATTTTCCTTGGTTTGCATGTGAATGGGAGACGACATATAAGCACTGTAAGAAAGGAACATAGGAAGCTGCCATATACATAGTCAGAGTCAGATCATTGGTTCACCTAGCTCAGTATTGTCTACACAGACTGGCAGCAGCTCCTCCAAGGTTGCAGGAATCTCTCTCAGCCCTATCTTGGAGATGCTGCCAGGGAGGGGACTTGGAACCTTCTGCATACAAACATGCAGATGTTTTTTCCAGAGCAGCCCCATCTCCTGAGAGGAATATTTTACAGTGCTCGCACATGTAGTCTCCCATTCAAATGCAACCAGGGTGGATCCTGCTTAGAAAAGGGTATAGGCAATGCTTGCTACTACAAGACCAGCTCTCCTTAGGGGAGGGGGACTCAGTGGAAGAGTATCTGCATGATTTCATGCCAAGTTCACTTCCTGGCAGCATCTCCTTGGAGAAGCCACTGCCAGTCTGGGTAGACATTTGCTGAGCTAGATTGACCAATAATCTGACTCCATAAAATGCGGCAGCCAGACTGGTCTCTGGGGTAACCTGGAGAGACCATATTATGCCTATTTTAAAACAGTTGCACTGGCTGCTGATATGTTTCCGGGCAAAATATGAAAATGCTGGTTATTACCTTTAAAGCCCTAAATGGCTTGGGGTCTGGGCTACCTTAGAGAACACCTTCTTCTGTATGTTCCCCATCGCACGTTCCAGTCATGTGGAGAGGTCCATCTCCAGTTACCACCAGTATGTCTATTGGTGACTTGGAACGGGGCCTTTTCTGTAGCTGCTCCTGGCCTATGGCACACACCCTCAGCTGATATCCACCGTTTAGGCTCACTGTCGGCCTTTAAGAGAGCCCTAAAAACTTACTTGTTTGCCCTGACCTTCCAAGGTTTTACAATTGGTTTTTGGAAGTGTTTTAATTGGTTTTAAATGGTTTTGAATTGTTTTAAAATTGTTTTTATATTGTTTTGAGCACCCTTGTGTTTGGATGGTGTGTGTTTTGGTGTCTTTTTAAACTTGTTGTACACTGCCCAGAGCCTTCAGATGGGGCGGTTTATAAATGTGATAGATAGATAGGTAAATACATACATATATACATACATACATACAGGGCAGGTTCCTATGTTCCTGTGATGGCCAGTTCACCTTCTATTAGCTAGACATCCTGATGAGAAGATGTTACTGAATTCCTCTCATGGGGAGGGGAAGAACCATAACTCAGGGGCAGAGCATCTAGTTTGCATACTGAAGGTCCCAAGTTCAATCTCTGGCATCTCCAGGTAGGACTGGGAGAGACTCCTGCCTGAAACATTGGGCAGCTACTGCCAGTCAGTGTAGAAAATACCGAGTTAGATGGACCAATAGCCCGACTCTGTATAAGGTGGCTTCCTATGCCCTCCAAGCCAAAATCCATAATGGAACACATGGTTACGGTCTCTTCCCGCTCCCCAGAAGATCAGATTTAAATTATGTGGATCTTTATGTATTCTATGTATACTATACGTTTGTGGAAAACACATTCTGAAATCCATACTCCACTAAATATATCAAGACCAGTGTTATGGAATATATTTAAAATAATTGGGGGAAACCAGGTTTAATGTGGTGTGTGTTTTCCCAGCAAGCACAAACAACAGGAGGATTTATTTGTGGAAGACCGTGGAACAGAAATCAAAGCAAAATGGGTGAAAGTTGGATGGAATAGAAATTGAGAGGTAATCCATCCTTGCTCCGGATTGGCTGCAGGAAATAAAGTGGGTGGAATCAGAGGAGAGAGTGTCACAAGGCAGAAAGGAACAGCCAGGCACAGACACATCTGGCCCAGGGCCCCCTGAATCCAAAGGCAGAAACAAAGTGAGGGCATGAGCCCTAAAAGAATTGGCCCACTTTCCTACCTGCCCCCCCTTGTTGGCAGAGCTCCTCTGCTATAAATCAGATTGCTTCAGGCAGCAGATCTGGGGGTATTTGTCACACCTGCGTACTGATGCAAATGAACTTGTTTGACATCTTGACAGGTGCACTGAGAGAGAAGAACCTAATCCAAGTCTTTAATTTCATGTTTGCTGCTCTAAGGACAAATAAAGGAAGGGAGAATGATGAACAAGAAATGAAGAAAGAGGGAGGGAATTCTAAAAAGAAAGGAAATGGGGTTGTGATTTTAATTGGAAAAGAGGGAGGCGCTATTCGGTGCTGCACCTTAACCAGCAAAATGTCTTGGACTCATTTCTGAATCGGAATCTGAAAATTCGAGTAAGTCTCCACTCCAAAGAATGCTGTTGCTTACTTGAATGTCAATGCCACCAAAACTGACTTCAAGAGTAATTTGTTTAGTAAGTACATCAAGTGTGCTGTCAAATCGATTTTGACTCCGGGCGCCCACAGAGCCCTGTGGTTTTCTTTGGTAGAATACAGGAGGGGTTGACCATTGCCATCTCCTGCACAGTATGAGATGATGCCTTTCAGCATCTTCCTATATAGCTGCTGCCCAATATAGTATCAGGGGGGATTCAAACTGGTAACCTTCTGCTTGTTAGTCAACCATTTCCCCACTGAGCCATTAGGAGGTATGGGGACATTAACACAAAATGGGAAGTTATTTCTCTTTCAGAAATTTAATGTGTCGGAAAAGCTTGCAGTTTCTCCAGGAATGCACATTTACCTTTCTGTGCCTCCAATATTTTTTTATGGTGCCACCACTGCTTGTATTTCCATAAGACAGGGAAAGGGAGAGAGCAACTGGGTAGCTATGAAATACTATATGTGTGGAGGGGGGGCACATTTGCATGTAAAATGGAAGCACAAACCTGTGGTTCTGCACCTCCCTGCTGCCCCTCCCCCTGCCGCTCTCCATCCTAATTTGGACATTCAGGAGATCAGTCTCTCTGCAGTCAGCAGATCAGTCTCTCTGCAGAGAGGCTGGAGAACTAGCTGTGCAGGCTTCCTTCTTGACAGAAGGACAGCCCACACAGCCAATCATGCCAGGGGCTTCCTTTCTCAACTACAGTTCCAGGACCAGAAGACTTCAGTTTTGAATTCGGACATATCACAGGCTGCCCGGAACCTCGGGTTGTGGTGACGAAATTCACTACAACCAACCCGAGGGTTCGGATTGCAGTTCCAATTCTGAACCCTCATCGCCCAACTCCAGTTCCCTGTATTCAGATGTAACGTTCGTGGATCCGCAGGCCTATTCAACTGTGGTTCAGCGTTATGTGCAAATGTGGCCAGAAAGTCTCCTGTTCCAGGATATCTGCCAAGGCAGGAATCAAGGAATATGTAAGACCTTGGGCAATGCCCATTATCAGAGTCAGGTCCTTGGACAAGGCAGAGTAGATGCACCAGAGATGGATACTGCAGCACAGATGAGAATGTTTCTGCCAGTGCTGGATTCAGGCACAAGCTAAGAAAGCTACAGCTTAGAGCCTCACATTATGAGGGGCCTCCGAATACCAAAAAAGGACTAAATTTCCAGTTTTATATAATGTATTTTCATGTACAGGTGTTTCTAACACAAATAGGCTTATTGCAAGACAACTGGTTTTGTTAGATGATTAGTTTTCCATTGCATCTTTGTCAAGTAAAAAATAGTCATCAGCATCATCCATAATTATTCTTAAATATATTTATATCCTGCCCCTCCAGTATAATACTGCTCAGGGAGGCTCATGACCATAAAACAATAAAAGTAATATAAAATTTTAACAGAATGAAACAAATAAAACACAATGTAGAATACAAACAATTAAAACAGACACAGTTAAAATTAGAATTAAAAACCCACTGGGTTTTAATGTGTTTAAATAAAACACATTAAAAGGCCTTTCTGAACATGGGTTTTAAGACCCTTTTAAAAAATCCGAAGGGAGGGAGCATGGAGAAGCTCTTCTGGGAGGGCATTCCAGAGCCAAGGGGCCACAAGCTGAAAATAAAGCTTTGTTATGTCTATTTTCCTTGTCTTTTTTGTTAGAAGGATTGGGGTGGGGGGTAATGCTGTTTGGCCAACTTATCTCAGGGTCTCAGCATGTCATAATCTAGCCCGGGTTGCTCCAGAATTTATCACAGCGGATGCTGGTTCTTAATGAATTTATTGCATGAATGTATTGCATTCTCCGAGGCAGAGTGAATCGGCCCTCCCCTTCTCTAAGAAAGACCCTGTTCTTTAAAGGGGCCCTGCCTGATTTCCCAAGCACTGGCTCTGATGATGCTGGGTGCTCTCTGCTGAGACGGGCAGGTCCTCGGCGGACTCTTGGGAGTCGACGGATGAAGGCAGCACTGGGTCCTTGGGCCAGGGGAGTTGCTATAACTGAACGTCTCTGGGCCCCAGAAAGAGGGGGGCCTACAAGCTTGGAAACAGATCCCTCTTTGCTCTGCCTTCCTGCCTCCCTGACTCACTGGCACGCCGTCGGCTCCTGATCAGAGCATTTCGGTTGCTTTTGTGGCAGGGTGAGGGAATGACCGCTACTCAGTCCCAGCCAGTTTCTTTTCAAACCCCCTGATTTCCCCTCAGAAACACAAAGCTGTGAAATGGCTGGTGAGCCCTTTAATAATAATACTGATAATACTGATGCTAATAATAATTTATTTATTTATTGATTGATTTGATTTATATACTGCCCTTCCAAAAATGGCTCAAGGCTCGGTTAGTAGTAGTAGTAGTAGTGATGCTAATAGTAGCAGTAGCAGTAGTAATTAAGTAGTAGTAGTAGTAGTAACAACAACAACATTTGCTATCTGCCCCATAACAAATTGTTCTCTGGGCGGCTTACAACACAGCATTAAAAACACATAGAATAAAATAAAAACATAACACATTAAATCATAACAGATCAAGGGGGTAAAGAAAAGACAAAATACAATACAAAGCAATTTTAAAACTCTTTTACAATCATTTTAAAAAAATTAAAAAATAGAAATTTAACACCCCAGCTTAACATCCCTGTCAAAGAAACGCTTGGAAGAAACGCTTGAACAGAGGTGGGCAAACTTGGCCCCTCCAGCTGTTGTGGAACTACGTGTTAAAAAGTGTGTGTGTTTGTGTGTGTGTGTGTGTGTGTGTGTGTGTGTGTCTGTAGACGATGCTTATCTTGCAGGGGGAGGAGGTGCAAAACACCCTCAGGTCCAGGCTCCATGATTACCTAGCGGCATCTCTGCTCAGGATGCTGGGGGTTGTAGTCAACAACATAAGGAAATCCCTATTACAGGAACTCTGCCAGGTCACCACCTTCACTTCTTGGTCCCACGGCCGCTTGGGCCTTGCTAGACCCCTGCCTTGGGCTGTTGGGGGGTGGGGGGCTGGCTTGAGTCCCTTGTGCTCCTATTGGGGGTAAGCCGCTCCTGCAAACCCAGAGCTGCCTTGGCATATTCTGTCCTTGGCTTCCCATGAAATTACCAGACTTTCTTCCTCCCCACTAAAGATTCCCCAGCATCGCGAACGTCTCTTAAAGAGCAGGGCGCTTCCCTCCCCCCAGTCCAGCACTACTTGGGAATCTTAACAGCCTTGTCCTGTTTCTACGGCACGCTGCCGCTCGCTTCTCCGCTTCCCAGAGCCTTGGCAGCAGTCTAAAAACCAGCCTCTGCTAATCCATATAAATTCTGTTAATCGTAGATATAATCTTTTAAGCATGCAGTAATTAAATTACACACCAGCCAGGCCCGGCTACATTAACTTAGCATGTGAGTTTGTGATTTCCCAGCATACTTATATCCTGGTGAGGGAACAAGAAGAGAGTTCTGGTCGCTTTGAATAGGAGCATGGAGAGCCTCTAGGTGTGGCATTCAAAAGATCTTCATTCCCTGTCTCTGGCACAGACACCTCCTGTGAACTTGGGTGCATCACCTAATCCCAAATGCCATTCAACTCCTACCCTTTGCAATCAGAGTTTGGCTATTTGGGGGGGACTAGGCCCTTGCCATCTGCCTAAGCATACTGAGCAGTGTTCCCTGTAGGAGGGATTCCCAGGTGCTATTAACCACAAATCCCATCAACCCCAGCCAAGGCCAATGTAGGTGGGGATGGTGGGAGTTGTAGTCAACAATATCTGGGAATCCCTTTTACAGTGAACACTGATGCCAAACTCTGATTCCGGCCCTAGATCTCATTCTTTAAAATCTCACTGAGATGTTTTTCATTCCTTTGAATGACCTTCGCTTTCTAACTCAATCTGTGCAAATGCCTAAAATGGCAGCGGGACATTCATATCATGCATAGGTATATATTTACCCAGACTCCTCTTTGCTTTCTGGAGGTACTGTTTGAAGCTGCAACCAATTTGCTTCCCAAAATTATCCTTTGCAAATGTGTCTGTTGAATATTCTCTGAGTGCCTACAGTATGCAGACATATGAGGCTGCTGTATATGAAGTCAGACCACTGGTTCATCTTCTCCAGTATTGTATGTTATGACAGACAGTAGCTCTCCAAAATTGCAGGCAGAGGTCTTTCTGACCTATCTGAGATCCCTTTCATCTGAGGACAGAGCTTAGCAACTTCTGCATGCTAAGCTCAGCTAAGCCCCCTCACCCTTTTTCACTATTTCATCTTGCCCCAAATTGTCTTCTCTGACTGAGAGGCCGCATTCACATGTAATGGGAAACCAGAGTTACAGGGGCCTGAGGTTTCCTTACCATTACATCTGAACGTGTGCAATACTGGTTCCGTCCCTTCCACGACCTGAGGTTTGGCTCCAGAGATTCCAGTTTGAACCCTCGGTTTGTAGTGAGTTTTGCTGCTCAAAACCGAGGGTCCATGGAGCCTCCGTTGTGTCTGAATGCAGCACTGGAGGCTGCATTCAGCCAGACTGGAGTTGAGGGAGGAAGCTCCTCCCTTTCTCCCTGTGTGATCAGTTGTGTGGGCTGTCCTTCAAGCAAGAAGGATGCCTGCAACACCAATTCCCCTCTTCTCTGCACTCCAACTGATTGCACGAAGGATGTTCTCAATTTTGTCCAAATGCAGACAGGAGAGTGGGGGGTGGGATGGAACCTAAGGTCCATTGGAACTGCGGTTCCATTTTTTGTGCAAATGTAGCCAGAGTGCCTCTTCAAAGTCTCAGACAAAGAGAAGGTTTCCCAGCTTTGCCCCATCCTACAGGTGCTACGTTTGCCTCCTCTGGCCAATAGCCCGAGGGCATGACACAGCATGCAGAAAGACCTATGTAAGATAGATTAAACCCTTCCCTATAAGGCTGTACCAAGGGTTTCTTTTTTCAAGCTAGCAGCTGGGAACTCTGCAATAGCTTAATAAAAAGGCTTATTGTTTCATCAAATTCTAATTTGCAGTGATTGCTTTCTAATTCTCCAGAGATTCTTCTTTCATTCCCCCCCCCCAAAAAAAAAATTGCAGGTTTCACTAGTGTGATGGAAAATGAATAGAAAGAATGGAATACAGGTCTGTTCACAATATAATTTCTGGTTGTACAAAGACCACTTGGAAAACCTATGGAGGGAACCACTAACTATGAAGGGGTGTGCCGAACCGGTACATGAATTAACTGGTCTGCTGCAAACCAGGCCGGTTCAACCGGTTTGATCATGGTTTGGACTGGCCCTTGCGAAAGGGGTCCGGTCTGTGATCAAACTGGATTGAATCCGGTTCGCCAGATATGGCCACCACCACCTCTGCTGCAAGGATGGGTGGGGGAGAGTGCCCTTGATTTGACTTTTAAAGGCAAAAGGCTCCCCCGCTCCCCACCTCCACGCTTTACAGAACCTTCTTTTATTTCAGAAGCAGTCACTCAACTTTGCAGTCACTCAAACTGCCGAAACCAGTTCTAGCGGGTTCAGTCAGATGGACTGAACCAGCCGGCCGGTCTGACCAAACCAGTTCGCAGATTGCAGTCTGTTCTGAATTCGATTCAAATTCAGACCGAACCACGAAAATTGGTTCTGTGCACACAAGAGAGGGGGGAGGGAGAGAAAAATGACCCAGCACCAACAAATTAGAGGCAAAAAGAGGGGAAAAACACTAAAGGTGCTAGTAGATTTATTCAATGTTTTTTATTGGTGTACTTCCATAAAATCGATTTAGTGTTGCCTTGCACATTTCCAGGCTGTGCTCTTCCTCAGAGGCAATTCTTGAGTAGATAAAATTAATCCCAATGTTGCACCCCTAGAAGCAGGTAAGGATGAACAAAGAATCCCAAGTACTGGGGTGGGGGCAGATGGGGAACAGCAACAGAGGGCAGGGTTGTAGCTCAGTGGTAGAGAAGCTGTTTAGCATGTAGAAGGTTCTCCTTTCAATCCCTGGCAGCAGGCCCGTCCTTAGGGCAAGAAAACCGGTGCGAACACACCGGGCCATGCATTTGGAGGGGCCCTGTGGGTGGCAGTGGCCAGAGAGCAGCAAGCAGCCTGCTCTGCTTGGTGAGGCTGCTCATGCGCCCACCTTCACTTCCGGCGGTGCGGCAGCCGCCTCAGCCGCCATGTGTGTGACAGTGGAATTGCGAGCTGGGGTGGGGTGGGGTAAGATAAACATGCAAATAAAAGCCACATTGGATGGCCTCCGAGAAGCAAGCGAGAAAGAGGGGAAATACTCTCCCCATTTCAAAGGAAAGGGGAAAACCCTTCTTGAGTGGGTGGATCGGTAAAGGGTGGCATTTATTTCAAGCACACTTCAGTGAATCCCTCAGTTCCATCTTGGGTTCGCCAGCCTCTTCCTGGAGACTTTAATGCAAGGCACATTTGCATTACTTAGTATTTTTATGAGGTCAGCCATTTGGTAGTAGAACACAAACAGCTGATTGCAGATGGACTAAACTCGCACATTTTGTCCTCTACACACTCTAGGTCATAATGCTGGGTAGGATGCAAGCAATGTGCTTTTAAATTACACTTGTGTGCTGTGCTGGGGGCAGGGAGTGGCTGTGGCCAGTGAGCAGCAAGCAGCTTGCTCTGCTCAGCGATGCTGCCCACGTGCCCACCATGGTTGTTCCTGGTGTGGCTGCCATGTATGCTGGGAGGGGGTATGGTGGTGGCTGAGGGAGTGAGGCCCTGCACATGCTGATTTGCCCCCAGCCCTGCACACCCCTAGGGATGGCCCTGCCTGGCAGCATCTCCAGGTAGTGCTGGGAAAGACCCCCTGCTTGAAGCTCTGGAGATCTGCTGCCAGTCAGAGCAGATAATCGTAAGCTAGATGGACCAAGGATCTGATTCCATTTAAGTCAGCTTCATATGTAACCTTCCAGGAGGGAAGGATCACAGCCCAGTGAAAGAGCATCTGCTTTGCATGTAGAAGGTCTCGGGTTCAATCCCTGGCCTCCACAGGTAGGGCTGGGAGAGACTCCTGCCTGAAACTGGAGAGCTGCTGCCAGTCATTGTAGACCAGGGGTTCTCAATGTTGGGTCCCCAGATGTTCTTGGACTTCAACTCCCATCATCCCCAGTCCCAGTGGCCATTGGCTGGGGATTATGGGAGTTGAAGCCCAATAACTTCATCTGGGGATCCAACACTGAGAACCCCTGGCGGAGACAATCCTGAGCTAGATGACCAAGGCTCTGCTTCAGTATACGGCAGCTTCCTATCTTCCCAGTATGGGGTGTATTCAAGTTTCAGATGTGAGCATACAACTCTCGCCATCTCCTGAGAAAATTCTCTTCTGGATTTCATTTTGGAGAAGTTTTGCCTCCAAATATAGGAACATAGGAAGCTGCCATATACTGAGTCAGGCCATTGGTCTATTTAGCTCAGTATTGTCTTCACAGACTGGCAGCGGCTTCTCCAAAGTTGCAGGCAGGAGATATACAGTCAGAAAGCTGAAAGAGTAGCCATGCAAGCTCTACCTGTTGAGTGGCCAGCCTGCAGGCAGTGCGGCTCTTGGGCAGGGCAAGAGAGAGAGAGGAGCAATCTGAGCTGCTGCTGGGAAGGCTCCCTGGCTCATTAGGAAAAGCCGCTACTGGTTTCACTCCAAATGACAGACTGAGGCCTTCAAAAACTGCACCCCCAGGAACCTCTCTCCTGCTTTCCCCCAACATGGAAAGAAGTTCCACACAAAAAAGTTCTAAACAGGAGAGCAATTTGCAAAACAAATAACTCCCCTATTAGCTAACAAGCAGCAGGTTGACCTTCCCGAGTCTCATTCATTAAGCAACACTTATACCCCCATCTTTCTCTATAGAGCATCGATTAAAAGGTGTGGGCAGAGAGGTGTCACTTCTCACTGTTCTAATGAATAAACCCACATTCCCGTGTGGCTCTCCATGTTAGGGGTAAAAATTAAATACAGTAATTGTCACGATCCCTGAAGTTCCTGTCTTTCAGCCTAATAGTTTGTCACTTTATGCTTTTTACACATCTCCCCCATCCCACTGCACCCTCTTCCTGCCCCCCCCTACACATCTGCCTCAAAAATTAATCTGGTCATGTGCTTCTGACTGAGACAACTTTGCCTGGATAATGTTAATCAAGCTGTACTCTGCAGAAAAGGGCAACGCGAAAGAAGCAGCAGATAGCAATAGCAATAGCACTTACATTTATATACTGCTCTATAGCTGGAAGCTCTCTAAGCGGTTTACAATGATTTAGCATATTGCCCCCCAACATTCTGGGTACTCATTTTACCGACCTCGGAAGGATGGAAGGCTGAGTCAACCTTGAGCCCCTGGTCAGGATCGAACTTGTAACCTTCTGGTTACAGGGCGGCAGTTTTACCACTGCGCCACCAGGGGCTCCTTTGCATGTAGAAGGTCTCAGGTTCAATCCCTAGCCTCCACAGGTAGATCTAAGTTATCCCTGCTAACCGAGCCAAGAGACACCTTTTAAAGTGGTGATTCTCTTAAATTGAGCAGCGAGAGAGCAACTGGCCCTATCCAACCCCAGAACAGCATCCCTCCATTTGCTGTTGTTGGTATCTGCCTTATGTCTCGTTTTAGATTGTGAGCCCTTTGGGGACAGGGACCATCTTAATTAATTATGTATTCCTCCCTCAACTCCAGTCAAGCCAAATGCAGCCTCTGGTGCTACATTCGGACACAACAGAGGCCCTCGGTTTTGAGCAGCGAAACTCACTACCAAAAGGTGTGTGCCATCAAGTTGATTTTAACTCCAAACCAAGGGTTAAAATTGGAGTCTCTGGAGTGAAACCTCAGCCCGCTTTAGTATCGAGACCAGAGTTGCATGTGTTCAGACGTCACGGTGAGAGAACCTCTGTCCCCTGCAACTCTCGTTTCCCCATTACATGCAAATGTGGCCAATGTATTCAGATCTGGGGTTAGGAGTACAGACACCCACATAATCATTCCTTCATCCATTCCTGCTCATGGTCCGAAGACAACAGTTGATCCAAAATACAACTGTCAATTATTTTAACAGAAGCTAGGTGAACAGATATATAATTCCAAAATGATCTTGTCTACATTGGTTGACAGTCCAATCCAAAGTGCTGTTCCTTAGCTGCACATCCCTAAACCATTTGGGGCTATGATACATTAAAGACCATCTCTCCCTATTATGACCACTGTGTGTGCTTAATTCAGTGCTGAAGGCCCTGCTCTACGTCACTTTGCTATCTGAGGTTGGTGAGTGGGCAAATGAGATAGAGGCCGAGTGCAGACATAATAGGTACCTTTCACAAACATCTGAATTTGGAGAAATTGAGTTTGCGGGGGAGGGGAACGACCCACTGCTTCCCTTGCCAAACTCCACTCTGTCCCTTCAGTCAGACTGGAGTATTACTGCCACAAACTCCATTTCTTTGGTGCCAGCATTACATCCAAATGCTAGCACTGCAGTTAGGGCCCCACAGAACTGGGGTTGAGGGAGGAAGTTCCTCCCTCACTCCAGCCCAATTGACTGTGCGGGCTGTCCTTCAGGAAAGAAGGAAGCCACACAGCCAGCTCTCCCCACCTCTCTGCAGTCTCGCTGCTCTCGCAGTCTCGCCGCTCTCCCCAACATCTGAGCATGGATGGGAGAGCAGCAGGAGGGGACCACAGAACTGTGAGTCCATGTTGCGTCTGAACTGGGCCAGAGTTTTCTCAGTCACTACACCTCCTTTGTGGAACACCCTCTACAGGGCAACCCGGCTTGATCAAAACTTGGCTTTTTAAAGAGGGCTTATGGGAATGCTGTCTCTTCTGATGGTTGCTTGCTGGTGCTACAGAACTATTTCCAGATAGTAAGTTCATTCATGCAGCCACTAGCAGGGTAGGAGAGCCAGGCATGCTCCTGATCATCAGTGGTGAGGAACGTGAGGATGTGCAAGGTGTCCACTGGGTAGAAATTATTCTATGGAATTCTCTGCCATGGGATGTGGTGATGGCCACTTGCTTGGATGGCTTCAAAAGGGTCCTAGACAAATTCATGGAGGGCAGGTCTATCAGTAGCTACTAGTCTGGTGGTTATAGGCCACCTCCAGCCTCCAAGGCAAGATGCTCCTCTATACCAGTTGCAGGGGAGCAACAAGAGAAGGCATTCCATCACCTCTTGCCTGTGATTTTCTCAGAGGCATCTGGTGGGCCACTGTGGGAAACAGGATGCTGGACTAGAAGGGCCTTCGGCATGGTCCAGCAGGGCTGTTCTTATGAAGCTGCCTTATACTGAGTCAAACCATTGGTCCACCTAGCTCAGTAATGTCTAACCTGGCTACCAGCGGCTTCTCCAAGGTTGCAAGCAAGAGTCTTTCCTGGCCCTGCCTGAACATGATGTCAGCAGGGCTGTTCTTACATGCGAATGACAGCTTTTACTCCTACCTCAGTAAAATGCCAGGACGGAATCTGGGTAGGGCACGCTCATCCTATCCTGTATCACAATCATGCTCCCTACTTTAATATCTCCCAACAAAGAAACGTTCACAAGACCACCAACTGGGAGTGTGCCCAACTCTCCTTCCCAGGCTAGGAGCTTCTCCCACCCTGCAGGCAAGCATGTGAATGGGCCTACGGTCCTTGTTTTTCAGTTGGTTGTTTTTCTCTCTGTGATTTCATTTGCATTTGGGTTTGAGATGATTGTTTCATTTTAGCTGTTAGCTGCCTTGAAGATCAACAATTTAAAAGGGGGACAGGATACAAATACTTTAAAAAAAATGGCTCAAACCATGGGATCTTCTGGCTGCTCCCCACCAGCAACTTCCCTTGATAATGCCTCTTGGAATATGTAGGAACTCAGTGCCTTATTGTAAGCCTATAACCTAATTTTCCCCCTCCTTCCAGGTTGGTTGGTGGGACATTCAGCCATCCATCTTCTCTCCCATTTAGTGTCTTCTGTAGGGGGCCATCCCTCATCTGGCTTGCAAACAGCTTGCGCCTTCTGCTTTTTGAGATACATCTTCATCTGTTTAATAAGCCACAATCGAAATTAGCCCCAGCAGTAACCCAATAAGTTCCATCTGACAGCTGTGAGCTCATTGGAGGTGAACACCTGATTTGTAATGAAGAACAGAGTTTAAAGGCCAGGCAGATGTTCCTCTCCGAGGCACAGGCGATTCCCAGCTGATGGATGTCCCTATAACTCTGCCACAAGAAAAGTGTGTGCAGCAGCACAAGAGGTCTGCTTCACTGTGCTGGCCCCGCTGATGCCATCAGAAACACAAATTGTACGCCACAGAGCTTGTGCAGAGCAAGAACTTTCAGAACTGTGTTACGGAGACCATAGGAACATAGGAAGCTGCCTTCTACTGAGTCAGACCACTGGTCCATCTAGCTCAGTACTGCCTACCCAAACTGGCAGCAGCTTCTCCAAAGTTCGAGGCAGGAGTCTCTCCCAGCCCTACCTGGAAATACCAGGGAGGGAACTTAGAACCTCAGGTGCTTTTCCCAGAGGGGCCCCATTCCCTAAGGGTTTCTCTTACAGTGCTCACACATGTAGTCTCCAATCCAAGTGCAAACCAGGGTGGACCCTGCATAGCAAAGGGACAATTCATACTTGCTTCCACAAGACCAGATCTCCTCCCATAGACCAGCTCTCTTCCCAAAGACCTCAAGGTCCTTGAGCTTCATTCTATGCTTCATGGGGATTTCTCAATGAGAAGACCAGCAATGGAAGACCCATTTCCCCGGAAGACATCTTGCCCACTATTGTCCATTCATTCATTCATTCATTCATTCATATGTATACTCTGTGCCTCCCCCCCCCCCCGGTTGGCTCCCAAAGCACTTAGTTTAAAAATGAACACAAAGTCATGCAAAGATCTAATTAATCAGGCTGTACATGGGCCAAATTATCAGCCTGATCCTAACACCCACTCTGATCTTGCCTGGAAGTCTGCTTCCTTTGCAGAAACCAGCTCTTCACTAAAAGGTAGGCTGCCCCGCTGTCCGATAAGATGCAATACAATGCCATACTGTATTGAATTTTCTCCCCATGTCAGAATAATTTTTCATCTAAATGTTTTCAGAGGAAAAATGCCCCCAAGAGGGCTCACATCGCTTCAGACCCGATTATTGATGTGATGCAATGCCCAGCCCTAATAGTTAGAGATGTAGGGGCAGAAGATGGTGCAGAAAGAGTTGTGGATTGGCTAATGGGAAAGAAGATGGCAGCCTGTAGAAGCAGTCCTTCTGCTTGTCAGTGCTGAGGTGTGGGCAGCCAATGGAGGAAGGTGTTGGAGGCCAAGGTGTTGGGAGCTGAAGGGCCCAGAAGAGAAAGAAGATGGTAAGTCAGGCTGTGGACACACAACCAAAATCTGGATAGGACAAGTGTCCTTCCCAGGTTTTGAAGCTGTGCGGGCTCCCAATGTTCAGTTGTGTGGGGGCAAACAACTAGGTAGGAGGAGAGAGGAGTGATTGTGTGGGAGCCAGGAACTGGAGAGGGCAGCTTTTCCTTCTACCTTGGTCAAATGTTGGGTATGAAAGCTGGATTGGATGGCACTGTCCTACCCAGCTCCTGCTTCCCACACAATCACTTCTTCCTCCATCTTCGCAGTTGTTTGCTCCCTCACAACTGAAAACTGGGAGTGCACACAGCTCTGAAACCTGGGAAGGGCATTTATCCTATCCAGTTTTTGTTTGTGTGTACAGCCTCACACACCAGCCTTTTGGTTGTATGTACAGGAGCTGCCCTACCCAGCTCCTCTCTCCCACACAATCACTTCTCCCTCCTCCTACCTAATGGTTTGCTGCCACAAAACCAAAAATTGGGAGCCTGCACAGCTCCCAAACCTGGGTAAGACTCTCGTCCTACCCAGCTTTCTGTTGTGTGAACAGCCTCCCTGTGTCTTAAATAATAATGAACTAAATTGTTTTTTGCAAGGTTCAACTACCCACTAGCTAGATAGATTCAACTGTCTCACTTGCTCACTTTATTTCCAAATAAGAACTAGTGCTTCTCTGGTTCC
The DNA here is from genome assembly GCF_027244095.1 of Hemicordylus capensis. NCBI lineage: Eukaryota > Metazoa > Chordata > Lepidosauria > Squamata > Cordylidae > Hemicordylus > Hemicordylus capensis. The sequence continues at coordinate 36,584,019 of NC_069663.1, forward strand.
ATTTTTATTTATACATGCTTTTAGTTGAATTCCTTGTGGATATAGCTAAGATGTTAACAGAAATCAGTTTTTGTTTGATTCACCCTGTATTGTGCTATTCTCCCAAAATCAGCTAAAGTATCCATTAACATCTGAATACTGCTCCATGGACATTTTCTGCATACAAAGCTTACTTAGAGCTGCAATTATTATTTCCTTCAGGAATTTTCCTCCTCCTCCTTAATGCTGAGGGGTGGGGGGAGAGAGGGAGGGAGAGAGAGGGAGGGATGCAGATAACAACGGAAGATGGAGAGATAGGATAGAGAGGAAGGATGAAAGGAGGGAGGGAGGGGGAGGAGAGGGAGAGGGGGAGAGAGGGGGAGATGTGCAGACGGTGATGGTGGGATCCAACAGACCTGACCAGTTCCTCATGTGAACTAGGTCCTAGAACATATCCCAGCATCCTCTCCAATTCACAAGCATCCATGGCAGACACTCAGGAGCTCTGAGATAGGGAACTTGTTGTGGAGAGTTGTTTCCTGAAAGCAGAACATTTGAAAAATCATGGATGCTAGTGTAGTAAGAGCTGCACTTGAGTTCTGCATTCCTCTTGTGCAACACTGTATTTTGGGCTATATGCACACATGCAAGGATTCTACAGCTTTTTCAGAAGAGGTGCAAAATCCAGCGCCTTAAGGAGATCACCCCATACCTGCAGGGCAACCATATTAAACTCCTATTTCCTATGGGGGGTGGGCAGTAAAGAGGGCCAGTGTCAGGACTGAGGAAAGGACAGGCCAGGGATGCAGTAACTACAAAATCTCTGGATGCATCATTAAAGTTAATGGGTTGCAACCCTAGGGGGAAGGGAAAAAGTAATTTCCCTCCACCTTCATGCCAGCCAACAAGCTGCTGCTGCTAGTTCTCTCTCACTGCATCGACATCAGCAGCTTGATTGCCCAGTGGCAACCCTAGAAGAAGAAACTGAAGGTGTTCCTCTCCCCTCTCATGCCAACAGGCTGTAACACAGATAGTTCCACGTTGAGATCCTTCCAAACTTGTCCCCATCTGAAATTCTCCCAGTGGTGGGTAAGCCATCTCTCTTAATGAGACTTCCTCCCATGGGGGAGGGGTTGTCTGCACCAGTGACATAGCCACAAATGGATAAGGGGGACAAATGTCCCCAGACCACCGGGATTGGAGGGCCACCATGGTATCCACTCTCCTCTTCCCCCATGGCACCATCTTGTCCAGCACTCAGCTGGTGAATGAAGGGATCACTGGCTGGGAGAACAAGGCATGGCCCTCGCCTACTCCCAGTTGGGGCTTCGTTCACCAGCTAGGTGCTTTTTTACCAATACGACAAATATTTATAGATCACCTTGTAGCAGATTATAGCCTTTGTCTCAGAGCAAGCTCACGTGAGGGAAGGAAATGCTGAATCATCCCTGCTGAGCTTTCTGGCAAAGGCTACTCCTAAAACTCTTCTGTATTTCTGGTAGGTTCAAAAATGGCCACTGCCACCCCTCTCTGTTACAGAGCTTGAACCTCCCTGGGCTTGGGGTGAAATTCCCAGGGAAAAATCTCTTTATTTTGCTATTGGAAAAGTACAAAGATCTTCCATGTGCAAGCCTACATGTGGTGAGAAAACTGATAGTTCCTGAACATCTGAGGATGTGTCTGCACCAGAGCAAAAACGCTTTCAGCCCCGTGTTTCTCCTGAGTCAAAAACCCCACTTGGAGAGGCTTGTAAAAGAAAGGGGGGAGGGAAAATCAGTTTTATTCAAATGCTACAAACTGCTTCTGTCTGAGGCTTTCTTAACTTTTAGCTACAGGTAAAAATACTCAGTAGGTTACAAGACTATTTCAAAAAGAACCCCAGATGATGTTGGGGCAGCACACTTTAAGAATCATGGTTACCCAGTTGCAAAGAACAGGTATGTAGGAAAATACAAAAGCAACTTTCAAAGCTTACAGAGTCTTTTTGCAATGCCCTGGCTGGATAGGCATAGGTTAGTGTTTCTTAGTTTAGTTACATTACAGGTAAACAATCATAGAACAGTTTCAGGGATATACAAAGCACACGCCAAAGAAACAGAAGGTCTAATGCAAGATCTGACTAAACAAATTTTCCCTAAACTAAACTTCCCAAAGCCAAAGCCCAGGCTTCCTTTTTCTTGAACTTACCCAAACCCTGGTTGAGAATTCAAGCCCCAGCAGTTCTATCTTCCCAGAGCTGCAGTCATCTTCCTGCAGCCATCCTCCATGGCCGCATGTGTCCACACCTCCAGCCAGCATCTTCTAACAAATAAACTCGCCTTCCTCCCAACAGCTCTCTAGGTCCCAACTACCTGGTGTGCTGATTGGCTGAGCCCTGGAGTTCAGCATCCTGTCAGTCAGGACAGGGTTTACTTCCAGTTAACTCTTTAGGGGAGGGGTGGCTGACTACGCCCTTCCAGCCAAAGTTTTATATATAAAAGGAATAAGATGCTTCCCAAAGAGGCTCACAATATAAAAAGAAACTTAAACTCATGCAGGTCTGTCAGTGGCTGCTAATTGACAGTGATTGTGTGGGAGGCAGGAGCTGGAGAAGGCAGCTTTTCCTCCTACCTTGGTCAAGTATTGTCTACACAGACTGGCAGCGGCTTCTCCAAGGTTGCAGGCAGGAGTCTCTCTCAGCCCTATCTTGGAGGTACCAGGAAGGGAACTTGAAACCTTCTGAACACAAGCATGCAGGTGCTCTCCCCAGAGTAGCCCCATCCCCTGAGGGGAATATCTTAAAGTGCTCTCATGAAGTCTCCCATTCACATGAATGAGATGAATGGGAAGCAGGTTGAACCCTGCTTAGCAAAGGAGACAATTTGGGCTTGCTTCCACAAGACCAAGTCACTTAATGGCATAGCAGGGAAGCAACCTGCCTAGATAGCAGGAGGTTGCCGGTTCGAATCCCCGCTGGTGTGTTCCCCAGAATATGGGTGGAAAACTCCAATATTGGGCAGCAGCAATATAGGAAGGTGCTGAAAGGCATCATCTCATACTGTGCGGGGAAGGCAATGGTAAACCACTCCTGTATTCTACCAAGAAAACCACATGGTTCTGTGGTCGCCAGGAGTCGACACCGACTCGATGGCACGACCTTTCCTTTCCCCACAAGACCATCTCTCCTCCCTTTGAGAACCCCTGTGGTAGTCAGTTTAATAAAGTGTGGCCTGCGTTCAATCCATCATGTACACCCTGAGACGGCACACCCTGAATAGGAACGGCCTCAGCAGGGTAAGCAGGGAGAGCAGGCTTAGCACGCTCCCCGCAGATGATCCTGCAGTTGGGTCTGGGTGGCCGGATTGGCCACCCACATGACTGCCGGCTCTGTTATGGCAGGTGCGGGGCGGAGCAGGGGCCGATTGGCCCCTGGAAGCTCCAGCATGCCCTGTGTGAGTGCGCAGGGCATGCTGGAGAGACCCCTGAGCTGGGAGGCTGCTTTTAAGCCTCCCAGTCGGGGGTCTACTCTTGAGTTGCTGCGGTGCGGAGCTGTGCCACAGCAACTCACAATCAGAAAAATCGGGTTTCCGCAAACCCGGTTTAAGTGCCGGGCTACTTAAGCGGGTGACCTGCTTAAGAACCACCGGGCTTGCAGCCAAGCCCGGTGGTTCTCACAATGGGAGGAAATTGGGCTAGCCTCCGCTAGCCTGGTTTTCTCCCATCGTGTTAATAGCCTCCCTGTCTCTAACTGAGGTTCGGGGCAATCCACGCTTCCCTGGTTTTGCCTGAGCTCAATACGGACCCAATGGACCCTATAATTTATGAATGGGTGCAGGAAGTAGATTTTATTAAGCTGAAAAGAAGATAAGGCCTGGCAATTGGTTTTGAATATGAATAGCCCTCTGCCAAGGGAGCATTCCTGGGAGTCCACTTTCTTGTGTAAAGATAACCTCTGGCAAGGGACAGGTTGTCAGCAGCTCCCACTGGCACAATAGTAGGTGATACAAAAGATCACAGGGCGATGTATCATAATTCTGTGCAGAGCACGATGGATTCAAAGATTGGCCCAAAGTGGTGTTACGTTTATCTTCACAACAACCCTGGGAGATGGGCTGGACTGAGAGATAAGTGACTGGCCCAGAGGCACCCAGTGAGTTTCATGGCTGAACAGGGATTTGAACTCAGGTCTCCACAGTCCTAGTCAGACACTCTAACCACTACACTATGCTGCCTTGTGATGAAAGTGGCTCTAACCTATAAACAGCTATTGCATGCTATAAAATGCTGTCACAACTTCGTTGATCTTCAAGGCATCACAAGGCTAGAGTTGTCACTAAAAAGTTGCTTAAAGCACAATTCCAAGCAAATTTGGGGGGATCCTCCTCCATTAACATATTAGAAGATTTCTTCAGGAAATCAAAAGAGTTTTTGATAAGAATCTATATATTTATTTATCCTAGGCGTACCTGTCACTAATCCCATGTGTGGCAGCTCTCGCGAGAGCAGCTGCCTGGGGGATAGCGATGGGGACGGGGAGACAATGGCGGCGGTGGCGGCAGGCCAGGCTGGGCCGGACATCAGGAACAGGAAGCAGCAGTGGGTGGGAATTGGTTGCGGACCAGCTTTCTGGCCGGCCCACCAGCCAGAAAGCACCGAGCGGGTGGTGGAGTAGAAGAAGCGGGCTGCTCCCACCAGTGGGTTGGCAGCTGGCCATGGGAGCAGGTGGCGGCAGCCCAGCCCAGCCTCCAGGAGCATCATGTGGTGGCAGGCTTGGCCAGTTGCCAGGAATTGGCGGGTGGGTAGGAGGAGGTGCCAGAAAGCGTCAGGCGGTGGGGGGAAGAAGAAGCGGGCCAGGCGGGTGGGGGGAGAAGCAGGGGGGAAGTGGCTGGCAGAGGCACAGATGCTCTGTGCCCAGCCCAGCTAGTATAAAATATTTTCCAGAAGTTCTGCACCACTACACATTGTCACAGGGCTTTCAAAGTTCCTTCTCCACGAAACATTTAAATAATTCTGAGGAAAGGCCAAGGACCTTAGATAAGATTACAGCACATTTCTTGGGGGGTGGACTCCATGCATCCCTGCTGATCTGGAAATATCAGAAAAGACTTTCAATCAGTTGCATTTCTGGTGGCTGGATCCATGGAGGATGTCATGGTCTTCTGCTTTCTGAGATGACATCTCAGCTGTTCTTCTCATCTTCTGCTGCAATAAGCAGTGGACGTTTGCAGTGGCTGTGCCAGGACACTACCACCTGCTTTTTTGGGCTCCGAGGCCTGAGCAGGTGGTACAAGGACGTGATCTCCCTCGCTCAGGTAGAAGCACAGCTGTTCTCCTGTCTTGATGGGGAACTGTTCCTCTTTGCACCATCTCTCTCCATGTATTCTTCCAGCGAGGCATTCCTTCAAGCATCCTTCCCATGACATCTACTCATCAGGAAGGAGTCACCTGCCAGGAAAATGAGCCATGTGGACACTGAAAGGATGGTTGCACTTTGTGTTAGCCTTCAGGTTGATCATGTCTGATTGGCTCATCTTTTCCCAGCAAACAAATGCTGGCACCAGGAAAATGACACAAAGGTCAGGCCTGCTTTCCACTTCTTTCTGCCCAGGGCTGGAATAACCGTAATGCTAAGTACACTGGAGACTGCTGTCCCTCAGCTGGGCATCCAAATGTTCTGGAAACAGAAAACAACAGCATATACAAATTGTATCCAGAGGCACCTTCAACTTGGGTTTCATGTTACGTGTGAAAGCAGCCAGAATGTGGGTCTGTTTAGCTCAGGCTTCTCCATGGTTCCAGACAGGAGTCTTTCCCAGCCCTATCTGGAGATGCAAGGGATTAAACCTGGGTCTTTCTGCATGCAAAACAGGTGCTCTGTTCTCCACCACTGAGCTATGGTCCAATCCCCTAGGATGGCTTGCACAAGAGAGCATAAGAAATAGATAGCACCCCACCTTTGCTGGGGGAGGAGTGTACAGTAGCAACTTTGACAATGGTAATAGCGTTCCCAGTCTAGAACTGTTCTCCACCCTTGAATTAAAGCTACCATTAAAAAACAACTGTCTTCAAAAATGGCTGTAGCCCGAGTTTGTAATAAACTGCTGCATGTTCACGGAGTCTGTAGATGGTGGCTACTAAGCAATTAAAAAAAGAACTGGCTTTGGATAATGCCTTCTGAGTCTTTGTGTCCAGGTCATTATGATTCTGTTACTTAAGCAAGAAGCTAATTAGGAAATCTGTTCCTTCGGGGACTGAGGGAGAGCAAAATCTATCGATGGAAATGATCTAAGCTACACACGGTTTCCTCTTGGCTGTGTTTCGCATTGGGCTTCCAGGTGGTCAGGGGAAGTGATTGGTGAATGGATGTGGCAGGAATTCAGAAATGGGAGAACTTCTCTAACCGTTTTTCCAAAGTAAAATTACTGAAGGACTTCCAGGGTTCCTTAGGAACATAGGAAGCCGCCTTGTACTGAGTCAGGCCCTTGGTTCATCTCACTCAGTATTGTCTACACTGACTAGAAGCGACTCTCCAAGGTTGCAGGCAGGAGTCTCTCCCAGCCTGACTTGGAGATGCTGTCAGGGATTGAACCTGGGACCTTCTGCAGGCAAGCAGATGCTCTACCACTAAGCTATGGCTCCAAGAAGAAAAATTGGAAAAATTTCTTCAGTTTCTCCACATCTATTAGGAAAGCTCAGGGGATCTTCCCTGAGTTCCAGGTTCCCAAGCTGTCTTGTTCTTAGCATCTCTGCAATCCATTACTACCATTCCTCATGACAATGTCCTCTGTCCCCATAAGAACAGCCCTGCTGGATCAGGCCCAAGGCCCATCTAGTCCAGCATCCTGTTTCGCACAGTGGCCCACCAGATGCCTCTGAGAAGCCCACAGGCAAGAGATGAAGGCATGCCCTCTCTCCTGCCATTACTCCCCTGCAACTGGTACTCAGAGGCATCCTGCCTTTGAGGCTGGAGGTGGCCCTCAGCCCTCCGACTGGTAGCCATGGATAGACCTCTCCTCCATGAAGTTATCCAAACCCCTCTTCAAGCTATCCAGGTTGTTGGCTGTCACCACATCTTGTGGCAGAGAATTCCACAAGTGGATTATGCATTGTGTGAAAAAGTACTTCCATTTGTTGGTCCTAGATTTCCCAGCAATCAATTTCATGGAATGACCCCTGGTTCTAGTGTTATGTGAGAGGGAGAAGAATTTCTCTCTATACACTTTCTCCACACCGTGCATGATTTCATAGACCTCTATCATGTCTCCCTGCAGTCGTCTTTTTTCTAAACTCAAAAGCCCCAGGTGTTGTAGCCTTGCCTCATAAGAAAGGTGCTCTAGGCCCCTGATCATCTTGGTTGCACTCTTCTGTACCTTTTCCAGTTCTACAATGTCCTTTTTTAGATGTGGTGACCAGAATTGCACGCAGTACTCCAAGTGTGGTCGCATCATAGTTTTGTATAAGGGTATTATAATATTAGCCGTTTTATTTTCAGTCCCCTTCCTAATGATCCCTAGCATGGAATTGGCCTTTTTCATAGCTGCTGCACATTGAGTCAACTCTTTCAACGAGCTGTCCAACACAACTCCAAGATCCCTCTCCTGGTCAGTCACCGACAACTCAGATTCCATCAGCGTATACTTGAAGTTGGGATTTTTCGTCCCAATGTGCATCACTTTACACTTGCCAACATTGAACCGCATTTGCCACTTCTTTGCCCACTCACCCAGTCTGGAGAGATCCTTTTGGAGCTCCTCACAATCCGTTTTGGATTTCACTACCTGGAAGAGTTTGGAATCATCTGCACATTTGGCCACCTTGCGGCTTACCCCTGCTTCTAGATCATTTATGAATAAATTAAAAAGCACCGGTCCCAGTACAGATCCCTGGGGGACCCCACTTCTTACTTCCCTCCATTGTGAAAACTCTCCATGTATACCTACCCTCTGTTTCCTGTCTTTCAACCAGTTAGCAATCCACACATGTACAGTCAGCAATCCACACATGTACATGTACACATGTAGCAATCCATACATCAGCTGTAATCACATACATGTGCATGTACATTGCTGACAGGATGGAGGAGCATGTGGCAGAGGCAGTTGAGAAGGACCAGGAGGTAAAAGAAGCTGTCAGGAGGATCCTGATCCTTTTGAGAGCCAAGCTGGAAGAAGAGAGAACATGACCTGCCATTTTATTTCTCAGAACAAGCAGCTTCCCAAATCTAATCACCAACACCATCCTTCATAGTGCCCCCCACCACAACACCAATAACCCACTAGCAACATCAGCCTATGGGCTGTATCCTATACACTCTTAAATCAGAAGTTAAAATGACAAGGACGCAGATTTTGGCTAGGCATTAGGAAGAATTTCCTAGCCATGAGAATTGTTTCATAGTGGAACAGTCTGCCTCATGCTCGCCTTCACTCTTGGAGGTTCCCCAAGAGAGGTTGGACAGGGGTGCTGTAGCAGATGCCTCTACTGAGCAGGGGATTAAGAACATAGAGCATAAGAACAGCCCTACAGGATCAAGCTCAGGGCCCATCAAGTCCAGCAATCTCTTTCCCACAGTGGTCCACTAGATGCCTCTGAGATGCCCACAGGCAAGAGATGAGGGCATACCCTTTCATGGGATGAGAGGAGAGCTGGTCTTGTGGTAGCAAGCATGACTTGTCCCCATAGCTAAGCAGGGTCTGCCCTGTTTGCATCTGAATGGGAGACTTGATGTGTGAGCACTGCAAGATATTCCCCGCAGGGGATGAAGCTGCTCTGGGAAGAGGAGAAGGCTCCAGGTTCCCTCCCTGGCTTCTCCAAGATAGGGCTAAGAGAGATTCCTGCCTACAACCTTGGAGAAGCCACTGCCAGTCTGTGAAGACAATAATGAGCTAGATAGACCAATGGTCTGACTCAGTATATGGCAGTTTCTGCTATGTTCCTGCTGCTGTTCCCGGTATTCTGCTATGTTCCTGCTGCTGTTCCCGGTATTTAGAGGCATCTTGCCTCTGAGGCTGGAGATGGCCTATAGCCACCAGGCTAGTAGCCACTGATAGACCTGTCCTCTGTGAATTTGTCTAAGCCCCTCTTAAAGTCACCCAAGCTCATGGTCATCACCACATCCCTTGGACTTGGAGACCTCCAGAGTTCCTTCCTAATCCTATGATTGTATGCATCCATAAATAAGTCCCACTGTGTTCAGTGGTCTTTACTCCCAGGTAGGATTGCCCTATTGGTATTCCCTCCCTTGTGCAAGTATGGTTACTCTTGCGTTGCAGCAGGATTGGCTTACACTGGATAATCATTTGCTGATCTCTTGTTAACAATTGCTGCTTATGCCGAACAAGACAAAGAAACTGAAGGACTTGCTCTACTTGCTCCTGACCGCAATCATAAAAAACTGGAGTCAAGTGAGCATATGCCGCTGTTACTATTTATATACTGCTTTTCAATGACAGCTAAACATGTTCTCAGAGCAGTTTGTGTAGGGAAAAGAATAGGAGAAGATGGTTCCCGGTCCATGAAGGGTCTGCAATTTAATACCCACCACCCTGGGCATAGCAAGGTTGGAGTGGGCTCTAAGAAGGTGAGAATGGGGCCCTGCCCCCCACTTTCTCCTTTAGTGAGGCACAAGGGGGGGCAGGAAAGAGCATGTTGTGTCCAGAGGTGCACCTAGGTAATTTTGGAGCCTGGACCTCAAGGCCTTTGGAGGCCCCACCTCCTATGCAAATGAAGCATTCCCATGTTCTGCCAGGTGACCACACCACCCAGAACAGACTAAAGAGTATGGGGGGGCCAGGGGTGTGGAGGTCCTGGACTTTGGCCCCAAAGTCCAAGGGTAAGAGTGATTCTGGCTGTATTCAGCCAATCTCCCCTCGTCCAGGAGTCCAGGGACATTTGTTCCTCCTTCAGGGGTATAGCAAGGTTGGAGTGGGCCCAGAGACAAGATTTTAAAATGCCTCCCCCCTCACTGAAGCTCAGCTCATGAAATAAAGAAATCTTAAATGAGGCTGAATAGTGGTAACAAAAAGCAGAGTAAAATCTATCTATCTATCTATCTATCTATCTATCTATCTATCTATCTATCTATCTATCTATCTATCTCCTATGTGCCAGAATAGAACATCATCCAAAATTATTTTTTAAAGGGTTTTGTAAATTGTGGACGATGCAAGTCATGTAATGGTCCTAGAGAAAGACAGGCTGTTCTGGTAGCTCCAGGTCTTAACACTCACATCAATTTCGGAGGATGAATACAACTGAAGGAAGCCTGGACGAGTGCACGGGCTGGTGGAGTCATTCATGTGACTTGCTTCTGGGGGTCCCCCCAAGGCAGTGGGCCCCCAGACAACTGTCTCCCCCTTGCCCAATTATAGTTACGCCCCTGTCCTCCTTGTTCAATTGTAGCTATGCCCCTGACCCCCCCGCCCCCCCCAACTAAATTTAGACACCACTAGCAGCCACTAGAGGGGTGCTGGAGTGGTGGGAAAGTTGCACAGCCCCTATGTAACTAAAGGGTTAATATCTGCAAAATCTGAGCATATGCAAAGACAGCAGATCCTCCGGAGTTTTCTCTGTTCTCAGCCGGGCAAATCCTGCAGGTGCGAATCACGGACATTAATATCAGTTGGCAAATGAACACGGCAAGAATTCTTATGCTTTGGGTTCAGCCCTCATTATACAAGCGGGATTAACGCGCAACCGGACTTGCATAATGCAATGGCATAGATGAGTTTGGGTGGCATCACTAATCAGGAGGTGTGCGAGAGCGAATTGAAAGCCCATTATGGTGATCACACAATCACACCGCCGAGCAGTGGGGGGGTGGGTTAGGGGTGCCGTTGGCAGGAGCCCGTGTCTCAGTCTTTTGGCCGGCTGGCACTACTGCCACCCCAGATATCCCCAGCCCCCCCCCCTGTTCTCCATTGGCTGTAGCCACCCTGCTGCTGCTGGTTGCTCACCACTGGCCTCTGGCCTCCACCACGGCCAGAAAACGTCCCTTTGCTGGCTGCGATGCCGTATATCGATGTCACCACTCAGTACCTGTTACACAGGCCCCAGGTGTATCTCCTAATCAGAGCAGAAACGAGGGGCGAGGAGGCCCATGTTCACATACAGGCAGCCTCCTCACTCACGGTGGGGTGCGTGCTCATGTGCACCCTTACCCCCACTCACCCAACTCTGCTCCTCCTTCTCCTCCCATCAGCCGGGCTCCTGGCTGATGGAAGAAGGGTGCACGCACAGCCCATCGGGAAACGCATCATCACCCTCCTTTCAGGGTTTGCCCTGGTTTGCATGTGAATGGGAGACGACAAATGAGCACTGTAAGATAGGAACATAGGAAGCTGCCATATACCGAGTCAGAGTCAGATCCTTGGTCCATCTAGCTCAGTATCGTCTACACAGACTGGCAGCAGCTCCTCCAAGGCTGCAGGCAGGAATCACTCTCAGCCCAATCTTGGAGATGCCAGGGAGGGAACTTGGAACCTAGATGCTCTTCCCAGAGCAGCTCCATCCCCAGAGGGGAATCTCTTACAGTGCTCACACATCAAGTCTCCCTTTCATGTGCAACCAGGGCAGACCCTGCTTAGCTAAGGGTTACAGGTCATGCTTGCTACCACAAGACCAGCTCTCCTTTTTTCATCAGCCGGGCTCCTGACCAATGGAGGGTGGATGGGAAGAGCCAGGTGAGTGATCAAAGGATGCAGCAGGTGCAGGTGGCTGGTGGTGATAGTGGTGGGAGCCCCGGTCAGGGCAAGTGGGGATCTTGGCGGATTGGGCCCAATGGGTTCTTCCACCCTATTACAGCACTGCCCCTGCTCCTAATGTCAAGGAGTTTACACCTGAGTAGACAGACGCACGGCCAGGGATCAGACCAATCCCTTGATGCACGAGCGGAGCTCAGGAAGCCTGGGAGGATGCCAGATCTCGTTGCCTGTTGGCCTTGTGTAATATCTCTTGCTTTATTTGGGCTGTTTTCTTGCGGCTGGAATTGCACTGGCATGGGAATGGAATGTGAAGATACGGTATATTTCACTCGCTTCGCTTAACCGACACACACACACTCGTCGAGGGAATGAACTACAAATCCCAATAAATGTAGGAGGAAAAAAATAGCAGATTCTCCCCCTAGAATTTCGACAGCTATATTTATGAGCATGCATTTGTGCGTTTGAGAGAGCGAGATTAATTTTAAAAGGTTATATTGATTGCAGTCAAGCAGAAACCTCAGGCAAGGGGTGTTATGTAATTACCCACTCTGCGCTGCACCGGTGATGGAGACAGCTGCGTCCCTTGCCACGTAGCCATTCTGGTTTAGCATCTTTTTGATGCAACGGAGCATCCCGAACAAGAAAGATTGCTGGCTTGCTCCGAGATGCACATCTGTGGGCTCATGAATTTTTAACTTTAAAAGGGAGAAGGAGAGGGCAGAGTCTATGATCCCCGACACTTATGAACTAAGACAGAGCTCTTGAAAAATGGTGATAGGGAAGTGTCAAATTTCTGGCCTGCTGTACATTTCCCCCCAAAGAAACTCAGAAAAGAGGGCACCATTGGATAAAGCAATGCAAAGGTCTTCTGAATGAAAGGAACATCTGCAAGTTTTTATTTATTTAGGAAGCCTTGAACAAGATCCAGTGGTGTGTTCTTCCAGGACATTTCTTTGGACATGGGAGAGTGTCAGTGAAATGGATGCCAAATTCCTACAGCAATTTCTAACCACTTGTGCAAGTTGCTGAGGACTGAATGCACTTTTCCGGGCCAATTAGTAAGGCCAGGCTTCTTTTCCTGAATCCCAGTTGAAATACAACCTCTGGAGGATAGTAACAAGAAGTTTTCAGCCCAATTTTTTTCTGGAGGGGGGGGGCGGGAAGGAGAGAGAAGAGAACATTGTGGCCAAATCAGTGAGTAAAGCAGAGACATTTTAAACCTTGTGGATTTCTAAAGGCCAGAGATGATACTACTATGACAACGACAATGACAACGACAATGGCGACAACGGCAACGAATATTTATATACCACTTTTCGACAAAGTTCACAAAGCAGTTTACGTAAAATACATAAATAAAATGGCCCCCTGTCCCCAAAGTGCTCGCAATCTAAAAAGAAACAAAAGACAGATACCAGCAGCAGCCACTGGAGAGATGCTGTGCTGGGGCTGGATAGGGCCAGTTGCTCTCCCCCTGCTAAATATTACAGAACCGCCACTTTAAAAAGTGTCTCTTTGCTCAGTAAGCACAGGTTAGGGGTTAGTATATACCAGCTGGAAAAAGAGAAATGCAGGATCGGCAGATGTATTAACTGGACTGCTTTCACTCTCTGGAATCTTCACACCCATATTTTATACGGTGACGTTCTGCTATGTGTGCTGTGGGCACCTGCTGAAATCAATGCCCCCAACTGCACGTTTGAATCTAATTGATTTCCACAAGACTAAATCTGTGTAGCAGTAAGTGTTTCTGACTAGTAGCCTGCAGCGGAACTGGTTGTGAAATGAGTTCCCTGGTCCCGTGAGTCTTGGCTCTTGTTGCCCACTTTGAGTGGCCAGCCCCTGCATTTCTCTCTTAAGACTGCCCTTCTTGGATGTTTAGGAGCTAGAAAGTCAGACCTTGGGTCCATCTAGGCACCAGTGCATTGCAGTGGGCACTCCCCGTCATTCATTTTAGAAGGACAGGGAGTCTACCTCCTCCAATGGCTATTCAGAAATTCCATGCATGCCTATGACCATTTGGAAGGAACCAGTGCATTTCAGTGGACATTCCCTAGAGTGCATATGATCAGATGCATGGGGTCAGCCTGGTGCACTAGGTGCATAGGAAGCTGCCTTATACTGAGTCAGGCCATTGGTCCATCTAGCTCAGTATTGTCTACCCAGACTGGCAGCGGCATCTCCAAGGCTTCAGGAAGGGGTCTCTCCCAGCCCTACCTGGAGATGCAGCCAGGGACTGAACCAGGGACCATCAGTGTGCATGTCCTACAGAGAACAAGTATCAGGGCATTCTAAAATGAATGGCCATTGGCCATACAGAAATTCCATGCATACCTATAGCCATTTCGAAGAAACCAGTGCATTTCTGTGTGCATTCCCTGTCATTCATTTTAGTACATTCCCTATTGTTAACATGATCATTTGAATGGTGACAGCCTTGTGGACTAGGATAGGAAGCTGCTTTATACCTAGTTAGAATACTGGTCCATCTAACTCACTATTGTCTACACCAGGCCTGCTCAACTTCCCCTCCCAGCTGTTTTTGGACTACAACTCCCATAATCCACAGCCCCAGTGGCCAATAGCCAGGGATGATGGGAGTTGTAGGCCAACATCTGCAGGAGGGCTAAAGTTGAGCAGCCCTGCTCTACACTGACTGGAGTGTAGGTTTCAAGCAGGGGTCTCTCCTAGCCCTACCTGGAGATGCTGCTAAGGAAGGTGCTCTTCCACTAGGCTCCATCCTAGTAAAAGAGCAAATCATTTCATGCAGTTGTCTGCAGTTTTCCCCCATTGACTGACAGCCCTGCCGTAGTTGCAAAATACCCAGCATTTCCTTTTCTGCAGACACACACACAGACACACACACACACACACACACCCCTCTTCCAACAGCAATTGCTCCCTTGATGGGGTCAAGTCTTCCGGCGTGTGTCAAGGAACAAGGTGTCACTTTCCTCCCCCTCCATTGTCTCTTGCTCGTTGGCATGTGCTGAGAGACAGTTGCTCCGTATCCGGTGTCAACGTGCCCCCAGATCTGGGGGTCTCAACTACTGGAGGAACAAAGTGTTGTAGGCTTTATCATAAGGGATAAGAATAGAGAGAGTGGCAGTCAGCGAACTGCGGCTTGGGGATGAAAGGCATCTGTCTCTAAGGCTCTCCCGCCGCGGCGTAATTGGAACGAGGCACTGCCAAGCAGAGGTAGAGCTCGACCAAAGCCATGAGCATCGTGAGGCCATGACTTTGCATCAATGAGCTCGAGGTCAGTGAGGGTTGGTTTTCATCCCCTTTTCCCTTCTGCTAAGACCCTGGAGAATGACTGGATGATTCTCTTGAAGCTCTTTTCCACTGTTCAGGTATTACAGATTCAGCAAAAGGAATCTCGATAATACCAGGCTAGTTCATGCCATGAGAAAGAGGGTATGAGATGAGTCCAACCCTTGTTCGAGAGCTGGGTGCGCTCCCATTTTCTGCTTGTAGGAACATAGGCAGCTGCCATATAACGAGTCAGACCAATGGTCCATCTAGCTCAGTATTGTCTACACAGCCTGGCAGCGGCTTCTCCAAGGTTGCAGGCAGTAGTCTCTCTCAGCCCTATCTTGGAGATGCTGCTAGGGAGGGAACTTGGGACCTCAGATGCTCTTCCCAGAGCAGCTCCATCCTGAGTGGAATATCTTACAGTGCTCATATTTCTAGTCTCCCATTCATATGCAACCAGAGTGGACTCTGCTTAACAAAGGGAATGTTTTGCTTGCTACCACAAGGCCAGCTCTCCTCCCTAAAAACAAGCAAGGAAGGAGATGCCAATAATGATAGCCTGTTAAGGTGGTAGGAATAACTGCTGAATGTGGTGGGAGGAAATGCCCTCCTATCTGCTGCAGATTCACAGACGATCACAGCCTGCGCCTCCGACCTTGTTTTTACTCACACATGTGCAGGAAACAGGAGCTCACACAGCTCACAAACAAGGGCAGAAGGCTTCTCCAGCCATAATTATGATTGTTTGAATTGCGTTACTGTGGAGTGAGTTGCAGGAGGATAAAGAAGTTATGATCTCTAGTGTTGCCTTGGGGTGCCCTACATAAGTTTCAAGACTTAAAAACTAAGCAAGCCATGAGGGGCATGGCTGAAAATTAAGATTAGGAGAACCTGATGTCTCTCTGGACATTGGAGTGCTGGATTCCCTGGTCTAGTTTCCAAAACTGAATTGATGAATTTGGAATTCTCCAGTTCCCAAAGGGGTTCTTCCCTTGTTGGAGGTCTTTGAGCAATTTCTGGACAGCCATCTAATGGGGATGCTCTAGGTCTAGATTTCCAGTGCTACAAGGCCCCTCTGGTTCTATGATTCCTTTGAAAAGCATTGCATTGGAGGTGATGAGGATCCAAGTTTTCTCTGGGATGATATATCAGTGATCATAGGAGCATAGAAGGTGCCTTACACTGCGCCGGACCATTGGCCCATCTAGCTCAATATAGTCTACACATGTATATGTGCTGCAAAAGAGACAAAGAGGCATCACACTAGACACACATAGGAAGTTGCCTTATACCAAGTCAGACCCTTGGTCCATCTAGCTCAGTATTGTCTACACCAGGCATTCTCAATGTTGGGTCCCCAGATGTTATTGGACTTCAGCTCCCATAATCCCCAGCCCCAGTGGCCTTTGGTTTGAGATTATGGGAGTTGAAGTCCAATTACATCTGGGGACCCAACGTTGAGAATCCCTGGTCTACACTGACTGGGAGCGGCTTCTTCAAGGCTGCAGGTAGGAGTTTCTCCCAGCCCTATCTGCAGATGCCAGGGAGGAAACTTGGAACCTTCTGCATATAAGCACGCAGGTGCTCTTCCCAGGGCGGCCGCATCCCCTACAGGGGATATGTTACAGTGTCCACATGTCATCTTCCATTCAAATGCAAACCAGGGTGGACCCTGCTTAGCAAATGGGTCAAGTAATGGTTGCTACCACAAAGCCAGCTCTCCTCGCCTAATGTCTCATTGACACATATTAAACATCCCAGCTTTCGCTAAGTACAAAGAAATCTGGTGATATTCATGTATTTGTTAAGCTTTTCTTTAGCATTCTTTCCATTCAGAATGCCCTCTATACTTCATTTCTAATGATTATCATTTGTTGCTTCCTCTCAGCTAATGGAACAAAACACACAAACATACACACACGCCTGGTATTGTCTTACACAGAGTGAAAGAAAGAGAAAAGATTATACCAGGACTTAAAAGCTCTGAGTTATGGCTCTTGCTTTAGGGATAAAAAGAAGAAGAAGAAGAAGAAGCAGATAAAATGAAAAGCAAGGCTGAGATTGGAGATTTAATTGATGTAGTAAAAAACCTTGAGTAGTGACATTGAGATGCAAGATAACATTAACCCGGGTTTTTATTTTCAGTCAAACACAGCTTGACAGGAGGGCACTAAAAGGAAATGAAAGGAAAACAATTGCAAGCAGGTAACGGCACACTGCTTGGCGAGAGCCTCGGAGGGATAAGGGGAGAAATGCTGGGGACGTCCGGATGAGAAGCATGACAAAATGATATATTTGCATGTGGAAGAGGTCCTATTAGCCTGAATAATGGGATCACTGCAAGGTTTGACTGGTGTTAGGGAAAGGGAACATTTTGCAATCTTGTGTGCATGTGCACATATATATATGTTCTGCAACAGAGACAAAGAGGCATCACACTAGACATTACATAGGGAGCTGCCACATACTGAGTCAGACCATTGGTCCATCTAGCTCAGTATTGTCTACACAAACTGGCAGCGGCTTCTCCAAGGTTGCAGGCAGGAGTCTCTCTCAGCCCTATCTTGGAGATGCTGCCAGGGAGGGGACGTGGGACCTTCTGCATGCAAGCATGCAGGTGCTCTTCCCAGATTGGCCCCATCATCTCATTGTGTTCACACATGTAGTCTCCCATTCAAATACAACCAGGGCAGACACTGCTTAGCAAAGGGGACAAGTCATGCTTGCTACCAGACCAGCTACCATAAGACATTGAAAATCCCTAAACTGTAGGGTCTCATTGCAGTAGGACACTGTTCTCAAGGGCAGAGATTCCTGGGTAGGAGAGGTCTAATGCAGGAATCTGTGGTTATCTGGGGCACGGGGAGTGCTCCCAAACCAACAGCTCCGAACCTGGGTAGCCTAAATCTGCTCCCCAGGTTAAAATTTCTATCTATCTATCTATCTATCTATCTATCTATCTATCTATCTATCTAAAACATTTATATACTGCCCAAAATGCAGGTCTCTGGGCAGTTCACAACAAATAAATAAAAAGGTAGGACAAAAACAGAGCCCACCTTACCTTTTTGTTTTAATTGTCTGTGCTGCCGTGTCTGCCAGGCAGTCGGTTGCCATGTTTACCATAGAGTCCTGCAGCTGGTTGGGCCAGGCAGAATGGAGCTGCTGCAGTACTGACGGCTGCTTCTCCGCTACTTGCGCAATGCATTTTGGGATAGTGGGACGACCCACAAATCGAAACATTTCTTTCATGCACATCTCTATCCCTGTCCTCAAAGGGCTCACAATCTAAAAGAAACATAAGTTAGGCACCAGCAACAACTACTGGAGGGATGCTGGGCTGGGGTTGGGCTTGAACAGATGCCTCTTTGCTAAGTTAGCAGAGTGGCTCATTTTGGTAGCCAAAGAGAGCCTCCATGCTCAGAGGCAGTGTATCTCTGAAGGCTAAATACTGGGGACAATTGACAGGGAAGTCCATCGCTTTTATTCCCTGCTTGTGCAATTTCTGCTGGTTTGTGGCAGGTTTCCATTGAAAGCAGAATACTGGGGTAGATGGAATCTTGGTCCAACCCAACCGGACTCTGCCATCTAAAGTGTACAGCTGCTGCTTGTTGCTTTGAAGTCTACAGTTTTTTCCAGAAAGCCTTTCATCTGACACGACTGAGAATGCCTCACAAACGAGGGTGGGCTGTGTGGGATCAGTTCTGTTTGAGCTACAACAATTCTGACAGGTCCGTGTCAAGAATAAACTCCCAGAGGGCCAGATTACTGGCTAAGCACACACACTCTCTCCTCTCCCCCTGGATGCATTTTGCTCTTATAGCTTTGGGTTTTACTAATGAAATAAAAAAGATAGGGCGGGTCAGAGGCTTTTGACCCTTGCAATGTGACAAAAATTATCTTCCGTCCATCAGCATAAGGCCATGGCGTGTGTGTGTTGCTCGTGTCCAATCTCTTCTTACTGCACAATTCACAGACCTGTCTATTTGGCTGTCCTCTTCCACTCATGGAGAGCGAGAGCAAGAGAGAGAGAGAGAGAGTGAAAGCGAGAGAGACTTGTCCGAAGAAACCTGAGAAATGTGCAATTTGGGTGCTGGAATTGCCTGAAAGAAGTCTACATTGCAGCCACGCACGGATGACGCAGTGTGAGATCACATCATTCCCAGGGCTTAACGAAAAGGTAGGAAACTGAAAGAGTTCACCTAGCTAGCAAAAGCTTGAAAGAAATCGTAGGGGCCATCCACATGACTCGGAGGGCGGGAGTGGACCACGGCTCTCCCCTCCTGGCACTGCCCAAGCGTGCGGAAATCTGTATTTACCAAGCCACCTGCGCAGCAGCGGCGCATTTGCAGCCTCCGTGCATTCTCAGAGGCTATTTGCATTGCATTATATTGTGAACCACCCTGGAACTTTTTTGTTTGGGATGGTATAGAAATTATATAAATGTACCAAATAAATAAATAAATAAATAAATAAATAAATAAATAGCGTCCATGACTGGTTCACTCGAACCGGGCTTGGTTCGGTTCAATTGCGGACCGAACCAGCCCCAGTTTGGTCCACGATTGAGCTGCAGAACCGGCCCAGTTTGATGCGAACCAGTTCTACATCAAACGGTTCATGCAGACCCCCACAACGTAGATAGATAGAAGACAGTCTCTTAGCTCTTCCCAAGGACAACACACTCCTCAACTTCACCATCTTTTAGGTGGTGTACTGGTATTCCAAAGTGAAATGCCACAGAGAACCTCAGGGTTCCTCCAAGGAAAATTGAAATTCACAAAGGAATTTCAGTGCTCTTCTCAAGGAGAACGATTGGAGAGTTTTCTCAGATACTTTCATCATATTCCTAACTGTACTTTGTCAACTGCTCAGTGCTCTTTAGCAGAAAGGATGACAGGTGGAGCTTTTGCCATTACACTCACTGGGTCCATTCCTATGATCAAAAGTTAGATATGAGGAGCAGCCAGCCAGCCACTAAGACCCACATGTGCTCCCAAGAACCAGTCATGTGTCAGGAAAAATCCAGTCATGGATTGTGTTAGTGATTGTGAGCTAGCCACAAGCTACGTAGGATGTGCTTTTCCTTGACCTTCGAAAAATGTTGAGTAAACAAATGTTGGCCTTGGTTGTCTTACCCATATCTCAGCTAGCACACAATCACTCTCCCATTCTTGATATTTACCGACACACAGCTGGTTTATGGAAGCACGGACAAGTCTGGAATCCTTGCTGGACACTCCTCTTATCCAGCTTCTGATCAAGTGAGCAGCTCCAGTGAGAATTCTAAGGATTCTAGAGTCTCTTCTAGAGGATTCCAGAGCACATGGTAGCCAATTGAAGTAATGGAAGGAGATGGTAGAAATGAATGGATAATATTCACAGTAGAGGGAAGTAAGAAGTGGAGTATTAGTATGACAACTTTTTAAAGTTATTCAGAAAGGTACTGATCATACTTTTCTCTGTTACTCCTCTGAATTATCCTTTAAAGACATGCCTATTGTTTTAATCCATATTAGATCAACAACAACAAAAAAATATTTATACGCCGCTTTTCAACAAAAGTTTCCAAAGCGTTTTACATAGAGAAATAACAAATAAATAAACAAGATGGCTCCCTGTCCCCAAAGGGCTCACAATCTAAAAATAAGCATAAGATAGCCACCAGCAACAGTCACTGGAGGGATGCTGTGCTGCGGATGGATAGGGTCAGTTACTCTTCCCCTGCTAAATAAAGAGAATCACCACGTTTAAAAAGTTTCTCTTTAATTGGTCAAATACCCCTTCAAACCTTCTGCAAGGCTCCATTTAAATAATTAGTGCCTTGGGTGTGGACAGTCTCCTGGGGCCAATTCATGGCTTTCTTGACAGCCAAGCATTACTACACCTTGTCGCAAAACATTCATTCATTCATTCATTCATTCGATTTCTATACTGCCCTTCCAAAAATGGCTCAGGGCGGTTTACACAGAGAAATAACAAACAAATAAGATGGATCCCTGTCCCCAAAGGACTCACTATCTAAAAATAAATATAAGATAGACACCAGCAACAGTCACTGGAGGTACTGTCCTGGGGATGTATAGGGCCAGTTACTCTCCCCCTGCTAAATAAAGAGAATCACCACATTAAAAGGTGCCTCTTTGCCAAGTTAGCAGTCATATATTTGGTCTCCGTCTTCTTTCCTACAGACTCCTGGGAGAACGTTCTCATTAACCACCAATGTCAGCAAGGAAATATGATGAGTTGGTGCCTTCTCTTCCAAGGGGGAAAAATGGATAAAAAGGCTCTGAGCAACGTGGGGAGAAAAAGACACTTGAATATCCTCCAAAAGTCATTTCCTGGTGTTATAAATAGGCTCATAAATCCCGCCAGTAGAGTGTGGTTCTCTCTGACTAAACAGGCCTGAGGAGAAGCCTTCCTTGGCCACGAGTGGGGCCATCAACCTGGAGCAATAACCTGACCTTTGTGAGCAGCCCAGCCGGCTTCTGGAACAACTTTATTAACTCTGAAGACTGACTGTCAAACAGGACTTTCAGGTGCTAAATCAATCCACAAATGCACTTGAGGGCTTTCTTTCAGGGTTGCAGTGCATCGTGGGTACCGCTTCTTCAGCTCAAAGAGAAAAGAGGGCGACAAGTCCAAAAGGCCAAAGAGTGACTTGATGAACATCAGCCATGCCGTGCAGCCTGGAGGAGGGCTATATGTGAAGGTGTAGTCATGTGCTATTATAGTCATGCACTATTGGTCCACCTAGCCTAGTCGGCTCTATTTTGATGGGCTGGGGCTCTTTGGAGCCTCCGGTTGGAGTGTTTCCAGGGCCATGTCAGAGGATAGCATCCTCAGCCACCGGCCGAGCCCCAGCAACCCAGAAAGGTGCATCACTGCCTGAAGCCACCTGAGTAACATCTCACCACCACCACTGCTCACTTACCTGTCCAGAGAGGCAAGCACTGGCAGGCAGGAGTAGCAGTCTCTCCTGTTCATCCTCCTGCTTTCTCCCAGAGAAGCTAGGAGAACTGTTGCTCATCAGCTGCGCTTGCTTTCTTGCTTGCCTGCTCACCAGCTCTCGGGGCAAGCAAGTGGGTGCAAACAATGGCCCCTCCACCAGAGGGAGGGCCCCATTGAGGGCCCTCAGAACCAGTACCAGGTGTGTCCCAATCCATTACCCCTGATCTTTTAACTAGAGATGCAAGGGTTTAAAACATGTGCCAGCATGTGTAGTGGTTAGAGTGTTGGATTAGGACTGGGGAGACCTGAATTCAAATCCCCATTCAGGCATGAAACTCACTGGGTGGCTCTGGGCCAGTCGCTTCTCTCTTGGCCTGACCTACCTTACAGGGCTGTTGTAAGGATAAACGTAGCCATGTACTCTGGCTCCTTGGAGGAAGAGTGGGATATCCATGCAAAAATAAATAAATATGAGTTATCACCTCTCCTGTACAAGCAAAAGGGCATACCTCAAGTGCACTGGGCTGGCTGTTGCGGGGGCATATGGAAAGACATCAGGGCAAACAGCCCCAACAAAGAAAGAGGCTACAGAGAGGGGCAGGAGGAACAGTGTGGTTCAGTGGTTAGAATGTTAGACTAGAACTGAAATGGCCTACCCTAGGCCATTGCTGGGCCTTGGAAAAGACTACAATTCCCAGAAGACCTTGCAACTTTCCCAGGGTTGCAGGAACAGGATATAGGCATCTCTTCCGGCACGCCTTTTCAAGCAGATGATAGATACAAAGCTGCTTCAGCAATTGCAAGGGGGGAGGACATCAGGAGGAGGGTGGGCAAAACTGCCCAAACAGGCTGAACCTCTTCAACCCAAAACAAAGCACTCCACCAATCCAAAGCTCCAAACTGAACTGGGGGCTTCTCCAAAGTCTGAGGCAGCCCCCAAATAGAACTGGAGCCACTTTGCTCAGCCGTGTAGGGGAAGGGAGTGGGGCTTGCACATTCTCCAGTCTAGTTGTGGGTGGGTGGGGCCAGCTGAGCCATATCATCTAGAGCAGCCCTGCACGAGCCAAACCAGAGTAATATATCCTGCAAAGCAGTTCTAACAGCAACCCAGAGAGTGGAAAGGACTCATTAGGCTGGCCTACACGATCCTCATCTGGGTTGGAGGAGAGCCCAGCCAGGGAAGGAGAGCCAGGCAGACTCTTGATCGGCAGTCGTGTGAACTCAAATATCAAGGTAGGAGCTGGGGGGGTGATTCTGTGGCTGGGTTGAACAACAGGTGGGCCTCACTCAAATCATCTCCCTAACATTCTACCAAGTGTGGACAAAAAGCCTCTTGACCCAGTTCCTGCCTCCCACAAACTGGCCGCATTTGCATGTAACACAGAACCGGAGTTTTAGGGGACAGAGGTTTCCTCACTGTGTCGTCCAAATGCTTGCAACTCCAGTTCCACGTGGCAACCCATCCTCAGGTAAAATTGTGTAATTCCAATTTGTAGTGAGTTTCATCTCCCTAACCCAGAGTTTAACGCAGCCTGAGTGTTGTCCAAATTTGGAACCGCAGACTGTGTTGGCTGGAGCCAGGGTTGAGCGAGGAAGCTTCTCCCTCCCTCCAGCCATGATTGGCTGGGCAGGCTTTCCTTCATGCCAGAAGGAAGCCTGCACAGCCAGTTCCCCCACCTCTCTGTGATATCCAGACAGTAGAGCAGCGGGGAAGGGGACCGCAGTTCTGCATTATGTGCGAATGTGGCCATTCACGCTCCCCATGTTCTACCTTGCTTTTGGAGTTCACATGACCATCGTTTGGGAGACAGTCTCTCCTACCCTGGTTGGGAACTCTTTGCACCAGCATGAGGATTGTGTGAACAAGCCTAACTTTCAGCAAAGGGTTCCCAACCCATCTAACTGTGCTGTGCATCAAGTCATGCACCACAGCCACCATCGCCTGAGATTTGCTTGGCAGGACAAGAGACAAGGGCCCCCTTCACACATAATATCTCCCCCGCCTAGTGCATGCTCCCAGATGATCACAATCCCAGTCTGGGAGCTGGCAATCAGGACAAGACTAAGTCAGAGAGTGGAATGAGTCATGCTAAGTCAGTGTGTGGAATGAGAATCTTTACCTTTGGGTCAGGGCCCCAAATATGAAGATTCTCATTCTGCCCACTGAATTAAGGGGCCAGAGATTCTGGAGCAGAACTTGGTACATAGCACAGTTGCAGGAAAGGAAAGTATAATCATGGATGGCCTGAAGGCCTTGGCCCTGGGAAGGTGTCCATAGTGTGTGTGTGTGGAATTAAAACCAGCAGTGATATTTACAGGCAGGAGTGCAAGTGCTGGCGAGGTCCATTTGCCTCCGGTTTGGGGATGACAGTCTCATCCATCTCCGCTACCTCCATCTCTAAGGAAAAGCGGCATTACAGATCCATGCCAGCATTTGTTGCTGCAGAGGCTGCCCCGAGGGCAAATCTCAGGGACTGAGATGCAACACTTCTAACAGCCGGAGCTTCTAAGGCTGTCCAGCACAAGCCTCGCATGAGAACCTTGAATGGAGGACGGAAGGAGACGGAAATCTGCCGCGGCCTGTGGTTATCTTTGGGTGACACAGCAGCACAGAGGTTTTGCCGTGGAGAGGCAGAGATGGATTACAATGCATCTCTCTTTCCCCACAAAGGCTCGTGTGCAGAATCAAAATATGAGGCCAGTGGGAAACCTCCCTTTTGGTTTTGGCAGGTATTTCCCTGCATGCTGACACTGCATTTTGGGACACTGATCTGCAGGAGCGGGTCTGCGATGTTGTTGCCAAGAAGATTCATGATTCTGCAATTCCACTCTGCATATGTGGCACGGAGCTGTGCATGATGAATTCAGCAGCCTAAGAAGGAAGTTCTTTAACAAGCACATTTCCAGCCTCTTAAATTTGCAACCATAGGCTGGGAAATGAGCAGGCCACATCAATGACATTTCACAGGAGGAAGCCACAAGAGCTGCCACAAGAACAGAGGAGGCTTCCTGCTACTGAGATAGAGTATTGGTCCATCTAGCTCAGTATTGTTTACACTGACTGGCAGCAGCTCCCCAAGATTTCAGGTGGGAGTTTTTCCCAGCCCTACCTGGAGATGCTTCCAGGGATTGAACCTGGGACCTTCTGAATGTAAGCATGGAGATCAGGCCTGCTCAATTTGGGCCCTCCAGCTGTTTTTGGACTACAACTCCCACAATTCCCAGCCACAGTGGCCAGTAGCCAGGGGTTATGGGAGTTGTAGGCCAACATCTGCAGGAGGGCCAAAGTTGAGCAGCACAGAGCTATGGCCCCAATCCTTAAGAGGCCATAATCTTACCTCTTCCAGGTGACAGTGCTCACATACAGTCACCCATCCAAATGTAAACCTAGACAGACCATGCTTAACAAAGGAGACAATGCAAGCTCACTACCACAGGACCAGGCAGCTAGCCATCTCCTAGGAACATAGGAACCTAGGACGCTGCCATATACCGAGTCAGACCATTGGTCTATCTAGCTCAGTATTGCCTTCACAGACTGGCAGTGGCTTCTCCAAGGTTGCAGGCAGGAATCTCTCTCAGCCCTATCTTGGGAGATGCCAGAGAGGGAGCTTGGAACCTTCTGCTCTTCCCAGAGCGGCTCCATCCCCTAAGCGGAATATCTTGCAGTGCTCGCATGTGGTCTCCTATTCAAATGCCACCAGGGTGGACCCTGCTTAGCTAAGGGGACAGGTTATGCTTGCTACCACGAGACCAGCTCTTCCTGTCTAGGAAGACTAGACAGGGTTTTCTGTAATCAGGCGACAGGACTCCGAAGCACTTTGCTCCTCTTTTCTTAGCAGATGGAGAATAAATTATGCAGTTATGCATGCAGGTTGTTGAGTTCTGCTTTCTTTGATGCAATATTTTGCTTTTAAAGTATGATTTATTTTTTTACAGATACAGAGACTTGCATCTTTCTGCCAAGTTTGCAAGGCCTCTGGTTGCAGCCCCACCATTGGATGAGATTTGGTTGGTGGGGCAAGAGACAAGGGCCCCCTTTGCATATAACAGCAAACCACAGGTCCATCGGAGGCACAGTTTGCCTCCTCCTCCTCCCCGCCCCCACTGTCACACGCTCCCTGATGATGACAATCCCAGTCTGGGAGCTGACAACGGGGGCGGGACTGGCTGAGTGGGCTTCCTCCAACCCTGGAAGGACAACCTGCGCCAGCCAATAGCATGACAGCCCAGAGGAGGAACTTCCTCCCTTGACTCAGGTTTGGAGCTAATTCAGAATGTGGACTTCACACTACCGGGAACGGACCTTCGGTTGTGTGAGTGAAACTGACTACAAACTGAGGGTTCCTTCCCAGGTTTGGTGGCATGATCAGAACAGTGGTTGGGTCTGGGAACCGTAGTTCTAATTATTTGGATGACACAGCTTGTAAACCTGAGGTGGGTTTGCCTCTAGTTCCCTGTTATGGCCGAAGGCAGCCAGGGCCTTTTTGGTTGTGGGCCCTTGGCTCTGGAATGTCCTCCCAGAAGAGCTTCAACATGCCCCCTCCCGTAGGGTTTTTAAAAAACGTAATTGTTTAGAGAAGCTTTTTAATGTGGTTTATTATAGCCGGATGGGTTTCTAATTTTAATTCAATTTGTTTTAATTGCTTTTATTCTTTCTACATTGTGTTTTATTTGTTTTGTTGTGTGACATTTTATATTACTTCTATTTACTCTTGTGAGCCTCCCTGATCAGTATTTATTTATTGTTGAATTTATAGACCGCCTTTCATTAAAAACAATCTCAAGGCGGTTTACAAAAGTTAAAAAACATACAATAAAATGACAATAAAAATATTAAGCTAAAAATATAAAAACAAATCAAATTTAAAAGCTATAAAATACAGCAATAAAAACAATACATGGGTAAAACAAACATAGAAGCAGCAATAAAAACAATCATGTAAAAGCCTGGATAAAAAGCCAAGATATAACAAGCTTTCTAAAAACTGTGATGGAGTCTGAGGAGCGAATGGCCACTGGGAGAGCATTCCAAAGTCTGGGGGCAGACACAGAGAAGGCCCTGTCCTGAGTGCATGACAGCCGAGCCTCCCTCATTGTCGGCACCCGGAGCAGAGTCCCCTCAGATGACCTTGTCAAGCGGGCAGCAACCCTTGGGAGCAGGCGGTCCCTCAGGTACCCCGGGTCCAAACCACTGAGGGCTTTAAAGGTCAAAACTAGCACCTTTAATTGGACCCGGAAACGAACTGGCAGCCAGTGCAACTCTTTCAGAATGGGTGTGATGTGCTCCCATCAGGCAGCTCCGGATAAAACCCTAGCTGCCACGTTTTGCACTAGCTGCAGTTTCCAAGGGCAGCCCCACGTAGAGCATGTTACAGTAATCCAGCCGTGATGTCACTAAGGCATGGGTAACCGTGGCCAGATCTCCAGTATTATGTTGGAGGGGTGGAATATGCACATTTTAAAGGAAGGAAGGAAGGAAGGAAGGAAGGAAGGAAGGAAGGAAGGAAGGAAGGAAGGAAGGATCTGGAGGCTTCTGGGAGGTTTCTTTCGGTGAAATTAAGCAGTTCTAAATCGGGGCCTGTCCATGATCCAAGTGAAAGATGGACTGAGAACCAGTTCTAAGATTGGGCAGACATGTAATTGGGCAGACGTGTTCTAAGAATGTGAGCCTGCCTGCCCACTGCCCACTCCTGAGAAGAAGGGCCACTGCGGGCCCCTCACTTGTGGCCCCCTGCTCATCTGCCTCCTCTGTGGTGGCCCCAGCAAGCCAAAACTCCCTACATGTGGCCCATCTTGCTCCAGAGTGCAGAATGATGATGTCACTGCTGGTGGCAGAAGTCACTGATGAAGTCACTGAAGATGTCACTGCCAGCAGCACTGCCCGTGGCATGCTGGGCCATGTGTGGGGGGGCCCTGTGGGCTTGGGGGGCACCACATAGGCCAGCGGAGTCAACTGTTAAGTGGCAGGGGAAGGCGACAGGGGAGGGGAGTTGACAGGTAAGTGCAGGGCTGTGTGGGGGCTGTGACACGGGCCCACCAAAAAATGTGAACCCTGGCTGCTGCCAATACTGCTATGCCAGGGATTCCCAACCTGCGGCCCTCCAGATGTTGCTGGACTACAACTCCCATCACCCCCAGCCTCATGTGGCTGGGGATGATGGGAGCTGTAGTCCAGCAACATCTGGAGCACCACAGGTTGGGAACCCCTGCACTGTGCCATTGATTGGCAGCCATGACTTGGGGGGGCTTGTGAATGTGACTAAATTCAGATCCATCACCATCCATAATGAGAGAGCAGCGGAGAACTTCGTCTCTGGAGGAAGGGCAGGATATCAGCGTGACAGCCAAGTGGCGGCTTGGATGAAAGCCAGATTTGCCCGCGTTAATTCCCCCTGGCTGTGCTGCTTTGTGGCTGAGCCCATTGATCAAAGGCTTTCAATGGCTGTGGCCTTGCAACTATAAAAGCCAGGGATTGATCAGGTGGTGAGCTATGCAGTAAACAAGGGCAGTGGGGAAGCTGGGGAGGATCAGCTGTGCAAAACGCTGGCCTAACCACCTCCAGCCATCTGCCCAGCTGGCAGTTTTGCATACTTCCAGGGGCCGAGTGTTGGGGTGTGCCCAGCTTCCCCCTGGGGCAACGCCACACCGGCCGTGCCTGGTGGCTTCATGTCAGCTTGCATAAATAGCCCCAAGGCTGTTCCATACTAGCCAACAGGTTTATTGACGTCTGGTGGCTAGGGGCCACCTCCAGCCTCAGAGGCATAGGAACATAGGAAGCTGCCATCTACGGAGTCAGACCCTTGGTCCATCTAGCTCAGTATTGTCTACACAGACTGGCAGCGGCTTCTCCAAGGTTGCAGGCAGGAATCTCTCTCAGCCCTATCTTGGAGATGCTGCCAGGGAGGGAACTGGGAACTTTCTGCTCTAGCCCATTGCAGCCCTTGTGGCTGTGAAATGTGCTTGAAATGCTGTGCAAAATAAATGCACTTGAAAGCGCGTGGCCACCAGGCATACTGGAATCTCAGAGAGCAGATGGGTGCCTGAACAAGGTTTGCTGAGAGTGATGAAGCTTCAATACGAATACGGACAGACATTTATATTCCACTTTACAACAGAAGTTCCCCAAGTGGGTTACATCGATGTACATAAATAAATAAAATGGCTCCCTTTCCTCAAAGGGCTCACAATCTAATAGAAATGTAACACAGACACCAGCAACAGTCACTGGAGGTAGTGTGCTGGGGGTGGATAAGGCCAGTTGCTCTCCCCCTGCTAAATAAAGGGAATCACCACATTAAAAAGGTTCCTCTTTGCTCAGTTAGCTGGGGACAACATCTTCAGTACTTTCCCTTCCCCATGAAAAGCAAACTGAAAATAAGTTATGCAAAATAGTAAGAATAGAAAAATAAACCGCGGAATCAATAGGCTCATTCACGCGTTATGTTCAACGGTCGTACAGATTTGAACACAGATACAGAGTCATCCACTTTGGTGCGGTCTGCAAACTCATCACCCAGAAGATCAGTGCAGCCGCCATCTCCGTTATGGAAAAAGGAGGCTGGGTCCTCCATTGTGATGTTCACGGAACCACAGAGGCGTGGTTCGATGCCAGCGTGGTTCGATGCCACTGTGCGTCCGCCTCTTGCTCTACAGAGGCATTCATTACCCCCATCATCCACGGACCCAGCCCCTCCCTACAAACCTTCACCAACCATGAAGGGCAAGGGTCAAGGACATTCGTGGAATGCCTCCTGAACAGCCCTGGTTCCTTCGAAAGGGCCGTAGGAATGCATGGCCATTGGCCATTTGAAAATTCAATGCCTTCCATGGCCGTTTGGAAAGAGGAAGATAGGAATCTGCCTTATATTGAGTCAGACCATAGGTCCATCGACCCAGACTGGCAGTGGCTTCTCCGAGGTTGCAGGCAGGAGTCTCTCCCAGCCTTATCTGGAGATGCTGCCAGGGAGGGAACTTGGAACCTTCTGCATGCAAGCAGGCAGGTGCTCTTCCCAGATAGGGCCTGTCCCCTGAGGGGAATACCTTACAGTGCTCAAACATGTAGTCTCCCATTCAAATGCAAGCCAGGGTATGTCCTGCTTAGCAAAGGGGACAATGCATGCTTGCTACCAGAAGACAACTCTCCTCCTTTATCTGGGGGACCAGAACGGATGATAAATCAGAAAGGGACACTCCTTGCTCAAGGGATACATCCAGACAGCAGCGAACCTCCTTGCGCAAAGGCATTTTCTGCTCCGTCATCCTGACTCTACCGAAATTCTTCAGAGACAGGAAGGACGTGTCTGGAAGCGGCACTCAACGTGTCTCTGCTGCCACCCAGTGCCCATCCCGAGAACAGCTCCTCCGTCTCCATCTCCAGGGCTCACATTGAAATCTGGGTTATCACTTCCTATTTATTGCAAGATAGCTTGAGAGAGGACCAGCAATTCTATCCAGATGCTTATTAGGAACAGCAGTAATGCTACGACCAGCGGGATCTCCTGCTTGGACTTGATTGCTCGTTTTAAATATCAAGATGGAATTTAGACCCGCCGTACAGGGTGGCATGGATAGCTCAGAACGACAGTGTGTCTGCAATTATTACACTCACCCTGCCTTCACCGCCACAGGCTTAACGGCTCAGCCTTGCCCTGTTGTGGGAGGATTGGGAGCACGACCTCCATCCAGCGCGGCCATGGTTTCAAACTAACATGACTTGCTAGGGGATGGGAGAACCGTGGTTTTGAGAGGGGGGGAGCTGGTAATGGGATATAAAGACTTTGACCGGCAGGTCAGCTCATTGATTTCAACCTGGATCAATAGCAAGTGCAAGATATAGATGGTTAGCTGCCCAAATGACCTTTTGTGAAGCAATCGCTTTCAATGCCTTAACAGGCAGGTGTTGCCTGCCACAATGCATCTCGTCTCCTTTGTCGCGGTTAGAAAGGCTACCAGGAACTTGAAAGGTACCTGCCCATAGAAAGAAGAGGCTACTTATCAAAAGACTGCTACTAGAAGAGCTGGTTTGAGGCAGGCCGGGCTGCAAAATCAAGGCAAGGCCCACCATAATAGAAAGACGAGCTACATATTCTTTTCGATCTATGTCAGCTGCATTCTCACGCCCACAGGGAGAACAGTGAAAGAGTTAATTGGGATCTCTGAGTCCGGTGTGCTCCCACAGAGCGTGATGTGAGAACCTGGGACTTCTAGGCCATCCTAGTCAAACCACTGGAAGAGCACTGGTCTTGTGGTAGTGAGCATGAGTTGTCTCCTTTGCTAAGCAGGATATGCCCTGGCTTGGATTTGACTGGGAGATGACATGTATGAGCACTGTAAGATATTCCCCTTAGGGGATGGGGTCACTCTGGGAAGAGCACCTGCATGCTTGCTTGTAGAAGATTCTAAGTTCCCTCCCTGGAAACATCTCCAAGATAGGGCTGAGAGAGACTCCTGCCTGCAACCTTGTAGAAGCTGCTACCAGCCCTTGTAGGCAATACTGAGCTGGATGGACCAATGGTCAGACTCAGTATAAGGCAGCTTCCTATGTTCCTAGCCATGGGGGCGGGGTGCCTGAGATTCCCCAGAAATTCAAGGTCCTCCAGTCACACTCCATAGGAGTGGTGTGTGGGACTCAGTCATTACAGTTAACTACTGAACAGCGTTCCCCCGATCATGAGAACATGGCCATACATAGATAGAGTAAGGATCTCCATCTCCTCTTGGAGGTCATTCTATTCTCCAGTTGCTGGTCCCAGCCAGGGGCCAGAACTATGCAATCCCTTCATGGATGGGTCAGATCCAATCATAAATTTAGCACTACATGGCAGGAAAAACTCAATCAGTACCAAACACATGCTCTTGAATGGTTTGAGATTCATGCTGCCCCACAGGCAGGTTGCTGGATGGAGCACCATGCACGTGGGCTGTGCTGGAGGGCAGCTTCCAGGAGCAGCAGTGGCCACCCTCCAGTGATGACTTTAATTTACTTTTAAAGTCGCTCTCTCACCACCACCACCCTTGGCCCCCTTCAGAAGACTTTTCAAGGATCCCCCCACTCCTTTGCATCTAAAGGGGAATCTTCACTGGATTCCCCTTTACAAGCATGGCCCCTCGAACCGTCTCCTGCACGATTCGCCTTTACCGCGCTGAACCGGTCCCCTGAATGCTAAGGTTCCATTTGACTGGGAGACGACATGTGTGAGCACTGTAAGATATTCCCCTTAGGGGATGAGGCCGGGGCAGAGCTCTAATCGGGCGGACGGATCCAAAGAACCCAAGCCATCCAACTCCAGAGGGCTGCCTGGTTCACCCCTCACCCCCTCTTTTCTTCATTTTCTTTGGAGTGAGGGAGAGAATGAAGAGAACACCCATCTGGCAACGGAACCAGCTGGGGAATGAACTCAGAAGGGCTGAGCTGGCCCTAACAGGTGCTGGCCACACCCCATGCATGTGATGTCACACACAGGGCACCCACGAGGGGCCTTCGGGGAGAGGGGCAAACACGAGTCCCTGATCTCCTAGCTACATGCCTGGCTCTTCCGTGGAGGAAGGTGCTCCCCCTAGTTCTCAAGACAGCCTTCTTTTGCGGCCGCCCTCCATTTCTGATTGTTTCATCTCATCTTCATGACATGTCCCTGTGAGCTTTGGGCTCAGGCCAGTAGCTGTGCTATATGATCTGCCTGATCCTGGCTACTCCCCTCCTTCCCGCCAGCTGTACAAATTTATCTCCTCTCTAGTGAAACCTTCTCCCTGAGTCAGTTTGATTCTGTGATTAATTAAGCTCTCAAAAGAAATGAGGTTATTCCCTCCAGCCACAATTAAAAATATTAGCAGATTAATAGGGTCTTGAGTATAGTAGATGGTAACTCCCAATCTTCAGTGAAGGGACTTTGGTGCGGCTGAAATCTGATGAGTCTTGATAAATGGATGATATCATAATGGTGGGGATAACTTGAACCCCAGTTTACAGGAGGGGCTGCAGTGTAGTATAGCACATGTATACTTTTTAATTGTGTGGTGACATAAATCCTTGCTGGATTTCCCTTTACAAGTATACCCCCACAACTGGCCCACAAACCAGTTCTGAAAACCAGGGCCAGGCCAGTTCAAACAGGCTGATTCAATTTGATTCAGTTCGATTCAGTTTGAATCGAGCCGACTCGCACATCCCTAGTCTAGATAAAAGAATCTGGGGTTGCAGGGGTGGAAAATCTCTCTCTCTCTCTCTGACCTGGATAGTTGCTTCTCGTCCAAGTAGGGTCAAAACACCTTTAGCATAAGACAAGTGTTAAGGAATTTATCAATTTGCTTATGCAAACAAAAAACCTAACTTCTGTATC
Source organism: Hemicordylus capensis (assembly GCF_027244095.1). NCBI lineage: Eukaryota > Metazoa > Chordata > Lepidosauria > Squamata > Cordylidae > Hemicordylus > Hemicordylus capensis. The sequence continues at coordinate 36,617,227 of NC_069663.1, forward strand.
ATGTAACCGGGCCAGGGGAGGGCGGGGGAGGGAGTTCTACATATTCACATACCGTCCTCATTTTCAACTTGGCTTCCATCTACCCACACATTCAATTGATCTTTCAGTCCCAGTAATCTTCTGCAACAAGCAGCTTGGGTCAGCGTGATGCCAAATTTTAATAAATTAAGAGCCAGTGCGGTATATTTATTTATTATTTATTTATTATCATTTATTTATTACATTTCTATACCGCCCTATCCAAAGGCTCTGGGAGGTGCACAATATGCAAGATACAAGAAGAAACACAATTTAAAACAAACAGGTTAAAACAATATAAAAACAAATTTAAAACAATTCAGGGTGATTTAAAACCAATTAAAAATACTTAAAAACAATTTAAAAACCTTGGAAAGCCAGGCCAAACAAATCTTCAGGGCTCTCTTGAAGGCCAACAATGAGCCCAAACTACAGATATCTGCCGGGTGTGCATTCCACAGGCCAGGAGCAGCTACAGAGAAGCCCCGGTTCTGAGTCGCCACCAGATGTGCCAGTGGTAACTGGAGATGGACCTCTCTAGATGACCTCAACATGCGATGGGGATCATACAGAAGAAGGCACTCTCTAAAGTAACCCAGACCTAAGCCATTTAGGGCTTTAAAGGTGATAACCAGCACTTTGTACTTTGCCCGGAAACATATTGGTAGCCAATGCAACTGTTTAAGAACAGGTATAATATAGGCTCTCTGGGTTACCCCAGAGACCAGTCTGGCTGCCACATTTTGAATTAACAGACGTTTCTGAACTACATACAAAGGCAGCCCCAGATAGACTGCATTGCAATAGTCATTCCACAGGCCAGATACAGCGGTAAGAGCATTGGACTAGGCCTGAGAACCAAGTTCAAATCCCCGTTCAGCCATGAAACTCACTGAGTGACTCTAGGCCAGTCATGTATCTCTCAGCCTAACCTACTTCATGGTCGTTGTGGGGGATAAACATAACCATGTACACCGCTCTGGGCTCCTCGGAGGAAGCGCGGGATAGAAATGTACAAATAAATAAATTAAATACTTCAAAACTCTTGGTTTTGACAACCAATCTCTTGGCCAGCTTGTTAGCAGCTGCTGAACCCCATGTTGTACATCTTGAACCACGAGTGAAACTAGCAAACCACTCAAGCATTGCCAGAACATGAAAGAACGCACCTGAGGTATTTTAAATGCTGTATATACCTTTAGAATGAATGTATATAAGGAAGGCGGACGGCCAGTCAGTCTGTCATAGCCCTCATCATGGTTTGAGGTTTAATGCTATGCCAGCCTGTTGCAGAAGAAGATTGAGCTGAAAGGTCAAGGGCAAGCATAGTTGCAGAGCAGCTGAGTTGTTGGCGAGCAGTGGATGAAGTGAGGATGAGGATGGAGATAAGAACAGCCCTGCTGGATCAGGCCCAAGGCCCATCCAGTCCAGCATTCTGTCTCACACAGTGGCCCACCAGATGTCTCTGAGAAGCCCACTGGCAATAGGTGAGGGCCTGCCCTCTCTCCTGCTGTTGCTCCCCTGCAACTGGCATTTAATGGCATCATGCCTCTGAGGCTGGCCTATAGCCACCAGACTAGTAGCCATTGATGAGGGTGAGGATAACCACCTTCATTGCTTTGAAGTCCAATGCAAACTGCATTCCGCTTATTTTTGTAAGTAGGGCTGCAAGATCTTGAGAGAGTAAATTTGGATGATTGCAGGTTTAATAGCAGATTGACACAATCCGAGCAAATGGCCAACGGATCTTGGCTGCTAATAGGATATATGTAATCTAATGACTGGGGCTCAGTACTTAATATGACACTGTATGTATATAAACATCTGTATGTATGTAATGTGTTATGCTGCTCAGAAAGCATAATTTATTTTATTTTGTTTATTGATTTAACACGTTTTTATACCACCCAAAACTTACGTCTCTGGGCAGTTTACAACAAAATAAAAACAGAAAGTAAAACATTAGTTAAAACAAAAACAAGAACTTTAAAACACCACAACAATTTAAAATTTTTGAAACAATCTTTTAAAACAGCATTAAAAGCATTAAAACAATATTACGAGCCTGTAATAAAGACACTACTCTTACTACCTGCAGAAATGTGTGAAATGTCCCCTGCAAGGGCCAGCATTAATGCAAGGCACTCTGGGGCAGCCCACTCTGCTCTAGGGGTGTGCACGGAACTGGCTGGTCCAGTTCAGTGGAGTCCGAACTGGACCCAAATGAGACCAGGCCAGTTCAGTCCAGCAACCCCGCGAACCCCCTCCCCAGTTCGGTTCAGTTTGGTGTGGGGGGGGTTCGCAAATGTAAAATTATTTAATCTTTTTAAAAACTTACCCCCTCCAGGAGGGTTCTCCAAGGTGGGGGGGGGGTCCCGCAGAGGTTCCCCCTCCCCCCACTAGCCTCCCTTCCTTCCAAAACTGGACCGTTTGGCCATTCTTCAGCCCATTCGGGCCTTTCCCCAAGCACAGCTGCCATTTTGGAGGCTGCCATGCCTGCAAAATGGTCCTCTGCATGGCCTGGGCATGACCGTAATGGGGGGAAATGGCCGGAATGATGGGAGAAACGCCTGGAAAGGGCCGAAGAATACCAGAACTGAGCAATTTTTGGCACAAGGAAGGTTGGGGGGGGATCACCACAGACCCCTCCCCCCCATGGCCTCAGAGATGCCTCCTGCAGGGGGTAAGTAATAAAATAAAAACATTTTTTTTCAAAAAAAGACTTGCAAACCTCCTTGAACTGAACCGGAGGGGTGTGTTCGATGGGGGCCAAATCCGAACTGGCCTGGTTCTGTTGTTCAGGTCTGGTGCCCCTAATCAGTGTATATGTGAAGTTTGGGGGGTTTGCCCCAATATGCATCACTCTACATTTGCTTACATTGAACTGCATTTGCAATTTTGTCACCCACTCCTTCAGTTTGGTGAGATCTTTTTGGAGCTCCTCACAATCTGTTTTGGATTTCACTACCCTAAACAATTTATTTGCAACTTTGGCCACGTCGCTGCTTACCCCAGCTTCTCGATCATTTATGAACAAGTTAAGGAGCATTGGTCCCAATACCGATCCCTGGGGGACCACTTACTACTTCCCTCCATTGTGAAAACTGCCCATTTATTCCTACCCTCTGTTTCCTGTCCTTCAACCAGTTACTGATCTACACATGAACCTGTCCCCTCATCCCATGACTGCTAAGTTTACTCAAGAGTCTTTGCTGGGGAACTCTGTCAAAAGCTTTTGGAAGTCCCAGTATACTATGTGTCAACCGGATCACCTTCATCCACATGACACTCTCCAAGAACTCCAAAAGTTTAGTGAGGCAAGAACTGCCCTTGCAAAAGCCATGCTGGTTCTTCTTCAGCAAGGCTTTTTCTTCCATATGTTTGAAAATGGTGTCCTTTTCCGTATGCTTTCGATCACTTTATCTGGCACTGAAGTTAAGCTGATTGGCCTGGCTGGCCTCTCCCCTGGATCCCTTTTTGAAAACTGGAGTCACATTGGTTATTTTCCAGTCCTCTGCTGCAGAGCCTGATTGTCGGGACAAGTTACATATTTTTGCCAGGAGATCATCAATTTCACATTTGAGTTCCTTCACAACTCTTGGGTGGATGTCATTTGGCTGAAGGATCTTCCCCTTAGGGAAGGGGACTTAGCTCAGTGGAAGAGCACCTGCATGCTTGCATGCAAAAAGGTCCCAGGTTCAATCCCTGGTAGCATCTCCAGGTAGGGCTGGGGAAGACTCCTGCCTGAAACCTTGGAGAACCAATGGTCTGACTCAGTATAAAGCAGCTTCCTATGTTCCTAAATATAAGAGAGTCACCGCTTTAAATGGTGCCTCTTTGCCCAGTTAGCAGGGTAGGACACCTTCCTATCCATCACCCCCCAATAATATTATCCTTCTTCGTCCCTCCTGGCTTCTTCTCTGTCCGCCACATAATGAGTCCTTCCTTAATTAGCACTCTTAGCTCCCCTTCGGGTGCTCACAGAGGGCTGACTTAATTGCTGTCACTTTCATTAGCGCCCTGCACCTTGCCTTTCATTTCAGTTTAGAACTCATCATCTTGCTCACTTCCTCGTAATCACAGCTTGGGAAGCCAAAGAAGCTAGTGCTTTGCAAAATACAAAGGTGGAGGTCTCAGTAGCCAGAGCCCGGCTTAAAGATCCTCAGAAGTGCCTCTTCCAGCTCTTTATTAATCACACTGCAGAAGGTGGTCATATATCCTGGGCGTGCGTGAGTTTTATGGGGGGGGGGAGTCCCCAAGTCTTTTGAACAAGTGAACCCTTTCTGTAGCTAATCTTCAGCTCAGATTCTCCAGAAAGATTTTTTTTCCCCATTTCAGTGGGAATACTTATGAGTAACTTATTCTGAAGTCAGTGACCGGAGTAGCCTATCTCAAAACTGTAACATTGGTTTTGTGTTATTTTATTTTTTGTTTCCTGGCAAAGTACAAGTGCTGGTTTTTATCTTTAAAAGCCCTGGTTATTACCTTGAAAGCCCTGAACCTTGAAAGCCCTGAATAGCTTCGTTCGGGCTTACCTGAGAGAGCGGCTTTCTCTAAAAGATCCCCACCGCTCAATAAGATAATCAGGAGGGGTCTGTCTTGAGGTGCCACCAATTCATTTCATGGTGACCTGGGATCGGAGAAGCCCAGGAGAAGCTGCTGCCAGTCTGTGTAGACAATAGTGAGTTAGATAGACCAAGGGTCTGACTCGGTATAAGGCAACTTCTTATGTTCCAGTCGGTCAGTAAAGGTGGGAATTTGTCACCAAACAAAAAAGCTTGTGTCTAAGCTAAAAGTTAAGGCTGACATAGCAAGAAGGCCAATCCTCCAAAGCAGGGAGATTTCACCACCCCCTCCTCTCCATTTCTCCATGTCTTTTTTTGTTATTGGCTGGAATAGCTGCTACTCAAGCTATTCTGGCTTCTGATTCCTTGGAGGCAGCTCCAAGCATTGCCACCAAAATAAGACTTCAAAAAAAAAATATGCAGGCACTGTGGCAACCAGCATGTGCATCCTGCCCCCACATTCTTCCTTCCTTTTGGGGGCAATGCCTGCAAATGCCCTCAAGAAATCAGAAGTCAGAACAGCTTGAGTAGCAGCTATTTCAGCCAATAACAACAAAAAAGAGAGAGGAAGCTTCAGCAATGGGGAGATGGGGCTGGTGAACGCTCTCTACTTTGGAGAATTATCTATCTATCTATCTATCTATCTATCTATCTATCTATCTATCTATCTATCTATCTATCTATCTATTACATTTATAAACTGCCCCATCCAGAGGCTCTGGGCGGTGTAAAACAACTTTTTAAAAGTTTTTTTTAAAATGTTTTTGTCATCTTTGCTTTATTTACCCAACTGTACAGATTGAACTTTGTATGAAGCTGGAAACAGAACAATATTCCTGAAGGTCAGCAACATCAGCAAGCTCTAACTCTGCATCTTAAGATGCCTCCAATGTCTGTTTGGTTCAAGCATATTCTATGCCAGGGATGGATCAACCATTGAGCTCCCATGTGCTAGAATTAGAATTAGTGTTTCTTCTGTGACGGCACTGTAAGTAGATAGAAACCTTTTTTTGGTTCAATTACGTTTGAGAGGAGGGGAAACATATAGCCCCCACCACAAGCTCCTTTAGCAACCAGCCAAATGGAGGGTCCTGCCTTGGCCACCAGGCTCTTCTCTTAAGGAGAGTGCAATCTCTGAGACAAAGCCTCTCCCATTGATTTCCAACTTAGGTATCCACGCCTCTGTGGACGAAAACCAGGGGGTGGCCTCAGCCATTGGGTTCTCCCTTGGCCTGTAGCCCCAGTGCCTGCCCACTAGTCACCATTGCCCTACGTGCGAAGAAGTACTTCCTTTTGCCCATCTCGAACCTATGGCCAGCCCATTTCATTGGGTGACCTGCAGGTTCTGGCCTTGTGAGGGAGGGGAGAAAAAACATAGCTGTCATATTATTTATTTATTTATTTATTTATTCATCACATTTATCTACCGCCCAAACTTTCGTCTCTGGGCGGTTAACATAAAACAATTAAAACACATATAAAAAGTTAAAACAATTTGACAATTTAAAATCAATCACAAAATTAAAACCAACAAATTTTAAAAGGCTGAGAAAGCTTGGTTAAAAAGATGGGGTTTTAGATGTTTTTTTAAAAATTGCCAGCGATTGTGAGGATCGTATCTTAGTGGGGAGTGCATTCCACAATCTTGGGGCAGCAACTGAGAAGGCCCGTCTCTGTGTAGCCATCAGATGAGTTGGTGGTAACTGGATACGGACCTCCTCAGATTACCTCAATGGGCGATGTGGCTCGTAGTGAAGAAGATGCTCTCTTAGATACCCAGGGCCGTTTAGGGCTTTGTAAGTTATAACTAGCACTTTGTATTTTGCCCGGAAACCTATTGGGAAATCTAGACAAATGAGACTAAATATTATCTAGTCTCAGGCTTAATTTCCCTTGAAATGCCTCCGACTTTGGTCCACACAGGAACATGGGAACATAGGAAGCTGCTTTCTACTGAGCCAGACCACTGGTCTAGCTCAGCATTGTCTACCCAGACTGGCAGCGGCTTCTCCAAGGCTTCTCAGGCAGGAATCTCTCTCAGCCATATCTTGGAGATGCTGCTAGGGAGGGAACTTGGAACCTAGATGTTCTTCCCAGAGTGGCCCCATCCCCTAAGAGGAATATCTTCCAGTGCTCACATGTAGTCTCCCATTCAATTGCAAACCAGGGTGGACCCTGCAAAGCAAAGGGAACAATTCCTGCTTGCTACCACAAGACCAGCTCTCCTCCAGTTGTTTGTGTGTCTGTCTGTGTGCATCAAGGTTTTGTTTGAAACCCATCAGAATTTAAATCAGAAAAGCAAAGTTTGAGTAAAGTCTTATCATCTGATGCGATCTTATGGCTAAAACACTGCACCCTGCCCCAAGAGATCGGAGTTCTTGGTCAGACACAGCTGGGGAAAAAGTTCCTGCTCAAGCATGAATTACCCTGTCGTCCTAGGAGACATCACTCACTTTTCCTTTTCAGTCCCATTCCACTTTTAAAAATGGGGATATTAGTGGCCATCTCATGGGTGTCTTATGAAGGCCAAAACAACATAAAGATGGTATTAAAAGGCCTTTCAGTCACAAGGGGGCCGTTTTTAAAGAAATTATCATTGCAGAAGAAATAACAAAGAGAGAGGGAATTGGCCAGATTATTAGTGTGAATTACTGAATTGAAGCAATACCACAGAAAACAAGTTCTAGTAGGGTGCATGAAAAATTAATGCATTTTAAACAATGATTTAAGATGAGGGTGACAGAAAAATTATTTAGTTATCTGAAGTAACATTAATTTGAGGAGGGGAATAAAGTGAGTAAGCTGTCAGCCAGAACATGTCTCATGAGTGAGAAGTTAATGGGAGGGGGTTAAGGCCTGTCTTTGACACACACACACCTTTTCATTTTAGTCAAATCATGGCCCCCATAACCTTCTTAAAAGAGTAGCAAAGGGGGTTAGACAAAGCTAGGAGGGTAGGACCGCCTGTGCTCTCCCCGCAAAATAAATAAATAAATCATATTTGTGACACTCTTGACTTGCATGCATATGAGCAACAGAGAGAGAATTAGAGCAGCACTACAATTAAAACTCTCAGTCCTGAGCTAATCTTGTGTATCCCCCCTTCCTTAGAACTGGAGTTCCAAGGAAATTGAAGCCCAACAAAGACTTTGGGGTTTGCAACTCGTTTAATGAAGGGAACCCTGAATTTCATGAGATTCATATGCCTGTGGATGATTCTGATAACACTGAATTCAGGGAACATAGGAAGCTGCCATATACGGAGTCAGACCCTTGGTCCATCTAGCTCAGTATTGTCTACACAGACTGGCAGTGGCTTCTCCAAGGTTGCAGGCAGGAGTCTCTCTCAGCCCTCTCTTGGAGATGCTGCCAGGGAGGGAACTTGGAACCTAGATGCTCTTCCCAGAGCGGCTCCATCCCATAATGAGAATATCTTACAGTGCTCACACACATCAAGTCTCCCATTCATAGGCAATCAGGGCAGACCCTGCTTAGCTAAGGGGACAAGTCATGCTTGCGACCACAAGACCAACTCTCCTCTGTAATTCAGAGGGATTCAGTGAACATCAGGTACGTTGGAATAAGATGATTGTATTTGAAAACAGAAAAGCAAATCCACACACATTCAGTTACAGGACATGTGGATTCGACCATTTTCGAGCATTGAGCATGAAACTCCAAGTTCGTGTGTGTCTCTCTGTGTGTGTGAATGAATTGGGGGTGTATTTTAGTACGTGTGTGTGTGTGTGTGTGTGTGTGTGTGTGTGTGTGTGTGTGTGTGTAAAAAGCTCTCTACAGCTCCACCATATCTCCACACACGCTCACCTTGACTTGCTGCGCTCACACCTGGCTGACAGATGTGCCTACCAAGGGGTGGGGGGTGTATTCCACCTGGAGCCATGCACTGATAAAAAACTGTCCATCACCACTGACAGCTTCACTCCCTTCCACTGGCCCAGCTGTCAAGCAACGCCAAGACAGAGGCCGGGAGGGTTGTGCATGGAGAAAAACCGGAAAGAAAGAAGATATTTTGTTATAACATAACATAAAGGCAGAGAGGCTGGTTTGTACTGTGTCTCCTTCCCCCCTTCAAATTACTGCTGATTAGAGATGCGTGAAAAGCCCTTCTGAGAAATTTCCCACGTCTTATCAGAAATCTGCTCTCCCTCAGAAGTCCTCTGCTTTTTTGCTGGAGGAAGAAAGCCCTGATAGTCACTTCAGATTTTACTTTAGATGAAATCCGGTGACAACCCAGGGATGCATGGCATCCTGCCCCCAGCCCTCTCAGAGAAATGTCACTACTTTTGATGGGAAACTCTTCTAGATGTGCTCTGATTTTTCCCAAACTCCCATTGTGTTGTGGATCAGGACCATGGCCACAGGGGGGATTGCTGAAGCTATTCGTCTGAAAGACATCCAACAACAACAACAACATCAATGACAAATATTTATATACTGCTTTGAACAAAAGTTTCCAAAGTGATTTACATAGAGAAATAATAAGTAAGTAAGTAAAGCCACCTAATGGTGCAGCAGGGAAATAACTTGACTAGCGAGCAAGAGGTTGCTGGTTCGAATCCCCGCTGGTATGTTTCCCAGAATATGGGAAGCATTTATATCAGGCAGCAGTGATATAGGAAGATGCTGAAAGGCATCATCTCATACTGCAAGGGAGGAGGCAATGGTCAACCCCTCCTGTATTCTACCAAAGAAAACCACAGGGCTCTGTGGGCGCCAGGAGTCGACACCAACTCAACAGTGCAACTTTAAGTAAGTAAGATGGATCCTTGTCTCCAAAGGGCTCACAATCTAAAAAGAAACATAAGACAGACACCAGCAACTGGGGTGGATAGATATCCCAGGCTCCTTCCTTGAATTCTCAGCTTTCAGAAAATTAAATTTTTTGCTCTTTTACTGGTGGGGATCTACAGAAAAGCATAGAGGCAGGATTAGACCCAGTCTGCTCACTGAGAATTTGTAAACCTGCTTCCACCGTGAAGAATTCTGGCCCAAGTGTTCAAAGGCTTTGCAGTACCTGACAAGCCCTGGATGCTCATGTTCAGTGGCTATCAAAGAAATGTTTATTTTATTAACATTTATCAGCTATTAAACACATACTAAAACAGATTTTATCAATGTTCAATTTGAAATATGTTAAGGTCCACTTGTTCTGCACTGATTCCCCCTACATCCTCTCACCCCAACATTTCTAGCTACAAGCCTGCTTTGGATTTCATTTTTAGGTTGCATTTTGGTGTTGATTGATTGATTGATGGATGGATGGATTAAGTGCCATCAAGTCGGTGTCGACTCTTAGTGACCACATAGATAGATTATCTCCAGGATGATCTGTCTTCAAGTTGGCCTTTATAGTCTCTCAGTGGTGCCTTCATTGCTGTCGTAATCGAGTCCATCCACCTTGCTGCTGGTCGTCCTCTTCTTCTCTTGCCTTCAACTTTCCCCAGCATTATGGACTTCTCAAGGGAGCTGGGTCTGCGCATCATGTGTCCGAAGTATGATAGTTTGAGCCTGGTCATTTGTGCCTCCGTATTGGAACCTAGATCAACTTATGTCCAGGGCAAAACAATCCTCTTTTTGCATCAGAGTATCCATTATGCCCCAAACGCACAGTAAAACCTTGAAGTAAACCTTGTAGTAAACCCATGGTAAAGCCTGCTGCTGTCTGAAAAGCCTCCTGGGCGTTTTCCAGATGATGAGATTTTCAACAGTTAATGTGTTGCAAACTGTGACGGAATAGTGCAACAGGTTCAAAACAAGAGTAAAGGGTTGTTTAATGCTTCGTTGTAAGCTGGTGGCCATTCTTATTTTCCATCCGCTGAAACGTATTTCCCAGGCAGGAGTGTCCATATTCTCATTGAAACACATTTATCTGCCCCTCCCCCTTCTCCATTTGGGCCAATGGAGTTGTGGAGTGTGTGTGATGTGACAACATCTCTCTCTCTCTGCTGCTCTCCCCTTCCCTTCTGTGCTGACAAGTTCAAGTTATATTAGAAGCAAGCAGAGGAGGAGGGAGGTATGGGGTTTGGGATCCGTGGGGAGGGAAGTAGGTAAAAGCCGAGTTTTCTCCCTGCCTGTTTCTCTCCCCATGGCGAGGGGGCAGAGGAAGCAAGTGTGGGTGGGCGGGAAAAGAACTGTCCATACTGCAAAATGCTATAATGAATAAAATGTGGTGCAAGACTACCTACAACAGAAAAATACAGCTACTTTCCTGCAGCACATTTGCAACATTGTAGGGTAGGGCAAAAACACATAATTCAAATTCATATCAAGGCATGGGAAATATGAACGGTGCCCTGCTGACAACGTAGCAACACTGATAAGAAAACACAGGCAGTATGGAGGGGTACTTAGCGGATACGTTGTAAGTACGTTGCAGAGTGTAATTCAGAAAACGCCCGGGTGAACATTTGCAGCTGCCTTCCGAGTCAGGTCCTTGCTACATCTTGGTCAGTATTTTTTAATTTTACTGTCAGGCATTCTCCGGGGTTTCAGGCAAGAATCTTTCCAGACCTACATGGAGACACTGCCAGGGAATAGACAGGGGACCTTTTGCATGCCAAGCAGATGCTCTGCCACTAGGGATGGGCAAACAGGTTCAATGGCGAATGTGTTCGATGTCAAACTGGTTCGATTTGACTGTTCGGGATCAAACCGAACCACCCCCTGTTCAGTCCGACACAAGACCATTTTTATTTTTATTTTTATTTTAAATTACACTTACCCCCTCCAGGGGAGTTGTCCAAGGTGGTGGTGGTGGTGGTGGGGTCCATGGAGGTTCCCCCTCCCCGCCTCTGTCGGCCTCCCTTATTTAAGAAACCGGCCCAGACCACACAGAGGTACATTGTGCAGGTGTGGCGGCCTCCAAAATGGCCACCGTGCTGAGGGGTAAAGGCCAATTTCTTAAATAAAGGAGGCCAGCGGGGGGGTGGGGGAGCCACCACACTCCCCCCCCCAGCTGTCTCGGACAATTCCTCCAGAGGGGGTAAGTGTTTTTTTAAAAAAAATTAAAAGAAACAACAACTGATGACACCGCCTCCCCCCCCCGGACCGGACTAGAGTTCAAGGGGGTGCCAGACCGAACTGGCCCAGTCCGATTCAGGTCTGGTTCAGACTCGAACCGAACCAGCGGGTTTGGTGCACACCCCTATCTGCCACTGAGTGATGGCTTGCCTTCCTTCCAGTTCTATCACACCTCTTCTGCAGTTTAAGGCAGCCTATGACAACCCAAACACCTCTACAGAGCGATACTAGAAAAACCAATAAAGTTGTTCTCACAGCCAGGGATTCCTGGGTAGGAGAACAACCATTGGGAGTGCTCCTGGCCTAGCTAGCAGCTCTGCGACTTGGTAGTGCAGATCTGCTACCCAGGTGAAATGTCAGGTAGGAGGAAAACAGAACCCATCCTACCTTTTCCTTGGGTCATCTGTGTAGTCTTTTAAATTGCTTCTGGCAATTTAAAAGCCGTGTTTACCAAAAGGTTTGGAGGCTTGAGAGGCCAGGGAGAGGAGCACTGTTGCTACTGGAGGCTGCCTCTCCGCTGCTCGCGCAGTGCATTGTGGGATGCTGGAGGACCCAGATGGTTTTTGAACTGGAGGATTCTAGTCTGGAAATTGTTTGTGCCCTTCGTGTGGGTGGGTGAGTGGCAGAGCCATGAACAGGAGCAGCAAGGCCGGGCTGCAACATCTTGCACTAGTAGCTGGGCAAAGCATAGGAGCTAACTGAGCAAAGAGGCACCTCTTTAAAGTGGTGATTCTCTTTATTGAACGGGGCAGGGAGCAACTTGCCCTATCCATCCCCAGCACAACATCTCTCCAGTTTCTGGTGGTGGTGGTGTCTATTTCCTGTTTCTTTTAAAGATTGTGAGCCCTTTGGGGACAGGTTGCCATTTTATTTATTTATTTAGATCTATGTATACTGCTCTGAGAGCCACCTAATGACACAGTGGAGAAATGGCTTGACTACCAAGCTAGAGGTTCCCTGTTCGAATCCCCGCTGGTATGTTTCCCAGACCTATATCGGGCAGCAGCGATAAAGGAAGATGCTGAAAGGCATCATCTTACACTGCACGGGAGGAGGCAATGGTCAACCCCTCCTGTATTCTACCAAAGTCAACCACAGGGCTCTGTGGGTGCCATGAGTCGACACTGACCCGACGGCACACTTTACCTTTACCTTTAAACGGCTTTGGGAACTTTTTGTTGAAAAGCGGTATAAAAATATTTGTTGTCATAGGAGCTATTGCTGCAGCACCTAAAGCCGTGGGCTTCACTGCTGATGTGGCGAGAGGGAGTGGGGCTGGAGAACCAGGGAAGGGGGGGGAGGGAGAGGCAGCAGGTGGGATACCCTGGTGGTAAGCAGAGCATGCTCCTCAAGCACATCCGCTCGATTGTCGCTCCGCCCTGCTGTCATGCTTCAATACACTGATCATGCGTGCTCTGCTCACCCCCCTTGTTTGGGGGATGCAAGACCAGGCCACCAACCGCCGGGTATTGCATGCTGAAAGAAAGTTGTGGGGGAGGGATCCCATCCAACCCTCTCCCCCTCCTCTGTGGCTGTCAAGAATGTCTACGAATAATAAACACTTCAATTGCGAGGGGGAAAGGGAAACTCGCCTGATTTTCAAAACCTTACTAGCTCATCCATCTCCTGGGCCATTCTGCAAACAATGGTAATTTAAATTACAGCTGTTTAGGATTGCATCTTCTCAGCCCCGGCCCCACTGAAACCCCGTCGGAATTGTAAATGAATGCTCTGAACTGCTTGGGAGAGCGTCTGCCTCTCCTTTCTTTCCTCTTCCCCAAGCACTGCACCTTATTATTAGAGCGATCAGGCTCTTTAATTAGTCATTATTACAGCTATCATTCCTTTACTATATCATCCAACTACGCTTCTCCAGCCACCTCCAGCCACCTTCCTTTACTGCTGTTATGATGCCTTTCTTGCCCCGTTACTCTTTCCTTGTATTTAAAACAATTATCCCAAAGTTTAAAGGTAAAGTTGTGTTGTCAAGTCGATTCCAACTCCTGGCGCCCACAGAGCCCTGTGATTTTCTTTGGTTGAAAACAGGAGGAGTTGACCATTGCCTCCTCCCACACAGTATGAGATGATGTCTTTCAGCATCTTCCTATATTACTGCTGCCCGAGGAAGGAGTTGCCCATATTCTGGGAAACATACCAGCGGGGATTCGAACCGGCAACCTCTTGCTCCCTAGGCAAGTTACTTCCCCGTCGAGCCATTAGGTGGCTTAGCCTGCATCTTTATGGGGGTTAGCATTATTGATGCAAACAGAGGGAGCTCAAACCCAAGTGGCCCATATCCAGAATAAAGCAGGAATTGCACTTACTCAAAGTTGAACACCCATAAGAAAATTGTGTCATGGCACAACATCCCAAAGTTGCACTCTTGTGCAAATGTAAACACATGAAAGAGGTTAGCCAGTAAGAGGTGCACCATAGGTTGCAGACTTTGTTGTGAAAGTGCAAGGATAGCAACACAGGAAGTTTTTTTTTAATACTGAGTCAGACCATAGGTCCATCTAGCTCAGTACTGTCTACCCAGACTGGCAGCGGCTTCTCCAAGTTTGCAGTCAGGAGTCTCTCTCAGTCCCATCTTGGAGATGATGCCAGGGAAGGAACTTGGAACCTTCTGCATGCAAAGCAGATCCTGCACAGGTTCCCTCCCTGGCATCTCCAAGAAAGGGCTCCTCCCTCCCTCTGGCCATGATTGGCTCTGCGGGCTGTCCTTCATGCCAGAAGGAAACCTGTACCACCAGTTCCCCCATCTTCTCTGCAGAGAGAGTGCTCTCTGTGATGTCTGAATTTGGACAGGAGGCAGCAGTGTGGAACCGCGGGTCTATTGCACATTATGTATGAATGTGGCCAGAGGTTTGGGTTGATGGGTTGTTGTTTTTTACACCACCTCATTCAAAAGTGGCATCCCATATCTGTAGTCCAAACTGGCACAAACAGACTCTCCTCCTACAATACCCGACCACTTTTTTCTGCTGTGAGTAGACCTAGCTCTGGAGGGTTGTACCACATGTTAGGGCTGTTCTCACAGCCCGAAATTCTTATGGTCCTATCCTGTCAAGGTAGGAGAGCTCTGCACATTCCCAATTGGCAGATGGGTGTTTGCCAAGATCAAGGGTGGAGGAGAGCTGGTCTTGTGGTAGAGAGCATGAATTGCCCCCTTTGCTAAGCAGGGTCCACCCTGGTTTGCATTTGAATGGAAGACTACATGTGTGAGCACTATAAAATATTCCCCTTAGGGGAGGGGGGAGTGCTGGAAAGAGCACCTGCCTGCTTGCAGGCAGAAGGTTCCAAGTTCCCTCTGTGGCAGCATCTCCAAGATAGGGCCTGAGAGACAGAGCATCTCCAAGATAGGGCCTGCTGGAAACTTTGGAAAGCCGCTGCCAGTCTGGGTAGACAATATTGAGCTAGATGGACCAATGGTCTGACTCAGTATCAGGCAGCTTCCTATGTTCCTAAGATAGGAGGAGGGGAGAGTGATTGTGTGGAATTCAGGAGCTGGGTAGGAAGGCTTTCCGTTCACCCTTTATCAAGCACTTGGGACAAAATGTGGGTTGGCCGCACCTGTCCTGGCTGCACCTGTCCTACCCAGCTCCCAGCTCCCATGTGATCTCTCTCCCCTCCTCCTACCTTGATCTTTTGACCACTGATGAGGAGCACGTGGGTCTCTCACCCTAGCTAGGCACTCCGTTGACCCTGTATTGTGAGAACAGCCCCACTATTTCTGAATGTTCATCTTGGCTCTACAAACACATCAGCCACTGAAGAGGTTCCAGAGGGTGGTTGTGGAATTAACTTCCTTAGAGGTTTTCAAGAGCAGATTGGGAAGCATCTGCTGGTGGGGAGCTTCAAGGTATAGCATTTTCTCTCTGGAGAATGCTGGGTGTGTTGCTCTGTTGGATTCCTTCCAGCCTTATGATTCTATAAACCTTGGGTGCCATCCAGATCCATTAATATCCATGGAAGTTGTTTTTTTTTTAATTCAGTAGGATGTGGACTGCACAATTTGTGAATAAACCATGCATCTCAGTCCATTAAATTGTTCCCAAATGATCTGATATTGCTCGACTCATTAGTGAATATTCAGTCTTTGCCGGTTCTCTTATTCCATAACTTGCCATTGGCTGGCAACTGTCACATGGGGCCTTT
Organism: Hemicordylus capensis; assembly: GCF_027244095.1. Taxonomy (NCBI): domain Eukaryota; kingdom Metazoa; phylum Chordata; class Lepidosauria; order Squamata; family Cordylidae; genus Hemicordylus; species Hemicordylus capensis. The sequence goes on from NC_069663.1 coordinate 36,633,009, forward strand.
GACCCAATGAGTTAATGAAGTCAAAAAAAAATCTCATTTGATTAGTTTGATTGCTTAATGAGCTAATTAAACACTGCTTCGGCTTCATTACTCAAATGTTAATTTTGTTACCAAAAAAACCAAACTAATTGAACTTAATGAAGTCAAAGTTCACACAAGCATTGCCAAGATATTAAATTAAATTTAAATATTTCTTAATGAGAGCTTCAGATTTGATTTTTTAAATATATATATATATTGTGGGGGGGGAGTATGATTTGTGATGATCAACTCACCTATTCCTGCTGCCCTATTTCTAAAACTGCAGGGATTCGATGGGGTTACAACCGTTTAGTCTATCCATGTGGTTTCAAACACAACGTGAACTGAAGGACAGGCAGACCGCATTACATGTGGATTCATTAACTGGTGTTTCGTGTATCTGTGGTCAGGTAATGATACCCGACCTCAGAATAGGAAGGAAAAAAATGGAGAAAAAGTTAATTTCACATATCTGCGGTTTGGAGATGGCCAGAAATAATCTCCAATGAAATTTCTGGCTGCCATTTTGTAAAAGAGAGCTATTTCATGTCTTATTTAGTTTAGTTTTGTTTTTAATTTTTTTCATGCAATACGTCATGGAAAAATGGAATAATTTGGAGTTCTGGAGGGCATTGCTGCATAGCTGGAGGCCCACAATGCACGGTAAGGCACTTAATTTAAACATTTTTTGGCCATTTCCCCCATTATTTTTGACCCTCCAGGAATTTGCATAGGCATAATTCCCATAGGCGCAATGGCGCATTATTCGCCGTTACGTTACTTGTAGTTGAGGAACAGAACCCCCACGAACAACAAGGTCCGCCTGTTGCAATGGCAAAGCCCTATTCTAAATATCAGTTGGGGGTTACTCCCCCGAAACAAACGATCCCCCCTGGCAAAGACTGCAATAATTACTTCCTCTATTTCCAAGCCCATTCTTGAGATCCGTGGGAATGTGCCTTCCTCAGAGTGTATAGTACTTCCAGACTAAATATCTGTCTGCCAAGCTGATGTGGAAGATAGAGGAGCAGAGCCAGGAAAACTGGGCGGCAGCTCTCGCAAGGATGTGGCACATTCCTCTTGCAGAACAAGACACTCTTCCCATTTTTCACAAGCACCAAGGGAAGGAACAAGCCCCAACAAGCAAAAACGTGGCTGCTAAGTGGGTCATCCTGAGCTGTGGAGTTCTTCTGATCATGTTGATCATGTTGCTCCATCAGCTTTCATGGCGGTGTTTGCTTTCTGCGTGGAAAACGAAAAAGGAAAGGAGCCCTTGAGATCTGGAGGTGAAAAAATATTGGCCTTGAGGCATAGCATACAATCCCAATTCATCCTGAGGCTGCTGCACAGCATGTGAGCGGGAGAAGACAGGTGATGAAGTTGCACTGCAGAGACGAGAGAAATCTTCCTGGCCGGAGGAAATCCAAGTTGTTTGGGTGCTGGAGGAGAGGTGCAAAAGGCTGCCTCACCCCCCCTCCCCACTCCAAGACTGTTTGAAGGGGGTGGGGGTTGAGGAGCAGGGATGTATTCCAGAAGTTCCTAGGGGCGTACAGAAAACCAGTTTTGCCATTTTGTTTTGAATCCAAACCAGATTTGAACTGACCTGGCCCAGTTTGGTTCCAGTGGAAATGGGTCCAGTCCGGTTCGAACTCTGGGCCAATTTGAACCTGTTCGTGGACTGATTCAGGGGTATACTGGTATAGGGGAATCTGGTGAGGATTCCCCTTTACCAGTAAAAGGCCAGGGGGGCTTCCCTAAGCTTAGAAGGGACGGGAGGGGAGTCTGTAGTACTTACAAATGGCAGCAGTGACCACTAGGGGGCAGCAGAGGTGGCGGCGGCAGCTCCCCCCACCCCACCAGCCTCCCCCAGCATAGTAAGGGCTAGTGGTTCAAATCCACTCACCATGACACCCCTCACCATGGCACCCCTCCCTTTAAAGGGAAGGGAGATGGTGTGCAGGGATGGTGTGTTGTCGGGGGTTTGCCTCCCTGCCAAACCTCCCCAGCGTGGGCGTGTGAACAACCATAGTATTTTCAAAGAGCAATCTGGCCCATTTTCTGAATAAGTTCCAAAATGTCAGGCACCCTTCAATCGTACAGTAAATAAACTAGCATTCATTCCCTTATGTCCCCTAATAATGGTCTTTGCCATCCCTTCCCTCCCCCAAATGAGTTGTTCTAGAGCAGGGCTGCTCAGCTTCAGCCCTCCTGCAGATGTGGGCCTACAACTCCCATAATCCCTGGCTATGGGCCACTGTGGCTGCGGATTATGGGAGCTGCAGTCCAAAAACAGCTGGAGGGCCAAAGCTGAGCAGGTCTGTTCTAGAGTCACCCCTGTCGAGGAGAGGTAGTTGCTTGATGGACACCTCTTCTTGTCATCTTGGCCAGATTCCACAAGCTGATAGCTCATGATTCCTGATGGTAAGGGCATTGGACACGCCTCATCCTCCATTGCACAAATGAATAATAAAACCAGTTCTCCAGGTTGTGAAGATGAAGAAGTGGGGAATCCACCTGTGAAATGTCTGTGCACCTGGCTACTGTTAAAAAACAAAGAAGCAAGAAAGAGAAAGGTGGCAAGAATGCCGGCAAGCCTATAGTCCCACTTTCCTCACTGCCTTTCACTCATTCTGGTTCTGCTCTTGTGCCTTGAACTGCCGTCTGACAATCCAAAATTAACTGGTGAAGCCTTTTCCATGGCTTCGGTCCATGCCACAAGAAGCTTAACATGATAAATGTTGACGTGTATAACAGAGGCACAGAAGCACGCCCAGTAAAACAGGGGAATAGTTGCAAGAGTTTAGAACTTTCCCTTTCACCAAACCATCCCTACCCACCTGTTGATGAGTCAGAAAAGAGGAGAAGGGAAGCACGACGCTCTTAAAATGAGACTTCCCTCTCCCGAGGTAGATGTTTCAAAATCCAAGATGTGAAACGGAGCATTCTGTATTTTTTTAAAAAAATCCTATCATCCCTATTAGGAACACTCATTTTGATGGTTCTATAGAGCCACCCTGTGGCTGGAAGGAGAAGAGTATCTCTTCTCTGTGGTGGGTTCCGTTGAAGAAGTTCATGTGAAAAGTAAAGCACAAAGGTGCGTGTGAAACAGTCAAGGTTTCCACCAGACAATCCTAGGAGGTCTCATTGGGTGGCTATTTCTGATAGAGATCCTTAGGTCTACACATCCCTTAGAGAATGACAGTTCCCAGGATTCCCTATTAGTCTAGGAGGCAGGGCCACAAATGTTATCAGCACCATCTCAGGGGATGACTGTTCACAGTGATTTTTGGCAACATCTACCCCTGCTAGAGATGGGAATTGTGTGATCACATTGTTTCATTTACAGCTTTCTCTGGGCATCATCACCCCTTCTTTATCCCTGCTCACAAATTATTCAGGTAGAATTGCAGTCATTTTTGCACAGAAGCAAGGTTTAGGGTAATAATGAACAAATGGTTGTCCTCTCTCCATGGAGTCACCTTTGGAGGACATTCCTGCGAATTGTCATGTCCATTCCTCTGATGCCATTGATAAGATTTTATGCATGGATCTTTTAATTTGACAGCAGATCCAATTAAACAAGGGGCCCTTGGGATACTGTCCCTATGGACCCTGCCTTACCTAAGTGGGCCCCAAGAGAGTCACTTCATCGCCACCACTGTCAGGACCTTCACCTTTGTCAGCACAGAGATACCCAACATACAATTCATCGGGGTGGCCTGGACATTTTTGAAACCTTAGCCAGCATGCATGTGCAGAGACCATGTGTGTGATGTCATCGGGCGCAGGGATAGCTGGGAGATTCCTCGCCGGTGCGAAGTTAATCCTGGGGTAAGTGCCAGAAGTACAGCAATGGCGGTGATCAGAGGAGGAGCAGGTATGGACCTGCTCTCCTCCACTTTAAAGGGTTTGGGGAAGCCCTCATTTTTAAAAGAAGGTGTCCCACGATTCGGCTTCCAAATCGCATTTTGGCACATCCCTAAAAAAAGAGTTCAGGGCAAGAGGAGGAAGAACAGAGACTGAACTGTAAAAGGGGGAAGGAGCAGTAGCTTCTTGCTCTCCAGCCACAGTCACAGAGTCAGTACCAGGAGCCAGAGAGACAAAGGTCTCCCCATAACATGGTGGTTAGAGTCCTGGACAAGGACCGGGGAGACCCGAGTTCAAATCACCATTCAGCCATGATGCTTGCTGTGTGACTCTGGGCCACTCTCAGCCTAACCTACTTCACAGGGTTGTTGTGAGGAGAAACCTAAGTATGTAGTACACCACTCTGGGCTCCTTGGAGGAAGAGCGGGATATAAAATGTAAATAATACTAATAATAACTTCAGGGAAGCTGGAGGGATCAGCTGTTTCGTGGATCCTGTGAGGATGTTTTTTAAAAAAATCTGTGCAGACTCCTGTGGTCTGTTTTGTTTGATTGCTTTTAGTCATCTGAACAAGGGATTTTTTCTAACAAGTATTATTTAAGTGTGTGTGTGTGTGAGAGAGAGAGAGAGAGAGAGAGAGAGAGAGAGAGAGAGAGAGAGAGAGTTGACTACTTCAACCTTTGTTTTTCATCATTAAATTTCCCTCTAAATTCATTTCAATCTTGGTCTCTGTGTGGACTCTGGGAGAAATAGGAGAGAGTTCCACAAACTTCTGGACTGCCACATGCAATATGTGAGTAAAACATCCACAGAACTGAGGTTGTGTTTCGGGGACCACAAACCCACCATCTCGTGGAAGAAACTGGGATAACTTGTTGCCAGACATTTCCATACAGGAAGCCTGAAGTATTGAATAACATACAGATCATGAGATGCTGGGCAAATGAGAATATATTTTATTTATAGAGTTAAGACCCTAACACCTCATGAACTGAATTTGGAGGATAATATATAAAACCATTTTGCATCCATCTGCAATCTTTCTTTTCTTGCCATCTGCCCTGAAACGCTGCTAAAGCAGCTTGCTTAACTGCCACCTTTTGAGCTGTATGGGCTCACAATTTTTTTTTTAAAAAAATAACCCATCTGTTGCTGATGAAGGCATAAACTGAAACTCTCAACTAAAATTTGGCTTCCCTCTAATTGTATATCTATTGTCAGATTGTCAGAGAGAGAGAGAGAGAGAGAGAGAGTATATGTACATATATTCATAATTTGTGGTCCCCTGGATTAAATACTAGTAAGTAAAGTTCTGGAGAAGCATCCCAGGAGTTAAGAGAACCATCTCAGCCAGAAGAACAGATTGGGAAAATAACTAGCATTGAACATTGATTTTTTTTTTAAAGGAAATAGAAGCCTTTTAACAATCTATCTAAATTGCATGCACTCAGTTCCAAGTAATTCAGCATTCATGGAAAAGTGTGTTGAAAAGGATTGAAGTCAATAGTTCTGCATCTGTTGGGACATTGCTATGATTGTTGCGAATGATAAAATAATCACAGCAAATGCTCTGGAAATAGATGGCTTTATCTTCGTGTATCCTTGAAGTTTTCATCAAGAATGAACCCTTGGACGTTGCTGATGTTTCTTGCTTTCTCACTGGAATCTAAAATGGCACCTCTGTGGAGATGGTGTCAAGAGCCCTGAATTATTCAGGGGCTTTTTTTCTGTTGACTTCAGCCTCTAATTAATTTCTTGGAGTACTTGATCACAGTGTGACAGCCTGTAATATTTTTAGGGTTGCACCAAAAAAAAAAAAAAAATCACACACCCCTCCCCACCACAAATTTTGTCAGTGTAGTTAAATGTCTTGTCTTTTCATTATTGGGGGGGGGCACTCTTTTGTTGCCTAAAAAGTCAAAACTGGAGTATGATTGACACAACTCGAATTTTTTAAAAAAAAAAAAAATTAAGTGCTCAACTGCCTTGAGGGTCCAGTCAGGATAAAGATATTGGCATCCTTCAGATGTAACAGGGAACTGCAGATCCAGTTGAATCTGTGGTTGCCTGCATTCAGATGTACAGTTTTTGAAACTGCAGGACCCTTCATTTCCAGTTTTGTGTTACGTGTGAATGCGGCCATAATGTAAATTTATATATATATATATATATATATATATATATATATATATATATATATACATATATACATATATATATACCCACTAATACTTAGGATCAGTCCACTTCTTATATTAGCTCAGTAGTCTAAAATATTTGAAGCTCTAAATCAATTGGGTCCCCAGATGATGTTGGACTACAATTCCCATCATGCCCAGCCACAATGGCCAAAAGACTGGGGACGATGGAAGTTGTCGTCCAACAATATCTGTGGGTCCATTGTTTGGGAGCCCTAAATTATTTGAGACCAGGGTCTCTGTAGAATCGCCAGCTCCTTTATGGACCTGTCCATGTGTCAAGATCTTTCTGTGCTATCTTGGTGTGTGTGCCTGCACCTTTGGAAGTGCAGAAGAACATAGCACATCTTTTACTGAGTCAGATCATTAGTCCTCTAACTCAGTACTGTCTGTCTGCACTGACTGGTAGCAGGTCTCCAAGGTTCAGGTTTAGCACCCAATTTCCTAACCCTACCTGGCGATGTCAGGAATTGCACTTGGAACCTTCTGCATGTTCATGGTGGACTTTGGTATGGAGTACCTCAAGGTATCTAAGACACCAATTTAAAGCCTCAGGGATGGGCCTTCTCTGTTGCTGCCCTGAGACTCTGGAATGCACTCCCTGCCAAAATAAGAGCCTCCTCATCTCTGACAACTTTTTAAAAGTCCTTGAAGACCCATGCTTTTTAACGTGACTGTGGTTTTAAATTATTTTAAGGTTTTCATTTTTATCTTAATTTGTTTCATGTTGTTATTAACCACACAGAAATGGAAGTTTGGGCCGGTCTACAAATTTGATAGATAGATAGATAGATAGATAGATAGATAGATAGATAGATAGATCATCATCACCATCATAATCATCGTCATCATTTATTCAATTTCTACACCGCCCTTCCAAAAATGGCTCAGGGCAGTTTACACAGAGAAATAACAAATACATAAGATGAATCCCTGTCCCCAAAGGCTCACAATCTAAAAGAAACATAAACTAGACACCAGCAACAACAACTGGAGGTACTGTGCTCGGGGTGGATAGGGCCAGTTGCTCTCCCCCTGCTAAATATCACCACGTTAAAAGGTGCCTCTTTGCTCAGTTAGCAGGGGACATGTGTTTTAAATTCTGTAAACTGTCTAAAGATGGACATATCAAGTGGTATAGAAATGTGACAAAGAAATACACAAATAAAGCTTTCTTGTTTGCTCAGTCTTTTGGAAGCACCTAATTTGTGATGGTTTTTATTAGAACTGGCCTATCTATCTATCTATCTATCTATCTATCTATCTATCTATCTATCATATTTATATACCACCTGATATATACATTTCTAGGCGGTGTATGCAATCCAAATTACAATATTCTGAAAAATCAATTAATAGCTAATATCAGGGGTTCCCAGATGTTGTTGGGCCTTTGGTCATTGTGACAGTGACTGTTGCTGGTGTGTAGCTTATGTTTCTTTTAGATTGTGAGCCCTTTGGGGACAGGGTTCCATCTTATTTATTTATTATTTCTCTATGTACACCGCCCTGAGCCATTTTTGGAAGGGTGGTATAGAAATTGAATTATTATTATTATTATTATTATTATTATTATTATTATTATTATTAATGGATGTGCCACATGATCAATCGCTTACAACCTGCCTGCCATGCACTAGGGGTGTGCACAAAAACGGTTTGCCCAGTTTGGTTCGAGTCTGAACCAGACTTAAACTGGACTGGGCATGTTTAGTTTTCTGCACCCCCAAGCACCCCCAGTTCAGCTTGTTTGAGCTGGTTTGGGGGTTCCGACTGTAAAATGGACATGAGGTCGCACAAGTGTCCATTGCGCATGTGCGGTGGCCTCCAAAATGGCTGCCACAACTACACAGAAGCCTAAAAAAGACCAAAAACCACCTGAAGGGCCTATCCAAGACCAGGGGAGGCCAGTGAGGTGAGGGGAGAACCACTGGAGAACCTTCTATGGCTGTGGCAGTGCCCCCAGAGGCACTGAGTTCATTAAAAAAGATGTAACAGTCAGATCCCCTGAACCGGCCAGGGTGGGTGGTGGTGTTTCAGCTCAATCTCAAGCTGAACTGGGGCAGGTTCGGTTTGAGGCCAGCTCGATGTCAAACCCTGAAACTGGGCCTGTTGGATGTTGAGCTGGTACGAATTTAAACCAGCTCACACATCCCTATCATGCACCCAGATGGACAATGTGGGGCATCTTTGTTGATGCCACACACTCTCCATCCTCTACATCATGATTTGGGCCTCAAAGACAAAGAAGTGTGGGTGCATGTAGTTAGAAGTTAAGGAAGCACAATTTGTGACGTTGTACAGCAGTGATCATCTGGCTTGTCTGTTAAAACATCAGCCTTGGCTTCCAGTGTGCTGGCCTTAGGAAACTTGACTCAATTTGCTTAGGAGTTTGCTTTTTTAAGTCTTAACTCCGGGCTTAAACTGGCAGGTTTTTTAACCATCGATCAATTAATAATTCATTACATTAATTAAATGTGCACAAAGTGCTCATGAGGTTTTTTTAAATAAAGCCTATTAAATGCCTATGGTTCATTCATTTAGATTTCTTTCGTTGGATGATACCCCCTGCTTGTATCTGGTCTTCGATTGGCTACTGTTTCTGTTCAGCTGTTAGCATGTGCTGAAGTCTTGGAAGTCAATATTAGCAGGACGATGATTGATTAATCTGCCTCGCATATGCTCTGCAACTATATCATAAGTGTCACAGCAGTTTTAGAGAACTGGGCACACTTCGCTCCTGAAAGAGCCACTCTAGCTGGTTTTGAGACATCCCACTCTGTTCCTCTAACTGGGTCTTTCTCATGTTGCTCTCAGCTCCCACCAGCCTCAGTCGATTGCAGCCCAAGCTGTTCTAGAAAGCTGCCTTAAAAACCCAGCTCCACCCCTGGATTGCTTTCTTTTGGATGATCCTCCTCCTCGTCCTCCTCCACACTCAGAGAGTGCCGGGAGGAGCCCTATAGCTTTGATGGCCTTTATCTCTGAAAAGGGAGTTTTAATGCTGCAGATGGGAAGAGCGGATAGGAAAAGGGCCTTTGAGGAAGAGAAGACTCCCACCAGGTAAGGGTCAGGCCACTGCAGGGTGAAAAGGCAGGCGAGAGCGTGCAAACGCTCATGTTGAGGAAAGTTTTAAAAGGGCACCATGGTGATTGAGTTCTGCGGCATCGGCAGGGGGATTTAACAGGGAGAAGCAAGGCTTAATGCTAGCCTGGCTCATTCAAGCTGAGCCCCAGAACCCGTTGTGTCAGTGCTGGGGCTGAGGTCGGCAGCAGTGACATGATAGCCACTAAGAGGCTTTCTGTCACCCCTGAATAAGCACATGGAACTCTGTCTTGGGGGCGACAGAAGACGTTGGCACATAGAGTTTGCAAACTCAGGGGTTGCAGCTCAGAGGAAAGTTTGAGCCATACAACTGTCGCTTTTTAGAAAAGAAGCCCTGCTTAAAAGCACTGATTTGCAGAAAGCAAGGAAATTCCAGTCAGATGTGTGGAAGTTTGCAGTGAAATGCGTGCATTTAACCTTTAATTGTGTAAGTGGAGGAGCTGGTTTCTGATAAATGGTGTCTGTGTGGATCTGGGGGTCTATGTGAATGGTGTGTGTGTGTCTGTGTCTGTGTCTGTGGGTGTGTGGGTGTGGTAGGAAGGTATTGTGTACCTCTTGTTCTTGTGTAGCAGACACCGCTGAAATTTTGAAATGAAACAACACATGAAGAAATGTCAATTTCACTTTTAAGATCATTAACAGCTCTAAGGTTCAAACAATCTCTAGAGCTGTAAGAAGGAGCCAGTTCTTTGCTAAAATATAATTTGAATGCTGCAGGAAATTTCAAAACCTGTTTATGAAAGCTTTTGATATACATTAAGCAATTAAGGTTTTAGAAACAGGGATTTGCAGCAGAAATCCTGATGGTAAAAACTTGAAAATAACATGATCTTTTCATCTGAAGTATCTAACAACAACACTTAGGAGGAGACTATGGCCACCTTCGGACATAACGGGGAACTTGAGGCGAACTCACCTCAGATTCACTGCCCGTGTCATCCAAATGATCGGAACTGTGGTTCCTGGACCCAACCACAGTTCCGATCTTGCCCCCAAACTTCAGAATGACCTTTTGGTTTTCAGTGAGTTTTACTCGCCAAACCAAGGATCCGCTGCCAACACTGTGTCGTGCAGATTGGGATTGAACACCCAACCAGAGTTAAGGGAGGTAGCTCCTCCCATGGGCTGCAATGCAATTGGCTGGCATGGGCTGTCCTTCCAGGGTCGGACGAAGCCCGCGTAGCCAGTCCCGCCCCCATTGCCAGCTTCCTGACTGAGATTGTGATCATCTGGGAGTGCACGGGTGAGATAAATTAGGGGTCCCTTGGACCCACAGTTAGCCATTATGTGTGAGGGGGCCCTCAATCTGGTGCAACATCCAGTGATAAAAGTAGGCAAATGAAGTTTAGGATTACTAAAGCTCGTAGTAAAAGTTCCTGGGCTCCTTTAGCTTGATATTTTCCAGTGTACAAAAGGACCCCTATAATGTGTATTAATCCACAATCCTATGAAGCAGGTCTGAGATGTTCCCATTTCAACAGATGCTAGGGAGTGTGATTTGCCCTAAGCTGTCAATGAGTTCATGAGATTTTAAATCAGGTTCTCCGGGAGAACCTGATTTAAAATCCCATGAACTCATTGGCAGCTTAGGGCAAATAATGTTATTTAGAACTTCTCCCAGAGGAATTCAGAGTGTTCAAGAGGGAAGGGAGGTGGCAAAGATGCATGGTATCTGTGGAGGTCTCTGGGTGGGGGGTGCTTATACTTTCTTGAAGATTTCCACTTCTCAAGTGCAAAATTTAATGAGGTGAGAATTCCCATATATGTGTGTGCGCATGAACACTAAGGCCCCAGGCAGTGTGCAGCTTGCCATTTTGCACATGCACGTGTAAGGTATATCTCTGACCATCGATAACATAACAGTAGTACAACTCTGTTTTTTCTTTTACATTTTACACAGCACAATATCAAGCACACATACATGCAAAAAAAAAAAAAAAAAAGGTTTCCACTAAAGCCCCATTCCTGAAGGCTGAAAAGACTGATATCAACAATAATACAAGCTCAGCTTATGAGAAAATGTTTTAGCTAGGCGATATAATCCACACAGCCACTTCTTATTTTATACATCTTTGCCCGTGCGTATATTTATGTCCCTTTCTCAAACAGTCTCGACTATCTCAAAACCCTCTTCTACAGCAGATTACTTATAGCATATATTCAATAACTAATCCAGGCATCTTTTAATATTCAGTATTATGAAAACCTGATTTATAGTGACTGACATCCTAAGGAAGTACCAGCAGTGTGCTGCATGGATGCTGCAAAAAGATTCCTAACATCGCACTGGCACTCTCCAAAAAGGGCAAATTTTGATGACCTCACCTTCCCCTGGATGTACTCTGTGTCGTCCAGAAATATGTCCCTGAGGGCTCTGTGACCCATAAGGACATATTCTGGGGTGCCACCGAGCACTTCCAGCAGGAGGGGAGGTTGTCAGATTCCACACACACCCCATGCATGAGTAGTGCCACCAGTGTTTCGTTAGTTAGGATGTCAGCCAGGAATTCTAGTTATGGTACTGCTACAGTTACATTTTTGAAACAGATCTTTAACTCGACGCGCAAAACTCTCTCATTGTTTTACATCAATAGGGGTCATTGCAACAAATGAATACTTCATCCAGTAGCTGAAGTACCATGTGTCAATGAGGGGAAGGGGTTCGAGCAGTGATTCTGGGAGGATTGTCTAAAGCGTGGTCCTTTTTTCAGTGGTGAAATGTCGGGTAGCCCATCGGCCATGCATCTGTCAGCTCTACTGGTGTGACAGGCCTGGAAGCCCTATTTCCTGCTGGGGGTGCACATCTGGAATGTAAACAATGAGCTTTGTGTGGGGAAAGGTGTGAACATACACCTGAGCTCAGACTTGGGGGAGACACTCTAGGAGAAAGAGGGGGAGGAAAACATGTCCCAGCTGAGATCCCTAGACCTGATGGGAGCCCCCACACCCTACAAAGCCAGAACACCCAGAGTATGCTCCACCAATAGCCCCACCAATAGCCTTACTGTCAGCAATTCCCAGGGGCAACAAGGATCCAGTATCCCCCAGTGAGATCCTGGTTCCTTCTCCAGGCTCCCCTCCCCACAACCTCAGGAGAGGAGGCAATGCAGGACTTGTGTTGAACTCCAGCTCCACACAGATCTCCTGTTCTCTCCAGTCTTTGCTTGATTGCCTTTGCACCCAGCTCCTTCACACAGGCTCCCTCGCCCCACCGGACCTGGATATTGACAAGAATATAGCAACTCCATCTCTGTTTACATTCAGTGGAGATACTTACTCACTCATTCACTCACTCACTCACTCACATGTACATGTATCAGAATGAAATATCGTTGCCGGAAGTGGGATGCATCCAGCAATCCAGGGGTAATTCCAAGGGTAACAGAATCAGGCGTGTTACCACTTTTCATAAGCAAATCGTCAAGCTGGCATTATATATACCCACTGGCAAGAAAACATCGTTTACTATAAGGCCGTATTTTTGCAAACTCCTTCAATATTATCGCTAGTAGGCTTGTTCATACAACTGTTTGAATCTAGGTTTAATGTGGGTTACCTACATGTGTATGATTGTGTAAATCCATGCTAAGGGGGGAACCTCGGGCCATAATGATTAGGCTCACACAGTCACGTCACACACTAAACTGTCTCCAGTTACCGACGACTCGTCTGGTGGCTACACAGAGACGGGCCTTCTTGGTTGCTGCCCTGAGATTGTGCAATGTGCTCCCTGCTGAGATACGATCCTCCCCATCTCGGGCAATTTTTAAAGAACACCTGAAAACCCATCTTTTTACCCAAGCTTTCCCAGCTTTTTAAAACAGTCTGTTTTTAATGATATGGCTGATTTTAAATTGTTGCATTGTTTTAACTTTTTCTGTGTGTTTTAATTGTTCTATGTTAACCGCCCAGAGATGAAAGTTTGGGCAGTATAGAATTTTAATAAATAAATAAATAAATACGAACCTAGATTCAAATGGCTGTGTGAACACAGTGTCTGAAACATGCAAAATCCATCCGTAATGGAATCATAATTTTTGGACATTGCTTTTTATTCCATTACCAAAGAATTTTGCACATGGCAGACACAGAGCCGGGTCTCAAGATCAGTGAGACCCAGTTTGCGAGAGTGAGTGGGAGCCCTGGGCGGCCGGATTGGCTGCCCACACGATTGCTGGCTCTGTGACGGAGCCAGCAGGGGCTGGGGGGGGACGGGGGCTGATCGGCCCCTGGAAGCTCCAGCATGCCCTGCGCAAGCGCACAGGGCATGCTGGTGAGACCCTCGGAGCCGGGAGCCAGCTTTTCACCTCCCCTCTGGGGGTCTCCTCGTGAGTAGCCATGGCGCGGAATCACGCCGCAGCTACTCACGATTTAAAAAACTGGGTTTGCGGAGTGCTCACTATGCAAACCCGGTTTTAGGGGTGGGCTACTTGAGCAGGTTACCTGCTCAAGAACCACTGGGCTCGCAGCCGAGCCTGGTAGTTCTCACAATTGCAGAAAATCGAGCTCGCAGAGGCTCGCCCGGTTTTCTGCAATCGTGTGAATAGCCTCGCTATCTATAATATTTAAGGTTTTTGTAAAAATATTTCCTTAGAGTAGGAGATATTCTCTTCCAGTGGGTATATAGAGTATTAACTTGAAAATTTGCTTATGGCTACAGTCATTGAAAAAGTGATAAAACATGTTTTTGATTCCCTTACCCTTGGAATTGCCCCCAAATCTGCAAAAAGTCTGCAAAAAGTCCTAGATAGCATTCTAGGTCACTTGATAATGTCATGAACGGCACTTTTCAAACTAAAATTTAGGTAGAATCTGTTGAAGGGTTTGTCTTTTCTCACAATGACTGACGTAGGAGGAGCAGAAAACTTGGGTGAACAGATAACTTTATATAGCAGGAACATCTACAGTGACTACTGTGTGGGTCCCAGGACTATTGACTCACGTAGGCCTCAACTTCCATGCAAGTATTTGCCAGCTGAGCACTCATTCCACTGGTTTGCAGAAATCCAGATGCCAGGAATAGCCTATTTATTATTATTGACTACAAACTCATACATCCACCTTCCCATCATAAAATGCCCAATAATGTTAAAAACAGGTGTTTTAAAAATAGAGTCCTGGTGGCACAGAAAGCCCCATCACGCCCACCCCCAATCTGTTTCTACAAAGTATGTTTGCTACAATTACCTAAGCAAAAGAGAGCCGGAAATGCTGATGTATGGCAGGTGCCCACCTGTACATTTTTAAAAATCTGATTCTCCCAAACCACATGGCAATACTGCTGATGACTAGGAGTCCATAAGACAGATGGAGAAAATAATGAGTTCAGTGTAAATGACATTGTCCCAACCTACGAACGGACCTTCCCATCCAACCTTGCCTGTGTGGTTCCTCAAGAACGGTCATTTTCCATTCTTCAGGAAATGCCTTCCTGTATTTCCAGCTTAGTCATGGAGTTCTGATGTAGGGCAGGCAGCCTTGCCCTCAGTCTAATTGCCATCTGCCTGCATCTTGTAAGAATGGTCTGGCTGAAGTTAAGCCATATGGCTTCTCACTTATTTCTAGTGAATTATTCTCTTGGCTCACCAGGAAAATTTCAAGGGTGGGGGGTTGCAATAGAGTGCTCACATCACTGAGATGAGTATTGGGACTTAGTTCTGTTTTGTGCAAGTGAAAAGAAAGGAAGGAAGGAAGAAAACCTTAACACCCATCAAAAAGATCGATTTGGGAAACAAAAATCCAGAAGTGATCGTCTGAAAAAAAACAACCCTCCCCATTCCACCCTCTTTGCTAGGGAAGGACCACAGCTCACCAGTAGTGCATCCACTTTGCATGCAGAAGGTCCCAGGTTCAATCCCTGGTACCTCCAGGTAGGGCTGGGAAATCATCTTGTCTGTATGAAGTGTTGGCATATAGGGGGAAAGAATCCCATTGTATGACAAAGCTATTTGTAAGTGTGGAGCGGGGCTTAGAATCTGGATGCTGGAAGAATATCCATGAAAGTGGGCCTCTCACACATGCTCAGAGCTGTGCAAGACATTTGCCAAAGGCACACCCACAAAACCGAACTTCTGAATATGAAAGTACAGAGGGTCAAAATACAAATTCTGCAGAATCCCACCTAGGTTTGCTGCCATTCTTTTCTCTCTCATTCTTTTCTGTGAAAACCACTTTGCAAAGCTTTTGTTGAGAACCAATATATAAATAATAGCAGTAGTAAAGGTCAAGTGTGCCGTCAAGTCAGTGTCGACTCCTGGTGAACACAGAGCCCTATGGTTGTCTTGGGTAGAATACAGGAGGGGTTGACCATGGCCATCTCCCACACAGTATGAGATGATGCCTTCCAGCGTCTTCCTATTTCGCTGCTGCCCAATAGAGGTGTTTCCCATAGTCTGGGAAACATACCAGCGGGGATTCGAACCGGCAACCTCTGGCTTGCTAGTCAAGTCATTTCCCACTGTGCCATTAGGTGGCTCTAAATAGCACTGAGTTAGATGGATCAATGTGCTGCCTCAACATGGGGCAGTTTAATGATGGGGACATTGCTCAGTGGCAGAGCATACGCTTTCCATGCAGTAAGTCTGACATCCAATCCCCAGGACATGCAGGTGAGACTGGGCAAGTCTGAAACCCTGGACAGTTGCTACCAGTCAACATAGGCAGCACTGAGCTAGATGGATGCAGGGTCAGACTCCGTGGCCACATTCACACGTAATGCAGAACCATGGGTCCAATGGTCTGTGGTTCTGCTCCCCTCCCCACCCCGCTCTCCTGTCCAAATTGGACGAAACTGAGATCAGGGAACTTGCAGAGGGGAGGGAGAACTGGCTGTGCGGGCTTCCTTCTTTCATGAAGGACAGCCCGCACTGCCAATGACAGTTGGAGAGGGGGAGGAGTTTCCTCCCTCAACACCAGTTGCTGAAGAGTGGAATTGTGCTGCCGCATTCGGACATAACGCCGGCACCACAAAATCGATGTTAAAGGTGGCAAAACTCACTACAAACCGAAGGTGCCAATCGGAGTCTGGGGAGGGTACATTTTCCATCTGAACTGGGCACATTTTTCATCCAAACTGTGGTTGCACACATTCGGACGATCAAAAGTTTCAACTGGAGGCCCCTTCAACTCTGGTTTCATGTTATGTGTGAATGTGGTCAGTACAAACCAGCTTCCTATGTAACTTTCTAGGAGGTAAGGACCAGAGCCCAGCGGAACAGCAACTGTTTTGCATGCAGGAAGTCCCAGATTCAATCTCTGGGACCTCCAGGTGGGGCTGGGAAAGACTCCTGTCTGAAACCCCTGAGTGCTGCCGCCGGTCAGAGTAGACATTAGTGTCCTAGATGGGTCAATGGTCTGACTCAGGCCGCTTCCCATGTACCTATGCATTTCCTAATCTTTCTTGATTGTATCTACTTAGCAAGGAATGACTCTGGATTAACCAGCCACTCCCTCCCCTTCCCTTTGAACAAGGCTTAATTAGTGTTATTCCTCAAAGAGGGAATGTTCTCTTTGTCTGAGGCTCTTTCCAGGTTCAACAACATTCCTTCACCATGCCGGGATATGACCTCACTGGGTTGTCTCCCATAGCCTGCTTCATTTTGCCAGCCTGTTTTGATCCTGGAGATGAATCCAGGTTTCCTTGGTTATCCTCAATATTTTGCTTCTTATGCGACAGGGGTTGGGTGCAGTGAAACATATGGAGTGGCCACCAATTCAGAGGGAACATTGATTCACTTGATTCACCAATTGTGGGGAATGCTGAAATTCCCACAGTGGGAGGGGAATGTTGGTACAGCTGGTACAGACACTGTGAGTGATTCATGCCTTCTTTCCCCTCATTTTATTAGCTGCTTTTTGTTAGGCCTTACCTGGCAACCTCCAACAGTTATATGGCAAAGCAAATTATAGAGGAAAGAAATAGAAATCTGAGATCTAGGCACCGGGAGAATGGCTATGAGGTTAAACTCTCACACCGCATCAGAGCTGTGCAATACTATCACCAAGGGCACACCCTCCAGGTCCAGGGCCAAAATACAAATTCCACAACATTTTCCTTTGACTTTGAGTTTTAAATTAAAAGCAGACACCGGAGGCTGGAGTGGAAGAATGGTGGGTGGGGGGCCGTTGCTTAACACTATCCTTGCCGGTTTCTTTTTTCCTCTCAAAAAAAAAATCTTCCCAGGTGCTTTTCCATAGCAGAGAAAAGAGACAGGTCCCTGTATCTTTTCCGTTGTATGGAGAAAAGCAACTTGAGGGGGACAAGAAGAAAAATAGGCAAAAGATTAAGGGCCCTTTCCTATCTGCCACAGCTCCTGATTACCACCTACAGAGGCTACAGGGGCTACTTATGAGGAAATGTGTCACCTAGTTAAAGACATCTTACTTGTTTACCTGTGGGTTAATTGATTACATCTGAGTACATTTGCATATAGAGAAAAACAATTGTTCATAAATATACATATGTTAAAACAACAACAGCAGCCATGCCTTGTGTCACCGGCTTACATCCAGACTAAGGTACTCATGAATACTCGCATTGAAATGAATGGGATGTGTTTACATGTCCCATTAAATTCAGTGGGAGTACGCAGTGATAATTTTCAGAAGCCTGTCTGTCGGGCTGAGGCAGGGGTGTAGCTACCGCTGTGCACAGGTATGTCCTATGAACATTGGTCACCAGTCCCCGGAGATGCCAGGGCCCCGTCATCTGCTGCTGCCTCCACCACAGCAAAATGGCTGCCCACTTGGCCGCCACCTCCTCCTCTTGCTGCCTCCCACCCCTGTCATTACAGGCTGTTGTGGCTGCAAGCGGGGATATGTGATGTTCCTTCTCTCACAGCAATGAGAGAGGAAACATCCGATCCCCTCACTCACCATTCTAAAAGCTTGCTGGAAAATGACTGCCTACTGGGAGCCTCTTGAAATAGCACGTGATGCTTCCTCTCTCCCTGGCACATGAGAGGAAACATCGCACACCCCTGCTTGCCACCCCAACAGCTGACCAGGTAATGGTGGTGACAGGGGAGCAGGGGCGATGATAGGAGGTGGAGGAGGAGGGGGGGAGGAAGGAGGAGGTGGCAAGGCAAGGCAGGGGGTGGCACAGAGAGGCTAGTGCCAGCCCCCACAAACAGATGGTGGGGAGTTATGGGTGAGTGGAAGACAGGCTGCCGAAGGCTTGCCAAGAGAGGGAACTTGGGGTCATGGTCGACAGCTCATTGAAAGGGTCGACTCAGTGCGTGGCCGCTGTGAAAAAGGCAAATTCCATGCTAGGAGTCATTAGGAAGGGGATTGGAAATAAAAATGCTAATATTATAATGCCCTTATACAAATCTATGGTGCAGCCACTTCTGGAGTACTGGGTACAGCTTTGGTCACTGTATCTCAAGAAAGATATAGTAGAACTGGAAAAGGTGCAGAAGAGGGCAACCAAGATGACCAGCATGGTGTGGTGGTTAGAGTGCTGGACTAGGACTGGGGAGACCCGAGTTCAAATCCCCATTCAGCCATGAAACTAGCTGGGTGACTCTGGGCCAGTCACTTCTCTCTCAGCCTTCACAGGGTTGTTGTGAAAGAGAAACTCAAGTATGTAGTACACTGCTCTGGGCTCCTTGGAGGAAGAGCGGGATATAAATGTAATAATAATAATAATAATAATAATAATAATAATAATAATAATAATAATAATAATAATAGAGCACCTTTCTTATGAGGCAAGACTACAACACCTGGGACTCCTTACCTTAGAAAGGAGGCAACTAAGGGGAGACATGATCAAGGTGTATAAAATTATGCATGAAGTGGAGAGGGTGGACTGAGAGAAATTTCTCTCTCACATATCCAACGCTAGAACCAGGGGTCATCCCATGAAACTGAAGGCTGGGAAATTTAGGACCGACAAGAGGAAGTACTTTTTCACACAGCACATAATTAATCTATGGAATTCGTTGCCATGGGATGTGGGAATGGCCACCAGCTTGGATGGCTTTAAAAGCAGCTGAGACAAATTCATGGAGGAGAGGTCTATCAATGGCTACAAGTCTGGTGGCTGTGGGCCACCTCCAGCCTCAGAGGCAAGATGCCTCTAAAGACCAATTGCAGGGGAGCAACAGCAGGAGGAAGGGCATGAGTATCCCCTGTTGGGAACTTCTGCTTTAGATTCTCAGTCCATGTGATGCAACAGGCACCATTTTGGAAAAGGCGTTGTGTGTATGAGAGCAATGAGTGGATACTTTGTTGAAGAGAGGGCCATTGTATGGTGATGTACTATTGTTGTTTTTACAATCTGCCTTATTTACAGGGGTTTTAAAAATAAATCAACAGGTTAAGAAGCAGTTAATTAAAAATAGGGGTTCCCAATGCTGTGTGCCCCCCCGCAAGACATTGTGGACTGCAACTTCCATCATCCTCAGTTGCAATGGCAGAAGGGATGATGGGAATGATAGTCTAATAGCATCTCTGACCCAGGCTGGCAACCCCTGATCTAAACAATTAATGCAGCTGTGTTGCAGTAACAGTATTCCTGAGAGAGCAACAAGAGAGATGGAAGCAGGGCCCTGGGAGGGGTGAGACAAAGACTGCCTGGTTGCATTCTACCTCCACCCACCCACAACCCTGGATCCAAACTGGCACGGCCAGTGATGCAAGGGCTTTTCTGCCTCTTGCAAGCAGATTTAGATTTCCTCAGATAAGAGCTACACAGAAGCGCCCTTCAGACATTTCTGAACACTGCTGTGCTCATGGTTCCAGCTCCCAAAGCAGGAGGACGTCCGCCCAGGAGTTATCACTCACCTGCTGCAGCCAGGCGCTCACTGTTACGGCACTGTTTGTGTGACGGGGGAAGCACCATAACCGTGATGGCCAGCCAGGGCCGGGTTAACCTCTTTGCCGCCCATAGGCAAAGATGATTTCTGCCGCTGAGGGGAGGGGGTGTGCGCGAGGGGAAATCCCCCCCTTTTGTCTATAAAAATTGCCGCTGTCAGGGCGGGATGGGGTGTGCTGTTGGTGGCTAACTGCAGGGAGGGTGGAGGGGGACAAGGAGGAAAGAGTACCCCTACTTTACCTCTTAAAGTGCCGCCCATGATTTTTCCCAGCCGTGGACCTTCCCCTCCAGTAACATCCTTCCCATCCCTTCCTTGCACAGGGGGCATGGCCAGGGCTCCAGCGAGCCCAAGGAGCGAGCTCTTCCCCCTCATCTCAGGCAGCCATTTGCTGCCTGAAAGGGAAATAAACTGCATTCAGGCAGCAAACGGCTGCCTGAAATGAGGGGGAGAGCTCACTCACCAGCTGCTTGCTCGCACCCCCTTTGCAAGGAAGGGACGGGATGGATGTTAGTGGAGGGAAGGGGCCACTGTGCCGCCGCTGAGAAGAATCATGGGCGGCACTTTAAGAGGTAAAAGGGGAGTACTCTTCCCTCCTCACCTCTTCACCGTCCCTGCAGTTAGCCACCAACAGTGCGCCCCATCCTGCCATGACAGTGGCAATTTTTATAGACAAAAAGGGTGGGTTCCCCTCATGCCCCCCTTCCTGCAGCTACCACAGTTCCCAGAGGCGCCCAGCAAAATTTGAGTATCGGCAACTTGCCACCCCTCAAATTTTGTCTCCATAGGCAGAAGCTTCCTTAATCCGCCTGTGTGACCAACACTTCCATGAACAACAGCCTGGATTGCCCAAGGCTCATGGAAGCCCCTGCCATCATGGCTTATTTATTTCATTTACTTAACATATTGATATATCGCCCACTACCGAAGTCTCTAGGCCACTCACAGCAATAAAACAAAGCAAGAGATTTTAACAATTAAAACATATTAAAAAATCAAATTAAAATACCCATAAAAACTACCAGATAGCTAAAAGGCTTCACTGAAGAAACGTGTCTTCAGCTGTTTCCTAAAAGCCAAAAGAGATGGAGTAGCTCTAATCTCAGCAGGAAGTGCATTCTTCTGGGGCAACTGCAGAGAAGGCACGCCTTTGAGTCGCCACCAGACAAGCCAGTGGTACCCTCAGATGAACCTCCCCTGGGAGGTGTTCGCATTTGGCTTCAGGCTTTGGGGTAAATATTGAGCAAAGCCACTTCAAAATCCACTCATGGCATTGAGGGAAGCAGCCCCGCCCCTCTGCTCTAAGTTTTCTTTTGAAACAAGTCCACATGGCATGCTCCGTGTTTTCCTTCTAGCCAATGGGAGGGGCGGGGAGAGAGAGAGCTCCTTGCAGAGATAGATCTGCATTTCTGAAGAGAACATCCCTCTTATCATGCTAATGATTCTCCTTCAGTGCCTCTCCCATTTAATGCTTAAAAGCAGCATTTTTAAAACCTGGGCATAAGTCGAGATAAGCTAGAATTTGCATCACAAAGCCCAGTTTGTTTGTGGAGTGGGTCCAAAAATTGCGAAGGGACTTCGAGGTAAGTTTGGCTGGTGTGTGAACGCACACACTGTCTTCTGAATGAGTTTCGGGGCAGAAGCCCAGTGTGTAAAGCCTCCTGAATATCTTAATAGGCAGTGGGGTTCATAATGAAGAATGTGTTCTCTTAAATAACCTGGGCCCAAGCCATTAAGGGCTTTATAGGTAATAACCAGCACATTGCATTTTGCCTGGAAACCTATTGCTAGCCAGTGTAGTTCTTTTAAAACCGGAGTAATGTGGGATGTCCCGGAGACCAGTCTGGCGGCAGCATTCTGCACCCATTGCAGTTTCCAGACTGCATACAAAGGCAGCCCCATATAGAGTGCATTGCAGCAGTCAAGCCTGGAGGCAGTGTTCCCTCTAACAGGGATTCCCAGACGTCGTTGACTACAAATCCCAGAATCCCCAGCTACAATGGCTTTGCTTAGGGATTATGGGAGTTGTAGTCAGCAACATCTGGGAATCCCTGTTAGAAGGAATACTGCCTGGAGGTTACCAGCAGGTGTACCACTGTCTTAAGTTCACTCACTTCCAGGAAAGGGCAAAGTAGGCAAATCAGCCAAAGCTGATAGAAAGCACTTCTGGCCACCACCTGCACCTGAGGTATCAGAGAGAGGGGTGGGCCCAGAAGTACTCCCAAACTGAGAACCTGTTGCTTCTCCAGAACTGGCAGATCTATCCCATTTCTCAAAGTGGTTATGATGCTTCCCCCATCAGACAGATGGGGCCGTAACCGTGAGTGCCCAGCTGGAGTGAGTGACAGCTACTGGATAGGACTTCTTCCCTGCTTTGGGAGCTGTAACCATGAGTGCCACTGCTCTCAGTAGCATCTGAAGAGGGCTAGCATCTCTCTTCTATGTGCATTCAGATGGGCCATGTGCATGTAAATGTTTGTGTGTGTGAACGACTGTACGTTCTCAACATGAGCTTTGGTTCAGGCCCCTAAATACAGGCTACTGATAGGAAGCGTGGTGTTGTACATGATCCAGGTATGGGAAAGGCCTAGATAAAACTTCATAAAGCAAATCAGAGGAAAGTGTGGGAGTCGATATGATTGGAAAAGGCCTGTATAAGACCAAGTGTAATGGAGATGTCGGAGATAATGACTAATATATGATAAGAGGAGGTAGTTTAGGCACTTAATAAATAAGTGTAAATTGAAGCAGAAGATGTCCTATAAATATGAAGTGATGGTGATGAGGAACCTGATGGTCACAGATATTGCCATCAGCATTTTTTTCTTGTTCTCTCTCCACCAAATTCTTGCTCTTCCTTTTGCTCCATTCCACCAGATCAATTTTTCCTCACCTTGAAAATCTAACAGGTTGCCCTGGCTGCACACTATAATTCATTTATTTCCAAAGAATAGGACTCTAGCACAATGTAATTACAATAATAATGCATAATTAACCAGTGGAACTCTCTGCCACAAGATGTGGGGCTGGCTACTCACTTTGAACAGGTGAGAAAAATTCACGGAGGAGAGCTCTATCAATGTCTATTAGGAATGATGCCTACAAGAAATATTCATGTACATTTACATCTCTATTCTCATATAGCTATACAGTGTGGGATGTGGAAAAACCATCTGAGAATATTCTCCATTTCTGTTTGGGAAGAACCCTGAAATCCATAGAGCGTGTCTGTTTCTCCTTGGGAGGAACCATGAAAAGCCCACAATTCAGAGAGAATTTCCACTTAGGGAGAAATGTATCTACACCCCAAAATTCTGGGGACAATCAAAGGAAGCATGTTATTGCCCCACCCTGTTGGCATCCAGAAAAATCTGTTCAGCTGCTGGTGGTGGAAAGAAAATTCTGAACTAGAGGAAAATACCATCTGAACCAACAAAATAATTCTTACATGATGTTCCCCGTGCTTGGTCTGTGATAAATTAGTAAACTGTGGTTGGTTATACTGATGAAAGATGAATCACCGCTGCCTCACTCCTGAACCCTTTGGGTGCCTTTTCAAACACAACTTTAGTTCCAGCTTCTCAGTCTCTTTGCCTTTTGGGAAGAGGCTCTTCAGCGGAGAGGGGAGTATCAGACAGCACAGAAGGCTCTTCTGAGCCATAATTATCTTGCCTACCCCCGACAATGTTCCTCCATCTTGAAATTTCTGAATTTCAAAGGCACCTGGTATTCTGTAGTTGAATCCCATTTCCCCTACACTCCTGTAAATGACTTTCTTTCTTCTGTACTAACTGCTTTTCAGTTCACTCACCCACTGGAAGACTCCTTCATAACTTGAAAGAGCAACTGCTGTTGCCCATAGTTCGGCAGAGGAGATCCTTCTCTCCGGAAACTGAATGCAAGCCATAGGAAATTATTCCTCTCTCATCCCAAGGCCTAGTCACACATAGGTTTAAAACCTGTAGTAGGAGTGTGCAGAACAGTTTGATTCCGAACCGGTCTGCTGCGAACCAGGCCGGTTCTTGTGGTTCAATCATGAACCAGGCAACCCTTCAGGAAAGGGGGACTGGTCCGAGATAGAAACAAATTGAACTGAGTTCAAAGTTAACTGGTTCAATGGGTCAAGTGGCTGTGGCAGCACCTGGCACCATTTTGGTGGGCTGTTGTCTTGTCCTTGCTGATTGGTTTTTTTGCCACTGCCTTCCTAATGAACAGAGCCCCTGGTGGCGCAGTGGTAAAACTGCCGCCCTGTAACCAGAAGGTTATAAGTTCGATCCTGACCAGGGGCTCAAGGTTGACTCAGCCTTCCATCCTTCCGAGGTCGGTAAAATGAGTACCCAGAATGTTGGGGGCAATATGCTAAATCATTGTAAACCGCTTAGAGAGCTCTGGCTATAGAGCGGTATTTAAATGTTATTGCTATTGCTATTGCTAATGGCTTGCAATCTCCTTGGTTGGTTTGTTGACCTTCAAATCGAGTGCTGGCATGGGCAACTGTGCCCCCATTGGCTGGGAGGAGGGAGGGGACACTTTTGGGGGGAATTTCAAAATGTATTCAAAGGGACTGGGAAGCAGAGAAAGAGAGAGTCCTTCTGAAGAAGAGGATGCATCAGGACAGGAGGAAGGAAGGAGAAAGAAAAGTTTGATTTTGTGGTTTTCTTTTCTCTTTGGGGAAGCAACTTGCCTAGGGAGCAAGAGTTTGCTGGTTCGAATCCCCGCTGGTATGTTTCTCAGACTATGGGAAACACCTATTTCGGGCAACAGCAATATAGGAAGATACTGAAAGGTATCATCTCATACTGTGTGGGAGATGGCAATGGTAACCCCCTCCTGTATTCTACCAAAGAAAACCACATGGCTCTATGGTCACCAGGAGTCAACACCAACTCGACGGCACAACTTTTACCTTAGCTACCTATTGCTGCTATGACTATCTGGTTTTTCTGGCTCTCAGATTGACAAAGGCAGAACTTGGGTGCCTTCCTTCCTTCCTTGAGTTGTGGTTTGGTCTGTTTATGAGATAGTGTTGTGGAGAGAAATGGAAAGTGGTAGCTCAGCTCTCCCTCCCTCCCTCCCTCCCTCCCTCTCTATAATATTTTCTTGGTGATTGCTGTGAGATGAGCTCTATGTCTGGCCTTGAGAATAACTTATTCTTCACTCACTACTCTGGTCTGCTCTGCAATCTGCATTCTACATTTGCAAGGTCTTTCAAAATGTGGCTGAAGTTGTTCTAGTCAAGCTTGTGGGTTGCTATATGTTGTGGCAGCTGCAAAGCTAAGAAGTAAGGAGTCATAATTGTGTGTGAGAGAGAGCAAAGCTTGAGCCAAAGATGATGTTGCTGCAGTGCAGGTAGGCACTGTGGGTGGCGGTGGATTCTGGGTCAGTGATTCTTTTTTGGACTGTGTTTGAAATGCACCGTGTTCTGTGTTGGGAGGGACAGATTGAGATTCCCGTTTTTGCTGTGTTTCAAAACTTATATATATGTGCAGTGCACTGTTTCACCTATAGGTAATAATGCAACTCAAACCACCCCTTTGTTAGCCATAAGTAGCTCCTAGGGACACCAGAGTGGGTTGGGTGGTAGAGCATAATGGGTGTACCTACCACCCGACTGACCTACTGACCCAGATAAAATTCAAACATTCTTTTAAAATTGCCTGATTGCCTGATTGCTTTGCAGGTTGGATGGTAGGTAGCACCCATCTTGTCCTACCACCCAGCCTGCTTTGGTGTCCCTAGGAGCTACCCATGGGGGACAATGAGGTGGTTCGAGTCCATTATTTCCTATGGGTGAACCACTTTCAAACCAGTTCAAGTCGTTTCGACCAAACCAGTTCATGAACCTGCAGTTCGGTTTTAATTTGGTTCGAATTCTGACCAAACTACAGGAAATGGTCCGTGCTCACCCCTTATCTGTGGATTCCCTTGTAAGAACAAAGTGCTGCCCTGCTGGGAGGAAGGGGAGGGGCTTAGGCTTAGCACTCAAGGAGGTGATAAATCTGTATCTGGGCTGCACAACTTGGGTGTGGGGGGGGGCAGTCTTGCGGCAGCAGGCATGAATTGTCCCCTTTGCTAAGCAGGGTCTGCCCTGGTTTGCATCAGGATCGGTGACTACATGTGAGCATTATCTGCAGTAAGATATTCTCCTTAGGGGATAGGGCCATAGTTCAGCAGAAGAGCATCTGCTTGGCATGCAGAAGGTCCCAGGTTCAATCCCTGGCAGCATCTCCAGGTAGGGATGGGAGAGACTCTTGCCTGAAACCTTGGAGAGCTGCTGCCAATCAGTGTTGAGAATATGGAACTAGGAACATAGGAAGCTGCCATATACTGACTCAGGCCATTGGTCTATCAAACTCAGTATTGTCTTCACAGACTGGCAGCAGGTTCTCCAAGGTTGCAGGCAGGAATCTCTCTCAGCCCTGTCTTGGAGAAACCAGGGAGGGAACTTGGAACCTTCTGCTCTTCCCGGAGCAGCTCCATCCCCTGAGGGGAATATCTTACAGTGCTCACACTTTTAGTCTCCCTTTCATATGCAACCAGGGTGGACCCTGCTTAGCTAAGGGGACAAGTCATGCTTGCTACCACAAGACCAGCTCTCCTCCTACCACAAGACCAGCTCTAGATGCACCAATGGCCTGACAGTATGAGGCAGCTTCCTACATTCCTCAGGCTGCAGATGAGGGCTCACATTATTGACACTTCCCCCATATTAAAATGTTATTTTGCATAGAAAACTAGTATGTCAGGGAAAAAGCTATGCTGGAAAGTTTCTTCCCTGAGAAATAGCTCAACTGTTGATACTGATAGTTCCACTATTGGTATTGTGGAAACTAATTTTCATGACTTTTGCCACTATAGTGATGCAGCATGGATTTGGTCTGACATGTTTAACTCTCCCATCCATCTCTTTCCAGGCATTGTTAATAGTAACCCAGAACCATGAACTGGGGGGTTTTCGAAGGCCTCCTGAGTGGGGTGAACAAATACTCCACAGCCTTTGGACGTATCTGGCTTTCGGTGGTCTTCATCTTCCGGCTGCTAGTGTACATCGTGGCAGCTGAGAAAGTGTGGGGTGATGACCAGAAGGAGTTTGACTGCAATACCGAGCAGCCAGGTTGCCCCAACGTCTGCTTCGACCACTTCTTCCCCATCTACCACATCCGCCTCTGGGCCCTGCAGCTCATCCTGGTCACCTGCCCATCCTTGCTGGTGGTCATGCATGTGGCCTACCGAGAAGCCAAAGAGAAAAAATACAAGGAGAAGTATGGGGAAAACTGTGGGCGGATCTTCCCTGACCCAGGCAAGAAGCGCGGGGGCTTGTGGTGGACCTACCTCTTCAGCCTCCTCTTCAAGGCCTTCGTGGACATTTCGTTCCTCTGTATCTTCTACCGCATCTACCCCAACTATACCCTTCCCGATGTGGTCAAATGTTCCCTCCCGCCTTGCCCCAATGTTGTAGACTGCTACATCTCAAAGCCAACAGAGAAGAATATCTTCACCCTGTTCATGGTGGTTACCGCCTGCATTTGTATCCTGCTCAACGTCCTTGAAGCCTTCTACCTCATTAGCAAGAGGTTGAAAGAGTGCCTAGAAGCCAGAAATGAGGACCACAGGGGGCACCACAGTGAGACTCTTATCCTCAAAACGGACCGGGGCTCCCTGCCCCAAAGCCAGCAGGATGCCATCGAAGTTGGCGTGCAGGTTTTCCATGGGGCAGATTACAAACCAGCCACAGCCCCGCTCACAACTAGCTCCATGTGTGGTGAAAAAGAGCTCGCAAAATAATGGGAAGCAGGGGTAACGACTCCACCATGGAAGAGTGGATCTTATGCAGGACCAAAGTTACTGTTTCACGGAAATTTCCAGAGTGCAATTTGATGTGAATTCCAGGGTTTCTCCTAAGGAGAAGCATCTGAGAATTTGCAGGAGAAGCCTTTTGAGTCTCTCTTTGAGACAGGTAAACTTTCTCAGGGGGGTGGTTCTGTACATCCCAATGAACTCCACTTTCTTCTTGGAAAACCTTCTAGGATGAGAGAGGGGGGTGGGAGATTAGGGGACAAAGAAAATAATCCAAAGAGGATATCCACCCTATTTAGGCTGTTCATTTGTAATGGCCATATTGCATCAACAAACTCAGAGATATGTGGCCAAGTCCAATAGCTTTGGTTCTTCTAAAGGATTCCATCTGCTCATTTCCTATAACTCATCATATATTTACCAGCATCTTGCCCAGGCTAGTGTGTAAAGAATCTCCTTCCAAAGGAAGAGATTAGCATTGAGAGTTTCTTAAGCACAGATGGAAAGCAAACCCTTGAATGGAGGCCACTGATGTTCAATGGCATGAACTTCAGACTTCATTCAGCAATACAGCTCTTATGTTAAAAATGCATTTCAGACAGGGAGGGGAAAGGCTTTTTGAAGTCTAAAGCAGACAGAAAGTTCATGGGATGCCCGGTGAGCCGTGTATGCCTGACTAGTAGGCCACGGAGTTGGAACCAAAATTTTTCCAAAGTAAAATTTGAAAGGGAATTTCAATAGGGATGTGTGAGCCAGCTTGATTTGAACTGCGGTTTGAATTCAACCGGCCCGGTTTGAATCGAACCAGCCTGGCACCCCCAAAAGGGGGGTGCTGGTCTGAGTTCGAATCGGACCAGCCCCGATTCTACCCGGTTCGGGTATATACTTGTAAAGGAGAATCTGGCAAGGGTTCCCCTTTACAAGTAAAGCGGCAATCCCTGGTTTAAGGGCAGTTGGGGAAGGGGCAAAAGAAAAGGTAGATGTCTGCTATTTTCAGGAAGCAGTGGTGGTGGCAGAGATGTTGGCGGGGGCTCCTCCATTCCCCCCACCAGCCTCCCAAAGATCAGCCTGGGCTGACAGCATCCTGTGACCTGTGCATGACTCTGGAGGCCATTTGTGTTACCACACAAATTGCATGGTGAAGCAAATGGTCTCTGTGCATGTGCAAAGATCATGAAAATCTGGCATGGAGGTGACAAATCTGGTGAGGGGAATGCTTGCCAGATTCCTCTTTACCAATATATATCCAAACTAGCCCACAAACCATTTTGGCCTGGTTCAATTGTTGAACAGGACTGGACCCAGTTCAGCTGGACCCTGAACTGGGCTAGGCCAGGTTGGGGCAAATCTGGTTCGGATTCAAACCAAACTGGCAAAACCGGTTCCATGCATACCCCTAAAAGAAGAGCCATCTTCTTTATATATTATTTCTCTGTGTAAACCGCCCTGAGCCATTTTTGGAAGGGCAGTATAGAAATTGAATTATTATTATTAATGATGATGATGATGATGATTTCAGGCTTCCTCTGAGAAGAAACTGAAACTGACAGAGGAATTTCAGGATTCCTCCAAACGAGATACTGAAATCTGAGCATAGTTATTCCCCCCACCTCCAAGGAAAAAGGTTGGAGAATTTTAACAGATTGTTCCTCCACATCCTAGACCACATCTGAATCATGCAGACCAGGTCCAAAGGGTACTGAACCTTTTGGCTCTGGAGAATCAAACATTGGGCATTTTGGCCCAGGAGTAACCCCCTGGGCACGTAGCAGGTGATGAGACACCATCACATTCAGCAGAGTTCTTGCACAACCATCATACTGAAATGCCACCTTGTCATTTCTGCCTTGAGCCTCGATCTTCTTGTTGGGCCAGAAGTCGGTCGTCTTCCCAAGCTTGACTGAAACTCTGCAAGCAGTGGTGAATCCACCACTCCCTGGGTGACCTACTCCAGTAGTTAATTAGCTGTTATTGACAGGCAATGGGAATTATAAAGGTGGTACACCCTGAGTCACCTGCCCTTTATGATCCCATGGCACACTTTGTGTCTTGGAGAAGTGCATCTCATTGGCCTAGATTCTCCTTCTCTCAATCACTAACCCAGAAATAAGCTTGCCCAAGGTGAAATGCGTGCCAACCTTTCACACCAAGGATGCCGTATTGATTTCATTTATTTTTAAAACGGGTCCAAAAACCATGTGAGGTAGTAGGTCATAGAAACATGAGGTCTGCAACCTGTGCAGCAAAATCCTGTTTACTCAGAAGTAAATCCCATGGCCGGACATCCTGAGAGCATTGCACCTGCGCTGTGAAAAAAGTTGCACTAATGCAAGAAGATTGCGTAACTGTCCTAGAGCACAGGGATAGTTGGAAATAAACTCTTGTGCAGATGTTCCTTGCAGAACCGGAGCCTGGTCACAGGTTGCCCACCTGGCTGCGCAGGTCCCAACAGGTTTGCACTAGTGCCACACTAGTCTGGAATGCAGATTTTGTGTAACTAGCCAATGCAACAGTCGGGGAGTAGAGCTGATCTTGCGGTAGTGCCCATGAATTGTCCCCTTGCTAAGCAGGATCTGCCCTGGTTTGCATTCAAATGGGCGACTACATGTGAATTCTGTACAACATCCCCTTTAGGGGATGTGGATGGGCTATATCTCAGTGGAAGAGCACCTGCTGTTCATGCAGAAGGTCCCAGGTTCACTCCCTGGCAGCATCTCCAGGTAAGGTTGGAAGCAACCCCTGCCTGGAACCTTGGAAAACCATTGCCAGTTAGTGTAGACAGTACTGAGTTAGAAGGAGCAAGGGTTTGACTTGGTATAAGGCACTTTCCTTTCTTCCTAACAGTCTTGCACTAGCACAGTGTTCTTGCACTGCCTCAGCATTAATCAGGATGCGGGCCACAGAATTCAATGGGGCTTACTGCCAAGGTAAGCACATAAGGGATTTCATCCTTACTCAGTTTAATTGGTAAATTAATCAAATAAAATTTCAACAATAATCTCTCAGGACCACTTGGGTGTGGGATTAATGGGCATACTTGTCTGGTTTTGAAGTTTTTTTTCCTGATACTGTAATATGAAAATAAAGTAAAATATTAAAGATGGTCTTTTATTTGAACAATGAGTATTTCCTTTTGTTTATTCAGTTGCAAGTTATCTGATACTTCCTGCAATATCTAAAAAAGTTTCTTTATGAACCAATATTTAAATGTAATGATTCAGCTGTTATTATTTACACGTTTCCCTCTTCTTTTCTAGTCTTACAGCACAATGGCTCTAAAACTGGGAGGGCCATCAGGGATGGGGGATCTTGAGTGGATTGACATTTGTAATAAAAATGCTAAGAGAAATGGAAAGTACAATAAAACACTTCATAACACAGAAAACTGGAATCACAAAAAAACAAGTCCGTAAGAGAAGAGCCATCATGGAACATTAATGTGATTAACAGAGATGGAAGTTGTCAAAATATTCCCAGTGGCCTGACAAAATGAGTACGTTTTGCCAAGTGCTTTGAAATAAAGGCCACATTTACATGTAATGCAGAACCACAGGTCCAGTGGACCTGCAGTTCAGCTCCCCTGGCTCTCTTGCCTGAATTCAGACATCACTGAGCTCCTTCTCTGCAGTTAGCGAGACTGCAGAGAGGAGGGGGAATTGGCTGCCAGGGCATCCTTCCTGACTGAAGGACAGCCCCAACGGCCATTAGCAGCCAGAACGAGGGAGGAGCTTCCTCCCTCAACTCCAGTCGTGGAATAGCCAGATTACAGTGCTGTGTTCAGATGAAACATGGACTTTGCTAAACCAGAGGTCGAGGTGACAAAACTCATTACAAACCAGAGATACAAATCAAAGTCTAGGGAGGGAAACCACAGGTCCATTTTTCGTCTGAATGGCAGTTACCCGCATTTGGACAGACACAAATTGAAACCAGAGGCCCCTTCAACTCTGATTTTGTGTTACGTGTGAATACAGCCATTGTGTCATATTTGGTCAGCCCCCCTGGAAAGTGTAATCCCCACTTAGCCATGAAGCTCCCTTGGATGCCATGGGGCCAGTAACTGAGTAACAACCTAACTCACAGGGTTGTTCTGAAGATAAAATGGTGGGGAACCATCTCTCTCTCTCTCTCTCTCTCTCTATCTATCTATCTATCTATCTATCTATCATATTTCTATACCACCTGATATATGCATCTCTAGGTACTGTGCAAAGTTAAAAACACAGCAAATGTAAAATATAAAAGCAGATAAAATTCACAAAACAAATAAAGCAATCTCAGAAGATAAAAAACACATTAAATAGTTTTAATAAATTTTCAGTTACAAATTGTTTTTCTCCATATCCTCCCTGGAGGAGGATATTTTTTTAAAAAAAAAAAACAAACCCAAAAAACATTGGGTTGGATACTCAATACAGAGGATTAGGATCCAAAAAGAGTGTGAGTGGCCAGGCTTTATCTGGTGCTGTTGGGACAGCTCAGTACCATCAGGTTCCTTAGGGACTGACTCTTCCCATATGTTCCAGCCCAGTCACGGAGATCTTCTGGGGGTTCATTGCTTCAGATCCCACCCCTCTCTAAGCTGCAGCTTGGTATGACCCAGAACAGGGCTGCCTCCATGGTGATGTCCTTACTTCGGAACTCCCTGCTCCTTGAGGCTTGCCAGGACCCCACTCTGTTGTCCTTTTGCAGACAAGTCAGGACTCTCTTGTTCCAGCTAGTGTTTTTATTTCTACTAGCTGACCCGTGCGGCCACCGCCGCCTCGCCTCCGTGGCCGGGCCCGGCCAGTCCCGCCGCCTCGCCTCCGCGGCCCGGCCAGTCCCACCGCCTCGCTTCCACGGCTGGGCCCGGCCAGGCCAGGCTACCTCTCTCTCTCCTCCCGCCCCCCGTCTCCGGCGGGGCAGAGTGCGGCCGCCACCGCCAGCGGGCCTGGCCGGCCCCAGAGTGCCGCTGCCGCTGCCGCAGCCGGCCCCAGAGTGCCGCCATCAGGCCCGCCGCCTTGCCTCCACGGCCGGGCCCGGCCCCGCCGCCTTGCCCCGCCTCGCTGGGCCCTGCCGCCTTGCCCCGCCTCGCTGGGCCCACTGCTCGCTGGGCCCCGCCACCACGGCCTGGCCCGCCGCCATCGCACTGGGCCCGCCGCCTCGCCCCGCCTCATGGCTGGGGCCGCCGCCACCTTGCTGGGCCAACCGCCTCGCTGGGCTCCGCCGCCGCGGCCCTGGGCCCGCCGCCTTGCCTCCGCAGCCGCCCAGCAAGCGAATTCTCCTGGGTGTGCTGCCAGCCAATCAGGCGCCCCCTGCAGCCCAGCCAATCAGCTGGGCTGCCGGGACGCATTTCTCCTGGGCACACCCAGGAGAATTATATATATAGATTTTTAATTGTATTAGAAAATCTCAGATTGATACACATAATAGAAAGTTGCAAGTCACAACAAGGAAAAAAAAACACCAACGTTACTAATTACTAATTGTTAGGACATTATTTACATTAGAAGTTTATTTAAAATTTGTGCATTTTTAAAACTTCTCTTTAGAATACTCTATAAAGAAAAGAAGACCTCGCAAGCCTAGAGTCAATACTCCTGTGTAATACTTCTATGCTACTGGAATACTATTATAGTGTTTTTAACTTGAATTATTGCAGGTGTTGATCTGCTGTGTGTAGTGTGTAGTGTGTGTGTGTGTGTGTGTGTGTGTGTGTGTGTGTGTGTGTGCACGCATTGGTATTAATTGGTTGATTTGGTTATCGAATTTTATTGTGAATTGTATTTTCAGTGGCTTGTTTTATTGTACCTTGGCTTGAGTTTCCATTCTTGTAAGAAAGGCGGTACAGGCAGACATATTTTTTCTAATACAAAAGAAGATGGACCTCATCCTCCTGGAAGACCAACAGTCCAGTTCTCTTCAGTGCTGCAACAAGAATGTTTCATATTAAAAACAACAAAAACAACAACAGCAGCACTGAAGCAGTTGTTCCATTTAGTTACAGGTGCATCTTTGTCACCCCTTGAGAACCAGCACTGATCAATCAGCATCTTTAACCCCCAAAAGCTCATAGCCAGACTAATGCTCTCTTCACACATTAGCCGGATTTGCACATCATGTGGAACCACAGGTCCATGGTTCTGTTCCCCACCACCCCGCTCCCCTGTCCACATTTGGGCGTAATGGACAGGAGGCTCTCTGCAGTCAGAGACTGCAGGGAGGAGGGAGAACAGGCTGTGTGGACTTCCTTCTGGATTGAAGGACAGCCCCAGTAGCCAATCGCAGCCAGAGTGAGGGAGGAGCTTCCTCCCTCAACTCTGGGGCGCCACAGTGGGTCTGCAATGCAGTATTCAGATGTACATAGGAACATAGAACATAGGAAGCTGCCATATACTGAGTCAGACCACTGGTCTATCTAGCTCAGTATTGTCTTCACAGACTGGCAGCGGCTTCTCCATGTAAAGCTGGCACTGTCAAACTACAAGTCAGAGCAGCGAAACCCATTACAAACCGGAGGTTCAAATCAGAGTCTCGGGAGGGAAACCTCAGGTCATTTGGTTTTTGTTGTTGTTCAGACATACAAAATCTTCCTCCTCAGACCCCTTCAACTCCGGTGATTATGTCATCCCTGCATTCAGATGCCTGTACACTCGTACATGTTTTTGTGTGAATAACTGCAACCTGCATGCATGTTTAAAATGAACCTGGGTACAGGACATTCATGCATGGTACAGATAAGAGGAATACTACTATACCTGTCTTCAACCTAATTTGTAAACAACTGTACCTGTGTGTACTGTACACTCGTCGTATAAATGTCCAACATAATGTCTGAATAGGGCTTAAGTTGCTCGCAAGGATTCCCACTGAAATTGGTGGGACAAATTAGTTGTGACTAACTTGCCCTATTAATTTAAATGGGACTACTTGTGTGTAACATAGTCTGCCTACCAGCCAGCTATCCCACCCATGCCTACATACAGAAGAAAGCTGTTTTCCTCTCAGAATGTTCCTCCACCAGATATTCTGCTGGTGGCCTTTTCACACCCCTCAGTGTGCTTGTCATGTCAGATCACGTCGCACGGGCCTATCTTTTCATTGAGCCCAGAGGCAACACTCCTAGTAACTCATGTTCTTCTTTGCCCGGAAAGCTATATCCAATTTGTCAAATGCAAGAATCTGCAGATTCCGCAAAGACCCACAGGGGAGAATGGATCTAAGGAAAATCTAGTCCTGTTTCAAAGTAGGAAGGGGATAAACCACTAAATTAGTTGCATGTAACCCTTTTACAGATGGTTAGGACAACCTTTTTCAAGAACAGTATTCACTGTGTGGGGGTGATTTACAAAATCCAAAATGCAGTTACCATTATTTATTTATTGGCAATATTTTGATCCCACATTTTTGACAAGGAGCTATAGGCAGCCTACATTTTTCTTCCTCCCTGCTCCTTTATTGCTTGGAGTAGATTAGGTTGAGAGGGCATGGCCCAAATTCACCCAGTGAGATTCATGATGAGCGGGGATTTGAACCCAGGTCTTCCAGACCCTGGTACTGTTCTCAATGGTACAATAACGACATCACTGGTTATGGCCCTGTTCACACATGCGGGCCCTTAGGAATGTTCTTCATATGGTAAGGACAAGACTAGGTCTCTGGAGTGTGTGCACTGGTACCCAAGATATGATGTCTTCTATGAACTGAGCAAATCATGCTTATGACTTGGGGATGGGGCTGTAGCTCAGAGGTAGAGCATCTGCATGCTTGCATGGAGAAGGTCCAAGGTTCCCTTCCTGACAGCATCTCCAAGAGAGGCACCTGCCTCTAACCTTGGAGAGCCGCTGCCAATCAGCATAGACGGTACTGAACTAGATGGACTAATGGTCTGACTCAGTATGCAGCAGTTTCCTATGTTCCCATGACATACATGTGATTCTTCAGATCCAGGTTTCTTAACCTTGGGCCCCCAGATGTTGTTGGACTACAACTCCCAGAATCCCCAGACATGGCCTTTGTGGCTGGGGATTCTGGAAGTTGTAGTCCAGTTAGGGGCCCAAGGTTAAGAAACCCTGCTTCAGATAGATGTAATCCTTCACCCACCCAAAAGAAATCACACAGATGAGGGGAATCATGCATACACTTAGATGTTTGATTTGCCAGCTTCACACAAAAGATGGTCATGTACATGGTGCCAGGTACATCATGTGCTTCTGAGACCTGGTCCTGGTTCCATCAAAGCACCATATTACAGTAGGCCCAAAGGTCTTACCGTTGCAAGAAGAGTGGAGACCTGTGGTGGACCGACATCCTCAACTACATCTTCATGGTGGCTGTAGATAGGGGCGGAGCCACCATTGGGCAAACGGGTTCAAAGAACCTGGGTTGCTGCCAATCAGGTGCCACATCTCACAGCCCCAACATGCCCCCCGTGTCTGACATCAGATGCGGGGAGCATTATTTCACTCCCAAACGGGGCTGCGCGGCCCCATTTGGGAACAAAATCGGCTTGCGCTGCATTGGCAGCGTGGGCTGGAGAATTCTCCCTGCCTTTAAAGGTTGAATACTGGTAACAAACAGCATAGTGTGTGTGTGTGTGTGTGTGTGTGTGTGTGTGTGTGTGCATGCCACAATAGAACATCATCCTAAATTATGTTTTAAGAAGTTTTGCAAATTGTGGGCGATGCAAGTCATTTAATGGTTCTAGAGAAAGACATGCTGTTCTGGTAGCTCCAGGTCTTAACACTCACATCAATTTCAAAGGATGACTACAACTGAAGGAAACCTGGGCGGGTGCGTGGCTGGGGGAGTCAGTCATGAGACTTGCCTCTGGGGGGCCCCCAAGGCAGTGGGCCCCCAGACAACTGTCTCCCCTTGCCCTATTATAGTTACGCCCCGTCCAGCTATTTATTCAGTCAGTCAGTCAATTTCTGTACCACCCTTCCAAAAATGGCTTAGGGCAGTTTACACAGAGAAATAATAAATAAATAAGATGGCTCCCTGTCCCCAAAGAGCTCTCAATCTAAAAAGAAACATAAGATAGACAACAGCTTTTAACAGTCACTGGAGGTACTGTGCTGGGGGTGGATAGGGCCAGTTACTCTCCCGCTGCTAAATAAAGAGAATCACCACGTTTAAAAGGTGCCTCTTTGCCCAGTTCTCAGGGGTGTGAACAGCTATGAACTTGGACCACATTCACTACTCTATGGATCCAAGTTATTATTCATGATGGAAGCTCTGGAGGATATTGGTGGACATTCACCCCACCTGAAAGCCTCTCCTGTGTTAATTAATTGAGGGAGTTAGATGGATTTGGCTTATGTAAATACCGCATAAATAACTGTGGCTCAGTGTATTCTTAATGAGACGCCTGTTCATTGCTTCAGTGTATTTAAGTCATGTTAAGACATGCTGAATTACTGAGGCGTGCTCGGGGTGTTTAAAGAGCTAATAGACTGCCTCTGCTCTTTGCCAGCTGCCCCGATCCGCCTGTTTGGCGGGCTAAATGCGCCTCTCCAACCACTTCCCATCTTTGAGAGACTGCAATGCAGAAAATTGGAAAGGGTTTATTAGAGACTTAAAAACCTGATTACATTACAGAACGTGCCAACTCTATTTTCTTTGGGATGGAGTTCAGCATTTTGCCTTTAGGAGGGTGGAAGAGATCAAGCCTCTTCTACATCAGCAGGATCAAGGGATGCAGGCCACATCCCAGCTGCAAGTTAATGACAGGGACAGGTGTGCAACATGTGTTATCCCTTCATGGATGGCTGTTAAGCACCTGGAAAACCTCGGCTAGCATCTCATGCATATGAAAAGATGGTGGGAGAGGGAGAGCACCCAGGGAATGTTGGCGTTTTGTCTGTTTTCTGTAACCACATTTTAATAGCTGCTTCCCTCACAAACACAAAGCAATCACAAAGATTTTAGTAAGGCCTCATTCGCATGTAACACAGAACTGCGGGTCCAATGGCTCCGGGTCGTCACACTGCTCACCGGAATAGTGATTGTGTGGGTGACTGGCATGGCAAAGCAGGGATAGAGCCCTATGACTGAAAGCAAAGAACCTGATATACATTCTATACTATAGAGATGTGCACGAAACACATTTTTTGATTTGTTTCAAATTCAAATCGAATTCCAAAAATTCATTTTGAATTCAAATCAAATGCGAATCTGGTACGAAAATCCAATTTGAATCTGAATTGTTTCAACCCTGTTTTGGCATCTTTTTAACCAATCAGGGGGCCTGGATGGTTTTTTAAAGGTGCCAAAGCTCTTGAATTGAATTCGAATAGAATGCAAACCAAATTGCCCTTTTAAATGGTGGTTCAATTTGAATTCGAATCACTCAAATCACACAGATTTGAGTCAAATCTATTCAAATCCAAATCGATTTGCACATTCCTTACTATACTTGCTGAAGAATTTTGTGGCTGTTCTTCGAGGGAATTCAAAACAGAACCCAATTTCTCATAACATTCCTCAAGCAGGCGTGCAGCTGAAATCTATCAGTGACTTTCTCTTCGAGTGTCAGATTGACAGCATCAGCCTCTTCAAGGTCCAGCACTATTGTGAGAACAGCCTCATCAGCAGGAAGATGTTGCTTCCACTGCCTCCTACTCAGATAAGATGTTCCTGTTCGTGAATTATAGTCTTGGAGCTGTGCAGCATTTGAAATTGGGCCCTGTGTCCAAGGGCAAACTGGCTGAGCTGCCCCACCAGCTCTTTAGATGTTACCAAAAACTTGCAGAGCACTTT
Organism: Hemicordylus capensis; assembly: GCF_027244095.1. Lineage (NCBI taxonomy): Eukaryota > Metazoa > Chordata > Lepidosauria > Squamata > Cordylidae > Hemicordylus > Hemicordylus capensis. The sequence continues at coordinate 36,671,552 of NC_069663.1, forward strand.
CAAATCTATATGTGCAGTCTTGAGAGCTAGACACAGTGTGTGTGTGTGTGTGTGTGTGTGTGTGTGTGTGTGTGTGAGAGAGAGAGAGAGAGAGAGAGAGAGAGAGAGAGAGAGAGAGAGATTCCCAATATGCTGAATATTAAACTTGGCCCAAATGTCCACCCAGTTCAGTTTTCAGGGTGCAAGTCCTATATTTGCGGTAAAGGGTAAAGGAAATGTTTAACTGAGCCATTTCTTCCTTGTGAGCAGTGAACTTCCTTCTCCTTTCTAGAGTGATCCCAGCCAGTCAGGGATCACATAGTGAATGTAATGTATATGTAGATTTTGTTATTTTTTTTACCTTATATTCCAAGCTAAAATTTACATGGTTTCAACAGTTTAAAATTTTGTTTGTTTGTTTGTTTTAAAAAAAATTATACTTAGGGACATAGGAAGCTGCCATATACCAAGTCATACCATTGGTCCATCTAGCTCAATGTTGCCTACCCAGACTGGCAGCAGCTTCTCCAAGGTTGCAGATAGGAGTCTCTCTCAGCCCTCTCTGAAGATGCTGCCAGGGAGGGAACTTGGGACCTCAGAAACTCTTCCCAGAGCAAACTCTTCCCCCTGAGGGACAGTACTCACACATGTAGTCTCCCATTCAAATCCAACCAGGATGGACCCTGCCTAGCAAAGGGGGCAATTCATGCTTGCTACCACAAGTCCAGCTCTCCCCCTTCATTGTAAACTGCCTTGTAAACCTCCTTGAGATTATTTTAATGAAAGGCAATGTATAAATCTAATAATAAACAAACAAACAAAACAGGTTATCTGTATATTTTAAGACCTTGAAGTTGTTCAGCACTCAGTCCAGCAGGATCCACAGTTTGAAGCCTACTCTGGGAAGAGCAAGAGCAGCTTCAGGGGGTGGGCAAGCTTTTCTAATCAACAAGATCTAGCCTTCCCCCCCCCTTTAAACTAACTAACAGGAGGAGGGGAGATTTTGAGGGGCTAGTTCCTCTTTAAGGGATAAGCCTCTTAGTACCAGTTGCAGGGGAGTAATGGCAGGAGAAAAGGCATGCCCTCAACTCCTGCCTGTAGGCTTCCCATGGCATCTGGTGGGCCACTGTGTGAAACAGGATGCTGGACTAGATGGGCCTTGGGCCTGATCCAGCAGGACTATTCTTATGTAGGGTCCCAGTTGCTGTAGATCAGCCATTTGAAATATCCAGCACTCAAGAGTATGAGGTTCCTGCATGGCAGCCCTCCCCATTCCTGCCTGCTCCCCACAGCCATCTGTCCTTCACTGGTCTCCTGATGGTCCACCGACATGCCAGCTCTTCACTTATCCTATCTGTTCTTTCTTCCCTCTCCTCCTCCTCCTCCCTCCCTCTTCCTCCACAGCCCTCCTCAGCTACCCTCCATCCCAACATCCCACCCCTCTTGGCAACAGCTGCTTAGCTCCTGTGGCCTGGATCCTTCCTCGGACATCAGCCAAACAGCTATGGAAATCTGTCTTTTTTCTATGGAAGCTCTAGAATCCCCAAGCTTCTCTGTCATAGTAAGAGATCATTTGGAAGCCCTTCAAGAGTTATAAACTGTTTTGGACAACTGGGACACTGTTTTCCATAGAACTTCAATGCTGGAATAAAAGGTTCTTCTTTTTGACAAAGCAGCTGGCTGGGAGACCCAAGGCTTACAGAACTTACTGTATTTACCTGAATCAAATGCAGTAATTAAATACAGCATTAATACCAAACATACTAAATAAATAAATATCAGGCTTTTAGTTTGTAGTTTCAAAGCATCAGTTTTTAGAGTTTTTATTGTATTTTTAAATTGTTTTAATTGTGTTCATGTTTTAATGGTTCTTAGATTGTGAACCGCCCAGGGACGTTTTTGTATAGAGCAGCATCCAAATGTACTAAATAAAATAAATAAATAAATAAATAAATCCAAGATTAGTTTCCCTTGAAAGTTCTTTGATGTTAACAATTGGGGAGCATTCTTAAATTCAGAATTTTCCCCCCTTTTGGATAAATACAGGTATAACTTGCATTCCACTGTTTTTTAAGGGGGTCATCTCAAATGCAGGGTTGTCTTATATTTGGGTAAATACAGTATTTGCAATCACAGGCTGTGACATCAGAGCCACTCAATTGGGGAGAGTGGGGTGTGAGCCCCATCCCAAGTGTCCCCACAAACATTTGGCCTTACCCCATCCCACGTTGAACTCTCAATAACTACTATCTATATCTATATCTATATCTATATCTATATCTATATCTATATCTATATCTATCTATTCTCTAAGGTGTACCCATGGCTAATCCCATGTGTGGCAGCTCTCGCAAGAGTTCATGAGCAGAAGTACCTGATTGGGCAGTGGGAATTCCATATGCAGATAGGGAGGAGGAGCCTGTGATGGTTAAGGTTAGTTGGAATGCAACTGTTACTGGTCAGAAGTTGTTCCTGATTGTAGAGAAGCGGAATGGCAGTTCTGTGAAGAGAAGGGTCATAAGGGAGGAAAGAGCCCCTAAAGGAGAAGGAGGATGACGTTGTGTGAATTAGATGAAGAAACAAGATGAACAAGATCTATTAACTCAGGAAGGGGAGAGAGAGAGAGAGAGAGAGAGAGAGAGAGAGAGAAGGAGGGAGGGGAAGAAAGACAGAGGGGAAGATCAAGTGGAGGAGAGAGAAAGAGAGAAAAAGAACGGAGAGGAAGAGAGAAAGAAGGAAAGATGAGGGACGGGCCCGAACCTGTCAGCGGCCTGAGAGGAAAGAGTGGCCATGGCAGTGGCGGCAGCAAAGAAGGACCCAGTCAACCACTGCTGCCATTTGGGGCTACCAAGGCCAGTGGCGGAGGGAGGCAGGCAAGCAAGGGATGAGCCCAGGCCTGTCAACTGCCTGAGGGGAACGAGCAGCCATAGCTATGGCGGCAGCGAGGAAGGGCCCAGTCAACCGCTGCTACTCCTGTGTAGAGGAGAAAGAGTGGGGCTCAGGTGAGCGTGGGGAGGTCTCTGGGGATAGGGGGCTGCAGCCTGGCCAATAGGTGCCAGCAATGCTGCAGCCGCGACCAAGAGGGGTGAGGGGGATGGAAGCAATGGGATGGAGGAGGAGGAACAGGAGTGCAGCTCAGATGAGGGTAGAGAGATCTCTGAGGGGGGCTGTGGCAGGGGGTGAGGGGAGCAATCAAGTACTAGTGCACAGTTGCTCTGCATGGGTTAAGCTAGATCCCATTATTCTGGTAAGAAATTATGCTCAGGAGTACCCCATTCCCATTGAATGATGTTTTTGTTTTTAAACACATGAAAGGTGGAAGGGGATTTGTAGGAAAAGTTGGGTAGTGATGGAGTGGGGTGAGAAGTCCATTTTGAGCCAGGCCCAGTTTGAGGATTCTGGACCCAATGGGAAAGGTGGCCAGACTGTTTCAAGTGGGGGCGGGGGGGAGTGGGGTGGGGGCGGTTCATATATTCCCCCATTTAAATTCTTGCAAAGTCTCTAGTAACATCTGGCTTTTTTGTTGCTGCAAGGAAGACATCAGATAATCATTTGATAGTTTTTATTTTCAGGATAGAAAAATAACAAGTTCAAAGGGAATCCCACCTCCCTCCCCACCAAATAACAATTAGATTATATGAACATCCACTCTTCCCCCCTCCCTTTTTTTGTGGCACAATCCCACTCAGTGCCATTGCACCCCCAAGGTTTCTTCTTATTCATCCTTCCAAATCATATGGATGATCTCTATACAGGATCACCCAATAAGAGATCACACAGTGAATGAGATAATGTAACAACTAGGTTTTATACAGCACATTTCACCCAAAGCAAAATTCAACCCACATTTCAGATTCCAAGGGGGAAACCTCTGAGAATTTCCAAAGGGAGACAGATGAGCTTCTATAGGAAAAAGGGAAATACTCAGTGGGTCTATTCACATGACCACATGCGTGTGCAGGTCGGAAAGCAGGAGAGGTTCAGCCTACTTTCCCCAGACAGTCTTCTGCAGCCCTGCAGCATGCAAGCCATGTGCCCACATGACTCGTGCTGCCAGGAGCAGTGCAGATAAACAGAGGACAGGACTCATTATCCTGGCCTCCAAGTATCCCACAGTGCACTGTGCGCCAAGCACGGTACACTGGGGGATTCCCCCAGGAGACGGGCACTCTAGGCACCCGTCTCTGTGTCAGTGCCTGACGCACGATCCTAGCAGCCAGGGCACCCTTAACCTTGGCTAAGAGCCGGGCGTCAGTGCAGGGTTTGGTGCCACTGGGCCGCAGAGATCTGCATGGATTCTGGCAGTTCTCATGGGGCTCCCATGGGGTTGTTGCCTGAGCCAACCACCTTTGGGATCCCTACACTATCCTCCTTTATGGGCGCACACACTAGAAGCAAGAGGCATCCCCCTGTTTGAAGATCTCGCTTTCAGAGGTCCTGGGGAGGGAACTGAACCCTGAAAAATGGCAATGCTAGTAGCTCACTAGGACTGTCCTCATGACTGTTAGTTGGGTAGGACACGTCTCCTCCTCAGCTTTGGGAGTTGCACACTCTTCCAGTTTTCAGTTGTGTGTGAGTTGAAAGCTAGGTCGGAGGAGGGGAAAGTGATTGGGTGCAGAGCGGGTGCCAATGGCATCCTCTTCCCCAGCACTTTAATCCAGGGTGGAGGAATCATGGTCAGAGCCTCCTCTGGCCTAGCTTTTAACTCACACACAACTGAAAATGGGGAGCACACACAGTTCCCACAGTCCCAGTTAATCACAGTGAGAACTGCCCTACCCAATTAAATATTAGCACGCATTCCCCCAAGGAAACAAAAGGAGACAAAATGAACTTAACACAAATAAAATAGGGAGCATTCCCTGGTAAACAATCACAGCGTATGGAGTGGGTGCATGAAAGCAGCAGTTATGGGGAACACCAGGAGACTGTTGCAATCCAGAACAGCGGCTATTTGGAGTCCAGATATGCAAAGACATACACAGTGCTAAAGCGCCCCCCCCCCCCCCCACACACACACACACTCCTGTTGCCTCATTTCCCATCATTTGCAGGAGCAACTCTTGCATGCTACACTTCCTCCCAAGGTGAGGTGGGTTGCTCTGTTAATCACCAGATATGTTTGCTTCCTGCATCTGGCTCAGCTCTGAGTCAGCAGACAAGCCTCAGTGAAACAGCTGAGAAACCCGGAGGTGGTGTGAGTCCTTCCTTCCAGCTGATCCCATTCGCCTACGTGTGGCTGCCTAGCCAAGAAGTCTGCAGTAGAGCACGGCCAGACATGACATCTCCATCCTCTGCAATTGAAGCTTTAGTCTTGATCTGCAAGAGGGCCTGCCTGACCAGACAAGAAAAGGAATTTCATCAGCCAGGGTAGCAATATTTTGGGGTGTGCCAATGAAGAGGTGGCATCCTAGGTGCTTTAGTAATCTCACAGAAGATCAGCAGGAAAGAAAGACCTGCTCTACCATAATGCTACCCGAGCAGGGGCGAAACTTCCATCGAGCAGCTGTGTGCAATGACCATGGGCCGTTGCTGATGCTGGGGCCACCAGGAGTATCTCTGCAGGCCCTGCCATTCGCCACCACCTCTTTCACCAGCCAGCCGACCAGCCGGCCGTTCTGTGGCCGCTTCTAACTGCCACCTGCCACTATCTTTTGCCAGTTGGTCAAGCTGGTATAACGATGTCACTGCCTGGTGCCTGGGTGCTTTCCAGACCATGTGGGAGAAAGTGAGGTCAAATCCAACAGCTAGCTCTAATGTTTTGAAGCCAGTTAGAGTCAGCTGCTTTGGATTTTACACTATTTCCTCCCTCACTGAGGCTTTGAAGGGAGAAAAAGAAAGGAAGAGGAGAGGAAGGAAACCCCTCCCCTGGATTTTCACACAGGGCACTTCCCAGAGGGAGAAGAAGAGGAGAGGTGGGTGACTGATGGCTTTCCCTCACTTCCTCCCACCCCCCTGTGAATTTGCACAAGGGCAGCAGACCCGTGCAAAAAGATTTTGGCAATTGACACACACAGAGCCCTCTGAAACAACTATGGGCCTATCCCAAGTGGTCTCTGGACCAACGCATATTGCGGGATTGCGGGTCATGCGTTTGATTGGGTCTTTTACTCTGACCAGGGTAGTGTTGCATGGGTGGGGACTCCTGTGATCTCCCCATTGTCATAGACGGACCACCATCTGGTTAAGGTTGGACTTACAGCCACTTCCCACCTCAACAGGGGCAAGAGGCCTATTAAAATTGTCCACCCGAAGAGGTTATTGGATCCAGTGAGATTCTGAAGAAGCCTTGGAGGGATTCAGTGTTGGCTTTGCCAGTGATCCTATCGATGCCCTGGTTGAGAACTGAAACAACTTGCTCACCAGGACAGTAGACACAATTGCTCCCAAGCGTTGCCTCCAACCCGCTTCAAAAGTGGCCCCTTGGTATATGGAAGATCTGTGGGGGCTGAAGCAGCAAGGTAGGCGACTGGAGCGCAAGTGGAGAAAGACTCAATTCGAATCCAACAAATTACAACATAGAGCACATTTGAAGCAATGCATGCGGCAAAGTGGTTCTTTTCAGCCCATATTACCTCTGCAAATTCACGCACAGCAGAATTGTTCAGGGTTATGAGGGGACTAGTATCCTCCCTCCCTCCCTTGAACCAGAATTTGGAGTCATCTGTTACCCACTGTGGTGTGTTTAAAGAGTTTTTTCACAGATAAAATCTCTCTGATTTAGGCCGACCTAGATGGAGACTCCACAGTTAATTTGATGTCTGAGCTGGAGGTGTCCAGCAACTCCTCTTATGCAATTCTACTGGATCAGTTTCAGTTTGTGACTGCTGAGGATGTGGACAAGCTGCTTGGAGTGGTGAGGCCTACTACTTGTTCTCTTGACCCTTGTCCAACATGGCTTGTTCTAACTAGCAGGGAGGCTGTTGCAGGTGGCCTGGTAGAAATCATAAATGCTTCTCTGAGGGAGGGCAGGATGCCTCCTTGTCTTAAGGAGGCAATTATTAGACCTCATCTAAAGAAGCCTGCATTAGATCCCTCAGAGTTGAGCAATTATAGGCCTGTTTTCAACCTCCCATGGCTGGACAAGGTAATTGAGAGGATGGTGGCCTCTCAACTCCAGGCAGTCTTAGAGGAAACTGATTATCAAGACCCATTTTAAACTGGTTTTCGGGCGGGCTATGGGGTGGTGACTGCCTTGGTTGGCCTGATGGATGATCTCCAATTGGGAGTTGACAGAGGAAATGTGACTCTGTTGGTCCTTTTGGATCTCTTGGCAGCATTCAATACTATCAACCATAGTATCCTTCTGGAACATCTGAGAGTGTTGGGGGTGGGAGGCACTGTTTTACAGTGGTTCCGCTCCTACTTCTTGGATAGATTCCAGATGGTGTCGATTGGAGACTGTTGCTCTTTGAGATCTGAGCTTAAGTATGGTGTCCCTCAAGGCTCCATACTTTCTCCAATGCTTTTTAACATCTACATGAAACCGCTGGGAGAGATCATCAGGGGATTTGGAGCTGGGTGTTACCAGTATGCTGATGACACCCAGATCTACTTCTCCATGTCAACTTCTTTAGAAGCTGTCATTTCCTTTCTAAATACCTGCCTGGAAGCAGTAATGGACCAGATGAGGGAGAATAAACTGAAGCTGAATCCAGATAAGACGGAGGTACTTATTGTGCGGGGTGAGAACTCCAGAGACAATTTTGATCTGCCTGTTCTAGATGGGGTCACACTTCCCCAAAAGGGACAGGTTCACAGCCTGGGAATGCTTCTGGATCCACACCTCTCCTTGGTTTCTCAGGTTGAGGCAGTGGCCAGAGGTGCTTTCTATCAGTTTCGGCTGAAACGCCAGCTGCGCCCATTTCTTGAGATCAAACTTCAAAAGAGTGGTACATTTGTTGGTAACCTCCAGACTTGACTTTTGTAATGCACTCTATGTGGGGTGCCTTTGTATGTAGTCCGGAAACTTCCGTTGGTTCAGAATGCGGCAGCCAGGCTGGTCTCCAGGTCATCTCGGAAAGATCACATTACTCCTCTGTTGATGGAGCTTTACTAGCTGCCAATAGGTTTCTGGGCAAAATACAAAGTGCTAGTTTTAACTTATAAAGCCCTAAATGGCTTAGGCCCTGTGTATTTACATGAGTGTCTTCTTCACTATGAGCCACATTGCTCAGGGAGGTCATCTGAGGAGGTCCGTCTCCAGTTACTGCCAACTCGTTTGGTGGCTACACAGAGACGGGCCTTCTCAGTTGCTGCCCCGAGATTGTGGAATGTGCTCCCTGCTGAGATACGATCCTCCCCATCTCTGGCAATTTTTAAAAAACACCTGAAAACCCATCTTTTCACCCAAGCTTTCCCAGTATCTGTCTGTTTTTAATTTTATGGCTGATTTTAAATTGTTGCATTGTTTTAACTTTTTATATGTGTTTTAATTGTTTTATGTTAACCGCCCAGAGATGAAAGTTTGGGTGGTATAGAAGTTTATAAATAGATAGATAGATAGATAGATAGATAGATAGATAGATAAGCAAGCCACACTTCTACAGCTGCAATCTTATGCACTCTTACCTAGGAGGAAGCCCACTGGACTAAATCATCTACTTCTGGATAACCCCAGCAAGCCTGCACACAGTTTTCAAAACTCAGAAAAGCAGCTATTATTTCAGGATGCACATACAATGTGTTAAGCCTGAAACGTCAAGATAAGATCTGAAACAGGCTGCGGCGACGTGAACAGTGCCCTGCTGCTCCCATATGCAAGACAGTGTCAAAACCCAGATCATACATATGGACAGCGAGCCTAGATGTAGCGAAGCAATTTCAAGGTGCCATCTGGAAAGTCCACTGGGATGTGCTCGTGCTAGGTGGTGGCTTCGTTATACCACATTGGCTGGTTGGCTTGCCAAAAAAAATAGAGAGAGAGAGAGCAGGTGGTAGACAGAGGCGGTTAGCAGGGGTTGTGAAGCAGTCAACTGGTTGGCAGGTGGGCAAGCAGGAGCCCAAGGTGGTGAATGGAGGGGCCAGTATTGGCTGAGTGGAGGCCAGTGGCTGGTCGGTGGGCGGGCAGGGCACCAGTGGCGGTCTCTGCCTGCTGCTTGAAAAGGTCCCCCCTCCTCCAGATTTGGCATTGGTGCACAGCTCATGTTTTGCACACAGGGACCTTCAGAGATTGTTGCGCTCCTGTACCCTGGCAATAATAAACAGTACTGCTGTTAGTCTATGGGTCCTTTCTCATGATCAGTGAGAAGGGCGGCCAGGTGTGCCAAGAGGAAGGCTGCTGAAACTTACCTCCGCCTCAGACAATTGTTTGGTCTGTGCTGGGTGCATGGATCATGCGCCAGGCGGACTGCCCCCAACAACGCAGAGGTGTGAGGACTTGGACACGCCCTCCCAGCCTTCAGAAATCCCATAATTTGGGGAGCTCCCTGGCACTGGCCGGGAGCCCCACAGTGTCTCAGCCCTGACTGCAAGCAACCAAAGCTGACACACAAGCAGTCATATGGCAGTTAAGGGCACAAGTGCGCACTTAACCTTGGCTAACTGGTGGGCTTCTTTGGCGGGTTTGCTGCCGAGGTGCCGCCATGATTGGGCCAATCCTAATCCAGGCTGGGTGCCCCTAGTCCAGGTTAGACTGTGTGTGAGAACAGCCTCTACAACTCCCAATTTATTTTGGCTAGGAAAAGAAAGGTAGGGAGGTGACATATGACAGGGGTGTCCAACCGGAGGCTCTCTGGCTGTTGTTGGACTATAATCCCCAGTTTATTGTAGTTGGGGATGATGGGGATTTTAGTCTAACAAGAGTTGGGGAGCCTCCCCTGCCATGTTCTACCTCTCCTTCTTTTGTTTTCTTCCTCTTGGCTTCTCCTTTCTTTGCAACTTTCTATATGTGTTTTGTTAACTCTTGCTTCTTAACTTCCACCCTTGTCAAAAAGTTCCAAAAAGTCCCAAAGCCAAAAACTCCCTTTATCTACTCTTAGCACATCATCCCTCTCCAATTGCCAGAATTCCTGGAGACTTGAGAACAAGCAGAAAGGGCTTTACACAGCACATTCTTTTGATGGAGAAATTAACTTCCACCCTTCTCTTGACACCCGACTCCCTTCCCTGGAGGATGGCATTATATGCCATCTAGAATTATGTGACATGTGGATGCAATTGTTTATGCAGAAAAGTTGCAGAGATTTTGCCACAGTACTTTTGCAAAAGTATCATAGGTTCTTGTTTGTTGAATGCTGCCCAGTTCAGACTAGGGATTTGCAAACAGGTTCAAATCTGAACCAGTTCGGTTTGAAGGTTTGAACTTGATCCAAACAGGGCACTGAATTGGCAATGCTGGTCTGAGTTCTATTCGAACTGGTCCAGGTTTTATTTGAACCAGTACTATTTGAACCGGTTCAAACTGGTTCAAAGGATCGAGTTTCCAAAACTGGGTTGGGGTGGTAGGCCCATGGGTGCCAACTACCACCCAAGCCCTAAAGCAATTGGACATTCCTTCAATTTTTAATGTTTTTTTGAATATTTTTCAATTTTTTGCATTTTCCCATAGGGTATAATGGGGACATGAAGAAGCCCATTATTCCCTAGGCATAGCACCTAGGGGCACAAAGCCTGGGTGGGTGGTAGGCACCCAAGGTTGCCTACCACCCACCAAACCGCATAGCAATTGGACACTCCTGAAATCTTTAATGATTTTTTTTGAAGATTTTTCTTTTTTTGGCATTTTCTCCATAGGGAATAATGGGGATTTGAGGATGTCCCAACTGCCCCCCTGGGGGGTTCCTGGGAACCACAGTGGGTTTGGGGGCAAGGCACCTTGTGCCACAACTCCTCTCAGAAGCCCCAAGCTGGTGGGTTTCATGAGACAGACAGAGAGAGAGAGAGAGAGAGAGAGAGAGAGAGAGAGAAGATTCTAGCCTGTCACGATGCAATGAATAGGAATTTCTCCCCCACCCCCGTGAACTCCAAGGACACACAGAGTTCATTCGATCACACACTGTTCTATGAAACAAAACCCATGAGCCCCACCAGCTTGGGGCTGCTGGCAGGGGGGTTGGGGTTGTGGCATAAGGTTCTTGTCCATTGAATAAGGTGGCATAAGGTGTTTGGCATAAATCACAGGAGTATCCAATTGCTTTGTGGTTCGGTCGGTGGTAGGCATCCATGGGTTTTGTACCACCCACCCAGGTTTTGTGCCCCTAGGTGCTATGCATAGGGTTTAATGGGCCAGTTCAAATCCCCATTATACCCAATGTAGAACCTCTTAGAACCAGTTCGAGTTGGGTTCAAAATTGAACTGAACTGGGAGGGGTGTGGGTGTTCCAAGCAAAGCCAAAACTGAACCTACATACCCTGGTTCGAATTGGGTTTGAATCTGAACCAAACAGGCCAAGCTGGTTTTGTGTACACCCCTAGTTCAGACAATTCTTCTCCCTGATTTTTTTTTCTGCATGCCAATAGGCTCCTGGTATTTTTGCCTGGTGTCACAGCCAATCAGGAAGCTTTGTACTGTCTGCAATCTCTTTCTGGCTTGCATGGGCTGACAGCCAATTTCATCAGGGCTGGAAGCCAATTGCCTGGACCCTGAGCTTTGCAGAGCTCTGAAAGGAAACCCACATCCATATCCACAATAACTAGCATGCCAGGAGTGCTTGTGTGAATAGCCCCCCACCCCACCCCCCATTTCACAAGCCTCAGTGTCAAACAACATGTCCCATTAAGTGTGGAGAGGAGAACTGGTCTTGAAGTAGAGAGCATGAATGGTCCCCTTTGCTAAGCAGGGTCCTTCTTGGTTTGCATTTGGATGGGTGACTACATGAAAGCATATACCCTCTAGGCGATGGGGTTGTAGCTCAGTGGTGGAGCATCTGCTTGCAGGCAGAACATCCCTGATTCACTCTCCAGCTAGTACAAACTCCTACCTTTGAGAGCTGCTGCCAGCCAGTGTAGACAATACTGAGCTAGATGGACCAATGGTCTGACAGCTCCCTATGTTCCTGTATGTCAACTGACTTTCAAGCCTTTTAAAAAATATATTGTTAAAATATTTTTATTTAATAAGAAAAGATGATTACATTATCATCTCTTGAACTTCCAAACTTTACATATAACCATCTGGGATTCTGCTTCCATCCTTTGCCAACCCTCCCCCTCACATCAAACATTACAGAAAGATATAAGTAATGCCTGTTTTTTGGGGTTTTTTTACAGATCTAGCAGCAACAGGGCCTGATCCAAATGCATGCACAGCCATTCACACGAAAACATGCACACATGCACAGACACTGGAAGCACATGCCATGTAATGTCCAAATCGGGCTCTTGTGGCAGTGCATTCCCCAGGTGAATGGTGTGTGAAGAAGCGAGGGGAGGGAACTCCTGCTAAGTCAACAACAAATCTTTTCAGCTAGTTCTTTGCTCAGCAGGGAACAAAGGGAGCTCCATGCTTCGGTCAAATATCGATGCGCTGATGAAAGAGCTGAGGGATTCCTCTGATGATGTCTAACAAGAAGGAACGTGTTTGGAGGGCGTGTCGGAGGGATCCTGGAGGGGGGAAAATAACAAACTCTGTATCTAAGGACAGAGCCGTGTGTCATGAAAGAGACGGCTGTGCTAGGAACAGAGGGCTTTGATCTGACTTCTTTGCTCGGTAGAAGCACAGCCTTTTAACCACACGGCAAGACAAACAACACCCTATTAATCTCCAAGGAGCTGAACCCTCCCCTGACCTGCATCTGTCTCAACATGCATTCAGCTCGCAGCTCTGGAGGAAAGGGTGAGACGCTGTTGCTGTCTTCATGATAATACATAAGAGGGAGCTCGGAGTAGGAGGAATCTTCGGGGCAGCGTTTGCACAACAGTGTCTTTGGCACTGGATGGCTCAGAAGGCAGAGAAGAGCATCATGCCTTTATATACATCTATGCTGCAGCTGCATTGGGAGTGCTGCGTGCAGTTCTGATCGCCTTCTCCCAAGGGTTCTCAAACTGCGGTCCCCAGATGTTACTAGACTTCAACTCCCATCATCCCCGGGCACAATGGCCAAAGCCTGGGGGTTCTGGGAGCAGAAGTCCAGAAACGCCTGGCGAGCCAGGTTTGAGAACCCTGGCCTCAATGATGCAGAAAAGGGCAATGAAACTTAACTAGAGGTTGGGGGACCTCCCCTATAAGGAAAGGCTAATGAAGCTGGAACTTTTTGGTTTAGAAAAAAGACCATTGGAGGGGGCACATGAGAAGGAAATGGTTCATATGTAAATGAGGGTCAATGAGCCCTTTCTCACGAGCAGTAAGAAGGGGCAAGAGGGTTAGCGGGGGCAAAGCCTTAAAAAGTTTATTTCCCTGCAGATGATACAGGGCTCCCTCTTCAGCGGACGGAGTGCCCACCTAGACGATTCCCAGCTGCTGACGGTAGCTTGTAGAGTCAGGGTGCCGGGATGCATCACCCTGCATCACCCAGCCCCCTGGAGTAGCCATAATGCATTACAGAAGTCCACAGTGCATTATAGGGCTTTCCCCTCCCCGGATCTAGCTGGGATCCTCACCGTCTGCCGCCCACGGCTGCAAGAGCCGTGGCTGCACCTGTTCTCCTAACCTCATTTTAGAGGGTGACTCCAGCAGTGGGTTTGCCACCAAGGCACCACCAGGGTCGGGCACATGTGCAGGAAAAACCTTCCCTTACCTGGTTTTGTCTGCATGTGCAGATAGCTTCAACGTTTGCATGTAAGTGATTAATTTGATTAAGTGCCATCAAGTCGGTGTCGACTTTTAGCAACCACATAGATAGACTCTCTCCAGGATGATCTGTCTTCAACTTGGCCTTTAAGGTCTCTCAGTGGTGCATTCATTGTTGCCGTAATCGAGTCCATCCACCTTGCTGCTGGTCATCCTCTTCTCTTTCCTTCAACCTTTCCCAGCATTATGGACTTCTAAAGGGTGCTGGGTCTTTGCATAATGTATGTGGTCATTTGTGCCTCGAGTGACAATTCTGGATTCATTGTTCTATGAGCCATTGGTTTGTTTTCCTGGCTGTCCGTGGTCTCCTCAAAAGCCTTCTCCAGCACCACAGTTCAAAAGCATCAATACTTTTTCTACCTTGCTTCTTCCAAGTCCAGCTTTTGCATCCATACAGTGTCACGGGAAGTAGGCCTGAATTAAATAGACCAGCCAACGTTAGCTGCCATGATCAACAGAATGCTATTGCTGGAGCAGAAATGAGATGACCGTCTGATTTCATTGGAGTACTAAGGGATGGTAATCCAGATGGTTGTCTCAGGCTCTTTATTGGAGTAATTGTCCTGTCGAAAACAATGCGTATATCATTGCCACTCAAGTTGCACAGTTTTACAAGTATGTATCTTGCGATGGCTCCAAAGGTTGTAAGAAGCTTGCCAGGAGTATGAAGAAGGAGCAGTCCATCTACCAATGTGCAGTCTGCAGTGGATGGTTCCTGACTGTCAACTCTGCTTACAAGTGTCCTCGTGAGAACTGACATCAGTTGCAAGCATGGTTGTATCTATGTGAAACAAAGCAAGAGGCTCTCGGATCAGAGGAAATGACAGCACTACCTGCATTTCAATTTTGGTTGAAATTGGGATATCTACCTGCTGCCAGGTCGCTCCTTCCCCAGGCCTCTATGACCAAGATGGCTGCCGGAAGCCTGGGAGGAACTACCAGCAGCCCGAGCACCCACACAATCGGGCAGTGAGGTAGGAAGCTTGCATGTGTCCTCCTACCTCACTTTTAGCCCGGGTTTCAAACCAGGGCTACCCAGGGGTGGAGTGCTAGGATCTGGAGCAACCCTGTGCTGCACATGAACAGCCTGACTTGGGGTGGCTCTGTTCTAGCCCTGGAGGGCTGGTCGTGTGAATGACCACAATACGGAGCTAGATGGACCAAAGGCCCCACTCTGTACAAGGCAGCTTTCTACATAACCTATTTATGTTCTTCTGTACTGCTTTGCATCCAGGATGGTTATCACCATTTTCCAGAAGAGTAGAGTCACCCAGCCACCAAAGCCACACAGAGGTATTCCCTTATCTTCCTGCTTCTGTGTTCGGCAACACGATGCAGGAAGCCATGGGAAACATCCCCATGCTACCAAGGCGATGGGGCAATTCTGATCCTCTGGCACTGTGCTGGTAGCTTTCATCACAGCTGTGGGCAATCACAGAAGAAATCAGATAATCGGTTGCAAAAGTGGGGTGGTTTCAGGAAGCACTATGGGTTTGCAATGGGTGAACTTTGTCCCTCCAAAAGATGGACCAAAAGGGATGTAATTGTGGCTATTTTGTGGGGAGAGGCCATCATTCATCCAGTGGATTGGATCAACCTCCTAACACCCACTATTGTGTTTCATAGGATGCAGCAGAAATGACACAATGTCATGATGTGGCATAATTCCTTGATACATTCTGCAAGGAAGAATGTAGTCAGCAAGCCACTGGGGAAAACAGCAGCCAGTGTGGTGTAATGGTTAGAGAGTTGGACTAGGCTTGGGGAAACCCAAGCTCAATTTCCCATTCATCCATGAAGCTCACTAGGGCCTCATTCACATGTAATGGGGGATCAGAGTTGCAGGAACCCATGTTTCCTTACTGTTACATCCGAAAACCGGAAACTCCAGTCCCATCTTCTGTAGCGTGAACTGAAGTTGCACTGAGAAGACTCCAATATGAACCCTCGGTTTGTAGTGAGTTCCGCTGCTCCAAACCAAGGGTCCAAGGAGCCTCTGTTCCATCTGAATGCAGCACTGGAGGCTGCATTTGGCAAGACTGGAGAAAGTTCCTCTCTCCCTGATTGGCTGTGCAGGCTGTCCTTCAAGCATGAAGAAAGCCAATATAGCCAGCTCCTCTGTCTCTCTGCAGTCTCGCTGAGAGCAGAGGTCACAGAAGACGCTCTGAGAGCCCCCCTGAGAGCCCCCCTGAGAGAAGAGGACATACTCCAGTACATCCAAATATGGATGGGAGGGGTGGTGGTGCAAAACCGTGGATCCACTGGACCCGTGGTTCCACATAACATGTGAATGCAGCCTAGGTTTGTTCACATGATCCCCATCCGGATAGGAAGAGCACTCCACCCATATAGAAGAGCCAAGCACGCTACCAAGCGACAGTCATGAGAAAACCAAAGAGGGTGGAAGAGTGATTGTGTTGGAGGTGGGAGCTGGCCAGGTGGACTTTTCATCCACCTTGGGGAAAATGCTGGGGAGATCATCTGGGCAGAGCGCACCTGTCTGTCTCAGCTCCCGCCTCCAACGAAATCACTTCCCATGCCTCCTACCTTGCTTTCTGAGTTCACAAGACCATGGTTTGGGAGCACACCTGGCTGTACTACCCTCTACTCTGACTGGTCTTGTGAAGAGCATGCTCTTGGGGTAGCAAGCATGAACTGTCCCCTTTGCAAAGCAGGGTCCACTCTGTTTTGCATTTGGATGGGAGACTACAGGTGTGAGCACTGTAAGATACCCTCTTCAGGGGATGGAGCCACTCTGGGAAGAACACCTGCATGCGTGCATGCAGATGTTTCCAGGTTCTCTTCCTGGCATCTCCAGGAAGGCTCAAGATAAGGCTGGGAGAGACTCCTGCCTGCAACCTTGGAGAAGCTGCTGGCAGTCTGTGTAAACAATGCTGGGCTAGATGGACCAATGGTCTGACTCGGTAGAAGGCAGCTTCCTATGTTCTCATGACAGTGGTCCTGTGAATAAGCCTACTGGATGACTCTGAGCCAGTCACTTATCTCTCAGCCTACCCTACCTCACAGGGTTGTTGTGGGACTAAACATAAGCACTTACACTGCTCTGGGCTCCTTGGAGGAAGAGCGGGATATAAATGTACAAATAAATAAATAGAAGGCTTAAAGCACAGCAGCAGCCACCCCACCAGCGCCCATGGATGTGCACAATTTTCAGAAGCAAGGGAAAGGATATCTCAGCTGCCACCAGCAGTTTAGGTAACACACACACACACACACACACACACAAACGTGCGCGCATCCCATGTTGCAACTTCCAGCAAAGCTTGTGTAGCCTCTAAAACTGACACTGTTTGTCCCTCCCCCAGCACTCCTGAACTTAATCCAAAATCGCAGAACTGAATTTATGCAGATCAGCAAAGATGGGAGAACACCTTCTTTGCATGCAGAAGGAGACAGATGGAAGATTTCTTAGCCCTTCCTGGAAAAGCCAGAATTGAACCTGACACCCCAAGGGTTGCTGCCAGTCAGTGTAAACAATACTGACCTAGATGGAGAACATAGTGTAGGCAAAACTGACCCTAATGACTCTGCAGAAGGCAATTTCATATATTCTAATTGCTGTGGAGTTACTAGGCTAGTTTTGACTCAGCTTTAGAAATCATGCCTGGTGTTTACAGAGCAGATTGAGATCTTTTTTCCCCGTCCGCCTTAACTAGACGCCTGATTTACTTCCTAAAGATCCGCTGTGCCAAGGAGCCGGCATCATTCCAAGGGGTAGCAAGGATTAACGGATGCTCACCCCCAATTTTTCCCATTCCCCCTTCTGTGCCCCCATGCACCAGACTGGAATTTGACAGCAAAGTATCAGACAATAAAGTCACATTGTCTGGCACTCACATTAAAAGACCTCCGTTGTTTAAAGAAGCCTCCTCCACTCACTGTTTTAACCCCCACCCCCAGAACAAGCAGTAGAAGCCTGTGCAGTCTGGGAGGTAGAGGACTCCTCCAGCCTCCCAGGAGCCAGGCCAACTCCTTTACTTCCTGCCTGGGCAGGAACTGGGCTGAGTGAGACCATGTGTGTGGTGGTGGTGGGGGTCATCTCCCCTGCAGATTTCAGCTGGCTTGGTCCTGACCTCTCTCCTCACCTCAGCCTTTCCAGCCACATTGTCATGGCTGGAATAGGAAACAGGAAGAGGAAACATGTGTGGCTGGAACAGGAAACATGCCTAAAAGGTTTGGTCTAACTCCCCAAAACAATGAGGCTCTTCACACGATTAGTGTGAAGAGCCTCTAGGGGGGTTGCGGGGAGAACAGGCTTAGCCCACTCTCCCTGCAGACGAGCAGACAGTCTGCTCTGGGCAGCTGCAGCAGCCACCCACACGACTGTCAGCTCCATCATGGAGCCAGCCGGGGCTGGGGAGTTCGGGGGCCATGTGGCCCCCGGAAGCTCCAGCTGGGAAGCCTCCTGGTTGGGAGTCTACTCGTGAGTAGCCACGGCACAGAGCCACACCACAGCTACTCACGATTTAAAAAACCAGGTTTGTGGAGTGCTCGCTCCGCAAACCCAGTTTAAGGGGCGGGCAATCTAAGCAGGCTAGGCACTTGTAAGTGCTTGTTTACATGAGCAGCAAAAATCGGGCTAGGCTCTCCTAGCCCGATTTTTGCTGCTCGTGGGAATAGCCTCAATATTTTCTATGAGGAGTCTGGCCCATTTTATAAATAAGTTTGAAAATCTCTAGCAAACTTCATTAATAAGATGAATCAACTAACATTCATTACTTTACCTCTGTAAGAATTTAATGTATAGCAAAATCCTCACTCCCCTAATCACATTCTTTGCCAACCCTTTGCACATTGTTCTGGAGTCACCCCTGCCAAGAAGAGGTTCAGCAGCTGAACTACTGAACAGAAACATGTGGGGAAGTGTTTACATCTCCATCCTTAGCACTTACTCTTCACAAAAAATGTATAAACAAGCCTGTGCATATGTTGTGAGTTAGGACACGAGCAGGAGAAGTATGCATTGGGTACATTTCAACTGCCATTTGAATTCTTTTTAAAGCAAGCTTCTAATCTTCCTGATTGCCAAAATATACATTCAAGTGTATGGTCACATTTGCACGTAAGGCAGAACTGGAGTTGCAGGGGACAAAGGTTGCCACACCGTTACGTCTGAATGTGTGCAACTTCGGTCCCATTAGAAAAGCAACCCAATGTTGTGCTCTGCAGACTCAGTTTGTAGTGAGTTTCCCTGCTCGTAACCGGGATTTCAGTCTGGGAGCATCACATCTGAATGTAGCACTGGAGGCTAGGGATGTGAATGGAACCAGGCAGGGGTGGTTCGATGATGGGGATGTTGCACTTTAAGGGTGGGGGAGGATGCATTTACTCCTCCATCCACTTCCCCCTCCCGCCGGCACTCAGTATTTGCAAAGTCCCATGGGGCAGCAGCATATTCCCTGCCACCCCATCCACTCCCTGGCCGGAAGTGGCCGGAAGTAGCTGGCGCATGTGTGCAGGCTGGGCACATGCAGGCGCATGCTGTGCTTGTACGCAAGCCCAACCGATGTGCATGGGCATGCATGCCAGCTACTTTCGCCCCGTAGCACCGGTGAGGAAAAAGCGGAAGGAGGGGTAAGTGGATCCTTCCCTGCCCTTAAAGTGCACCCCCCCCACCGCCTTTGAATGTCAAAACTCCCAGTGTTCAAACCTGTTCAGAGGCCTGTAAAAGGGCCTCCCAACTGGTTCGTGCACATCCCTACTGGAGGCTGCATTTGGTCTAACTAGAGCTGAGGGAGGAAGACTGGCATACATAAATTGCATAGAGCCAGCGTGGTGTAGTGGTTAGAGTGCTGGACTAGGACCAGGGAGACCCGAGTTCAAATCCCCATTCTGCCATGAGACTTGCTGGGTGACTCTGGG
Source organism: Hemicordylus capensis (assembly GCF_027244095.1). Lineage (NCBI taxonomy): Eukaryota > Metazoa > Chordata > Lepidosauria > Squamata > Cordylidae > Hemicordylus > Hemicordylus capensis. The sequence goes on from NC_069663.1 coordinate 36,691,143, forward strand.
CCAGTCACTTCTCTCTCAGCCTAACCTACTTCACAGGGTTGTTGTGAGGAGAAACTTAAGTATGTAGTGCACTGCTCTGGGCTCCTTGGAGGAAGAGCGAGACATAAAATGTAAAATAATAATTTTAAAAATACAGCTGTATTGTGATCAGATGTAATGTGGTACAACATAGGGCTGGATGTATATCATGATCAGGACTAGTCCAAGAGCTTTTGGAGCCCTAGGCGAAGCTTGATTTTGGTGACCCCACCCACAGACAAGAAGTGTGAATCCCCGGCTTTAACCTGAGCAATGCAGTCTTCTCATCTGCGAGGTCCACACAGATGACCAGCAGATAACTAGCCCATGTTGGTTTGAGGATACAGTGAGAGCGAGTTCACATTCTTTTATGGGGCAAAGTTCTTAACACTTCAGAGATGAAAAGATGCTGCTATTAATGTGGAAAGCCAGTCTGAGACCATTTCTTTTTGGAAATGGATGCTGAGGCAGGCAATTCATCTTCAAGAGAGGAGGTGCAGCTGATAAGACTAGCTGGGGTGCAAAGACTATATTTTGGGATCTAGAACGTGCAGGCCCTATGGGGTTCAGGGGGCAGGGTTACAAGATGCATTCTTACACCACTGTGCAGTACTTCAGGGGCGCAATATGAGAGGGAGGGACAGGATAACTGGCAGGCAGTGCTATATTCTGGCACTGTTTATGCACCCTCCAAGAATTGGTGCCAGACCTGGCTACAGTTCTCTAGAAGCAGAGGGGGAAATGCAAAGCATTGCATTCAGTGAGGATTCTAGTTTCCTAAGCATCTTGACTTTTCTTTTTTTAAGAGCAAGTTCATTAGGAAAGGGGTTGAAAATGAACTGTTAGTGATACAATGCCATTATACAAATCTATGATGCAGCCACATTTGAGGTACTGAGTACAGTTCTGGTCCCTAAATCTCAAAAAGGACATCAGAGAACTAGGAAAGGTGCAGAAGAGGGCATCCGAGATGATCAGGGGCCTAGAACATCTTCCTTACGAGGTAAGGCTACACCATCTGGGTTTTGTTTTCTCTGTTCTTTTAAAGGCAACTAAGGGGAGGCATGTTAGAGGTGTATACAATTATCCATGGAGAGAGTAAAGAAAGAGAAATGTTTCTCCCTCTTTCACAACACTGGAACCAGTGGTCATCCCATGAAACTGAAGGCCAGGAAATTTAGAACCAACAAAAGGAAGTACTTTTTCACACAGCATATAATTAAACTTTGGAATTCTCTGCTTCGGGATGTGGTAATGGCCACCATCCTGGATGGCTTTAAAAGGGGCTTAGACATTCATGGAAAACCAGTCTATCAATGGCTATTAGACTGGATGAATACCAGTTGCAGGGAGCAATAGCAGGAGAGAGGGTATGCTTTCATCTCCTGCTTGTGGGCTTCCCAGAGGCATCTGGTGGGCTACTGTGGGAAACAGGATGCTGGACTAGATGGGGCTTGGGCCTGATCCAGCAGGGCACGTCTTATGTTCTTATGTTTCTAGATCAGGGCCTGCACAACTTTGGCCCCCTAGCTGTTTTTGGACTACAACTCCCATAATCACCAGCTACGATGGCCAATAGCCAGGGATAATGGGAGTTGTAGGCCAACATCTGCAGGACAGCTGAAGTTGAGCAGCCCTGTTCTAGATCTTAGGATTGCAAAGCTGTGGTTGAAAATGTGTGGGCAATGTGGGCCTGCTGAAACCTCAGAAGGCAGAAAAGGAACTGGGCAAAAGAGTGCAGTGGTCAAGGGGCGTGGGCATAAATGGGTCAGCTTCCATACCTTGCCCTCCCTGTGGTTAAATTATGCAAACGAAGAAAACAATGTTCAAAGTTGCCTTGTTGGCATCCTTTATAGAAGCTGCAAAAAATTGGTTTTAAATTACATGGCGAAAAATAGCTCTGTTCATGAAGTTTGCATAAATGTGGCTTGGGGAATGTGCTGCACTCATCTGTGCTTTCCATCAGTGTAATCAGTATGTTGCCATTTCTTTCCCATCCCCTAAATGCAGCTGCTTGCACCCAAACTCTCTCTCCTGGCTCTATAAATGGTCAAGCAATGCCCAGCCAGTGATTGGTCTGCTAAGACCTCTTTCAGCAGTTCCCTCCAACCAGCGCACACTTGCTGACAGAGGAAAGCCGATACCATCACAGAACAATGTGACTGAGGTTTTCTATGATGCTGGGGACTTGAACATTGCTTGAGGGCAAAGGAAAGCGTTTCTCAGTGTACAGCAGAAACTGTACAACGTAAAATCTTTCTCCCAGAATTGGCTTTCATATGAATTGAGAGGAGAGGAGTCTTTTGCCCCCTGCATGTATAGACCCTTGCTCCATCTAGCTCCGAATTGTCTACACTGACGGGCAGCAGCTTCTTCAAGGTTTCAGGCAGGATCCTTTCCCAGGCCTGCCTGGAGATGCTGCCAGGGAGTGAACCATCAGTGAACCATAAGTGTGCAAGTCCTACCGTGGACTACTGTTGGAACGTCTTAAAATGAGTGACAGGGAATGGCCATAGGAATGCATGGAATTTCCAAATGACCATTGCAAGGAACCAGAGCATTTCAGTGGGCATTCTCTGTTATTAGTACAGCACCCAACCACAATTTTGTGGCCAGGGATAATAGGAGTTGTAGTTCAACAACTGCTGGAAAGGGAAGATTGCTGACCCCTAGGAGAGCTGGTCTTGTGGTAGCAAGCATGACTTGTCCCCTTAGCTAAGCAAGGTCCACCCTGGTTGCATATGGATGGGAGACTAGAAGTGTGAGCACTGCAAGATATTCCCCTCAGGGGATGGAACCGAGCAGAAGCTTCCAAGTTCCCTCCCTGGCAGCATCTCCAAGATAGGGCTGAGAGAGATGGTTGATTGATTGATTGATTTGATTTGATTTGATTTGATTTCTATACCGCCCTTCCAAAAATGGCTCAGGGCAGTTTACACAGAGAAATAATAAATACATAAGATGGATAGATAAATAAGATAAATAATTCCCACCTGCGACCTTGTAGAAACTGCTGCCAGTCTGGGTAGACAACACTGAGCTAGATGGACCAATGGTCTGACCCAGTATATGGCAGCTTCCTATGTTCCTGTGTACATATCTCCTAGCAGGCAGTGCTCACATGTAGCCACCTATCCAAAAGCAAACCCCGGGATGATTCATGCTCGCTACCATCAGACTGGCTCTCCAGTGGTTAAAGAGAAACAAGCAGAAGTAGTCCAGTCTCCCTGTATCCTAGAGAGGAGAGGTTTTCTCCTCTCTTGCCAGCTTCTTTGTTCCATGGGTCTGCTCTACCCTGTGTGATTCACTTCTCCCAAACGCTAGTTTAAACCACGGGAATTTCTAACATCAATCCCAGAATGGAACATGTTCAACTTGCTGTGGTTTTCTGTTCTTTCCGCCCTTTGGCATCCTTCCCTCCTCTGCTTTACCAATGCAAAAGTTTGCACTGATTCAGCACAGCAAACAAGTACACTTTGATGTGGCTCACGCTGTTGTATCACAATCCCCTTTTATGCAATGTTTCTAGGGCTGTTCTCATTCAAATTTTATTAGCGGATCATCCAGTCTTCACTTTAATCAGCTTGCCTGCGGTACATAGGTACAACCTTTGCACTGATCTTGCCAGATGCATTGGTGTGCAAGGCAGTATTTTGATATGCAGCAGAGTCAATCAGAGACAGCATAGGAAGTTGTTGTTGTTAATAATAATAATAATAATAATAATAATAATAATAATAATAATAATAATAAATAATTCGATTTCTATACCACCCTTCCAAAAATGGCTCAGGGTGGTTTACACAGAGAAATAACAAACAAATTGTCATAAACCGAGTCAGAGCATTGGTCCATCTATAAACCGAGTCAGAGCATTGGTCCATCTAGCTCAGTACTGTGTCCAATGACAGCAGAAAGAGAGCTGGGCTTGTCATGCAGACATAAAGCTGGTCATGCAAGCATGAAGTGTCCCCCTCTGCTAAGCAGGGTTCTCCCTGGTTTTCATTTGAATGGGAGACTGCATGTGAGCACTGTAAGATATTCCCATTAGGGGATGGGGCCACTCTGGGAAGAGCACCTGCCTGCTTGCATGCAGAAGGCTCCAGGTTCCCTCCAAGATAGGGCTGATAGAGACTCCTGCCTACAACTTTGGAAAAGTTGCTGCCAGTCTGTGTAGACAATACTGAGCTAGATGGGCCAATGCTCTGACTCAGTAGAAGGCAGCTTCCTATGGTCCTATGATCATATGACTGGCAGTGGCTCTCCAGAGTTTCAAGCAAGAGTCTCTCCCAGCCCTATCTGGAGATGCTGCCAGGGATTGAACATGGGACCTTCTGGATGCAAGCAGATGTTCTCCCACTGGATTCCAGCCCAGTTCCCTAAGGGGACTATATAACAGCAGACAGTGCTCACAGTAGTCACTCATCCAGATGCAAACCAGGGCAGACCCTGCTTAGCAAAGGGGACACTTCATGCTCGCTACCACAAGACCAGAGAAGCAGCAAGCAAGGGACCTGAAGCAATGGAGAATCTTCCACCTCTGCCTCCTTGCTTGCCCTCTCTCTGAGTGTGCGATTTCCATCCTTGGGTCTCTAGATGTCATTGGACTGGATCTCCCATCATCCTTAGCTACAATGGCCGAAAGTGGGATACTGAGTGGAATACTGAGGTCCTAGTAATACAGACAGTGGTGCCTCTGAACATATGCAGACCGACTTTTCTTCATAAACGAGAAGCTGAAATCCACCTCCAAACATCTGAGATTACCAGGGAAGGCTTCCAGATTGGATTGTGTAGATGAATCCCAGCATCTCGGTTTTTAGAAATCAAGCACTTGGTTGTATGCCCAGGAGGGATGTGGAGAAAACTTCCCAAAATTTCTCCTTGGGAAGAACCTTGAAATCCAGAGAGAGGTTCAGTTCTTGCTTGGGAGGAAAACTTTGAAATTCAGAGAGAATTCTCATTCAGGAGAAATTTCTCCAGGTCCAAGGAATTGGATGCCTCTGACTAACAGTTTCAGGGGAGCAGCAGCAAGAGGGCATGCCTTCATAATCTCCAGCTTGTGGGCTTCCCAGAGGCATCGGGAGGGTCACTGTGTGAAACAGGATGCTGACCTGGATAGGCCTTGGGCCTGATCCAGCAGCAGTGGCACTCTTTGGACTGGACTTCTGGGAAGAGGTCCAGTCTCCTGAAGTCCTGGGGGCGGGGGCTCCAAATGCTGAGTGGTCCACTAACTGAAGTGGCAGGATTGTCCATGCAAAATGTGGTATCTCCCTGCAAGTCAGTGGGAGGTATCTTATTCAGAATATCTTCTTCTTCTTCTTCTTCTTCTTCTTCTTCTTCTTCTTCTTCTTCTTCTTCTTCTTCTTCTTCTTCTTCTTCAAAAGGAGTTTCCAGCTTTCCCTGAGCATGTTCTGCTGTAAAATAATGGATTGCAGCTCATCTACTGCCAGCAGCAAGAGCAGTAGGGGGCCCCCAAAAGGCCTTTAGGTCCAGGCTCCAAAATTACCTAGGTGCACCTCTGTCCAGCACTGGGCTGTTCTTATGTTCTTATGTTCAGGAAAGATGAAGTGACAGCAAAGAGAAGAATTTTCCTTTCCCTCCCTCTTCCTGCTCCAGTTTCTCTACCGTAAAAACAGCCCTGCTGCTGGATCAGGCCCAAGGCCCACCTAATCCAGCATCTTGTTTCTCACAGTGGCCCACCAGATGCCTCTAAGAAGCCCACAGGCAAGAGCTGAGGGCATGCCCTCTCTCTGCTGTTGCTCCCCTGCAACTGGTAATTAGAGGCATCTTGCCTCCGGGGCTGGAGGTGGCCTGGAGCCATCAGAGGCCTCTGAGTCCAAGGGGTGGAAAGATGATGAGACTGACATCTCTTTCTCCAGCATTAGGCCACTGACAAAGGATCTCCAGCTGACAGGGTGGAGGAGCAACCTAACTTGCTCCTATGCCTTTAACAGCAACTCAGCCTGCAGAAATCTGCTGGTGAAGCTCTTTACATCATGGAGAAAAGTCATGTCTGCAGATCAGTTAAAGTCACCGGATCCGGGGCGGCAGAAAAGCTGGCAACCCTACTTTGTTAGGGAGAGGAGAGCTGGTCTTGTGGTAGCAAGCATGACTTGTCCCCTTAGCTAAGCACGGTCTGCCTTAGTTGCACATGAAAGGGAGACTAGAAGTATGAGCACTGTCAGATATTCCCCTCAGCGGGTGGAGATGCTCTGGGAAGAGCATCTAGGTTCCAAGTTCCATCCCTGGCTTCTCCAAGATAGGGCTGAGAGAGATTCCTGCCTGCAACATTGAAGTCACTGCCAGTCTGTGACGACAATGCTGAACTAGATGGACCAGTGGTCTGACTCAGTATATAGCAGCTTCCTATGTTCCTATGACCCATTTCTCCCCTTTTAGCTCCCCTGCTAACTGGGCAAAGAGGCACCTTTTAAGGTGGTGATTCTCTTTATTTAGCAGGGGGAGAGAGTAACTGGCTCTATCCACCCCCAGCACAGCATCCCTCCAGTGACTGTTGCTGGTGTCCCTCTTTTGTTTTTTTTTAGATTGTGAGCCCTTTGGGACCAGGATCCATCTTATCGTATTTATTTATGATTTCTCTGTGTAAACCGCATTTTTGGAAGGGCGATATAGAAATCAATCAAACAAACAAACAAACAAATATCAAAATCCACCCCAGAAAAACAATGTGGTTGTTCAATTAATGGCCCTGAGCCATTTTTGGAAGGGTGATATAAAAATCAAATAAATAAATAAATAAATAAATATCAAAATCCACCCCAGAAAAACAATGTGGTTTAAAGATCCTCACTAACATGAGTTGTGGGAGGAACACGTGTGCATGGAAACAAAGGGTGTGATACACACTGGCACATCAAATACATTGGCGCACAAGCAAAGTAAACACATACCCATCTTGCCCCAAAGGAGAGGGGGTGAGAAGGGAAGAGAGAAGAGCACAGGGCTCACCCCAAGCCCCACAGCAGAACAGACAGGCTGGGCTAGCCGCTGCGGGAACAGCACAGGCATCCTTAATCAAGAGTTAATTATTTAAAGAGTTCCAGCGTCTGCTGAAACTAGAAACCAGTTCTCCTGCATCAGTAAATGGGGAGACCAGAAGGCGACTCATAGGGAGAGATATTGGAGCTGGAAGGGGAAGCTGCAAGTATCCGGCACATTTCAAAATGGAAACATTTTCACTTTTAAATGAAAACTCAGCCACAAATGAAATTGAAAATTCACTTTAAAAAACACACAAGTAGCCACATTTTCAAAATTCAGATTTGATATTTGAACTGATTTTCATGAATCTATTCTGAAATGATGAAAGCTTAGCTTTGGGAGGCATTTTTAAAATAATAAGAGAGGGCTGAGTAAGCAAGAAGTTTTCTGTTTGCATTCCCAACTAAGGAATAATGTCTTTCTGGAGATCCAGAAAGAGCCAGTGTGGTGTGGTGTGGTGGTTAGAGTGTTGGACTAGGACCAGGGAGACCCGAGTTCAAATCCTTGTTCAGCCATGAAACTGGGTGGGTGACTCTGGACCAGTCACTTAACTTTCAGTTAAGTGCAAGTTACCTCACACGGTTGTTGTGAGGATAAACATAACCATGTACACCACTCTGGGCTCCTTGGAGGAAGAGCAGGATAGAAATGTAAGTAAGTAAGTAAGTAAATACAATGGCAACAAATGTTTATAAGCCACTTTTCAACAGAAGTTCTCAGAGCAGTTTACACAGAAAAAAGGATAAGCTGGCCTTGTCCCCAAAGGCCTCACAATCTTAGAAAATGAAATTAAAAATGCAAGGTAGACACCAGCAACTGTCAGTGGAGGGATGCTGTGCTGGGATTGATAAGGCCAGTTGCTCTCCCCCTGCTAAATGTAAAAGAATTGTCACTTTAAAAGGTGCCTCTTTTTTCCCGTTAGCAGGGATCATAATGTATTGCAATGTCTGTCTTCTTGCTCTTGAACTGGCCGGCTGCAACTTTTGATGTGAATGGGTTGCACATTTGCACTTGGGAGCCACCAGCTGGTGTGATCAGTTGCCTGTGACTAAAGCTGTATTAAAGCCATAATCTTAAAACTCGGATAAATCTTAAGGAACTTAATCAGGAAGGTATTAATTTGCATATGTTGCAAGCAAAACCATTCCAGTTTTCCTTCTGGCTCTCTCCTGTGTCCCCATGTCAAAGGCCATGACAGGCCAAAATTTAGCAGGCCCAAGTGGAGTTCAGCAGGCCCAGCTGATGCCATGGAGGAGAGCTGGTCTTGCGGTAGTGAGCATGAATTGTCCCCTTTGCTCAGCAAGTTCTGCCCTGGTTTGCATTTGGATGAGTGACAACATGTGAGCACTGCCTGGAGTAAGATAACTCCCTTAGGAGATGGGGGCATAGCTTAGTGGTAGAGCATCTGCTTTGCATGCAGAAGGTCCCTGGTTCAGTCCCTGGTGGCATCTCCAGGTAGGGCTGGGAGAGACTCTTGCCTGAATCCCTGGAGAACTGCTGCTAGTCATTGTAGACCAGGGCTGTTCAACTTTGGCCCTCCAGCTGTTTTTGGACTACAACTCCCATAATCCCCAGCCACAGTGGCCCATAGCCAGGGATTATGGGGGTTGTAGGCCAACATCTTCATTCATTCATTCATTCATTCAATTTCTATACTGCCCTTCCAAAAATGGCTCAGAGCGGTTTACACAAAGAAATAATAAATAAAAATAAGATAGATCCCTGTCTGAAGTTGAGCAGGCCTAGTGTAGACAATAATGATCAAGATGGACCAATGGTCTGACATGGTAGAAGGCAGCTTCTTCAGTTCCTGTGCATGATGGGTAATTCAGTCAGCCATTGAACTGATCCTCAGCTGTTGATGTTGCCTATCATGCAACAGTGAGATCAACAGAAGCTTTGCTAGAGAAAAGATGGCAACCCTTGGCTGTCTGCTGGACCAGATAGTTTTCTTTCAGTCTGATCTTCAGAGGACAAAAGAACCCATTCCGAACAGAAACTAGGGGCCAGATTAGATGAGACAAGCCATTGGCATTAATAATAGTGGTTTCACAGGAGCACTTTTGTCAAGACCGTGGCAGAAGGGAAAGGGTTAAATGTCCCCTCCCTCTGCCCTGTTGTCCCAAAGCTGACCAGACTCCCCTGTGGCTGCTATTTAACTTTCTTAAACAATTGATTCTAAGAACTAAGGGAGCCTACCTTTAGTTTTTTAAACATGATGATTCTTCCCTAGGAACCCCTCCTGTGTGGCATGGATTTGGTTTGTATTGGACTATTAATATTAGAGTTACAAAGAGATGCTGCCTGCATATACTCTGGGTGCCGCCATCTTGAAACAAGTTCCCAGGTGACTACAACAACAACAAAACCCATCAAGGTCCCTTAAGATCCCTTCCTATGTGTCATGAATTTAATTTGCATCCGACTATCGGCATATGAGTTACAAAGGGCTGTTGGCTGTACTTTGAGTGGTCATCATCTTGAAACAAGATGGTAGATTTGAAAAGAAAAGAAAAGAAAAGAAAAGACCCCTGTAAGGGTCCCATAGTACCCCCTCCCATGGGCTGTAGATTTGGTTTGCATCTTACTCTGAATATGAAAGTTATTAGGGGGGGACACAAAGACACGCAGACAGACATGGCAGTCTCATAAGACCCCCTCCCTTCAGAAAATAAGCTAAAAATGCACAACCTGGGCCAAACTAGGCATGGAACTTAACATGTTCACCGTTTATCTGAACCCAAGACTAGGTTTTCTCAAAGTTCTTTGATGATAGAAATCAGAGGGTCATCTTAAATACAGAGTCTCTTCCTTTCAGGTACAACCTTTCTTTTTTCAAACGGGGTCATCTTAAATTGAGTCATCCTATTAGGGTAAGAGAGTGTGTGTGTGTGTGTGTGTGTGTGTGTGTGTGTGTGTGTGTGTGTGTGTGTGTGTGTGTGTGAAATCAAGTAGTCCAGGTAGTCATATTGGTACATTAGGGGAGAAAGTGACAAAAGTGTATGTAATACTTTCAGAAGCAAGTGAAACACTGCAAAGTAAGCAAGCTTTAAACTTTACTAGCACTCTTCTTCGGCCAAAAGATGTGTCATCAGAGCTCCTCCCTTTCTTCTTCTGTGAATGGGCTGCCTTTCCTCCCCTCCCCTCTCCTTTGTTTTCTCCTCCATTGATAGAATTTTGAATGTAAGTTCCTCAGGGCAGGGTCTTCTTTCCTTAAGGTTACTTTGCAAAGCACATAAGACACTGAAGGCGCTATGTAAATCATGAGGAAGAGCATGGTAGCTTGTGCTAATCTATGCCCTCCCACGTGCTATCACGTGCTCCAAAAAGGACAGTGTAGGGGGAAGCAAAAAGCTGCTTCCCTCTATACTGGGCAGCACCCAATCTGTGGTACATCAGAGAATGCCCTAATAGGCCAGCTTGGCATGCACCAGCTTTAGAGAGTGTGGCCTCCCCTTATTCCACAAATTGGAAAAAGAGGTGGGCTCCATTTCGCCTTTGCTAGTTTTTTGGGATCAGCCTTTCCACGCCCCCAGCACGACTTTTGCAGCACATTCGGCTGCAGAACCGGCTGGGTGAAAGCCTCCCCCCCGCCACCTCCCTGGGCTGCTTGAAAAAGATTCCTTTCCACTTGCACAACTTCAGCCAGACCACACCTTCATTGCTCACACAAAAATAAGGCAGCTCGTGACAAAGCAATGAGCTGGGATCTCATGCTTTTCTCTCTGAGATAGGGGAGAAAGTCTCATGGCCTAAGCCCCAACACTAGAGGGTCTCTCCTCCAGGGGGAATTCCACACTTTTCTTCTTGGTGAGGTGGTTGGCTGAAGAAGATTCAGAGTTGGTAAGTAGAATGTCACTTCTTAATGGCATCAGGATGAGGCGTTTGGGGACATAATAGGGTAGAGAGACGGCGAATTCTGTACTCCGTCTTTAAAAATATTTAGACATTCTAAGTGGCCAACTTGGCACAGAAGTTTCAGAACTTTATTATTAAAGACTAGAACATGTCTTTCATGCAAAAAGTGCTGTAAGATTATATAGAGATAATAAGATGACATGCAATAAGGTGGCATAAATTATTTGAAATGTAATCGCATTCAAACCAGATGTTTTTGATACACACGGGCATTCCAGTTTCGTAGGGCTATTCGGATCTACATGGAAGAAATTATCTTCCCTTCCCTTCCACAGAAGGATTTATTTCAAAGAACAAATCTAACCAGATTGGCAGATGTTGCACAGTTTTAAAAGGAGGAGAAATGGTTTTAAGTCAGTTATAAGGAAGTGTATCTGTGTCACCCCTAGATGTTTCTCTGTGTAAACCGCCCTGAGCCATTTTTGGAAGGGCGGTATAGAAATCGAATAACTAACTAACTAACTAATTAAGTGGCTTGAACCATCTTCGTTGCTTTTGAGTTGTATAACTTGAAATCTGGAGCAAACCCTGGGGGGGCATGATGAAAGGGGTTAAGAGAGAAAGTATTTTGGAATTGTCTTCGAGGAGTGATTGTTGGTGAGCTGCCATTCTTTGGGCATGAAATGAAGCATTGTTAGTTAAACATTGTAAGTTTGATTGGGTTTTGTTAGGAGAAAGTTTTGCAACATAGCCGGGTCTCAAGGGTTTGAGCTGTCAGTGACTGACCAGGAGAGATCTCGGGGTCGTTGTGGACAGCTCACTGAAAGTGTCGACTTGGTGTGTGGCAGCTGTGAAAAAAGGCAAATTCCATGCTAGGAGTCATTAGGAAGGGGATTGAAAATAAACATGCTAATATTATATGGCCCTTATACAAATCTATGGTGCAGCCACTTCCGGAGTGCTCCATACAGTTTTAGTCACCGTATCTTAGGAAGGACATTGTAGAACTGGAGAAGGTGCAGAAGAGGGCAACCAAGATGATCAGGGGCCTGGAGCACCTTTCCTATGAGGCTAGGCTACTGCATCTGGAGCTCTTTAGTTTGAAAAAGAGGCAACTAAGGCGAGACATAATCGAGGTGTATAAAGTTATGCATGGAGAACACAGATAAATGTTTCTCCCTCTCTCACACTAGAAACACTAGAACCAATGGTCATCCCATGAAACTGAAAGCCAGGAAATTTAGGACCGACAAAGGGCAATCAATACTTTCCCCACACAGCACATAGTTAATCTGTGGAATTCTCTGCCATGGGATGTGGTGATGGCCATTAGCTTGGATGGCTTTAAAAGGGGCTTGGACAATTCATGGAGGACGGGGCTATTAATGGCTATTGGTCTGGTGGCTATAGGCCACCTCCAGTTGTTGGGGAGCAGCAGCAGGAGCGAGAGTATGCCCTCAGCTCTTGCCTATGGGCTTCTCAGAGCCATCTGGTGGCCACTGTGTGAAACATGATGCTGGACTCAATAGGCCTTGGGCCTGATCCATCAGGGCTGTTCTGACGTTAGGGGGCCTTCATCATACTGCCCTCCATGGGCGCCATCCAACATGGTCAGCCCCAAGAGAGTCCTTCCACCACTACTGCACATCATTTATGGGTACAGAGATGTTCCCAAAGACCGGGGGGCGGCGGGGGGTCCCCAGAAGCTGCCCAAGGAGGCCATCCCCTGACACAGAACCTGCACATTTATTGATTTTACATTTATTCCCCACCTTTCCTCCAAGGAGCCTAGAGCAGGGTACATAGTTATGTTTATTCTCACAACAACCCTGTAAGATAGGTTAGGCTAACAGAGGCATGACGGGTCCAGAGTCACCCAGTGAGTTGCATGGCTGGGTGTGGATTTGAACACAGGTCTCCCTGGTCCTAGTCCAACACTCTAACCACTACACCATAGTGGATCTTTGTTTAACTCTTCTAATAAGGACAAGAAACGAGAGCTTCCTTCATAATCTAAGAAAGAAAAACTGCTAGTAGATCTCAGAAATGGTGTACCATAGGGGTTCTCAATTTGGGTCCCCAGCTCTCATTATTCATCAGCTGGGGGTAATGGGATTTGTTATCCAAGAACATCTGGGGACCTAAGTTTGAGAAACCCTGCTCTACAATCACTATTTTTGTTTGTTTGTTTCTAAGTTCTGTGGAATCGGGAGTTCCTGAAATCAGAGCAAGAGAGTGGGAGAGAAATGGCAGGGAATTCTAGCAATGCACATACGTGGAATGGGGAAAAAACCCGTGGCTAATCCTATGGGTGTAGGGGTGGCTATAAACAGAGATTTCACACATCCATGGGCATCACTCAGCGCCCGCCTGCTACCGTGTGCAGCCGCTGAACATGTGAACGGGCTCCACGGAAAAGCATTGTTTTTACAGGGATAAGCACGTGCGTTCGGTAGTGCGAAACCAGCGAGCCAGTAAACATGTCAACTTGTTCATTACTAATGTGGGCTGGGGGGTTCTGAGCTCCTGGCAACAGTTTGCAAGCAGCAAGACCAACAGAACTGAGCAGAAATCGTTAAGAACAGCGGCGCCGTGCGCCCTGAATGTAAAGCCAGAGAAAAGGCTAAGATGAATTTTTTAAATCCCCAAAGGCCTGTCAGGTAATCAGAAGAGTATCCAGCTGCTACCGGAAAGACATCAAACCCGGGGGGGGCAGTATCTGAAGGGGGGGTTGAGGCAAAGTAGTGGGTCCCCAGGGACACCATGCCCTCCCACAGACCCCCCCATGATGCCCCCCAGCCCACTTGAATGGGGAGAGAGGGAGGCGGAAGCAGTGATAGGTAGGGATGTGCACGGAACCACACCCCCACCACGCATCCCCCTCTGGCACTCTGTGTATACACATCGCGGGCATCATGGCCGGGCGGGTGGGCGCATGCATGTCTCATGCGCCCACCTGCGACACACGCATATGCGCACAGCGCTTCCGGTCACTTCCGATCAGGAAAACAACAGAGAGGCAAGGAGGCGCACTGCCACCCCGCTGAACTATGTATATACAGAGCACCAGAGGGGGGAGTGCGGGGGGAGTGCCTCCCCCGTCCTTAAAGCCACTCCCCCCGCCCCAAACTGGTTTGAACAAGGGGGTTCCGGACCTGTTTGGCGTTCTAAGAATAGGATGCCGAACAGGTTCATGTACATCCCTAGCGAAAGGCTTAGGGTGGTTGTTCCTCCCACTTCCACTGCCCCAGTGAAAGGGGGTGGGGTGGGGGTCTGCGGGTGTGTGTGTGTGTGTGGCAGCAGCAGCTCCGTGCTCTTTGCCCTGTTTCCCGTCCCCCTTTTCCAAGGGGAAATGTCTCCACCAGCGTCCCCTCTAACAGGGATTCCCAGATGTTGTTGACTACAACTTCCATAATGCCCAAGCAAAAGCCCTTGCAGCTGGGGATTCTGGGAGCTATAGTCAACAACCTCTGGGAATCCCTGTTAGAGAGGACGCTGGCCCTCACCATGACGTATCCTCCTTCATAGACTCTTATTGTTATTTATTTTTACATGTATGTTTTGCTTTTCCTCCAAGGAACCCAGAGCAGTCTACATAAGGGTTTCTAAACCTTGGGCCCCCAGATGTTGTTGGACTACAATTCCCATCATCCTCTGCCACAAAGACCATGTCAGGGGATGATGGGAGTTGTAGTCCAACAACACTGGGGGCCCAAGGTTAAGAAACCCTGGTCTACATGGTTATGCTTTCCCTCACAACAACCTTGTGAGGTAGATTAGATTGAGAGTGTGGTGACTGGCCCAGAGCGACCGGGTGAGTTTCATGGCTGAATGGGAATTTGAACCCTGATGGTAGAGTAGGGTTCTCCCTGGTAGAGTAGTACCTCTAACGACTACAGCACACTGGATCTAGTTAAGAGTTGCAAGGGGCCTCGGAGGTACTAGTCTAACCTGCTGCCCAGCACAGGACTCTGTCACAGCCCTGACCATCCAGCCTCTGTTTGCAGGCCTCCAGCAAAGGAGAGCCCCCTACTTCATGAGGCAGTCAGTTCCACCGTCAAACGATCAGGAAATTCTTCCCATTTTAGAATAAAAGAATTTTAGGGTTGGAAGGGTCCTTGGAGGTCTTCTGCGCAGTGCAGGAAACTGTGGCAGCATCCCTGTCAGTTGGCCATCCAGTGAGGGGGAGCCCCTTCAGTGGAGGCATTATCACAGGGTACTCTGGGAAGAAGTCCCTTCCCTGAGACGAAGGGATGGCAGGAGGGGCCCATGGCACAATCAGCTTCTTTCACTGCCACTGCTTTTCCCCATCTGCTCCTCTGCCACAAATGTCTCTGGGGACACTTGCAGAGTGGGAGGCGGGTGGCATAAGTGGCATGAGAGACTCGCGTTCCCATTGGCCCCCTCCCAGCACCCCGATTGGGCCCCGGGGTGCAGCCATAGACCCTCAGCCAGGGCCCAACTTGGCTGACCTCAGACACCAGCCTGGAATGAGACTCTGCCCAACCAAGGCTCTCTGGGCAGAAGATTCCACAGAAGTGGGGCTACTGCTGAGAAGTCCATGTCCCTGTTGACTACCCTCTTGACCGGCAAAGGGGGAAGGTGGGCCCAGAGAAAAGCCTCTGGACAATCCTAGCTGGGGGGTTAATGCTACCGCTAAATTTCCATTCAGTTGCTTAATACTTAATTTCCGAAACAAGAGAGGTTGGAAACTGCCTTATACTCTGTCCATCTAACTTAGTACTGTCTACTCTGACTGGCAGCATATCTCCAAGGTTTCAGGCAGCCCCCGCCCCCACCGATTCTACCTGGAGATGCCAGGGACTGAACTTTCTGCATGCCAAGCAGATGCTCTGCCTGAGAGCTATAGCCCTATTAAGATGCCAGCCTTTGAGCTGACCTCTGAGTCAAAGCCCATTGAACCTTGTAGCTCGGAACCTCAGAACCTCAGGAGCCCCATGGAACCTCATAGCCCGGAACCTCAGAACCCCCTCGGAACCTCATAACACGGAACCCCGTAGCCCTAATCCCAAAGTCACGAGGGTTGCTTGTAGCGAGCATAGAGAGCAAGGAACTCCGTACATGCTCGAGGGTGTTCTTTCACAAGCCAAGGGCTGAGCCCTCGTTGGCAGAGTCATCCTGATCTTATAATCCACCCACATTGGTTATATGGGACAACAGTAGACTTAAGGAGGAACAGTTCCTGAATGGAAAGGAGTGCCCCAAGATGCGTTCTTGAAAAGTATTAAGAAACCGGAAGACAGCATCCTGTCCCGAACAGTAGTCAGTCAGAGGCATCTGGAAATCCCTCAAGCAGGTAATGAAGGCAACAGTCCTTCCTGTTTTTAAATCTTAGTTTCAGTTCTTAGAAGCATACTGCTTCTGTACATGGAGGCTTCATTTGGCGAATAGCCATTGACAGCAGGAACTGGGGTGTGGGGCACAGCTGCCTCTCCTTCCCAGAGCTCCATTTGCTCCTCTCTCTCCTGTCCCTCACCACCTCAGCGTTAATGAGAGCTGCACTGCCTGCAGGCTGGCCATCTGTCAGGTAGAGCGGCGTGATTAACCTGACAAATGCATGCAGCTCTACCTGATGAATGGCCAGCCTGCAGGCAGCACAGGGTGTGTGAGAAAGGAGCAATTGGCGCTCCAGGAAGGTCCCCCCCCCACCAGTTGTTAGGACGATCCACTCCTGATTGGTAGGTCTGTTCTCCACAATTTGGTCCAATCCTGTTTTAGGCTACCACCACATCTTGTAGCAGTGAATTCTATAAGTGCATTAGGTGTTGTTGCTTGAAGATGTGCTTCTTTTTTCTCCATCAAAACAGCTCCTTTGGGTGGCAAAGGGGGTCGCCAAGGATGCTGGCACAGGATTCTCTGATAACGGACTGTCTGTTTGGTTCAAGGCCCAGGAACTTCTTTGCCCAGACAGACCTGCAGCATGTCATTTAGCTGACTGTCTGGCTTGAGTCAGCCAAAGGTGTAGATTTGCAGGCTGTGAATATCATAAAAAATAAATGCAAAGCATTATTTTTATTTTAAAAAATTTTAAGCAAAACTTTTAAACAAAAGTAGTTCTCGATGTGACTTGCTCAGAAGAAGAAATAAGATAGTTCCCTGTCCCCAAAGGGCTCAGTATAAAAAAAGAAACATCACGCAGATGCCAGCAACAACCACAGAAGGGATGCTGTGCTGGGGATTGATAGGGCCAGTTGCTCTCCCTTTGCTAAACCGAAGAGAATCGCCACTTTCAAAGGTGCTTCTTGGTCACTTAGCAGGGATTATTACTAGTGATTTGGCACTGAGTGAGACAATTAGTCTGCCTTTGGCATGTGGGGTGGAACTGAATACAATTTGTTGCAGCAAATTAATCATTTTACATGGAATTCTAATTGCAAGCTATTTTTTCAACCTTCCACCTTCCCTGAGTTTTGTTCTCACAACAGCCTTGTGAGGTAGGCAGGTCCATATTTAAGATAGATGGATGGATGGATGGATGGATGGATGGATGGATATCAGAGCAGCAGAAGGCAGAAGCCATAACATCTTGCTCATGTCCATAATGATCCGATTCAGACAAGCATGTGAGGAGGAAAGGCTCATGCCTAGAGAACACCCATCCTGATGTCACTGGAGGACATCCCAATGCACTGTTGTGATGTCCTTTACTCACCTGAGAAGGGCATTCATCCAAATCACCCCTCTACACATGCTCCAAAACCCTGTTTAAACAATGCACCTTCTCACATGATTAAAAGACATACTGGCAGCGTGTCAGGACATCCTTACGTGATGCCAGGATGGGCACACACCCAGCGTCACCCCATCCTCCTCACTGGATGCTCATCTGAACCAGCTCAATATGTTAACCAACAATAAATTTAGACGTGTGTTGTTGTTTTTAAACTACATTCTTCTGAGACCCAGAGAATATTGGTAGTAGTTTCAATTTCTCTGGAGGGGTGTAATGCATTGGCCAAGGCTTCAGAAAAAGTCAGTGGCAGAGGTTTGATTTCATAACTGCAGACATGTCCCTATTTTCACCTGAATGGGAAAATAGGGACATGTTGGAAGGGATGGGATTTGCACCCAGGACTTCTAGATGTAAATCTAACTGGCGTCTATCCGCTCAGCCCCACGTATGTCCTCCAGCCCACCTTTGCCATTCACAAATGTGAGTGTGTCAGGACTTAAAGAGACACCATTTGCAGGTGGCTTCCCACTGCTCCAGCAGTTAAGAGGTTAAGGCTTTCCCTTTTCAGGTCAACCCTGCTCATATGGACAGCTTACCTGCTGTGCACTCCCTCCCCAGTTAACTCCCACTTAAGTACCGCATGGAATGCAAGAGAAAAAACACAATTCTAGATCTGTGTGCCACAAACAGGTTTCTGTGAAAGTAGAAAGCAGCAGCCATCTTGGCCCCTCGGAATCTCAATTAAGTCTGGGTGCTAGATTTCAGCTCTGCATTTAATTAGATTTTTCAGCTCTGCATCGATCAGGCTATCAGTATGGTTGCCAACTTTCTTACTGGCCTTACTCTTGTGCCTTTAATAGTGGCTCGAGGTGCAGGAATGAAGCAGGTCAGGTTTCCTCACAAGATTTATCTCCATAAAAAGTTTCACCTCCTAAACTGCTGGATGTCCTGTTAGCTCCAGGATGGGGTCAGTTTAGAAAGCTGGCAACCTCGATTATGGGTTGTTCAAAAATGGATGTTTTTTAAAAAAACAAAAACCTGGGGTATGGTGGAATTACATAGAAATGAAAATCTGGGTGTTTCAGGATGTTAGGGTTGCCAATCTAGGGGGTTGCCAATTTTTTTCAGCCTCTGCTCCTGTGCAGACTTTGGGGAAAGGCAGTGCTTGTCTCCAGGCTGTGAAGAGCCTTTTCTGCTGATTTCTGCAGCTCAAGCTGCTGCTGAGAAGCTTAAAGCTTTTCTTTCTTGGTGAGCTGGCAACTCTGATGGATGGATGCAACCGTATTCGTGCTTCTTCGGAATTCTGCATGAGCACTGATTGAAGAATTTGCAGAACTGAGCCCAACAAATGACGCACCAGCAAGAGAAAGTTCAAGAAACCTTGTTTCTACCTCTGTTTACTGTTGGGAGGGTGGAATTTATGGTATGCTAATATTCCAAGGCATAGATGCATGATTATATAGGATATGACTCAGCTATAAGTAAAGTGTGCCGTCAAGTCGATTTTGACTCCCGGCACCCACAGAGCCCTGTGGTTGTCTTTTGGTAGAATACAGGAGGGGTTGACCATTGCCTTCTCCCATGCAGTATGAGATGATAACTTTCAGCATCTTCCTATTTCACTGCTGCCCGATATAGTACCAGTGGGGATTCGAACCGGCAACCTTCTGCTTGTTAGTCAAGCATTTTCCCCACTGTGCCACTTAGCAGCTAATAATAGGGGTATGCACAAAACCGGTTTCCTCGGTTTGGTTCGAGTCCAGACCAGGCATGTTTAGTTTTGTGCACCCCCAAACCCAACCCCCGGTTTGGCTCCAGTTCGAGCCGGTCCAGGGTTCAAAATCTTTTAAAAGGTGGATGTTTTTTTAAAAAACTTTGCTTCCCCATGGAAGAGCAGCTCTGCGCTCACATATTGTCTAGATTTATATAGAAGTCCCTGTAAGCGATTGGGGAACACTCTGTACACAATTCAGGTTTTTCATTGCACTTTGGAGCTTAGCTCGATTTATGTCCGGGGTTAAAAAAACACCACCAACTTTTTGCCTCCGTTTTTTGAGCAAATTCAAAATATCCAATATGCCCCATAACTTGCAGTAAAGCTTCACAGTAAACCCTCAGTAAAGCCTACTGTCTGGGAAAGCTTTTGGGGGCCTCCAGATATTGCTGAACTACAACTCCCATCAGCCCCACCCACAATAAAGTGACCTAGGCAAAGTATGACTTTGAGTCCCCCATCCCTTAAATTATGCTCCATTAGCAAGCCAGAGGTTGCCGGTTCAAATCCCAGCTGGTATGTTTCCCAGACTATGGGAAACATCTATATCGGGCAGCAGCGATCTAGGAAGATGCTGAAAGGCATCATCTCACACTGTGAGGGAGATGGCCATGGTCAACCCCTCCTGTATTCTACCAAAGACAACCACAGGGCTCTGGAGGTGCCAGGAGTAGACACCCACTAGATGGCACACTTTACCTTTACTGTACTGAATATAATTCTAACTGAAAACAGGGAGCAAAGTCATACTTGGGGGCTGCTGCTAACTGGGGCAAGGTTGGGGCAGTGAATTTTTAATATACTTAAAAATTTGTAGGATGCCATGTAATGCCTCTTCTATGCTGAAAGCCAGGGCTGGAATCTGTGTGGAGGGAAAGCAGAGTGGCAGCAGTGGGACATTTTCCTAATTCTTCAAGATATGATCGGCTTCCTCACTGCCCTCCTGCCTTATTCGCTGTCGGGGGGGAAGCAGCAACCTCAGGTTTGAGTGTCCTGGGTGACTAGGTCTGCCTAGTGCACAGGCCAGCCCTGCTGGTAACTTTGGAGATACTACTACTACTTATATACCAGTTTTCAGCAAAAGTTTCCAAAGCTGTTTACATCGAATGAATGAATGAATGAGATGGGTCCCTGTCCCCAAAGGGCCCACAGTCTAAAAGGAAACATATGGTAGACACGAGCAACAGCCATGGGAGTGATGCTGTGCTGAGGTTGGATAGGGCCAGTTGCTCTCCCCCTGCTATAAGAGAACAACCACTTTAAGAGCTGACTCTGGTCAGTTAGCAGGGCATTCTGTATTCAACACCGAAGTGTTTCAGTGTTTGTCAAAATCCAAACACTCAAAAGACATACGCAACTCTTTAAAATGACTCCAGAACTGAAATCTCAAATTTTGTATTCAGAATTCAAATCCCATTTCTCAGGCCTTTTGCATTTAAAATCTGAAGCTTTGGCAAATTGCAAAGGTCTGTGCTGTCCTGTGATGTTTCGCCTCCAGCAGAACCGCTTAAGGTCTCCTTGGGCTGGTGCTGATCCCACACGAATGGCTTGCTCATCACAATTAGCAAATCACAGTTCCAAGGAGGAACACCAAAACAATTGTTTCCCCAATCATGAATGCAAATTCAGTCCTGCAGGAAGGGTTTTCTAAACCACTCAATCCATCCAAATTTCAGCATGGCACAATCAGAAAAATGAGTCATAACTGATGCAATCCTTGGCTGTGAGCAGCAGTCTGCTCAAGTGTGCCACATCCACCAAGCCAAGGTGCAGATGCCCCTGCTACCTGGGTAAAGACTGCTTAGGTAAAGTCGTGACTCTTATATTTAGGACTAGAGCAGGAAAGAAACTATCCCAAATTGTGTCCAGCATCGTTTCTCTCCCATGGCTTTTTCTAATGAGCTCTCTGGGGAAAGGGAACAATTTTCTCATACCTTCTGCCATTTAAACCACTTTGAGAACTTATTTTGTTGAAATGCAGTATATACTTCTTTTTATTTGTTTTTTAAAGGAACTTTATGGAAAAGTGTCACTGCCGTGGTATATCAGGGTCCTATAGCTTGAACTAGTAATTATTTTAAAAGGCTTCTGATATCTAAAGAAGCCTTGCCCACTCTACTCTAGAACAAGCATCAGAAACCAGTGCCACCAGGTAGCGAGGAGAATAATTAATTACCTTAAATGCTCACCTAATGGCGCAGCAGGGAAGTAACTTGCCTAGGGAGCAAAAGGTTGCTGGTTCGAATCCCTGCTGGTGTGTTTCCTAGATTATGGGAAGCAGCTATCGGGCAGCAGTGATATAGGCAGATGCTGAAAGGCATCATCTCATACTGCGTGGGAGATGGCAATGGTCAACCCCTCCTGTATTCTACCAAAGACAACCACAGGGCTCTGTGGTCGCCAGGAGTCAACATCGACTCGACGGCACAACTTTATAAGTAATTTTTTTCCAAAGAATTTTTGCTTTTTTTAGTAATGGAAATAGAAAAGGTTACATCTCTGAGATCGAGATAGTCATACATGAATAAGAGCAATGACTTATCCGCAGCTAAGAAAACAAGAAAAATACACAGTAATAATATTTAAGTATACTTAAATGAGTAAAATAATCTGTAAGAAAAAGAGTGTAGATCTGAAAACTGAATCTAATCATCAGAGAAACTAAAATACAATTTAAACCTCTCATAGAACACTCCCCCTGGACTTAATCAAACGATAACAAAGTTAATCAATGGAGAAGAAAATGAAAATGAAAGAACACTAGCCGTAACAGAAAAAGTATATATTGTAAACACAAAACCGCATATCTACCAATATTCTATAATCAAAATTCCCATCTCATCCCATAAGCCACAACTTTATAAGTATTTAATGTGTAGCAAAGCCTTCGCTCCCCTGATAACATTGTTTGCTCTCCCAAACTTCTCGTTCTAGAGCAGATTGCACAACTTTGGCCTTCCAGCTGTTGTTGAACTACAACTCCCATCATCCCCAACCACAATGGCCAAACGACCGGGATGATGGGATTTGTTGGCCAACATCTGCAGGAGAGCCGAAGTTGTGTAGCCTAGCTCTGGAATCAGTCCTGGCACAGAGGGCATCGACTTCCCTGCAACAAATTCCTGCGGATCAAATCTGAGACTGAATGCAAAGCAGCTGCCCAGGTGGCTTGAAAATTTGTTGCCAAAAAGGCCACCTTTAAGGCATTTTTGATATGTTGAATGGAAATCTGGGTACTTCCCAAAACAATTCCCACTAGCCTATGCAAACTGATCGCTAGAGTTGCAAAGGCTTTCAGTCCATGCCCCACATACACACACAGAGTCCGAATCCAACTCAGCCCCAACCCCACCCATGTGGCTTCTAATTAGCAAAAAACAAAAACCAGGCTCATCAGAGCGAGCACTGTTTTGCAATGTGTTATTTGGCACTGTCTTTCTCTGAAAAGCTGTGAACCAGGATGTGGAAAAACTGTCTAAGAAAATTCCGTGACATCCCTCATTGGGAGTAACCCCCTCAATCCGGAGAGAATTTCAGTATGTCCTTAGAGAAGAAAGCACTGAAATTCTGCGTGAATGTCCACTTCTCTTTGGAAGGAACCCCAAATATCTGGAGAGAATTTCCGCTTCGGAGAAATTTCCCCCACATCCTTACTGCTGAAGTGGGGCCAGGCCCCACAGCACTCTCCAATGACTGCAACTTTGCCACAATCCCAGACAAGCATCCCTGAAAAAGGCTAAAAAGGAGAAAGAAAATTTCTCCTACAATTCTTCTCCCCGCCAGTGTGTAGCCAGAAGGGAATACTGGGCATGCCATGGTGCAAAGGTCCTTGTGGCGGGGATGATGGAAACCGGAGTCCCACACCCCTGCTAAGTGAGCCAAGAGGCATCTTTTCAAAGTGGTGATGCTCTTTATTCAGCAGAGGGAGAGCAGCTGGCCCTATCCACCCCAGCACAGCATCCCTCCAGTGGCTGTTGCTGGCGTCTATCTTTGGTTTCTTTGTTTAAATCAGGCCTGCTCAATTTAGGCCCTCCAGCTGGTTTTGGACTACAAATCCCATAATCCACAGCCACAATGGCCAACAGCGAGAGATTAGTGGAGTTTTAGCCCAACATCTGCAGGAGAGCTGAAGCTAAGCAGCCCTGGTTTAGACTGTGAGCCCTTTGGAGGCAGAGAACTATTTTATTTTATTTTATTTTATTTTATTTTATTTACTGCCCTTCCAAAAATGGCTCAGGGCAGTTTATCAAAATAAAAACAATTAAAATCAATTAACAATTAAAATCATGTCAACATTTAAATCATTCCCATTAAAATCATTAAAAACCAACATTAAAAATGTAAAACCATGAATCTAATTAAAAGCCTTTGTATAGATGTATTTATTTATTTCTGTGTAAACTACTTTGGGGACTTTTGTTGAAAAATAGTATATCAGTATCCATTGTGTATTCATTGTATCTGGGAATCCAAGGTTTGGAAATCCCTCAATTAAGCCATTTTCACCCCAGAGACATTTGACTTCCCAGTTTGGTACAGCGATTTCTTTTGCTCTCTGTAGAGGGGTTCGCAACCTCTGGCCCTGCACATCCACATGGGAGCTGTGGTTCATCAACATCTACTACTATTACGGATATTTGTATACCACTCTTCAACCAAAGTTCTCTACACAGAAAAATAAATAATACATAAATAAGATAGTCCCCTGTCCCCAAAGGGCTTACAATCTAAAAAGAAACATAAGGCAAATACCAGCAACAGCTACAGGAGGGATGCTGTGCTGGGGTTGGATAGGGCCAGTTGCTCTCCCCCTGCTAAAAAGAAGAGAATCACCATTTTAAAAGGCACCTCTTTGCTCAGTTAGCAGGGGTTGACGCAGGTTGAGAAACCCTGTTCTAGAGGGGCTACATGAAGCATGACCATTCAGCTCTCCCTGAAATCCCAGCTGAAACGGAGGGGCCAGAAAGCAAAGAGTTAAGTGGGAACTAACCCCACCTGCTTGGCGTGTTCTTTCCAGGTGCACAAAAAGCAGAAGTTAATAACTTACAACCCCACTATTAAAATAAATGAAAGGAGACTGCTGCTTACACAGATGACTGAAATGTAATGAGGTTACTTAACAAGGAGCCTTCTTAGCCGTCCTGCAAAACCTGGCCTGGACTGCATGGATATAGGGTTGCCAACTTATCAGGCAAAAAGGGAGCCTAGTTAGTGCTTGTGCTTAGTACAGAAATCACCAGGTGAAAGTTTTCATGGCATCAGAGAGAAGCATTTTCACCTGCTCATGTATGCACCCCAAGCTGCTATTAAAGGCATAGCTACAATGGCTGGTGTCAAAGCTGGCAACCTGAGATGGATGCCAAAGAGGATGACTGGATGCAAAAGAGGTTTGGGCATCTATTATTTAATAGCTGTGCAGAAGTGGAAATTTGTGCAGATGTTGTTGATCATGCAGTGCTGAGAGAAGCTAACCCAACCCAGCCAAAATTTCCTCTGAGGTTATACTGCTGCTATGACTCAGATCTTACTACCACTTTCTAAGGCTTGAAAATGAAGCTTCAGCAAAAAAAAAAAAAAAAAGGTCCACCAGCATTTAACATAGGCTGCCTACCATGTATGGATGATTCACCATGATTTTGATAAGCTTCTAGCTTTTGTTACCTACCTGGGACGTCACAGAAATGGGTGGCAGGGATGGTCTAGCACCTGGCAGGCATTAACATATGTGGTGGATCACTAACTGTGCAGACCTGTATTTATGCAAACAAGAACTGTGCTGGCTTTTTATGCTGCAGCATCACAATGCTGGCTCAAGTTTGGTTTGTTAGTTACTGTAATTTCTAAATCTTAGTGCTCGGTTATCTCATATGTGCAGTGTTGTACATTTGAACATGCTTAAATTTGGGTTGCTGCCCATTCTGTCCAGATGCCCAGTTGTTTGACCCCATTCTGTCTATCTATATTGTATGGCATGGGGCAGTGAAGCCTCTGATGTGGTGGCATGGAGTGTTTATTTCTTGAGGAAACACTACAATTCACTGCCAGGTTTGGGTGAGAGAAGTACATTGTCAGTTTATCTGGGACTGAAAACAGGGCTGAACTGAAAGTGGGGGCACTTCTTGTGATTTTTTTTTCTCCTTCCACAAGAAGTCACAACATTTTTAGTCTTTTTTCCCCCCAAGGAGGTACCTCTCAAAATCTGGCATTCAGATGGTAAGCACACACTTTGCAACCCCCAATCAGCTGCCACATTCTCATGGTTTCTTCCTTCCGATTGGCCTTCTTCCTCCAACCAACAGAAACATTTTCACAAACTAGCCACTCAGATGTATATCCCTGAGATCAACTAAAGCTTGTTAAGAGTGAGGCCAATGCTCCCAAAATAGCTATTGCCCTCCGTGACCTCATCATATAGATTAGTCAGTCTGCCAATGGCATTTTATTTATTTATTTTACTCTTTTTAAAAACGTTTGCAGAAATGTACAAAAGAAAACAAATTACAAACAACAGCTGAAACTCTGCTCAAGAACAAACAAATACATCTCAGGATCATGATTTATCTTGATTCTTTGAGAATATTTGTAAATACAATTACCTTTCAGGGGTTTTGGCATCAATAATATTTTAAAATTGTAACCAACTTTCTAAAAAGATACACTCCTAGTTTGGATGAGCAGAGGCTTTTAGCTGGAAAGAGAGACCTTGTTCTGTACCACAAGCTCCCAATTTTTTTCAAACTAACATTTAATTTTGGGAGGGTTTTTCTTTTTCCTTTAAATTAAAAAAAAAAGCACAATTAGGACTGCAGCCATAAGCAAACCACTACAAAAAGGTCAAGTTAGGAGAGGTGTTTCAGGAGCCATTTTTGGGAGGAGATGGCAAACACCTCTTTTTTATATACACATAGGTTCAGTGCAGTGAACTTTCAGGTCAGCCCAAATTAAACGAATACAATGAATACAATGACGAACATTTATATACCACTTTTCAACAAAGGTTTCCAAAGCTGTTTACATAGATATTAAGTACATACATACTTACATAAATGAAATGGCTCCCTGTCGCCAAAGGGCTCACAATCTAAAAAAGAAACATGACAGACCCGAGCAATAGCTACTGGAGGGATGTTGTGCTGGGGATGGATAGGGCCAGTTGCTCTCCTCCTGCTAAATCAAGAGAATCGCCACTTTTAAAACATTCTAGACCAGTTTGGACAAACATGCCCCCCTCCCATGTGTGATTACGGTGGGAACACGCCCACCTTGACATCATTAATGTTAGAGAGCTTGGAGGGGAGGTTGCTTTATCAACTCCAGGTGCAGCAGAAGTTCACAGGTAAGGAGCGCACGGCTAATTAATATTGTCTGGAGACATGGAGGCGGGTCTCACAATCAAGGAGACCTGCCTCCATAGGGTTTACGGGGAGAGCGGACTAAGCCCGCTCTCCCTGTAGACGACCAGGGACACAGCCCTGGACGGCCGCAGCGGCCACCCGCACAACTTCCAGTTCCGTCACGGAGCCGGTGGGAGCTGGGGAGTTTGGGGGCCGCGTGGCCCCCGGAAGCTCCAGCATGTCCTGCGCAAGTCTGCGGGGCATTCTGGAGAGACCGCTGAGCCGGGATGCTGCTTTTCAGCCTCCCGGTCGGGGGTCTCCTCATGAGTAGCCGCGGCATGGAGCCACAGCGTGGCAACTCATGATCGGGAAGCCCGGGTTAGCAGAGCACTCTCACAGCCGAGCCCGGTTGTTCTCACGGTCTGCAAAAATCAGGCTAGGCTCCCTTAGCCCGATTTTTGCAGACCGTGTGAATAGCCTCATGGTGTTAAAGATCTCAATATAGTCAGTCACTCATCTAGGAAATCCATCAGGGGGATCGATAAGCCTACATGCTTAATTGCTTGCTACATACAGGAAGAAGGGAAGGGAAAAGAAGGCACTATCTATCTCTCCAGGTGAGAGACTGGAACTTGAGACTATCAGTCGAACAAAAGGGGAATCAGAGTAGCGAAAGCATGCTCAGAGGGGGAATGCCCTTCCTGGCTGCCTCTACCCCTAATGCCCCCATGGGGTGGCTGGTGCTAAGAGTCGATGCCATCAGGATTTGCCTCTCCAACAATTAAAGGATGTGCAGATGTGTTCTCAGCATGTCTTTTAAATGCATGTGGGGGGTGATCATCCAAGTGGCCCCTCAACATGTGCTGCAAAACACTGATTCAGGGTTTTGCAGCACATGCTGAGGGGTGGGTGATCACCCCTTACTTGGGAGTAAAATGACTACCGAGAGACTGCCTTGGCATGTCCTCGAGTGATGTAGGTGTGGGTGTGTTTGTGATGAGACTGCATCCTTATCATGTGTAAATGGGGCACTGGGCTGAAGTTCATCTATGTAAGTGGGAGAATTGGGAAGAAGTCCCAGGTCATGAGAATCCCAGAGGCAATGGTGCTATGGAGTAATCTGAAGGTTGAGAAAAAGGAATGTGAAGGAAAGGTAGGCGGAGAAGGAAACTTGAGAGAAGGGGCAGCAAAGACACGGAATTGAGCCAAGCAGGGTCTAAGCCAGGCCTGCTCAACTCCCCCCCGCACAGCTTTTTGAACCACAGCTCCCATAATCCCCATCCACAGTGGCCAGTGGCCAGGGATTATGGGAGTTGTAGGCCAACATCTGCAGGAGGGCCAGAGTTGAGCAGGCCTGGTCTAAGCAGAAAGGAGGAGATCCGAAGAAAGCTTCAAATTACTCAAGGCTAGGAGGGGCACCATAATGGACTAAAGGAGTGTGAGCTGAGGTGGGTTGAGAGACAGGGTGGGGCCAAGGAAGCAGATGGCCTGAAACGCAAGAACTGAGTTAACCATGGGTGGTGGAAACATGGAAATGAGGAGCTGAGTAGGAAGCAGGAACAAGAATGGAAATTCGGGCTGGGGCCACATGCAAATTCCCCCAGTTCTGTTCCTTCGTGGTGCCATGGGTTAATTCCGCCCTCAGCTTCACTCCTCCCGAGTTCTGGCTGAAGTGATATAATTGAGTCTTGTGAAACCAACAGGCAAAGCTGCAGGAAACCATTGCCAAACAACACTGCCAAGACTGTGATTGCACATATGATGGCCTCAAGATGCTTTTTGTGCAGAATTGGACCAGTGTGAACATGTGCTCTTGCACATTTCACATTCATCAACTGACGCCCTGCTCCGGCTGCCATTGCGTTCTGAAATGAGTTGGGCGGCAGTGACTTGGAGCAGGGCTCCTTCTGCGGTGGCCCCTTTGATGCTCTGGAATTTCCTTCTACTGCAGGCTTGTTGGGCTGCACCTGTTCTCTGGGCAAAGAGGCTCCTTTCAGAGTGGCAGCTCTCTTCTGTTGAGCAGGGGGAGAGCAACTCTCCCTGTTCAACTCAGCCCTGTGTTGAATACTGCTGAATGCTTGAATCCAGTCTTGCTGGTGCCTCTCTTGTGTTTCTTTTTTAGATTGAAATCCCTTTGGGGAGAGGAAACAAACCTGTTTTAAACAAGTTCTCAAACCTGTTTACATGTAAACCACCTTGAGAACTCTTTTGCTGAAAAGTTTATTATTATTATTAATATTATTATTATTATTAGGTATGACTAACAGCTGCTGCACATCCCTGATCGGATGCTGAGTTTGGAACAGGGAGGCATACTCGTGCGGTGCGTTATGGGAGTTTCAGGGGCCTCCCAGCCCCCTCACTCCCTGCTGCCGGCAGCGGCCTGCAATCGTATGGATGGGAAATCTGCCCACCCAACAAAGAGAAGGAGATCGTCTGTGGGGGAGGTAAGCCTTTTGAGGCCACCCACCCCCACTTCAAGCCCTTTCTCACAGATCGTGAGAAAGGGCTCAGGGTGTGATAAGTCACCTGTGTTCTCCTTAGCATCTTGCCTGGTTAGCTAATCTGGTTAAGGAACAGCCAGAAAGCCCCTGTGGCTATGAGTCAACTAGAACTATTTGCCTATTAATTAGGTGTTCCTTTTAAACCCAGATTAATAAAGAGTATGACTCCAACATTTTGGGCAAGACTAAATTGGATGCCCTAAATAAAAAAGAGTTGCTTGACTAACAAGCAGAAGGTTGCCAGTTAGAATCCCTGCTGGTATGTTTCCCAGAAACACCAGCGATGTAGGAAGATGCTGAAAGGCATCATCTCAGACTGCGCAAGAGGAGGCAATGGTAAAACCCCTCCTGTATTCTACCAAAGACAACCACAGGGCTCTGTGGGCACCAGGAGTCAAAATTGACTTGACGGCACCCTTTACCTTTAAGCAACTAAGTGGCCAACAGGCAGCCAGATTTTGGAACCAATGTTTGCTGATTAATATTAGGGTTGCCATCAAACTCCACCTAAATTAGAATTTGGGTCAAACGTTTCATGTTCAGTAATTGCAGAAACATGTTCCAAAACAGTAGGCAGACTGAAAGAAAGATGCCTCTTATGCAAGCTTTAAGCCTATAAAACCTATGATGTAATGCGCTTGTATGGAAGACGCACTCACTTATGCAAGACACATACATACACATATACAATACATAAGACTTACATACATATGACTGTTTATGAAGTCTTCTGACTACAAAAATTTGTGATGTACTGTGCTTGTGAGGGGAAAAGAAATATTCCATTAAATTAAAACCAGGCGATCACAACCATTGGCCCAGTTCACACAACAGATTGAACCTAAGTTTAATGTTCAATGCAACTTAATTAAGGATAAATAAGGATAGTATTGGACAAAGATTGCATGCTCCTTATTGTGTTTGTAGTTTTACTGTATGTGTGTGCAAAGTTGTGAACCTGGTGGGAGACCAAAATAAAGAGGATGATGAGTTTTAATGTACTTTACCAACATCAGCGTAATTGTGTGAACTCATGCCAAGGTGGGAATCTCAGATTCATCTCAGCATATAACCCAGTTAGGAATAGCTTCACACAATCATGCTAATGTTCTTTCAAAAGGCATATTTCTGTCCAATCCCCCTGAAACCTGCAAACTATTTAAACCATTTAATGACACAAAAATTCAGAAGATCAACGACCCTTGCTCACTTTAACACACTCCCTATCTGGGGACTTGATGGGAAATTTAAGAAAATGCCTTATACCTCTTGGCTATGCCCTTGTGGCACTGGTGCCATTGAAATGGCTTCATTCATTTTAT
Organism: Hemicordylus capensis; assembly: GCF_027244095.1. NCBI lineage: Eukaryota > Metazoa > Chordata > Lepidosauria > Squamata > Cordylidae > Hemicordylus > Hemicordylus capensis. The sequence goes on from NC_069663.1 coordinate 36,721,652, forward strand.
AAGGATATCCAAAATAGTTTTATTTTGCCTTTTTTTAGTAAATTATCCTGGCCAAACTGATATGTTTTATCTGCAGCACCTTTTGTCTGATCATGATGGTTTTATTTCTCTAAATGTGGCTAAATTTTGCTTTATAGCTTGCAAAATACACAAGCTGATGCTTACTTTGATGTAGGCTCGTATTGTCTGCCACAAACTGTATGATGATTGTTTATCTGGTCAATAACCATGATAAAGGAGCTATCTAATCATGCTAATGCTGGTAACCCAAATTAAATTTAAATTCAATTTGTTTTGTGTGAACCAAGCCACTAATATGAGTGTACCCAGACTTTAAAATCTGCTGGGGAGGTCTTAGTGTAGACCAGGGATTCTCAACGTTGGGTCCCCAGATGTTATTGGACTTCAACTCTCATAATCTTCAGCCCCAGTGGCCTGTGGTTGGGGATTATGGGAGTTGAAGTCCAATAACATCTGGGGACCCAACGTTGAGAATCCCTGGTATAGACGATACCGATCAAGAAGGACCAATGGTCTGACTTGGTATAAAGTTTCATAAGTGACTTGCTATTAGCCTGTCATTTTTTTATCCACTGCCAAGTTCTTGACTGTTAAACCAGGAACTGTGTGAAGGAATTTGACCTGCTTTTTCTCTTTCCTTCCTGTAGACTCAGGTGAACAGGGCCTCAACAGGCTTCTGTCAGCATGGACTGGAAGACGTTACAGTCCCTGCTAAGCGGGGTGAACAAATATTCTACCGCTTTTGGGCGCATATGGCTCTCCGTGGTCTTTGTTTTCCGGGTCCTGGTGTATGTGGTTGCTGCCGAGCGGGTGTGGGGGGACGAACAGAAGGATTTTGACTGCAACCACCGGCAGCCTGGATGCACCAATGTCTGCTATGACCACTTCTTCCCCATCTCCCACATCCGCCTGTGGGCCTTGCAGCTCATTTTTGTCACCTGCCCCTCCTTGCTCGTCATCATGCATGTGGCGTACCGTGAGGACCGGGAGAAGAAGCACCGGGAGAAGAATGGGGAAAACTGCCCCAAGCTCTATAGCAACCCAGGCAAGAAGCATGGCGGGCTTTGGTGGACTTATCTCCTCACCCTCTTCTTCAAGTTGGCCATCGAGATTATCTTCCTCTACCTGCTCCACAGGATATGGGACAGTTTTGACCTGCCAACCCTGGTCAAGTGTGAGAATCTGTCCCCATGCCCAAATGTTGTGGACTGCTACATCGCCCGGCCAACAGAGAAAAGGGTGTTCACCTACTTCATGGTGGGCGCATCCGCCATCTGCATTGTCCTCACCGTCTGCGAGATCTTTTACCTTATATTCAAGCGGGTGGTCCGCTCCGCACAGAAGTGGAAGAAGAACAAACAGTCGCTCACTTACAGCAAGGCCTCCACCTGCCAATGCCATTCGAGACTGGAGCACCCACTGGATGGGAAAATGAAGAACCCACCCTTAGATGCTCTCAGAGCCTCTGCACCTAACTTGACTTTAATTTGAAAGGGGAAGGGACAGATCGAGAATGGCCACCTGCGGTTTGGAATGTTTCATTGTGACACAGAGTTAATGCAGACACTACATTTCCCTCACAATTTCCAATTTTTCATGTGATTATTATTATTTTTTAGTGCTTGTAAGATACACCCTGTGCAGGAACAGGGAGCATGTTGAACCTCCTGTTTTCAACCTTAGGAATCTATGTCATGGATTCTGTGATGATCTGCCGTTTTCAGGTTGTCTCGCGACATTTGCAGATGGGGCCACAGATCAGGGGCAGAGCATCTGCTTTGCACACGCAAGGTCCCAGATTCAATCCCTGGCGTCTCCAGGTACAGCTGGGAGAGACCCCTGCCTGAAACCTCAGAGAAGCCACTGCCAGGCAGAGTAGATAGTACTGGGCTAGATGGACCAAGGGTCTGGTTCTGTATAAGACACTTTCCTAGGTACCTTATGTTTTTCTTCTAATGGTTTGGCATTACAGTCACATAGGACACTGCTTGACACCATTAGTCTTCTCAGCAGTTCCTGCAGCTGCCAGAATTGCTGATTTGGGGGAGACTATCTAGGCACGTCTCTATGGTTGTCTTTTAAAATACTGGTATCCATTGTCTGCTTGATGTGTATGTGCAATAGTGCCATTTTGAAAAATGGTGGAGGTGACGGAAGAACCTGGAATCCTCCTTCCTAAACCACTAGCTAGCCATGCATCATGGGATGTTAGGAAAGGAGAGCTGGTCTGGTGGTAGCAAGCATGACTTGTCCCCTTAGCTAAGCAGGGTCTGCCCTGGTTGCATATGAAAGGGAGACTAGAAGTGTGAGCACTGTAAGATATCCCCCTGAGGGGATGGAGCTGCTCTGGGAAGAGCAGAAGGTTCCAATTTCCCTCCCTGGCTAATCCAAGATAGGGCTGAGGGAGATTCCTGCCTGCAACCCTGGACAAGCCACTGCCAGTCTGTGTAGACAATACTGAGCTAAATAGACCAATGGTCTGGCTCAGTTTATGGCAGCTTCATATGTTCCTATGATGTTGTAAACTGAAAGGGGTGGGGAGAGGGACACCTTAGAACTTCTTCCTCACCCAAACATGTTACACAACAATAATGTACTGTTAAGAATGAAGGACACAGATGGTGATGGCCAATGTTCCTTCTAACAGGGATTCCCAGATGTTGTTGACTGCAAGTCCCAGAATCCCCAGTTGTAATGACTTTGGCTTGGGGATGAGAGAGAGATTTCTATATTAGGCAGTATAGAAATTCAATAAATAAATGAATAAATAAATAATGGGAGTTGTAGTCATCAACATCTGGGAATCCTTGTTAGAGGAAACACTGGTGAAGGCCCACTTCAATTGCCTCATCTGCATCTATATCCATGATACGTGTAATGTCTGCATTAGCTCTTATGAGGCTGAGAAAATGTGGACGAGGGATTTGGAACGGAGACCTTCCATGGACCTGAGTGACCAACCAAATCATCCACAACTGGGCAGCGCCACCATGTCATTGAGGCCTGAAGTCCTGGTCAGCCTGCAGGCCCGATAAGACTGCAGCCTGTTTACAAGCTTGGCTCAGATGCTCTGGCACAAGTTTTTGTTTGCCTGTTCCTGGAGGAAGCTGCAATCCTGAAGTTTATGCTTATGTTTTGGAGGATACATGTAATACATAGTTGCTAAGGAAGCTGTCTCTGTTTAAGAGTTTTTTTGTGGTCTTCAGAAGATGACTCATACCAGTCAATACGGTTCTTGGCTTTGGCTCCTTCCCTGACTTCTTCAACTGTTTATAGAATGTCACGGGGCCACTAATCTGGTGGAGGAGTCATTAATTAGGAGAAATCAAGGAAACATTGCGTATTTTGCCCTCAGGCCATGCATCCGGTGGACCAAAATTCTCTGCAAGGTTGTAATGTCTGGAAACAAAGACATGTGGATCATGCAGAGGCATTCTTACCCCCGGTCTGTGGCCATAGTCTGTGGCCTCCAAGTTCCCGGGCAGCTCCAGATGACTAGGGGGTCCTACTGCTGCCACCCCATGCCCACCCCACCACTGCCCCACTGTGCTGCACCTCCGATTTTATGTTCATAATTTCAGCCGCCATGTGTATGGCAGCTGAAGGGGTGGTGGCCGGGGGCGGGGGTGAGCCGAGCAAGACTTCCTCGCCCCGGGCAGCAGATGGAGCAACCGCTGGGCCTTTCCATCTGGCCCAGTGACTCTTGAGAACTTTGAGGTGCTCCTGCACACCTGCACAGTTGAAATAGATCGTTGGAAGTCTGTCGATGTCTGTGACAATGTATTTCAACTGCTCAGGCACGCTGGAGCGCCTCACAGTTCTCAAGATCTGCTGGGCCAGACAGACAGGCCCAGTGGTCACTCCATCCACCGCCACCCGCCATGGGAGGGGGGAGACCTGCTTAGCTCCCCGACCCCCCGGCTGCAACCCCTCAGCTGTGCACATGGCGGCTGAGATTATGAAAAAGAAATTGGAGGTTCAGCACAGCAGGGCAGTGGCGAGGCGGGCACGGGGTGGTGGCAGCAGACCCCCCCAAAGCAGGTTTCAGGGGGGCTCGTGGTGGGGGCGCCTCACAGTGGGAGCGGTCTAGGCACCAAAATTACCTAGGTGCACCAGTGGGATCATGGCTGGTTTTCTTTGAACCTAGAGCTGTCACATGAAGGAAACTCAGGGCAAAATTGCAGGTTCCTTTTCACAAACGATGACTGCGGAATGTTAAGGGGAGCCAGGAGTTACTATATGCAACATGTCTTGGTGATGGGGAAAGGAAGGTTGTGATGGATTCACATGAACAAAGGCAAACAGTATTAGATTGTGGTGAGCCGCTTTGAGCTCCTTTGGGAGGATTTAGAGGGATTTAAGACTTTTTATAAATAAATAAAACCTCTGAAAGGACTCCTTGAGAACAAGTGTCTTTATTATGTACTGCTTACACACTTCTTACATCCAGGACAAGACAAACCAATTAAGATCCCTTCTGGACTTGAGGAGAGGTCCAGCTAGTCCAGCATAGCTCCAGAGCATCGCCGAAGGGTGCACGATACAGCCAGTTGGCTGAAGCTACGAAGGTCTCGGTGTGACCTGTTCCTGAATGGAAGACCCATGTATGCCACCTTTGGGGATGGGGCCATAGCTCAGTGGAAGAGCAGGTGCATGCCAGGTTCCCTCCCTGGCAGCATCTCCAGGTAGGGGTGGGAGAGACTCCTGCCTGAAACCCTGGAGAAGCTGCTGCCTGTCAGTATAGAACTTGATGGTCTGATGTTCTGACACCGTATGAGGTGGTGTCCTCTGTTCCTTGGCATTCTACTGCCCACGGTGGTCCCCGCTCCACTCACCCTCCCCGAGTAACTGATATTCAGGAATACATTGTCCTCTGAACAGAGAGAATACAGCCTCCACAAATTTCTCTAATCCCCTCTTTATGCCAGTAGTGATAACCACATCTTGTGGCAATGGGTTTCTTTGATAAATGTTGCATTGTGTGAAGAGGGACCTCCCCGCAAAAGGAAGCACTGCATTCATCGAAGTCACATGACCATAACCCAGGATTTCTCTTCTGAAACACTTTCTAGAAAGGAAGTTACTGTACGGACATAAGAACAGTCTTGCTTCTCTAGTGCAGCATCCTGTTTCTCATAGGGGCCCACCAGATGCCTCTGAGAAGGCTACCGGCAAGTGGAGAAAGCACAAGCTCTCTCCTGCTGTTGCTCCCCTGCAACTGGTATTGAGAGGCATCCTGCCTCTGAGGCTAGAAGTGGGCTATAGCCACCAGACCCGTAGCCTTTGATAGACCGGTCCCCCATGAATTTGTCTAAGCCCTTCTTAAAGCAGTCTGGGACTGGTGGCCATCACTGCACCCTGTCTCAGAGAATTCCATAAAGTGTTTCCTCCTTTTGTCAGTTCTAAACTTCCCGGCTGTCAGTTTCATAGGATGGCCCCTGGTTCTAGTGTTGAGAGAGGGAGAGAAATTTCTCTCTCCACACCGTGCAGAATTGTCACTGTGCATGCTGGGAGTTGTAGTTCAGCAACTTCTGGAGGAAGCTTGGCTGGGAACCACTGCCCTATGCCATCCTAGAACTGAAACCCCTGATCCTGCTTGTTCCTCAAGGCTCTCCAGGGGCTTCCTTGGCTCTCTTGCCATGCCTGCAGTACCGACTGCTTTGTGACCTGGACTCCAGCCCCAGACCAGCCTTCAGGCCTCTGCTTTGGTGGGACATTGTTGTGGTCCAGGCCTGATTTGTATACTAAATATGCTCATTAGCTAGCATACAAAATTAGGCCTGTCTCATAAGTGTCACCAAGTGACCAAATTATTTTATATAGTGACCATGTAGGATCTGGGCACAAGAAAGAAAGGAGATCAAACCGATCTTAAATGATTCAATGGGCTTTATTGAGTATAAAGGAATAACAACATCAATCTAGCTGAGCAGAAAGCAGAATATTCTATCAGTATTACTAACAGTATTTCAACCCTAGCCAGCACCAATATTCACCCAGTGTTCCCAACTAACATATGTGTGTGTATTAAATCTTCCTAGAGCCTAATACAATTCAGATATAGATGGAAAAGGGGGGGGGGTAAGGAAGGCTGAGGGCTGGGATGGTTTGGGGAGATCAGGAATTAGTAGAGGGATGAGGGTAAAGGAGAAGAAGGGGAAAGGATGGAGGGATCCAAGGCTTGTGGGGTGGCATATTACCAGGATCAGAGACTTGAGAACGGTGGATCTTTCAGCTGAAGGAGAGAGGCTTTTGGCTGGAGACAGGAGCTTTTAGATCAAGCATGCAGTTTGCTCAGGGCGAGGCAGAGAGAGTCAGAGCACCATGGCTGGGGAAGTCTTGACTTCTCACTGTGCAGTGGAAGTCACAGACAGTTCCTGTCCATGGACAGAGTTCCTGCTTGTTGCCCCGCGGCTTAGCAGCAAACTCTGGGATGGCTCTTGAGCAGATCTTGCTTGTAGGCGAAAGACTGCGTGTAGGCACAAGACTGCTTGTCCTCTGTCCAGTAAGCTTCATTCTTTATAGTTGTATTTTCCTTTGATCTCTCATAGAGTCTATTTGAATTCTCCTCATCTTTTCCTGGGTCCCCAAAAAGGTGACAACTTGCTGTTACCTTCTGGATATCATCTTTTAATTACTCTGCCAGTCCAGAGAGATCTCAATCTCATCTTCTGTTAGCTGCTATCTTGAGGAGGGGACATTGCTCAAAGCAAATCTGCATCTCTGAGTTGCAAATGGGCCCCTTCTCTTGTCCCAGATTTGCTAGCCTGGTCCCAAAAGGTGTTAAAAGTCAGGAGTTAGTGAGAGAATTAGTTCTATTTGTGTGAGACAGCAATTACATTATTTCTTGTGTACCTCTATCAAGTGTGTAATTATAACAAGAGAATATTTAAAGTAACATAAAAAGGGGTACATGTGTGAGACGAGTTAATCAATACATTTGACTGAGGCAGAAGCATCCTGTGAGTGAGGAAAAGGGATAATTTCAGCAGTGTGAGACTGGTAATTAAGCCTGACCCATTGAGTCTCTTGTGAGTTCCACAAACACTGATAAACAATGCTAGATTACCCCTGCCTTTACAAATCATTTACTAAGCATTACCCAGGCAGATCTGGGTGTCAATTCACGCTGAGTCCAGGCATTAATTCCTGTCTTAATAAAATGGAACCAGACACAGGCCTGAATTCCACATACTTCTGGGTTGGTACCTCTGAGTCTAAGGTTGGGGTACATGTGCCCCAACAACATCTGCCTCCACTACCATGACTCCATCTCAACGCCTGTCACCTGGTGAATCATCCTGACACCTGGTAGTTCACAGTAGCAGAGGTGACTGTCCGCCCCCATATGAGAAGGAGGTGGCTAATGAAGTTTGGGGCTCTGAACCACTCATTGGGCCACCACCCCTAATGATGGCACATGATCAATACTGTGCTGGGGATGGATAGGGCCAGTTGCTCTTCTCCTGCTAAAAAAAAGGGAATCACCACTTTCAAAGGTGTCTCTTTGCTCAGTTCTTCACTCCTTCACTTCACTCCTTCTGAGTGCTGCCTGAGAACATAGAGCTGGAGGTGGCATGATTAAGACCTTCAGCATGCAAAGAATTGGCTGTACCACTTGAGCCGTGATTCCTCCCCAAACAAGAGTGCCCCAGATGGCTTTTATCTGGCTTGGATTGAAAGGCACAGCCCCAATTTTATGAGCACCTTGCTCGGAAACCGACCCAGCTGGCTGGTCAACAGGTTAGAACAATGAAATCAAGTGACTCTTTAAACTTTGTTCCACCCAACCTTTCACACTTGTAAATCATTCTTATCTCCATGATGGAATGCAGATGCAAATGCTAAATCAAGGGTCAGAGGGAGTCCATTCTCAATTGTGTTTGTTTGCAGCCCATCCTAACAAGCCAGGAGGGCACCAAAGGAGGCCGTTCGGGTTGCTCCTTTCTCTCCGCCCGCTAGAGATCCGCATTGCCTGCAGGCTGGCCATTCAACGGGTAGACAAATGCAGCTACCTGATGAATGGCCGGCCTGTAGGAAACATCGCTCTCGGGCAGGGCATGAAAGAGAGGAGCAATCTGAGCTGCTTCCAGGAAGCAAAGGTAGCTGTACCTCCTTTGGTGCCGGCCGGCTTGCTACTGCTTGATTGTCAGAAATCAGAGTCTGATGCAGACATTAGGCTGTACTAGTGTACAGATATGCGTTTGTGTGAATGACTGTATCTGTACTAATGTTAAAAATGAAACTGGGTACAGGCCCCTCAAATGCATGGTATCGATAGGAAGTATACTGCTGTGCCTGGGTTCAACATAATGCGTGGATAACTGTACCTGAGTACAGATCTGTACCTTTTACATGAACAAAGGCAAACAGTATTAGATTGTGGTGAGCTGCTTTGAGCTCCTTTGGGAGGATTTAGAGGGATTTAAGACTTTTTATAAATAAATAAAACCTCTGAAAGGACTCCTTGAGAACAAGTGTCTTTATTATGTACTGCTTACACACTTCTTACATCCAGGACAAGACAAACCAAGTAAGATCCCTTCTGGACTTGAGGAGAGGTCCAGCTAGTCCAGCATAGCTCCAGAGCATCACCGAAGGGTGCACGATACAGCCAGTTGGCTGAAGCTACGAAGGTCTCAGTGTGACCTGTTCCTGAATGGAAGACCCATGTATGCCACCTTTGGGGATGGGGCCATAGCTCAGTGGAAGAGCAGGTGCATGCCAGGTTCCCTCCCTGGCAGCATCTCCAGGTAGGGGTGGGAGAGACTCCTGCTTGAAACCCTGGAGAAGCTGCTGCCCATCAGTGTAGAACACGATGGACTGATGTTCTGACACCGTATGAGGTGGCGTCCTCTGTTCCTTGGCATTCTACTGTCCACAGTGGTCCCCGCCCCACTCACCTTCCCTGAGCAACTGATATTCAGGAGTACATTGTCCTCTGCCTCAGATGTCCCAACAATCCTAGGACAAAGCAAAGTAGGACAATGAATGCTGAGAAATTGCCACCGTGACAATTAGCCCAACCACAAATTTCTGGTATGATCAATACCTGCTATGATGCATAAATTACAGAAGATTTCTCACTGAATTCTTTCCGGTGGATACAGCAGAACAAACTGAATGTCCTCGGTAGAGCTGTTGACAATTTTACTGCTTCTGCTTCTGCACCAGTGCCAGATTTTGGCACAAGCTAAGTAAACTACAACTTAGGATCTCACATTATGAGGTGCCTCTGGATACTCACTATCTGAGTAAAAAAAAAAAAAGACTCAATTTCAAGTTTTACATGACTGGCTGAAAAATAAAGGAGAAGGGGTGGGAGACTTTAAAACAGGCATGATTGTTCTGATAGACAAAAATATATGTATATAATTACACAATTATTCATCATATTGAATTTATACATTTTAAAAAGCAACGAAAGACCCAACCTTTTAGAGCAGTTTAAAAAGATTTTATTTGTTGCTTATATCTGGTAGGTTTCTTAGTGTTTAGTTGTACTGATAAATTTAAATTTCAAGTTAAAAAACAAAACAAAATTGGTCCTTTTAATTGTGGTTTGAGACTGGTCTTTTAAGTTTCATCCTAGATTGTATCTATTCTATCAATGTTGTAAGCCACTCTGCACAGTAGTACACTGGCGGGAAGGTGTAAATATTTCACATAAATCAATAAAATATAAATCCGTGCAGAAATAACAGTCGGTTTTATCAAAATTTGATTAGACCATGGCCCAGGTTAGACCAACAGCAATTATCATCGTTCTCCAGGCAGCATCTGCCTCTTCGGATGAACAGTGCTGTAACCGTGAGCTCGGGATGTACATGGACGGCTCAGGCAGCTGCCAGTGGGGAGGGGAACGGTTCCCTTAAAAAGCAGGTAAGCAGCTCCTTACCTGCTCTCCCACCACTCCGCCGCTTTTCCGGAGGCAGTGCCCCCTCACCAATGGGCCACATGTGGCCATAGCACTATTCCCTGCAGCCTCCACATGGAGTCGGAATGCACATGTCCGGACGGTTCGAACACCAACTGGTTCGAATGTGAGCCAGGGCAGCACTTCCTAGAGGAGGCACCGAATTGGTTCATGTACATCCCTACTGTGCGCAGTGCAGCAAGGGGGAGTTGGTGGGGGGCTGAGTGATACACGGAGGCAGGCCTTCCTTCCAACCAGTTTTGCAATGCTATGGGGCCTTTTAAGCATAGCATAACGTACGGCCTCAGCATGTCATAATCCAGACCTGTTCTGCACCTTTCACAGCAGCTTGACAGGCAAAAATGAAACAGGGAGAACATGTTTATAGCACACATTTTCTTGCCACTGAAAAGCTTCACCAGCTACATTTACATAGGAACACAGGAAGCTGCTATATACTGAGTCTGACCATTGGTCTATCTAGCTCAGTATTGTCTTCACAGACTGGCAGAGGCTTCACTAACGTTCCAGGTGGGAATCTCTCTCAGCCCTATCTTAGAGAAGCCAGGGAGGGGACTTGAAACCTTCTGCTCTTCCCAGAGCAGCTCCATCCCCTGAGGGGAATATCTTACAGAGCTCACACAAGTCTCCCATTCATAAGCAACCAGGGTGGACCCTGCTTAGCTAAGGGGACAAGTCATGCTTGCTACCATCAGACCAGCTCTCCTCTCCAATTTCTGCATGACAGGCTGTGACTGAAGGCACAGGAGCAAGGTCAGGGGAGAAAAGCTGGCAATCCTAGTCCTCAGGTGTCCTCTGAATGGAAACATCAACTCTCTGATTGCAGATGTCAAAAGCGATCCGGCCGCTAACCTGAGGGACAGGAAAAATAACACACAGAATTGCCTCGGGCAGTGAAGTACCGGAGTGGATCACTCATGGCCTTTCCCCAGTCTCCCATGTAGAAAAGGGCTGTCCTTCTGGCCTCTTTTCTCCAGGAAGTAGTTGCTCTGTTTTGAATGGGCTCATTGGAGACTGAAAAACAAAGAGCTCCCTGAATACACATTCTTCAGCAGAGAAGACTTGAGTTGAAAGGTGCTTGAGATGTCTCTGCAAGGGGCAAAGCAAAGGAGCACAAATCAAGTCTGATCCAAAACAAAAGGTATGAGGAATCTGGTATGTGGAAATTCCCAGAAGGGGCCAGCAAGATCAGGGCTACCGAAGAAGCTGGGTCAAAAGTTGAGCTGCATCGGGGCAGGAGGACAACAGCAGGCAGGCATCATCATCAATTTTATTACAGCCGTTGACCAGCAGAAATAGGAGTAACAAATATACTCAATAAAATGATCAATAAAACAGTGCTAAAACACAATAAAACAGAATACAATCATTCATAATAAATTACTTAAAAACAATAGACAGCTCTCGTAATTAAGCACTATTAATAGGGACCTTAGCCTGATTGCAATGTAGAAAAATTTAGCTATAGTTGTTGTAATCCCGGGGCTTGAATCTGCGAGGCAGTAATATGTATAAAAGAGCTCACACCTTCCAGGAAATTTGAGTAACAGGGGAAATAAGTTCTTCTCTAGCATCCCGATATAAAGAGCAATATAGCAGTACATGGGTGACAGTTTCCAGAAGGCCGATGCCACAAGGGCAGAAAACTGCAACAGTATGATCTTTAGCAAATCTCCATTCCAAAAGAGAAGAGGGCAACATATTAAACCAGGCCCGAGCAAATGAGACCCAAAATTTAGAAAAATGCAGTGTTGTTAAGTAATTAGCACCTCTATCTCCCCAAGGTGGCAAATCCCAAAACGTAAAGGGGAGCAAGTCCTATTGGCCGAAGACATAAGTTCCTGCCGCTCAATATCGTGCAACCGGAGAAATAATATTTCCTTCACCTTATTATATTCCCAAGTAAGGAGTTCTGAAGGAGAAAGGCCCAGATGAATAATTTTATTATTTACATACGTTAGCCAAGGGTTGGGATAAGAATCCGCCCATAAATATTGGAAAAAAGAGAATTCCTGAATCTCTGAACAGAGTTTACTCCATCTAGCAAAAGTATGCTCCCAGGCTTTACAGACAATAGAGAAAGACCCAGATTCCAAGCACAGAGCAGAACAAGGCACACACCTAGGCAATGCAAAGATTGCTCTTAGAAAAATAGACTGTACTCTCTCCAGTTCAGCTGTTACTCCCTGGATCCATAGCGGGACTCCAAAAAGTAGTTGGGCCATGATCTTAGCACGAAATACCTGGAGTGCCATGGGAACAAATTGGCCCCCTTTAGAGTAGTAAAATCGCAAAAAGGCACTGAGAGTATTGCGGGCTTTATGAATTGAAGACAGCCTATGGGTTTTCCAATTTAGATTATATTGAAATAATATGCCCAAATATTTATAGTTGTAAACCTGCTCAATGTGGTTCTGATTTATTACCCATTTATATAATTTCCTGGATTTAGAGAAAACCAGGACCTTTGTTTTTTTTTTTGTAGTTAACTGTTAGTTTGTTATCATTACAGTAGCCGGCAAAAGCGCGCAGCAGTCTTTGCAGACCTAATCTGGACTGTGATAACACTGCTGCGTCATCGGCATAGAGTAAAATGGGCACTCGTTTGTTAGCCAGCTTTGGGGCATGGGAATCCACACTCTCCAGAGATGGAGCCAAATCATTAATAAAGAGATTAAACAATGTTGGGGCCAAGATGCAGCCCTGTCTAACCCCTCGAGTAGAGGGGATAGAATCAGTTAGGGCCCCATCAATAGCATATCTAACCTGTAATGAGGAATTGGAGTAAAGCTGCATCATCAAAAATAGCAATCTCTTGTCTATTGTTGTTTTTCCAAGTTTGGACCATAATAAAGATCTGGAGAAAGAATCAAACGCAGATTTTAAGTTTAAAGGCAACAAAAAATTTGCATTTGGGGCCGCTAGAGTATTTCTTTGCTAAATGGTGCAGGATCATACAGTGATCGAGAGTAGAGCGGCCTGCTCTAAAGCCCAGCAGGCAGGCAGGCAGGCGGTAGCCCAACACGCAACGCATAGGAAGCTGCCTTATGCTGAGTCAGACCCTTGGTTCATCGAGCTCAGTATTGCCCGCCCTGACTGGCAGCAACTCTCCCAGATTTCATGTGGGAGTTTTTCCCAGCCCTACCTGGAGGTGCTGTCAGGGATTGAAGCTGGGACCTTTGGTATGCAAAACAGGTGCTCTACCCAGAGGTGCACCTAGGTAATTTTGGAGCCTAGACCTAAAGGCCTTTGGAGGCCTCCACCCCTGGCTGGATGCCCCACCTGCAAGTTAAGCATCATCACTTAAAAGCCTTTGGAGCGGCCCCGCCGCCCCATAAAGGCCTTTATCATATTCCCATCCCACATATTCCTTCCTCCAATCTCCCCTCTGTCTCTAAATCACACGCGGCTGCCCAGCTCAGTGAGAGCCAGTGGTTTGCCTTGCCTTCGGCCCCAAAGTCCAGGGGTAAGAATGCCACTGGCTCTACCACTGAGTTATGGCCCCATCCCCTAAGGCCAAGTTCTTACAGTAGACAGCACTCACATGTCATCAGCCATCCAAATGCAAACCAAGGCAAACCTTGATGGGGAATGGGAACAATTTATGATTACTACCACAAGACCAAGCCACTTAATGGCGTGGAGGGGAAGTAACTTGCCTAGGGAGCAAGAGGTTGCCAGTTCGAATCCCCACTAGTATGTTTCCCAGACTATGGGAAATGCCTAACAAAGAAAACCACATGGCTCTCTGGTTGCCAGGAGTTGGCACCGACTCGATGGCACAACTTTATTATTATTTCTTGTTTACACAGTCAGACAGGTGTTGTTGCTGTTGTTGTTACATTTATATCCCGCTCTTCCTCCAAGGAGCCCAGAGCGGTGTACTACATACTTAAGTTTCTCTTTCACAACAACCCTGTGAAGTAGGTTAGGCTTTACCTTTACCACAAGACCAGATCTCCACCCCTACACAGAGTATAGAGATATGGGGCAGGCAGATGGGAAAGGGGAGAATCATCAAATTTTTGGACATAGCCCCAGCAAATACACAATTCTGGAGCCTGGGTTAAGGGCTCACTCAAGAGCCACTGCTGAGATGGGGCTTGGAGGCTGCACCTCCTGATGACGTTGGGAAGGCACCACAGAGAGAGGGGTGGGGCCGTGGGGACAGGGGCGTACCGCTAATGAGGCAAAGAGAGAGGAATGTCTCTTGGCCCAGAGCCTCTGAGAGGCCCCCCAAGGCCAGTCCTTGCCCTCTCAATTCGACCATGCAGCAGGCCTGCAAGGGAGAGCAAAGGCAACTTCCTGCCTGCCCAATCTCTCCCTGCTTCCCCGCCCATGCAGCGTGCTTGCGAGAAGGAGCTGCTGGGAGTCCAAGGCGATGGAAGAAGGGAGAGAAGCAAACTTTCCCTCGGCAAAGCTTCCTCCTCGGTAGGCTGAGGTAGCTGAGAATAATTGTTTGGATCCCTGCCAAGCTCTGTCCTGCTATTGGGGGAGGGGGACGGTTCTATCTGCCTTCTATTGCCCAGGCTGGACCTGGAGGTGGAAGAAGGTGAGAGACACTACAAAGATGACACGGAAAAGTAAGCCCTCACCCCCAGCCCGTGTTTTATTTTGTTTTTTGCAAATTGTGGAGCTTGGACTTCAGTTTGCAAACTGGCTCTCTTGAAAGGGGAAAGGGGAAGAGTTTTATGTGTGGGGGGGGGCGTGGAGAATGGAGCACCCTCATGGAGATCGGGTATGTCTTGTGTATGTTTCATTTTTTTTTGTCCCAGTGTCTGCTCTCTGTGCTTGCAAAACTCCTGAACTCCGCAAATGTCCTGCAAAAGCCAAAGCAGCAGAAGCAGGAGGGAAGTTGGGGGCACGCAAGGGAAATGCCTTACTTCCAAACAATCCATTCCGCTATGATGAGGGAAAGAGTGCAAGCCAGGATAGAGAGGCATGAGGGAGTAGCAAAGCAGCTTCTGCTTTTCTGAATGGTGGGTCTCTTTCCCACCCAGCCCCCAAGTTGCATTAAAAACCAACAAAAATTCCAAGGTCTCCCCATCCTCCCTCAAAAAACCCCCCATTACCTTGGTTTTTTACATCTTTATATTCTTGCAAATTCAGTTGTGTAAATATTGGCTCCTTTAGAGACAGAGAGGGGAGTGGATTAAGAATTATGTAGGATGTGGGAATATGTTAAATTGTGTGTTGAAATGTTTCTGCTAAAGCATGTTTGCATGAACATACTTGTTTTATATTATTACATTCTTGTGAGTTCAGTTGCTGTTTGTACCCTCAAGAACCCACGTGTGCCATGGTGTGTGTGTGTGTGTGTGTGTTGTGTGTGTAGGAGGGAAAGATGCTTGACTTCCCAGTCAGTGTACGCAGGATTGCAGTTTTATTATGAAAGTATATCAGCACAAAGTTTCAGGTGGTGTGGTTGTGTTTTGGAATAAGGTTCAAGGCTTTCAAACTGAGTCACTTGGTGACAACCTTAGATTGGAAAAACTCTGAAAGAACCACATCCAAGCACTGGTTTGCAGTATTGTTTGGTTGTTTTAATTGTAAACTGCCCTGAGCCATTTTGGAAGGGCCATATAAAAACTGAATAAATAAATAATAAATAAAAATGTTAAATTAATTTGCATTGCTCTTTAAGACATGTCATTTTACCATGGAAAACCACTACTGTGAAAAGCCAATATACTTAAAACGCAGCATGTAATTTCTACAAATTGCCTTCCTATATTTTGCAAATCGTTGTGTTGGATTTGAGAACAACCTTCCATCATTTGGTCCATATATCTTCGAGTGGATTCAGATGACAGTTTGGGTTGTCTGTTAATCTGCTGCACTGTATAACATGTGTCCTTAAAATTCTTCTGCAGCAGAGACATGGGACCAGGAGAAGGAGAGGAAGGCAGTGAAGGGCCCATTTTAAAATCTTGTCTCTGGACCCACTCCAATCTTGGTACGCCCCTGTGTGGGGGTAAAGATGGGACAGAGGGATTGGAAACCACTGCCTGTAACAAGGAGGAAAGGGCGTTAATCAAGGAGGGCGGGACCAGCTGGATGGGGGCGGGAGATGTTTCCCTTGCCAGCAACTATTTGAGATGTGAGTTGCCTGGGACGAGGGGCTAGTTGGGTGAGTGGAGAAAACAAAGGGCAAGAGTCAGCCCCCGTGACCCCATGAAGCCTGGAGGAGGAGGAAACAGGTAACAGCCAACCCCCTCCTCTCCCAACTCTGAGGCCTCGCCACAACGCGTCATGACAGCAGGGTTAATGACAGAAGAGGCGCTTTCTTAAGTACCCTGGACCCAATGAAAATCTCACCACACCGTGCACATGGCTTTAAAGAAGCCACCATTTCTTGAGCTTCAGCTGCAACTCTGTAAGAATGAGACAGGCCATTGAAACATCAAAGAACGCTCCAGCTGGGTGTAGATTTCCTCCCCAAGAGTGTAAGCGGCTTCTCCAGTAAAGCCGGTGGCTGGATGGAACCAACAGGTAATCATAGCTGCTTGCCTCATAGACTGGGTTGCACCACGGAAAATGTTACGGCAAAGCAAGACCTGGTTGCAAATGGGACACTCCTATAAATGCCTAACTGGTTTCTGGAAGCTCAACCACTGAGTGGGTGGAAAAGTCTAGCAAATGGATAATGCTGGATGGAGAGTGTGCAAAGGTGCACGTAGGTAATTTTGGAGCCTGGACCTAAAGGCCTTTGGAGCATGCCCCCCAGGTGTATAGCTATAATTGATTGGGTGGGTACAAAGAACCTGGACACACATGCCCCCCCCCAGCTCGACCCCTTCCCTATTTTCCTCATTATCTCCTTCACTCTGAGGGGTCACCAAGGAGAGGGGCAAACGTGGGCCCACTCTCCTCTAGGTACTCCCATTTTGCCCTCCTGCAAGTTAAGCCTAAAGAGAGACTAAAGAGGATTGGGGGGGGGGGTCCAGGGGGTGTGGAGGCCCTGGACTTTGACCCACATGTCCAGGAGTAAGAGCGCCTCTGAGAGAGTGTGTCAGGAAATGTTTGCAGAGGAGTAGCAGACGACGAACCAGAAGAAATCTATATCCTGAATTTCCCCATGGATAAGAACCCAGTCCAGGTGTTCAGTCTGGATTTGGGGAGAGGAGAAACGGCACACCCTGGCTAGCCACACGCCCTCCTGTGTCACTACAGTCCATGGCTATAACCACTGCTTTCCTCATGTTCACTGCTTGTCCGCAGAGGGATCACACTACGGAATACAGCGGATAATTTCTCCTCGCATTGTAGAATCCCAGCCAGTCAGAATTTGAGCGTGCAGGAGGAAACTCGCCCTATATTCACCGCTTGCTTCTGCATTCAAATGTTCTCGTGGGCAGAGCAAAGAGTTTGGCCAAGGAGTGTGATGGTGCAGTGTGTATGTGTGGCTAGCCAGTGTGCTCTCAATCCCACTATATCCAGATTCAGGCTGAACATCCAAACACGTTTGAGGAGTTGTTTGAATCTAGGGCCACTCATTTTTAAAATAAATATTTCGGACAATGTCAAAAAAAGCTTCCCCTTTTTTACAATGGTTTTGACAGTACAAAGGTGCTTGCCTGTTCATCTATCCATCTGTTGTTCTCACTCTCGTCTGACTTCATGTCATTCAGTGAACACCATTATTGCCAAACTCTGTGTAGCATTGCAACATCAGCCCAATTCACAGTGTGATCCCTGGTTGGCTAGCAAAAAGACTTTGGGACCCAAGTCTGGAGCACCCCGTAGCCTTGTTCTGCCCCATTTCTAGTGTGTAGGGAAGCCCCTGCCCCCCAGCTTGTCTCTGGAAGAGCATGGAGAGCACTCTTCTTTCTTCCCCACTCCCTCTTCCTGCTGGAGAATCTCTCCATGCTGAAAGGCAGCAGTCAGAAGTTCACCAGGTGAGCCACAGGTCAGTCTGATTACTAGTCTTGTGGCTATAGGCCATCTCCAGGGGTCATCACATGAAACTGATTGCCAAGAAATTTAGGACCAACAAAGTACTTTTTCACATAACACATAATTAACCTATGGCATTCTTTGCCACAAGATGTGGCGATAGCCACCAGTCTGGATGGTTTTAAGAAGAGCTTAGACAAATTCAGGGAGGACAAGTCTATGGATGGACACTAGTCTGAGGGCTATAGGCCACCTCCAACCTCAGAGGCAGGATGCTTCTGAATACCAGTTGCAGAGGAGCAACAGCAGGAGTGTGGTTATGCCCTTGCCTCTTGCCTTTGGGCTTCTCAGGGGCATCTGGTGGGCCACTGTAGGAAACAGGATGGATCAGCCTTGGGCCTGATCCAGCAGGGCACACTTGCCAACATGTCCTTATTTTCCCATTGACTTGAATGGGAAAACAGGGACGTGTTAGCAGGGCTGTTCTTATGTCAGAGGCTGTGCGAGGTTCTTGCCCTGCAGCCAGCCTGAACTACAGCTCCTAGGCTCCCTCAAAGGCCTTTTGGTGCCTCGAAGGCTGAACAAAGGCCAGAATTGAACACGGCCCCCGTCTGATTATCTTCTCATAGAGATCAATAAGAAGAAAGGACGGGGGGAGATCAATAACTCTGATCATTAGTGGCACTCTCTTAAAAGTAGAACTCCCAGGATAGGACTGGTAGGACATAGGAAGCTGCCTTATACCGAATCAGACCATTAGTCCACCTAGCTCAGTATTGTCTACACAGACTGGGAACACCTTCTCCAAGGTTGCAGGCAGGAGTCTCTCTCAACCCTTTCTCGGAGATGCCAGGGAGGGAACCTGGAACCTTCTGCATGCAAGCGTGCAGATGCTGTACCCGGAACGGTCCTTTCTCCTGAGGGGGATCTCTTACAGTGCTCACACATATCTCCCATTCAAATGCAAACTGAGGCAGACCCTGCTTAACAAAGGGGCAATTCATGCTTGCCACCACAAGACCAGCACATATGCTGGTGTAAAACCCATAGATGTTTGTAATGTAGATAGAGGCCCACCATCTGCATCTCTCCCCAGGGCTGAAGAGAGACACTTTGCCCCCACACCTCTACAGGTGGGCATTGTGACATCACCTGTGGCTTCTCCATTATGATGCGCTCATTGACTCCTTGGCAACGGCTAGACCTCAATGGTCTGGCTCAGCGATGTGGAGGAGGCAGGAGCAGAAGTAGCATCTCATTGGGTCTGCTGGGCTCTCCTCCTCTTCCAAGACTAGTGGTGAGGCTGCCAGGTAAGAAGGATCTTCCAGTGCTAGAACAGGAGTGTGAAAGGGCTGGAGGTGGTTTGAAGTCAGGGAGTTATTCACACTTGGCTTCCGGCTTCGGGGTAAACGTTGAGCGAAGCCACTTCGAAGTACACTCGTGGCATTGAGGGAAGCAGACCCTCCCCTCTGCTCTCGGTTTTCTTTTGAAACATGTCCACATGGCATGTTCCGTGTTTTCCTTCTAGCCAATGCGGGGGGGGGGGGGAAGAGCTCCTGCAGAGAGAGATCTGCATTTCTGAAGAGACAATGCCTCTTATCATGCTAATGATTGTATGTCAGTGCCTCTCCCTATCTGCTCCGCCATTTTCAGAAAAAGTAGCTTAAAACCGGCTTTTGGGAAAACCCAGAAATACCTTGAGATAAGCTAGAATTCGCAAGACAAAGCCCATTTTGTGTGTGGATTGGGTCGAAAGATCTTGAAGGGACTTCGAGGTGAGTTTGGCTGGTGTGTGAACGTACGCACTCTCTGCAGAAGGAGATTTGGGACCAAAGCCCTGTGTGTATAGCCTCCAGGTGTGCTAGCAGATCAGACGAGTGTTTCCACATCTCTGAATTTTCCCATCTCCTTGGGATAGGAGAAGGAGAAAGGAGTTTCCGCTGTGAGATGCTGCTGCTTTCTCGGCATCTAGGGTTGCCAACTAGGGACATGCAGCTATTTGAGGGACCAAACAGCCTTTTTTGCACGTGTTGTGGTGTCTGAAGTTCAGGGGGCGGGCATTGGCTCAGGACACTTTGCTCTCATGAGCAGCTGCTCTTCCTCTGTCTCCTTCCCCTTCCTACTGACCATCCATCCAGTGGGGGAGCCAGAGGGAGGTTCTGCTTCAGTGGCAGATTGCAGAGCTACTTGATGCAGGAGCACGGATAGGTGGGCCCAGGAAGGTGTGGCTTGCTTCCTTCATGTGGTGGCAGTGAGAAGTAAGCTAACTTTCCTCCATTATCAGCTATCACTAACTGAGTAAGCCACCTAATGGTGCAGCGGGGAAATGACTTGACAAGCGAGCCAGAGGTTGCCAGTTTGAATCCCTGCTGGTGTGTTTCCCAGACTATGGAAAACACCTATATCAGGCAGCAGTGATCCAGGAAGATGCTGAAAGGCATCATCTCATACTGCATGGGAGGAGGCAATGGTCAAGCCCTCCTCTATTCTACCAAAGACAACCACAGGGCTCTGTGGTTGCCAGGAGTTGACACTGACTCAACAGCACACTTTATTTTACTTTACTGAGTAAAATAAAATGGCACCTTTTAAAGGGGTGGGCCTCTTCTATTTATCCTGGTGAGAGCAACTGGCCCTATCCAACCCCAGCACAGCATCCCTTCAGTGGCTGATGCTGGTGGTGTTACCTTGCAGTTCTGTTTAGATTGTGGGCCCTTTACAGACAAGGAAAGTTAGTTCCTTAGGAAACGTCTTATTATTTGTCTTTCTCTGAAAACCACTGAGAGACCTTTCTGCTGAAAAGCCGTATATAAATGTTTGTTGTCATGGAGAACAGCAAGCGAGTGGGAGACCGTTCATGCACCACTGTGCCAGCATGCAAAGAGGCTGGCCCAGAAGCTAGCCGGCTTCCCTGCCTCAAGTAGGGTTGCCAAGTGTCCCTCATTACGCGGGATGTCCCTCATTTCAGGGATGAAATGTTGGTTTCTACAGGGGCAGCATTTGTCCCTCATTTTGGTGGAGGGGCGAGCAGCTTCTTAATTTGAGAGGTTTTTGATTGAAAAGTGGTACAACTTGAATATGTTCTAAATAATAACAATGTGTGCATTGTTCAATAGCATATCATTCAATTACATATACGTCAATGATACTCAGGCTCTTGATTACCACTGATTACCACTTGATTACCACTGATATACCACCCACCCATCCAGCCAGCCGCCCCCCCCCCCAACTTGTGACCTTCATTCTGGCAGTGAAATGTTGGCAACCCTAGCCCCAAGCCAAGAGGTGGAGTTGCTGGCTTGCCTGGGGAGAGCAGGCTGGGTGACCCATGGGGGAGGAAGATGAGGACTCTGTGTGTGTGTGTGTGTGTGTGTGGTAAGCCTAGCCAGGCAAGGAATTTACCGTTAGGAAGCAGGGGCCTTGAGAACTCAGCACCTAGACAGCAGACTGGGCAGACATACAGCTCACCTGCAGCTTTTTCAGATGCTGACTTTACTTTGGGAGGGTGGGTATGCATTCACATATCGGCCAGATTTACCCCGAAGTCCATGCCAATATTTCAGACAGCACTTCACACACAGTTTGGGTTTTCCCTCCATATTGTAACCTAGCTCAATTCATGTATGGGGTTAAAAAATCCTCTTTTTGCATTGGTGTGTCTGTTATGCCCCAAACTCACAGAAAAGCCTCATGGTAAAATTCTGCCACCGGGTCGGTGTCGACTCCTGGCGACCACAGAACCTTTCAGCATCTTCAGCTGGGCTAGGGTTGGATAGGGCCAGCTGCTCTCACCATGATGGAGAGCTGGTCTGGTGGTCACAAGCATGACATGTCCCCTTAGCTAAGCAGGGTATGGCCTGGTTGCATATGAATGGGAGACTTGATGTGTGAGCACTCTAAGATATTTTCCTTCTGGGATGGAGGTGCTCTGGGAAGAGCAGAAGGTTCCAAGTTCCCTCCCTGGCTTCTCCAAGATAGGGCTGAGAGAGACTCCTGCCTGCAACCTTAGAGAAGCCGCTACCAGTGTGTGGAGACAATACTGAGCGAAATGGACCAATGGTCTGACTCAGTATATGGCAGCTTCCTATGCACCTATGTTCCTATGTTCACTTTAAAATGTGCCTTTTTACTCAGTAAAGTAAATGTGCCATCAAGTTGATTTCAACTCCTGGCGACCGCAGAACCCTGTGGTTGTCCTTGGTAGAATACAGGAGGGATTTACCATCAGAGGCGTAACTATAGGGGGGGCAGGGGGGGCACGTGCCCCAGGCGCCATCTTTTCTGGTCACGTGGGGGGCGCCGCCATAACAAAAAAAATGTTTTTTTATTTTTTTTTATTTTTTTGTTAATACAAATGTTTCCTGCTCAGTGCAGCAGCACTGCAGCAGTCAAGGCAGCGTGTCGGCGCCCCCTCCCCCATGAGCGGTCCCTTCCGCGCTGCCCGCACCCCCCCCATTGCTTTGCTGGCGCCTGGCGGCCAGTCAGTGGCCTGGCTTGGCGGTGGCGGCGGGCGCTTGTGAGGAAAAACCTAAGGATAATGTAGTATGGGGGGGCGGGGGCGGGGGGCGGCATTTCAATGCTTGCCCCGGGCGCCATTTTCCCTAGTTACGCCTCTGTTTACCATTGCCATCTCTCGTGCAGTATGAGATAATGACTTTCAGCATCTTCCTATATTGCTGCTGCCCGATAGAGGTGTTTCCCATAGTCTGAGAAACATACCAGTGGGGATTCAAACCAGCAACCTCTGGCTTGCTAGGCAAGTTACTTCCCGGCTGCGCCACTTCAAAGTCTGGATCTGAAAAGCTCCACTGTCGTCCATGATGGGTGAAAGACAGGACAGAAACAAAATGCATCAAGCGAATGAAATAAATCTCTGGTTCTTGCTTCACCCTTAACAGGATGAGACCAGGTCCGGGAAGAAAGATCCAGGTGCCTCCTTTCAGTCAGCTCCAGGGCACCACACCTAGCAGCACCCACGTCCTTCTTTGCTGCCTGCCAGGTCGCCAGGCATCATTAAACTTTAATTCAATTTAACCAAGCACCAGCAATTGCCCCCAGAAGTCTAGAAGGGCTCTGCATCAATTATTCACCAGCATTGAATAAATATTACAATTAATAGGAGCGATTTCATTTCCTCTTGAAGAGCTCTTGATGGCATCTCTGCCTTACCTGGGGAGCACTGAATGCCCCCTCCCCATCTCCGGTGAGATCATAAATAGCTTTTGCATTAACTCTTCCCGGACACAACAACAGCCCTGCTGGATCAGGCCCAAGGCCCATCTAGTCCAGCATCCTGTTTCTCACAGTGGCCCACCAGATGCCCACACACAAGAGGTGAGGGCATGCCCTCTCTCCTGCTGCAGCTCCCCTGCAACTGGGTTTCAGAAGCATCATGCCTCTGAGGCTGGAAGTGGCTGCCACCACATCCTGTGGCAGAGAATTCCATAGGTTAATTATGCATTGTATGAAAACCTCTCCACTGCTAGCCTAGGAGCTAATACTTCATAGAGAGCCATAGTTTATTCAAAACACAGCAGGAATGCTCTGTTACCTGTCACCAGGTACATTAAAAAGCTTAACGGCGGGATGGGGGGTGAGGGGGAATGGTTTCCAGCTCACATCTTTATGCATGTATAAACAGAGTGCTACTGGCTCAAGATAACAGGGACTCGACTGGGGTGTGGGGGTGGTGGCTTCAGGTGATGATAGACCTCCTCCCCTCCATTCTGAGGCAATTTGAGGGTCTATGCCCTATGGGCCTTGGGCAACCCCAAAATGCACAAATCACATTCTAGACACATTCAAGGGTAGTTCCTGAACACTCACCTACCTCACAGGGTTGTTGTGAGGATAAACTTAAGCATGTACACTGCTCTGGGCTCTTTGGAGGAAGAGCAGGATCTAAATGTCAAAATAAATAAAATGTAAAGGACATAACCACACATGGCAGTATTTCCTACCCCCAACACCTAAATCCAGCCCATGGGGCTGCAGCCCATTCTAACTGGTCAACACCTTCCACCATAAGTGGAAGCCACATTGATCCACCAGAGCTAAGACTCAGAGCCTGTGTGTTCTCATGACCAGAGGCACACGCCCCACATGCTCTTGCAGAGTGTGAGGCGCGAGAACTCAGAGTTTCCAGGCAATCCCGGCAGAGGCGCTCTAACCCCTGGACCATGGGGCCCCGGTCCGTGGCCTCCAAGGTCCAGGGGGGCCTCCTGCCCCCACCCCACCCCATGCCCGCCCCACCACTGCCCTGCGGCGCCGAACCATCATGCGGAAAACTTCAATAATTCTAGCTGCCATGTGTGTAGGGGGCAGTGAGCTGAGCAGGCCTCCCCCAGCCCCGTGGCATTGGCGGCGGGTGGAGCAGGAGCAGCCGCTGCACCTGACCCTTCGGCCCAGCAGCCCTTGAGAACTGCGAGGCGCTCCAGTGTGCCTGCGCAGATAGAATAGAGTGTCGCAAGCCCGTGACGTCAGGGCTTGAGACACCCGATTCCAACTGTTCAGGCTTGCTCTCACTCCACCTGCCGCCACCACAACACACCCCAGCTGCGCACATGGCGGCTAGAATTATTGAAATTTCTGGCACCACAGTCTGGCGTGGCGAGCAGAGGCAGCATGCTTCTGGGAAGGTCCTCCACGGGAGGGCTTCGAAAAATGCAGGTTCCCTTTAAAAAAAAAAAATCTTTAACATTTTTTAAAACTCATGGCAGGGGTGGGGGCCTTCAGGTCCTGGCACCAAAATTACCTAGGTGCACCCCTGAATCCCAGTCAAACTTATGTAGTTGACAGCATTTAACTGGGATCAATAACAATGCTGTTTAACCACAGCGGTTTGACCAGGATTGCCTGGAAAATAACATTCCAAATAACATTCTCACACCATTATTATTATTATTATTATTATTATTATTATTATTATTATTAATTCGATTTCTATACTGCCCTTCCAAAAATGGCTCAGGGCAGTTTACACAGAGAAATAATAAATAAATAAGATGGATCCCTGTCCCCAAAGAGCTCACAATCTAAAAAGAAACAACAGATAGACACCAGCAACAGTCACTGGAGGTCCTGTGCTGGGGGCGGAGAGGGCCAGTTACTCTCCCCCTGCTAAATAAAGAGACTCACCACGCTAAAAGGTGCCTCTTTGCCCAGTTAGCAGGGGAACATGCTCTCTAGGAGCATTAGGGTGTTAGAGCGTTACTCTCTAGGACTCTGGAATGCTCTCCCAGTGGGTATCTGCTCCTCAGTCTCCATCACAGTTTTTAGAAAGCATGTCAAATCATGGCTTTTTACCCAGGCTTTTATATGATTGTCTGCACTGCTACTGCTTGTATTTTGTATTGTTTTTATGCTTGTGTTTTAATTTTTTTAAAATCAGATTTGTTTTTATATTTTTCTTAGCTCAGTGTTTTAATGTGTCTTTTTAATAATCTTGTTCTTAAATTTTATCGTGAGCCTCCTTAAGATTCTCTTAATGAAAGGCGGGGTATAAATTCAACAACAAATAATAATAAATAAATAAATAAATAAATAGGGGCTTGGCAATAGTGGATAACCCTTTAACTACACTCCTCATGGTTGTGAGCATGTGGCCAAACTCTGTTTTAAATAACAGAGGGCTCTAGGTTAAGAGAAAAGGGAAAGAAGGGGCTTTGAACATACCTCACAAGATTGTGCAGATGAAACAGGGGTGTGTGTGAAATATCTCAATTCCCATAGCCGAGATCTAGGTCAAAGTCCCCTTCCATGGGGGTGTTTGAGGTGGTCACGTCCAGAAGTGGGCTGGTGGGGAGGGTTGCTGCCACCCGCCTCTGCCGACTACCTTTGCCACTCCTTAAGAACCCAGGGAGCTGCCTGAGAGACCACTGGTCTGCCTATTCCAACTGTTCAGGCGTGCCCATTGCCACCACCAACATGGAGGCGGGGGAGGCCTGCTCGGCTCACCCCCCACATCTGGCAGTGGCTTCTCCAAGGTTATAAGCCGGAGTTTCAGCCCTATCTTGGAGATGCCAGGGAGGGAACTTGGAACCTTCTGCGTGCAAGCATGAAGGTACTCTTTCCAGAGTGGCTCCATTCCTGAAGGGGAGTTTCTTACAGCGCTCACACATGTAGTCTCCCATTCAAATGCAAAGCAGGGTGGACCCTGCTTAGCAAAGGGGGCGATCCATGCTTCCTACTAGGGGTGTGCAATGCAGATTTTCAGTGTTTTGATTTGGATCCAAATCAAAATACTCCCAATTCATTTTTGGGTCTGAATCTGACCCATCCGAATCAACCCTGATTCGATTTGGGGCATAAAGTGGGATCTGGGGTAGAAGAGTGGGGTGGGGTGGTAATGCCTAATGGTTGAAGGCTACCATCAAAATTGCAGAGGGATTGGGCAAAAGGCTGGTTTTTGGTGAATTGTTGAAGTTTATGGGTCTTTAAGTTTCTCCCCCCCCCCATAAGATATAATGGAGGTGTATCGCTTCACATCGGGGGCGGGTGGTGGCCTAGAGTGGTGTGGGATTGGTGGTAGTGCCCAAGGGGGGCAAGGAAGCTACCAGAATTTTTTCAAAGGATTTGGAAATGAAGAAGAAGCACTTTATTGGCCACAAAATGGAGGGCCGAAACTCCAAATAATTCGGAGCCGAAACGAGGGTGATTCATTTCGACTCCAAAACATTTTGGGATGGCAAAAGGGTGATTCGTTTCGGCAACAAATCACCAGAAATGGGCAGTTTGGGGTACAGATCGTTCTGTACCAAAAACGTTTCACACATCCCTACTTCCTACCACGAGATCAGCTCTCCTCCTGAGATCCCTCTATATTTGGAAAGAAAGGGCAGGAACAAGTGTGGACAGCCTAGAACAGGGTAGGCAACCTCAGATCTGCTGATGTGGAACAAAAACTTATGGCATCCCCAGCCATAATTTATTGGCTGGTCAAAGCAATGTGTCTTCAAGGCCTTCTTAAAGGCCACCACCTACGTTAAACTTGGTAGGACCTGCATTCCAAAATCTCAGGGGTGGATACAGAGAAGGCCTCATCCTGAGCCAAGCAAGTTAGACGCAGCTGCAGGTGGACCTCCCCAGATGTCTGCTTAAGAAGTGGTGGGGGTCTCACAGAAAATGGCGTCCTCTTAGGTAGCCCAAGCCTCAGCCTTCTTTTGCCAATTTCTTTTAAGAAATTGAGGCTTTTGTTGTTCGCCTTGAACAGCCTTGTTTGGTCCGAGTTATTTGCTCCTTTGTTTCACACAAATTACCCTCCTCAACCATTTCTCAAGCATCTTAACTCTTTTCTGCTTTCTTAAAAAACAAAAACAAAATGGTCATGGCCCAAACTGGTGTAACAGCTTTTCAGCAAATCCCCCTCCCTGCAAGTCCACCTCAGGTGCAGCACAGCTTAAAAGTTTAATGATGTCTTATGGCCTTCTCCATTTTTAATTCTTTTCCAGCCTTTAGATTGCTATGTTCCCTTAACTCAGCAAAAGGTTTATTTATGAGGCAGAATGAGAAATAGAGAGAAAGAGACAGAGAGAGAGCTGTCTATTTAAAACAGCAGATGCACCAATGTTCTTTCTTTCTTTCTTTTTTTAACACCAGAGTTCAGAAAGTGAAATTAGCTCTTTTCCTTTGGAAATTCTTGCTGTTCTAGCACCACCCAGCGTGCAAGCCCACGAAAAGCTCCATCTGAGGGCCTCTCAATTTTTAACCTCTGCAAAGCTCTGTCTTGTGCTCTTTGCTTCCCCCAGTGGTAGAAGTATTGATGAATGGCTAGTTTTCTTTGAAGGCGAGAAAGGTACTTTTGTACCCTACCCAAATACAAGACAGCTCTGAATTTAAGATGAGCCCCTTAAAAAATAGATGTTAAATGCAGGTTATACCCTTATTTACCCCCAAAGAAGAAGTCTCTGTTTATGATGACTAGGGATGTGCACTGGGGTTCAATGAAAAATCAGTTTGAATTAGGTCGATTCAAACAATTCAACCTCAAATCGAATCACTATTCACCTGAATGACAATTATAGAGGACAAATTGAATCGGCCCTGTTTCCATTCAAATTGATTTCTCGATCCAAACCACCATTTTGTTTTATCATTCTATTGCTTCTGGTGGTTTTTTTGTGGGGCGAGCAGGTCCATGCATTAAACCCAATGGGTAGATCAGCTCTCCCCAGAAAAAACAGTGCCATTAAAACACTCTTTTTATGGGCGAGCTGGTCTACCCAATGTGTTTAATGGGTAGACCTGCTCTCCACAGAAAACTTGAACTGATTCATTGATTCACTACTCAAATTGTCAAATCAACTGACAGGTGCCGGCTGCTTCAATGTTTTGATTTGAGATTGTGCTATTACATTTATGGTTGAATTGAATCACAAGATTTGATTCATACACCCTTAGAGATGACCCCTAGATTTCTAACATGAAAGAACTTGGAAAAAACCTAGTCATGGATTCAGGTAAATACAGTGATATCCACTGAGCAAGTCATATTTGACTGGCTTTATTCATGCAACAGATGTTAGACTGTTGGGATGGTAGAATGCTTTGAATCTATTGTAGAATGTTGGGCTGTACCATCTTTAATGCCCTCTTTCAAAAAGACTGCTTAGCACCTGAAACCAAGCACATCAGGGATAACGATCAAGCCCAATCCTCTCCCAGCACTATTCATTTTCTTCTTTTTAATGCAAGCTACATGTGATCCCCACACTTGCCCAATCCTTCCTACCAGCTCAGGACTTGATCATCTCAGTCTGCTGACGTGGAGATCCAGCCCTCATCTTGAAGCCAAATGGAAACTGCAGACCTTTGGAACTCCCCCAGACATGCTTCTTGATAGCCAGCTGCAGAACCCAGGTATCTTCCTTTGTCTCTGGCAGAGGTACACCAAGGTGATTTTGGAGCCTGGACCTAAAGGCCTTTGGGGGCCCCCTCCTCCCCTGCAGGTTAAACATCATAATGCTCGGCTGAGTGACCACACCACCCAGGACAGACTAAAAAGGATTTGGGGGCCCCTAGGGGCTGTGGAGGACCTGGACTTTGGCCCAGAAGTCCAGGGGTAAGGGTGCCTCTGGTCTCTAAGCCAATTCAAACTCCAAATTATATGTTTTACATGAACATGAGAATTTGCACATGTAAGATCTTGTGTAGTATTCACACAGAATAACTCCAGGCACACATGGAGCTCTTAACAAAGCATATTCATTGACCAACAAATAAACTAAATAAAGATAGCAGATACAACAGCTTGGCAGATTTAATGTACTCCAGTAGAGTGAAACCTAACTGCAGATTCACTAGATAATTAAAACATATCCAACAATGCACATTGCTCCAGCCCAGGTTTTTCCAAGCAGGGTAACCCAGCTTCCTTACCCTGCTTTTAACTGAGGGTGGAGAAATGGAGAAGTCTCTTCCCTTGGTACCCTGGGTGTGAGAATTCATGCAGCTCCTCTATTCAGCCATTGCACAGAGCACACCTACAGAATGCCAACAGAACTTTATGACTTTTAAGCGGGGGGTGGCGGGGGGGGAGCATTTCATTCATCATGGCACTTAGCAATCCAGTAAAGCATGATGGGAATTCCAGCAAAACGTAGGAGCTCATTCCACCACAGCATAAGGCAAGCCTAATTGTGCATCCTAATGTCAATCTGATGATGGAATGATCCTTGAAATCTGAGGCATTTGGAAGAAGGCTCTGCTTTCGCGGCACTCGATTGGAAGGTTCAGCTAGCTCCCAGGATCCTGTACTCAGCAAACCTCGACTGGGTTTCTCTCGAGTGATCCAGCAAATCCTCTCAGTAGGGCGTTCAAGGCGAGAGGCATTTGCATGGACCTGTAGCACTCTAGCAGTGTCTCCCTCAGCCAAGAGATGAGCTTTGGAGTCTGTGGGCTTCTGGCAAGAACACAGGCAGGAAGCCTAGCAAGGGAGTGAGAGCATGGGAGGTGGGTGAGATGGGGCCTGGCCCCTGAAAGGGCACCTCGAATGGGTGGAAGATCCCAGCCCGTTTGTGGGGAGCGGGTGGGAAGTGGAGCACATCTGCCAGGTCAGGAACGTGGCCTTCAGCTTGGTCATATTGTTGAGTGGAGCTGGAAGTGTGCGTGCGTGTGCATTTGGTATGAATGGAAGTTGTGTTTTGAATGCCACCATAGGTGACAAATTGGAAGGCCCTCTTTGGCTCATGATTGCACTTGTGCACTAATGGGCCCCAAAATTACTAAGGTGAGAAACTTCTGGAGGCGCTGCTGGCAGAGGGAAGAGAAGTGGCCGACACTTCAGATGCCTCCTGGGGAGAGCATGGGGGGTCTCTCCCATATGGAGCGTCTCCTGGAAGGCTTCCTGAGCAGAAAGAGGGCTTCTGGCAAGAACCCAGGCAGGCAGCCCAGCAAGGGAGCGAGAGCGTGGGAGGTGGGTGAGATGGGGCCTAGAAAATGAAAGAGCACCTCGAATGGGTGGAAGATCCCAGCCCCCTTGTGTGGAGGGGGTGGGGAGCAAAGTACATCTGCCAGGACAGGGAGTGTGTGTGTGTGTGTGTGTGTGTGTGTGTGTGTGTGTGTGTGTGCATTTGGTAAGTTGTGTTTGGAACTCCACAATAGGGGGCTCCCCTTGAAGCACTCCCTCCTTGGCTCATGATTGTACACGCATACTAATGACCCCCAAACCACTTTGGTGAGAAACTACCTGGGGGAAGGAAGAGGCGGGGTGTCCATTCAGCTTTGCTATCAGCTAATGAGGAGGTTGCCACTCTAATTTGGGTGGGATTCTGCTGGGGAGGGGAACTGGGGCACTCGCCTTAGCTCTGATACTGCCGGCCTTTGGGGTAAGGGGCAAGGCCAGCTCTGATCTAGGGGAGGGAAATTGGAGGGGGGGCTGAGGAACTCTCTCTCTACCGCCCTCTGAGTGAGACAAAAGGCTGAGAGCGCATCATAGAAGAAGCAACAAGGATGCCGATCGAGCACCATCACTGGCCAGATCTGGCACAAACACTCCAAGGGAGACGAGAAGAAAAGAGGAAGAAACGACTGGATGCTAACAAAAGTGGCAACTTTATTAATGTAATATTTCCAGTCGTCACATAACTTCCTGACTAAAAGAAACAAAACAGGACAGAATGGAGTAGGCAAAAAAACTTTCCATCTCGGCCAATCTGTTGGAAAGCCAAAAATTCCTACTCGGCCCCCAACAGGACGACCAGCAAAGCCCATTCTGTCCCTGGGAGGGAGGGGGAGGGAGGGAGGGAAGGAAGCCCAGGGTCACACGGAACAAGGGAATGGCAGGGCAAACAAAATTGGGGGGAGTCCCAGCCAACCCCCAACCCCCCCCCCCCCCCGCTCCTTGCAGGCACGTTCACTTGGTCTCCTCTTCTGGGGCGGATCGACTCCTCCAGCCGCCCAGCAGCAGCACAAGCCTGCAAGAAGCACAAAGCAGCGTCAGTGGGGTTGCCCTGCTCCTCCTCCCTTTCCACTCCGGCAGCCCAGCAAGCGGGGATCGGGCAGGGGGTGGGGGTTGACGGGGGGGGGGGGCAAGCCCGAGAATTCTGCTTGACCTCGGGCTCCCCACTGCAGCACGGGATGGTGTCATGGCCACACCTTGTAATCCCCTTAGACAGCGAAGAGCAGGAATCAGTGCCTGCCAAATCTTATGGAGGGGAGGGGATGCTCCCCAGAAATGGGGAGGACTGGAGGGGAGGACTGGAGGGGAGGCCTGCTGCTGGTATCCTCATCACGTGCTACACAGCAGGAGCTGGAGGAGAGGAGGATTCTCTAGCCTGCCACCGGGCAGCACCAGGGGGCGCTACTGGGGCTGCAGGGGGCCCCCAGAGTCTCCCGGGCTCCTCTGCTGCTGCACCGGTTTGGGGAGGAAGGAGGAGGGAGCGGAGGGGGGAGTGAGGAGTGGCTGCGGGAGTGGGGGGGGGAGCACACCCTCGGCAGGGGAGGGGGGCGGATGCCTGGATGGTGCTTCCCCTGCCAGGGGAAGCCAGGCCGCTGGGGAAGGGGAGAAAGGTGGAAGGAGGAGGGGGCGCTCCCTGGCCAGCTGGTGGGAAGGGAGGGAGGCGGTGACCTTGCCCTCCTGGTGGGGCCACACATCCTCCCCGGACCCAAGGGAAGCCCAAGAATGGTTCCAAAGGGCAACTTGGGGGCAGGGTGGTCCTGTAGCCTCCTCCCACAGCCTGCCAGCAGAGGCAAGGGGAGGGGCTTCTGCACCCCAGAGGCGGGGCTTCCTTGGGCCAGGGGAGTGGAGCCTGCTTCCCCCTCACTCCTCAGACAGAACTGCACTTCCCTGCTGGATGTCTTCTTGTGGACAGATCTTGTGTCCACGCGGTTGGAGGAGGTCTTCTGGGAGGCCCCTGCGCTGCACGGTCTTTCCTGAACCTCCCTTCAGCTGCTGATCTTCAAGGGGAGAGCACGGGGCTGTTGTTCCTGGAAAGAGAGAAGGACATTGGTTCAGAGATGGGGGGTCTTCTCACACTCTCCCCCATGACACCACCAAGCACCAGGGACTCCTGGCAGAATATCCGTGTCCTCATTTCCCAGAGGGAAGAGAGAGATTTCCTCTTTCCCTTGGGCTACTTGTACAACTGGCCACAAGGGCTGAAGATGGCATTCCAACACGAGGGAGGGTTGCCCAGACTTCTGCCCGCCCTTCCTGCAGCCCCAGCCCCCTCCCTAACCATCAGGGCCCCTTCAAGTGAAGCCCTGCCTTGGTCTGCTCACCAGTCGGTCAGGTGGAGAGATCACCGTACTCTGGCGGGTGTCTCTTCTTCTTACAGCCCGCCCACAAGCACCGAACGGCAGCCCGCAGCCCGTGCCGGGAGTGGAGGGAAAAGGCCTTCTTCACGATCTTCTCTGTCTTGCAGGCAACTCTCCCGACCTCGGGGTCATGGTCGCCAAGCAAGCTCTCCAGCGCTGGAAGGATGAAGGAGACACTTCAGAAATGGCATGAAGAGATCACCCCACCCTTCGCCAAGCCCCACCATTTCCACACCAAGAGGGAGCAAGTCCTGACTCTTTCTCCCCTTCACACTGGGAAACCCTACTGCTGAGCATCCCTGAGGATGCAACCGGGACCTTCCATTTGAGGGGACAGGTGGCCCATTCCAGCTCTGTGGTCCCTAAACCTAGGCGTCTCCCCTCACAGAAACTGCCCCTTCCCACCCAGAAACCCACACTTACCAGCATGGAAGGTCTCTATGTTCCCTTCAGTAAGGATGCTGCCCTTTTTATGGACCAGGTGACCTAAAAACAAGGGTGGAAGGAAATGGAACTACAGTTCAAGTCCCTGCGCATGGAGAGGCCACATCCCATCTTTCAAGAGAGGAAGTCCTCCCCTCTCTGCTCCCTCTGAGACTGACAGATTGAGCCATTCCTCCATGGAATCTGAAGTCACCTTGGGAGGAAATTAAGCCAAGAGACCTCGCTAACGCTCAGTGGGCCAGTCCTCCTGGGGAGGGAACAGCTCCTGCCCCTCCACACCCTTCTGGCACTGCCGTCCAAGAGAGTGAACCTTTGCCCACCAAGATGACCCACTAAGGGAGACCCAGAAGTCTTGTTTCGCTTACCGATCAGCAGGGCAGCCGTTCTCCTCACTGAAGGCTGCTCGCTGCGGAAGAAGCCCAGGATCTTGGTGGCCTCCATCTCCACGGCGTCCTCTGTGCCGAGCTGCCGAATCTGGGATCAAGAGCAAAGACAAATCCCGAGTGAGCAAAGCATTGCCCAAAGGTCCTTGAGCCATTTGAGCTGAGGGACGGACAGGGAGGGGCTGCCCTTACCAGACGCTTGGCGATCTTGTGGAGCAGCTCCTGCAGGCTGTAAGAATCCCGCGCCAGCAGCCTGCCCTCCAGGTGCCATAGGAGGGTTTCCGCCAGGAGGCTCAGATTGTCCTTCGCAGCCTGCCAAAAGAAAGACCAGAATGGGAGTGAAAAAGGCTCCCAAGGGATTCCAAGAAACCTCTTAGGGGGCTTCAAGGAGTAGGGCCTGGATGGGCCAAACCACAGCAGGACAGCTCGCTGATTCACCACCCCGTGAGGCTAACTCTGGGGCCTGCCACTGGGCGGCTGGATTTGGGGAAGCCTAAACACCTTCGTAGGGGTGGCAGGAAGAAGTGGGCTCTCACCTGTGCTACCTCCAGGTCCTCATCCTCCACATGCATCAGCACCGCGACGAGGGTCGTGATGTTTTCTTCTGTACCCTCATGATGGTGGTGGCGGTGCTGCAGGAGATCCAGATGGGTCTTCATGGCTGCCCTTCGGATCTTAGCCTCCTCCTACAAAGAAGAACAGGAGTCGTTATTAGGGAGGAATTCCTCACCTCCATCACCATGAAGAAGAGCTTGCATGGGTCTCTAGGGGGTGTCTGGTTTCCCTTCTCCAACCCAGTCGGAACCTGCAGGATGGCCGGCCCTCATAGAGCCGGGGCGGAGGGCTGGCGTGCAAGTACTCACGTGGTGGAAGAGAGGGCGGCACAGGGCAGCCAGGACAGCATTCACTGTGGCCTGGTGTTCCGATGGACAGTGCCTCAGCCGCTCCATGAAGGCCAGGACCCCCAAAGTGGCTTCCAGACTGGTGGTCCTGAGCCCTCCCAGGATCCCGGCACTAAAATCCTGGGGTTTTTTCACCTAGGGAGGGAAAAGGTGGATCCTTGGAGTCCTTTCATACACATGCTAATCCACCCCCTGCTAAACAGACCACAGGCCTCTCGGGGGGCTGATGCCATTTGGCCTCCATCCACTGCCTTGGGGAGGAGATCACTCAAGCCATCCCAGAGGCACAAAGAGGGGGGAGAAGGCGGCATTGGAGCATGTGGGGAATCAGGGCTCCCACTGAGAGATGCATTTCTGTGCCTTCCCTTAAGGATTTCTCCTTCATCCTGTGGCAAGGGTTCCACAGGCTCAATCCACCCAACTGGAGAAATCTCCCCATCACACCTGGGGATGCCTAGGAGCACCAGCCTCAGGCAGGGCTCCCCAAAGAGAGGAGTTTCCATGCCCAGAGATGCTCCCGGGGTCGTGGGTCTGGGTCACTCACCGCCTTCAGCTTTCCATAAATTTGGAGAAGTCCCCTTTCGCTCAGGTAGCGGATGTTCTGGCTGGGGTGGACTAGCCACGCTACCAGGAGCGTCCAAGTCTTCTCCAAGGCGGCGAAGTCTTTGTCTTTCAAGAGCAGCTAAAAGAGGGAAAGGAGGAAAACATCCATCAGCCTCTGGGGCCAGACCCTCCTCTCAGGGAAGCCCATGTTGAGGAATACGCTGCTCACCTCCACAAAGAAGGCCACCTCTGTGAGGGAATGCTGATCTGGATCTTTGTCCAGGCTGAAGAGGGAAGCCAGGTATGCCTTCAGCCTGGCCACTGTGGAGGATGGTGTCTGTAGGAGAGCCCTGCAACACACCAAAGGACCCTGCTGAGTCCTGGGCGGAAGGCCCGGAAAGAGCAGACCTAGCCCAAACCACCCCAGCCCCCACTCCTTGTGAGGAATCTCCTATTCACTCCTACTTACCTCACCAAGAGGGCCACACCCTGGAGGCAGTTCTGCGGAGAGCACAGGGATTCCCAGCAGGTCTTCTCCGGGGTCACCTGTGCCACCCTCTCCAGCAGGGTCCGGACAATCTGCGCGGTCTCCCTGCAGAGAAGAGAAGGTTGCTGTCACCAAAGTGTGTGTCTCCTTGCGGGCTGGCGTAGTGTCAAGGGTGGAGGGACTTTCCCCACAGCTGGTTTTTTAACACTGCAGATGCATTTTAAGGCTCTCTGCAGAGCCAAGAGGGCTGCAAATTCTGGGGTCTCCCCTGTGGAGCTGAGGGAGGGGACCACCATGCCAGAGTCACCCCAACAGGCCAGAAATGCTCCTCAACCATCAGAGTGGGACATGGGAGAAATGACCCTAGCCTGTCCTCCCAGAGTGCTGCAAGGAGGACTTGCTGGCCCCACTTTCCCCACCGCCATGACTTACTCAGGAGGCAGGTCTTGGCTGTCTCGGTTCCCGACTCCCTCGGTGGTGTTCTGCAGGCCTGTGAGGATCTTGTTGACCAGGCCTACCAGGAGTTCGGGGAACCTCTCCTCCACCTCACTGGCATACTCCACGCTCCGGATGACGTCCCCGATCTTCTTTGTTGCTCTCCCCTGAGGAGAAGAGGAGGGTCAGGCCTCAGCACACAGTCTGAGGGATGGTTATGGGTCAGGAGAATCCCCAGGGCCAGGCCAGTGCCATGGGTGTCTGCACCCACATCTGGGCCTGGAGGGTGCTGGCTCTGGCTCAGGATGCATGAGGTCAACTGCAAGGGAAAGACATCCACGAGGGGAAAGGGCAAGTCCCCACCTCCCGTGTGAACAGTGACTGCCATCCAAGCCGCCATCCTGTGTAGTGCAGGAAAGGAGGGGCAGAGGGGTGGAGGGAAGTCACTCTTGGTTTGCGCCCCTTACCTCTCCCAGATGGACCGAGGAGAACCAATCTGGGGCCAGCTGTCCTCTTCTTTCCTCTTCGTCGATGTTCCTGAGAGAGGAGAGGAGAGAGAAAAGCTGCTCCAAGAACTGTCCTGTTGGAGATGGCAGCCAGCTGAAGAAGAACACGGGCACCCAAAGAGATGCTAAGCAAGGATCTCACCTCCCTTGGGAGGTGGCTGGCAGGGGAACTTCATCAGGCCAGAGATCTCCCAAGTCCAGCCTTTCGTTCCCCACTGAGAAGCCCTGGGAAGTGTTCAAAGGGGGCATGGAGACAGGAGCCCTCCCCTGCTCCTTCTCCCCAACACCCGCTCATGCCAACAGCATGGGGGTCTCGGAGCTCCCTCTGCTATTAGCCAGCAATAGACTTGCTGGTGTCTGTCTTTCACCTGCTGCCAATCAGCTTCCTTGGGTGATCTCCCCCTCCAGAGTCCTCAGGGAGCAAGGAGGAGGAAACATCCCTCTATGGGGCTCAGACATGGGGGAGCTGCCCCTGTCCCCTGCAGCCTTCTGCTGGCTATGCTAAAAGCCCCCCAGCTCCCTACTGGCTCCTCAGCTGAGACGAGGGTACCTACCTGGCCGAACTGGGGGTCAGCGGAGAGTCCCACACCTCGTCCTCGATGCTGCTGATGTCATGCATCGTGTCATCTTCGTCCGTAGAGGAGCACTGGGGAGGAGAGAGAAGAGAAACGGGAGCGTTCCAGGGCTTGCGTTGACCTTGCGAGGCTTCTGAGAGGAACCAAGCCCAAGGGACGGTTGGGAAGACATCCGGCTCTAAAATAAGACGTGCCTCTTTGTAGAAAAGGCATTTGGCATCTCTGCCCAGAAGAGCCTTTCACCACATTTTCGCCCCCTTTCCAATGCCTCAACTGCATTTCCTCCCATCCCACCAATCACAATTTCTCCCATACTGCGGCATCTAGAACTAGAACCATTCCATGTTCTGTCTCCTGCTGGGGAACAGGAGACACACACACAGACAAGCTAGAGCCCGTCCACATGAAAAAATGGATGATCATTTCTGACCTCTGCGGAGGACGAGTCTTCCACTGTGTAGGTGTTCATCATCATCTTCTTGATGAGCCACTTCTTTGGCTTCTGGACTCTGAGCGGAGAAAGGAGAGACATGGCATTAGAACATCAATGCATGCCAAGAGCCCTGTGGATCAAGTGAAAGACCCGTGTAGCCCAGCACCCAACAGTGGACAGCCAGATGCCTATTTAGTTGGTTGTGAACCACTTGAGACCTGGTTACATGTGGCATTAAAGTGTGTTTATTCAGAGAGAGAGAGAGAGAGAGAGAGAGAGATCTCGAGATTCGGAGGTTCCTTGGCTGTCATGGGTAATAGTCTTCAACTGGCTTCTGCTCCATGAACATGTCTAATCAACCAAGGCTCCCGGGGAAGGTGATCCGCCTCTATGATCCCTGGAGCGGCCCTTCAGCTGAGAAAGGTACCTGGGGGAACTGGTGGCACAGTCCCCTTCCGACCCCTCGTCCTCCACGCTGGTGTGTGGAGTCTCGGCCCCCGGGAAGAAAGAACTCTGTGAAGGAGAGAAGGGGGAGAAATGGCTGCTCTGGCCCTCGCATTGAGCTTCCTAGGCTTCAGCAGGGAAAAGGCCAGCCTGTCACCTTCCAGCGGTCATCACCGGGTGAGCTGAATGCAGGAAGTGGGCCGGTTGGGGATCGTCCCGTTCTGGACACAATTCCTCCCGCTTTCCTGATTTTCAATTTTCTTAAAAACCACTTTGGAGCCCAGGCGTGCTGGCTGGAGGTGGGCAGAAGAGATGGCGAAAGAGCTCCTCTCTCGTGCCCGCCTTCCTCGCAGTGAGGTCGGTCGGGCTGATTTCAGGCCTTCGCGCACTCATGCAAATGGCAGAGGGGAAAGGCATCAACCGCCGCCCCCCCCAAGACATGTTGCGCTCCCTCACTCAGCTGGGGCCCCGATGGCTCTGGTGACTGGAAAAGACCACTTCCAGTCCACTTCATGCTTTCAGTCGGCTCCTTAGCGAGGACACTAAAGGCACGTGCAAAAATGTGCAAAAATTGGTTTTCCTTTCCTCTTTCTTTCGCATTTCTTTCCCATTTCCATTTAGTTCATTTCTCATTGGTTTGGTTGAGTTTGCTTATTTTTTTGTATTTTTATTCATATTTCATTTATTTGTCACTGTTTTTCTATTGTTGCCAACAGGATGCTCCACCTTTAACTGTGAGATCTGGACCGGAAGTCAAGGCCATGGCTGCCATCTCCTTGCGGCCATCTGCTTTAACCCTATCACCCCCACGGTGCCACCATTGTGATGCAGTGTTGTTAAGGGCATGGCTGTCCCTTTACCATAGCTTTAAGCAAACGACTGTCAGAAGATGGCCGCCCACCCGGCAGCATCAAAAACTGGGGCCATTCCACATGCTCTCTACTCCTGGGCAACACGGGGGACCCACACACCCAACCCACAGTCCTTCCAAGGATGTTGAGGCTTCCTGACCTCTCCAAGGGATGGCTCTTGGTCAGCGGCGGTGTTTTGCAGCCTCCTCCGCACGGTGCTTGGCCTCTGGACGCTAAGAAAAGAAAGAAAGAAGACACATGAGATCAGAACACGAGTGCTTAGAAAGAGCTCTGCTTGATGAGATGAATGAGGCATGCAGCCTAGCACCCTGTTTCCAGGAGTGGACAGCCAGATGCCTGCAGGAAGCCCACAGGCTGGGCATGGAGACACCTGCCCCCTCCCCAGCATTTCTCTAGGCATCTCGGAGATGTGGTGGTTCCATTGATCGCGTGGCTAAAACCCTTGAATGGCCCTCTTCTCCAAGAGGATCCCTTCCAAATCATTTTGAAGATTGCAGCCATCAGCATACCTTGTGGCAATGAATTCCCTAGACCTTGTTCTGGTTTGTCATAATTAAGGTCTGCTCTCCTCTGTCCATAAGATGAGCTTCACTTCCAGGATTGTGGGAGGAGAAAAACAACCCTCCATTCTGCTCAGAGCTTCTGCCCACCCTTGGCTTCTTGCTAAACTAACCACCTCCAGCCCGGGGGGAAAAAACCTTGCAAGGTCCCATGAGCTCTGGAGCTGCCCCTCCAGGTGAGAAAAGAGTACCTCGGGGAACTGACGAAGCTCTCCACGTCCAGCTCCTGATCCCTTGTGTTGACCTCTGGGATCTCGGCCTCTTGGATGTCAGGAATCTGCAAATGAGACAAAGGTTTGGAAAGTGTGAACTTGTACTCGCTCTGATCTTCCTAGGGCCTAGGATTCGTAGGGAGTTTTTCCCTGACATTTTCTTTGAGTTCATTTTTATTTCTTTAAATTATTTTGATTTTTTTAAAAACAAAACAAAACACTTTATAAAAAGAAACAGTGGGGCAATTCTCACGATCAACAAAAATCGGGCTAGCAGAACCTGCTTTTTAGGATCGTGAGTAGCCGCAGCATGCCTTCGCGCCGCACCTACTCATGAGTAGACCCCAGGCTGGGAGGCGAAAAGCTGCCTCCCAGCGCCGGGGGTCTCCCCAGTATGCCCTGCACACTCGAGCATGGAACCGGCCATCGTGTGGGCAGCCGATCCAGCCACCCAAGGCTCCCTGCCTGCTCGAGACCTGGAAGATCTCTGCCAGGAAGACCCTCTCCTCTCCTGACCTGTCTCAGGGTCTTGGGAGCCATTTGATGCCTCAAATCCAAAGCACACAAACCCAGAAAGGTGGCCATTGGAAGGAGAGGCAAAGGGGTGCAGAATCCTTCCCCAGCCACAGCGTTCCCACGGTAATTCTCTGTCCAACATGCAGCAGCTGGATTTCCTCCCCTTTCTGAATCTGACCCTGCTCTGTCTCCTGACGGTGGAGATGCAATCTCCCCTCACCCCTCAACCAGCCCATCCACAAAAGTGACAGGAATCGTGTCCTTACCTCACAAGACCATTCGGTGGCCACGGTCTGGAGAAACCATCCATCCTCCTCAACCGTGAAGACA
The DNA here is from genome assembly GCF_027244095.1 of Hemicordylus capensis. NCBI lineage: Eukaryota > Metazoa > Chordata > Lepidosauria > Squamata > Cordylidae > Hemicordylus > Hemicordylus capensis. Next base: position 36,761,905 of record NC_069663.1, read on the forward strand.
CTGCAGGAAGAAATACAATGGCATGAGTACCTCGGAAGAGCCTTGCTGGATCAGACCAAAAATGCATCTGGCCCAGCACTCTGATTCCAATAGGGGACAGCCATCTGGGAGGCCTCCAGGAAGCTATCCTCTGTGCCCTTAAAGCTAACGGACATCACCACCACCATTCTTGGAAGAGTGAATGCTTCTACACAATGTATGAAGACGTCGTTTTTGTCTGCCCTGCACCTCTTGCCAGTCAGCGGCACTGGATCCATCCCAGATCCAGGCTGGCAGGGGGAAGAAAACCTTCCCTACACAAAAGTTCAAGAAGAAACTCTACCTCCTCAGGGAACTGATGGCATGTGCTTCTTCCAGGATCTCGTTCCCAGTGTTGACCGTCTGAATCCTGGAGCCGTCCGAGAATGACTTCTGTGGATGAGAATGGAGAGAGGAATGGGTGCTCTGGCGCCCACTTGACCTTTCCAGGGCATCTGGGGTCCAAACGTCAACCCTCCTTCAAGAGGTCCTTAACAGAGGAGCTTAAAGCAGGAGGTGGCTCAAAACAAAAACACCTCAAAATACTGTCTGTCAGTGTCTAGCTGGGCTCAGAGAGGAACCAAACCCAAGAATCTACCAAGCCTCAGAAAACAGCTTTCCGCCCATTCCGGGGGAGTCGGGTGAAATCATAACTGTTACACAACATTTGGAGTGGCAGGATCCTGAAGAAGAGTCAGGCCTCCTGCTCTATGGGACACTGTGGTTTCACAGTCAAGGATGGTGCCTTTAAATAAGGAAAGCCTAATTAAGTTCTTCTCTTTTCTGGGCAGAGCTATTGGCCACTTGATGCTGCAGACCCATGTTTTGAGGCTCTTTTAAATGACACCAGAAAGGGGGCCATGTGGAGCCAAGAAGTGGCAGGGGGGAAAGAGTGCACCATCTACCCCAAAGAAGACTTTCCCACTCTAGTTCCCCTCCAGACTGCTCCCTTCCTGGATGTGTTTTCTGCTTGGTAGTCCAGAACAAAATCAAAGTCTAGAACCCTGGGGGAGGGAGAGATTTGGGGCAGGAGAGCGGAATGAAGAAGCGAGGTTGGAAGATAGGTAGACACACCCCTCTTCCCTCTCAGCACTTCCCATTCCTAAAGTTCCCATGATGCTTCCTCCATAGCGAGGGTCTCCCACCTTTGCATGAGTCACTTGTAGTTGAGCCTGGATTGTCACTCATCCCACCCACCCAATTCACTGCTACTACCACTGCAAAGATCGATGCATATGGCTTTTCCGGACAAGTTCTCAAAGCATCCCTTCAACCTGCTAAGACTGGGTCTCTACCACACGCCCTCTATACTAGCTTGAAATGGAGTCTCTCCTGCCCCCTCCCAGCCCTGCCATGTACGGACTGGGTTTCCATCCCTTACCAGTGACCATTTGCTGGTTTTGGCCACGGAGCGCTCTTCATATATCTCCTGTGGCTGGAAGTCACTGAGAGGGGAAAAGGACAAAAGACACAAGTGAGTGAGTGAGTGTGTCAAAGGAACCCAGAGTACCCAGTTTCCAACAGTGGACAGGCGTGAAGGCAAGAACCCTCCCCGCTCCCTGCAACATAAGAGGCTTGCTCTATCTATCTATCTATCTATCTATCTATCTATCTATCTATCTATCTATTTTATTTATATACCGCCTAGTATAAAAATATCTAAAACCTCTCAGTTCCCTTGATTGGGGCTTGGAGAGCGGTTCCCGGGCAGAGTAGACAGCCATGAAATGACTAGAGCAACAGCTGCCACGACCCCTTCCTCTGCCCCCCAGAGGGACTTCCACTGCTCCCCATCCCAGCTGCTCCCTTTCCCCTGACTCAAGGAGGCACCAGGGGATCCAGCCCTGAAGGAGCAGCCAGCCACACCCTGGCTCCAGCCTCACGCTCTGGGTGGCTGCAGGGCTCACCTGGAATCCAGGCTCTGAGAAATGGAGGGCCAGGCCCACCAGCCTATGGAGCCCCTCAGCCCCTCAGTCCTCAGAGAGCAGACTAGGGGACCGATCCCCCCACCCCACCCATCCTCCTTTGAAACCCTAGGGAGCAAAATGTGCACGAGAACCCTCCCTGGCCTCCTGTGCCTGAACCCCTGGATCCTCCCCCAAGGCCCAGCTAGCTCAGACTGATCAACTCTTCTCCTTTGGAACTCCCTTTGCCTGTCCTTGCTGTCATTCCTTTCTGTCTTTCCCACATTCCAATAGTCAGAACTTAGACTGGATGCTCCTTGTGAACAGAGACCTCTGCGGGGGTTGGGGGTCATGACTTCTATGGCAGAGTCCTTCAAGAGCTAATTCACTCCAATTACAGCAGAAGTCAACAGGGTCTCAGGGGCAACAGCTTGTCCTTGATAAGCAGGGAGATTCACACAAGGTTAAACTAATCTACTTTATTCAGAAGTAGATGCTGAGAGGAAAAGACCTCTATCTGACTTCTGGCTACGTCTTGGTCAGAGAGAGACCTGTCGTGGTCATCAGGGTTACTGGTGCCAAAGGCCGATGGCCTGGATCTTCAACAATGAAACCCTGGCAGGGGCCATGTTTCTTGAGAGGGTCCCAAATCCAAGGTGCCATAAATCAAGAATGGGCCCGGATAACCCAGGAGGAACAGGAAGACGTACCTGAGAGGAGCCACAGGAGTAGCCCCATCAAGGCTGCCCACGCCGCGGAGTAAGGGGCATCCTTCTCCCATGTCCTGCCAAGGAGAGAGGAGAGCAGGAGTGAGGATGGGCTGGGCCAGTTCACACCCACCGGGGTCATTCCTAAGCAGCCAGTGGGGACTCCCATCCTAGATGTCTCATCAAACCGCTTTCAGAACTTTGGTGGTCTTTCCCCCACATTGGACCTCTTTGGGGCAGGGTGGTGAACCCTCCCTCTAAACCCCTTGCCGGAGGCCATGTTCAGCGCTCCCACATGGCCCCAAATGGACCAAATTTGGCGTGAGCAGCAGGGGAGACCGCAACGCCCTCCTGCCACCAGTGGAGTCCAGGGGCTCCCAGGGCAGCAGCGGAACCTCCAGCCCCATCAGGATCCGTCGGAACCCCAGCGCCATGGCGACCAGCTCAACAAACCCAGCCCCGGGATGCAGCTCAGCAACGGCCACTTTTTGAATCTAAACAAGTCCTTCGGCTACTACAGAGATGTATATTCCACTCTCCAACCAAAGTACTCAAAGCGGTTTACACAGAGAAATAAATCAAGAACACCAGGATAAGATGGTCCCCTGTCTCCAAAGGGCTCTCATTCCAAAAAGAAACATCAAGCAGATGCCAGCAACACCACGGGAGGGATGCTGTGCTGGGGATGGAGAGGGCCAGTTGATCCCCCTCCTCTGCTAAATATAAGAGTATCGCCACTTTGAAAGGGTCTCTTGGCTCAGTTAGCAGAACTCCCAGGGCCCAGTGGTCAGTGTGGGGCACCAGCAGGCAGGGTTGCCAACTCTCTAACTAATCCTGCTCCTGTGCCTTCAGCAGAAGCCTGGCATGCAATTCTCAAGCTGGTGAAGCAGTTTCCCATCTCTTTAGGCTAGAAATGGCTTCACCTGCTCAATGTGGTCATGTATTTGCCCAAAGCAGAGGAGCCAGGCCACATCAAGCGGGGGCAATGCCCATCCTCCATGTAACCCACAACTCCCACTTCGCAGAACTGGACATTTCTATCCTCCCTCCATCTCTCTACCCCACCATTCAATGAGATTTATATCTCACTTTGAGTTTAAAAACATCAGTGTGACTTACAAACAGAACTCAGAAAATCTCACGCAAAGCTACAGAAGAAGAAGCCTTCCAAAACAAGGAGGTCTTTGCCATCTGTCTAAAGGGGGGGGGAGCCTCCCTGCAGGGGTGTTGCTGGATTCTTAAAATGCTCCCAAGCCTGGGCCCTTTTGACCATCCAATCCAGTCATAGCCAGCTCCCAAGAAGGGCCAATGTTGTTTTCTTCACTCCCTAATATGGCCATCCTGCCCCTCTGAAGGGGGAAGCTGCAGGGAGCTCAGAGAGGCCAGGAGCTCCTTCCCTTCCTCTGTGCAGGTGGCTCCACTCTGCACCTCCTCGCTGGATGAGGTCCTGGAGGAGGGAGGGGGCTGACGGGGCTCTGAGCGATCCATGGGGGGCTTGTGCTCCATGAAGACCCCGTGAAGATGGGCTGGGCCAGTCCCTTCCTGCCCACCAGGGTCAGCCCAAAGGGGCCATGAGAGTCTCGCTTCCTAAATGTCTCCACCTTGACCCAAATCCTACCCCTGGTCGTCTCCCCCACCCCACCCCCTATTAAACCTATTTGGGGCAGGGCAGTGGACACTCACTCTGGACTCCTTGCCGGAAGCCATTTCCTGCGCACCCTCACAAACCCAAATTGGATGGAAATTTGCCGTGAGCAGCAGGAGAGGCCAGAAAGTCCTCCTGCCAACGGTCGAGTCCAGAGAGATTGAAGGCAGCAGCGGAACCTCCAGCCCCATCAGGATCCGTTGCAACCAGTAAACACTCCTGGCCAGGGACCCCCCCCCCCACCCCAGCAACTGCCATGTTTGGATGTACACAAGGATGGTGGAACTCCCAGGCCCAGTGGTGGGCACAAGGTACTAATAGGCTTGGTTACCAACTCTTTACTTGGTCCTGCTCCTGTGACTTCAGCAGATGCCTGACATGCAGAGCTTAAGCTAGTGAAGCAGTTTCCCATCTCTTTAGGCTAGAAATGGCTTCACCTGCTCAAACTGGTCATGCTTTTGCTCAGAGCAGAGGAGCCAGGCCACACCAAGAGGGGGCAATTCCCATCCTCCACAGAACCTTCAACTCCTACTTGGCACATCTTGCCATTTCTATCTTCCCCCCACCCCCCTCCTCAACATTTCAATTCTTTTATATCCTACTTTTAATTAAAAAATATCAAAGAGGCTTACAAACTATAGAACTCATATTATCTCAGTCAAAGCTGTTAAGTTGTCATTAACAGCTAATCTACAGAGGAAGGAGCCTTCCAAAACATGGCGGTCATCACCATCCATCCAAAGAGGGAGAGACAGATATAAGGAGCCTCCCTGCAGGGGTGTCCCTGGAGACTTAAAATGCTCTAGATCCATGGCCCTTTTGCCCATCCAATCCAGTCATGCCCACCTCCCAAGAATGACCAGTGTTTTCTTCAAGTCCCTAATATGGCCATCCTGCCCCTCAGAAGAGGGAAGCTGCAGGGAGTTCAGAGAGGCCAGGAGCTCCTTCCCTTCCTCTATGCAGGTGGCTCCACCTTGGGCTGTTCTCCAGAAGAGGTCCTGGAGGAGGGAGGGGGCTGACGGGGCTCTGAGCCATTGATGGGAGGTGGGCTGGTGCTCCATGAAGACCCCGTGGAGATGGGCCCTTCCTGCCCACCTAGGTCAGCCCAAAGGGACCAGGACAGTCTCACTTCCTAAATTTCTCCATCTTGACCCAAATCCAACCCCTGGGGCCTCCCCCCACAACCATTAATCCTATTTTGGGCAAGGCAGTGGACACTCACTCCGGACTGCTTGTCTGAGGCCATGTTCTGCGCTCCCTCACGGCCCAAATTGGATGGAAATTTGCCGTGAGCAGCAGGAGAGGCCAGAAAGTCCTCCTGCCAACGGTCGAGTCCAGAGAGTTTGAAGGCAGCAGCGGAACCTCCAGCCCCATCAGGATCCGCCGGAACCCCAGCGCCATGGCGACCAGTAAACACTCCCGGCCGGGGACCCCACCCCTCCAGCAACTGCCATATTTGGATCTAAACAAGGATGGCGGAACTCCCAGGCGCAGTGGTGGAAATGAGGCACCTGCAGGATCTGTGGTTGCCAACTCTCTACCTGCTCCTGCTCCTGTGCCTTTAGAAGATACCTGGCATCTAGAAATTTGACTGGTGAAGATTTCCCCATCTTCTCCATGGGGCAGGGGCGTGTCTCAGACTTGCACCTGAGACAAGGTGATCTTCTGCTGGTTAGAGACTTGGCCATCCCGAGTGGCAAGGGGCTGAACCCCAGCGCCATGGCAACCAGGTCAACATACCCAGCCTTGGGATGCAGCTGAGCAATTGCCACTTTTTGAATCTATACAAGTCTTTTGGCTACTACAGAGATTTATGTACCACTCTCCAACCAAAGGTCTCAAAAAGTGGTTTACACAGAAACATAAATCAATAATCCATGAATAAGATGGTCCCCTGTCTCCAAAGGGTTCTCAATCCAAAAAGAAACATAAAGAGGATGCCAGCAACACCACGGGAGGGTTGCTGTGCTGGGGATGGAGAGGACAAGTTGCTCTCCCCCTGCTAAATATGAGAGTATGACCACTGTGAAGGGGTCTCTTGGCTCAGTTAGCTGAACTCCCAGGGCCCAGTGGTGGGCATGGGGTACCAGCAGGCAGGGTTGCCAACTCTCTCACTAATCCTGCTCCTGTGACTTCAGCAGAAGGCTGGCATGCAGATATCAAGCTGGTGATGCATTTCCCATTTCTTTGGGCTAGAAAAGGCTTCACCTGCTCAAGCTGGTCAAGCTTTTGCTCAGAGCAGAGGAGCCAGGCCACACCAAGAGGCAGCAATTCCCACCTTCCACAGAACCTGCGACTCCCCCTTGGCAGAAATGGCCCTTTCTATCCTTCCTCCATCCCCCTCCTCAACATTTCATTTCTTTTACTGAAGAAGGACCAGTGTTGTTTTCTTCACTCCCTAATATGGCCATCCTGCCCCTCTGAAGGGGGAAGCTGCAGGGAGCTCAGAGAGGCCAGGAACCCCTTCCCTTCCTCTGTGCAGGTGGCTCCACTCTGCACTTCCTTGCTGGATGAGGCACTAGAGGAGGGAGGAGGCTGATGGGGCTCTGACCCATCGATGGGGGGCTGCTGTTCCATGAAGACCCCGTGAAGATGGGCTGGGCCACTCCCTTCCTGCCCTACAAGGTCAGCCCAGAGGGGCCAGGACAGTCTAGCTTCCTAAATGTCTCCACCTTGAACCAAATCCAACCCCTGGGGGTCCCCCCCACCCCCTTCATCAAGAGGGGGCAATTCCCATCCTCCACAGAACCTGCAACTCCCACTTGGCAGAATTCGCCATTTCTATCCTCCTTCCCCCCCCCCATTCCATTAAATTGATATCTTCCTTTTAGTTTAAAAATAATGAAGTGGCTAACAAACAATAGAACTCATATAATCCCATGCAAAGCTACTGTTTCTTCGGTCAAGACGCCTTCCAAAAAATGGAGGTCATCACCATCTATCCAAAGAGGAAGAGAGAGGGGGAGCCTCGCTGCAGGGGTGTTGCTGGATACTGAAAGTGCTCCCGAGTTTGGGCTCTTTTCACCATCCATTCCAGTCATGCTCAACTACCAAGAATGACCAGTGTTCTTTTCTTAAAGTTCCTAATATGGCCGTCCTGCCCCTCTGAAGGGGGAACTGCAGGGAGTTCAGAGAGGCCAGGAGCTCCTTCCCTTCCTCTGTGCAGGTGGCTCCACTCTGTGCTTAATCTCTGGAAGAGTTTCTGGGGGAGGGAGGGGGCTGGCGGAGCTCTGAGCCATCCATGGGGGGCTGGTGCTCCATGAAGACCTTGTGAAGGTGCGCTGGGCCAGTTCATTCACGCCCACATGGGTCAGCCCAAATGGGCAAGGAGATTCTCGCTTCCTAAATGTCTCCACCTGGACCATCCAACCCTTCCATCCAACCCCTCTGGGTCTCACCCGCCCCCACCAAACTCTGAACCTATTTGGGGCAGGGCGGTGGACACTCACTCTGGACTCCTTGTCTGAGGCCATGTTCTGCGCTACCTCACGGCCAAAAGTGGACGGAAATTTGCTGTGAGCAGCAGGAGAGGCCAGAAAGTCCTCCTGCCAACGGTCGAGTCCAGAGAGATTGAAGGCAGCAGCGGAACCTCCAGCCCCATCAGGATCCGTTGCAACCGGTAAACACTCCCGGCCAGGGACCCCCCCTCCAGCAACTGCCATATTTGGATCTAAACAAGGATGGCGGAACTCCCAGGCCCAGTGGTGGGTGCGAGGCACCAGCAGGCAGGGTTGCCAACTCTCTACCTGCTCCTGCTCTTATGCTCTTAGAGGAAACCTGGCATATAGAAATTAAACTGGTGAAGATTTCCCCATCTCTTCATTTCCATTGCAGCAAAAGCTTCATCTGCTTAATCTTGGACTGTCAAGGTCTTTTTAAAGGCACAGGAGTCAGGCTAGCAAAAAGGTTGGCAACCCTGCAGGATTCTGACTGAAGTCCATCCCTGATCACACATGGCAGGGGACAGCAGGACCGTGCCTTTCCTCCAAGGGGCAGGAGGAATATTCCGAACATTTGGCCCCCCAGGTCTTCAAAGGGAGACTTCTCCACACAGATGTTACAGGGCATGAGGGAGGCGCCCACTAAATGTGGGTAATAGAGCTGCTGAGGAGCAGAAGACTTGGCAGAGGAGGTGTGTGTGTGTCAATTGGGGTCCAGGCAAGGAACCTCCTTCCTTCAGGTCAGAGCAGGGCTTCATTCCCAGTCATCGTGGCCACTAAGCCAAACGCAGCAGATGGCCGGCAAGTCTCACATCCTGCAAGGATCTCCACAAGCCCACTGGCTTGGCACCATGACCACCTTCCGGCCCCTGGGAGGAGAGAAGCGAAAACTGGGTCAGGCACTTTTCAGGGCAATCAGACGCACATTCACACAAACACACACAGAGAGAGACAGGGTGCTGCTATGTTCTCGTCTGGGGGATCCATCTTTTGCTGCTCGCCACTCTACCGGGAGCCTCTGGAACTCACCGCTGTGGCACAGGAGAGCCCCATCCGTCTCCACAGCAATGGTGCCTTGGAAAGCCCTCCTTTCTGTTTCTTCGGTCAATGCGCTCGTCATACCTCCAGGATCTGAACCATCTCATTTGATACGATGTGGACCCCGAGCCTGGAAGGGAGTCTGGGTTCTGTGGGTGCTTGTCTCAGGCTTGCAGCTGCTGGTAGATGATGACTAACTTGGCCATCCCTAGTGGGAAGGGGCTGAGCCTAGGGGAGAGTTCCTGGCACTGCTGGGCACCCTCTGTTGAGTCACACCGGCTCTGTCCTTGCAAGCTGGGCATCAGGCCTGCTTCGTAGCTGCAGCACCTTGAGAAAGGGAAGCCATGCGTGATCCCTGCAAAAGCCCCTTTTCCATCCAGGAATATGTCCCCGAGGGCTGCGCACAAACAGGGCTTTTCCAGGGAAGGGAGAGAAGCAGAAACCGCTCCCCCTACTCCCTGCACACTGCAGCTTCACACGAAGCCTTACACAATGAGGATTTCCCCTACATTTCAGCATTCATTGTGTTGTCCACTGTTACTGAACAGTTCTGAAAACTGCATGCAGGCTGGCCACTCATTAGGTAGAGCTGCGCAGTTAACCTTGTAGCTCTACCTGATGAATGGCCTACCTGCCGGTAGCACGGCTCTCGGGCTTGGTGGGGGAGAGAGGAGCAACCTGAGCTGCTGGGAAGCTGAGGCCACTGCATCTCCTTGGGCACCTCCTGACGCATTAGGACGAGTCACCTCCCATTTCTAATGGTCAAGAATACCGCGGAATGGATTCTGAATCATAATCGGTCCACTCTAATCAAGAGGATGTTCACTGGACATCTGTCCATGCGTTTGGGCACTATAGAAACTACCCCACATGTTATTTTATATTGTGATTTTTACAGGGTTACTCGCTCAAGATTAATCTCTCCTCTTCTGAGAAAAGTTCCTGGACATCCCAATGAATTTTACTTAATTTTTTGTTGTTGTTGACTAATTCCAACAAGGGGATTACCTGTAGAATGGCAAGGGTTTGCTATATCGTTTGTAAAATTCGCTCTGGCTTTATGTAATGGTTTTTATTGTCTGATCTATGATTGAAATAACGATTACTACTACTACACTGGACATCTGCAATCCATTTTTCTTTTAAAAAAATGAATTGCTGGTGAGGCCTCTAAGCCCCTGTGCTCTTGATGATGCCATCAGGAATGGATTGGGGCCTAGATACATCTCCATCCGTGTTCTCTCTAAGAAAGTTCCCAGATGTTCTTTACTACAACTCCCAGAATCCCCAGCTTCAATGGCTTTGTTTGGGGATTGTGTGGGTTGTAGTCAACAACATCTGGGAATCCTTGTTAGAGGAAACACTGCTCTCCATAACTCTCGCAGCCATGGACAATGGAGGCTGGGGGTGGATACTCATGGTGGACTATCAGCAGGCCTAGTAGTGCTGTCAGCATCCAAGTGGTCCAAGACCTCTGGCAGCCCTGTGTGGGACCACTTTGAGCGCTGCCAAAGTGAACCTACATGTGCAGTCTACATCCACTGCAGGGCACAGGTCAGCAGGGGAAAGGACGCCAAGCATCTGGGGATGTAATAGATGTGGAGGCACATCCAACGGTTTTATCCGGGTGTCCTCACTCCTGCTGGTGGCACTAGGCTGCCTGCTGTGCCCACGACTAGTGGTGGCAAGGGACCAGTGTTCCCTGTAACAAGGATTCCCAGATGTCATTCTTTACAACTCCCAGCACCCCCATTGCAAGGGGCATGCTCCTGCTCTCAAGCAGAGCACGTTGCCTATCCCACAGTGGGCACTTCCAGTGGACAAGCGGTCCAGTTGCCCCAAAGTAAGCTTCATAACCCAGGCCATTGGAGAGATCATGGCTTTGGACGACCAGCCATTTCAGATGGTGGAGAATGCTAGCTTCCACCGGCTGCTCCAGATGTTTGTCCCCGAGTACCGGATCCCTTCATGCACCACCTTCAGTAGGAGGGTGGTGCCCTCCTTGTACCAGGCCTGCAGAGAAGTTGTGTTGGGGCTGCTGGACTCAGCGAGGCCTGCTGCCATTTTTCACTTCACTACAGATGTGTGGGCCAGTTGTTGTGTAGTTCAGGCTGCTCGAACCAAAAAACAAAATCCCATTTTTGTACACCCCTAGATGTGATTTAGCTGATGAATGGCCAAGCTGCCTCTCTGTGACCCTTCCCAAAGTCAAGGCAGTGGTCCAAAAAGGATGCTTACTGACCTGAGACAGACGCCCCGGGCATTTTGGAACCTCAGGCTGGTGTCGTTCAGTGTGTCTATGTGGCTGGGCCATCTCTACTTCTGGAGCACCTTTTTATTCAAAAATCGTTTGTTGTGTGGCAGAAGAGCAGAGGTGTAGCAAGGTGAAAATGCATCCTGGGACAAGAAGTGAAGATGGGCCTCTCAGCCCTCTGCCTTCTTCTTTTCGCACCAACCACAGTATCTTGGCTGCAGAAGAACCATATGGACATGGTAAAAAACCAAAAGATTCTCGGCATGCCCCTTCTCTCACCTCTCTGCAAATAATGTCACACTCTATGCACCCTCCAGTCAGAAGCCAGCAGTTTGCCACTGAGTCAGGGAGGCAGGAGGGGAGAGCAAAGATTGGGCCCTTTTCCAGCCAGTCGGCCTTTCTCCCTCTGCGACCCAGAGAGATCTGTCTCTCCCACCACCATACCACTCCTTGTTCAATTATAGTTACACCCTTGCATAAGTACTGTTCAAGCAGCAGGAGTACACATGCACACACCCTCTAAAACAGAGGTTCTCAACCTTACATAGGAAGCTGCCATATACTGAGTCAGACCATAGGTCCATCCATCTCAGTATTGTCTACCCAGACTGGCAGCAGCTTCTCCAAGGTTGCAGGCAGGAGTCTTTCTCAGCCCTATCTTGGAGATGCTGCCAGGGAGGGAACTCAGAACATTCTGCATGCAAGCACAGAAATGCTCTTCCAAGAGCAACCCCATCCCCCTAAAGGGAATATCTCAAAGTGCCCACATGTCTCCCCTTCAAATACAAACCAGGGCAGACTCTGCTTAGCAAAGACCAGCTGTCTTCTTTGGCCATTGTGGTTGAGGATGATGGGAATTTGTTTGTTTATAGCCACACTAAAAGCAATTTGTTTACGACTTTACATGCTGTGCTCTTTTGTTCTAGTCCACCCACAGTGGGTGACTGAAGGCTGTGAACACCCTAATATATGCCGATATCATTGCATGGACCTCGGACTCCTCTCTCAGGGCCAGGCGTGATTTGCGACATGCATGCTCAGTGTGGGAGGGGAGACATGCTGTAGGAGGGAATGAAGTAAGTGCAGCCCATTATTATTATTATTATTATTATTATTATTATTATTATTATTATTTCGATTTCTATACCGCCCTTCCAAAAATGGCTCAAGGCGGTTTACAAAGAGAGATAACAAACAAATAAGATGGCTCCCTGTCCCCAAAGGGCTCACATTCTAAAAAGAAACATAAGACACACACCAGCAACAGTCACTGGAAGTACTGTGCTGGGGGTGGATAGGGCCAGTTACTCTCCCCCTGCTAAATAAAGAGAATCACCACGGTAAAAGGTGCCTCTTTGCCCAGTTAGCATGAGACTGTGTTGCAGGCCTCTGTGAGCACTTTTGCAGGATGCAAGGCCCATTCTTTCTAGTGGGCATTGTGTCACATACAAGGGAGGTGCAAATCATTTTTAGGTCAAATCGATTCGACTTGAATCTGGTTGATTCGAGTGATTCGACCTCGAAACAAACCTGCCCAGTCTCCACTGGCCCGATTCGAGCATGAATCGAATCACAAAAATCAATTTGTGCTCATGCCGATCACATACAACTGCATGCAGAGTGCTTACAGTGGCTCCAGCAGCAGTGCTCACACACGCACGAGGGTGCAGGCAGTGCTCAAGCCTCCTGCCAGTGATGTAGTGATGCTAATTTATTTTATTTTACGTGTTTATCCTGCTTTTACTCCAAGGAGCCCAGAGCAGTGTACATGGCTGTGTTGATCCTCACAACAACCCTGTGAGGTAGGCTAGGCTGGGAGATATGTGACCAGCCCAGAGTCACCCAGAGAGTTTCGTGGCTGAGCAGGGATTTGAACTCTGGTCTCCTCAGCCCTCGTCCAACACTCGAACCAATACACCACACTGGCTCTGTTTGCTGTGGTGGCCCATGTTCAAAGTTTTGGTAGGCCTGCCGCCCTTGCGACTGTCACCTGCTGCTGGGCTCACCTGCCCCACCATTCACCTGCTGCGACTGCCGCTGGCCTCCACAGCCCTACCCACCTTTGCCAGTCGCACCAGAGTATAATGACATCATGGTTTGGAGTAAGAACATAAGAACAGCCCTGCTGGATCGGGCCCAAGGCCCATCTAGTCCAGCATCCTGTTTCACACATTGGCCCACCAGTTGCCACTGTGACATCCTTATGCTGTGCCATGGATTGTATTGTGACATCATTATGTATGATTATGCCAATGTGGCATCATTATGCTGCACCATGGATGGCAAAGGGCAGCAAGCCAGCCACAGTGACTTCAGCCAGCAGAAGCCAGGGGTGGCCAAGCAGGGAGGCCCCAGGCAGCGCATGGCAGGGCATGTGGGAAGGGCCGCTGTACAGGTGGAAAATGGCAAGCACTCTGTCGGCTTTCCCCCTTCAGGACCCCAGGCGGAAGAGAGCTGGTCATGTGGGAGCAAGAATGACTGGTCCTCTTAGCTAAGCAGGGTCTGCCTTGGTTGCTTATGAATGGGAGACCAGAAGTGTGAGCACTGTAAGAGATTCCCCTCAAGGGATGAGGCCACTCTGGGAAGAGCATCTAGGTTCCAAGTTCCCTCCCTGGCAGCATCTCCAAGATAGGGCTGAGAGAGAAATTCCTGCCTGCAACCTTGGAGAAGCCGCTGCCAGTCTGTGAAGACAATACTGAGCTAGACGGACCAATGATCTGACTCAGTATATGGCAGCTTCTTATGTTCCTATGTTCCTCTCCCCATCAGGCCTCTGGTGGCCCATGTTCTTGGTACACGGCCGCTCAGTTCGAGATCCCATCCCCTTCCCCACAACCCACATGGTATGTCACTCAGTATCTCCCACATTTTGTGCTTGGATATTTAACTAGCAGCCCTTTGTGGCTCATTTAAATATGGGGGAGCATGACACTGTGGGGAGGGTTGCTTAGCCCTTTCTTTGCTTGCTCTTTCCAAACTCAAAACCATCCCCCACTGCTATTCCAGCTGCCAATAAAGGGGTGAAAGGTTTGGTAAAGCATCAGTTCCCATCTTTTCCCCCTCCCTCCACCCCACCATGTGGAGCTAATAAAAGCTAGGGGGGATTTTGATCAAGGAAAGGATGAGGGGGTACTTTCTCCTCCCTGAGTGCCATGTCTCCAATCTTCAAAGCAGTTGTAAAGCAATGGATCTCATGTGTCAGTGAGATCCATAGCAAACAACAATATTCAATAATAATAATAATAATAATAATAATAATAAGAAGAAGAAGAAGAAGAAGAAGAAGAAGAAGAAGAAGAAGAAGAAGAAGAAGAAGATTACCTTTTGAAAATTTGCTGCTATTGTACAGGTTTTCCAGGAGGTGGCACTCTTCTCTCACCTATAAAATACTGGGATGAAATTTGGTCCCACTTTAGGGAAAGCATGAGAGCAGTAAGTTCAGCCCTGAGGGCATGGGAGGGTTTGTTTGTATAATTGCTGTTGAAAACAAATAAGAGCTTTGGAGTTGCATCTCTTCTCAGAGAGGAGAGCTGGTCTTGTGGTAGCAAGCATGACTTGTCCCCATAGCTAAGCAGGGTCTGCCCTGGTTGTATCTGAATGGGAGACTTGATGGGTGAGCACTGTAAGATATTCCCCTCAGGGGATGGAGCCGCTCTGGGAAGAGCAGAAGGTTCCAAGTTCCCTCCTTGGCAGCATCTCCAAGATTGGGTTGAGAGAGATTCCTGCCTGCAACCTTGGAGAAGCCGCTGCCAGTCTGTGAAGACAATACTGAGCTAGGTGGACCAAGGGTCTGACTCAGTATATGGCAACTTCCTATATTCCCTGAGATCTTTCCTGGCTCTGTACTTGAGATCTTTTTAGGAGAGGAAAGCTGGTCTTGTGGTCGCAAGCATGCCTTGTCCCCTTAGCTAAGCAGGGTCCACCCTGGCTGCATATGAAAGGGAGACTAGAAGTGTGAGCACTGCAAGATATTCCCCTCAGGGGATGGAGCCGCTCTGGGAAGAGCAGAAGGTTACAAGTTCCCTCCCCGGCAGCATCTCCAAGAGAGGGCTGAGAGAGACTCCTGCCTGCAACCTTGGAGAAGCCACTGCCAGTCTGTATAGACAATGCTGAGCTCGGTAGACCAATGGTCTGACTCAGTATATGGCAGCTTCCTATGTTCCTATTTATATTTGATATATAGGAGAACTGGAATTTTCTGTCACATTCTATTGTTCCGACTGGCAACTGCAGCCCAATGACAAGATTTCACTCTCTGCTGCAGAGAGATTGTTCCCGCCGTTCAAAGTGGCTGTTGATAAGATTAAGAGCTGCTTCAGAAAAAGAGGTTTTTGTTTTAAGGTTGAGGCTGTGATTTCATTTAAAGATTGTCCATCCAACCAAGTACGTTCCTCGCTTAGAAAAGTGGCACAAGTGGAAACCGCAAATAAGCAGTGGTGGCACTTTGCGTCTTTCCCAATTTTCCATTAGCCAAGCTGAAACGGGAATGAATGAATTAACTAGTTAATTAAGCATCAAGTTGATATATTTGTTTATTTCTTTCTTTTATATACCAACCATCCCAGAACTTCTCAGGTTGGTTTACATTTAAAAAAAACCCTTAACATAAAACATATAATAAAAGCAGTTAAAATATGAACATGAATCTCATTTTTAAACCATTTAAAACCTGTTAAATATTATTAAAAGCCAGGCTGAAAAGATGGGTCTCTAGGGCCCTCTTGAAGGCCTCCAAAGACAGAAAGACTCTCATACTCACAGGAAACACATTCCACAATCTAGGGGTGACAACAGAGAAAGCCCATCCCAAGTTGCCACCAGATAAATTGGTGGCACCCAAAGATGGACCTCTCTTGATGATCATAATGAGTGATGGAGATCTTGAAGGGATAGACATTCTCTCAGGTAACCTAGGCTTAAGCCATCCAGGGATTTAAAGGTGATATCTTCATGGAGGAGATGTCTATCAACAGCTACTAATCGGAGGGCTATTGGCCACCTCCAATCTCAAAAGCAGGATGCCACTGAGTACAAGTTGCAGGGGAGTAATGGCAGGAGAGAGGGCATGCCCTCAACTCCTGCCTGTAGGCTTCCAGCGGCATCTGGTGGGCCACTGTGTGAAACAGGATACTGGACTAGATGGGCTTCCTTGGGCCTGATCCAGCAGGGCTGTTCTTATGTTCTTAACCAACACTTTATCTTTTCCCTGGGAACCTACCGGCAGCCAGCTCAGATATTTAAGAACAGATATGATATGGTCTCACCGAGTGACCCCAGAGACTAATCTGGCTGCTGCATTTTCTGAACTATGTAGAAAGGCGGCCCTACATAGAGCGCATTGCAGTAGTCTAGCCTTAAGGTTACCAGCTGATGTGCTTATGTTTTGAGGAGAGCTGGTTAGGGGTGTGCAAACAAGTTTGAGGTCAAACAGAGTCGACCTTGAACCTGTTTGGTTGGATGGTCTGGCCCTGGACCGAAAACCCCTGGCCGTTTGGGGGTGTTTGCAAATAAAATAAAATAAAAAATTAGTCACTTATCCTATGGGCTTCTGCATGGCCTCCAAAATGGTTTCCACGATGGGGTTGAGGCCCAGAATGGACCGAAGAATGCTTGGAACAGGCCAAAGAGTACCTTAACTGGGCTTAACTGAGCCCCTTAACTGGGGGGAAATTTGGCAACTTCAGAGGCCCTCCCATGGCTGCGCTACCAAACCCCAGAGAGGGTAAGTAACTAGAAAAATTTCTTTTAATTTTATTTGTGAACCCTCCCGAACCGAAACAAACGGAGGTGGGGGGTTTTCAAGGGGGTGCCGGAGTTCGGGTCTAGAGTTCGGGTCTAGTTCGGACAAGAACCAGGCCAAGCCAGCTGGTTTTGTGCACACCCCTAGAGCTGGTCTATAGGAAGGAGAGCTGGTTTTGTGGAAGGAAGCATGAATTGTCCCCTTTGCTAAGCAGTTTGCATTTGAATGGGAGACTACATCTGTGAGCACTGTAAGATATTCCCCTTAGGGAATGTGGCCACTCTGGGAAGAGAACCTATATGCTTGCATGCAGAAGGTTCCAAGCTTCCTCCCTGACATCTCCAAAATAGGGCTGGGAGATACTCCTCCTCCTCACCTTGGAGAAGCCGCTGCCAGTCTGTGCAGACAATACTGTGCTGGATGGACCAAGGGTCTGACTCGGTAAAAGGCAGCATCCTGTGCAGGGGTGTCGCTATAATTGAGCAGATGGGTTCAAATAACCCAGGGGCCCCAGCTCCTGAGAGCCCACAGCTCCACCTCTCCCTATTTTCTTCATTATCTTCCTCACTCTGAGGGGCCACCAGGAAGAGGGCCTCCCTCCCCTGGTGCTATGCCTCTGATCCTGTGTTTCTATGGAACAAGCACTCCTGGCCATAGCCTCAATCTGAGCTGATCAGGAGGTTTTACAGACAGAGCTTCTACCCCAAATCTCCTTTGGGAGAGAGTGTGTGCATTCACACACCAGCCAAACTTACCCCGAAGTTCCTTTGAGATCCTTGGACCCACTCCATGCACAAACCAGGCTTTATCTTCCAAATTCTAGCTTATCTCGAGGTATTTCTGGGTTTTCCAGATGCTGGTTTTAAGCTAGTTTTTGGAGCAAAAATGGAGAAGCATTGATGTAGAATCATGAGCATGATAAGAAGGATGCTCTCTTTAGAAATGCAGGTATCGTTCTTTAGGAAGCTCTCTCTCCCACCCCACCCCCACCATTGGCGAGAAGGAAAACACAGAGGCATGCCATGTGAACTTCCATCATAACAAAACCCAAGAGCAGCGGGGAGGGGCTGCTTCCCTCAGTGCCACAAGTGTAATTCAAAGTGGCTTTGCTCAGCATTTACCCCGAAGCACGAAGCATGAAGCATGTGTGAATACCTCCCTGTTGCATCATCTGGAGTCCCCTCCTGCAATCATAACCATCTATTGTGATTAATCTCTGAACAAACTCCCCTAGCCACCAATGCAGAGATTCTCCAACTTGAGTTCCCAGATAATCATTTTCTCTGGGGATCATGGGAGTTGTAGTCCAACAGCATCTGGGGACCCCAAGTTTGAGAGTCCCTGCATTGACTGAGCTGTTGAGCTGTTTCCCACTTTCCATTCACAAGGTACAGGCCCTCCCTGAGAACAGGAGACATGTGTAGAAGGAATGGTGGTTGTAACAATCAGACTTGCTGCTACTCCTCACTGAGGCTGGAGGCTGAGATCCTGGCCCACGACTTGCATTCTCCCTCTCAAAACAGTTCTCCCATTGCTGGTGAGGGCCAAAAAAAGAGATGCATGATCTTTCAGCACAATGTCACACATGGGGAGCACAGCTGGTCTTGTGGTAGTGAGCATGAATTGTACCCTATGCTAAGCAGGGTCTGCCCTGGTTTGCATTTGAATGGGAGACTACATGAAAGGTATTCCACTTAGGACAGGCCTGCTCAACTTTGCCCCCCCCCCAGCTGCTTTTGGATTACAACTCCCATAATCCCCAGCCACGGTGGCCATTAGCCAGGGATTATGGGAGTTGGAGGCCAACATCTGCAGGAGGGCTGAGATTGAGCAGCCCTGCCTTACTCTAAGGCAGTGTTTCCCAACCTGGGTTCCTCCAGATGTTGCTGCTGAACTATAACTCCCAGCATCCCCAACCACAATTTATTGCTGGGAGTTGTAATTCAGCAACATCTGGAGGGACCCAGGTTGGGAATCACTGGCCTAGAACATCTGGCCCCATCCCTAAGCTCAGCAGTGGAGCATCTGCTTTGCATGCAGAAGGTTCCAGGTTCAATCCCTGGCAGCATCTCTAGATGGGGCTGGGAGAGACTCCTGCCAGAAACCTTGGAGAGCCGCTGCCAGTCAGTGTAGACAAGACTGACCTAGAAGGACCAACGGTCCGACTCAGCATAAGGCAGCTTTCTAGATTTCATGTTCCTATGTCAAGTAAGGAGTAAGGCCCAATGAGTTCTGTTAGACTTACTCCCTGGAAAATATACCTTGCAGGGGTGGAGCTATAATTGGGTGGATAGGTTCACCCAACACATGGTACCCTGAAGAGCACTGAGGGTGGATTTGCCACTAGGGGTGTGCACAGACCCCAAACCGTGGTTCAGTTTGAATTCGGGTCGAATTCGAACGGAATCGTGTGCTGCCGAACTGGGTCAGTCGAACCGATTGATCTGCTCCATTTGACTGAACTGTTCAGTGATTCGAGCAGCAATACATGTAACGGGGAATCTGGTGAGGAAACAATACTTGTAAAGGGGAATCCATGGTATGGAAATACACTGAAGGTCAGTGGTGGGGGTGGGGGGAGCGAGAAAAGTAGTTTAAGATGCTTACCAGCCCAGCACGGTGCAGTCTCTGGCACCACTGCTCATCACCCCCCTGGTGCAACCAAATGCCGGCGATCCCTCTTTAAGCAGGCCACCGCATCGGCAGCTAACTGGTGCTTGGGCTGCACCGGGGGGGGGGGCAGCAAGTGGCAGTGCCAGCTGCCACATCAGGCCTATAAACACCTTAAACTACCTTTCTCGCTGTCGCCACCCCACCCCCACCCCCCCGCCGACACTGTTCGATGTTGAACCGTTCTGCCCGAACCAGTCATGGTTTGGTTCTATTGCAGACCGAACTGACCCTGGTTAGATTCGTGATCAAGCTACCAAACTGGCCTGGTTCAGCATCAAACGATTCGTGCACACCCCTATTTGCCACCTGCTGGTGCTCCTGTGACTTTAACACAAACATTTAGCAGGGGAAGCTTTGCTAGCATGCCGCTTAAAAGGATGTGCGGAGGGGGGAAGCTCCCCCCCCACTGAATTTCTGTGTGACCCCCTGCTGTTAAAAGCGCAGGAGCAAGGCCAGTGAAGAAAGGTGGCAATCGGTGTTCCCTCTAAGGCAAGGGTGGGCAAACCTGGCCCTCCCACTGTTGTTGAATTCCAACTCCCATCATTCCCAGCCACAATTTAGCTGGGAATTATGGGAGTTGTAGGTCAACAAGAGTGGGAGGGCCACATTTGACCACCCCTGCTCTAAGGTGTGAGTATGTGCGTGTGCACACAAGTTTTTTTGATGTCTGCTCAGTTAATATAGTTAATATCCTGAACAGGTTGAATCCAGAAGGTCCCACACTGAATGCACATGCACTGCATACACAATGCCTTGATACGAAGGCCCAGAACAAAACTCATTAAAGTTTTGTAGCCATTCATTAAAGGGGGGGGGGAATTAGAGGGGACATTGGTGGCAATCCTCCCTGAGGCCTACGATCCAACCCCAAACACACTGATTTGGGGTGATGCCCTGTTGGGTTTCCAAACGTGACATGCATGGCAACTTTCCAAAAGATTCTCTTTCCATCATATTTGAGCCTGCACAATCAACTTTCTCCCACGCCACGGCTGAGGCCTGTCTCTTTCTCCGTTCCCACGCTTCATAAGTGCCGGCAATTTCTGCTTGTCCAGGATTCCCCCCTTGTTGTTCTTGGCCCGAAAGGCCCAGCAATACGCCGTGCTTGTTATTTCAGTCTCGGCTGTTTTCCGACACTTCCTATTTCCTCGACTGAGCGGCCCAAACAGCAACCCCCTGCTCTTAGGAGAGCCACAGCAGAGAAGCCACCTTGCAAAGCTCCAGCACGCATTTGGGCCTCAGTGCCCCTCCGCGAGTTGTTTCATTCTGCTCCTTTCCCTCCCCATCATTGCAGGGAATATTTCGTGATCTACCCAGGAAATAGGTGACGTCACCCTGATTTCCCTTCTTGCTCCATTTCCACCTGCAGCTGTTTCTTTAAAACAAGAGAAACTTAATTCAGAGCAAGCAAAAATCTCGCACCCGAGCTGCTCCTCCCCGCTCAGTTTCCTCCAGCTCCTCCCCTCTTAACCAAGATCCAATGTATAATCAGCTTTTCCCCTCTGCTCTTTATAACTGTACTGAAGTTTCTTCTGGATCCCAACAAGAGATCTTCCTGCTGTTGAGACACTGGTTCTGAACTCGACGCCACTGCCATTTTTGGTTTTTGGTTTTGTTTGGACACAACTCACTCAGGACATTGATCAACAACAAACAGCTTGGACTGAGAAACTTTATTTTTCTTATTGGTGAGTACCAAGATCTTCATTTTTGCTGACAGTCCCAAAGTCAGGTTGCCTGTGGAAGGAGTCCTGGGGTCAGTCCTTTGATGGTTGGGTTATTTAGTTATCCGTGAAGAGGTGATATGGTTTTAAACTGCTTGGAAGGCAATCTGGCATCCTGACTCTCAGCTGCATGAACGTTCAGGTTTATTATGGTTTTTGCATCCTGTCTTTTTTCCATCATGGGATTCAAGTGGTTTATTTATTTATATCTCTGTGTAAACCGCCCTGAGCCATTTTTGGAAGGGCGGTATAGAAATCAAATGACTGAATGAATGAATGAATATATGAGTTTTAGGGTTACCTTGCCAATACCTCCGGATTGGCCTTGAGGAATTGGCACCAATGTACAGGTGACTCTTGAAAGCAGTCAGGGATATTTTAATGGTTTGGTTATGGGAGACATATTGGGGAAAATATAGGGAGGGAGGAAATTCTCCAGAAATAGCTTCAGTCAGATCTAGCAACCTTAGTGGGGTTCTTTACTAGCCTCCCATCCTGGCCAAAACCAGGTTTGCTCAAGCAAGGTTGCTGCATCCTCTTCCTTGAAACCATCCAATGGGACTTCTTAGAATTTAGAAGTGAAGTAACTAGTCCTCATGTACTCAGTGGAGAAGAACCCTGCACGTGCTCACTTGGCTTGCACGCAACTTCAGTTGCTATTGACCTCTCTCAAATGAAGCCCCCACCTGGGACACCCAACTGAGATCTTGCATCTCTTCCAAGAATTGCTTCTTTATTTATTTCTGTTGGTTTAGGGCACTGCTGAAGCAGAAAAGAAGGGCCTGGATGGATGGATGGATGGATGTCTATATACCACTTTTCAACAAAAGTTCCCAAAGCAGTGTACATAGATATAAATAAATAATAGAATGGTTCCTTGTCCCCAGAGGACTTAAAATCTAAAAAAAGAAACATAAGATAGACACCACCAGCTACAGCCACTGGAAGGATGCTGTGCTGGGGATGGGATACCTCCACTCCCAAGGCCTCTTGTGGGTTAATTTAACCCCCTAAGGGTCCTATTTTCTCCTTCCTTTCTCCATTCCACCCTTTCCTTGAGTCTGGTTTTACACCCAAGTCCTATTCACCCATGATGTTCAGTTCAGGATGGTGTAGTAGTTAGAGTGCTGGACTAGGACCGGAGAGACCCAAGTTCAAATCCCCCTTCAGCCCTGAGACTTGCTGGGTGACTCTGGGCCAGTCACTTCTCTCTCAGCCTAACCTACTTCACAGGGTTGTTGTGAGGAGAAACTCAAGTATGTAGTACACCGCTCTGGGCTCCTTGGAGGAAGAGTAGGATATAAAATGTAAATTAAATAAATTAAAATTAAATCTGTGTACAGTGTATGCATGCACAATTCTGTATGCCTGTTATGGGGGTACATTACGTTCCACAGATGTACAGTAGTGCATTTCCTATGTACCTTGCATTTGCAGGAACCTGTGCCCAGAATCTCATTTGAAAATATGATAGTAAATAAAATGTGATCATGTTGTCCTCCACCTAATAACATGTGAATGTGACCGGAACCTGTATGTTACCTGTATGTTAGCATTAATGTCTGAATGCAGTTGCTGTCTCTTTAAAAACCTACTGAGCCCCAAGAAGATGATTGCTGATTAGATACCAGCTTCTTTCTTTTTATAAGCCCATGAGCAGAGGGTAAAAAGCATAGGGTTAGTGGAAGAATGTTCTTTGAAGGTGAGTGACAGTAGGGTATCTTTTTTAAAAAAATCCAGGTTTGGGAAGGACTGTAGTTATTTTCCTTTTACTGCTTGTGAATTGAAATGTTTCCTCTTATTTAAAATGCTTGCTTGTTCCTGTTTTAAAGACTGTAAAAATCTTATTGTGCTATACATAATTCATTTGTTGAGTGCTTTGACCTCATATGTGGTCTACCAGGGAATCATCAGCTAATTGGGGGAAACAATGGGATAAATGCTGCATAGCAACAGTCTTGTGGTGTGACCAAATTAGCTGCTGTAATTCTGTATTGGGTTGGACCATACTGCTCATAGGAAGCTGCCTTATAATGGAGTCAGATGCTTGGTCTATCTAGCTCAGTATTGTCTTCACAGACTGGCAGTGGCTTCTCCAAGGTTGCAGGCAGGAATCTCTCTCAGCCCTATCTTGGAGATGCTGCCAGGGAGGGAACTTGGAACCTTCCGCTCTTCCCAGAGCGGCTTCATCCCCTAAGGGAAATATCTGACAGTGCTCACACTTCTAGTCTCCCTTTCATATGCTACCAAGGTCCCCCTAGCTAAGCAGGGTCTGCCCTGGTAGCATATGAAAGGGAGACTAGAAGTGTGAGCACTGTAAGATCTTCCCCACAGGGGATGGTGCCGCTCTGGGAAGAGCAGAAGGTTCCAAGTTTCCTCCTTGGCTTCTCCAAGATATGGTTGAGAGGTACTTCTCGCTGCAACCTTGGAAAAGCCACTGCCAGTCTGTGTAGACAATACTGAGCTCGATGGACCTATGGTCTGACTCGGTATATGGCAGCTTCCTATGACTATGGGAAATGCCTATATCGGGCTGCAGCGATATAGGAAGATGGCAATGGTAAACTACTCCTGTAGTCTACCCAAGACAACCACATGGCTCTGTGGTTGCCAGGAGTAGACACTGACTCAATGGCACAACTCTACCTTTTTACCACAAGTTAGGCTTATTCTTTCCTGAGGTCTCTGGTCTTTGGATGTTGATGTCTGGCTCTCCCTCTCTGAAAAAACCTGGAGAGAACAAAACTCTATTATGGTCTCCTTCAGGAGTTTTTCATCTAGAAGATCTTTCTCTGAATAAAGAGTGATACGTAAGGAGGATTCTGTATTAATGGGTAGAAAGGTAACCCCCAGTGCTGCTTCTGTAGACTTAAGCCAATATTTCTTCTTCTTCCTGACATTCTCCTTAAAATCTTAATGTGCACATTTAATTTGCCCCATCGACAGTTAAACTCCAAAGCATGGTCTGAAAGCACAGTATACATACATCTTCTGATGCAAAAAGGTTCTGAATCTGGCCAGTGTCTGGATAGGAACCCCAAATTTGCCACCTTGAGTTTCGTGAGTGGGTAGGTGGGCTACCGATGTGGTGAACAAGTTAAAGCAAGCTGTAGCCATTCATGTAGCTCTTCTCAGGCAGGATTGTGTCTCTTCTACCTTTCCCCAACTCCACTAGCTGGGCCTCGTGCTCTGTGAGCTTTCAATGGGCATGGCTGTTGCACTCTCATACCATGAGGACTAGTAGCTTTCTCTCAACAAGGAGAGCTTTTTTAGGTGTTTAACTTATGCACTGTTTTACAAATTCTGCAAGATGTGTGTGCATGCAAATAACTATTATGGCTATAGGTCTTTAAAAGCCCCTGGATTTAGTGTGTTAGGTTGCCCTCTTGCTCCCTCCCCAGCCACCCTTAAAAACCTTCTAAAGGCAGGATTCCTCTTTGCTGGTAAAGGGGAATCTTCACTAGAGTCCCCTTTACAAGCATCACACATCGAACTGGTCTGTAATGGATTGGGTTCAGTTCGAACTCGAACCAGCCGCCTCTTTTTGAGGCCATTTCGGTTTGAGGCTGGGCCGGTTCAAATTGAACCCAGTTCAGTTAGAACCAGTTCTGCACACCCCCTACTGAATGAGTGAGTGGAAAGTAGTTTAATCTTGAGTTGAAATCTGAGTGGTCTTCCCCTCCTGCTTCTGTGAGTCACTCAGTTTCTAAGAGACAATACTTGGGAGCATAGCTGCCTTGATAAATGACTGCCACTGAACAGAAAATGCAACAGGTGTTGAAGGGACACACCTGTGTTATCTGACATTTAAACAGACTTCAGGGGAGAGTTGCAGACCACCTCAATTTCCTACTGCAATAGAGTTCTTGGTCTCAAAAGTGCTTGCATAAGCCTGTGTTTCCTTTCAACAAGAAATGAAATGCCTTTCGATCAAGTTGCTTGAAGAAGCCCCTCTCTTTAGTGGTGTGTGTGCTTCTAGTAGAAAGCATGGGCATTCTCAGTGTTGGTTACTTGACTCTTTGATATCTATGAACACTGTTTGGGAACAGTAATGCAAGATGTTGAGGAGGAGAGCTGGTCTTGTGGTAGCAAGCATGACTTGTCCCCTTAGCTAAGCAGGGTCTGCCCTGGTTGCATATGAATGGGAGACTACATGTGTGAGCACTGGAAGATATTCCCCTTGGTGGATGGGGCTGCTCTGGGATGAGCAGAAGGTTTCAAGTTCCCTCCTTAGCTTCTCCAATATAGGGCTGAGAGAGATTCCTGCCTACAACCTTGGAGAAGCCACAGTTGGCAGTCTGGGTAGACAATACTGAGCTAGATGGACATGGATTTATGGTCTGACTTGGTATATGGCAGCTTCCTATGTTGAGTGAGGAGAGCTGGTCTTGTGGTAGCAAGCACGACTTGTCCCCCTAGACACTGGAAAAATTCCCTTGGTTTGCACCCCGTCAGGCAATGGATGGTTGTGTGATATTCTGCTGTTTGGTGGGTTCCAAGGGAGTACTCATGCTCTGTGGAGTCCCTGGATGTCAAGTTACCCTTGGTCAACCTCAGCCAGAGAGGGATTCTTAAAACAGTGAGGTGCTTCACACGACACATGCCAAGTGCCTGACGGGGTTCTGCAGGGAGACCAGGCCTAGCCTGCTCTCCCTGCAGACGAGCACTGCTGCTGGCTCTGTTACAGAGCTGGCGGGGGCTACAGCAGGGTTCGGGGGGCACATGGCCTCCAGAAGTCCCAGGATGCCCTGCATGTGTGCACGGGGCATCCTGGAGAGACCCCCAAGCCCAGGAGCGGAGGTCTACTCATGTGTCTCCGCATACTGCCGTGTGCTACTGATGGCACACCTTTACCAACTTTAATGTTGGACACCTTACCTCCCAGTTTGCTGGGCAATGCCCCATGCGTTCGCAGGGTTATCTCTGTTTTCATTGGTGAAATGTCAGAGGGTAATTTGCCAAAGGCGTCACCAGCCCCAAATTTCTTTATGCCCTGGTTCACACAATCATAGGAACACAGGAAGCTGCCATATACTGAGTCAGACCACAGGTCTGTCTCAGTATTGTGTCTACACAGACTGGCAGCAGCTTCTCCAAGGTTGCAGGCAGGAATCTCTCTCAGCCTTCTTTTGGAGATGCTGCCAGGGAGGGAACTTGGAACCTTCTGCTCTTCCCAGAGCGGCTCCATCCCTTAAAGGGAATATCTTCCAGTGCTCACACATCAAGCCTCCCATTCATATGCAACCAGGGCAGACCCTGCTTGGCAATAGGGACAAATCATGCTTGCCACCACAAGACCAGCTCTCCTCATACAAATCTAGGTTTAATGTGAGTTACCAACATTAGTGTGATTGTGTGAACCCCTGCCAAGGTGGTTCATGGCCTGAAATGAATCGGTTTCCTGCCATGGCATGGGTTCACACTATCATGCTAATGTTGGTAGCTCAAGTTAAACTTGGGATCAAATAATTGTATGAATCGGGCCATAGAGCTGCCATAAAGATGGTGATGACCATGGGTTGAAGACGTGAACCGTCAAAAGCTGACTCTGCTTCTCCTTGCTGTCCCTAGCTCACGATGGGTGACTGGGGCTTCCTGGAGAAGCTGCTGGATCAGGTGCAGGAGCACTCCACAGCCATTGGAAAGGTCTGGCTGACGATCCTCTTCATCTTCCGTATCCTGATGCTCGGCCTGGCTGGGGAGTCCGTCTGGGGAGATGAGCAGTCGGACTTTGTGTGCAACACCAAGCAGCCTGGCTGCACCAACATCTGCTATGATCAGGCGTTCCCCATCTCTCACGTCCGCTACTGGGTGCTGCAGTTCCTCTTTGTCAGCACGCCCACCCTGATCTACTTGGGACATGTCATCTATCTTTCCCGGCAGGAGGAGAAGCTGAAGGAGCGGGAGAGCGAGCTCCGAGCATTGCAGTCCAAGGATTACAATGTGGCAGCAGCTCTGGTGACCGTGGAGAAGAAGATGGCCAAGATCTGCGTGGGGGAAGATGGGAGGATCAAAATCCGTGGGCCTCTAATGTGGACCTACATCATCAGCGTGTTGGCCAAGAGTATCTTTGAGGCTGGCTTCCTGGTAGGCCAGTGGTTCCTCTATGGCATCATCATGGAGCCCCGCTATGTCTGTGAGGGGTCCCCGTGCCCGCACCGGGTGGACTGCTTCGTCTCCCGCCCCACCGAGAAAACTATCTTCATCATCTTCATGGTGGTCATGGGCTTGATCTCCCTCATCCTCAACCTTGTCGAGCTCTGCTACCTCTGTTGCAAGAACCTCCTCCACAGCGTCAAGGAAAGCAATTGCTGCTCCACATCCTCGGCCCCTCCACTGCCTTGTGACGCCAATGGCTTCAAGCTTTGTGATGTGCCCACTGGGCCTTATTTGGAGAAGCCCTACTTCTACCTCCCGGTGGCAGAGCGGCACTCCCAGCCCTACCACACTTACAACAAACTCTCTAACGAGCAGAACTGGGCCAACTTCAACACTGAGGAAACCTTGGCCTTGGGGCATGTGGGCAAGCCCCCTGATGTCTTTACCACTCAAGGCCCTGCAGCCCATATCTCTCAGGAAAGGCAGCCCAGCCGGCCCAGCAGCAGCAGCTCCAAAAAACAGTACGTCTAGCAACCCAAGTGCAAGCTGAGAATCTCCTTTTCTGCTGTAGGTGATCAGCCAGGTTCTCTAGAAGGTTTTCTTAGTGTCAGGTTGCTTTGCAAAAGTCGACCACTGAAGAAAAAGGCAATTGCTCAGTGTCTTAAGTGCTGCCTTTGCTTCTACCAGGTGGTTCTGTTTGGGCCATAGCATCTGGGCATAGACTGATGCTTCAAGGCTACAGACAACTGGACATAAAAACCATCTCGTTAAAGCCAGCAGAATGACTAGTTAATGGGCATTTGGTTGTCTCCCAGATGTGGTGCTAAATGTTGTCTTAAAGTTGACTTTTCCTCTTGCATGTTAAGCCTGGACAAGGGGTAAGTGGCAGCAACCACCAGACAGGTGTGGGGGTAGAGGAACCTGTTCTAGCTTGAGACTCAACAGGAGCTGGCCTTGACTCTAGAAGAGAACTCATGAGCTGGGAGACAACAGAGGAAAGATTTGGCAAGCAAGCTGATGGTTGCTTGCTTCTCTGGCAACCTCCAGTGGTGATGGGTCTCCACTGGAAGGGAAGAGGTGTTCTCACATTGTTCGAGGTGGTGGAGTTTCTTACCACTTCCACATCGTGGAGCTGAGATCTCTGGCACAGAACTGAACACAGATCTCTTGCTTTAGGGCAACAAGAAGAGAATGCCAGCTCCTTTAGAGCAGATGACTCTCATTGGTTTGTGGAGGGAACACTTGTGTAACTGGGGACTCAGTGCAAAGTGCACTCTCCAAAAAAGAAAAGGGGTGGGGGGGGGAACTGTCTCCAGAAATGAGATCCTGCCCTTGCTGTATTGGTGGACGGGGCATTCTGTTGAATCTGTCCTTGCAAATGGAACACGGGTAGCTCTCCTAATCCACTATTTCTGGGGGTGAGTTGGCAAACTACATGGGCAAAAGAAGTCTTGTTTCAATGCAACATACTGTACTTAAGAGATTCTCCCTGGTATAACTTTCTATTTATGGATGGCCATGTGAACAGATGGGATGGGGGAAGCATACATCCATCTAAACCTCTTTCCCTCATGGTCTACAGGAAGTCTGAGTAGCTTACAACAAAAACACGAACCAAATATAGCAGCTTCTTGGACTGAAACCAAGCATATATTTTAAAAATGGAGTTCCTGTCTGAAGCGAGCATGTGAGAATATCAGCTGAAATCTATTTGACCTAATAAATATAAAGCAAAGTCATGGCAGGGTTCCTTGTAGCTATTTCTTGTGCTTCTGGCTGGAAGCTGGCTCTAGAAAAGGGATGGGCAAACTTGGCCCTCCAGCTGTTGAACTACAACTCCCATCATCCCCAGTCACAATTTGTTGGGATGAGAGTGGTTGATCAGCAGCTTGGGGGCCAAGTTTTCCCACCCCTGCTCTTGAGCCTGCATGCTTCGGAACCAAGTAGTGAAGTGTAATGTGACTTGTACAGAGTTGAGCGGTTCTGTGGGATGGTTGCAGTCAAAAGGGTGCTTGCTTTCATCCAAATATTGAAGACTTCCATCTCCAGTGTTTGGTGGCAAGCAAGAGCCCATAAGTACCTGACGCTTACTTGTGTGACTGGAGATACAGCCTCCAGAAACCAAGGTGATAGAGAAGGTAAGGTCAGTAGATGTAGCAATCGGGGTGTGCATGGAACTGGCTGGTCTGGTTCGAGTCTGAACTGGACTGGGCCAGTTACATTCAGAACTCCCTCAAACCCTCCAGTTCGGTTTCATCCAGGGGGGTTCGCGAGCTTGGTTTTTAAAATTTAATTTTAAAAAATTACCCCTCTCTAGGGGATACTTCAAGGCGGGGGGGGTCATCTGTGGAGGTTTCCCTCCCCCACCACTGCCCACTGGCCTCCCACTCACCCCAAATCGGCCCATTGGACACAGGCCACGCAGAGGTCCATTGCTCAGGTTCAGCGGCCTCCAAAATGGCCACCACACTGGTGGGGGGAAAGGGAGGCCAGTGGGAGGGGGAGGGAGGCCTCTGTGGAGCCCCCCCCCCCGCCTTGGAGAAAACACCCCAGAGGAGCTAAGATTTAAAAGAAATCATGAACACCCCCCTGAACAGGCTGGGCGGTGGTGGTCTGGGGTCAGATCGAAGCGGGGGTGGTTCAGTTCAATGGCAAACCGTCCAACCAAACTGGTTCAACATCAAACCTGTTCTCACATCACAAGTAGCTATAGCCTTCACCACAACACTTTAATCTGCTTGGACAGAGATGGGACTGCTTGGTCGAAGGAAAAGTAGCAGAAATGACCTTGCGAGGAGAGCAACTACTTGGTCTAAATGTGCGTTTGGGGCGTTTCGCCTTCCACCCATCGTTAGGAAAGAGAACTTTCATCCAACTCTACTTTCCAACACCATCCACAATTAGTGCTTTTGACTTGTCCAGCATTACCTTCCTTCGTTTATCAAATTGTCCTCTTAGTCTGCTCAAATTGGTGGCCTTCTCCCCTCCTCACCCCACTCCCATTTTCAGCTTATGGGGCTTGGATGACTCTAATGCATGGACTGATCTCCTACGGAAGATTGTCTTGTATTTCTCATATACCCCAGACTGCCTAGGTCATCCTCTAAAGCAGG
Organism: Hemicordylus capensis; assembly: GCF_027244095.1. Lineage (NCBI taxonomy): Eukaryota > Metazoa > Chordata > Lepidosauria > Squamata > Cordylidae > Hemicordylus > Hemicordylus capensis. The sequence goes on from NC_069663.1 coordinate 36,792,260, forward strand.
GATTCTCAACCTTGGGTCCCCAAGTAGTGCTAGAGTTGCAGGTCCCTATAGCCACTGTGGGTGGGCATGATGGGAGTTGTAGTCTGCTCTGATGCACTGCCCAGTCAGAAGCAGCCTGCAGATTACTGGGTTGGCAGGGCACCTGTGAATCCTTTTCCTGAATTGCCAGACACATCCTGTGCAATGTTCCCTTAAACAGGGATTCCCACATGTTGTGGGCTACAGCTCCCAGAATCCCCAGCTGCAATGGCTTTTGCTTTGGGATTCTGGGAGTCGTAGTCAACATCTGGGAATTCTTCCTGTTCGAGGGAACGCAGAAGCTGTGTTAGGAAGTTATATTGATCCTGCGAGATGCTGTGCCACCTTGCCACTCACCCCCCAAGTTGGTATAAAAACAACGTCCTAACGCATTGTTTATTGTGTGTCTGAGCTGTTGAATGTTTCATAGATTTAAATCTCTATGCGAAGTTGCATTGGCCATTTTCTGTCCTGTATTCTTTGTTAATTGATTGCAGTCTTGTCTGGAAACATGAGCTGCATCTTTCAGTCTTGTTGCAGGAACAGTCTCCTCAAATAAGAATCTCTCCTGAACTTGCCACTGGGTGCAGAATGTAATATGAAGAGACAACCAGCCTTCTTGGTTCGTTTTAAAAGCATTTTTAAACTTTTTCATTCTGGAAGCTGGTTTCCATCTATTCCTGGGTTAAACAAAATCCCACCCTGCCCTGGTTCTACAGCAGTAGCACTGGGAAATATTTCTTTAGAAGAAAAGCTTGTGACCCGCAAATGGAAGCATTCCTACTTTTGTAGCTTCAAACACTGATCAAGGGAGAAGAACAGTGATAGAAGAATCCTTTTATCTTCTTGGCAACTTGTCTCCAATGAACTGATCTTGACAAAGCTGTGAAAAGGAGATCTGTACTTGTAAACCCTTCTGCTTGTCTGGTGTGAACAAGCATTGTGGAGAGTCTGCATCCTGTCCCTCATTCACCCAAAGTGTATGAATGCAAAGGTGCTTTTTTTTTTTTTTTTTAGGGGTCGGGGGGGAGAGGTGATATTAAAATTTATGTTCTTTCCCTCCCCCTTCAAATAAAGAACTGAGAAACGGGTTTTCTGTGCTCTTTGATCCTTGTCTTATAAACACTTCCCCTGTGTAGGTAGAAAACTGGACAATCCAGGTGTTGTGAGGGTAGAAAAATGGATTAAAGGAGTTCCTTAGAACTGCCACAAGTGACTTCTTAAATTAAGGATAAAGGATGCTCACATGACCATTAATGGGGTAGGATGAACATCCGAAGGAGCTGTGTGCTCTTGGTAGGGAGAGGGGAAGTGATAACCTGCAACTCAGTTGGGTAGGATGCAGCATTTTCTAACAGGGAATCCCAGACATTGTTGACTACAACTCCCATAATCCCCAAGGAAAAGACATTGCAGCTGGGGATTCTGGGAGCTGTAGTTAACAACCGCTGGGAATCCCTGTTAGAGGGAACATGAGTAGGATGGGGCCATCTCCCTTGGACGATCATTCCTCCCACCTGCAGTTGGGAGGAGGACCCATAGTTCTGTGTTCCATGCAATTGCGGCCTCTCTTGTCAGTCTTTGGCTGGTGGACAGGCTCATGTCCTTCTAAGTATATTTGTATGTGTCAGTCAATAAATTACTTCTCAGCAGCTCTGTCCTCTTCTACCTTGTGCAGGCCTTTTCAGGACTGCATATAGCTTCACCCTTCTCTTTTCTTTAATATGTGGTGTTATATCATGGTTTTCATCTTACATATATTCCTGGTAACTCCCATTTCTTAGACTCATGTTCAGGTCCTCTCCTACAGATCTTAACTGATGGGCAGGTCTATACGGGAGAAGGTGTTCCTTCAGGTATTTTGGGGTCAGGTTGTTCAGGGCTTTATAAGTCAGTGTTTAAACCTGGAATTGGGCTCGGTGGCACATTGGCAACCAGTGATGTTCCTTTAAGACTGGCGTGATGTGCATCTGGCCAGAAGTGCTGATCAGCAGTCTTGCTGCTGCTTTCTGCACTAGCTGCAGCCTCCAAACCATCTTTAGGGGCAGCCCCACATAGGGCGCATTACAATAGCCCAGTCTGGACATTACCAGAGCATGGATCACTGTGGCCAGGCTATCTTGGTCCAGAAAGGGCCGTAGCTGGCGGACAAGCCTGAGTTGAAAACAGGCACTCCTGGCCACCGCTGCCACCTGGGCCTCCAGTGACAACGACGAATCCAGGAGTACCCCCAAGCTACACACCTGTTCCTTCTGAGGTACTACCACTCCCTCAAGAAAAGGATATCTCCCCACTTCATGGAGCCCACTTCACCTCCCCACTTCTTCTCACTTCCTGGCCCCTGACACAAAGATTAATTGTAATCAAGAAGAAAAAAAGACAAACACACTGACATGGTTAATGTTGCATCTGATTTGACTGTATTCCTCCTGTTTACAGGTCTGTCTTCTGATCAAATGTTTTGCCACACCAAAGGGCTGTTTTTGTGATCAACATTACGGAAGGAGAAACCTCCATCCCTAATTTGGAAGCCCTGAACTCTAGCGATTGGCTGTCCAGAGAATTCTACAAGCAAGCTAGGAGGAGGGGGAAATGCTCATCTGAATGCTGGGGACAGAGTCAGGTGGTAGCAGTGAGGCTGGAACTTGTACCCAGTTCCAGAGTGAGAGTGGAGGGAAAGCCCTCCCCATGCCTCCCACCTTCATACCCAGCTTGCAGATGAGCATTTTCCTCCTCCTACCTTGCTTCTAGAACTCGCATGATGTCCAATTGGCTCCTGGATTACGGTAGGAGGCTTCTCCTACCCTAATACTGATCATGAGAACAACCCTCAACCCTGCTCTTAATTTCTGCTCCAACTCTGTTATTTTGCTTCCCGGATATTTAAACTCTTCTCGGACTTGCTCCACTTGCTTTCCATTTACGTCTGTCGCAATGATCCTTACTTCTCACTAATAGCTTTGTTTTATTCTCACTTATATTTAATACATACTTCTGAAAAGACAAATTCATTGCTTTTAATAAGGTCTGCAATTCCCCCCCCCCCCTCGATATGCTGCATCTTCAGCAAAGCGTAGTCAATTTATTTCCTCTTGGTTTACTTTAACGCCCGAGTCTACTACTTGTTATATTAATTGCATCCTCTATAAATATGTTAAGAAGGACAGGGCACAGTGAGCACTCTTGACAGACTCTTTACAAACGCTGGCTCTTCATTCAATATCATTTCCTCTAATTATAGCTTCCTGGGGTGTGTATAAATGAGATATTATGCTGTCTTCATCATCTACTCCTGTCTCCTGAAATATAGTGCACATTTTCTTTTAGCCAAGGCTGTCAGTCCCATCCTCCCACCCCGATCAATAGATGCTGTATGATGCATCCAGTCCCACAGTCTGGGGCACAGTCGCTTAATGGAGCTGTTATGTAGTGGTTGGTTGGTTTGTTAAAAATTTCTTGTGTGCTTCCTCTTCCAAAGACTCTAGGCGGTGAACAATAACAATAATCTAAAGGAAATTAAAGGGCAAAAGCCTGGTGGAAACGGTAGCAGTGGCGTAACTAGGGAAAACGGCGCCCGGGGCAAACACTGAAATTGCGCCCCCCCCGCCCGCCGCGCCGCCCCCCCAACATACATCTGACTGACACACATGTTTCAGAAAACTTTTATTTTAAAAATTTAAAAAATTACAAAAATTACCAAAAATTTCAAAATGCACTACATACTTAGGTTTTTCCTCACAACAACCCTGTGAAGTTGGCTTGTATCTCAAACATCAGAATTATGATGCAATGATGATTATTATGATTATGATGCCCCTCCCTCACGCCCTAGTTCTGTTCCTGACTTTCCCTTGTGAGGACTGTATTTTAACAAAACGAAAACCAAGGACTCCAAAGTAATTTGAGGGACTAGGGTGATAGTGCTAAAGACTCCTTATTCTCCCGCTGTTAAAGAAAGACTCCCCTTTTCCAAAACCGCACGCTATTTACACCAGAAAAGGTTTCAGATGGAGGGGGAAGCATTTATGCTTTGTTTTATGTTACGATTTCAAAGTTAGAAAAACTATAAAAGGGCCATTTTAGAGAAGATATGCACTGCCTTAGTTGCAACTCCTGCTTTTTTGAGACTCCCTGCAATTGAATAAAGCGATAATATACACCTTTGCTATTTAAATTGGTTGGAGAGTATTTATGACAATAAAAAATGAAATGGCATTTCAGATGCAACATTGGTTGCCTAAGACCACTCAGATTTAACTAATCTTCATCACATTGACAAAAAGAGCAATTAAAATTAAAATCCATGACTAAAACCAAACCACTTTGGGGTTGTTTTTAATGAAAGGTGGTATATAAATTTAACAATAAATGTTTAGAAGTATATACTTTCGCCCCCTGCCCAACCTACAATTAATTCCAGCTTATTTTCAAAGTGCTGGATGAGCAATGCCAATGGGGGGGGGCCCGCCGGGACTGGGGGAGGGGGACTGTTCTGCAAAAATAATAATAATAATTTAAAAATTCCGGCAAATCGGCGGGGGCACTTTTTGGCGCCCCCTGCCAAGTGGCGCCCGGGGCACGTGCCCCCCTGCCCCCCCCATTGTTACGCCTATGAATGGTAGGTTTTAGGAAAGGCCTTAAAAGCCACTAAGGAGGTGGCTGAACGAATCTGGAGGGGGAAGGGGTGTTCCAAAGAAGAGGGGCCGCCACAGAGAAGGCCCTCCTACGGGCCCAGGCACCACGCACTAGACCAGGGCCTTGGACACTAAGGAGAGCCAACTGAGAGGGCCTCAGAGGATGGGATACAACCAGCCGAGAGAGGCGATTCCAGAGACATTCAGGCACTAAGCCCATAAACTGCCCAGAGACGTCAGTTTTGGGTGGTATAGAAGTGTGTCAAACAAACAAACAAGCAAACAAATAAATAAGAGTTGTGCAGTTGAGAACCAGCTCTTTAAATAGGGCCCGGAAGGCAACCAGTGCAGTGACTGTAAAAGTGACTTAAAAGTGGTATAGTGACGTTAGCAGCCTGTGGTTAGATTTTTTCCCCTCTTCGCCCACCCACTGCTCGCTTCTGTGGCCCCGATCACGGTTACCATGGGTTTGCCTCCCTTTGCGGGCTGCAACACAGTATAATAATGTCACCATCCCGACGTGAGCCCCTCCCAGGCGCCTGCATGCTGACGACACTAGACCGCGTCACGGCCAGCAATGGGAGGCAAGCTGGCAGCGGCAAGTGGGTGGGGAGCCGTGGCGGCCAGCAGTGGGTAGTCCCGGAGGCTCCTCCACCCTGGCTCCATCTGTTTTGTGGCTGCTTCCTTCATTAAAACAGAGTAATCTTGTTTGTTTGCTTGTTTACATTTTCTTATATATCGCCTCCTCCAAAGACTGTTGGCGAACAACCACAATACCAATAAAAATTGATTTAAAATAATAATAATAATAATAATAACAACAACAACAACAACAACAACAACAATAATAATAATAATAATAATAATAATAATAATAATATATAAAAATGGCAAATGCTTGGTGAAACAGGTGGGTCTTCGGAAGGGACTTAAAAGCAACCAGGGAGGGCCCAAGACACTAGGACCACACCAGGGCCCGGGACACTAAGGCAGTCCAGCTGAGAGGACCTCACAGGTCGAGATACAACTGGCCAAGAGAGGCGATCCCAGAGATATACAGGTGCTAAGCCCATAAGGGTTTTGTAGGTGAGACCCAAACTTTGAATTGGACCCGGAAGCGAACAGGCAACCAATGAAAGTGGGCTGCTACATACTGGACTAGTTGAAGCTTCTGAATCATTTTCAAAGGCAACCCTAAGTAGAGCACACTACAGTAATCCCAATGAGAGGTAATAAAGGCATGAGTTACTGTTGCCAGGGCCTGCTGGTCGAGGAAAGGCCGTAACTGGCAAACCAGCCGAAGGTGGCCAAAGGCACCTCTGGCCACGGCCTCTTCTTGCTGTTCAAGCAGGAGCCATGAGTCCAGGAAGACCTCCAGATCATGAACAGTCCCTCTCAAGGGGAGCACAACCCCATCAAGAGATCAACTCACATACAGCAATTGGCTAGATCACAAACTGAACAAGAGCACCTCAGCCCTATCCAACCCAAGCACAGTACCTCCAGTGACTGTTGCTGGTGTCTATCTTATGTTTCTTTTTAGATTGTGAGCCCTTTTGGGGGACAGGGAGATCTCTCTCTCTCTCTCTCTCTCTCTCTCTCTCTCTCTCTCTCTCTCTCTCTCTCTGTAAACCGCTTTGGAACCTTTTGTTGAAAAGCGGTATATAAATATTTGTTGTTGTTGTTTTTGCTTGGAGGGATTGAGCCTGAACTTGCTTTGGCCCATTCAGGTCCTGACAACCTCTTGGCACTGAGCCAGCACATGGACGGCATCACCGTCCATGTCTTATGTAGATTTAATGGACGGCATACCATCCATCATCTTATGTGGATTTAACAAAGGTTTTATTCAGCAACAACTCCATTGCCTCCTTCTCCTTTTCCTCTCTTTCCCTTTCTGACTCCACCCCACGTCCAACACTCCCTACAGGATCCCTACTGGGACCAACTTCTCAAGAACACAACTTAAAATATTACTAGATAATATTATTAACAGCGTCCCATGAGCAGAGCACAGGTTTGGTCAATTATGGATCCGCCCCATTAGCAGATCCATAATTAGCCACAAGCAAATGGGAACTGGAGGACTGTAGAGCTTGCAGGGACCCCATTACGAATTTTTATGGCAGCCCTTCTCCCAAGGAGACATATGGGTTGGGTGTCCCCTTCCTCCTGAGGAGACCCATCCTGAGGGAAGCCTCAAGAAGCCAAGTGTACACTTCTGAGCAAGAGCTCAGTCCTGGCCTGGCATCTCCTCCATTCCTGAGGACCTGGGGGTGTTGGGGGGGGGTGTGGTCTCGAGGGCAGGGCCTGAAACCCCACTAGTGGGCGCTGGGTCCCCTGGGCTCCAAGGCATCTCTGAGGGAGTGGTTGGCTCTGGATGCTTTAGGGAAATAGGGACATAGGAAGCTGACTTATACCAAGTCAGACCATGGGTCCACCTTGATCAGTATGGTCTAGCCAGAATGGCAGCGGCTTCTCCAAAGTTGCAGGCAGGAGTCCCTCTCAGCCCTATCTTGGAGGTGCCAGGGGTGGAACTTGGAATCTTCTGCATACAAGCATGCAGGTGCTTTTCCCAGAGCACTCCCTCCATCCCCTAAAGGGGAGATCTTACAGTTCCCACACATGTAGTCTCCCATTAAAATGAAAACCATTTCAGTGCAAACTTTGCTTGGCAAAGGGAACAATTTATGCTTGCTACTACAAGACCAGCCCTCCTCCATGTTCAGAGGTTCTGGGGATTTGCTGTTAGGGGCAGAGATTAGAGATGTACAAATCAATCCAAATTTGAATCGGATTTTCAACCTTTGATTTGAATTCCATTCAAGAGCTGTTTGGCACCTTTTCCAAACCATTCAATCCCCCCTGATTGGTTTTTTAAAAGGTGCCAAAACAGGGTCAAATCCATTCGAATTTGATTTGAATTTGAATCAAAATTGTTCAACCAGAATTGAATTTGATTTGAATTCAAAATGAATTCTTGGAATTCGATTCAGATTCAAAACGAATTGAAAAACTCATTTTGTGCACATCTCTAGCAAAGACCCAGGCCAGGGCAGATGCCCCTTCATCTTCAGACTTGCTCTCTTCCAAATCAGCATCCAGGCAAACCCTGACAATAAGGCTGCAAGCGTATGCACACTTACCTGAGAGTAAGCCAGTACCCAGAGTACCCAGAATGTTGGGGGCAATATGCTAAATCATTGTAAACCGCTTAGAGAGCTTCCAGCTATAGAGCGGTATATAAATGTAAGTGCTATTGCTATTGCTATTGCTAAGCCGTATTGAACTCTCTGAATTCTGAGTAGACAGACATGCCCAGGATTATGTCGTAAGAGTCCATCCCAATTTCTAATCTTCTCCATGTCAATATTTGGATATTTCTTTCCTAAATGTAAACTGATTCTCACTGAACTCCTGTAGTTTTATTTTTATTCCAACCCTCCTTTGAATTGCCTTCCTGTTTTATGAAGCATGGAAGAATAAGTGTAGAGAACTATGATATTTATGCTCACCTGCATCTGCCTTTTATGCTCACCTGCATCTGCCTTTTGGGGGACAGGTGCTGGTACAGACCACTGAAAATCCAGTGATACGTATGTGGATCTGCAACTTGCAGTATATTCCTGGTGTGCATGTGATGGCTGAGCCTGTGGCTGGGCATGGCAGTGAAACCAAAGTTAGCAACCATGTCAGGAATCCCTACTGTAACATACATCCTTTAGGAGAGTTCACACACATAAATTTGTTTTAATGTTATTTGTGGGGGTTCACACACACACACACACACACACTCACTCACTCACTCACTCACCCAGAGCTTCAATGGGTCAAACCACTTCCCCCTCTGAAACACAAAAGTGTGAAATGGCTGTTTTAGATACTGTACCTTTTCCCCGCAGAAGCAGAAGGGGTTGTCTGACTGTCTTGAGGGAGTATTCGTCAAGCTGAGAAACATCCCACTCTTTTGTTCAAGCCCTCCTTCTCTCTCTCTCCTCACCAATGAGTTTCATTAGCTCTGCCCACTTGCTTGTCTGTTAAGTGTCCTCTGTGTCCACGGACATTCTACTCCATTGAGTTATATTGGGGCAGAGTAGTTGGAGTGGGGGTAATTGTTAAGCCAATTTAGGGTTTTTTCCTCCTTTCATTTAATGACCAAATCATGCAACCTTGCCCTATTCACCCACACAGCATTCTTTATGACTTCACCCCCCCACACACACTCTCTCTCTCTCTACAGCAGGGCTGCTCACTTTTGGCCCTCCTGCAGATATTGGCCTACAACTCCCATAATACCTGGCTATTGGTCAATGTGACCAGGGATTATGGGAGTTGTAGTCCAAAAACAGCAGGGGGGGCAAAATTGAGCAGGCCTGCTCTACAGGATCCCCACTCAGACAAACTTCTAAAATAACAAAACATAAAAGATTACTAGATAGAATACAACACTAGTGTACCTATTTCTCCTCCCCACTGACAAATACACTTCCTGCAGGCTCCAGTGCTACTCCCCGCAGTGTCTTCACCAATCAATGGCTGTATTTGCACGTAACATGGAACCAGAGTTTAAGGGGATAGAGGTTTCCAAACTGTTACGTCCAAATACGTGCAACTCCAGTTCCACGACACAAGCGATATGCTGCTTTCTCTGTGAAACTCCAGTTTGAACTGTTAGGTTGTAGTGAGTTTCATTGCCCCAACCCGAGGTTCAACACAGCCTGCGTTACATCCAACTGTGGAACCGCAGGCTGCATTCCCTTCAACCAGAGTTGAGGGAGGAAGCTCCTCCCTCTCTATGGCCATGATTGGCTATGCAGGCTGTATTTCATGAAAGATGGAAGCCCACACAGCCAATTCCCCCTCCTCTCTGCAGTCTCACTGACTACAGGCTCCCTGCTCTCTGTTACATCTGAATTCGGACAGGAGGGAGCAGGATGGTGGATCCATTGAACCTGTGGTTCCACATTACATGTGAATGCGGCCATTATCGCACTCTACTGCAATTGTGTTGTCAAATTCCAGGGCGGTGCAGTGGCCAGTGTGTTGGGCTAGGATCGAGGAGACCCAAGTTCAAATCCCCACTCAGCCATGAGACTCTCTGGGTGACTCTGGGCCAGTCACTTCTCCTTCAGCCTGACCTACCTCACAGAGTCATTGTGGAGATGAACATAACCATATACACTGCTCTGGGCTCCTTGGATGACGAGCGGGATATAAATATAAAAATGAAATAAAAAATAAAATTGTTCTGAGAATATCCCAGTTGTGAGAATTTCCTCCCACTCTGTATAGGCTTCCAAGTGTCATGGAATGTGACTAGGGGTGTGCACGGAACTGGCTGGCCCGGTTCGGTTTGGGTACGAACTGTACCCAAACCTGAACAGGCCAGTTCAGTCTGGCAGCCACCACCACCCTGAACTCCCCCCGGTTCAGTTCGGTCTGGGGGGGTTCACAAAATATTTTTTAAAATATATATTTTTAAAAAATATTTACCTGTTGCCCCTTCGGGGGGCTTCCTAAAGGCCACAGGGGGGTATCCACAAAGGTTCCCCCTCCCCCGTTGGCCTCTTAAATCACCTCTGTGGCCTGTTGTAATAATAATAAAGCCATTTTGGAGGCCACTGTGCATGCTCAAATGTCTCTGCAAGGCCTGGCATGGCCTAGGGCCCCGCAGGGACCATTTGTGCATGCGTGGTGGCCATTTTTTCCCCGGCGGCCATTTAGGCAGCCGAAGCCCTGAACCCTCAAACTGAACCACCGAACCAGTTCACACAGCCCTAAATGTGACTCTAGGCACAGCAAGTCTGTGTGCATGGATGATGGACCCTCACATACCATTGTGCCGTTCTGAATTTTCCTTTTTTTAAAGCCGTGGTTTACATATATTTGAATTCGTGTGTCCCTCGGTAGCATTTCCAGCCTCACCATTCTCACTCTTCAGCTGCACTGCACTGCCCTTGTCATTCTTGTCCCCCTCTCCTTCTTTGATTTCCCTTTAAGGAGAGACCGTTTGGTTGCCGCTTGGCTTGTACATCTCTCCCCTCCACCCCCCATCCTCTTTCTGGGTTCTCCACTGATAAAACTCCACGAGGCTGAAACCGAACATTCTTTGCCTCTCGCATAATAGGTGGAAATGGACGCAAGATAAGCCTCAAAGCGTGAAACGTTGGTATTGTTTTTCTGTTTCTATTACCAGAGGGCTTTAAATATTCCAGCACAGTACATTCTCTTTGGCTGAGGGTTGTTTAAAAAGAAAAAAGAAAAAAGCATTTAAAAATAACTTGCCTAGAGGAGCTTAAATGTGCTTTCCCCTCTCCCAGCTGTGTTTCTAGGCGATGATGAAACGAGTGCGGCAAGCAGGAAAAGGATTTCTCTCTCTCTCTCTCTCTCTCTGTGCATGCATGTACATTATTTATTTATTTATTAACTTACTTATCTATATGACTACGATGAATATGGCGGATATTTATATACTGCTTTTCAACAAAAGTTCCCAAAGCGGTTTACGTAGATATCAAGAAATAAAATGGCTCCCTGTCCCCAAAAGGCTCACCGTCTAAAAAAGAAACAGATGCAGCAGCCACTGGAGGGATGCTGTGCTGGGGATGGAGAGGGCCAGTTACCCCCTCCCTCCCTCCATTATGGCCGCAGACTGCAGCCACCCACAGCAGTACCCAAGCAGTCCTTCTTCCCCCCACGACCGCCCGCTGGCGACAGCTGGGCCTGCCGTTCGGCTCAGAACCTCTAACGCGATGTGAGGCGTGCCTGCGCAGTTGTGAGAGATCCCTGTCGCCGGTGGGGGGTGGCGGGGAGAAGCACTGCTGGGCGCACACACACGCACCCACGCACGCATGCACACACAGAGCAGCTATCCCTTGGCCGCGTGGCGGCGGGAACATTTTTCTTAAAGGAATGTTTGGTTCGGCGGTGCAGGCACAGGAAGCCCCCAAAAGTAGGTTGGGGGGGGCTCACACTGGGTGGTGGTGGTGGCTTGCGCTGATGGGGGCCTCCCACCAGGAGCAGTCCGGGCATCAAAATTTATTGGTTGGTTGGTTGATGGATGGATTGATTTCTATACTGCCCTTCCAAAAATAAATAAATAAACAAGATGGCTCCCTGTCCCCAAAGGGCTCACAATCTAAAAAGAAACATAAGACAGACACCAGCAACAGTCACTGGAGGGATGCTGTGCTGGGGATGGATAGGGCCGGTTGCTCTCCCCCTGCTAAGTAAGGAGAATCGCCACATTGAAAGGTGCCTCTCTGCCCAGTTAGCCGGGTTTGATTTGGTTTGGTCTTGTTTTAAATTGAATTTTATTAATTTCATACTATTCTATTAGTTCTCCCTGTGAGCTGCCCCCAGGGGTTGACCTAGATGTGCCCCTGCCTTTGCCCCACTCTTCCACTGAGCTATGGCTTCAACCCCTAAAGACATCCCCTTCTTAAATATCGCTTCTCATGTCCCACAACAGAGGCCTGGTGAGGAAAGCTAGCAGCAAAGGAAGCGACCTGAAGGCAAGTCAGGCTCTTGGTCCATCTAGCTTAGTATTGTCTGCACTGACCGGCAGCAACTCTCCAGGCTTTCGGGCAGGGGTCTCTCACAGCCCGATTTGGAGATGCTGCCAGGGATTGAACCTGGGACCTTCTGCATGCCAAGCAGATGCCCCACCACTGAGCTACAGCCCTACCCCGTAAGGGGGGATATCTCCCAGCAGACAGTGCCCACAGTCAGTCACTCATCCAAATGCAAACCAAGCTGAACCCTGCTTAGAAAAGAGAACCATCCATTCTGGCTGCTGCAACTCAAGCGCTGCAACTCACACAGCTTGAAGGCGGCAGCCTTTTCCTGCTGTTGGCCTAGAATCTCCAGGAATTGGCCTCCATCCCCATTCAAGCCACTCAGATCTCGAGGGCTGCATTCAAAAGTCACATGGAGAGAGCCAGCGTGGTGTAGTGGTTAGAGTGCTGGACCAGGACCGGAGAGACCTGAGTTCAAATCCCCATTCAGCCATGAGACTTGCTGGGTGACTCTGGGCCAGTCACTTCTCTCTCAGCCTAACCTACTTCCCAGGGTTGTTGTGAGGAGAAACTTAAGTATGTAGTACACCGCTCTGGGCTCCTTGGAGGAAAAGCGGGATATAAATGTAATAATAATAATAATAATAATAATAATATAACATGGCGATGGATGCAAATACCTGGTGACTCCAGGCCAATCCCAGAGAAGGGCTGCTGCCTTCAAGCCCTGTGAGTGAACTTGCACGGAGTTTCTTGCTGACCACTGTCGGAAACAGGATGCTGGCCTGCACGAACCTTGGCCTGATGTACCCCGCAAGGCACTTCTTGTATTCTGATGTTATGTTCCCACATAGGAGCCCCAATGGATCCCTTTTTATATAGCTGGGTTTTCCCCCAGTCGCCTTCCTAGGCACTTGTCTTCCGATCTGGGAGTCAGGGGCTCAGCATTCCAGAGATCACAGCCACTGAAACATTCTGCTTATCTGCTTATTTAGTGTTTAAGCTTTTTTTTTTTTTTTAATCATCTCTATTTCTTTCCCTCTCTGGGAGTGATAAGAGTGGACACCGGAAACAGAACATTTGCAAGAGGTCAGGATAATTTTAGCAGAGAAGCAAAGTTTCTTTCAGACACATTGGGGGAGGCCCAAAGCTCAGTAGATGAGATTCTGCTTTGCATGCAGAAGGTCTGAGGCTCAATCCGTGGTAGTATCTCCAGGTAAGACTGGGAAAGATCCTTGCCTGAAAACTTGGAGAGCCACTGCCAGTCAGTGTAGACCTACATCACTTCAGTCTACCAGCTGTTGCTGGCCTACAACTCCCATTAGAGGGGATTCGAACTGGCAACCTCTGGCTTGCTAGTCAAGTCATTTCCCTGCTGCGCCATTAGGTGGCTTACTGGAAGGGTAGGATGCAAGTATTTCGGACTAGTAGGTGAGGCCCATTCTTGACCAGGCATTTTGTGTAGATTACACCTATATAAAAGTTCAATAAATTAAATATATGGAATAGAATTTGTTTAATGTGCTTGCAAAAGGGAAGTAAGAGAACAAGATGAAATTTGTAGGATTTTAATTTCAAACTTTACAATATTCATTGTATTGAAGAGCATCTCCATGCTTGCATGCAGAAGGTCCCAGATTATTATTATTTCTTGCTTACACAGTCAGACAAGTGTTATTGACTGTTTGTTTTATTCAGACATCGAGTCCTTCCCAAGGAACTGGGATGGCTGAATTTTGTTATCAATATCGTTGTTATTATTATAGATATTGTCGTAGAATATAGGCTGTTCCCAGTAAAGCTGCTTTTTGTAATTGGCCGATGGTGATTTCTGTGGCCCCTATGGTGTTGAGGTGCTCTTCAAGGTGTTTTGGGATTGCACCTAGGGCGCCAGTTACCACTGGGATTATTTTGGTCTTTTTCTGCCACAGCCTTTCAATTTCAATTTGTAGATGTATGTATTTTGTGATTTTTTTCTATTTCTTTTTCTTCTATTCTGCTATCCCCTGGTATTGCTATGTCAATTATTTTGACTTGTTTTTCTTTCATCTCGACTACAGTGATATCTGGTGTATTGTGTGGCAGATGTTTGTCTGTTTGTAGTCAGAAGTCCCATAATACTTTTGCATCTTCATTTTCTACAACTTTTTCAATTTGATGGTCCCACCAATTTTTGGCTACAGATAGCTTGTATTTTTTTGCAGATGTTCCAGTGTATCATCTCTGCTACCTTGTCATGCCTTTGTATGTAGTCAGTCCGTGAGATCTTTTTACAACAGCTGATTAGGTGGTCCACTGTTTCATCTGCTTCTTTACAAAGGCGGCACTTGCTGTTTGTTGTGGATTTTTCGACTTTGGCTCTTATTGCATTTGTTCTTAGTGCTTGTTCTTGTGCAGCCAGTATTAAACCCTCAGTTTCTTTCTTCAAGTTGCCATTCTTAAGGCATTGCCAGGTCTTGCTGATGTTTGATTTTCCAGTTATATTGTGCAAATATTGACCATGCAGAGGCTTATTTTTCCATTTTTCTGCTTGGTTCTTGACTTGTTCCTTCTTGTAGGCCTGCTTTGTTTCATTGATGTTTAATAGTTTCTCATTATTGACCATTTGAAGTGCATCTTCTTCACTGTCCTTGATATATTCTTCAAGGCCTCTTTTCTCCTCCTCTACTGTTTGATGGCCTTGCAGCATTCCTCTTCCACCTGAGCTGCGAGGGAAGCATAACCTATCTACAGTACATCACTGCAGGGGTGCAGAGCATGATTGATGGTCATGATTTTCCTGGTCTTACGATCTAGCATCTCTAGCTCTGCCTGGGTCCAGTCTATTATTCCTGCAGTGTATCTGATGACAGGTATAGCCCAGGTGTTTATGGCTTGTATGGTGTTCCCGCCATTGAGTTTGGACTTGAGGATTTTTCTAACTCTCCTGATGTATTCACTTCCAATTTTTCTTTTAACTTCAGTGTGTGCGATGTTATCAGCCTGGAGAATGCCCAAGTATTTGTGAGGTTCTTTCTCTTCCAGGTTCTTGATCTTGCTTCCATGGGGCAGTTCTATACCTTCTGTTTTTCTAATTTTCCCTCTGTTCATTATTAATGCAGCACACTTGTCTAGTCCTAATTCCATTGCTATATCGCTACTGAATATAAGGACAGTGTTTAGCAATGATTCGATTTCTGACTGGGACTTTCCATACAGCTTCAGATTGTCCATGTACAGCAGATGGTTTGTTTTACTTGATGTTTTAGATGTTTGGTATCCGAGGCCTGTTTTGTTTAATATTTGTGAAAATGGAGTCCTGGCGATTACAAACAACAGAGGGATAGTGAATCCCCTTGGAAAATGCTGACCTGTCCAAGTGTCTCACCATTGATTGTTAACTGTGTACTCCACATGCTCACTGCTTTATTTATAAATATCTGAATGTTTTTGCTGACACCAGTTGTTTCTAAACATTTTAGTATCTATGTATGAGGCAATGAGTTGAAGGCCTTCTTGTAGTCAATCCATGCATCATCATCATCATCATCATCATCATCATCATCATCATCATTATTTATTAAACTTCTATACCGCCCAAACTTTCGTCTCTGGGGATGAGATTATCCAGGGGATGGGGAGGAGAGCTGGTCTTGTGGAGCAAGCATGAATTGTCCCCTTTGCTAAGCAAAGCCTACCCTGGTTTGCATTTGGATGGGAGACTACATGTGTGAGCACTGTAAGCTATTCCCCTTAGGGGAGGGGGCTGCTCTGGGAAGAGCACCTGCATGCTTGCATCCAAATTCCCTCCCTGGCATCGCCAGATAGGGCTGAGAGAGACTTCTGCCTGAAACCTTTGAGAAGCCACTGCCAGTCTGTGCAGACAATGCTGAGTGGCATTGTGGACCAGGGGGGACCAAGGGTCTGACTCTTTATAATGCATCTCCCTGTGTTCCTATGTTGCAGAATATAAGGTGATTCCTTAGTGCATTTTGCAATCTGGGCTATTGAACATAACAAATGAATGGAAGAATGGAGGCATGGATGGATGGAGGGTAGCCGATCTTTTCATATCAGCGGCAGTTTCTGAATTTCAGGAGACCAGCTATTTTGTCCTCTTCTGTGTGCCTTGCCTTCCCCAGCTGACCTGCTGCAGTGGCGTGCTTTGTTCTCTCCTCTCCGCTCCTCTTTGCTTTATCGCGAAGCTGTTTCCTGCGAGATCGGAGAAGAATGGGCAGCCACGAAAGAGGAGTTTATCGAGCAGGTCCCACCCTGGCTTGACCACACAAAAGGGCCTTGTTCGCTGTTATCATTGCCGTAAACTTTGTATCGCAGGAAAAAAGACCAGGCAATCCTATGGGGGCACAAAACAAAGACAAACCTAAACGGGGAAAGAATAACCACCAAAAAAAGCAGGGAGAGGGAGGCAGGGTGATTCACCTTCCAGACCGATCCGCACGGATGGTTTCACAGAAATGACGAAGTGGAAATGGAAACGAAACACCTCTTTCAATGAAACGGGTTTCCCAATCCTGCTCCGAGGCCCAATCTTCTAGTGCTAGCAAGCTAAGCCCATCCATTAATTAACGGATTGACTGATTGATTAAAATCATTCCATTAATTAATTAAATTTCTATACCGCCCAAAACATGCATCTCTGGGTGGTTTACAATTAAAATAATTTAAGCATTAAAATTAAAATTGTTTAAAACCCAACATTAAAAGTATTAAAACTATAAACCCAATTAAAAGCCTGGGTGAACCAATATGTCTTCAGTACCTCAAGGCCTGTTCCTGAGTATCTGCCAGACAAGCAACCGTAAACGAACCTCTCCAGAAGATCTCAATGGGTGATGGGGTTCATGGCAAAGAAGATGTTCTCTTAAAAACGAGGGCCTACGCTGCTTAGGGCTTTATAGATAATAACCAGCACCTTGTATTTTGCCCAGAAACTTATCAGCAGCCAGTGTAGCTCTTTTGGTCTCTGCGAGTTGAACATAGGAAGCTGCCGTATACTGAGTCAGACCATTAGTACATCTAGCTCAGTATTGTCTACACAGACTGGCAGCGGCTTCTCCGAGGTTGCAGGCAGGACCCTCTCTCAGCCCTATCTTGGAGATATCAGGGAGGGAACCTGGAGCCTTGCAAGCATGCAGATGTGCTTCCCAGAGTGGCCCCATCTCCGAAGGGGGAATATCTTACAGTGCTCATACATGTAGTCTCCCATTCAAATACAAACCAGGGTGGGCCCTGCTTAGCAAAGGGGACCACTCATGCTTGCTACCACAAGACCAGCTCTTCCAATTAATGCAGTAGTCTTCAGTCATGGATCCCCAGATACTGGGTTTCAGGCGGAGGTCATTTCCTGCCCTATATGGAGATACCAAGGAAAACATCAGACCAGGAGAGCTGGTCTTGTGGTAGCAAGCATGACTTGTCCCCTTAGCTAAGCAGGGTCTGCCCTGGTTGCATAGGAATGGGAGACTTGATGTGTGAGCACTGTAAGATATTCCCCTTAGGGGATGGAGCCATTCTGGGAAGAGCAGAAGGTTCCAAGTTCCCTCCCTGGCAGCATCTCCAAGATAGGGCTGAGAGAGATTCCTGCCTGCAACCTTGGAGAAGCCACTGCCAGTCTGTGAAGACAATACTGAGCTAGATAGACCAATGGTTGGACTCAGTAGATGGCAGCTTCCTATGTTCCTATGAGTGTGGGCCCTTCTGCATGCAAAGCAGGTGTGTTTCCTCTGAGCTGCAACCTCTCCCTTGCTATGGTGGCTCTCTTAGAATCCATGCACATACGCATTACCTACATGTGATGTAAGCAATGGAGGTCTTTTCAGTAGTGGCAACCTGTCTATGGAATAGCCTAGCCTCCCCAGTGAGGACCGACAAAAGAAAGTACTTTTCCACACAATGCATAATCAACTTGTGGAATTCTCTGCCACAAGATGTGGTGACAGCCAACTGCCTGGATGCCTTTAAGAGGGGTTAAGATAAATTCATGGAGGACAGGACTATTGATGGCTACTATTCCTGAAGACTATAGGCTACCTCCAGGTTCAGATCCAGGATGCCTCTGGATATCAGTTGCAGGGGAGCAACGACAGGAGAGCATTCCATCACCTCTTGCCTGTGGGCTTCTCAGAAGGCATCTGGTGGGCTACTGTGTGAAGCAGGATGCTGGACTAGATGGGCCTCCTTGGGCCTGATCCAGCAGGGCTGTTCTTGTGTTCTTATGTGAGGCTTGTCTGGCATCATCACTTTGTTCTTTTCGACCCCAGGTGAAGAGCTTTCTGTTCACTCCATTTGATTGATTAAAATTTGATTAAAGATGTTTTGTACCCTTTTTTCTATTGTAATTTATTTGTCTTGTATTATGTGTTTTAATTGGACGTTTTAATTGTGTTGTTGTGAGCTGCCCAGAGAACAATTTGTTATGGGGCGGCGAACAAAGTTGATTATGATTGTGATTATTGTGATGCTTGTTATTATTATTACTATTCTGGTTGTTGTTTCATGTGCTAGAGACAAGATGCCAACTTAGACATTTAACTAGGAGAAAGGGAGTAAAAATAGCATAGTCAATTGCCATCATTAAGGAGCGACTTAAGCTGAATTAAGTTGGTCCCATCAGGGGAACGAATGCTCAGTATCATTCTTGACTCTGCACCCCTAGAGATGTAAGAACATTGCAAGACTATCAGTGTTCAATCATGCTTTGGTTATCCTGACCATCAGGCCTGCAGCAGACAAATGCACAATGATGTTTTTAAAACTTTTTAAAGTGTTAAAAAGACAAAGACGGCCACAAAATGTTCTCGATGTTATCAGAGGAGTGGACATGACAATTGGTAGGAATGTCCTCCAAAGATAACTCCATGGAGAGAGGACAACTGTTTGCTCATTGTTACACTAAACCTGACCCTTCCCTTTGCTCTGTGCAAAAATGATGGCAATTTTGCCCTAATTAAATGCTTGACTAACAAGCAGAAGGTTGCCGGTTCGAATCCCCACTGCATTGGGCAGCAGCGATATAGGAAGATGCTGAAAGGCACCATCTCATACTGTGCAGGAGGAGGCAATGGCAAATCCCCCCTGTATTCTACCAAAGACAACCACAGGGCTCTGTGGGTGCCAGGAGTCGAAATTGACTTGACGGCACACTTTACCTTTAGGATTAAAGAAGGGGTGATAAGCTATACATGCAAACAACAAACAAACAAACTTTTATATACTGCTTTTCAACATATTTCCCAAAGCAGTTTACATAAAAAAATAATGATACATGAATAAGATGGCTCCCTGTCTCCAAAGGGCTCACAGTCTAAAAATAAAATGTATTTGTTTGTCTGTTGGTTCATTCATTCTTTAATTCAACTAACCAACTAACTAACCGAAATTTTTATAACGCCCCAAACCTCTGAGCGGAGTACAATGAAAACAACACCAGTTAGACAAAACCAAAATGATCAAAACATTAAAACCATTTAAAACCCAACATTAAAGATAATAAAACTATCAATCTAATACATAAGATAGACACCAGCAACCACCACTGGAAGAATACTGTGCTGGGGTTGGATAGGGCCAGTTGCTCTCCCCCTGCTAAATATAAGAGAATCACCACTTTGAAAGGCACCTCTTTACTCAGTTAGCAACAATGCTATCACCTATTTTCCATCTTGGGAGTGGGTAGATGTTGCCAAAAATGGCCATGAGCATTCATCCCTTGAGGTGGTTAAAAGTAAAGGTAAAATATGCCATCGAGTCGGTGCCAACTCCTGGCGCCCACAAAGCCCTGTGGTTTTCTTTGGTAGAATACAGGGAGGGGTTGACCATTGCCTCCTCCCACACAATATCTTCCTATATCACTGCTGCCTGATATAGGTGTTTCCCATAGTCTAGGAAACACACCAGCAGGAACCAGCAACCTCTGGCTCGCTAGTCAAGGTGAGGGGACGTGGACGGGGAGGTGGGGTGGCTGTGGTCTATAAGGATAACATCTCCCTTACCAGGGTCCCTGTCAGGGTGTCGGACCATATTGAATATGTGTACTTGAGTTCGGGGGCCACCAGGGATAGATTAGGACGTCTGTTGGTGTACCGATCGCTCCACTGCCCAGCAGAATCTCTTACTGAGCTCACGGACTTGGCCGCGGAACTCATGTTGGAGTCTCCCAGACTCTTGGTGCTGGGGGACTTCAATGTTCATTTGGGGACCTATCTGTCTGGGGTAGCTCGGGAGTTCATAGTGGCCATGACAACTATGGGCCTATCCCAAGTGGTCTCTGGACCGACGCATATTGCAGGTCACAGCTTGGAGAAGCTGCTGCCAATCTGTGTAGGCAATACTGCACTAGATGTACCCACGGTCTGATTCAGTATATGGCAGCTTCCTATGTTCCTAATTATATAGCTTTTCTGTGTTGAAAAAAAACAGGGATTTGCAGATTTGCACTATAGCACAGGGTTTCTTAACCTTGGGACCCTAGATGTTGTTGGACTACAACTCCCATCATCCCCAGACATGGCCTTTGTGGCTGAGGATGATGGGAGTTGTAGTCCAACAACATCTGGGGACCTAAGGTTAAGAAACCCTGCTATAACACTTTTGCCCAAAGGTTCCCATTTTTTAAAAAAAATGTGTTGCACCACACTTGCACAACTGTTGCGCAAACGCAAGCATGCCTGCAGTTGCACAACACTTGTCTGGAGTGCCAGTTCCAGACTTAGCACACATAGGAACATAGGAACATAGGAAACTGCCATATACTGAGTCAGACCATTGGTCTAGCTAGCTCAGTATTGTCTCCACAAACTGGCAGTGGCTTCTCCAAGGTTGCAGGCAGGGATCTCTCTCAGCCCTATCCTGGAGATGCTGCCAGGGAGGGAACTTGGAACCTTCTGCTCTTCCCAGAGCGGCTTCATCCCCGGAGGGGAATATCTTGCAGTGCTCACACATCGAGTCGCCCATTCAGATGCAACCAGGGTGGACCCTGCTTAGCTATGGGGACAAGTCATGCTTGCTACCACAAGACCAGCTCTCCTCTCCACGTTTGCGCTTGTTCAGCAACATCCTCCTGTCAGCACTCTCGGTGTCAAAGCAACACACTCTGGATCCTTTGTCAGCCGCGCAAGGTTGTCAGATGGTTGGGCCATGAGGAAATCTTTCTCGCCTGCAAGAGCAAGAGGGAGGAATCTTTGAAGTTCCCCTGGAGTGGCCTTCGAACGATTCCAGGGTCGGATGAAGGCAGAGGAAGTGCCCTGTGAGAAGGTGATGGTGCAGATACCTCCGAGGACTCCGGCCAACTGCAGAGAGAGAGGCCGCTGATTTCATTCCCTGTTTTTGCTGCCTCGACTAATATTTTCGTTGGCAAAACTGGGGACGGGGTTATGCTTCAGTTTTTGCCCAACATTTCCAGTAAGGTGGAAAACAAGGCCATGCGAGCACCGTTGCCCGCAGAGATCCCTACCCCAGGGAGACCTCCTCTGTGCCAAAGTGTGCCTGCAACAGAGCGGTCTACAATCTTCCGCGGCTTCCTATTGTTTGCCTGTTATGACAGCATTCAACCTCTCTGTCCAGGGCGGGCTCTGCTGCTTAGGCGGCCCCCTTTGCTCTCCAAGAATAACACAGACAGCTTCATGGCTGCAGCAGGCTATTTCCAGGGATGAATTTGGGGCTGAGAAGGCAGGCAGGTGGGGGGAGTGCTGGTCTTGTGGTAGCAAGCATGACTTGTCCCCATAGCTAAGCAGGGTCTGCCCTGGTTGCACATGAATGGGAGACTAGAAATGTGAGCATTGTCAGATATTGCCCCCAATTCATTCACACACACAGAGAGAGACACACACAAACTTGGAGTTTCATGCTCAATGCTCGAAAATGGTCGAATCCACATGTCCTGTAACTGAATGTGTGTGGATTTGCTTTTCTGTTTTCAAATACAACCATCTTATTCCAACGTACCTGATGTTCACTAAATCCCTCTGAATTACAGAGGAGAGTTGGTCTTGTGGTCGCAAGCATGACTTGTCACCTTAGCTAAGCAGGGTCTGCCCTGATTGCCTATGAATGGGAGACTTGATGTGTGCGCACTGTAAGATATTCCCCTTAGGGGATGGAGCCGCTCTGGGAAGAGCAGAAGGTTCCAAGTCCCCTCCCTGGCAGCATCTCCAAGATAGGGCTGAGAGAGATTCCTGCCTGCAACCTTGGAGAAGCCGCTGCCAGCCTGTGAAGACAATACTGAGCTAGATAGACCAATGGTCTGACCCAGTATATGGCAGTTTCCTATGTTCCTATGAGTGCTTCCTGTGAGAATCGCTCCCTTGTTCCAAGGGTGATGCTTTCCCCCAGAAAGGCAGCGGGGTAGGGAGGACTGGGAACTCTGGGGTAAATTATTTGTTTGTTTGTTTGTTTGTTTTACATTTATATCCCGCTCTTCCTCAGAACCCAGAGCGGTGTACTACGTACTTGAGTTTCTCCTCACAACAACCCTGGGAAGTAGGTTAGGCTGAGAGAGAAGTGACTGGCCCAGAGTCCCCCAGCTAGTCTCATGGCTGAATGGGGATTTGAACTCGGGTCTCCCCGGTCCTAGTCCAGCACTCTAACCACTACACCACGCTGGCTCAAATAAAAGTTTGGGGCCAATACGAGCCACCAATGGAAAGATCCTTCTTCCATGTCAATGTTGCTTTTGCTAATGCTCTGAGAGTGTGCCAGTGGAGTCTACATTATGGCTTGCCTGCCCGCTAAAAGTAGGATTTGTGGCAAATTGAGACTCACCGGGATTCAGTCCAGCCGCGGAGCAAGGCTGGTGGTGGACCGTGTTTGGCTGCCACTGTGGCCCCTGGCCCCGCCCCCGCATCTGCCGTCAGATGCAGGGGCCCGGCTAGCCACGCCCCCGTATCTGAAATCAGACGCAGGGGCGTGGTCTCCCTCCCAAACGGGGCCATGCAGCCCCATTTGGAAGGCAGGTCGGCCCATGCTGTGTTGGGCAGCGTGGGCCGGAGTGACTCTCCCCACCGTTAAAGGCAGGGAGAGCTGTTCTGGCCATGCTGCAAACGCAGAGCAGGCCAATCTCCCTCCCCAATGGGGCTGCACGGCTCCATTTGGGAGGGAGATCAGCCCCACTTCATTGGCAGCAAGGCCAGGAGTGGCTCTCCTTGCTTTTAAAGGCAGGGAGAGTCACTCCAGCCCGCCCTGCCAGTGCAGTGCAGGCTGATTTTGTTCCAAAATGGGGCCACGCGGCTGTGTTTGGGAGTGAAATAATGCTCCTCACATCTGACGTCAGATGCTGGGGGCGTGTCGGGGCTACAAGGCATGGCCCCTGATTGGTGGCGGCCCAGGTTCTTTGAACCCGTTCGCCCAATAGTGGCTCTGCCCCTGATTCAGCCCTGACACCTCTCTTCACCGCCAGGGCTCTGCTGTGGTACATGAGAAGCGATATTTAAGAAGGGGGCATCTTTATGTGAAGGGCCCGTTGTGTATGCTGAAGGCCCCAGGGCGTTATTCTCCCATGGCTTCATGCTGCGGGGTAAATGCTGAGCGAAGCCACTTCGAACTACACTCGCGGCACTGAGGGAAGCAGCCCCTCCCCTCTGCTCTCGGGTTTTGTTTTGATGCAAGTTCACATGGTATGCCCCCATATTTTCCTTCTAGCCAATGCAGTGGGGCGGGGGGGGGAGAGCTTCCTAAAGAGCTATATCTGCATTTCTAAAGAGAGCATCCCTCTTATCATGCTCATGATTCTACAACAGTGCCTCTCCCTATTTGCTCTGAAAAAGAAGAAGTGGCTTAAAACCAGCATTTTACAAACCCAGAAATACCTTGAGATAAGCTAGAATTCGCAGGACAAAGCCCGACTTGTGTGGGGGGTGGGTCCAAGGATCCCGAAGGGACTTCAGGGGGTACGTTTGGCTGGTATATGAATGCACACACTCTCTCCCAAAGGAGATTTGAGGTAGAAGCCCTGTCTGTAAAACCTCCCTGTTCAGTCCTTAGCAGCCTTCCAAGGTCATTCTGGTAAAGACTCCTGCCAAACCTTGGAGAGCAGCTGCCAGTCAGTGTCGGTCATACTGGGCTAGATGGACCAAGGGACTGACTCAGTAGGAGGCAGGTTCATATAAACAATTTTATGCCTTGGCCGGGGGGGGGGGTCATAACTCAGTGTCAGAGCATCTGCTTTGCATGCAGAAGGCCCCCGTTTCAATCCTGACATCCCCAGGTAGGGTTGGAAAAGACCCCTGTCTGAAACCTTGGAGAGATGCTGTTAGTCAAGGCAGGCTATATCTCACGAGATGCACCAGTGGTCTGACCTGGCCTAGGGCAGCTTCCTGTCTTCCGATGTTTGGGGATTAGGTAGAAAGCACTTGCTTTGCATGCAGAAGGTCTCAGCTTCAATCCCTGGCAGCATCTCCAGGTAGGACTGGGGACCAGTGTTCCCTCTAACAGGAATTCCCAGGAGTTGTTGACTGCAACTCCCAGAATCCCCAGCTGCAATGGTTTTTGCTTGGGGAGTCCGGAAGTTGTAGTCAACAACATCTGGGAATCCCTGTTAGAGGGAACCCTGCTGGGGACAGGTAGTCCCATCAGAAACACTAGAAAGCTGCTACCAGTCAGTGAAGTCAAAACTAAGCTAGATGCACCAAGGACCTGACTTAGCAGGAGGCAGCATCCAGTGTTCCTAAATTTGGAGAAAATTTCCACTTTGGAGACATTTCTCCACATCTGAGCAAGCACCTTCCCAGGAGAGAAAAGCCATGTTAGAAACGGAACTCCAAAACCAGGGAATCACATTCTTCTTGAGTTCCCAAGGGACGTAGCTGCCTCTCCCTCTGCTTCTTAGCCCTTTTTTTCCCATGCTCCCTTTCTGCCCTTTCCCCTGACACTGTGGGAATCTTGCTTGCAGTTTACTCTCCTTTACAAGACCCTTTTCCTGCCGTTGTCTCCGATGCCCCCCCCCGGCATGGCTCCCTCCCATCAGATCTTTGCTTCTAACAACCAGGAAACCAGATGCAATAGACACACCGTTTAAAGAATAGCATGTTCCAGAATTCTAAGCATTAATTGTGAGTGCCAAATAATATGTATTCAATACTCATGCAATCTCAACTGTCCTGATCTTCCAGTGTTATGTCAATAGACTTTGGTGATGTTTGAAAAGCAACATTCCATTGCTTTTTTGATAACTCCTACCCGCACCCCACAATCACACACACACACGCGCACACACAGAAAATGTGTACATTCTCCTCTCTGGTTTCTGGTCTGACTCACAGGGCACAACCTGGAACTCAGATAATGACTCAAATGTGCATTTTTGACTCAGGGTGCTCAGAGATATGGTTGCCCACTCCAACTAAAGCTATTCCTGGAGATCCACCCACTGGGCAAAGAGGCACCTTTTAATGTGGTGATTCTCTTTATTTTTCAGGGGGAGTATAACTGGCCCTATCCACCCCCAGCACAGAATCTCCAGTGACTGTTGCTGGTGTGTGTCTTATGTTTCTTTTTAGATTGTGAGCCCTTTGGGGACAGGGATCCATCTTATTTATTTATTATTTCTCTGTGTAAACCACCCTGAGCCATTTTTGGAAGGGTGGTATAGAAATCAAATTATTATTAATAATAATAATAATAAGAAGAAGAAGAAGAAGAAGAAGAAGGGTGGTACAGAAATCAAAATAATAATAATAAATAATAATAATAATAATAAAGCAGCTTTACTGGGAACAGCCTATATTCTGCGATGATATCTATAACAATTGACAATAAAATTCAGCCATCCCAGGTCCTTGGGAAGGACTTGATGTCTGGATAAAACAAACCAATCAATAACACCTGTCTGACTGTGTAAACAAGAAATAATAATAATAATAACAACAACCCCCCAGTGAGGCACTACCTTGGCGTGGTTGTGGGGCTTGAGTGCTCTGAGGAAGGTGAGAGCTATGCCAGAGGTCAAACCATACTGGACAGGTCTCACCAGAGGAGCCAGACAAAGAGTGCCTCTCCCATCAACATTATGGTGAGACGTAACTTTAATAAATCTATACTGGATCGGTCATTGCCCGGGTCAACAAGGACCGCGCCAGGTGCTGGAGTCCCTGGACATCTGGTGGCAAGTGGGCAACAGGACTCAGGATCTTCAGTTGAGCAACCAGGGCTGGAGACTGCAAAGTTACTGGAAGAAACGTCGCTTAACCGAAAAAAATATACGAAAAATGCCAACAAGGAAATAATGATCTGCTAGAACAAGTCTAGTCCAACTAGAAGAGGTTATTTAAAAAGAATGTACCAAATTTGGAAAGAGAAGCATCCAGATACAGAAATAACAGAACAAAGGCTGGCAGACCAGAGAAGATACATAATAAGAAATAAAGTATTCACAGGAGTTGAGCTGGAAGAACTGAAAAGAGCAACACAGTCTCAAGATGTGGAAGAAGAATTATCACCAATTGAAGAAGTTGCTCAGGCGCAGGTGGAGGAAGTGTGGGAAATTGAGGATGCCACTGTTACTGAACTGTTTCAAAATCAAAACCAGGCAACCGCCCCTTTGCCTTCACCTCAAAAACCCAAATGCTGCTTAACAGAAAAGCAACAAGAACTAAATAACTGAGCACATGAACCAAACAACCACCAGGGTTCAACTTCCCGCTCTAAAAACAGTTGCCAAAAAACAACTCGCTCAGGCATTAAAAGATGTCAATGCTGCACTTGCAGAAATAACAACCAAGAATTTGCAAGAAACAAACCAACTAATGTCCAGTGCAGCAACAATAACAACACAAGAGCTCGGATATAAGATCAGTAGACCTGTAAAAAAAGAAAGCAGTACATCACCTAAATGGAAGATTAGATTAGAAAATAAAATCTCCAGGCTTAGATCAGATGCTAGTAAATTGAAAGATATGAAAGACAAGAATCTGAAGAATGAAAACACAAACAGTATCTGATCCAAAAATACCACCTAGATTCAAGGAGAATTAGAGAAGTCCTGGAAATAATAAAGGAGCAAATAACAGCAGTGTCAAAGAAGATTAGCAGATATGAAGCCAGAATTACACAATACAGGCAGAATCTCCAATTCCAGTTGAATCAGAGACGTTTCTACCAAAGCATAGAAGGAGAAACTGCAAGAAACCTAGAAACACCAAATAAAGAAGAAACAGTGCAATTCTGGCGGAAATTATGGGACAATCCAATAGATTATAATAAAAAAGCAGGCTGGATGAAAGAGGTCAAAAAATGTAACCAACAAATGCAAGATCTAATAATAACACCAGAATTAACAAGTGAAAGAGCAAAGAAAATTAAAAATTGGACTGTGCCAGGCGACGATGAACTGCATGGCTTTTGGCTTAAACACCTAACAAGCCTTCATAAACAACTATCAAAACAGTTCAATCACATTTTGCAAGGAGGTGATATTGAACAATGGCTAACAACTGGGAAAACTCATCTCATAATAAAAGACCCAGCAAAAGGTGCACTTCCAAGTAATTATAGACCAATAACCTGCCTGCCAAACATGTTCAAATTATTAACTGGAATAATAGCAGATGAAGTGATGCAACACTTATTAACTAACAAAGCGCTTCCAGCTGAACAGAAAGGAAATTGCCCTACCAGAGGCACAAAAGACCAGCTGCTGATTGACAAAATGATTTTAGAAAACTGCAAGAGAAGAAAAACAAATCTAAGTGTTGCATGGATTGACTACAAGAAAGCCTTCGATTCATTGCCTCACACATGGATACTAAAATGTTTAGAAACAACTGGTGTCAGCAAAAACATTCAGATATTTATTTTAAAAAGCAATGAGCATGTGGAGTACACAGTTAACAATCAATGGCGAGACACTTGGACAGGTTAGCATTAGAACAGGCATTTTCCAAGGGGACTCACTATCCCCTCTGTTGTTTGGAATCACCATGACCCCAATTTCACGAATACTAAACAAAACAGGCCTCGGATACCAAACATCTAAAACAAACAAGTAAAATCAACCATCTGCTGTACATGGACGATCTGAAGTTGTATGGAAAGTCCCAGTCAGAAATCGAATCACTGCTAAACACTGTCCATATATTCAGTAGCGATATAGCAATGGAGTTTGGACTAGACAAGTGTGCTGCATTAACAATGAACAGAGGAAAAATAAGAAAAACAGAAGGAATAGAACTGCCCAATGGAAGCAAGATCAAGAACCTGGAAGAGAAAAAACCTTACAAATACTTGGGCATTCTCCAGGCTGATAACATCGTACACACTGAAGTTAAAAGAAAAATTGGAAGTGAATACATCAGGAGAGTTAGAAAAATCCTCAAGTCCAAACTCAATGGCGGGAACACCATACAAGCCATAAACACCTGGGCTATACCTGTCATCAGATACACTGCAGGAATAATAGACTGGACCCAGGCAGAGCTAGAGACGCTAGATCGTAACACCAGGAAAATAATGACCATCAATCATGCTCTGCACCCCCGCAGTGATGTAGATAGGCTATACCTCCCTCGCAGCTCAGGTGGAAGAGGAATGCTGCAAGTCCATCAAACAGTAGAGGAGGAGAAAAGAGGCCTTGAAGAATATATCAAGGACAGTGAAGAAGATGCACTTCAAATGGTCAATAATGTGAAACTATTCAACATCAATGAAACAAAGCAGGCCTATAAGAAAGAACAAGTCAAGAACTGAGCAGAAAAATGGAAAAATAAGCACCTGCTTGGTCAATATTTGCACAATATAAGTGGAAAATCAGACATCAGCAAGACCTGGCAATGGCTTAAGAATGGCAACTTGAAGAAAGAAACAGAGGGTTTAATACTGGCTGCACAAGAACAAGCACTAAGAACAAATGCAATAAAAGCAAAAGTCAAAAAATCCACAACAAACAGCAAGTGCTGCCTTTGTAAATAAGCAGATGAAACAGTGGACCACCTAATCAGCTGTTGTAAAAAGATCGCACAGACTGACTACAAACAAGGGCATGACAAGGTAGCAGGGATGATACACTGGAACATTTGCAAAAAATTCAAGCTACCTGTAGCCAAACATAGGTGGGACCATAAAATTGAAAAAGTTGAAGAAAATGAAGATGTAAAAATATTATGGGACTTCCGACTACAAACAGACAAACATCTGCCACACAATACACCAGGTATAACTGTAGTCGAGAAGAAAGAAAAACAAGTTAAAATAATTGACATAGCAATACCAGGGGATAGCAGAATAGAAGAAAAAGAAAAGAAAAAAAAATCACCACCAGAAATCACCACCAGCCAATTACAAAAAGCAGCTTTACTGGGAACAGCCTATATTCTGTGATGATATCTATAACAATTGACAATAAAATTCAGCCATCCCAGGTCCTTGGGAAGGACTCGATGTCTGGATAAAACAAACCAGTCAATAACACCTGTCTGTCTGTGTAAACAAGAAATAATAATAATAATAATAATGGAATGGCAAGGAACTTGTTTTGACATCAGATGAGAAGACGAAACGTTTTGTGGAGTACTACTCTCGATTATATAAAACTAAATCCCCAAATAAGGACAAGATTAAGCAATATTTAGATAATTCACAAATTAAAGAGTTTACAGAGCAACACAGAGAGATGTTAAATACTAACTGATGTTAAACCGATCTTAGAGGAGGAAACTAGAGAGGCAACACAAAGACTACATTTGAATAAGTCACCAGGTCCGGATGGGTTTTTGGCCTTGTACTTCGAGTCCTTTCAAGATAGACTGGCTAAACCATTAACCCAGATAATGAATGAAATACAACAATGTCAAGCATCACTTCCACCTGGCAAGAAGCTTATATTACACTGGTCTTTAAAGAAGGACAGGACCCAACCCGTCCGGAATCTTATAGACCTATCTCATTATTGAATGTGGATTACAAACTGTTTGCGGCTATTTTGGTGACAAGATTGAAGAGATTTTTTAGCAGATATAATACATTTTAACCAGACCGGATTCATTCCAAAGAGAGACATGAAAGATAATTTAAGATATATTTTGAATGCCATTGAGAACATTACCGCAGGGGGGAAGGAAACAGTGATGGTCTTTCTGGATGCTGAGAAGGTTTTTGACAATTTGGAATCTGTCCCCCACCCCCCGCCCAGTTTCTTTCACAATATCCAACTATTAAAATCTCCATTTGTGCTTTCTATAGCCAGCTACAAGTTCTGTAGACTGCAGGCTAAAGGTAAAGTGTGCCGTTGAGTCAGTGTCAACTCCTGGCGACCACAGAGCCCTGTGGTTGTCTTTGGTAGAATACAGGAGGGGTTTACCATTGCCTCCTCCCATGCAGTGTGAGACAATGCTTTTCAGCATCTTCCTATATTGCTGCTGCCCAATAGAGGAGTTTCCCATAGTCTGGAAAACATACCAGTGGAGATTCGAACCAGCAACCTCTGGCTTGGTAGGTAGTCAAATCATTTCCCCGCTGCACCATTAGGTGGCAGGCTACTCCAGGAAAATTGGCAACCCTGTTTATTTACCTATTCAGTTATTTAGATATTTACCTTCAGATATTCATATATTTACCTATTCAGAGGTAAAATACATCTTCTATGTAGACAATCCCAGGTTCAAATTCTGCCACTTTACTTACTTGCTTGCTGACTGACTGACTGACTGACTACATTTATATCCTGTGCTTCCTCCAAGGCACGCAGAGCAGTCCACCTGGTTATGTTTATCCTCACAACAACCCTGTGAAGTAGGTTAGGATGAGAGAGAAGTGACCCGCCCAGCATTACCCATTTCCCAGTGAGTGTCATGGCTGAGCAGGGATTTGAATTTTGGTCTCCCTGGTCCTAGTCCAACACTCTAACCCAGGGGTGAGGAAACCTGGTCCTCCAGCTATTGTTGGACTACAACTCCCATCATCCCCATCACAATTTACTGTGGCTGGTGGGAGTTGTAGTTCAACCACAGCTGGCGGGCCGAGTTTGCCCACCCGTGCTCTAACCACTATACCACACTGGTTGTGTGGTGAGCACCCTCTTCAAAAAGGATCTTCTCAGTACTAGCTGTGCACTCCTGGTTGACAGAAGAACAGTTTTTGTTACTTGCTGGAAGTATCTTACTTTTCTGATACATATCGCATGTTGAACAATGACAGGATTTGGGAGCTAGTCTTTTCCAGGAAGGGGGCATACTGTGGGAGCCCTCCTTACCCGGTCAGATTGTGTCACTGGGGTGAGAAGGGGAGAAGTTGATTCTGTGGGTCCCTGTGTGGCGAGACCGAACCCCTGGGCCCATGTCTTGCAGGCAGCCCACGGAAACGGGCCTGGAGGTGACTGACAATGTCAGGATACAGGAAGTTGTCGAAACTATTGAGAGAAGCTTCCTTTGGCCAGCCTGTTCACACACATTTGTCAGCAGCTCCTGGCCAGTACTGGCCAGACCTCAGGGCTCCCCATTGTCTGAGATGGCCCCCACCGCCACCGCCACGTTATATATAGAGTCCTCACTCCCTCATGGAGGGGAAAAGGAATTGTTTGGGCCTTTTATTTCCCATATTGTCAATTGTTGGCAGCAGCCCGATACGGCGGCGCTCGGCCACGATACAAGGCCCCCAGAGATGGGTGCAGCAGCAGGGGAGAGAGGCCAGCTTCACAACTGGGCAGCGAGCTGAGGTAAAAGGAGCAGAGCATGCAGAGGGGAAAGCTGTGTTGCTCCGAAGACCCACAACCGTTGGGTGCTACTGGTCAGCTCTCTCATGCCTACCAACTTTTAATTGATTGATTGACTGATTGATTAGTTGGTTAGTTGTTTGATTAATTACTTATATTTGCACAGCACCCCAAATGTACATCTCTGGGTAGTTAACAACAACATAAAACAAATTAAAAACAAAAATCAAAGTATTCGAACCATTTAAAACCACCATGCCGGTTAAAACATTTGGGTGAATAAACGTGTCTTCAAAGACTTTTTTAAAACTGTCAGATATGAGGAGGCTCTTATTTCGGCAGGGAGCACATTCCAAAGTCAGAATAGCCACGAGACGAGCTAGTGGCCATTGCAGACGGACTTCTCCGGATGCTCTCAATGGGCAATGGGGCTCATAGTGATGAAGACATTCTCTTAAATGTATAATCTATCTATCTATCTATCTATCTATCTATCTATCTATCTATCTATAATTATCTTAGACGTACCCATCGCTAATCCCATGCATGGCAGCTCTCGTGAGAGTTCACGGGTGAGGGGAGGGAGAGAGGAAATTGACGGCGGTGGGGAACATAAGGCCAACGGACAGGCCAGCGAACAGGCAGGCAGGTGGGAGAGAAAGTGGCGGCGACAGGTGGAGAAGAGAAAGTGGCGGCAGCAGGGGGAAGAGAAATCGGTGGGGGCAGGAGGAGAAGAGAAAGCGGCGGCGGCAGGGGAAAAGAGTGGCAGCAGGGGGGGAAGAAAGCAGCGGCAGCTGGGGGAACTAGAGGCGCAGATGCTCTGCACCTGGGCCAACTAGTTATCCCTATCTATCTACCGTGTTTCCCCGAAAATAAGACAGTGTCTTATATTAATTTTAGCCCCCCAAAATGCACTAGGGCAATTAGCGGTACATCAGAAATTACTGCTAGGTCTTACTTTCGGGGAAACAGGGTATCTATCTATCTATCTATCTATCTGTTGTATTTGTACATTGCCCCAAACTTATGTCTCTGGGCAGCTCACAACAACATAAAACAAATTAAATTTTAAAAATCAAAGCATTCAAACAATTTAAAACCGCAATCACGGTTAAAACTTTTAGGTGAATGAATGTGTCTTCAAAGACTTTTTAAAAGCTGTCAGGGATGGAGAGGCTCTTATTTCGGCAGGGAGCAGATTCCAGAGTCTCGGGGCAGCAACAGAGAAGGCCCCCACCACTACCCATATGTGGGCAGGGGTGTGGGGACAGGGGTGGAGGCAGGGGTGGGGTGCCCTGACCTCCCCCCCTCCCGATTTGGTGTCCTAGGTGACTGCCTAGGTCCGCCTAATTCACAGGCTGGCCCTTCCCACCAGCTCTGTCACATGAGGTCCTTTCACTGGAGATGCAGGTGGAATCCTGGACCTTCTGCCTGCAAGATGTGTGTGCTCCCACTGAGCGAAAGGCCTTTATATATTATCTGCTTGGAGCAAGGTGGTGGGGGAAAGAGTTTCATACTTTTGACTGTAAGCTTCTTGGGGGCAGAGACCTGTCTCTTTTGCTTATACAATTCACCATGTGCCTGGATGGTGCAGGGCAAGCAATGATGTAAGGGCCCTTCTGAGACATCTGCTCTGCCCCATCAAGGATAATGCCTTTTGCAGCTTTAGTCCTCGCAAACAAACTAGCGTTTCCTGTCCTGACAATGCACAAGGGTCACGTCAATTGAGGAAAAGGAAATGAGGCACTCAGTTAATTGAAGGACTGGCTGAGCCAAGAGGAACGGAAACCCTCTGAACAATCTCCTTCTTTTTTCTGGTGTGCAGTTCTCATCTTCACCTGTAGGGGTGCACTTCTGGGCTTCTTTGGCTGTGGACAGAAGCATTGCCAGAGCAAACCTTGGGTGTGGCTGCCATGTGCAAAGCAAGACGGGCCTCCTGTAGCTAAGAGATGCACAGAAGAGGGAACTGAAGCAGGTTCTGCTTGTCATGCAGCGGGGAGAAAAGCTGCACCTGCTGAAATTCTCTCTCCTGTGCATCAAAGGAACAAGAGAGCTGTCTTCTCCATATTCCGTGTTTTCGTGTTCCATATCATTCTACGCTGGCTACGCTTTGCCAGCAGCATGGATAGTATCCTGACATCATCATGGCCCACTGTGATGTCACTGTGACATCATGGGGAAGTGTGACCGCAGAGGCAGCAGGTGACCCAGGTTGGGGGTGGGGGGAGGCAGGCAGGTGAGAGGCCCTCGGTGGTCTCTCTTCCCGGGGAGCCTGGGAGCGATTTGGGTTCCTACCCAATCAGTTACACTACTGGGCTCAATTTCATCTGGAATCCATCCCCTCTCTGGGTTGTCAGTGCCAGAATATGTGGAGGCTGAGCGTGGCTAAGCCCACAAGGAAAAAGCACTCATCCATGCTCAGAGACACTATTACACAGCCCACTGGCTGACAAGCAGTTACAGTGCTGAGCCCTGGATCAAACTGAATCTTTGTGGGAGACGGTGCACTTGAAATCCTATTCGGATATGCTGAGCCAGAAGTCACCAGACCTCAGCTCTGGAAATTATTTTCTGCAAAGTGAAGCCAGAAGCAAGAGAACCTCTGAGCATTGGATGATGGGAGTCATTGTCCAACAACATCTGGGGACCCAAGTTGTAGAACCCCTGCCTTAATGAACTCAGTGGGGCTTACTATCAAGTACATGTTGTGTGTGCATAGGATTGTAGTCCAAGGACATATCCTAGAAAGGTTTATACTGTAAGAAAGGAGAAATAAGGCTTGCTTTAAGGAGGAGGAGGAGGGGAAGAGGAAGAGGGGAAGAGGAGGATGAGGCGAGGAGGAGGGGAAGAAAAGGAGGAGAGGAGGAGAGGAGGGGGAAGAGGAGGAGGGGATGAAGAGGGGGAGGAGGAGGAGAGAAAGAGGAGGAGGAGGGGAGGAGGGGAAGAAGAGAAAGGAGAGGAGGGGAGAGGAAGAGTAGAGGAAGAGGGAAAGATGAGGAGGAGATGAGGAAGAGGGGAAGAAGAGAAGAAGGACAGGAGGAGGAGGACAGGGAGGGGAGGGGGAGCAGGAGAGGAGGAGCAAGAGAGGAGGGGAAGAAGAGAAGGAGGAGGAGAGGAGGAAGAGGAGAGGAGGAGGAGAGGAGAAGCAGGAGGGGAAGGAGAGGAGAGGAGGGGAAGAGGCGGGGAAGAAGAGAAGAAGGAGAGGAGGAGGAGAGGAGGGGGAAGAGGAGGAGAAGAAGAGAAGAAGGAGAGGAGGAGGAGAGGAGGGGGAAGAGGAGGAGAAGAGAAGGAGGAGAGGAAAAAGAGGAGAGGAGGAGGAGTGAAAAAAGAAGCATGTATGCATGTTTGTGAGAGGAAATAAAACTAGTGAGTTCTGTGTGTGGCCAAATACCTTGTGGTATTTGGAAGCGCTGTTCAACGTTTGTGTATGCATAATATTCATATTTTCCATCATGCAAATGGACCTTCTTATACTGGTTCTTTGTTGTCCACTTGTTCTGAATTTCGACATCCTTGGCTCTTGAAAAGGTTGCCGACCCCGCTATAAAGGATGATCACGAAACCTGCTGTTGAATTGTGAATGGATTGAAGATCTTGCTAGTGGTTAACCTCCATGCATTTTAAATAGGTGTGCTTAAAACTAGAAGGACCGTCTTTTGCAAAAAGCAGCTGTAGGGAATCGGGGTGGGGGCAATTGGGAACAAGACTGCAGTACACATGGAGACAATGGGTCACCCTCCCCCCCCACCTAAGCCAATTCCCCCAATAATCCCCTTGAAGTGATGGGGGGGGAAGAGCTCAGTATGGCAATATTCAGCACGAAAATAAGGTGAAACAGTCAGCTATCCACACTTTGGGTGCAGAGCTGGGGGCGGGGGGCAATGTTCCCTGTAGCAAGGATTCCTAGATGTTGTTGACTACAATTCCCATCATCCCCAGCTGCAATGGCCTTTTGCTTAGGGTCATGGGAGTTGTAGTCAACAACATCTGGGAAACCCTGTTATATGGAACTGTGTTTGTGTGTTTGTGCATGCTCTGTTTATCCTGGAAGAAGCATGCTCTTGGTGTGTCTGCTTCCTAATTGTGTGGGCAGGGCAGGGACAGGATCCTCCGGGCCAGTCCATGGTGATCTCATAAATCTTCTTCCCTTCAGAGATTAGGCTCAAAAAATGGAAACTATAATGACACAACAGCATCATGCCTGTTCTGACTCCCAAGTGGTAAAATCAGGAAAGATAGGAAGCTGCCTTCTACGGAGTCAGACATTCGTCTGTGTCGCTCAGTATTGTCTGCACTGGCTGGCAGCATCTTCTCCAAGGTTTCAGGCAGGAGTCTTTCCCAGCCCCACCTGGAGAGGCCAGGGATCAAACCTGGCATCTCCTGCATGCAAAGCAGCTGGTCTCCCACTGAGCCATGGTCTGGTCCCCGAAGGGGAATATCTTACAGCAGACAGCAGCATGCCAGAAACAAAGGTGAACCCTGTTTAGCAAAGGAGACGGTTCATGCTCACTACTGCAGGACGGCTCTCCACCTCTCTCTGCCAGAGGAGACAATATACGAGGGGTTCTCAAACTTGAATTCCCAGATGCATTGGACTACAACTCCCATCTTCCCCAGCCACAATGGCCGAAGGGCATGGGAGTCGTTTGATTGCTCCTGCAATATGGTGTCTTGGTGCTGGGTCTTTGGAGAGCGGCTTCACAGCTCCAGTTGCTGGGAGAGTGTTGCTTCTGGCCTCGCTGATAAAGCCAGTAAACAGACCGCACTCTGCTGTCCGATAAGGCTCATGTGGAGATGGAATGTCCCTCTTCCCTATCTCAGGAAACACTGTCTGCTTTTTGGAGAGAGCGGTGAGAGGGGGGAGCTTTTTTCCTTAAAGAGAAAGGTTTAAACAGCTGGGACTTTTATGTCATGAGGGAGGCACAGCTGGTGCAATGCAGGCTTATTACATTCTGGAAAGCCCAGAGAGTGAATAAGATGAATCTTTTCCTCTCTACAGCAGAAAGATCAATGGAAACTGGTTGGCAGCAGATATGGTACACAGGCAAAAAGCTACTTCTCATCACAGGAACATTGGGACTTAGGAAGCTGCCATATACTGAGTCAGACCATTGGCCTATCTAGCTCAGTGCTTCCTACACAGACTGGCAGCGGCTTCTCCAAGGTTGCAGACAGGAATCTCTCTCAGCCCTATCTTGGTGAAGCCAGGGAGGGAACTGGGAACCTAAATGCTCTTGCCAGAGCAGCTCCATCCCTTGAGAGGAATATCTCACAGTGCTCACACTTCTAGTCATTTTAAAAGTGAACCTGGATACAGGCCCTTCAAATGCAGGGTAAAGATGTGTACCGCTGCCCCTGTGTTCAGCATAGCATGTGAATGACTGTACTGGTGTACAGATCTGTACCTGTATACACTTTGTTGAAGAGAACGTGTGAATGAGCCATTTATTTTTCTTTCGTTCCATCTGTTAGCTCTAGTTTGCCAGAGCTGATAAGCTTTTGACCTTCCGTTCATCCCTTTGTTTGGGGATGTACCTGGGAGACCCCGAGACCCCAAGGCCTTGCCCATCAATTCAGCCACCAATGGGGCTGATTCCCTCCCAGCAACCATGTTCCTAGTTCCAGGAACCTGAGGGATATCATCTCCTATTGGTTGTAAGGACAACTTTGACTCTGGCTACTCTGACCTGGTTTGGTGAAGTCACATTTCTCTCTCGCCCCATCTGGATGTTTCCTCCCCAAAACGCTCACGGTTACAGCTCTGGAAGCGGGTTGGAAGTGCCTTGGGTCCTTCTGCGGACCTTTAAAGTGGAGGTTCTTTTATACTAGCAAGAGAAAGAGTAATTGTCCCTATTGAACCGCAGCACAGCATCCCTCCAGTGAAGGTTGCTGGGGTCTGATTGTGGCACCTTTTCGGACAGGGAACTCCTGTAAAAAAATATTAGCTACTAAATCAGGGATACTCAACTCTGGCCCTCCTGCAGATGTTGGCCTGCAACTCCCATACTCCCTGGCTATTGGCCGCTGTGGTTGGGGATTATGGGAGCTGTAGTAAAAAAAAATAAAACTGCTGGGAGTGGGGCAAAGTTGAGCAGGCCTGTACTAAATGAACTGCTTTGTGAGCTTGTTGCTGTTATTGTTGGAAAGCAGTGTATAAAATGTAGTAAGAAGTGTTCCTGTTTCCACCTGCTGAAATGCTGACAGTTATCTATAGTTGTACATTTTAAATGTCTAAAAAACCAGAGAGAGGTCCAATTTATGCAATGCAGATCACAATTGCTCTTCTTTTCCCATTTTAATAAGTTACGTTTTATTTATTTTTTTAAAATGAATAACATTGTAACTTTTGTAGAAAGGAACGTAAGCAAAATGGTTCAGTATTAAGTGGAAGGGGAAAAAACCATTAAGTGGTTTTCCCAGGGGAAAAAGAGCTGGTCTTGTAGTAGCAAGCATGGATTATCCCCTTTGCTAAGCAGGGTATGCCCTGGTTTGCATTTGCATGGGTGACTACATGTGAGTTCCGTCTGCTGTAGGATATCTCCCTTAGGGGATGGAGCCATCACTCAATGGCTGAGCATCTGGTTTGCATGTAGAGGGTCCCCGGTCCAGTCCAGAGCAGCATCTCCATGTAGGGTTGGTAGAGACTGCTGCCTGAAAGAAACCTTGGAGTGCCACTGCCAGTAAGTGTAGGCAATACCCTCTCTCTTTATTTCAGTCAGCGACCAGCATGAGATTAAAACAAATGTAGAAGAGAAGACAATCAAACTTCTACTACTGAACTAGGTGGGCCAAGAGTCCGTCTTATTATAAGATAGCATCTTCTGTTTCTATCTTCAGATTCTTTCTGCACTGCTGAAGCATGACCACTTGGAGGCAGCAAAAGGCTCTTAAGCACAAGCAACCAGCCCCAAAATTCAAAGGAGCTGGCAGGTGGTGCTGGAGATGAATTAAATTGCTAAAGGCTTCTCTCAGCCCTAGCTACCCACCCACAGAAGCAGCTGGCCACTGTCTCTCAGAAATGATTCAGAGATCTGGCTTTGCCACCTTCCAGCCAGCCTCTGCTATGCTTTGACCCTGCTGGGTGAGGCCCATCTAGTCCAGCATCCTGTCTGGAGGGAGATGAGAGCTGAGGACATGCCTTCTCTCCTGCTGTTGCTCTCCTGCAACTGGGATTCAGAGGCATCTTACCTATGAGGCTGGAGGAGGCCTGTAGCCCTCAGACAAATCGCCATTGATAGACCTGTACTCTGTGACTTTGTCCCCTTTTAAAGCCATCAAGGCTTTTGGCTGTCACCACATCTGGTGGCAGAGAATTCCATAGGTTGATTATGCATTGTGTGAAAAAGTACTTCCTTTTGTCAGCCCTAAACTTCCCGGCAACTGGTTTCATGGGATGACCTCTGGTTCTAGTGTTATGAGAGAAGGAGAAAGGTTCCCATCAACTTTCTCCACAGCATGCATGATTTTATAGACCTCTATCACGTCTCCCCGCAGTTGTCTTTTTTCTAAACTCAAAAGCCACAGCCTTGCCTCATAAGAAAGGTGCTCTAGGCCCCTGATCATCTTGGTTGCCCTCTTCTGCATCTTTTCCAGTTCTACAATGTCCTTTTTTCGATGTGGTGAGCAGAATTGTACTCAGTACTTCAGGTGTGGCTGCACTGTAGTTTTCTATCAAGGCATTATAATGGTAGCAGTTTTATCGTCAAATCCCTTCCTAATGATTCCAAGCATGGAATTGGCCTTTTTCACAGCTGCAGGAAAGTGTGCCTGTTGCATATCTGCATGAGTCACTGATCTCGCCATCCCTCCTTCAAGAATAGTGACTTTCCTAGAATCACATTAGGGATGTGTGAATGGGTTCAGTATCGAACCTATTCAACATTGAACAGCGCCTGTTCAGTGGTTCAATACGAACCACCCCCAAACTGAACCAGCCCCTGTTCAGCTTGATCACGGACCAAACCACCCCCAGTTTGGGTTCGAGGGTTCATTTTTAAGATAGATGGATATGAATATGGATATAAAATAAACTGTTCGGGCAACCCGGCTTTATGCACATGCCTAAATCACACGAGGTGCCCTCTTCTGAATGTGGGTCATTCATATTTGGATAAATTTTAACAGCAAATATTTGGGATCATGTGAGAGTGCAGCATGACTTCAGATTCAATTCAGAAAAAAGCACGTCTCTTTTATCAGACATTTGGGGATCATGAAGTAAAAAGGACCACATGATTAGCTTTCTAGAGATGCATGCACCAAGGTTCAAAATAAGCATGCTTAACTTGGGAGACCTCCCCCACTTCACCCGGCTCCTGAAATAAATGAATCTTAGGGTCAAGCTAAATATTCATCTAAATACATGTTTAAAGAGTTGTGCTTAAAATGGGAAGCCTCTTCTTTCAGAAAAAACCCCAGCTTGGGGGCGTATGTGTGATCCTGATCAGGAAAGGTTAATTGCTGATATAATTGTTATTTCTACACTGTAATGCTGCGCACAGCTCTGGTTGCACCATCTAACTCAAAGAAAAACATTGTGGGGATGTATACGATTGAGAGAAGGGCATGATTCAGGAGGGTGGGGGCAATTGAAAATGAACCAGGGGTGGGGACACTGAAGAACCTTGCCTGTAAGGAAAGGTTAAAGTGTTTGAAGCTCTTTGGACAAAAGGCAACTTAGGGAGGACTTAGGAATATAGGAAGCTGCCAGATACTGAGTCAGACCCTTAGTCCATCTAGCTCAGAATACTCTACACAGACTGGCAGTGGCTTCTCTAAGGTTACAGGCAAGAGTCTCTCCCAGGCCTGTCTGGAGATGCCAAGGAGAGAACTTACAGCCTTCTGCATGCCTTCTGCAAGCAAGCCTTCTGCATGCAAGCAGGCAGATGCTCTTCCCAGAGCGGTCCCATCCCCTCAGGGGAATATCTTCCAGTGCTCACGTGTAGTCTCCCATTCTAATGCAAACCAGGGTGGACCCTGCTTAACAAAGGGGAGAATTCATGCCTGCTGCCACAAGACCAGCTCTCCTCCAGATGTCCTTCGACTAGAACCAGAGAGCACAACACAATAAGTTGCAAACAAGTTGCTTTTAGTGTAGTTAGGCACAAACCCTTCATCCACAGCCAAAATTGCTAAAGAGAACCCAAGGTTTCGAACCTCTGTTTTAGAGGGTGTGTGTGGACTTTTGCTCCTTGAACAGTACCCCTTTATGCCGGGGCATAGCTATAATTTAATGGGGGAGGGATGTCCATGATGGGTCCCAGAGGGAGTGGGGCCCCCTGGCTGGGAAACAGCCCGCTCTCTTTGCTCCCTGCCCTGCCTGCCTCGCTGAATCAATGTGGCTCATATTAATGCTGGGGCAAGGAGGGAGAGAGGGGAGAAAATTGAGTTTTTGGGGAGCAGAGGCCCCTGGGTCTCCCATGGTGCCCCCCACCCCACCTCCCGCTCCTTAGGATCAGCCACTCCTGGAGGGAGGATCTAACTATATTCATCAAGTGCCCCCGAGAAAGCAATGGATTTTCATGTTTGCATGTGCAAAGTGCAAGTTGGCGTGAGCACATCACGTAGAAGCAGGAAATCCAAACAGCAATGAAAATGTCACTCGTGAAAATGGCCTAAACGTCCTTGTTAAAAAAATCAACAGTTTTCAAAATCAACAAGGATCTTTAGTTCACCCCTTTCCCCTTGGGACCCCTAAATCTCTTCAGATATTGCTGGAAACCCTGTGATTCTTGTTGACGCCGGGTTTGAGGTGTAAGGCAGGGCAAAGGGCAGCCGATCTTGGAGTCGACGGCAGGGTGAAAAACCGCCGGCTGCTAATGATGCAGCCATCAGCTGCTAAATCCTTTCCTCCATCTGCAGGAAATAAGGTGCCCTCTGACCCTTGAGCAGAGCCCGAGGAAGCAGATCTCTCATCAACAACCAAGTACGCTGAGCAAGCAGCGGCCGGGATGGGGGGGCAGTATTTGCGATCTGGAGACAACAGATTTATCATTCTGCAGAGAAAACAAAACTGGACAAGGGGGCCAACGAAAGGGGAAGAAGAAGGAGCCCTCAATCCAGAAGTTACACAGGCAAGCTGCCTTTTACTGAGTCAGACCCTTGGTCCGTCTAGCTCATTACTGTCTACCCAGACTGGCAGCAGCTCCTCCAAGGTTGCAGGCAGGAGTCTTTCTCAGCTCTATCTTGGAGATGCTGCCAGGGAGGGAACAATGGGGCCAAAGCTCAGGTTCCTTCCAAATGGCCATAGGAATGCATTGAATTTTTGAGTGGCCCTTGGCCATTAAATATTTTAAATTTTGAACACTGCCTAGATAGATAGATAGACAGACAGACAGACATAAATCAGGCAGTATAAAAATATGATCAAACTCACTCACTCACTCTCGTGGCCATTTGGAACATAGGAAGCTGTCTTCTACTGAGTCAGGTAGAATACAGTTTTTGATGGTCTGAATGACCTCATGGTCTGTCAGTTGGGACACAAATCCCTGATAATGCAGGGCCGGGCCAGGCCAGGCCTCATGTGAACCTAATTTTTTAACTTTCCTGCTATCTTACTCTAGCTTTTTGTCCAGACATCCATATGTTTTAACTTTTGTAAACCGCCTTGGGGTTGTCTTTTAACGAAAGGCGGTATATAAATGTAACAATAAATAAATAATTTCTCCATGTCACCGTGTTTAGTGCCTGCTGAAGTCCTCTGAGGCTGTCTGTCAAACCTGACAGTGAAACTAAATCAGAAACCTCAAGTTCCTATAGAGCACGTGGTTGCTTAGGAAACATAGGAAGCTGCCATATACTGAGTCAGACCATTGGTCCATCTAGCTCAGATTTGCCTACACAGACTGGCAGTAGCTTCTCCAAGGCTGCAAGCAGGAATTTCTCTCTGCCCTACACCATGGAGGGAGCTTCTGCATGCAAGCAGGCAGGTGCTCTTTCCAGAATGTCCCCATCCCCTAAGGGATGACCAGCTCTCCTCCCTTCAGCTGTGTGACCTTTTTGATTCAGATGTAACCAACACTCAAATTGCTCTACCTTTAATCGGTGGTTACGTTGAAGGCTTTCTGTTCTGCTCTAGTTCTTCTCAAGGACTGGAAAGGGTCCCTTCTTTTCCCCACTGTGGGATTCCCCAAACAAGATTTATTTGCAATTAAGAGATGTTCTGCAAGAGCTAAGCTAATTGGGCATGTCAATAACCGCTGTTTGCCTGTGGCAAGGACCTCTGGTGACCAGGCCATGAAGTTCTTACAAATTGCAGCTGGCCCTCAATTTTCCAGCTTGATTTCCCGAACCAGATGGCGTAGGGAAGACTTACCAGTCAAAGGGCAGAGCAAGGCAGGCTGGGACAGCATCCAGGGCAGAGGCGCTCTTACCTCTGGGCTTCGGGGCCAAAGTCCAGGGCCTCCACAAGCCCTGGGGGGTCCCAAATCCTCTTTAGTCTGTCCCAGGTGGTGTGGTCACCCGGCGGAGCAGGATGAGGCTTAATTTGCAGGAAGGGGGGCTTCCAAAGGCCTTGAGGTCCGGGCTCCAAAATTACCTAGGTGCGCCTCTGCAGGTCTTCTCTGGGAGATGCAGACAGGGAGTGTGTGTCTGGCTCAACTCTGCTAGTTCCAACAAACCGAGGCGTGGGGTTGCCTGCAGCGCCAACTTCAAGTTCCCTCCATAGCTCGGGCTGGGGAAACCTCGGGTTTTGCGTTACGTCCACAATACCGAGGAACATAGCGCCTGGCGGGCAGACCCACTGACCCTACCACGAGCCCCCCGGCAGTCTGATCAGGGGCCAAAGTAGCCCCGTAGGTGGGCTATGGCCCAAAAAGAGAAGAGAAGAGGCAGTGGGGCCTCCCGGCCCCAAAGATCACTCCAGCAGCCTCCGAAGAGCGAGTGGCCAGGCAGTTCCCGAGGAGGCAAGGCCTGGATCGGCCCAAACAAAGGAGGCACTGCTTGATTATGTCAGCTGTGCGCCCCCTGGGGAGGGGCCTGGGCGAGGGGGGAGTGGCAAGGGAGACGTGGGGCACCTTAGCTGCATGTTCATGGTTGATGGGGGCAATAAAGAGAGGTGGGGGCCAGTGTTCCCTCTAACAGGGATTCCCAGATATCATGGACTACAACTCCCAGAAGCCCCAAGCAAAAGCCATTGCAGCTGGGGATTCTGGGAGTTGTAGTCCATAGCCTCTGGGAATCCCTGTTAAGAGGGAACACTGGCAGGGAGCCAATCAGGGGCGGCTGGGGCTATGGGGCTTGCACAGGTTTGTATAAAAGGGGTCTGGCCCTGGAGGGAAGGTGAGTCACAGGCCTCCAGAGAGGGGCTGTGACAGAGATCAAAAGCAGGCCCAGGAGGAGGACCATGCTGACAAACCACCCCCTCCCCTGGTATTCAGAGGCCAAAGACTTGCCTTGCGGCTTCTCCAAGGTTACAGGCCTTCTGCATGCAGAGCAGATCCTCGGCCACTGAGTTACGATGCCACCCACAAGGGTGGGGTCCCCGGCCAGGGAGCCCCAACTACATGGCCCTCCCATCCAGGCACTGACTACATCAAGACCTGCTTAGCTTCAGCAAGTTAGCTGTGGTGCAGGGCAGCTCAACCTCGGCCCTCCTGGCAGATGTTGGCCTACAACTCCCATAATGGCTGTGGCTGGGGAATTTGGGAGTTGTAGTGCAAACACAGCTGGAGGGCCAATGTTGAGCCGGCCAGTAGCAGCACATGCCCTTAGACCAGAGCCGCTCAGCTTTTGCCTTCCTGCAGATGTTGGCCTACAACTCCCATAACCGTTGGCTATTAGCCACTGTGGCTGGGGATTGTGGGAATTGTAGACCAAAAACAGCTGGCGGGCCCAAGTTGAGCAGGCCTGGCTTAGACCACGCTCTGGGACCAGTATAGGAGAATCCTATATAATAAGATGCTTGGTGTCTGCGTCCATGTCTTTTTCGGGTGTTCTGGGCATGCGCGGCTGGGCTTGGAGCCTGATTGGCTGGGGACGGAGAATACTGGTGGTGGTGGCCATGGCCGCTGGAGGGCCTGGCCTTG
The DNA here is from genome assembly GCF_027244095.1 of Hemicordylus capensis. Taxonomy (NCBI): domain Eukaryota; kingdom Metazoa; phylum Chordata; class Lepidosauria; order Squamata; family Cordylidae; genus Hemicordylus; species Hemicordylus capensis. The sequence continues at coordinate 36,837,090 of NC_069663.1, forward strand.
AAGCGACGGCGACAGGCCGAGGAGCCAAGAGGTGGTGGGCCCGGCCGGGAGGAGGCGGCGGGGGAGGCCGGAGAAGGCAGCGGGCCCAAGGGAAGCTGGACCCCGGGGGAAGCAGGCCTGGGGTAAGCCGGAGAAAGCAGCGGGCCCAGCTGAAGGCAGCAGGGGAAGTTGGGCAGCGGGCCCGGCCGGAGCCGCGGCGGCGGTGCAGAGCACAGCCCAACTAGAGCGCCCGTTATTGAAACGGGCTTAATGAGACTAGTAGAACATAAGATTCTATACATCAACAATTCTCAAGCTGTCTACCTTGAAGGAACTCTATCTATGTCTATTTGTCCACCAAGAAACCCCAGAATACATATAAATGAACATATGGAGCTGCTTTATACGGAGTCTGGCCCTTAATCTACATCGTTCAGCACTGTCTACTCTGGTTGGTAGCAGGCAGAGAGATTCAGGCAGGAATCTTTCCCAGCCTACCCAGAGATGCTGCCAGGGATTGAACCTGGGATTTCCTGCATACAAAGCCAGAGCCCAGTACCTGCAAGTGAGGCCTCTGGTCCATATTCCATAAGGCACCCAAGCCAGCCAGAACAAGTGCATTGCATGGGGAAATCAATTATCCTGGCCAAGCTGGCTTTCGGGGAGGCTTCTTCTCATTGAATTCCCCAAAGAAAGATTCCAGGGTTCTCCTTAATGTTCCAATCATGAATGCTCCATCCAATTTGAGCTACAGAAACATCCATTTCCAAAATCACCCATCCCGTCCCTCCTCCTCCTCCTGAAATGACACAGCCCCCAAATGTCCAAAGTGTTTTAAAGGTTTATTTCGTCAGCAGATCCCTGCCCTGAGTAAGACAGCAGCCAGCCCCTGGTCTATAGAGAGAAACTCCTGGAGAAAGAACCGGTCAGTTTCGCAAACAGACAGAGAAAAGGCTGGTCAATTTCTGGAATAGCAGCAAGGCGGAGGTGTTTCGCTACCTCCTGCTCGGACAGTTCTAGTTTCCCCTTGGAGCAGGACCAGTCACTTGTCCCAAGTCAAGAGAGGGGCCTCTAAGGCTTTCTGGACAAGCTCTCCTCTCCACTGGAGGGCTGCCATGCTTCTGGGGGCTCTTGGGGTACCGAATCCTCCCTATGCCAAGGAAATGTATGGACTTGCAGAGGGAGAGAGCTGGCGCTTGCTTGGATATGATGACCGACTCCTTTTCTAAGGCTCTGGCGGCAGCTTAATCACAGCACAGGCAGCCCAAAGGGAAGATCAGCCCTTCTTCGGACAGTGGCCAGATAGATAGTCACCAGCCTCCTCTGGGTCTCAGCAGCACTAGCAGTCGCCCAATCATAGCCCAACTAGGAGAAGGAGGGCGAGGACGGCAGGCAGCCATTGGCTGGGCCCGGGCTGGGTCGAAACGGCACGAGTCAGAAAGCCAACATTCCAAACCAAATGTAACCAATCAGCATCAGCCTGCCAGACAGGAAGGAACTCTGGGTGGCCAGGAAGGACCCTGGGCAGCTACGCTAGTTCTTCTCGGGCCGATTGCGGTTCAGCACAGCTTTGGGGGTGAATTCCAGCTTATCCTTGAGGCTGACCACCTGGGTGAGGTCCTTCCCGGCAATCTCTTGAAGCTTGCGGTCCTCCCGCCTCTCCGAGATGCTCTTCTCCTCCTCGGGTGGCTGCGGGGGCGGCTGGCCACGGATGAACCACTCCAGGTGGTAGCCCACCGCCCCCACCACAAAGGCCACAGGGAAGGTGACATAGGGGGCATAAGCCCGCACAGTCGTCCAGAAAATGGGCCACATGGTTCCTCTGGGTTGGGTTCTGTGGACACAAAGGTATTATTATTAATTATTGTTGTTGTTGTTGTTTACACAGTTAAGACAGGTGTTGTTGACTGGCTTTTTTATCCAGACATCGAGTCCTTCCCAAGGACCTGGGATGGCTGGATTTTATTATCAATATTATAGATATCGTCGTAGAGTATAGGCTGTTCTCAGTAAAGCTGCTTTTTGTAATTGGCTGATGGTGATTTCTGTGGCCCCTATGGTGCTGAGGTGCTCTTCAAGGTCTTTTGGAATTTCACTTAGGGTGCCAATTACTACTGGGATTATTTTGGTCTTTTTCCGCCACAGCCTTTCGATTTCAATTGGTAGATCTTTGTATTTGGTTATTTTTTCTATTTCTTTTTCTTCTATTCTGCTCTCTCCTGGTACTGCTATGTCGATTATTTTAACTTGTATTTATTTATTATTTATTAATTAATTATTATTTATTAATCTACATTTTCTATCCCGCTCTTCCTCCAAGGAGCCCAGAGTGGTGTACTACATACTTAAGTTTCTTTTTCACAACAAACCTGTGAAGTAGGTTAGGCTGAGAGAGAAGTGACTGGCCCAGAGTCACCCAGCAAGTCTCATGGCTGAATGGGGATTTGAACTTGGGTCTCCCCGGACCTTGTCCAGGACTCTAACCACTACACCATGCTGGTGTATGGCAGTGTATGACACTGTGTGAGTGAGAATGATCAGCTAATTCCCAGTTCCAGTGTCTTGATGAGACCGAAGCCATTTCTAGAAGCACCTTTCCCAGTTAGAACTGGTTGCCCTGAGACAAATCTATGGTACGGTCACATCTGGAGTACTGTGTACAGTTCTGGTCATCATATCTCAAAAGGGACATTGCAGAACTGGAAAAGGTGCGGAAGAAGACAACCAAGATGATCCGGAGCACCTTCTTTATGAGGCGAGGCTATAGCATCTGGGGCTTTTTATTTTGGAAAAGAGGTGACTCAAGGGAGACACGATATACAGAATTTAAGATCTTAACTAAGATCTTAAGAATTATGCCTGGTGTGGAGAGAGAAGGAGACATTTTTCTCCCTCTCTCACAACACTAGAACCGGGGGTAGTCCCATGAAACTGAAGGCTGGGAAATTTAAGACCAACAAAAGGAAGTACTTTTTAACACCGTGCATAATTAATCTATGGAATTCTCTGCCATGGGATGCAGTGATGGCCACCAGCTTGGATGGCTTTAAAAGGGGCTGAGACAGATTCATAGAGGACAGGTCTCCTCAAATTCACAGAGGACAGATCTACTTGTGGAACTCTCTGCCACAGGATGTGGTGACAGCCAACAACCTGGATGGCTTTAAGAGGGGTTTGGATGACTTCATGGAGGAGAGGTCTATCAATGGCTACTAGTCAGAGGGCTGTGGGCCACCTCCAGCCTCAAGGGCAGGGTGCCTCTGAGTACCAGTTGCAGGGGAGTAATGGCAGGAGAGAGGGCACGCCCTCAACTCCTGTCTGTGGCTTCCAGCGGCATCTGGTGAGCCACTGTGTAAAACAGGATGCTGGACTAGATGGGCCGTGGGCCTGATCCAGCAGGGCTGTTCTTATGTTCTAATGGCTACTAGTCTGGTGGCTATAGGCCACCTCCAGCCTCAGAGGCAAGATGCCTCTAAATACCAATGCAGGAGAGCAACAATAGGAGAGAAGGCATGCCCTCACCTCTTGCCTATGGACTTCTCAGAGGCATCCGGTGGCCCACTGTGGGAAACAGGATTCTGATGGGCCTTAGGCCTGATCCAGCAGGGCTGTTCTTATGTTCTAAATGCTGCAGCTAAGCAGACTTGGAGGCATTGGAGTGCAATACAATATTCCAGGGGTGGCCAAACTAAAGCTCTCCAGCTGTTTCTGGATTACATCATCCCCGGCTGAAATGTACACTAGGTGAGAGGGGGGGTGTGCGCATGTGTCTCCAAGCCAGGTAGGAAGTAATATTCCAATTACAGTGACAGGGAAGAGTGCCGGGAGGCAGTGGAATTGCTTCCCACCAATGTTCCCTGTAACAGGGATTCCTAGATGTTGTTGACTACAACTCCCATTATCCCCCGCTGCAATGGTCTTTGGCTAGGGATTATGGGAGTGGTAGTCAACAGCATCTGGGAATCCCTCTTACAGAGAACATTGCGTCCCACATTTGTGACCTCCTCACATCCTGTGTGCAAAGTGTAGTTTCATTATTTATTATTAAACATATTGTGTTTTTTTAAAAAAAAATTATATCCTCTCCCATTAAAGTCCCAGGAAAGCTTGCACAATACTCGACTAAAAATACAACAGTACACAATAGGAAATAAATTACAATTAAATGCAATTCATCTTCATTTTCTTTGTTATTGAAAGAATTGTTGTATTCTCTTTCTTTACAATTGCATAATGCATTCTTTGTTTTAATTGTATTTTATTTTTGTTCTCGACTATTTTTTCATTAAAAAGAAATAAATTTAAAAGCGAGAACTGCATTAAAACAATTTCCTAAGGAGCAGTGTCAACAAAGCCTGCTGGGGAAAGGGGTTTTTTTGTGGGGGGTTTTGACATGCATCAGAATGTCAGCAATTTTTCAGCAACAAAGTTCGACACAGCAAAGGGTTGGTCCCCAGTCCCGTCTAAAGAGAAAGCCAAGGGAGAAGACCTCCCCACCCCCCAAAACAGCAGCTGGAGGGATGCACTGCTGGGCTGAACAGGGAGAGTGGTGCTGCCACTGGAGAAGGTGCCTCTTGCCCAGTCACTCCCAATCAAGTGTGGCTGGGGATGATGGGAGTTGTAGTTCAACAACAGCTGGAGGGCCAAGTGTGCCCATCCCTGGCTAAAGCCTCATTTGCTACAGAAAGCCTGGAACTGCAAGGGCTCAACCCCCACCGGATAACTGGCGGGCATGGATGGAGGCAAAGGGAGAGAGCAGAGGAGCCGCACCAGCTGCTGCTGCTGCTGAGTATTGTTGTTGTTAAATGCTTGCCTGCCACTTCTAAACAAGTTTTCTCAAAGCAGTTTACACAGCAAAATGAATACAAATAAGAAAATGGAAACAACCCACCAGCATTCTGCCAGTAACTTAAGAAGCAGGGTTCAGTGCCTCTGAGCATGTGCAAAATGCACACACACACACACACACCCCTTTGGCTGCTGAGTCATCAAATATTATATCCCACCCATCGGACACGGAAGAGCACAGCTTCTGCGCCAGAGGTGGCGACCGGGAAATACAGCTCCCAGTTAAAGACTGAGCTCCAGCCCCTTTTCTTTGTGGGGAAGTGTATGCACTGCATGTTCCCCACCAGGGTCTTTTACAGACAGCAGGCTTGACCGCAAGTTTACGGAAAGGCTTTACTGTGAACTCAAAGTTGTCCCCCAAATGACGAAAATTGTGGGGGTTTTTTTACCCAGATTTAGGGCTACTCTCTAACGCACTGTGAAAAACCTAAATTGTGCGTGAACTGCTCCCCGATAACTTGCAGGGACTTTGGACTAAATCTGGCCGATATGTGAAGGCACCCCCTCCATTCCAGAGATGTTAGTTAAAGGGCTTCAAAAGTCCCATGTGTAAAACTTCCTGGTACTTCACAAAACTGGCCCTGCTTGGGGTCGCAGTGCCCTGCGCAGGCCGGGCTGCTCGTGTGAAGGACCTTTCTGCTGGTTTGCTACTACCTTATTCCTGGCCTATCCCCGGCCAATAAATGCCATTTTGCTGCTCCCTGGAAGTTTTTCACAAGGGGCTTTGAAAGCCCTTTAACTTACATCTCCTCCGGAATGGAAGGCGTTCACATGGAAGCACTGTGTTCACGTATAGGCCAGATTTGCCCCCAAGCCCCTGCAAGTTATCAGGGCGCAGTTCACACACCATTTGGGTTTTTCACTGTGCGTTAGAGAGTAGCCTGATTTATATCCGGGGTAAAAATATCCACTATTTGAAGTGGGGGTTTTGGGGGGACAGCATCGAGTTCGCAGTAAAGCCTGCCCGTAAACTTGCAGTATAACCTTCAGGACACCAATGTGCTGCCCATGTCATCTGAATCCAGCCGCCACCATCAGCCAAATGACCAAGCACTGGGGTTCTCAAGGCTGGGTCCGCAGATGGGGTGGGACTACCAGTCCCATCATCCACAGCCACAATGGCCTCCGGCTGCTGCGGGTGATGGGGGTTGTAGTGCCACGTCATCCGGGGACCCAAGCTTGAGAACCCTTTCCCACGCTGCTCTCAAACCAATCGACAAGGCCCAGCAACCCCATTTTGCGACGCCCAGCCGCACCGTCACGGAATAACAGAGCCTAGGCATTTTACCTACAGGAGTATCCGGACGTGTGCATGCGGGAGGGGTGCGATTCAGACCCATCTAGGTCCCGAGGACCCTTCCCCAACCAGCGGCGCCCCGGCAGCCCGCTTTAAACCTGGGTATGCACCACCAACACACAACCCCCGTGCAGAAGCAACGAAGAGCCCTGTGGCCCCCGGAGGACGCTCAGTGCGGGCGGGGAGGGTCTCAGGGCCCCGCTCGGAGCCCTCCCCCCCCTCGCCCGATCCGGAGCTCTCCCCGCCCCCACGGCTCACCTTCTCCGCCAAGCCAAGCCCCCTTTTGACTTTCCCCGGCGCGCCGCCCTGCGCTCCGCCTGCGTCTCTCTCCAGCGCCGCCTCCCCGGCCGTGCGCTTCTCGGCTTCCTGACAGCGCTCCATTGGCCCAGGTCGCTCCCCGCCCGCAGCCACTCATTGGCGGCCCGGCCGAGCCTGGGCAGGGCGGAGGCGGAGCCGGGCCGGAGGAGAAGTGGAAGAGGCGGCAGGAGAGGAGGCGGAAGGCGCTGCAAACTGGGAGGCGAGCTGGTAGTGGTTGCCTCTGCTTCGGGGGCTGGGCTGGGCTGGGCTGGGCACCGCATCGGTGCGCAGCGCAGCCCGCATCCCAGCCTGCCCGCCCGCCCGCCCGCCCTCCGAAAAACGCTATTTTAATCCTGGATTTGCCTAAGCGTCTTCCATGCGGATTGTCGCGCTTCCCAAGCACATTCTCTGCCCCGAGCAGCTTGCAATCTGAAAGTCGATACAAGGGAAAGTTTCTGTGGAAGTTGCACATACCAAGGGCTGGTGGAAGACCCGTGGGGGCGTTAAATTTCCCCAAATTTCCCCAGCCGCGGCCCCAATCCGATTTCCTTCCCCTCCCGCCACGGGTGCATTTACCATGGCATGATCTGCTCCTTATAAGTTTCAGTAGAGGCCGGGGTGGTGATTAAGGGGTTAAGGTTAAGCCAAAGGCTTTGTCCACCCCAGCCCCCCCCCCGCAAAAACCACCCAAGAGCCCTGTGAGTGTTGAGGAGGGATTGTTTCTCCGTGTCCTAAAATGTTCTCTGTTGGTTTGATTAATTTGGCTTTTATTGCATTTGCCTAAATCCAAGACTAGGTTTTTCCTAAGTTCTTTGATGTTAGAAATTGAGGGTGCTGTTCAGAGTGCTGTTCCTTTTGGGTAAATACAGGTATAACCTGTATTTAACTCCTCTATTTTTAAGGGGGTGGTCTTAAATTCAGGGTACTCTTCTATTTGGGTGAATATGGTAAAATCCACCCCAAGGGCCACTAATAAACATTCTGCTAGTTGTCAGAACCTCCAAACTCAGGATGCAATAGATTAAAACTCGCCTCGCCCCTTCCCCGACCACTAAAAGCCAATTTGGATTTATTGATTTACTTTGAGAAAAGAAGCCTTAGCACCACTTGAGATAGGGCTGGTTCCCCCAGGTTTACCCATCACTGGTGCACATGTGTGCCTGTAACGTGTACATGCTTCTGGGGGTACTTCCGGTCCAGTGTTCACTGGGGCAGCAAGGAGGTGCGTTGCCGCCCCGCAGGACCGTTTTATAACACAGCACCAGTGGGGGAAATGCGGGCGGGGGGGTTTAAGAGCACCTTCCCCCCTCCTCAACACTATCCCCCCACCCTTCAAACCGCCAGACTTTCAAACCGGTTTGGAGGTCTGCAAAAGGGCCTGCGAACTGGTTTGTGTACATCCTGGGTTCAACCCCTGCCAGCATTCCCAGGTTGAGCTCCTGCCTGAAGCCTTGGGGAGCCACTGCCAGTCAGTGTAAACAATAGTAAACTAGATGGGCCGATGGTCTGACTCTGTATGGCAGCATCCTATGTTGGTGATGAGGTCATAGCTCAGCAATAGAGGACCTGCTTGCTAGCAGACAGGCCCAGGTTCAGACTCTAGCCGCATCTCCAGGTAGGGCTGGGAGAGACTCCTGCCTGCCTGAAACCTTGGAGTGCCTCTAGGCTGGTTCACACATTTGTCTGAAACTAGGAATAATGTAGGTCGCCAGCGTCACCATGATTGTGTGAACCCATGCCAAAGTGGTTGATAACCTGAGATTCTCACCTTGGCATGGGTCCACACATTCGCACTGATGTTGGTAACCCACATTTAGCCGAGATGCAAACGATTGTGTGAACCAGCCTACTGTCAGTCAGAGGCTGTGCGGAGCTAGATGGAGGCATATTATTGATTGATTGATATCCAGTTAATTAATTATTAATGTGGAGGAGCCCTCCGCCAGCGATTCCCCTCCCTGCAACGTGAAGGGAGTTTGATCAGTGATCAGCTATTTGTGTCGATCAGTTCTGCACCTGAAGTGGCGCCACCGGCCGTGTGGCCGCAGGGGCCCTGTGATCTGAGCCTTTTGATCTGCACTCCAGAAGTTCGTCAGGAAGTGGCAGGCTGCAATTACTCGCCACTGATGCACCGGGCAGAAGCATTCGTACAACTGAGCATGGTGTGACTAGGGCAAAAAGGAACCCCGCCCTCTAGTGACTTCATCATCTTCAGTGACCTCACGAAGTCACCTTCAGTGACTTCATCAACGCCTCAGTCACCACTTTCGCTCTCGGAAGCCTGGCTAGCAGCCTGTGGCAAATCCTGAGGTGGCAGGGAGGGCTGTACCACTTCAGACTGCCTGTGGAGAATGCCGCCTTTGGATGCTCCCCCCACCCACCACCACGTATTTCTTTTCATTCCTATATTTGTATCCTCCTTTTCCTCTAAGGAGCTGAGAGTGGGGTGCGTGCCTGAGAGAAACCCTGTGAGTTTCATGGCTAAGTGGGGATTCGAACTCGGGTCTCCCCATATCAGAGAGAGGTTGCAGCCTCTCCTGCACATATCTGTGCTCGTTTTCTACTTGCAGGGAGGTGTCTCTTTTGTGTTTGTGTTTACTTAGGGAAGTGTTCAAAAACCGCGATCTTCCACTTGGAGCCTGAAATGTTACCAGCCATCCTACAACTGCACTAACTGTTCCTTCGGAAGACAAGGCAGGAGAGCTTGTTGTGTTGCATGAATAGTCTCTTCTGCTAAGCAGGACCCTCTTTGGTTTACATTTGGATGGGAGACGACATGTAAACACTGCAAGATATTCCCCTTAGGGGATGGGGCTGCTCTGGAAAGAGCACCTGCCTGCTTGCATGCAGAAGGTCCCGGGTCCACTCTCTGGCATCTCCAGGTAGGGCTGGGAGAGGCTCCTGCCTGTAAGCTTGGAGGGCTGCTGCCAGTCAGTGTCGACAATACTGAGCTAGATGGAGCGATGGTCTGACTCCGTAAACTGCAGCTTCCTCTGCAAAGGTCTCAATCTTCCATAGCACGGATCTGTGCTTTGGCAAGAGCTGCAGTTTTGCTCATGGCAGGCCAAGCCAAGGAGCAACTGTGTAGGCGGAAGCCCTTGACAGCCTGTCTCTTTTTCCCAGACTACCCAGCCTCCCAGCAGAAGCACCAGTTTGGAACAAAGCAAGCGCTAATTAGCCAATTAGGGGCACAGAGGCGCCTCACAAGGAAGTGGGTTGGAGGGGGAGAGGGAGGTCCCAAGAGGCGTAGTCACCCTGACAGCCTTGACAGTTCCTTTTCCAGCCGCTGCTCTTGCAAATGGGGCAGTTGGGCCCCCCACCCTCTGTTTCCAGGGGGAGTTCTGCTCCATGCCACCCGTCGAGGAAGAAGACGGGGAGGAAGCTCTGCTTTGGGGACGCCAATTAATTGGAGCGGGGGAATCAATGGAGAAAGACGTGAGAAATAAAACCGAAGAGGAAGTTTGAAAGTCAAAGTTCGCATCTTTTTAATTGTCTCTCCTGCAGCTGCCGTGGAATCATTTACTCCAGAAAATTGTCAGTGGCCGTCTCGGTCCATTGGAAAGGAAAGGTGGTGCCGTCAAGTTGGTGTCGACTCCTGGCGACCACGGAGCCCTGTGGTTTTCTTCATAGCATACAGGAGGGGTTGACCATTGCCATCTCCTGCACAGTATGAGATGATGCCTTTCAGCATCTTCCTATATCTCTGCTGCCGGATAGAGGTGTTTCCCATAGTCTGGGAAGCATACCAGTGGGGATTCGAACCGGCAACCTCTGGCTTACTAATCAAGTCATTTCCCCTTTAGGTGGCACAATTTTAATTAGGGCAAATTTTAAACAGGAGGCCATCTCCCACACAGTATGAGATGATGCCTTTCAGCATCTTCCTATAGTGCTGCTGCCCGATAGAGGTGTTTCACCAGCGGGAACTCAAACCGGCAGCCTCCTGCACTCTAGGTAGGTTACTTCCCCGCTGTGCCATTAGGTGGCTCATGTTGGTCCATTAGCGGGGAAATAATCCAAAACCTCAAGCAGGGTATTACCTTTCTTAAGAGCAATTAAAATATATTACAAAATAGCAAGCTTTTGGGTTCTCCAGAACTACTCTTCTTTGGACTGGATGTCAAAGTCTGGTCACGTCCAGACTTGACTGCTGCAATGTGCTCTTTGTGGGGCTGCCTTTGTACATTTTATTCATTCATTCATTCATTCATTCAATTTCTATACCACCCTTCCAAAAATGGCTCAGGGCAGTTTACACAGAGAAATAATAAATAAATAAGGTGGATCCCTGTTCCCCAAAGCTCACAATCTAAAAAGAAACATAAGATAGACACCAGCAAGCAATAGTCACTGGAAGTACTGTGCTGGGGGTGGAGAGGGCCAGTTACTCTCCCCCTGCTAAATAAAGAGAATCACTACGTTAAAAGGTGCCTCTTTGCCCAGTTAGCAGGGGTTTAGTCTGGAAACTGCACTTGGTCCAGAATGTGGCAGCAAGGTTTGTCTCTGGGTCATATCGGAGAGACCATATCACTCCCATCTTAAAAGATTTACACTGGCTGTCGATAAGTTTCCAGGCAGAGTACAAGGTTTTGGTTATAACCTATAAAGCCCTAAACAGCTTGGGCCCTGGGTATTTAGGAGAACGCCTTCTTTGCTATGAACCACACCGCCCATTGAGATAATCAGGAGAGGTATGCACCGGCTCGTCTGGTGGCTACTCGGGGACGGGCCTTCTCCGTTGCTGCCCCGAGGCTTTGGAACGTGCTCCCCGCTGAAATAAGAGCCCCCCCATCTCTGACAACTTTTTAAAAGTCAAGACACATTTGTTCATCCAGGCTTTTAAATTTGATACTGTTTTAATAGTTTGATGGTTTTTAATAGATTTAATGTTGTTTAAAATTTTAAATTATTATAATGTTTAACCTTTTTCTTTGTTGTTTGCATTGTTTTGTTGTAAACCACCCAGAAGCTTGCATTTTTGGGGTGGTATACAAATATGTTAAATAAAAATAAAATAAAATCCAAACAAAGGGCCTGCAGAAGAGAAAGTAGGCATGGTGGGAAAGCCACAGCAGTCTGCAGCTTCTTTAGCATTGGAAGCTGCTGCCTACAGAGTCAGGGCATTGGTCCACCTAGCTCAGCGCTGTCTACTCTGACTGGCAGTAACTCTCCACGGCTCCAGGCAGGAATGTTTCTCAGCCCTGCCTGGAGATGCCAGGGATCGAATCTGGGACCTTGTGCACGCCGAGCGGATTCTCTGAGTTATGGTTGCAGCCCTCCCAGTCTTGAGGTGGAGAGTGCAAGGCGTTTTATGCAGCCTTAATCCCTTTAGCTTCTGCTAGATTCAAGACCAGCCCTTCACCTTCCAGGGCCACTGTGTGGGGTGGGGGTGGGGGTGGGAGGACTACTTTGGCGGATTATAACGGGTTGAAATGAAGGGCATATTCCCCTATTTTGGACAGACACACACACAACGTTCAACGACTGTTCTGTTCTCACGACCCTAAACAGGGTTGGAGCTTTTTTGCCTTGGACAGCAGCAATACAGGGCAGGGGTCTGGACCTGAGCTGCCCACAATGACGGGAAAGCTGGCTGCATTCAGCTCAGCGAACCCCACACCGGGAACGCTTCATGCAGAACCCGTGAGCTGGCCAGAGCTGAGAGGTGCTTCTGAGAACCAATCCTAAGCGCTGGTGTGACCTTGCCAGCACTTAAAACAGGAGCGACTCTTCCATGAGGCGAGAGGAGGCGCTGGTCTCAGGCAGCAGATAACTGGAGTGCCAGCGTGGTGCGCCCCCTCCGCTGTTGCCATCTGAGCCGCTCTTCAAGATCGTTCTGAATCAAGCAAACGTTGCGTGGGGAAATCTTGGCAAAGCTGGCAAGAAGCACAAGGGAAGGAGATTGAGCCCCCTCTCTTACAAGGGGTCAGTGCCTCTCCCCCACCCCCCACCCCTCGAACTCCATCCACCCACTCGGTCCTACTACGAAGTAAATATCCTAAAGCCAGTGTGGGTTGCTGTTGCCTCATTTGATGGCACATGCATTTTTCAGAGCCCCAGATTAAATTTTCATTCTAATTTATGTCGACCCGATAGCGGAAGACTGGGATGGAAGCAGAGGGTGATCTAGTTAGGTCTCTCTGGTCGGTCCCCCTCTTAGTAACCACCAGCTCCTCCTTAGTAACCAAGGCTGTTCCTTTGCCATGTGATGCGTTAGAAAGCAGTTGAGGTTGGGGGAATTCTGGAGGGGAGGAAGAGGATATCAACGAGCACATCAGAGTTGCCTTTGTGGATCCAACCGGAGTCCTGAATCCTCTTTCCGGAAGCCGAGCAAAGCCCCCTGGGCATTCATGGAGGAGACAGGGATGGGGCTGTATCTCAGTGGCACAGCATCTGCTTTTCATGAATAGGAGCATAGGTAGCTGCTTTAAACCGAGTCAAATCATTGTGCCATCTAGCTCAGTATTGCCTACCCAGACTGGCAGCGGCTTCTCCAAGGTTGAAGGCAGGAGTCTCTCTCAACCCTATCTTGGAGATGCTGCCAGAGAGGGAACTTGGAACCTTCTGCTCTTCCAAGAGCGGCCCCATCCTCTAAGGGGAAAATCTTAAAGTGCGCATACTTTTGGTCTCCCATTCATATGCAACCAGGGTGGATCCTGCTTAGCTATGGGGACAAGCTTCCACAAAACCAGCTCTCCTCTCCTCTTTGTTGTTTAAAATATCTACACTAATGCTATAAAGCTCTGATAAAATACTAAAAGGCTGCTATCCTTAAAAGAGAGTATCAGATCTGCACTCAGCCGGGAAGTTTACATACTGGGCAACCTTGGCCTGCCACTGTCTTCCAGCTTAATCTCCCTCTTGTGAGGGTAAACTTTGATTGATTGATTGATTGATTGATTGATTGATTGATTGATTGATTGATAAATGGGGTGAGTAGAGATGTGATGGGGGAAATGCATGTTTTTTCATGTGACGGGCAGCGGGGGCCTGGGAAAGAATCATTTTTCCCCAAGGACGTCATATCCCCAGGCGCTGGGGTTGGTGGGAGAGACCCATATATGCCACTTGGAGCTCCAAGAAGTGGGATAATGATGTAAATCAAATAAGCCCCAGGTCAGAGCCTCGGCATGACAGCCTGCAGGCCCACCGAAAGCCAAATGTCCCCTATTTGACGTCTCTCCGTGAAGGCTGAAAGACAGGAACAGTTTCTTTCCATCTCCAGTGCCATGTTGTACAAGGTTCCTGCATTAAAAGTTGGTGAGGAGGAACTGGGCCTGATCCCAGGAGAAAAAGGGGGGGAAATGTGTGCTGAGCTTCATCTTGTCCGTGTACGGTGGTGCGGCGGGTGGGGGATGTCACCTTCTTTATAGGGGGCATTTTCAGGAAACATTCTCAGTTGTGTGGCCCAGAATCCTCTGTGGCCTGAGGGCTTTCTGTGGCCCACAGCTTGATTGCCGGAAGCTTTTTCTCAAGGCACAAAATCTGAAAAGTAACATTCATAAGTTACTAACTTTAAGTACCCAGCGTTGCTGGGGCTTAGGGTGCGAATTTCACCATAAATATGACTCTTGGTTATTGTATCCATAAGATTTGTGGATAGACCTGCTGTACATCTGTCTGTCTGTCTGTCTGTCTGTGCAAAGGTGGTTGTCGGGGTTCCCGGTTACCCTATTTTGTTCGTAGGGTCCTAGGAAGTCGCTCTGCAAAGTTTGGATGTGGGGATGTATAGGGAACAGACAGACAAGCAGACATTCAATTTTTAGATCGATCGATCGATCGATCGATTGATAGATAGATAGATAGATAGATAGATCCTCGGGCTCCATCACAGCTTTTAGAAAGCTTGTTAAAACTTGGCTTTTTACCCAGGCTTTTACATAATCATTTTTACTGCTGCTTCTGTGTGTTTTTACTTGTTGTATTGTTTTTATGCCTGTTTTTAATATGTTTTTTATATTTTTTAGCTTGATGTTTTTATTGCCTTTTTATTGTATGTTTTAACTTTTGTAAACTGCCTTGGAGTTGTCTTTTAACGAAAGGCGGTATATAAATGCAACAATTAAATAAATAAATAAATAAATAAGATAGGGCAATATCTCTCCTAGAATGAGACCCCTGAAAGAGGGAATCCAGGATCAGCCACCTAATGGCGCAGTGGGGAAAAATGGCTTGATTAGCAAGCCAGAGGTTGCCGGTTCGAATCCCCACTGGTACCTCTATCGGGCAGCAGTGATCTAGGAAGATGCTAAAAGGCATCATCTCACACTGTGTGGGAGGAGGCAATGGTCAACCCCTCCTGTAGTCTACCAAAGGCAACCACAGGGCTCAGTCGGCGCCAGGAGTCGACACCGACTCAACAGCACACTTTACTTTTTTAGTTGTGTGCGCAGCCTTCTGGAGTGCTACTTCAGATAAGCCTGAGAGCTACCAGTATCTCCGGAGCTACTAATGCCCACCGGTGTTTTAGAGAGGGTAGGCTTGTTCACACAGCCACCCGCAGGGTAGGAGAGGAGCTGGGCATGCTCTTGATTGGCGGCTGTGTGCCTGAAGGAGGAGGGGAGAGTGATTGTGTGGGAGCCGCGAGCTGGGTAGGGCCCGGTATCTGAGCGGCAAACTGGGGAGAAGCAGGCGTCTTAAGAAGCAAGTCTCAGGTGGTGTTTGTTCCAGGGAACGAAAGCACATTCTTTTGCTGCTTCCCCACAGGCCAAAGAAGATGTGTCCTACGCAGAGTGTCCAGGATCAACTCAACCTAATTCGGCAGCTAGCGCTTGAAGGGGTGGCTCTTTTCGTCAGGCTCCGCTAAAGCTGGATCCAGATATATAGATAAGGACAAACCACACACACAAGATAATGTGGCCCTGCTGAACCAGGCAAACAGTCCACAAAGCACGCCGTTTTGTTCACTGGCAATGTTGGGAGAGGAGAGCTGGTCTTGTGGTAGCAAGCATGACCAGTCCCCTTAGCTAAGCAGGGTTCACCCTGGTTGCATATGAATGGGAGACTAGAAGTGTGAGCACTGTCGGATATTCCCCTTAAGGGATGGCACCACACTCTGGAAAGAGCATCTAGGTTCCCAGTTCACTCCCTGGCAGCACCGCCAAGATAGGGCTGAGAGAGATTCCTGCCTGCAGCCTTGGAGAAGCCGCTGCCAGTCTGTGAAGACAATACTGAGCTAGATAGAGCAATGGTCTGACTCAGTATATGGCAGCTTCCTATGTTCCAGGCAGGTGCCCCAGAGCATGATGGGAAATACCCATTGTTAGGAGGGCAACCAGATGCAAAGGAGGACAGGGGTGAAGCGAGGCTGTATTTCTCATAGCCAGGGATACAGAGAGGAGGAAGCAAAGAGGGCTCCTGTCTGAAACCCTGGAGAGCCACTCAGCTTGCTCTGAATGGGTAGGACGAGCATCCTCCCCAGTTTTGAGAGTTGTGCACACTCCTCATTTTTGCTCATGTGTAAGCAAACAGCGGGGCGTATGGTAGTGTGCGAGAGAGGAGCTGGGCAGGACTGTTGGAGATGGAGTTCCAGTGCATCAACCTTTTGCAGTGACTATCCTGATGACCACTAGGGCCTTTGGGAGTAGAGATCGTGAGTAAGGGTCTCCCTAGCTGTTCTACCTGTCTTTACTCTATGACCCCTGACTGGACTCTTCAGGCATTTCCTGTGAGAGTCAGATTCCCTCCCTTTCCTCTTAGAAAGCAGATGGAAACATTTCCCTCTCTCCCTACCTGTTCATTATGTACTGTAGTTCTTTAGATTAGGGTTAGGTCTTTCCTATCCAAAGTGTATTTCATCGATAAATACTTTGTATTGAGTGTTACAAGAATCTCCATGTGCCTTCTCTAAATAGCTGCAACAACTAAACTCTGCAAACTACTCTGTAACTGGAGTGGGTAGCTTCTTTAGTGCTCTGCTAATTAATCTGAGGGTTCAGGCTCCTGGGTACAAGACGTAAGTCATATGATGCTTTTTGTTCAGCTCCTGGGTACAAGACGTAAGTCATATGATGCTGTCCTACCCAGCAGGAGTCTCCCAGACAATCCCTTCTCTCCCACCCACCCCCTGTTGTTTCTTCGCAGATGACCAACCATCGGGAGCACGCACAGCTCCCAAAACTGGGTGAGTTGCTTATCCTACCCAGTGAATGATTGTCAGAACAAGCCAGTTGTGAGTCAGCGTAGACAGTACTGAGCTACATGGACCAATAGGAGGCAGCGAGCTTTGTATGTTCCCCAAAACATCGTAAGGCCTATCTATTTAGGTAAAGGACACCAGCTCAGTAGTAGAGCATCTGCTTTGTGTATGGGAAGCCCCAGGTTCAATTCCTGGCAGTATATCCTGGTAGGGCTGGGAAAGACTCCTACTTCAAACTTGCACTGAGATGGGCCAAGAGAAGTCTGGGTCTACGGCCGCTTCTTATACCAGCGATGACAGTTGCACACTGCCTTCATGTACAGCCTTCCTTTTGAATATGAGATGATGGGTATAAATCATGCAGGAGGCCAATTGCCTTCATGCCTTGGTTTTGAGCTTCCTGGGGCCATCAGTGTGGTGTAGTGGTTAGAGTGCTGGACTAGGACCGGGGAGACCCGAGTTCAAATCCCCATTCAGCCATGAGACTTGCTGGGTGACTCTGGGCCAGTCACTTCTCTCTCAGCCTACCCTACTTCACAGGGTTGTTGTGAGGAGAAACTCAAGTATGTAGTACACTGCTCTGGGCTCCTTGGAGGAAGAGTGGGATATGAAATGTAGATCATCATCATCATCATCAGACTGGGCTGAGCTGGAAGCAGGCTATGGGGTGAGAGGACCTTAGTCTCATCCAGCAGGGCTCCCTTGATGTCCCTAAACCAGAGCAGAGCCAGCTAAGGGACCCAGCACCATTTGCTGATGGTCTTGGGGGGCCCACCTGTTGCTGCCTCACGGACACAAAGGGCAGCATTACAGCACACTCCTGGAAGCCTGGACAGGCCCCACCTCTTGGGATCACTCACTGGCCTTTTCCTCTAGCAGGGAGTATGAGAGGCTTCCTGGTGGTGGCAGGACTCGCCTCAGAATCCAGGATCCCTTGCTCTGGTGTGGCTGTCTTGGTGCCTCTCCTTTCTGCTTGGTTTGACCCTTGGCTTAGCTTGGACTCCTGCTTACCTATTTGGTCCTCTGGCTCCTGACAAATTGCTTGGCTTGACTTGGCTTGACCCTTGGCTCCTGTATGGACCCTCTGGCTCCTGATTGTCTACCCGGCTTGACTCTTGGCTCATTCCTGACTCTTGGCTCCTGTCTGGACCTTCAGGCTCCTGATTGACTACCCAGCATGACCCTTGGCACGTTCCTGACTCTTGGCGCTTGTCTGGACCCTCTCCTGATTGTCTACCCAGCTTGACCCTTGGCTCATTCCTGACTCTTGGCTCCTGTCTGGACCTTCAGGCTCCTGATTGACTACCCAGGATGACCCTTGGCGCGTTCCTGACTCTTGGTGCTTGTCTGGACCCTCTCCTGATTGTCTACCCAGCTTGACCCTTGGCTCGTTCCCTACTCTTGGCTCCTGTATGGACCCTCTGGCTCCTGATTGTTTACCCGGCTTGACCTTTGGCTCGTTCTTCACTCTTGGCTCCTGTATGGACCCTCTGGCTCCTGATTTTCTCTCCGGCTTGACCCTTGGCTTGATCCTGACTCGGCTCCTGTCTGGACCCTCTAGCTCCTGATTGTTTACCTAGCTTGGCCCTTGACTTGCTCCTGATTCTCGGTTCCTGTCTAGACACTCTGGCTCCTGATTGTTTACCCAGCTTGACCCTTGGCTCATTCCTGACTCTTGGCTCCTGTCTGGACCTTCAGGCTCCTGGTTGTCTGCCTGGCTTGATCCCTGCTGTGTCTCTGGCTCTCCTAGTCCAAGCTTTGGACATGCGCCCCTGGTGACTCCTGCCCATGGCTCAACTCCCAGAAACATCTTCCATCGTGGAACTCAAAGTGGCATACAGGGAATTTGCTGCCCCAAAATGTGATGATGGCCGGAGGGGTTGGGTGACATTCGCTTAATCCAGGCAGGACCCACACCTAGACCCACTGAGGTTCAGCAAGGTTGCTGCACCAGACGCTTTCAGACCATTGTTAACTCTGCCCTGTGGCTGCTGCTGCATCAGGGACGGGTCTGCCTCTTGAGACAAACCAGCCCAGAAGGCAGACCAGACCACACAATGCTTTCTGAGTATTTTGCATTCCTTTTCTTCGGTGCACAGTCAGGATGGGAGGCTCTGATTACTTCTTTGCACTTTAAACCAACGATCACCATAATTATTATTATTAGCAAATTACACCGCGTTTTGAGAGGGGAGGCAGGCGCTGTCGACGGAAGAAAGGGGAATAATTGAAAAGCATGCCTTGAAAGAAGCTTTCTCCTTCGGGTCTCCCGGTATGGCAGCGAAAGATCTTTCAGCTCAGGCACCTTTGTCCTGATCTTCGTTCTTTGGGGAAATCACACACTTGCCCCCCCAAAGCATGGGATGGCGAGGTGAACCCTGTGCCCATCAGTGTAAATACTGGGGAGACGGGTGGATATATTGGTAAGAGAGGATCTGTAGCTCAGTAATAGGGGAAATGTCTTGCATCAGGAAGCTGTAAGTTCCGTTGCTGGTTCAAAAAAGGGTCTCCGCTTCCTGGACTAAGAAAGACCCTAGACCCTAGATCAGGGGTTCTCAACGTTGGGTCCCCAGATGTTATTGGACCTCAACTCCCATAATCCCCAGCTCCAGTGGCCTTTGGTTGGGGATTATGGGAGTTGAAGACCAATAACATCTGGGGACCCAACGCTGAGAATCCCTGTCTTAGATAACACTGGGCTAGATTCCCCAGTGACAGCTAGCGTAGGAGCCATGCCTCCGTGGCAGATCACATCTTGGCATCCAGAATGTTGCAGGTTCGAGAACTGAGCAAAGGGGCCTGCCCCAGCTGGTATAGGGAACTTGCATCTGCTCATTGCACTTAGATTCCACCTCTCTTGTAGAATAGAACTCAAGGTAATATGCATTGACTAGTAATTTTTAGCCCGTTGTAATAACGGGCGCTAGCCTTAAGGGGAAAAGAGATTTATTTACGGCCCCGCCCCCCAAGTGTGGCCGCAAGCGGGCCCAGTCCTTTCCTGTTCGGCCACGGCAGCTACTGCCACCTCTTGCTGAGGCCGCGGCCGCCATCGGGGCTAGTCGCCCCGCCACCGCCTCACCCGCACTCTCGGTGGCGTCGCAGCCGCCGCCAACGGGGCCAGTCGCCCCGCCGCGGCCACAACTACCTTTGGCCGAGGCCGCGGCTCTGCCGCCGCCTCGGCCACACTCTCCTCCTGCCGTTGGCGGCGGCCGCTTCTCCTTGGCCCGCCGCTTCTGCTCCTCCCGGCCCTCTCGCCGTAACGGCGGCGGCCGCCATCGGAGCCAGTCGCTCCGCCGCGGCCACCGCCTGGTCCAACATGGCCGCCCGTCTCTGGGCGGCCGTATCTTTTTCGCCCGATCTGGGCATGCGCTTTGCGCATGCCCAGAACGGGCGAAAAAGACACGGGCGGCACGGCCGCACGCCCAAGGCTTTTATGGTAGAGGATTGTCTCTCATCCAGCAGGGGACTGGTTTTGAGAGGTAACTCCTCTAGAGGTAACTCTTTTGGATGAAGACGAGTATAGAGAGGAGAGCTGGTCTTGTGGTAGCAAGCATGACTTGTCCTCTTAGCTAAGCAGGGTCTGCCCTGGTTGCATATGAATGGGAGACTTGATGTGTGCACACTGTAAGATATCCCATTGTTCTTCATACTTTCATTGGGAGGCATAAATGACAAACTTTGTCCCCTGCTAATTGAGCAGAGGCACCTTTTTAAAGTGGGGATTCTCTTAGCAGGGGGAGAGCAACAGGCCCTATCCATCCCCAACACAGCATCCCTCGAGTGGCTGTTGCTGGTGTCTGTTTTATGTTTCTTTTTTAGATTGTGAGCCCTTTGGGGACAGGGAGCCATTTTTCTGAAACATGGGTGCCCAGATGTTGGGGTCTGGGGATGATGGGAATTGTAGTCCAGCAATTTCTGGGGACCCAAGTTTCAGAAACCCTGACCCAGGAGTACACAAATGCCTTGTCCCGGCTCTGCCCAATGCTGACCAGGCCCTGGCATGCTTAGCTTCAGCATGGAGCCTGCATATGCCTTCAGATCATCCTGGAGGAGAAGATACTTCTGCACTCCAACTACAGACATATTGAACTGGTTGCTCAGCCATACAGGAATATATGCATCCAGTGCATTATAAGAAGCACTCTGCATCCTTTGGATGGAGAGGAGTATAGAGAAGAGAGCTGGTCTTGTGGCAGCAAGCAAGACTTGTCCCCTTAGCTAAGCAGGGTCTGCCCTGGTTTGCATATGAATGGGAGACTAGAAGTGTGAACACTGGAAGATATTCCCTCCAGGGGAAGGAGCCACTCTGGGAAGAGCATCTAAGTTCCACATTCCCTCCCTGGCTCCTCCAAGAGAGGGCTGAGAGAGACTCCTGCCTGCAACCTTGGAGAAGCCGCTGCCAGTCTGTGTAGACAATACTGAGCTAGATGGAGCTGTGGTCTGATTCAGTATATGGCAGCTTCCTATGTTCTGATGTTCACTTCACCTATTCCAAGGATGTAATTGGGCACTGGAAACAGATTCTGGAAGTGAGTGGATGATTTTGAGCTCCAATTCAACGTGTATGTGAATGAAAACGCCTTCAAGCTACCTAAAGGAGCAGTACCGTTCATTGATAAGCAAGAGCCACATGTTATGGCTACCACTAGAGGGCAGTGTGATCCAACAGGCCCATTCAGTATCTGGACAGAACAACCGCAAGAGAAGAAGCTTCTCATTGATTAGCCTTGCTTTTCGAACAAAGTTATCACTCTCAAAACCAGAGGATTTGAGGAACAAAGTTATCACTATCAAAACCAGAGGTGTGCGAGGATTCTTCTGCCACTAGGTTCTGCTCATGTAAGGCTCCACCTGCATTTCATCTAAAGTTCACTTTGGGCAAAAATGGAAGCTTCCGCTAAGCATCTGGCATTTTCAGAGAGGCAAAATGCATTTCTGAATGTTCCTCAGCAGAGAGTGAGGAGGGAGGGTATACCCATCCCTAAGCTGCCTCTGGCCTGGTCCAGATAATTGTTTGAATCTAGGTTTAATGTGGGTTACCGACATCAGCATAATTGTGTGAACCTTTGCCAAGGTGGGTTATGGCCTGAGATGAACCTGAGATTCCTGCTTTCTGAGGAATATCAGGAACCTGAGATTCCTTCATACAACCATGTTAATATTGGTTACTCACATTAAACCTAGATTCCAATGACTGTGTGAACCAGGCCCTCTGAGTTTCACTTACAGTGAAATGTTGCCATTAATTTGAAGTTTCCTGCTCATGGGGTTCTTAAACTGGGCCCCCCAGATATTGTTGAACAACACCTCCCATCACCCCCAGACTGACATGTGACACAGGATGCATGAGGACCATATTGGAGGGCTTGCCAGGAGGATTTGTGCTGTTGCTCAGCACCTCCATACGGACCGATCTGCTTCACTGGATCTGCCTGCAACCCTTTTCCTCCAACATTCTGTTTCCAAGAGCGCCCAGCCAGATGCCATTCTGAGCTCACAGGCAGGCCATAATGCCCATGCTTTGTTCTCTGGCATCTGGCATTCAGAGAGATATACTACTTCTGTACATGGAAGTTTCATTTAACTATCATGACTGATACCCTTTAACAGATCTTAATTACATTTGCTGGATTGAGATGATTGTTATACTTCTGTTTGCTTACATGTTTTATTGTCATTGCTTCTTATATGCCATTTTTTAAAAAAATTCTTCCTAGATTCTCTTGTACGTCATAATTGTACATCATAAACCCTTATGGGCTTAGCACCAGTATATCTCCGGGATCGCCTCTCTCGGCCAGTTGTATCCCATCCTGTGAGGGTCCTCTTATTTGGCCCTCCTTAGTGATCCGGGCCCTGGTGTAGTGCCTGGGACCATAGGAGGGCCTTCTCTGTGGCTGCCCCCTCTTCTTTGGAAGACTCTTTTCCCCCAGATTTGTTCAGCCCCCTCCTTAGTGGCTTTCAAGGCCCTTCTCGGCCTACCCTTTTTCGCCATTCTTTTGCCCTTTGATTATTATTATTATATATATATATATATAGAGAGAGAGAGAGAGAGAGAGAGAGAGAGAGAGAGAGAGAGAGAGAGAGAGAGAGAGAGAGAGCGCAATTATTGTTGTTCACCGCCTAGAGTCTTTGGAGGAAGTGCTATACCTGGAAATTTAAATAAATAAATAAATAAATAAATAAATAAATAAATAAATAAATAAAATAATTGAATTGATTGAGACAATCCTCTCTCCCTCTCTCTCCTGATATGGAAGTAAGGGAGTACCACTGAAATCAATGGGATGTACTTACAAGATTGGGAGGATGATAGCAGGCACCTAATTCCTGGGTATCTGCAATACAAGGAGATTTCTCAAGGGCTCTCTGAAATCTTCCAGACTTCACTCTTTCTAAATGTCATCCAGCACGGTCAATTCAGAGTTCTGAAATGAAACACAAATTTTAAAAATATCAAAGATTAATATTAAAACAGCAAGGTCTTGACCTTCAGGTCAGTTTAGCCAAGTTGCCATTTCTACCCATGGCTTCCAGTCACTACACAGGGGTTCCAAACAGGAACCCTCAACACTGGAGCCCCAGATGCTGGTAGACTACAACTCCCATTATCCCCAGGCCATTGTGGCAGGGGGTGATGGGAGTTGTAGTCTGCCGACATCTGGGGACTGAAGGCGGAGGGTCCTTGTTCTAAGGGATCTGAGGAAGGCAAGCATTCCTCAGGTATAACTTCCTGCTTCAGTCTTGCTTGGGATGAAGAAAGGGTCAGAGCCAGTGACAATGAACTTGGTTGATGTGACCCTTTTTTCGCAATTCCTGAAAAGACAGACATCCAGGCCTAGTTGGAATATGGCAGCTTTAAGGGCAAGGAAAGCGAGGTACCTCAGTCCCCTCCCCACCCCTCCCCTCCCCGGTGCCCTGTGCCTAAGGAAGTGGCAGTGAAAGGAAATCTCACATTAATTTTGCGAAGGGTAGAAAAACAACTGCAGCTACCCTGATGCCCCATGGCTCCAGGTTGCCTTCCCAGACTCCATGACACTGAATGTCATGGGACAGCCTCCAGAGAAGGTGGGAGCCTAAGAAGATGTGGGGTCTCCATCCCCACTGCCCACCTCCACCTTACAGGGCTGGGCACCTGATCCCACCACTTTCCAGTTTGCTGTGAGGTGGCAGCAGGCTGTTGCTTAGCAACCACTGGATGCAGTGCTTCTGTGTTGATAGGCAGTTGCTAGGCAACCACAAGGTGCTCTATCCTCCCCTTCTTCGCCAGCCAAAAAACAAGCACAGCGGAGATGGTACCCAGTAGAACCCACTAGGCTTGGCCATTCAGTGAGGCCTCTGGTTTATTCCTTTGCCTTGGGTGTTTTTGACAGATGGTGTCTGCTCAGCAACCCCTTGCTTCATACCCACTTCTAGGCCCACTCTACGGCGTTTAAAATATCTTGAAATAGCACAGATTACACCAGGCTGCACAGGATTAGATGCTGCTGCTCAGGGCGACGTGTAAAGATGCTTTGAAAGAGCCAGCCAAAATTTTGGATATAGAACTAGTATTTCCATATCATTCACACAGAAAGATGTATATGTTCCCTCTGCTTAAGTCACATGAACGTTTCCCAGAATTATCTGCTTTAGAGAAGGGAAATAGCCCCCTTTTAGCCTACTTTCTCGTAGGCTTATAAGGTCACCCAGCATTCTGTGTGTCCATGTGTGTGTGTCCCCTCCCCCCATCAACTTTGCAATGCCTGGGCCAATATGAACCAAATTGGGTACAGTTATAGGGACACACATATAGGGACACCTCAGCAGTGTAGTTTGTGATGGTGTCATCCACCCCATTCAAGATGGCGGACACATAACTTTTGAGGTGCAAGTGGGCTAACTTATGAACCACCTGATTTGAACCGAATTTGCTACAGCTGTAGGGACACATATGGATGTCCCATTGGTGTAGTCTGTGATGATGTCATTCACTCCAATTAAAGATGGTGGACACTGGAATGTTTGAGATGCATGTGGGCTCACTTATGGACTGTCTAACCAATTTGAACCATATTTCAGCTGTAGGGGCACATGGGGAAACCTCATTGGCACAGTTTGTGATGATGTGATCTACCCCAATCCAAGATGGTGGACACGTGAACGTTTGAAGCTCAAGTAGGCTGACTTGTGGACTGTTCAACCAATTTGAACCAAATTAGGTACAGTTGTAGTGAGTGGCACAGAGACATCTCTGTGGAGTAGTTTGTGATGATGTCATCCACCCCAATTCAAGATGGTGGGCACATAAACATTTGAGGCACAACTGGGCTAACTTGTGAACAGGTTAACTGATTTGAATCAAATTTACTACAGCTATAGGGACACATAGGGATGCCCCAATGGTGTATTTTGTGATTATGTCATCCACTCCAATCCAAGATGGAGGATGCATGAACATTTGAGGTGCAAGAGATCTAACTTGTGGACCTCGATTTGAACCAAATTTAGTCAAATTAGAGATAGTGAAAGGAATGTAGGCAGATTAGTTCTTACTAGAACAACTTGTCTCTGTTGTGTGTGTGTGTGTGTGTGTGTGTGAGAGAGAGAGAGAGAGAGAGAGAGAGAGAGAGAGAGAGAGAGAGAGAGAGAGAGAGAGAGAGAGAGTTTGTTAGTTAGTTATGCATGCTGTGGAGGCAAGAAGATGGATAGAAAGATATTCTGGGAGGGAGGAGAGACAGATTCCTTGCTAGCTCCTCTCTTATCCCAGAATCCCTTGCTCCTTGTCAGGACTTCCTTGCCTCCTAGCAGAAGAACCAGATGTTCTGGATAGTTTGGAACACCCTCCTGGAAGAGCTTTCCCTCGGTGTTTTTAAGACATATCTCCCCCCACTCTAATTAACTGTTTTATTCAATTTTTTTTTCATAACAGAGTATTTACAACAAACAGGTGGGGGTATGAGTAAAAAAACCAGAAATAAACAGAAAAGCAGGGAGGGAAGGGGAAGATGAAGGGGTCAACACAGGAGAATTTCCAGATGGGGCTTTTAGCTCAGAATGGAGGGTGTGCATTCACACATTGGGCTAGATTTGTGCCAAAATCCATGCAATACATTGGAGAGTACTTCACATACAATTCGTGTTGCGCATTAGAGTTTAGTCCAATTTCTGTCCAGGGCAAAAAAATCCACTTTTTCCATCGAATTTTTTGGACAAATTCAAACTTGCAGTAAACCCGCAGTAAATCCTGCTGTCTGGGGAAACTCCAGTTATTGATTTGAAACAAACAGAGGAAATTATGCAAATAACTCTAAATAGTCCTTCCAAATCCTGGCATGGGAGTCCTCTTTCAGCATATGATGGTAAGTTGTCAGTTCAAAAGTTGCCAGGTTAAGAGAGATCTTCTCTCCATTGATAAACTGAGGGGCTGAAATGATCTTTCCAACACTGTAAAATAATATGCTTGGCGACAAGTAGTATACAGGAGAGCCAGGATCTGCTACCCTAGGAGAGGTTCCAGACATGGCAAATAAGCAAGAAGGATTGTTCTGTCACAAAATTTAGAATTGGAATTCAAAACTAGGTTGATGTGGTCAATCACGTCTTTCCAAAAGGGAGCTATTATATTGCAATTCCATATCATATGAATTAGAGAGCCCTCAGCACCAACATAAGGCACCAACACAATTAGGAATACCACAGCACCAACATAAGGGAGAAGCAGTGGTGTGTTTACAGAATAAGCATTCAAGAGTCCAGTAAGTACAGAATGTTGATTTTTGCTGGATAAGCCTCAATTTAAGATCTAGGGTAGAAGCTTTTATGCTTGCTAAAGCATTGGTCCACTGGGCTGGAAGGATCTGGGTTTCCAGTTCCTCATTCCACGTAGCACATAGGGGCGATAAGTCATATTTATTGTGGGACATGTCCCAGCAGAATAAGGATCTGTTGGGTTTAGGCAGATCAGCAGTGCAAATGATATGTTCTAAAACTCCAGGTACTTCAGAAGCACCTAGAACAGAGAGCCGAAATCTGGAAGTTAAAGCATGTTTCTTTTGCAGGTATTGCCAATGAGCTGTCTGGAGCCGATCATAGGAACATAGGAACATAGGAAACTGCCATATACTGAGTCAGACCATTGGTCTATCTAGCTCAGTATTGTATTCACAGACTGGCAGCGGCTTCTCCAAGGTTGCAGGCAGGAATCTCTCTCAGCCCTATCTTGGAGATGCTGCCAGGGAGGGGACTTGGAACCTTCTGCTCTTCCCAGAGCGGCTCCATCCCCTGAGGGGGAATATCTTCCAGTGCTCACACATCAAGTCTCCCATTCATATGCAACCAGGGCAGACCCTGCTTAGCTTTGGGGACAAGTCATGCTTGCTACCACAAGACCATCTCTCTTCTCTAAATCATAATGTTTGCACAACTGTTCAAAAGGCAGGAAATTGTGATTGGTGTCTAAAATGTGGTCAAGAGTTACAAGATTATTTCTGGCCCAGTCATTCCATGTAAACATATTACCAGCTCTTTTGATTTCAGGATTGTACCAAAGGGTCATCTTGTCATGGGTGTAAGGAAAATACCCATTTTGATGGCACTAAGCACACCATGCTTCTCTCAAAGCCTTGATGGTGGAAGAGGTATCTCCAGCCTGTGAAAATTTAGAGCCCAACATAGGCCAGTATGATAGAAGTTTTACAAAAGAAAGCTGAAGAGTGAACCATGCTGGAAGGTTGGGAAGACCGTGTTTTAATTTAAAGTCCTTACTAAGCAAGTATGCTCTACGGTATTGTAGGATACCTGGGAAATTAATTCACCCACCCCCAGGATTGGTAATTTTAATTTATGAAGGGGAAATCTTGGGATTGTCTTTATGCCCAATAAACTGGCCGAAAAGTTTGAGAAAGTGGCTAAAGGAGCTTTTAGGAAGGAATGACGGGAGACCCCTTAAGACATAGCTCAAACCTGAAGATTTGAGAGAGGCTTTAAAAAATCTTATTCTCTGCTTTTATCTGGTAGGGTTTTGGTTTTTTTTAGTGTTTAGCTTTCCATTGATAATTTTTAATTTCAATTTTTAAAGCTTGCTGTTTTAATTCTGGTTTTAGCCCAGACTTTTAAGTTTTTTAACCTTATTAGTTTTGTTTATTCTATAGTGTATCTATGTTATTAATGTGGTAAACTGCCCCAACCAGTAGTGCACGGAAGAGGTGGGGTACAAATCTTTTTAATAATAATAACAATTTATCTGAAAGAGAAGGGAGCTTCTCTTTAAACAGAAATATATACCCAGAGGCGCCATTCCCACCAGACTTCAGGGCAAAGGTCCGGGTGGCGGCAGCCCCCACTGTCTTGCCTCCCGCCCCCAAATCATGCAAAATTCTGCCCCATGCTGCCACCCGCCTGCAGGAATTTCCCAGCCAGGTGGTCAAGCTGAGCTCCACAGCGGCTACTCTCCCCCTCCCAAAGCAGTGTGGTCAGGTGGGCCAGCTGCAGCCCAGCACCAACACGGCCTGATCTCCTCCCATCGTGGCTGGGGTGTGTGTGGGGGGGAGGGGGAGGATACTGCCCAGCTGAACAACAACTTGCCTGGCCTGACCCAAGGCAGCACAGTCTGCCCTGTAGCCTGCAGGCCTTGGAGAGGAGTCTGACATCCGCCCCTTCTTGTGCGGCTGCCGCTGCGGCTTCTGACACATGCAGTGGTGCCAGTAGCATCCCTAGCAACAGCACAGGGGCATGGAGGACAAGGGCAGGCAAGCTGTGATCAGAGCGAGGCAGCAGGCAGCCCGCCACCACAGCGAGCAAGCATGTAAGGCCCCTGGCGGCAGCGGCAACTAGAGAGCCAGCCAGTGCACACACACACACACAAACACACACATACACACACACCCTGCATCCATGTGTTGCAGGACCCTGGGCGAGTCGCAGCAGCACCAGGATTCCTCCACCAACAGAAATCTCTGAGAGGCGCTTGCAGCAGGCATGAGTGGGGCAGAGGGGGGCAAAGTGTGTTTCTGGCCTGGGTGGGCAAGCTCAGCTCTATCTATCTATCCATCCATCTATCTATCTATCCATCTATCTGTCCATCCATCTATCCATCCATCCATCCATCCATCCATCCATCTATCTATCTATCTATCTATCTATCTATCTATCTATCTATCTATCTATCTATCCAACATATTTTTATACCGCCCAAAACACAAGTTCTCTGGGCGGTTTACAAGAAAATAAAAACTACCAATAAAAGATTAAAACATTTCAACAATTAAAACTTAAAAAGTTAAAACTATTAAAACACAATTAAAACAGTGTCTGATTAAAAGCCTGGGTGAACAAATACAGGTGAAACTCGGAAAATTAGAATATCGTGCAAAAGTCCATTAATTTCAGTAATGCAAATTAAAAGGTGAAACTGATATATGAGACAGACGCATTACATGCAAAGCGAGATAAGTCAAGCCTTAATTTGTTATAATTGTGATGATCATGGCGTACAGCTCATGAAAACCCCAAATCCACAATCTCAGAAAATTAGAATATTACATGGAACCAAGAATTGAAGAATAGAACAATATCGGACCTCTGAAAAGTATAAGCATGCATATGGATTCAGTACTTGGTTTGGGCCCCTTTTGCAGCAATTACTGCCTCAATGCGGCATGGCATGGATGCTATCAGCCTGTGGCACTGATGAGGTATTATGGAAGACCAGGATGCTTCATTAGCGGCCTTCAGCAATTCTGCATTGTTTGGTCTCATGTCTCTCATCCTTCTTTTGGCAATGCCCCATAGATTCTCTATGGGGTCAGGTCAGGCGAGTTTGCTGGCCAATCAAGCACAGTACTCTGTATACTTTTCAGAGGTCCGATATTGTTCTATTCTTCAATTCTTGGTTCCATGTAATATTCTAATTTTCTGAGATTGTGGATTTGGGGTTTTCATGAGCTGTACGCCATGATCATCACAATTATAACAAATTAAGGCTTGACTTATCTCGCTTTGCATGTAATGCGTCTGTCTCATATATCAGTTTCACCTTTTAATTTGCATTACTGAAATTAATGGACTTTTGCACGATATTCTAATTTTCCGAGTTTCACCTGTACGTCTTGACTGTCTTTTTTTAAGTTGTAAGAGATGGAGAGGCTCTTATTTCAGCAGGAAGCATGTTCCCAAGCCTTGGAGCAGCAATGGAGAAGGCCTGTCGCTGAGTAGCCACCAGATGAGCCCATGGCAACTGCAGACCAACCTCTCCAGATGATCTCAATGGGTGGTGTGGTTCATAGCGAAGAAGGCGTTCTCTTAAATACCCAGGGACCAAGCTGTTTAGGGCTTTATAAATAACCAAAACCTTGTACTTTGCCTGGAAACCTATCGGATGCCAGTGTAGATCTTTTAAGATGGGAGTGATATGGTCTCTCCAAGATGACCCAGAGACCAACCTGGCTGCTGCATTCTGGACAAACTGCAGTTTCCAGACCCATCTGAGATTTCTGAAACAGAAATGGGTGCCAGTGGGGGGCAAACTACTTGTCTGAGGGGGCACCTGCGCTTCCTTTGAAGCCACCCTGGCACACGGCCTCACCCCAAACTGAATCACTTCAGAATGCAGGTGTGGGATCATGAGTTTGAATGCTCTTTTTAAAAGCGGGCGGGGGGGGGAACCTCTGCATATGGAATGCTAGAATGCTGTTCGTTATGGCTCTGAACAGGGAGGGGATCAGAAATGATTGGAACATGTGATTCCTCCATGTCCAGTCAGAAGACGTACAGTTGAAACTAGGTTTTTGTGCAGTTCAGGATGTTGGCATTTAATAAGGAGCAGAGTTATAGCTATATATGGGGGGAAATTCTCAGACTTCAACTATTGTTTGGGAAGGAAATGGCTCTCATCCACGGTAAACAAACCACCTTTTTGTCTTCCTTCTCTTATTTTCCCATCCTTCCTTCCCTCCTCCCTCTTTGTCTCTTTCTCTTACGTTCTCTGTTTGTTCTTAAGGTCCCGTCCCTGTTATTTTTTGTTTTTGTGTTTCATTTAGAAATTGTTTGGGAGGTGCTCACAGATTCGGAATTGGTGGGGGCAGCGTTGCAGTGGCTTCTCTTGCGATATGTCCAAGCTCTGTGTTGGCTTGTGCTGTTAGGTGTCCTTTGAAAATTACGTTTCTCAGTATCGCCAGACTTGCTCGTGTTACACAGGAGTTCAATAGAGCATGATGCTGAGATGCATTTGTGATGGCAATTCAATGAGTTTTTAACAGTTTTTAACAACATATGTGTCTGCTATCAGTTTGGCAGTATTGTTACTTGCAGGGTTCCTGTGCCTTTCACAGATAAAAATTGACCAGCCTTTTCCTGCTGAAGTGCCGAAATTCAGGGAAATGCTTCACTAGTTGAATTTCTGTCTTCCAAGGAGTTGCTAAAGGCAGAAAAAACCTGCCACAAAATGAGGTGTCAAGATTGCAGAGGAAGGGATTTTCTACACTTGGATATCTCTTGGTTGATTCTATAGTTCTGAAGTTTTCTAATGCGTTCCATTTCCCATTACTGAGCCCAAATAAATTTGTTTTGTGAAAACTGCAGTGATGTGGCTGGCAGGATTGTTCATGCAAAATTTGGTATCTGTAGGTGGTGTGGATTAGTTAAGTACCTTTTATGTACCTTTAGCTGGGATCCGTAGTTTTTAAAAATGACTTGGAACAGTTTGTATCTGTCTGAACTAATTCTGCTTATTCAAGGAGAATGTGTCCATTGTATTTATTTATTTATTTATTTATTTATTTATTTTGACATGTTTGTATACCGCCCAAAACTTGCGTCTTGCAGTTTACAAATAAAACAATACAAAACTTGCCGTTTACAATAAAACAATACAAACAAAACAAAATTAAAAAGTTAAAAACCTTAAAATAATTTAAAATTTTAAACAATGTTAAACACTATTAAAACAGTATCTAATTAAAAGCCTGGGTGAACAGATGTGCTTTAAATGCCCTTTTAAAAGTGGTCAGAGATGGGGAGGTTCTTATTTCAACAAAGAGCACATTTCAAAGCCTCAGGGCAGCAACAGAGAAGGCCTGTCCCCAAGTAGCCACCAGACGAGCTGGTGGCAGCTGCAGACGAACCTCTCCTGATGATCTCAATGGTGAACCTCCTCTGATGATCTCAAAAAATAGCAGTTGCTTAGTTTTCATCACAGGGGAGTGCATTTGTGTCTGTAGCTGCTATTTAAACATTGGCAAGAATGATAATGAATGACTCTTTTCTCTGTAAATCCCTGAGAATACTATTCCTCCTCTGAGACCTTGCATGCTACGTTTTGTTTGTCCTGCAGGTGCTTTTCTACTGTCTAAAAGTGCATATACAAGTGGTGGTGTTGGGGGGACACACAATGCTTATCTTGCAAACTCCCACTACCACCCCGGTAACGCCATTAGGTCCAGGCTCCAAAATTACCTAGTTGCACCTCTGTATATACTCCCTGTACACAAGCTGTTCATTGATATGAATAGTATCAGAGTGAGGTCTTCCCAAGGAGCCTCTGGGCAATCACAGAGAAAAGGGGG
Organism: Hemicordylus capensis; assembly: GCF_027244095.1. NCBI lineage: Eukaryota > Metazoa > Chordata > Lepidosauria > Squamata > Cordylidae > Hemicordylus > Hemicordylus capensis. The sequence goes on from NC_069663.1 coordinate 36,869,191, forward strand.
CCACTTCCTCTCTGGAAAGCAGAGGAGAATTCTGAGAAAGCTTTGTATAATTTCCCCGGCCACCCTGCTCCTTCTGGGTGGGAACACGCACACCGCTCTGTGTGACTAACACAGAAATACTAGTCCCGTATCCCAAGATGGGGCTGGTTATTTCAAAGCATTATTCCGTGTGCCTTCTTCCTCTCTGCGGCTCTGGCCACCTGCCACCCTCCGTAATATGTGCTGGACCTGATGCCTACGGTACAGAATTATGCCACAGGAGACCGTAGTGCAGAACAAACACACATAATCTTAATCAGAAGTCTTTTGCTGTTTTCAAAGGTCAACCTTTAACTCCAACCTGCTGAATTGTGACCCTGGATCTGGGGACAAGGAGACAGTTCAGGTGATGAGACAGGATGGGAAGAGCCAACCACCCACACCCCAGGCAACCCTACACCACTGGAAACCCTCACACCAGGGCAAAGAAAACTCAGAGCCTGCATCCCCACCATAACCCAAGGACCCAGGGCTCTCTTCGTTCTCTGACCTGCAGGAGTCCTTCGGGGACCTGCAAATCCAAGCAGAGCGGAGCTACCCAACTTGAGCCCTGTTGGAGATGTTGGACTACAACTCCCATAATCTCTGGCTCTTGGTGGCCACAGTGGGCTAGAAGTGTCTTAGTCCCGTGCATCAAGGGATCCCAGAGAGCCAAGCTCTTGTTGCTGCCTGCTTTGTGGATGTCCCTCTGTTTAATGGAAGCCAAGCAGCTGCTCCTCGGTACTTCCTGGCCGATCCCTCTAGAAATGGTAGTGTTGCCACTGGTTTCTAGTCAGGGGCTACAGACTCCATCCGGGCTCATACCTGGTAAAGTAAAGCTGGGCCGTCGAGTCGGTGTCGACTCCTGGCGCCCACAGAGCCCTGTGGTTGTCTTTGGTAGAATACCGGAGGGGTTTTCCATTGCCACCTCCCACACAGTGTGAGATGATGTCTTTCAGCATCTTCCTATATCGCTGCTGCCTGATATAAGTGTTTCCCATAAAACATATATCCAGTAATCACCTATAAAGCTCTTCATGACTTGGATCCAGGCCAGGTTATGTAAGAAAGTGCCGTCTTTGTCATGAGAGCATGAGATCTTTGTCACCTCTTACTGAGGTCACAAGGGGAGGATCAGTTACAGCTGCATGTTTGGTGGACCGGGCCTTCTCTGTGGCTGCCCCAGGGCTTTGGAAAGTGCTCCCTGTCAATATAAGAGCCTCTCTATCTCTGGCTGCCTTCAGGAAATCACTTAAGACACACCAGTTTTCTCAGGCCTTTTGCTGGACGAGCCATGGTGGTTAGAGTGTTGGACTAGGACTGTGGAGACCCAAGTTCAAGTCCCCATTCAGCCACATTCGAATCCCTGCTGGTCTGTTTCCCAGACTATGGGAAACACCTATATTGGGCAGCAGCAATACAGGAAAGATGCTGAAAGGCACCATCTCTTACTGTGCAGAGGAGGCAATGGTAACCCCCTCCTGTATTCTACCAAAGACAACCACAGGGCTCTGTGGGCGCCAGGAGTTGACACCGACTCAACGGCACACTTTACCTTTAGTTCAAAAACAGCTGGGGGGAGCTAAGTTGAACAGGCCTGTTCTAGAGTCACCCCTGCTTCTGTCTTCCCCCCCCCCTCCCCTTGGCCCTCTCTGGCATCAGTGCAGCTCAGCCAATGGCAGCCAGAGACAATCCAACTTGCCCCTCCCCTCTGTGACACGAGGGCAACTCAGCCAATCCCTGAATGGCTTCGTCGCCACCATTGTAACCGCCAGCAATTCCCTTCCTACATTACAGTACAGAGCCCTATCCACACATTATGCTCAACACACGTGTGATCTATGTACAACATCTGCAAGTATGTCCAATGCACTTACTTGACACCCCCTCAAAGACTCTGCATTTGAAGGGGCCTGTCTTCAGGTTCACTTTTAAAATCCAGGTTCACAGATATAGTCGTTCACACAAATACATCCACACACAGGCAGATGCCTGCATGCACATACAGTGTAATGTCCAAATAGGGACATTACAGCATTCATAAACCACCCAGGAGTACCTAATTAAGCACTAATTGGGAGAGCTGTTCTTGCTGCATCGAGCATGAATTGTCCCCTTTGCTAAGCAGGGTTTGTCTTGGTTTCCATTTGGATGGGTGAGCACCATCTGCTGAAACATGTGAGCACCATAATGCAAGCACCATCTGCTGATAGATATTCCCCTTAGGGGATAGGGTTGTAGCTCAGTTATAGGAACATAGGAAGCTGCCATATACTGAGTCAGACCATTGGTCCATCTCGCTCAGTATTGTCTTCACAGACTGGCAGCGGCTCCTCCAGGGCTGCAGGCAGGAATCTCTCTCAGCCCTGTCTTGGAGATGCTGCCAGGGAGGGAACTTGGAACCTAGATGCTCTTCCCAGAATGGCTCCATCCTCTGAGGGGAATCTCTTCCAGGGCTCACACATCAAGTCTCCCATTCATATGCAACCAGGGCAGACCCTGCTTAGCTAAGGGGACAAGTCATGCTTGCTACCACAAGACCAGCTCTCCTCTCCAAGGCGGAGCGACTGCTTGGTGCCCAATCCCTACCATCTCCAGGCAGAGCCAGGAAGGACTCCTGCCTGGAACCTTGGAGAGCTGCCAATCCGCTGCCAGTCTGTGCACAGTACTGAGCTAGGTGGACCCGTGTCGCCTGACTCAGACTAAGGCTGCTTCCTAGGTTTCTCATTTTGTTTTAGAGGTGCTCTCACCCCTGGACTTGTGGGCTGAAGTCCAAGGCCTCCACACACCCCAAATCCCCTTTAGTCTGTCCTGGGTGGTGTGGTTTGTGTTCTCAGGAACCTATGTGTTAAAAAATGATGCTTAACTGGTGGGGGACGGGGGGGGGGCGGCGGCTCCAAAGGCCTTTAGAAGATCCAGGCTCCAAGATCCCCTCGGGGCACCTCCGTTTGTGTGGATGCCAGCCAAGGGGAATCCTCTCCTCCTCTCCTCTCCAGTGTGCTCGAGAGCTAAGCCCTGAAACCCAAAGCTCAGCCCGAGGAGGGAGGCTGCTGCTTCTGTGCCCCGCCCCCCCCCCCGGGGCATCTACACACCCACACGGAGTGGGCCTTCCGAGCCCCCTCCCCGCCCCTCCCGCGGCCCAAGTCCAGCACTTCCAACTCGGCTTCTCTGAGCTGCATCTTGGAAGAAGTCCATCCCTGGAAGCCGGGCTGCTCCTCGGGGGCGGCGGGGGTGGGGGGGTGGGGTGGGGCAGAGAGCACACGCCGCCAGCTGCAGCCGTCTGCTGAGCGCCAGCCGCCCCCGCCGCCCACCCTGTCCCGAGGGAGCCCCTCCATGCTAGCTCTGCCAGCCAGACACGGTCGGCACGATGCCCAGCCCCTCTCGGGGGCCAGCCGTGAGGATGCTCCCTTCTCCTGGGGCTTACCCAGCCACCCACCCTGCCGGCCTGCCCTGCCCTCCTCCCTCCTCCCCTCTCGGCAGCTTTGATCTTCATCTCTCACTCCCCATCCCCCGCGCCCCGATCTCCGGCCCTGCCCGCCCCGCCCCCCCCCCCCCGCCCCGCTGCTCCTGGAGCTGTGCAACAAAGCAGAAAAGCAGCAGGCAATTTGTTCGCGTGCCTAAAAATAAGCAGCGCCTTCTCCCTTGAATGCAAATCTCTCCCTCTCTCTTGCGCCGCCCGCACCGCCGCCTCTGATCTCTCCCGGGCTGTCGGAATGCTCTTGTTGCATCCGATCCGTCCACACGGCGGGCGGGCGGGCGGGCGACGACCAGGCTCCGGCTCCTGGGTGGAGGGAAGCCCGATTCGATTCCCATTGCAGAGAAGAGAAGACACAGCGAGCCAGCCCGGGACTAAAAAGGCGGGCGGACTCTTGGTTGCAGCAGGGAGTTCCTCTGGATGTGGGGCGGGGCGGGGGGCGGCGGCGGCTGCCAGAGACAAAGCCCCACAGCCTCGCCGCCCTCCCCTCCTCCCGTCAAGCCGAAGTAGTTCGGAGTCCACCTGTCACTCAGAAGGAGAAATCCCCCCTCCCCCTCTCTCCTCCCAGTTCCTGGGAAATCCACCTCCGCATCTTTGAGCTGCTCCCTCCCACCTTCTCTTCTCCCCCCGCTCTCTCTCTCTCCCTCATTCTCTCTGTGGCTCAGTAAGTAAAGGGACCTGAAGCCTCCTCTTGGACCCCTAGATCTGCAGTGCGGGGCTGAAGGGAGCAACCTGGGCGCCCAGCATCCTCCACGCCTTCTTGCCGCCACCCCCCCCACCCCCGCCGCCCCCTTCCGTGATCCAACACCTTCCTCCTCGCATCCACACACACACCCCGGGCGATCGTCGCAGCCCAACTTGGCCCCATGCGATCCATCTGCCGGCTGGGGGTGTGGGGAGGAGGGGGAGGGGGAGGAGACGGCTTCTTCTTGTGACTGAGGAGGAGGAGGAGAGGAGGAGGAGGGCCCGGCCGGCGAGAGGGAGCCTTGGGCCAGAAGGGGACGTACCGGGCGCGAAGGATGTAGCGGCGGCAGGACGCCTCCAGCTCGCAGCAGCAGCAGCAGCCGGCAAGGTGAGGGGACGCTCGCTCGGGGCCGGCGGGAGTCACGAGATGGCACCGGGGAGGGGCGCGGCGTGGCCCGGGGCGGAGGACCGTCGCTTGGGCAGTGGTGCCGCCTGCCCGGGGCGCAAAGGCGGCCGCCCGTCCGGGGAGCAGGGAGGGCGTGTGCGCTGCACGCGTGGCGGGGCCAAAATGCTCGCTCCCCACGCTGCGCGGCGGCTCGCGGCCATGTGGCCACTGCCCGGCTGCGCTCCTCTTCCATCCCCGGAGTCGAGGGGCTGCTTGGCAGACCCGGGGGGGCTCCGGGGCTTAGACCACCCCCCCGCGCGCGCGCGCGCCCTGGGCTTGGCCAGCAAGAAGCGGCGGGGGTGGCTCTCTGCAGCCTCTGTGACCTGGGGATGGCTTGGGGAGCAGGCAGCCGCCCCCCTCCCTGGCGTCGCACCTTCGGAGGTGGCTCCCTGCTTCCATCGCGCCCAGGAGAGGCGGCTCTGCTGCCAGAGGTTCCGGGCGGGCTGGCGGAGTCCTCCTCGCGAGTGGCTTCTCTCGGGTTGCCAAGCGGCTGAAGGGTGTCGGGAAAGCTGTCCGAGCAGCAGTCCCGGAGGTGAGATGGGGCGGGCGGGCGGGGGGGGGAGAAGAGAGCGAGAGAGCGCGCCTGTCTGCCTTTGCGAGCCGGAGCTGCCTTGGGTCGGGGCAGAGCAGCAGCGGTTGTGCCGCCAAGCCCTGGCAAGGATGCTTCTCCCTTGCCAGGGGGTTCCCTGCCCTTGCCGTGCGCAGTTCCACATGGCTTGAGGTGGAGAGCTCCTTTCAGCTCCTCCGGAGAGGGGGAAAAGTTGTTGGGCTGCAAAGCGCTTGTGGCAGCGGGGCCCTCCTTGGAAAACTGCCGCGGGAGAATGCATGGAGGAGCATTCGCTGGGCATGCAACGCGAGGGGCCTCCGTGGCTACGTTGTGCCTCGGGGGGGGGTCTCTTCTCGAGGGCTGCGGGGAGAGAAAATAAGTGGGGGGATGCTTGCCTTGCACACACACCTTCTGGGGCAGCCTTTGCGACGTTTTCTGGGCACCAGGAGATGTGGGTGAGCCGATCCCCTTTCTCGGGTCTCGTCTCTGGCCTCTCCAAAGGGAGGTGCTTAGGAGAGTTTTGTGGTGTGCGGAACGGAGCCCTGGGCAACTGAAGGGCCCTGGGGGCGATTCAAGGTGGTCCCTGGCAGGAAAGAGGAGGCAGAAGAGACCCCTCCGAAAGTTTGCACATGTGTTCTTCAAGGAGTCGGCTGCAATCGGCTGGGAAGTCAGTTCTCTGTCGCTCTCAGATGATCTTTACACTGATGGAGGAGGACGGGATAAAGCACTTGGAGCTTTTTAGCTAGGGAAAAATGACAGACGGGTGGGGGACACGAGAGAGGCTTCTACGGGTATGAATGGGCCGGCGAGAAATTATGAATGAGATGGCGAGAAATTTGTGTCCCTCTCCACTGCACTACCACCTGGGTTCCCCCCAACAAAACTGATTGACAGTAGACTCGGAATAAACGAAAGGAAAAATTCCTTCACTCAACGTATAATTAACTTGTGGAACTCACAGCCACAAGATATGGTGGTCGCCGCTCGCTCAGAGGGCTTTAAAAGGGATTGGACAACGCCAGAAGTTGAAGTTTATCAATGGGGAGTAGCCAGGAGGGCTGAATGGAACTTCCAGATTTAAAGGAAGTATACTTGTAATATCAGGCCAAGCAGTGGAGATGGTTGTTGCTTCCAGAACCTGCTCCCTGGAATAGTCTGCTTGGGCGTGGAAAGAGGTTATTGGGCGAAATGAATGGATGGTGGTTCTGATCCAGGAGATTTGCTCTTATAGTTTTAAGGCAGATTGCACTTAGGAGGATGTTGAAGTTCCCAGAGGCAGGGGCCTTTCGATTCCTCATGTTGAGCCGCTGGGTAACTGTTTGGACATACACCAGGAACCTCAAAGAGTGTTCAGAAGCTTCACCAGGTTCAGAATGCAGCAGTTGAGTTGTTATCTGATGCTAACTATAGCCACGGCAATAGATTGCACCTGCATTCTTTTTGTAAATCTATTTTTGTTCAGGTTTTTTTAACTGATTTTCAATGAGTTGGCACTAAGTTTGAAAAGAACTCCACTGCTTCCCTGTTTGCTTTGGGCAGAACAACGTGGTACCAGGGATGTGGGGCTGCCATTGAAACTGACGCCCTCTTCTCTAGATCCCTGCCCCCCCCCCGGGGGGGGAATAGCACTTACCCCTTGATATGATGTCACCATGTGGTGCATTTCTTCACCCCTGTTCTGTGGCATTAGCAGCTCGCTGCTGTTGTGAACAGAGGATCACATGGCTGATTACATCACGGGCTGAGGGTTACTACATATCGTGGGGAAACATAACGCAGGGATGCCATTTTCAGTGGGAGCCCGAGGTCTTGAGTCAGCTGTAGCACGGCATTCCTCTGAACTAGTAACAAGTTAAGCTCTTTTAACACATAATCAATGCAAACGTACTAGTAGCTGAAATGAAAAATAACCCGCCCAAGTGAAACATGCAGGGCTGTCTTTCCAGGTGCAATTGAAGGCTTTGCTTCCTTCCTCAAAGCACTGAATATCCTGAGCCCGTCAGATCTTCAGATCTGTGTTGCCCAGCCTAGACTCCTTCTGCAGATTATTTTAGGAGATCCTACTCCAAGCACCATGACCATTCCTTTGCTACATACTTACAAGGAGCAGAGCTGATGTGGTTTCCAACCTTATTTCCCCAGACGTTGGACTACAAATCCAATCATCCTCAGCCACAATGGCTGTTGGCCATGTGGGGGATGATGGAGGTTGCAATCCAGCAGCATCTAGGGAATTGTTGGACTCCAGACACTGCCACAGTCTCTTCTGGGAGGAGGCCCAAGGAAGGCCCAGACCTTGGATAGCTCCCGGAGCAACAGATCAGGACCATGGTCAGAGCTGATCAGGAGAATTCAGAGGGTGTTGCAACAGAAAGGAGAAGTTGTTCCTACAGTGCTTCTTAGTGAACTGCGGGGTTTTGTAGCCTGCAGGGAAATGACTTGACTAGCAAGCCAGAGGTTGCCGGTTCAAATTGCCGCAGGTGTTTTTCCCAGGCTATGGGAAACACCTGTATCAAGCAGCAGCAATATAGGAAAGTGCTGAAAGGCATCATCTCACACTGCGCGGGAGGAGGGAATGGTGAACCCCTCCTGTATTCTACCAAAGACACCAACTCGACGGCACACTTTACCTTTAGTTTAGGTTTTGTAGCCTGGGTTTTGTAGCTTGGCTCCACCCATTCCAGAAACAAGCATTGACTTTTAAAGGGACCTGGAAAATCATGGTGAAGAGGACCTTGGATGACTCCTGAGTCGCATATTGGCAGGGCCTTCCATCCAGTTGGAGGTTTCCCAAAGGCAGGGGGTCACCAGCAGTTTCCCCTGTAATAGGGATTCTAAGATGTCATTGACCACAACACCCATCATCCCCTGCTGCAGTGGCCTTTGGCTAGGGATGATGGGAGTTGTAGGCAACACCTGGGAGTCCCTGTTACAGAGAACATCAGGTCCCTGGGTCATCAGGTCCCTGGGTCAGTGGCACTTTTCAGTGCGACTCCTCTCCCAGTCGCTCCACTCCATCCCATCCTCGGGGGACAGACCCCGGATAAGAACCCCTCCTCTGTAATCACACCCCATTCTTTGGAGCTCCTTCCTTAGAGATTATACTTGTATATATTATGCAGATTATGTTTTTTCTCTTCAGGAGATGAGTGGAGACCTTTTTATTCTGGTCTCAGCAGGAATCCAGAGCAGCTTTGATTAGTGCCTCCATCACTCCCTCCACCCCACCCCACCCCCGCCTTGCTGACAGTAATTCCGAACCCTTCCTGCCCCCTACTTCCCCTTTCCTGACTCTGATAAAGCACATGCGATTTGCATTATTAATGCCCTGCCCCCAAAGTCATGGCTTGTTGAAATCTCAGGATTGCCTCTGAATCGCAAGAGTTCACCAGAGGGTTTTTTTTATGGCGCTATGAGCATGCAGTTCAGTCATTCACAGCGACCTGTCTCTTTCTGCCGGGAATAGGGTCAGAAGCCTGGATCAGGAGACTGGCTCACAGTAGTCCAGCAGGCCATGAATGGCCCATCAGGCTCAGAACAGACCGATCCAGTTAATTGTCAGTCCGTGCATGGTCTGTGGTGGCCTTTGTCTTAGTACTCTTAGCATTCAAGGTTCCTGAGGGTGTAAGGCTGGAGTTTTGGTAGGGCACATTTCTAGTGTGACATAGCAGCTCTGGGCATACCTACAAGAAAGACAGGGTGACTGATAGTTGCTTTCAAAATCTCAAGGAAGGCTAAGGAACATAGGAAACTGCCATATACTGAGTCAGACCATTGGTCCATCTAGCTCAGTATTGTCTTCACAGACTGGCAGCGGCTTCTCCAAGGTTGCAGGCAGGAATCTCTCAGCACTATCTTGGAGATGCTGCCAGGGAGGGAACTTGGAACCTTCTGCTCTTCCCAGAGCAGTGGCTCCATCCCCTGAGGGGAATCTCTTCCAGTGCTCACACATCAAGTCTCCCATTCAGATGCAACCAGGGCAGACCCTGCTTAGCTAAGGGGACAAGTCATGCTTGCTTCCACAAGACCAGCTCTCCTCTCTTTCCCCATTTTTCTCCAGAACAGGCATCCCCAAACTGCGGCCCTCCAGATGTTGCTGAACTACAACTTCCAGCATACCCAGCGGATGCTGGGAGTTGTAGTTCAGCAACATCTGGAGGGCCGCAGTTTGGGGATGCCTGCTCCAGAATATCCTTTATTTAACCAAGCTTGCCACCAGTGAATGAGAGTTGAACCCTTGCAGGCACTTATATTATAATATAGCACTATTGTAATATTGTTGCCATGATTACTGCTGGTATTAACGCAGGGACACCGGCAGCTGCCATATACCGAGTCAGACCCTTGGTCTATCTAGCTGAGTATTGTCTTCACAGACTGGCAGCGGCTTCTCCAAGGTTGCAGGCAGGAGTCTCTCAGCCCTATCTGGAGATACCAGGGAGGGAACTTGGAACCTTCTGCATGCAAGCATGCAGATGCTCATCCCAGAGTGGCCCCCATCCCCTGAGGGAAATATCTTGTGGTGCTCACACATGTCTCCCATTCAAATGCAAACCAGGGTGGACCCTGCTTAGCAAAGGGGACAGGTCATGCTAGTTTCCTGTCTGACAGAGAGGGCAGGACCAGAGGCTGCTGAGAGAGAAAAGGAGGATTCTGAGGGACAAGTCACTCTAGTGGAGATTCCACTCGTTTCCTCTGTCCCAGTGAAAAAGTCTTTCTCTCCAGTGAGGAGGAAATGATCGAGCATCGTGGAAAAGCAAGCGAGCTAAAATCCAGGAGGTGAGCTGGTCTTGTGGTAGCAAGCATGAATTGTCATCTTTGCTAAGCAGGGTCTGCCCTGGTTTGCATTTGAATGGGAGACTACCTGTTAGCACTGTAAGATATTCCCCTTAGAGGGTGAGACCGCTCTGGGGAAATCACCTGTGTGCTTGCTTACTTGCATAAGGTTCCATGTCCCCCCACCCCAGCAGCATCTCCAAGATAGGGCTGAGAGAGATTCCTGCCTGCAACCCTGGAGAAGCCGCTGCCAGTCTGTGAAGACAATACTGAGCTAGATAGACCGATGCTCTGACTCTGTCCATGGCAGCTATATATTGCCATAGGAACATAGATTCCTAAGTTCCTATACCTTAGAGCAGGCCTGCTCAGCTTTCTCCCCTCAGCTGTTTTTGGACTACAACTCCCATAATCCACAGCCACAGTGACCGATAGCCAGGGATTATGGGAGTTGTCGGCCAACATCTGCAAGATGGCCCAAGCTGAGCAGCCCTGCCCTAGAGGAAACACTGGTCGGGACTTGAGCCCACAGCAGGGCCTTGAACCCGAGGCCCTCAGCTTGTGTACTCCTGCTGTGACTTATTTATTTAAAATCTCTGTATTCTGCCTTTCTGAATCACCACTGGGGCACCCAAGGTGGCTAGCAACAATTTAGGAAAAAACAATACTATCGAAAAAATAATAAAGCAGATAAAACAGCAAATAATGCACATTGTTGGGACGACTCTAGATCAACTAGTTTGGGGGTGGCAGAGAACATTATTAGGGGAGCAAGGATTTTGCTAGACATTAAATGTGTATAGTCAGGCAATTGTCACCTTAAGTGGCACAGTGGGGAAATGCTTGACTAACAAGCAGAAGGCTGCTGGTTCGAATCCCCGCTGGTATGTCTCCCAGACTATGGGAAACATCTATATCGAGCAGCAGTGATATAGGAAGATGCTGAAAGGCATCATCTCATACTGCATGGGAGGAGGCAATGGCAAACCCCTCCTGTATTCTGCCAAAGACAACCACAGGGCTCTGTGGGCGCCAGGAGTCAACACCGACTTGACTAAAAAATGGCTCACTTCAAATGCAACTGCTCACATCCTATAATGTTTCCAAATGGGTCTGACGGTATTTAAGAGAGCCCCGTCTTCTTCATAAACCCCACTGCCTGTTAAGATCATCTGGGGAGGTCCGGTTGCGGCTGCCGCCAGCTCGGTTGGTGGCAACTCAAAACCGGGCCATTTCTAGAGTTGCCCCAGGACTCTGGAACGTGCTTCCTAACAAAATTAGAGCTTCCCCTTCTCTGAAGGTTTTTAAGAAGGACCTAAAAACATACCTGTTTTTTCAGCTTATAGTCTTAAAGCTTTGGTTTTAGAGGGTGTTAATGTATTTTACATTTTTAAAATTATGTGAATGTTTTAATTGGTTTTAGATTATCCCTGCTAACTGAGCAAAGAGGCACCTTTTTAAAGGGCTGATTCTCTTTACTGAGCAGGGGGAGAGCACCTGGCCCTATCCAACTCCAGCACAACATCCCTCCAGTGGCTGTTGTCTTTCTTATGTTTCTTTTTTAGACTGTGAGCCCTTTGGGGACAGGCTGCCAATTAATTAATTAATGTACGTAAACTGCTTTGGGAACTTTGGTTGAAAAGCATTATATAAATACTCATCGTATTCGTATTCGTATATTGTGAACTGCCCGGGGACTTTTTTTTTAATAGGGTGGCATATAAATGTACTAAATTAACTAACTAAATAAATAAATGTGCAGCTTCTTTCTTTAGCAAGTTCCCTCCCTGGCCTCATCTCTAAGATAGGGCTGAGAGAGACTCTTGCCTGCAACCTTGGAGAAGCCGCTGCCAGTCTGTGAAGACAATACTGAGCTAGATAGACCAATGGTCTGACTCAGTATATGGCAGCTTCCTATGTTCCTATGATCAGTTAGTGGACATCTGGCTGCCCACCCATTCAAGTTGTAAACCGCCCTGAGCCATTTTTTGAAGGGCAGTATATAAATTGAATGAATGAATGAATGAATGAATGATGAATGATTGGGGTCATCTTGCAGAGGTACATTCGCAACAAAAGGGCCATTCTCTTGGAGCCCCCAGGCCATAGAACTTCCTAACGGGAGATTTAGCAGGTCCCCTCCTTGATGGCATTTAGATGCTAGTTATGGACTATTTTATTTCCATCGCAAGATCTGGAGTGCCATTGCCAGTCTTGATCTAGATGGACCAATAGGCTGGTTTCCAATGTTCCTAGTTGACTAGGCTGACAATATGCGTCTGATCATGTGTACTCTAGGGAATGTATTAAAACCAATGACAGGGAATGCCTGTCTATTCCAAAGGGCCATAGGAAAACATGGAATTTCCGAATGGCCATTGGCCATTCAGAAATTCCATGCATTCCATAGCCTCTTGGAAGGATCCAGTGCATTTCAGTGGGCATTCCCTGTCATTTGTTTTAGGATGTCCTGACACTAGTCCACCACAGGACTTGCAAACTGATGACCCCAGGTTCACTCCCTGGCAGCAACTCCAGGTAAGGCTGGGAAGCGATCCTGCCTGCAACCTTGGATAAGCCGCTGCCAGTCAGTGTAGACAATTCTGAGCTAGATGGCCCAAGGGCCTGACTCAGTATAAGGCAGCTTCCTATATTCCTAACTGACCCTTTCCTCTACTGCAAAAGATGAAAAGCAGCCCTTCATCTTCCAAGATGCCCATCCATCAATTTACTGATGTCTCTTTTGGAGCTGAAGCCCTTTCTGCCCAGGGAGTTCCCCACTGGCAGTCCTTGGGGGAGATATGATTGAAGGTGCCAGTAAAATCTTCCCTCCGGGCATACTGCCTGGCACCAACAGCTTGGAACAAGTCACTCTGATCTTTTAATTACCTCCACCAGGCTCCTTCTTGGAACAGAATTTCCTTTGGCTGGTAATTTCTGTTTCCTCACAGGGGCTCATCCAAGCCGGGCACAAGCCCGGAAACTATTTACAGTGCCAATTCCCCACTTTGAAACCTGCAATCCAGGAGTGAAGGGCATGCCTCTGAGCATGTGCAGAATATCTTCCTTTCACTCCTGGGTCACAATAGGGGTGTGCACGGAGAACTGGCTGGTCCGTTTCGGTTCGAGTCTGAACAGGACCCAAACTAGACTGGGCCAGTTCGGTCCAGCACACACACCCCAACCGGTTTGGTTGAGGGGGGGGGTGTTGCAAGCTTTTTCTTTGTTTTTAATTTTTTTCCAAAGTTATCCCCTCCGGGGGAGTTATCCGAGGTGGCGGCAGGGTCCACAGAGGTCCCCCCCCCGCTGGCCTCCCTTAGTTCCAAAATTGACCCTTTGGCCATTCTTCGGCCCATTTTCAGGCCTCCCTCCCACCATGCGGTGGCCATTTTGGAGGCTGCTGCGCTTGTGCAAAGGGCCCCTGTGTGGCCTGGCATGATGATTTGGGGACTAAAGGAAGCTGGTGGGAGGAGGGGAATCCCCACCCCCCACCTCGGATAACTCCCCCAGAGGGGGTAAGTTGGAAGGGGGACATGATTTTCAAAAAATCGTTAAGCCCCGGAACTGGCTGGGGGGCAGGGTTCAGTCCGGGGTCGGACCAAACAGAGGGTGGTTCGGATCGACCCGGAACAGCCACACTTGTTTGCACATCTCTAGGTAACAACACTGTCTGCTACAAACCCCTGGAATTTTGGAAAGCGGCAAGGAGAGGGAGAGATTTCTCAGGCACATCCCTTCCAGACAGGCATGAACTCCACACCCCCTGCTACCATTTCTCTGTTTAGAAATGAACCTTCTATTCCACACACACACCCCACTCAATATAATTATCAACCCTTGGGCTTTAAAATGAAAATCAGAAACTCTGCAAACCCGGGGTTCTCAAACTTGAATCCCCAGATGTCGCTGGACTACAACTCCCATCATCCCTAGCCACACTGGCCAAAGATGAAGATGATGGGAGATGTAGTCCTGCAATATCCGGGGATTCTATTACGAGAACCTTTAAAAGTACAAGGCATGGCCAGCCCTAGTGTTTTTGGCTCCCGAGGTGAAGTTTGACTTTGGTGCCCCCCCTCCCCGCCCCGCCGCAGCTGAGAAGGGCAGAGCTCCGCCTTTAACTGGAACTGCATGGGCTGCTCGTTCATGGGGTCAAATGACCAGTCTAGGTGGATGACCAGTGAATGACTAGCCCATGCTGGTTTGAGGATATGGTAGGAGGGAGTTCGGGAGGATATGGATACAGAAACGGAGGGAGAGAGGATACGGTGGGAGAGAGTTCCCAGTCATTTATGGGGGCAAAACTCTAACACTTCCAAGATAAAAAGATCCTGCTGTTAATGTGGAAATCCAGCCTGAGACCATTTCTTTTTGGAAAGGAATGCGGAGGCAGGCAATTGATCTTCAAGAAAGGGAGTGCAGCTGATGAGACTAGATGTTTTTCGGGGGCTGAGGTGCAAAGACTATATTTTGGGGTGAAGAATGTGCAGGCCCTCTGGGGAGCAAGGCGCAGCATTGCATATTACATTCTTACTTACAATACAAGAGGAGGAGAGAAAATAATTGGCAGTCCTGTATTCTGGCACTGTTTTTGCACCCCTGAACAAGTGGCACCAGAGGCAACTGCCTCGTTCTGCCTAGGGGGGAAATCTGGACTTGTGGAAGCAAGCATGACTTGTCATCTTTGCTAAGCAGGGTCCACCCTGGTTTGCATTTGAATGGGAGATGACATGTGTGAGCACTGTAAGCTCTTTCCCCTAGTGGATGAGCACCTGGGAAGAGCAGCTGCCTGCTTGCATGCAGAAGGTTCCACGTTCCCTCCTTGGCAGCATCTCCAGATAGGGCTGAGAGAGTTGCCTGCAACCTTGAGGAAGTCGCTGCCAGTCTGTTTAGACAATACTGAGCTTGATGGACCAATGGTCTAACTCAGTACAAGGCTGCTTCCTATGTTCCTATATTCCTATGGACTGGTACAAGGAACCCTGGTACAAGGAACAAGACTTCTTGAAATGAAAGGCATATATATATATATATATATATATATATATATATATATATATTCCCTTGCTAGGATTCTTACATCAGTCTTATCAAGTAGGACAGTAATTGGAAGCCTAATGCCTAATTGGAAGCCACAAACTTGCCAGGTGCTTAGATAAGATGCTCCCTCCCTCTGCATTATTTCTTTCTTTGATTTATTTAAAAATCAATCAATCAATCAATCAATCAACTAAATAAATAAATAAATAAATAAATAAAATAAAATAAAATAAAATAATGCTGAGGGTGGGAGCATCTTATTTAAGTCCACCTGGCAAGTTTGGGACAGAGGCAGGACTCAGATGGGGAACATAGGAAGCTGCCATGTACCAAGTCAGACCATTGGGCTCCCTGCCCACTCGTCTGCGGGGAGAGCAGGCGTAGCCCGCTCTCCCCGCAGTTTTCTCCCTGTCTTGATACTGCTGCCCAGAACAAAAGCCATTCTCAGTTGGAAAAAAATAGAGGCCCCGATGCTTACAACCTTTGCAATAGAACCTGCCTTTCCATTCTTCCCTGTCCTCTAAACAAGGGGCGGGCAGAAATTACACACACACACACTACCCCAGCGGACCACTGCCAATTGCTGTAGAGCGACCACAGGCCTCCTGGCTGCCGAGCTGATTTTGCACTTCGTAGAGCATGTTCTTAAGCAAGAGTGCAGAGTCAGGGCCACTTAACACAGCTAAGTTATGCCTTCACTGTTAAAAGAGTCTGAGTAGGCACTCTTGCTTTGCAATGTAAAACACAGCAGTGGGCCACTGGGATTCTAGTCGGGCGGGCGGGATGCGGACTATAGAACAAAACTACTCCACTACCTTTTCCTGCCCGCATCTACCGTTTGGATTGCTCTGTTAACAATGCAACAAAATAAACCCATCTTCCTTCAGGCTTACCATCTTGTGAAAGAGCTGGAAATGTTACAATCCTTCTGGATATATAGCTGGATCACCTGCAGGTGAGAGAGGGAGGTACTGGCAGATTGCAGACTTGAGGTCAGCAGATATGTCAGTTTCACAAAAATCGGGGGGTGGGGGATCTGAAGAGGAGCAAAATCCACCCCCCCCCAATTGTCCCAGTGTAACTCAGTGGAACAGAATGTTTGCAGACTCAGGGGCACTGAACAGACAACCAGGCTGGCGGAGGTAGTGGCAAGGAGTGGGGGAAGGAGAGAAAGAGAGCTTGGACAAAAAGACTGGGAAGTTTCTCAGCCTGAGAAATGCCCCCTCAAGACCGTCACAACCCCTTCTGCTCCTGAGGGGAAAATGGGCTTTCACCATGCCCAGACACAGACTTAGGTAACAGCACATGCATACCAGGGATATATTTTGTTGTGGGTCCAGACCTTTCCTTATTTATTTTCGAATGTGGTGTACCCCACCTCCCGCTAAGCGTAAGGCGGCTGACAAAACTCTACACAATTAAGAAACATCAAAGCTGTAAAACCCAATCTAGGAACAAACTAATTAAAATCCACCCAGACAGGGATAACACAGCAGCAGCGCAGAAATCACAATTGATATGAAGCCCCACGGGGGATGCTTAAAAGCTGCGCCTTGCGTTTCTCCCTGCCACGGAAAGCTTTCCTTCTTCCGTGGAGTTCACCACAGTGGTGCACATTTCAGCATCCTTGCGGTTGATGAAGGAAAGGGAGGCTGGACAAGGCTGCGGAGTGAAAGTCAGAGGGGACAGAGTGCCTTAATTCACACTTTGCACATGGGTGAAAATGGCCCTGTCTGATTTTCTCTTTCAATATTCATTTAACACGTAGGAAAGCGACGGCGTTTTCTCAGACCCTAAATAAGCAGATTAGTTTTTAGAGCAATGCTGAGGTTCTCTGCTGATTATGGCTTGTAATTAGGGCTGCCACATCTCCCAAGGACCAAACCCCAAGGACTGAGCTAGGCAAGATGTTAAATAAGTCATTGTCTCCTGGGTGGCTTCCCCGCTTTAAAAAAGCAGCAAATGGTACCTTCCCGAACAAATAGCTGCTTGTCAGGGTGGTGGCAATTTTTGGCCGTAAAACCATGAGGTGCAAAGGGTTAAAGCCCTCCTTAAGGAGGAGAGCTGGTCTTGTGGTAGCAAGCATGAATTATCCTCTTTGCTATGCAGGGTCAACCCTGGTTTGCATTTGAATGGCAGACTACATGTGAGCACTGTAAGATATTCCTCTTAGGGGATGGGGCTGCTGTGGGAAGAGCATCTGCATGCTTGCATGCAAGGTTCCAAGTTCCCTCCCTGGCAGCATCTCCAAGATAGGGCTGAGAGAGATTCCTGCCTGTAACCTTGGAGGAGCGGCTGCCAGTCAGTGTAGCGAGAGCTAGAAGGATCAAGGGTCTGACTCAGTAGAAGGCAGCTTCCCATGTTCTTATGTTCTCCTCCCAGCAGTGCGGCTGTCCCAATCGGATTCCCACCCCCACCCCGGCACTTTTCCCCGTAACAGCAATTAATGCATAGAATAGATTGCATTATGAAGCCAAAAACCTTAAACATTACAATACTCAGGTAGGCAGTGATTTGCATCAAAATCAAGCTAGCCTCTCAACTGCCCTATAGAGATCCCCTGCTGACAAAAAACAAAGGTAACATTCTTTAGGGAATTACTGATTGTGAATCTCTCCCAGACAGCCTCCTGTGCTTTACCTGCCTTGCTGGAAGTCCAGTGGTTGAGCAGAATAGTGACCGCACGTTTTGCTCCATAACTCCATTTTTACCAGGGCTAGAGATTAGCTAAGAAAGAAAGAAAGAAAGAAAGAAAGAAAGAAAGAAAGAAAGAAAGAAAGAAAGGAAGGAAGGAAGGAAGGAAGGAAGGAAGGAAGGAAGGAAGGAAGGAAGGAAGGAAGGAAGGAATCCGAACAAATCTGGTCAGGCTAAGTAATCCACATGACTTGCTTAAAATCCGGGCACTACCCGGAAATCCGGGGGAAATGGCAACCCTATCCAGGCTGAGACTACACCTCCCAAGTTCTGCCTCCATGCCTAGAGACCAGCGTTATTAAAAGGGGCAGTCTTGGGCTGGAGCCTTGCGCGTCTTCACTCTGCCATAGAAACACAGAAAACGGCCTTATGCCAAGTCAGACCAAGGGTTCAGGCAAGCGCCTTGCCCAGCCCTACCTGGAGATGCTGCCAGGGATTGAACCTGGGACCTCCTGTATGCCAAGCAGCCGCTCTGCCACTGAGCTATGGCCCCATCCCCACGGGCGGAGTATGTGGGTCTCCCATCCAGGCACTGACCACAGTAAGACCTGCTTAGCCTCAGCAAGGGGGCTGTACTCCCTCCTGACCCATTGCTGGCACTGGCGTGCAGGCTTGGGGGAGTCTGAGGGTGTGGAAGAGGGCAGTTCATTGAGGAATGGGTCTGGGGTCTCCCAGTGGCCGGCTCAGGCTGCAACCTGGGTCAAGCCTTTGGACTGGGAAAGGGCCCTGGGCTGGCTGCCCCACTCCAGCTGCTCCTCCCTCCTTAGGGGTGGGCTCTATGCAGGCACACCATTTACCCAGATGCACAGAGAATGGCATATGGCTAGGTGGAGGAAGAGCCTGATGAGCTGTGGCAAGGAGCCAATTGCAAAGTCAGCCCAACCAAGGGGAAACATTACTTATCAGCAGCCTTTATCCTGGCCCCACATCCTGCAGTTTTACTTCTCCCCATGGAAATGGTGAGAAACTTTACACTAGCCTCCTAAAACTTCAGGTCAGACCCTGAGACCTGGCAACCCTCGTCATAATCCAGACCTTCCTGTGATTTAATGGTTAGAGCAGCTGACTTGGACCAGGGAGACCTGAGTTCGAATCCCATCTCAGCCATGAATCCCACTGGCTGATCTTGGGCCACTCAATAAACATGCCTCCTTCCCTGCCTCACAGGGTAGTTCTGAGGGTGAAAGAGAAGGCAGTCATAGGAACATAGGAAACAGCCATATACTGAGTCAGACCCTTGGTCTATCTAGCTCAGTATTGTCTTCACAGACTGGCAGCGGCTTCTCCAAGGTTGCAGGCAGGAATCTCTCTCAGCCCTGTCCTGGAGATGCTGCCAGGGAGGGAACTTGGAACCTTCTGCTCTTCCCAGAGCGGCTTCACCCCCTGAGGGGAATATCTTGCAGTGCTCACACATCAAGTCTCCCATTCATATGCAACCAGGGCAGACCCTGCTTAGCTATAGGGACAAGTCATGCTTGCTACCACAAGACCAGCTCTCCACTCCAGTCGCTTGTATGCTGCCCTGAGCCCTCTGGAGGGTATAAACAAATGCTCAAATAAATACGTAGGTCAGAAAGAGCCCATCAGCGACCTCAAAAGTGGAGGCATGCTTGGACCCATGAGATCAATACTGCTCCTTCTACCTTCCACTCCCCATCAGAGGCCCCAGTACCACCAGAGGCCCCAGTACTCAAACCAAAAGAGTCCCAGTTCAGATCCCAGCTGACCCTGAGATTGCCCCACCCATGTGGTCCCTCCATCCCTATGTTCCTGCTGAAGCCATGTTGGAAGTTGCAAGTGAGAAGTCTGTCTAGAGGATCTGCATCTGCAGCTCTTCTAAGCCCTGATGTGGTCTTGCCTCCAGCCTGGCTGTGACTCCAGGGTGAGATGTGGGAAGCAGCCACAGGAAGTACTCCCCACAGCTTTTCCAGTACTGTATGGATTGGCTCTTCAAGGCCCTGATACTGGGCCCATCCCCACGATCAAAAGATGGGAAGGAAGAGCATCCATCTTGGTGTCCATATGGGCACCAAGCCTTATGCTCATTCCCAAGAACTGGTTGCATGTTAGCAAAAGTCGAAGTAGGAAGATGGGAAAGGGACCATGTGCTAGCTGCCATATGGGTCGGACAGCGATAGCCAACATCCATCGTCTACTCAGCTTCGTATCGAGGATGGAGGAAGCCTCCTGTGCTATCCTACCCAGATTGCAGCAAGCACAGGATCACTTTCCTGTCCTCCTACCCAGGGGCCTAGCTAGGGAAGAGGGGGGCCTGTGTTTGCCCCTCTCCCTGGTGGCCCCTTGGAGTGAGGGAGATGATAAAGAAAATAGGGAAGGGTGGAGCTGGGGGGCCTTCAGGAGCTGGGGGCCCCGGGTACTTTGAACCCATCTGCTCCATTATAGCTATGCCTCTGTTCCTGCCTCTACTTTTGCCAGCACATGGCCATTTCTCAGGAGCACGCAGGACTATCTATCTATCTATCTATCTATCTATCTATCTATCTATCTATCTATCTATCTATCTGTTTATTTTTCTGATCTTATTTATTTATTTGTTTGGTTAATTTTTGTACCGCCCTTCTGAAATGGCTCAGGGCGGTTTACAATTAAAACCGAAACCATTAAAACCAATAACAATTACAACAGAAATATAAATATCAGCACCAATTAACAATTATTAAAACATCTTTTTTTAAAAAAAAAATAATTAAGCACTCAGAACAATTAAAACCCTGAAAACCAGGTTAGAGCATTAAAACAATTACAACAAATTAAAAACCCTGGGAGGCCAGGCCAAACCGATAGGTTTTAAGGGCTCTCCTGAAGGTCAGTAAAGAATCCAGATGGCAGATTTCTGCCGGGAGTCCCTTCCACAGCCCAGGAGCAGCTACGGAGAAGGCCCGCCTCGGAGTCGCCACCAGACGAACCGGGGACTAGGCACTCCTCCTCCCCTGGTTAAGAGAATGGGCTTTGTGTCCTCTCCCCCGCCCCACCGGCCCTGATCCCTCCTGCGTGCTTCATTCCCCTCCCTATGTGAGGAACTGGCTGTGACACACCTGCAGTCATCTCTGAATGGAACTTCCCCAGCCTGACCTATCTATCGAAATAGTTTCAGGGCAGCTTTGCTGATGCGGGCTTCTCCATCCCTCCCCCCCCAGCTGTTAGCGGCTGCTGCCATTGTTTCTCCCCGGATCGCAAGGATATTATTAATTTCCCAGCACATTCAACACATTTGCATGAGCAACAAGGAGCATTTCAAAGGGATAATGAGTGCGGGCCGGCTCGGGCAACCGCCGAACAAAAGGCCCCTTGTATCGTCCCAGCGAGCCGGGTGGCAAGATCTGAATTGGAGTCTGATTAGAAACCGCATCAGGATCAGTTCTCCGGTTCGGCATTTGCCATTTGCGTGTGTGCAGAGAGGGGCGGCGGGAGAGGGCGAGGGCGAGGAGAGAAACGATGTGTCTGGTTTCATTAGGCAGCATCCAAGGCTTTACGGGGGGGATGTCGAGGAGAGGCTAGAAAGAGGCCGGCCAAAGGAGGCATTGCTATCATTAACCTGCTCGGAGTCAGTCCAATTGCAGATGAACTCATCGCTGGTACAAATTAATTCCTCTTCGTTCCATGGGCAGCTTGTCCTTGTGCCATGTGGCAGGGCCGTCCTCCGGAAGGTTGGACAGGCTGGGCAGGCATATGTTGCCCAAGCTGGCGCCAGGACTGGGAGGACTGGGATACATCCAGGACCCTGAGATGAGGACAAGACCCCCCAGTACACCCATCACTAACAGGGCTGGTGTCCCTTTCCTTCCAATCTGCAGAAGCATAGAGCTGAGAGGGACCTTGTGGACAGTGTTCCCTCTCAGGCGTGCACACTCACACGGTATTTGATGTCCGCTCAATTCATTTTCGATCCCGCTCAGGTTGAATCAGGAAGGCCCCACTCTGAATGCACGTGCACACACACTGCCTTGATACCGAACAAAATTCATTCCGCACACAGATGGAAAAAAAACTAGGGAGAGCACTGCTTGGGGGTCTTCTCATTCAGCCCCTAGCTCTGTGCAGAAATCTCCTGCAGCACCCCGGACAAATATCTGGCCCACCTCTCTTTGGAAACCTCCAGGGAAGAAGAGCCCACCCCACGGCATGAGGCAGGCAGTTCCACTGTCGAACAGCTCTTCATAGGAAATGCTTTCTGATGTCTAGCTTAAATCTGCTTCCTTGTAATGTTCAGATCACAAGCAATTCCACACAGGCAGCTGCCTTATACTGAGTCAGACCGCCCGGCCATCTAGTTAAGTATTGTCGACACTGGCCGGCAGCAGCCCTTTGGGATTTTAGAAGGGGTCCTTTCCCAGCCCTCCCTGGAGATGCAGCTTTCGGCCTGCAGAACAAGTGCTCTGCCACTGAGCGACTGTCTCTCCGCTTCCTTGTCATCCCCCTAGTGTCCCTCTACGCCCATCTGCCACCCTGCCTGCTGCACAGCCCCTAGTCGAACAGAACTCCATATGGCCAGGATCTGGAGGGTTTAATATTAGGGTTGTGCTGAACATTCTCTATTTTTGAAACTTGCTTCAAAATAGCACATCTTGATGCAGCGGAACAAATTATGGAAAAATACTCACCTTGACAAACATTGGAGATGTTTCAGTGCTGTTTGTTGCTGCTTTTGTGCCTCTCGCTGTGGCTGCGTCTTCTTTGCATTCATTGAGAAATTGTCTTTTTTTATTGTTTGATTTAGATACTTGCAAAAAAGTTATTCCAAGGTGGAGAAATGGGAATATGAGAATCTGAGAACCAAGTTTCTTGACCATGGGTCCCCAGACGTTGGACTACAACTCCCATCAGCCCCTGCCACAATGGCCTTTGACCATTAACATCTGGTAGTCCAATAGTAGTCCAATAACACCTGGGATCCCAAGGCTGGGAATCTCTGCATTAGGAAATCTCTGGTTTGAAACTTCTCTCTGCCATTAGATAAGAGAGCCCATGTGGTGTAGTGGTTAGAGTGTTGGACTAGGACTGGGGGAGACCCAAGTTCAAATCCCAACTCAGGCAGCCGTCAAACTCACTGGGTGACTCTGGGCCAGTCGCTTGTATCACAGGCGAACCTACCTCACAGGGTTGTTGTGAGGATAAAAGATAACCATGTAGACTGCTCCAGGCTCCTTGGAGGAAGAGCAGGATAGAAATGCAAAAATAAATAAATCCACTCAGTGACCTTTGCTGGACAGGGATCTCTCCCAGCCCTACCTGGAGATGGGAGGAATTCTGCCCGAGAAACGTGAGCTTCATCACTGAGTTCTGAACCCATCCCTTGAACTGGCCAAAGAACAGTGAAGTGGAAAATAACAGACAAGTCTACTTGTCTTCTCCACAAGTCTACTCCTGAGTTACCCTAAAGCAGGGATCCTCAACGTTGGGCCCCCAGATGTTCTTGGACTTCAACTCCCATAATCCCCAGGCCCAGTGGCCTTTGGCTGGGGATTATGGGTGTTGAAGTCCAAGAACATCTGGGGGCCCAATGTTGAGGATCCCTGCCCTAAAGGACTACTTAATTCCAATAGGTCTTCCAATGAGTAATTTAGTCAGGAGGTCAGCCCATGAAAATTATTATTATTATTATTATTTTACATTTATATCCCGCTCTTCCTCCAAGGAGCCCAGAGCGGTGTACTACATACTTGAGTTTCTCTTTCACAACAACCCTGTGAAGTAGGTTAGGTTGAGAGAGAAGTGACTGGCCCAGAGTCACCCAGCTAGTTTTATGGCTGAATGTGGATTTGAACTCGGGTCTCCCCGGTCCTAGTCCAGCACTCTAACCACTACACCACGCTGGCTCCAAAATGGCACTGAGGCAACTCCATCAAAACAGCTTGCACGACTTCAACTCCCATAATCCCCAGCCCCAGTGTCCTTTGGTTGGGGATTATGGGAGTTGAAGTCTAATAATGTCTGGGGACCCAATGTTGAGAACCCCTGATCTAGAGCAGCCTAGACTTTCCAGGCGTTGTTGAACTGCAACTCCCATCATGATGGGCATTGTAGTTCAGCAATGCCTGGAGGGCCAAGGTTGCCTATAACTGGTTGAGAGGTTTCCAAGCAGAGGCTGGGTGGCCCTCTGTGTCAGGGGTGGCAGTTTCCTGCAAGGAGCTGGGGGTTGGAGTAGAAGACCTCGGAGGACCCTTCCAACTCTAAAATGCGATGATGATTCTATGTGTAAATGAGCATCTTTGAAAACGGGAGCATTTCCAGACAGGCCTTTTAGCTCAGGATGGAGCATGTGCATTCGCACATCGGCCAGATTCACGCCAAAGGCCATGCGAGATACCAGGGAGCACTTCACGCACAATTCAGGATTTCCATTGAGACTAGCCCGTCTGGGGTAAAAAAAAACACCCACTTTTGGGGTCAGGTTATTTGTCAAATTTGAACTCTCTGTAAAGCCTTGCGGTAAGGCTTGCTGTCTGGAAATGGTCCCGGAGTAAAATACTTGGTGTCCCCTTTGCTCAGCAGGGTATACTCTGGCTTGCACCTGAATGGGATACTACAGGTATAAGCGTTGCAAGATATTCGCCTTAGGGGATGGGGCCACTCTGGGAAGAGCGCCTGCATGCGTGCATACAGAAAGTTCCGAGTTCCCTAGATGACCTGACTTGGTATGTGGCAGCTTCCTAAGAGCCCCTGGTGGCGCAGTGGTAAAACTGCCGCCCTGTAACCAGAAGGTTTCAAGTTCGATCCTGACCAGGGGCTCAAGGTTGACTCAGCCTTCCATCCTTCCGAGGTCGGTAAAATGAGCACCCAGAATGTTGGGGGCAATATGCTAAATCATTGTAAACCGCTTAGAGAGCTTCCAGCTATAGAGCGGTATATAAATGTAAGTGCTATTGCTATTGCTATGTTCCTAACTCTCTCTGCTGCCTCCCCAGGAAATTATTGTAACTGCTACAGAATTGCCCCTCTGCTGCTCAAACTGGGATCTCTCCCAAAGGATTTCAGACGATATAATTTCTTCTTGCCTCAAACATAGGCATGACTCAATAAACATAGGGACATAGGAAACTGCCCTATACCAAGTCAGACCATTGGTCCATATAGTTCAGTATTGTCTACACTGACTGGCAGCAGCTCTCCAAGGAGAGTCTTTCCCAGCCCTACCTGGAGATGCTGCCAGGGAGTGAACCTGGGACCTTCTGCATGCAAACTTGCAGATGTTCTTCTACCGAGTTATGGCCCCATCCCCTAAGAGGAATATCTTATGGCAGACAGTGCCATAATGTAGTCACCCATCCAAATGCAAAACAGGGCAGGCCCAGCTTAGCAAAGAATCTGTGCTTCATTCCGACAATACTTTCATGGAAGAGAGCAGACAATTCATGCTTGCTACTGCAAGACCCCTCTCCTCCATGAAAGCATTGCTGGAATGAAGCACAAATTCTGCTTGAATGATTCGGAGCCCTTTCAGTGCTTTTTGTACTTCACAAGACTTGGTTTACTTTGGAGGTGAAGGTCTTGAAGCTCTGCTTTGCAAAGAGCCAAAGAAGGGAGAGACTTTTCCACCCACCAATTCTGATCTTGCTTTGTATTGAAGTGATGCTTATGGAACCTTTTAAGGAAGCCTCTCAACCGATCAACGGATATTTAGGTGATGAATCATCTGCCTTTTAGGCAATTCATGGGTTGGTTACATTTAAATAGGTTTGTATACTAGCAAAACCTCTGTATAGACACCTTTCTGAGATATTGCAGGACATGTGAGAAAATTATTTAATCAACAAAAATGGCCAGTCATTGCTAAAAAGCAACGAAGACCATCTTTATTATTATGTTTTGATTTCGTTTCCTATTGCACTTGTATGCTCGAGCCAAAATACCCCTCCCATACAAACAAACATACCCTGAAGTTGCAGCCTCCTGTTTAAAATTTGCCCTCCCTAATTAAAATTGAGCTACCTAATGGCGCTGCGGGGAAATGACTTGATTAACAAGCCAGGGGTTGCCGGTCCGAATCCCCGCTGGTATGCTTCCCAGACTATGGGAAACACCTCTATGGGGCAGCAGCGATAGAAGTAGATGCTGAAAGGCATCATCTCATCCTGCATGGGAGGAGGTAATGGTCAACCCCTCCTGTATTCTACCAAAGACAGCCACAGGGCTCTGTGGTTACCAGGAGTCGACACCAACTTGAAGACACAACTTTACCTTTTACCTTTAGTTAAAATTGGCTACGGTAAAGGTAAAGTGTGCCATCAGGTCGATTTCGACTCCTGGCGCACACAGAACCCTGTGATTTTCTTTTGATGGAATACAGGAGGGGTTGACCATTGCCTCCTCCCACGCAGTCTGAGATGATGCCTTTCAGCACCTTCCTATATCGCTGCTGCCCAATATAGGTGTTCCCCATAGTCTGGGAAACATACCTGCTTGTTAGTCAAGCATTTCCCCGCTGCGCCACTTAAGGTGTGTTTGAATTTGTCTAAGCCCCTTTCAAAGCCATCTGTGGCCATTACCACATCCCATGTCAAAGAATTCCATAGATTAATTATGGGCTGTGCGAAAAATTACTTCCTCTTGTCATTGCTAAATTTCCCAACCTTCATTTTCATGGGATGACCCCTGGTTCTAGTGCTGTGTGTGAGAGAGAGAAATTTCTCCGTCCACCCTCTCTGCTCCATGCATAATTGTATACACCTCGATCATGTCTCCCCTTAGTCGCCACTTCTCGGACGTAAAGAGCCTCAGACGTTGTAGCCTCGCCTCATAAGGAAGGTGCTCCAGGCCAGGTGAACAAGCTGCTACCGTAATGTAATCAGTCCATTTTAGATTGTGGCTCTGAAAAATGAGACTATTATTTAGAAGATACATTGTACAGCCCCTGATTTTAGGTGCTTGCTTGCTTATTTATATATCTGAAATATTTATACCTCTCCCCTCCTCTACACACTACTGCTCAGGACGACTCACAACATTAATAACATAGATACAATGTAAAATTAACTGAGTTAAACAAGCTAAAAGAACAGGTTAAAGCCAGATTTAAAATTACAATTTTAAAAACTGTTCCAAATTAAAAGTTATTCATAAAAGCTGAGAACTATGAAAACTAAAGAGCCTTCCAGCAACCTGGATGGCTTTAAGAAGGGTTTGGATAACTTCATGGAGGAGAGGTCTGTCAACGGCTACTAGTCGGAGGGCTACAGGCCACCTCCAGCCTCAAAGGCAGGATGCCTCTGAGTCCCAGTTGCGGGGGAGTAGCAGCAGAAGAGAGGGCATGCCCTCAACTCCTGCCTGTGGCTTCCAGCGGCATCTGGTGGGCCACTGTGCGAAACAGGATGCTGGACTAGATGGGCTTCCTTGGGCCTGATCCAGCAGGGCTGTTCTCATGTTCTTATATTCCAGATATAAGTAGCAGAGAAAACATTAAGAAGCCTCTTTAAAAAGATGAGGCGATTCTCACGATCAGTGGAAAGTGGGCTAAGGGAGCTTAACCTGTAGTCCATGGGAACCACCGGGCTCGCAGGTGAGCCTGGTTTCCCCAAAGTGGGTCACACGCTCACCTACCCCTCCTCCTTAGCCCAGGTTAGTGGAGTGAGCGCTCTGCTAACCCAGGGTATTGTGGTCATATTATGGCGCTTGCACAGGGCATCCTGGAACTTCCGGGATGGAGCCGGCATTCATGTGGGCAGCTGTTCCAGCCACCCAGGACTGCAGCAGTGCTCGTCTGCGGGGAGAGCGGGCTGATCCCGCTCTCCCCCAAACCTCATTTCAGCGAGTCTCACCAATCGTGAGACTCACCTCAATGTGTTTTTAATTTTTAAAAAAAACATTGAGGGAGGGAGCATGGGGAAGCTCTTTGGGGAGGGCATTCCAAAGCCGAGGGGCCACAACCGGAAAGGCCCGTGGTTATAACAGGGACCCACAAATTAGGGCTTAGCTCACCAGCTGGGGTTGCCACCAATCCACTCTCTTTCCACACATCCTTTTCTGGCACATAGGCGGAGCTTAGGAGAGTCTTCTGCAATTGTACTGGGTTGTGGAGGGTGGGGGGGATAAGAAACAGTGGGAGCCCTCTCTGGCTGCTCAGCAAGGATTCCTGCTATTTCTTACCTTCTCGAAAATGGAAGTCCGAGGAGGAGACCCTGTGGTGCTGGGTGTCCTGCTCTCCAGAGGACTGGGCCACACGTCACTGGCAAGCTGGCAAGGGAATATAAGAAGAGCCCCACTGGATCAGGCCCAAAGCCTGTCTAATCCAGCATCCTGTTTCACACAGTGGCCCATCAGATGCCTCTAAGAAGCCCACAGGCACACAGCCCACAAGTGGATGTGCCGATGCCTGTTTCTAAGATATGGTGAGGGTAAATGAGCTGCCTAATTTATTCCAAAGAGGGTGGATTCACGCAGTCTTGTTCCCGCCCCCTCACCCCCAAGTTGGAGTCAACAGTCAGTTTCCCAACAGTAACAAGTCAATATTGACTCTTCTAGCATGTGCTAAACCAGTCTTGTGAATGTGTCAACATATGTCAAGATTGCAACATAGCAGATCCTCTCGACACAAGGCCCTCGCTCCCCCTTTGTTTCCTATCGGAGGAGTCACATCGGGTGCTCCCCATCTATC
The DNA here is from genome assembly GCF_027244095.1 of Hemicordylus capensis. NCBI lineage: Eukaryota > Metazoa > Chordata > Lepidosauria > Squamata > Cordylidae > Hemicordylus > Hemicordylus capensis. The sequence continues at coordinate 36,897,482 of NC_069663.1, forward strand.
TCTCTCTCTCTGGATATCAGCGGGAGAGTAAAGGAGTGTGAAGTGAACCTCGGGACACTGGGAACATCTGGAAATCGCATTTTGCTCCATCTCTCTCTCCTCCATCTGGGATTGGCAGCTTCCAGTGTTCCAGCACAAAAGACCCCAGCCGGCGTGGAATCGCACGCCAAGAATTTGATTGTGCTTTTGAAAGACGCCTTTGCGGTGGGAGCGTGTTGCTGCCTGCATCGGATGTCTGTGCAAAGGCCAAACTCACTGACAGCTGACAAATGCTCCCCAAATGCCTGCAATGAGAGTTCTTCTCCCCAAACTGTGAGCCGTTTCAGCTCATCCCTGCTAAACATTCTGCTAAGCGCTGTGCAGCGAATCCAAATTGGCTGGCAATCAAAGCGACACGGTGGGAAGGGAAGAGAGAAGAGTGGCGGGAAGGGGAGAGAGCGTGCCCATTCCGAGGGCAGGCAGCGATTAGGGATGTGCACGGAACCGGTGTGGAGGCCCTTTACAGGCGCGTCGGAGACTTCCGGTCATATACGGACAACGGGGGGCGATGGGGCAGCAGGGAGGTACACTGCCGCCCCGATGGGCTTGCAAGTAAACGGACGCCGGTGGGGCAAGGGAAGCGGTGGGAGAAGTTAGTGCATCCTCCCCCGCTCTTAAAGCAGCACTTTTGAGCCTCCCTGCCGCAGTTCCGTGCACATACAGAGCATGGATCGCTTGACAAATGACCTGGTGGAATGGCCACTGGTGGAATGGCCACTGGTGGAATGTCCTGGTGGAATGGCCACTGGTGGAATGACCTGGTGGAATGGCCACTGGTGGAATGACCTGGTGGCATGTCCAGGTGGAATGGCCACTGGTGGAATAGCCACTGGTGGAATGGCCACTGGTGGAATGGCCACTGGTGGAATGACCTGGTGGAATGCCACTGGTGGAATGGCCACTGGTGGAATGACCTGGTGGAATGGCCACTGGTGGAATGACCTGGTGGCATGTCCAGGTGGAATGGCCACTGGTGGAATGGCCACTGGTGGAATGGCCACTGGTGGAATGACCTGGTGGAATGCCACTGGTGGAATGGCCACTGGTGGAATGACCTGGTGGAATGCCACTGGTGGAATGGCCACAGGCAGTCACCCAGGTCAACAATTCCTGGCGGGGGAGGGGGATGGCATGGAGCGGATGCAGCCACCCCTGCCATAAATAGTTGCACTCTGCATGGCTGCTGGGGCAGGAGCAAGGAAGGAGATTCTACCTTTTGAAATACGCCAGACTGCCGCTGACCACCACCACCCCACCCTGCTGCCCAGCTCAGTGAAAGGGAGACTCTCTTTCCTCACCACTCTCCCTGCTCCAGCCAGCACCAGCCTCCAAGTATGACTCTGGCATGCCCTGCACACAGTTAAAATGATTCAGAATATAATTGTAACTGAATGGGCGGGGGCACCAAAGTCATACTTCGCCAAGGGCTCCACAAACTCTAGGGCCAGCCCTGTGAGCTAGTAAGGGATCTGAGCAGCCTTACTGTGATAGGACCCCTCCAGGTCCATTGTCAGTTGACTTGAAAGCACTTAATCAACCAACCAACCAACCAACCAACCAGCCATCCAATCAATCAATCAATCAATCAATCAGGTCAGTTGTAAGGGCCAGGGTGGCTCTCCTATGCCCTGGGGAACATAGGAACATAGGAAGGTGAATGGCCCATCAGGCTCGGAACAGACCGATCCAGTTAATTGTCAGTCCGTGCATGGTCCGTGGTGGCCTTTGTCTTAGTACTCTTAGCATTCAAGGTTCCTGAGGGTGTAAGGCTGGAGTTTTGGTAGGGCACATTTCTAGTGTGACATAGCAGCTCTGGGCATACCTACAAGAAAGACAGGGTGACTGATAGTTGCTTTCAAAATCTCAAGGAAGGCTAAGGAACATAGGAAACTGCCATATACTGAGTCAGACCATTGGTCTATCTAGCTCAGTATTGTCTTCACAGACTGGCAGTGGCTTCTCCAAGGTTGCAGGCAGGAATCTCTCAGCCCTATCTTTGAGATGCTGCCAGGGAGGGAACTTAAGAACCTTCTGCTCTTCCCAGAGCGGCTCCATCCACGGAGGGGAATCTCTTGCAGTGCTCACACATTGAGTCTCCCATTCAGATGCAATCAGGGTGGACCCTGCTTAGCTAAGAGGACAAGTCATGCTTGCTTCCACAAGGCTAGCTCTCCTCTCCTAGAAGAGGAACAAGTTACCCTGGCATCTGATGCAGTTAGATCGTGACCTCCTCTCATGTTGTCTGACAGGGCTTTTTAATAAAAACGTGCAACCAGACACAAAATGTACAGTTCCAAAGAAGTGCAATTCTACAAAGGGCCATAGGAAGCTGCCAAATACTGAGCCATACTGTTGGTCCATCTAGATCAGTATTGTCTGCACAGACTGGCAGCAGCTTCTCCAAGGTTGCAGGCAGGAATCTCTCTCAGCCCTATCCTGGACGCTTTCTAGATTAGATCCTGCAACGAGATCATGTCGTATCTCGGAAGTGTGCTTCCACACTTCCTGCGTTGGGACACCGCAGTCCCTATGTGGACAGCCTGGTGCTGTTCACATTTCCAGTGCCTTGTTTCAAATTTAATTGCTGCGATATAGAGCGAGGATGTCGTATATCCAGCGTAAGAAAGTTGCTTCGGGGGGGTGGGATTGTTAGTTTCCGCGAGGCTGCTCCCCCTGCTGCTTATGTTTCGAATACGACTTGCCTGAATGGAGGCGTTTTGCTGCTCTTGAGCAGCTAGGCTGGAAAGCACCATGAAGATGTCAGGGAGGGATCTTGGAACCTTCTGCATGCAAGCATGAAGGTGATCTTCCCAGAGCAGCCTCATCCCCTAAGGAGAATATCTTACAGTGCTCACACATGTAGTCTCCCATTCAAATGCAAACCAAGATGGACCCTTAGAAAAGGAGACAATTTAGCCTTGCTACCATGAGACCAGCTCTCCTCCCATAGACATTTGTGCAGTTCAAAAATTCAAGCCATGCAAAAGCTGCAATATGTTAGGTGATATTAAAAGTGTGCAAAGTAAAATGACTAGTCCAGACACTGTGGACTCATTTCTCCACCCACTGCCAAAGATGCTTCCCGCAGTCCCCACTGCTGCTCCCAACAAAGGCTTTGCCAAGGAGTACAACATTCTTCTGCAATCGTGCTGTCAAATTCCCAGCTCTGCGGATTTTCTCCCACTCTCTGTAGGCTTCTGAATGCCATGGGGTGGGACTCAAGGCCAGGGTTTCTCAACGTTGAGTCCCCAGATGTTATTGGACTTCAGCTCCCATAATCCCCACCCCAGCCCCAATGGCCTTTGGTTGGGGATTATGGGAGTTGAAGTCCAATCACATCTGGGCACCCATACGTTGAGAATCCCTGCTCTAGGCCACCAAGGTTGTGTTCACAGATGAGGAAAATGCACGGGTGTGTGCTGTGAATGCACATGAATTACACTCACAGACCATTAGACAGATCCAAACTTTTCTTTTAAGAATTCCTACTTTCTGCGGCTCCTAGCTTCTGCTTTCCCACGCCATTCAAGTGGTGTGGGGAGGAGACACTGTGCAGGAACTCTCTCACCATAAAAGCGATGTTAGAAAATGACAGAGTAGAAGTAGAAGATAGCACCGGTGTGAGAGTGTTGTCGTGACTAGAGCCCTGAACCTTGACTGGGGAGACCTGGGTTTAATGCGTGAAAAATGCGAGGATCCCTTTTAGGGATTGTTGTGAGGCTAAAAGTGAAGATCCCCCTCTCTGTGCCATCTTGTACTCCTTGGAGGAAGGGTAAGCAGCAAATGTGACCGATAATAATAGAGGAGAAGCCGGCAGGGCTGGCCAGTTCCATCTGGGAGACGAATGCTCCTTGTGGTTTTTGACAAGTTCGGCACCCCTAGAGATGGAGAAGAGGCGAGTGCGTTGCAATCCTTGTGCTTTTATTGTCCTGACCACGGGGCCTGCAGTGGCCAAATTTGCAATGGGGTTTAGAAACTTCTAAAAGTTTTTTGTTTTTTAAGAGCCCTTTCTCACGATCAGAGAAAGGGCTCAAAATGGGGAAGGGGAAGAAGCCATCAAAAGCTTACCTCCCCCGCAGATGATCCTCTTGAAGAGTCCAGGCGTGGGGGTTGCGCGCACAGATGTGCACCTGCCTACTCAGGCAGCATGGAGGGTTGGGGGGCTGGAGGCATCTCCCGCCCCCTGGAATTCCCATAATGCCCCACACTAGTGCCCATTATGGGGATCCCCTCCCTGATGCCAGCTGTAAGCCCCACATTTATTTAATTGAGTTTCACCTGCACATGAGAACAGCCTCAAAAACTACTCTTCAATTTGATCAATATTGTTGGAGGAGTAGAAATGAAAATTAGCAGGGAAGTCCTCCAAAGATTACTCCATGAGTACAGTGGGTTCATTGTTACCCTCGCCCTGACACTAAGCCTCACCCTAACCCTTCCCTCTGTGCAAAAATGACTGCAATTTTACACTATTCATTGGGGGGAAATTGCAGTCACTTTTGCACAGAGGAAAGGGTTATTCTTTTGGGGGGTAGGGGCATTAGTACTGTTGGACTTACAACTTTCTGTGTGCGATCACCTATTTTCCCCTGACTCTAGTGGGGTAAAGTAGAGTGTACCGTTGAATCGGTTTCGACTTCTGGCGACCACAGAGCCAATACAGGAGGGGTTTACCATTGCCATCTCCCACGCAGTGTGAGATCTTTCAGCATCTTCTGCTGCCCGATATAGGTGTGTCCCATAGTCTGGAAAATATACCAGCGTGGATTTGAACCGGCAGCCTCTGGCTTGCTAGTCAAGTCATTTCCCCACTGTGCCATTAGGTGGCTCTCTAGTGGGTATGAAGCGGCCAAAAATCACTATGAGCATTTGTCCCCTGAGATGGTAAGATAAAGTTTAAGTTATGCCCTCGAGTTGGTATCGACGCCTGGCTCGCAGAGTCCTGTGGTTTTCTTTGGTAGCATACAGGAGGGGTTGACCATGGCCATCTCCCGCGCAGTATGAGATGATGATGCCTTTCAGCATCTTCCTATATTCCTCCTGCCCAATATAGGTGTTTCCCATAGTCTGGGAAACATCCCAGTGGGGATTCTAGCCAGCAACCTCTTGCTCCCTAGGCAAGTTAATTCCCTGCTGCCCATGGGCCAAAATGTGTGGGTCTGGTTCATGGACTATCCTGCAAGAGGAAAGTCTTCAAAGAGCAGATGTGTTTCTGTTCTTCTTCCCATCTTTTCCCATTTTCCCTACATGGGGAAAAAGGAAAGCAGGGTTGCGTTATTGGTTTATGGCTGCGGACGGTCCCATTTCTGATGATAATGGGGATCCAAATAGTCCAACAACATCTGGGGATCCAAATTTGAGAACCCCTGGTTGATGACAAAGGAAAAAACCATCAGCCGCTGGATGGACCTGCCTTTGGCACTAAGTAGCTTGGAGCTTTTCCGGCTAATTCACTAAAGATGATAACGCCCAGATTTCTCCCCTAATAGCTCTGCCGCTGCTTCTCCTCCTCTAAGTACCAGCTCTGTTCCAGCAGCAGATCCTGAATTAGTTAAAAGCCCGGAGAGCTCTGATTGGCTGCAGGAGAGCCACACTAATCTTCTGGAACCTTAGCTGAATTGCTGAAGCTGGCAGTTGTGCAGTGATTAAAGTACACAGGAGCCCACTTAGCGAGCTGGTGGTGGGGAACACACACACACACTCACCAGTTAAGAGAATGACTCCTATGAAGATCCACCAGAGAAAGCTAGCAAGTGCATTCAAACTGACAATTCCCCAGCTAAGCTTCACACAACGCTTCATATTTAATCTTTCGACCGTGCAATACCTTTTCACACGCATCCTTACAACAGCCCTATAAAGCAGGGCAATTTGCTCACACCCATACAGGTGTACCTCATTATCTGCGGGAGTTCAGTTCCCGCTGTTTTCCACAGGTTACGATACCACGAGGCATGGAGTCAAAGGGACTCGAGGAGTTCACTTCCTGAAGGCTCCAGAAACTGCTGGAAATGGTTTTTTAAAAAGCATCTCCCAAAATGGAGGGCTGTCCTACTGTCCTGTGTGGGTTTCCAGGTGTACAGAAATGCCCCCCTCCAAAGTCCCAAATTCGGCTTTTCCCCCATGAAAGTTTGCTGGGTTTAAAAAAGGTTTTACACAGATGAGCCACAAAATGGCTCCTCTCTTCAAAATGGCGGCTGGAAATGAACCCACCGATACACACAATTAACCCTTTACAAACCTTAAAGGGTATGCCAAGGTCGGGTGTCAAATTACTCGACCACAGATACACGGAACAGTGGATGTTGGATCCACAGATGGCGAGGTCCACCTGTATTGCAGATGGTGGCAGGGCAAGATGGTGGCAGATGGTGGCAGAAAACTGTAGGTCCATGTCAGAGCATCTGCTTCACATGTAGAAGGACCTAGGATCAAACTTGGCAACATCTCCAGGTAGGCCTGGCAACATCTCCAGGTAGGGCTAGGAGAGACCCCTGCTTGAAACCTACAGTCAGTGTAGAGCAGGGCTGCTCAACTTTGGCCCTCCTGCAGATGTTGGCCTACAACTCCCATCATCTCTGGCTATTGGCCACTGTGGCTGGGGATTATGGGAGTTGTAGTGCAAAAACAGTTGGGAGGGGAAGTTGAGCAGGCCTGGTGTAGACCAGGGATTCTCAATGTTGGGTCTCCAGAAGTCATTGGACTTCAACTCCCATAATCCCCAGTCCCAGTGGCCTTTGGTTGAGGATTATGGGAGTTGAAGTCCAATGACATCTGGGGACCCAAAGTTGAGAATCCCTGGTGTGGACAAAACTGAGCTAGATGGACTAGTATTCTAACTTGGTATAAAGCAGCTTCCTATGTTCCTAGTCCACAAGGCTGTCACCATGCAAATGGCCATGTTGACTATAGAGAATGTACTAAAATGAATGACAGGGAATGCCCACTGCAATGCACTGGTTTCGTCCAAATGGCTATAGGTATGCATTGAATTTCTGTATGGTCAATGGCCATTCGTTTTAGGATGCCCTGATAGTTGTCCACCATAGGACTTGCATACTGATGGTCCCAGGTTCAATCTCTAGCAGCATCTCCAGGTAGGGCTGGCAGAGACCCCTTCCTGAAGCCTTGGAGATGCCGCTGCCAGTCAGGGTAGACAATACTGAGCTAGATGGACCAATGGCCGGACTTGGTAGAAGGCAGCTTCCGATCAGTGTTCCTTCTAACAAGGAATTCCAGATGTTGTTGACTACAACTCCCATAATTCCCAGGCAAAGGCTGGGAATGCTGGGAGTTGTAGTCAACAAGATCTGGGATTCCCTGTTAGAGGGAATGCTGCTTCCTATGTTACACATTTGAGAGAGAGAATTTTTGAAGTCAGCTATCATTATTATTATTATTATTTCTTGTTTACACAGTCAGACAGGTGTTATTGACTGGTTTGTTTTATCCAGACATCGAGTCCTTCCCAAGGTCCTGGAATGCCAGAATTTTATTGTCAATGTTGTTGCTGTTGTTGTTGTTACATTTCTATCCCACTCTTCCTCCAAGGAGCCCAGAGCGGTGTACTACATACTTGAGTTTCTCGTTCACAACAACCCTGTGAAGTAGGCTAGGCTGAGAGAGAAGTGACTGGCCCAGAGTCACCCAGCATGTACCATGGCTGAATGGGGATTTGAACTCGGGTCTCCCCGGTCCTAGTCCAGCACTCTAACCAGCTATCTGAAAGTCAGTGTGGTGCACTGGTTAGAGACGAGGAACAGGCAGCTCAGCCTTTGGAAAGGGCAGTTGCTCAGTGGAAGTGCATCTGCTTGGCATGCAGAAGGTCCCAGGTTCCCTCCCTGGCAGCAGCTCCAGGTTGGGCTGAGAGAGATTCCTGCCTGCAATCTTGGAGAAGCCGCTGCCAGTCTGCGCAGACAATACCGAGCTAGATGGACCAAGGGTCTGACGCGGTGTAAGGAAGCTTCCTATATTGCTAGTCGACTAGGCTGCCACCATGATTCTGATCATGTTGGCTCTAGGGAATGTACTAAAATGAATGACAGGGAATGCAAACCTGACATGCACAAATGTCTTCCAAATAGGCATAAGAATGTGTGGAATTTCCAAATGACCGTTGGCCATTGGGAAATTCAAAGCATTTCATGGCCATTTGGAAAGAAGCAGTGCATTTCAGTTTTGCATTCCCTGTCATTTGTTTTCGGATGTCCTGACATGAATCCACTGTAGGACTTGCACACTAATAGTTCCTGGTTAACTCCCTGGCAGCATCTCCAGACAGGGCTGGCAAAGATAAAAGGCTTGGCCTCTGCCCATCAGCCTAGACAGTACTGAGCTTGATGGACCAAAGGTCAGACCTGGTCAGCATCCTCGGATCCTATGAGTTCACATCCCTGAAATGCACTGTGAGACTATCAGCCAGTTCCTCGGCTAGCTTCCCTTGAGGGTTGTCGTGAGCCTAAATGGGATGGGGGAAGGCCATGGGTGCACTGGGGATCCTGGGGGAAGGTGGGTGGGATACACATGTAATTAACAGCAAATGATTAAAGCAAACTTTTGACTTGTGGACTTGCTGGTGCATTGTTCAGCCCTTCTCTGCCACTTTATCTATGGCTTAATTTTAATCTGATTTAAGTACATTTGCATATGACCAACATCATGGTACTCTTCTTGGAGGAATCATTGGATAACTGACAATCCTTTGCTTTTAGAAGCCATGGCCATCTTTAATATTTCCTTCACCCTCTGTCAACAAGGGTTACCAGTCTTGGGACCCCAGATGTTTTTGGAATACAACTCCCATCATCTGCAGCAACTATGGCTCAAGGCTAATGGGATGATGGGAGTTGTAGTCCAACAATATCTGGGGGGGGGGGAGTTGGGAACCCCTGCTGTGTTAGATGCAGTACGCATTAGCAACAAAATGAAATAACCTCCCAAATGAGGCAAGTTTCCCCCTGAAGCCCTCCCAATTAAAATGTCCCATCTCTGGTTGAACGGCCCCCAGCAGTTCATCAAGAATGCATTGCCTGATTAATTCACAGATTAATCACCAATAAAACAATAAAACCCATAACGAATTGCTGCAATTAAAAAAAAATCCAGCAGCCATCACGCATCTGCCTGATACCTTTCAGCATCTATCAGTCTCAGCATGCAATCCGGTAAGACTCGAGACTGATGGAATACGTTAACCTTTACCACACTCTGAAAAGAGTCGTGAGTTGGCGTCACACTCAGCCTGTCGTCAGCCCTGCCCTCATCGTTGACTCAGAGTTGAACCCTGAAGGGCGGTGCTGCCAGCCCCAGCCTGGGCCCTGGGGAGAGACCAGAGCCAGGAAGAACCCCAGAGGTTAGCCCTAAAGCCATACTCAGCACCAGAGACAGCTCCGGGCTGTGATGAGTTGAGCCCTGGAGCTGAACCCTGAGGCAGCAGCAGGACCAGAGCCAGCCCCACTCGAACCGGAGGGAACTCCAGAGATAGGGTCCCTTGAGATGACATCTTCTGAGCCTGCGCCTCCAAGGTATCTGGCCCCTCCTCTCCCCTTGCCTCCCCCCCCCCCGATATCTGTGTGTCGGTGCCAGCAGCAGATAAGGCAACATCCACTAAAGAGCAGGGGGGTGCCAGGCTTCAGATCAGGAGGCTGCCTCTTGAAGAAGTTGCTGTCTAGTCAGAGCGGCAGAGCCCAGCAGGGGCAGACTGGGCCCAGGTGTATCGCAGGACTCAGTTACCCCTGTCTGCTGTGGGATCAATATTAGGGATGTGAATGCACTGATTTTTTTTATTTGATTTGGACCCGAATCGAATCACCCCCGATTGGTTTTGGGTCCGAATCTGGCCAGCTAGCACAGGGGCGATTTGTTTTGCCCACAAATCTCCCCAAACAGGTAGATTTGGGTACAAAACGTTTTGCACCCGAATCGATTCGCACATTCCTCATCAATATTGCTCGTGGCCTTGGCCATGGTGCTGCCCGGCCAGCTGCCAAGGGCTCACCTGGATGGACCTTGCTGTGTTGCCAGAATGCTGCCATTTTGCTGTCCCACTTGGCTGCCTTGGCCCACCATTCTGCAAAGTCCACCAACCCCTGTGTGGACCTTGCAGAACAGGACAGGACACAACCTGCCATGTTCGGATGGATCATGCCAAATACAGTCCACCAGCCCACTAGAGAGATACCAATAGGGACTGGAGATGCTATCCACGCTGCCTGCAAAAATGGAGGCTGTGTGGGAGTTGTTCAACAACATCTGCGAACTCAAGTGTGAGAACCTCTGACTTAAAGTATTATTATCTTAAAAATATTTATATGCCACTTTTCAACCAAAAAAAGTTCTCAGAGTCATTTACATAGAAGAAGAAATTGGGGTGGGCAGGAGTTCCATGGTCCCGAAGGACTCACCATCTAATTAGGGCTGCACAATTTCAGCCTCCTGCAGATGTTAGACTACAACTCCCACCATCCCTGACTATTGGCCACTGTGGCTAAGGATGATGGGAGTTGTAGTCCAAAAACAGCTGGAGGGCTAAGTTCTGCAGCCCTGATCTAAACACATAGAAGAGTCATCAGCAACAGCTACTGAAAGGATGCTGTGCTGGGGCTGGATAGAGACAGTTGCTCTCCCCCTGCTAAATACAGAAGAGCAGCCACTTAAAAGGTGTCCCTTGGTCCAGTTAGCAGAGGCTAGTTGCTGTGTGTGAAATTCTATGTCGAGCTGAAATGTGCCTAAAATGAGCATCATGACAATTCCCAGTTATGAGGATAATGAAATCCTCCCAGCTTAGCTAAATTCATGAACCCTGTAATGGGACAGGAAGCCATTGTCTTGATTCAAACCTGGACAGATAGAATCAAACTTCTTGATATAAATTCTAATTATGCATGTATAAACTGCAAGAGTTTTCATGTTCCAGAGTTCAGCCCCTGTCTTCAGGGTCTCTAGAAATGAAATCTTGGCCGGAGGAATGGAGATGACCCTTTCCTATCATCTTCTGAAGATGCATTTGTTCCATCTGGCTTTCCCCACTATTGGCACAAACTGGTTTTAGCTCTCTCTGGTTGTGTTTAGTTTTGCGCCCGTCATTTTTAGTGTTCTTGTAATAGTCTGGTTTTTAACTGGGTTGTATTGTCTGATTTTGTTGATTTGTTTTATGAACTGCTTTGGGACAGGGACATGCAAAGGGGAATATACTGGCACCATTGACACAACCACGCAGGCGGGAAGTTGGACAGGCAGGGGGAAGGCTACCTTCCCCCAGACGATCGATGGTCTCCTCTTTGGCATGCAAGTTGCACACCATACAACCCGCAGTGCTGGGAGCAGCATGGATTAACAGAGGCTGGGATTCATTTTCCTGGCCTCTAGATATCCCACAAGGCACCACATGACAAGTGTGGTTCCTTGGGGGATTCCCCCATCAGACAGGTGCTCTAGGTGCCCTTCTCTGTGTCTCCTTGGGCTCTGTGTCTTCTCTGTGTCTTGCTCCTTTAACCTCAGCTAAGAGCCGGGCTTGAGAGTGGGGCTAGGCTGGGCTCATTAGAACAGCCTCCATGTTTGCTAAACAAAACAAATAATACAACTATATCTTGTCTTCAGTACACACACGTATGAAGGGACAGTATGCATGACTGTGGATGCCTGCACACATGGACACTCATGTATCATGCAGAGCCTGGCATTTCCAATGTAAGCTATACTTTTAACCAGGGTTTCTTAACCTTGGGCCCCAGATGTTGATGGACTACAACTCCCAGAATCCTCAGCCACAATGGGCATGGCTGGGGTTTCTGGGAGTTGTAGTCCATCAACATCTGGGGGCCCAAGGTTAAGAAACTCTGTTTTAGACTGTTGCTAACTATAGAAAACTAATGATATTTCTCTAGTACCTGTTGAATCAAAAGAAGCAACACTCCTGTGGCTTCTAAATCAGTGGAACTTGGACAGGGCAGCTGCAAGTAAATGAATACAGAAGGTTGATATCCTGTTCCAGGGGCGGTGGCCGAAGGCTGAGCGAGGACCTCTGCAGAGACAGAGCTCTGGATATTATGAATATGAAGATGACAAATATTTATATATACCTTTTCAACAAAAGTTCCCAAATAAATAAATAAATAAATAAATAAATGGGTTCCCTGTCCCCAAAGGGCTCACAGTCTTAAAAAGAAACGTATGATAGACCCCAGCAACAGAAGGATGCTATGCTGGGGATGGATAGGGCCAGTTGCTCTCCCTCTGCTAAATAAAGAGAATTGCCACTTTTTGAAGGCGCCTCTGTGTTCAGTTATCAGGATATTAGTAGGAGGTCTAGAAGGGCCACTGAACCCAGACATCTCTCATGAAAGTACAGCAGCATAGTAGGTCAGGACCAGTGTTCCCTGTAAGAAGGATTCCGAGATGTTGTTGACTACAACTCCCATAATCCCCAGCCAAAGGCCATTGCAGCTGGGGATTCTGGGAGTTGTAGTCAGCAACATCTGAGAGTTCCTCTTACAGGGAATACTGGCCAGCGTTTCCTGTAAGAGGGAACCCTAGATGTTGTTGCATCCCAGCATCCTCAGCTGCAATGGCCTTTCACTGGGGATGTTGGGAGTTGTAGTCAACAATAGGCCTGTGCAAAATAGGATTGGTAAAACCCGACGTGGTCAGATTTTACCCAGAACAGAGGGAGTTCGGAGAAAATCTGAACCTGAACCTGCAGTTCTGTTTGGATTGGACATTTCCCAACCCTGTTAGGAAAAATAACAAGAGATTTCTGAAGCTCCAAATGGAATTGAGATTCTGCTCTTTTTCTTTTTAAGCAATTGTGCTGGGGTGGGTGGAGTACGGGGAATCTCCTGCCCACTATCTGCTTGCCTGCGTAAGCATATCTCCTTTTAAAAAGCGTTTTGTAAAGATATTTGCCCATTTTGACTCACAAGTGGGTTTCTCCTGTGATTCTTTGATGTTGCATCACTTCCCCTTCTTCTGGGTCCACACAGTGTATATCCCAGTTACATTTAAAATTTATTTTGAGGTTGGTCTGATCCCGACCCCCGATTCTGATTTTGACCCCAACATTCAGAAGGGTCCAAAGGACCCCAAACCAACATTAGACCGGGCCAGACCCAGTCTCAACCTTTATGTTCATGCACAGCACTGTGGACAACATCTAGGCTTCCTTGTTACAGGGAACACTAGTCAGGACCTTGGATAGCTCCAAGCATTCAAATAAGAGACTTGGGCCCAGCAAGGGGAGATTTACAGTCCTGCAGCAGATGCTTGGAACTGACATCCGCCTTGTATAGCTGATAGGAACATAGGAAGCTGCCATAGACAGAGTCAGACCATTGGCCTATCTAGCTCAGCATTGTTTACCCAGACTGGCAGCGGCTTTTCCAAGGTTGCAGGCAGGAGGCTCTCTCAGCCCTATCTTGGAGATGCTGCCAGAGAGGGAACATGGAACCTTCTGCTCTTCCCAAAGCGGCTCCGTCCCTTGAGGAGAATATCTTCCAGTGCTCACACATCTAGTCTCTCATTCAAATGCAAACCATGGTGGACCATGCTTAGCAAAGGGGACAAGTCATGCTTGCTACCAGGATAACTGCTCTCCTGTTGCCCAGGTAGAGTGGATTGGCCCCACCCATTCCCCTGTAATTTAAAGAGGCCTACTGCAATTTTGTAATCACTTGCCTCTCTTTTGACTGGCAGGTCCTTAAGGAACTCCCCTGAGCTACGTCCTTTTGTTGTTGTGGGGGTGTAGGCTCTGGGTCCCCAAGTTCTCCTTTTGTGTAGAGTCTCAGAGGTGTGGAGTTGGCTGAGGCCTGGGTCATAGGGCCATCATGCCTGGTCTCATCACCTGAAGTGTCCGTCTCATCCTCTAATTGGAAGATCCAAGATCCAGGGTCATAAGCATGAAGGCAATGTGTGAAGGCAGTGTGTGTGGGGGGGGTGGGGTCTATGGCTTGTGAATTGTGGCACCAGACGCATGGCCTGGTTTCTGTTTCTAAAAAGTTGGAGGACGTGCTACGTAAGACAGATTCCATCTCAGATGCAGAAGAGGACATCTGGAGAAGACATTCCCCCCCAAACCCACCAGGTGTTCCTACCATTATTAAGAGATAAAACTGATTTGTTTTTACTTAAGATGCTTGGTTCTCATTCATAGGCATTGCATTCTCCCATTCTGTGAGAGGGCGGGAAGTGGCAAATGCAACGGATAGGCCAGCTGTGTGTGAGAGAGAGGGAGTGGGTGGGGGAAAGCATGCACGGATTTTCAGCATGGATTTTCTCAATTACCCTGGTGTACATCTGAAGACAGGGTGCCTTTTGCACAGAACAGCGTGTGAGTATTTCTGATTATGGGTGTATATCCATGAGGCAACATCTCTTTGCATGGGTTGGCATCTCTGTTTGATGACTATCTCTCAGCAGGGGTGTGTGTGTGTGTGTGTTATCCCCTCTCCTTCTTTGCGGGGATAGCCAGCCATTGGGTTGTGTGGGTGGAAATCTGTAGAGGAGTGTGAGGGGAGCTGCATTCATGTGCTGAGGAGGTGCACATCTGCTTCTCCCTCTGTGTGTGGCTGTGAGACTGTGTGTGTGTGTGTGTGTTTAAGAGAGAGTGCTGGGAAGGACATGTGTTATGCAAAAGGAGAACATCCCAGGTGTGTGTGTGTGTGTATGTGTGTGTGTGTGTATGCAAACACACATAATAATTATATATATAATTATTGTGTGTGTCTGCATATGTTTGAAAAGAGAGAGAGAATTATTACTATTAAGCACTGTTAATGTTATAACAGCAGTGTCAATAGCAATGCATAAAGGCAGTTCTCATGAGCAGACTAGCGCAGGCAACGGTCTTAGCCCGAGGAGACAAAGACTGGCGCCTAGAGCCTGTCTGTTGGGGGAAACCCCCATTGTGGGATTCCCGGAGACTGGGGTTCATTCCCCCGGCCTCTGGAATGCCATGCCAGTTCCCGCCATGCCAATTGTGTGCGTAGTGGTGTGGTGCTGCTTGGGCCATCCCGGATAGTCTGCCGGGAAGGTAATTTCAACCCTGCCTTCCAAAGCCCAACAATGGTCATGTGAACGACCTTATATACGAACGTGGAAAAAAGATAGTTCCCTGCTCTGAAGGAACTTCCAATTCAGACCCGGAAGGGGAAGACTGCAAAGAGAGGAAAGGGAAGGACCACCAGGCTACGAAGGGACAAATGAAAGCAAATGCTGTTCCCTTCACTAAAGGCACATCTGCACCAGCTTCAACAACCAGTTTAACATGCATTCCATCTCCCCAGGGAACTCAGAAATCTATAGTTCTCAGAGGACTGCTAGGCGTCTCTAGCAGAGAATTCTCAGCATCTTCTTTAGTCCCCGGGATTAGCAACATAAGAACAGCCTCACTGGCTCAAATCAAAGGGCAATCTAGATATATGCAGATGTATATTTATTTATTTATAGGAGATAAAGGTGAGGAGGCTTGAGAAGGGGGTAGAGGGAGAGAGAGTGGGGAGGGAGAGAGAGAGGGAGGGAAAGGGATAGAGGGAGGGAGGGAGAAAGAGGGAGAGGGAGAGAGAGGGAGGAAGAGAGGGAGGCGGGAGGGGGAGGCGAGAGGGAGGGAGGGGAGAGAGGGAGGGAGGGAAAGGGACCAAGGGAGGGAGAAAGAGGGAGAGGGAGGAAGAGAGGGATGTGGGAGGGGGAGGGGAGAGGGAGGGAGGGGAGAGAGGGAGGGAGGGAGGGAGGGAAAGGGACAGAGGGAGGGAGGGAGAAAGAGGGAGAAGGAGGGAGAGGGAGGAAGAGAGGGAGGCGGGAGGGGGAGGCGAGAGGGAGGGAGGGGAGAGAGGGAGGGAGGGAAAGGGACCAAGGGAGGGAGAAAGAGGGAGAGGGAGGAAGAGAGGGATGTGGGAGGGGGAGGGGAGAGGGAGGGAGGGGAGAGAGGGAGGGAGGTGGGAGGGGAAAGAGGGAGGGAGGGAGAGAGAGGAAGAGTGAGGGAGAGAGGGAGGCAGAAGAGGGAGGGGGAGAGAGGGAGGGGGAGGAAAGAGTGAATCAATTTTTGCTGCTCTAGTGGTATTAGTGTCCGTGTGATGTGTATTTCTGAAATGCTCACAAAAACAGCATCGCACACTTGCCCACATATCCACAGCTGTATGGGGAGTGCCCTTTTCCTCTCCAGTTTTTCACTTCTCCCTCAGCCCTGTGGGATGCCCCCACCCCAGGCCATCCCTCTTTTCCTCCCTCCCCTATCCCTCCCCCCGCCTGCCCGCCGCCCGCTGCTGTCTAAAGGATGAATCCAGCTCTGCATGTGGTACACGCTTTGCACAGCTGCTCCCCTTCATTCTTGACATGGGAAGCCCAAGGGGATTCCTTGGGGAAGAGAGCTCATTCATTCTCCATCCTTCTCGCCGAGGCCTCGGCATCCTCCTCCCTGGCTTGAAAGACAAAAGAGAAGGCAAGGCTTTGCACTCGACTGCAGGGGCTAAGGAGACTGGGGGCGAGAAGGAGACATGGGATCCTACCCTGGCAGATTTGCCCTTGATGGAAAACCAAAAGGCGGATTCACAGAGGAGAGGTCTCTTTAGCTGTTAGCCATATGCACAGGCTGTATGCCTGGAGGAGATACAGCAGCCAACAATCACTTGCATACCTGACTTCCGAAGCTTCCAGAGGGCCCAGTCCAGCTGCTGCTGCTGAAAATGACAAAGATGAAGATGAATATTTACATACCGCTTTTCATCCAAAGTCTCCAAAGCGGTTTACATAGAAATAAATAAGTAAAGGAAGGAAGGAAGGAAGGAAGGAAGGAAGGAAGGAAGTGGCTCCTTGTCCCCAAAGGGCTCACAATCTACAAAAAAAGAAACATAAGACAGACACCAGCAACACCCACTGGAGGGATGCTGTGCTGGGGATGGATAAGGCCAGTTGCTCTCTCCTTTGTAAAGAAAAGTTTACAAAAGCACCTCTTTCTTCAGTTAGCAGGAGTCTAAAAGGTTGCTGGACATGTCCAATATTGGGTGAATATATATATTTAAAAAATCAGATACTAAATGAAGGTTGCTGGTTCGAATCCCCACTGGTATGTTTCCCAGACTATGGGAAACTCCTATATCAGGCAGCAGTGATATAGGAAGGTGCTGAAAGGCATCATCTCAGACTGCGCAGGAGGAGGCAATGGTCAACCCCTCCTGTATGCTACCAAAGACAACCACAGGGCTCTGTGGGCGCCAGGAGTCGACACTGACTCGATGGCACACTTTTATCTTTATTTACCTGAATAGAAGGTGACTCTGGATTTGAGATGATACCTTAAAAGCTACAGGTTAAATACAGGTTATGCTTGTGTATTTACCCAAAAGAAAGAGGACTTAAATTCAAGACATTCCCCACCCCTATATTTAACAGTATTCGGGTAAATATAGTATTGTTATCTTAAAAACTTCCTTGCTGGCCCTGACAACCACAGACATTGGGAATCCCCCACCCTTAATCTGCATGGCCCGGCCCCTTAATCTGCAGACCCCACCCTGGCTGCTGAATCTTGGTCACAGTGGAATCTGACAGCATAGGGGGAACTCAGTTTGACAGACAGAGAAATGGTTTTTAAGGATAGCGTCTGTCTCTCCAGCAGCTGCTCTTCTAAAATTCCAGTTCGCGTAATCATCTCTGGCCTTTTAATCCTGATCATAAACGTTGCTGCGAGTTCAGCTGAGACATTCCAGTGAAACATTGCTGCCCCCTGGATAATGAGGGTCAGCATCTGATTTCTTCTCTTCCCTTCATAAGTTTTTAATAAGACTCTTTAAAGCAATTATTCATGCAAAAGAGGGGGGGTTGGGGGGGCCTCCTTTTTAAAGCCAACAAACTACATATCTTTCCTCAGGAGTGATAACCCAGTGATGTGTGAATGGCCCCAGAATTCACCTTTTCTTGACATGGCTTTGCTGCATTATCTTGTAACCGGCTTTCATCTCCCACATCCTGACAATTCATTTAGGACAGAGGATGAAGGGGACCGGCTCCCAGCAAATGGAAGAGCTCTGCTCTGATCTTGTTCTCTCAACATAGGAACATAGGAAGCTGCCATACTGAGTCAGACCCTTGGTCCGTCTTGCTCAGTATTGTCTACCCAGACTGGCAGCGGCGTCTCCAAAGTTGCAGGCAGGAATCTCTCTCAGCCCTATCTTGGAGATGCTGCCAGGGAGGGAACTGGGAACCTTCTGCTCTTCCCAGAGCGGCTCCATCCCCTAAGGGGAATATCTTACAGTGCTCACACATCAAGTCTCCCACTCATATGCAACCAGGGCGGACCCTGCTTAGCTAAGAGGACAAGTCATGCTTGCTACCACAAGACCAGCTCTCCTCTCTCAGTCCCCCAACATTTTTCTGATCCAGCGGTGAGGAGAGCAGGTCTTGTGGGTAGCAAGAATGAATTGTCCCCTTTGCTAAGCAGGGCCCACCCTGGTTTGCATTTGGATGGGACCTGTATGAGCAACATTGTAAGATTTTCTCCATAGGCAGTGGTGCTCTTTGGACTGGACTTCCAGGTGGAGGTCCAGTCCCCTATAGGCTGGGTGGGGGATCCAAATGCTGAGTGGCCCACTAATTGAAGTGCTAGGATTACCCATGCAAAAAGGTAGTATCTCTCTGCAAGTCAGTGGGACGTATTTTAATCAGAATCCTTTCTAAACACACACACAACCAAAAAAAAAGAGTTTCCAGGTTTCCCTGAGTAAGTTCTGTTGTAAAAAAGAAAATAGTGCATTGCAGCTGATCTGGCAGTGACAGCAGGGGGTTGGGTGGCAGGGGGCTCCCAAAATGCCTTTAGATCCAGTCTCCAAAATGACCGAGGTGTGCACCTCTGCCCTTAGGGGATGCGGCCACTCTGCATGCTAGCATGCAGAAGATTCCAAGTTCCCTCCCTGGCAGCATCTCCAAGATAGGGCTGAGAGAGATTCCTTCCTGCAACCTTGGAGAAGCCACTGCCAGTCTGGGTAGACAATCCTGAGCTAGATGGACCAAGGGTCTGACTCAGTAGAAGGCAGCTTCCTGTGTTCCTATGTTCCTGTTTATCAGCTCTCTCCCTGCTGTCAGTTGTCAAGCACTCCAGAATCTCTAGTGTTCGGATCAGGATGTTCTTTGCCCGTGAGCCTGCAGATACCTGCAGGGTCAGAGAGTGTCTTTCACCGGACACTGATGGCCGTTCTATTCAGCATGTTGGAGTTCAGCTACAAGAATGGTAGGAACATAAGAAACTGCCTTTTACTGAGTCAGGCAACTGGTCCATCAGGCTCGGTTCCCCATCCACCCCCAGCACAGTACCTCCAGTGACTGTGGCGGGTGTCTATCTGATGTTTCTTTTTAGATTGTGAGCCCTTTGGGGACAGGGATCCATCTTATTATTTATTATTTCTCTGTGTAAACCACCCTGAGCCATTTTTTGGAAGGGCAGTATAGAAATTGAATGAATAATGAATAAATAAACTTTAGCATTTGTGGTTCAGCTTCACAACACTCGTCATGGGTGGGAGGCTCCACTAGATAGTTGCAGGTGTGTGGGCTAGAGGAGGAGGAGGAGGTGGCCATGGCGGCTCAGGCTGACAGTGTCATTGGGACTGGCAACCTGGTAGCAGCTGCTGCAGCATCTGAAGCTAAGGAGAAGTTGGCTGATTCGCCTATCCAAGACACTCCCCCTGCTGCTGCTGCCGCCGCCACTGCTGCTACTTCTGCTCCTCCTCCAGGCTCAGGAAGGGATGAAGAAGCTTTTGCTCCTCCTGCTGCTCCTCCTGCTGCTCCTTCTCCTGCTCCCCCTCCTGCTGCTCCTCCTGCTCCCCCTCCTGCTGCTCCTCCTGCTCCCCCTCCTCCTGCTCCTCCTGCTCCCCCTCCTCCTGCTCCCCCTGCTCCCCCTCCTCCTGCTCCTCCTGCTCCTCTTCCCCCTCCTGCTCCTCCTCCTTCTCCTGCTCCCCCTAGTCCTGCTCCTCCACTTCCTCCTTCCACTCCTCTTCCTTCCGCTCCATCTTCTGCTCCTCCTCCAGGCTCTGAAGGAACAAGGAAGGGATGGTTTCAGATTCCCCACCATTGACTTATCTGTGACTGACAGCTGCAGGGGGGAAAGGGGGTATCTGGCTTTGCTTCAAGAACCAAACTCCCACTTGTGTTTCCTATGGGGAAATAGGTTCTGTATTAAAACACTCCAATTTAAGACACTAGGCTCATTTACACAATGATTAACTGGGCAGGACAAGAGTCCTACTCAGTTTCGGGAGCTGTGCATGGTCCTGGTTTTTTAAATTGTCTGTGAACAAGGTAGGCGGTGCCAACAGTGATAGTCAGCTAGCCTTCTGCTGGGTAAGAGGGTTCAGTCCTAAACAGCAGCTGTACACAGGAAAAGCCCTCCTAGCCACTGGGAGTCAAGCTGATGGTCACTGTCAGTGTCTCCTGCCTTGGCTTTCTCTCACATGCAATAAAAAACCAGGAGCATGCACAGCTTCTGAAACTGGGTAGGATTCTTGTCCTGCCCAGTTGACCATAGAGACCGCTCACACACCTGGAAACTGGGTAGTACAAGTGCCCTACCCAGGTTTAGGAGCTGTGCAGTGTGGATACAAATTTGAATCGAACCGCGTATCCCCAAACCAATTCGGTCGAACCGACCAGACATCTGGTCTCTTTGATCTAACTGGTTTCATAGTTCGAGGGCCTATAATTGTAAAGGAGAATCCGGTGAGGACTCCTCTTTACATGCAAAGGGGTGGGGGAATCTTCTAAAGGGTGGCACAGAGAGAAGTTGTTTAAAGCTCTTACTGCATGCACATCCATGGAGGCTGGAACCACACTGCCGCATGGGCAGCTTGCTGAATGGGGATCTCTGCGCACTTGGGCTGTGCCATAGGGGCGAAAGGTGTCACCAGCAGCTGGGCCATCCTGTAAGAGCTTTAATCTACTTCTCTTGCCACTGCCCCCTGCTGCCCTTTCGATGCTGAACCAGTCTGCCCAAACTGGGCTTGGTTTGGTTTGATTGCAGACCGAACCCACCCACCCCCCAGGGTTGGTTCGTGATCAAGCCATTGAACCAGCCTGGTTCAAGGTGAACTGGTTCAGCATCAAACGGTTTGTGCAAATCCCTATTTAGAACATCTTCTCCCATCACGTCCAATCGGCCTAGTTCTTGAGCCTCCAAGCTTGCGAAGCTCAGTTCCGGAGTGGGTATATGGTCAGTATCCTCCACTGTGAAGACAGATGCAACGAGCTCATTCAGCTTCTCTGCACTCTCCTTATCCTCCTTAATAATCCCTTCCATGCCCTCATCATCTAAGAGTCCAACTACTTCCCTGACAGGTTTTTTGCTTCTGATATATTTAAAGATTTTTTTTGTTATTTCCCTTGACACTTCTAGCTATATATGCTCCTCAAACTCTCTCTTTGAATCCCTTATTGTCTCCATGCATTTCTTTTGCCAGAGTTTAGTTCCTTCCTGTTCTCTTTATTTGGGCAGGACTTCCATTTTCTGAAGGAAGTCTTCTTCCCCTTTATAGCTTTGCTGGCTCTACTTGTTAGCCATGCTCCTCCTCAAGGGAGGAGAGCTGGTCCTGTGGTAGCAAGCATGACTTGTCCCCTTAGCTAAGCAAGGTCCACCCTGGTTGCTTATGAATGAGAGACCTGATGTGTGAGCACTGCAAGATATTCCCCTTAGGAGATGGAGCCGCTCTGGGAAGAGCAGAAGGTTCCCAGTTCCCTCCCTGGCAGCATCTCCAAGATAGGGCTGAGAGAGACTCCTGCCTGCAACCTTGGAGAAGCCACTGCTGGTCTGCGTAGACAATTCTGAGCTAGATGGACCCATGGTCTGACTCAGTATATGGCAGCTTCCTATGTTTCTATGCTGGCATTCTCCTGAACTTGGTGATACCTTTCCTCCTCTTTGGTATATATGCCAACTAAGCTTTCTCCATATGTTGATGTTTCCACATCTCCTCCTCATCTTCTTGTTTAAAACTGTTTTTCTTTCTAAAAAAAAAAAGAAGAAGAAGAACTTTGAGACAACAGTAACTAATTATCCAAACCCGGGCAATGGAAATAATCAGCTCAATTAAGCGTCTCAGGTGATGTCTTCTTCCATCTGATATGGCGGCAGAAATTAATTAACCCATCAGGCTGACATTTGTAGGTCACCACTGTCTCCTCAAATGTAAAGGACTGAACCAAAATGTCTTCAGCAAGAGTTGTTTCAGCGGAGGAGCATTTTCCAGGGGGATACTTACCTCGCCCGCCCCCGGGGAGCGGGGGTGGGGGCCAAAAGAACAGTGTTTCCCTGAGGGAATAATTTGGAATTTGTTTGACAGATGAGAGAGGATGAGCTTCAGCCTATCAAAATATTAAGTGATGCATTTAGTGATTTAGTGATAGGCATTGCGAAGAGTGGGACTCGTGGCAGTGAGCATGAATTGAGCCCTTTGCTTAGCAGGGTTTGCATTTGGATAGGTCAGCACAGTCTGCTGAAAGATATTCCTCTTAGGGGATGGGGCCGTAGCTCCGAGGCAGAGCATCTGCTTTGCATGCAGAAGGTCCTCCCAGGTTCAATCCCTGGCAGAATCTCCAGGTAAGGCTGGGAGATACTTTTGCTCCCCCCTCACCCCTGATTGTTATATTTTTACTGCTACTATTTTATTGCGTTGTTCTTTGATCGATAGTGTTTTTATTGTATTTTATGGTGTGTCTGTTTGATGTTGTAAGCTGCTTTGAATCTACCTGGTAGATAAATAAATAAATCTGTCTGCTTGAGGGACAGATTGCACCTGAACATGGAGGTGTTATTCCAGACCTTGGCCTGCTTTACGCATTTGTTCGGATCCAGGTTTAATATGGGTTACTGACTAGCGTGATTGTGGGAACCAAGGTGGTTTATGACCCAAGATGAATCTGAGATTCCTGCCTTGGTGCAGGTTTACATGCTGATGTCGGTAACCCACATTTAGCCTATGTTTGAACGATTGAATCAGGCCTTTGTTGGGCAATAGCCGTACATTTATTTAATCCTTTTAAAAAAAACACCCCTCTCTGTGCTAATGGCTGTCACATCTTGTGGTGATTTAATTTTACAAGCGATAACACATGGTATGAAAAAAAAGTCCTTCCTTTTAATGTGTGAAATCTCTTAGCATGTGTTTCTGGTTTTGCTGAATTTTTAAAATGTTTTTATAGCAGATATGTTTTCATGTGGCTGGGATTTTTGAACAATTGTTTGAACTGAGTCCAAAACAGGGGCGTAACTATAATGAGGCAAGGGGAGACAGTTGTCTGGGGGCCCACTGCCTTGGGGGGGCCCTAGAGGCAAGTCACATGACTGACTCCCCCAGGCACACACCCGCCCGGGCTTCCTTCAGTTGTATTCATCCTCCGAAATTGATGTGAGTGTGAAGACCTGGAGCCACCAGAACAGCATGTCTTTCTCTAGTACCATTAAATGATTTGTATTGTCCACAATTTACAAAACGTTTTTTAAAAATAATTTAGGATGATGTTCTATTGTGGCACATAGGTTTATATATATTATATATATATATAATTTAAAAGACATTATATATATATATATATATATATATATATATATATATATATATATATATATATATATAATGTCATATATATATATATATATATATATATATATATATATATATATATATATATATATATAATGTCTATAATTGTGTACACACACACACACACACACACACTATGCTTTTTGTTACCACTATTCATTTAAGATTTCTTTGCTTCATGAGCTGAGCTTCAGTGAGGGGCGGGTGTGTGTGTCCATTTTAAAATCTTGTCTCTGGGCCCACTCCAACCTTGCTACACCCCTGGTCCAAAAGATAGGGGCTAGCCCAAGGATTCCCCAACCTTGGATCCCCAGATGTTGGACTACAACTCCCATCATCCCTTTGGCCATTGTGGCTGGAAATGGTTGGGAACTCTAGGCTAGAAAAGCTACACATGGAGCTCATTCACCTGAGAAGCCCTACCCAGCTGGCACAGCCCTACTTGGTTAGGACTGCTTGTGTGGAGCATCGTGATCAGTGCCCTTCTACCCCTCTCTCTAGTCATATGATGCTTGGGCTGCCTGCAGCCACAGAGTTCATAGAGGCAGGCGGCTAGAGTGCCCAGCATTGGAGAATCCCCCAATTCACTGTGCATTGTGGGATTTCTGCAGGCCAGGCTTCCCCACCCCATCCTCCAGATGGCTGCGCCATCCTGTAGCACAGCTCCTGTGGGTGCATGAGGGGTGTGGCCAAAGAAACAGCACAGATCATCTGGGAGGAAGGTAGATGAGATTCTGCCTTCCCTTCTGCCCAACCCAACCCCGCACACATAAGTCATGTGGATGGCGTTCTTGTCTCTTTAGCCTGCCCACCCCATCACCTTCAAGCTCTTCCCCCGCTCTTTCCTTTCTCCTGTCTTTACCCCAAAATTCAATCTTCTTTGAAAACCTAAAAAGCCAAATAGATGCTTTTTAGGGAAATAGATATATTTGCAAAATACATTTCAGTTGGGGTACCTTGGATGGAAAGTAGGGGTGTGTGTGTGTGTGTGTGTTGAAATCTACTCAAGCATCTCTGAATGTATAGTTGTGAGAACGTGACAGGCTTAGGAGTGTGTGTGTGTGTGTGTGTGTCCTAGATTTAGCTCGGAAGCTGTGATCAATGTGTTGTGTGCCCAGAGCACCTGTCAAATGCTGGCAGACAAACACACACACACACACACACACACACACACTTCCCTAGAAAAATGAGCTCATTGTATTTTAGTCCCAACAAAAGACTTTGTGCTGACTTTTCTCCAGAATTTCTGGATGGGATGATTTTGGTTGAGTCTGTTGTCCGTTCTCAGATCATGAGAGGTGTATACACTAGATGGTGGCCCTGCTTGCTTCTGTGGCCCAGAAATGAAGCACAACCATAGCTCACAGGTTGAGCACTTGCTTTGAATGCAGAATGTCCCAAGGTTAGTCTTTTATACACAGCAGGTTTTACCACCGGTCTATGGGGAGGCTTTACTGCGAACTCTAAGTTGTCCCCCCAAAAACCGACACAAGTAGAGGATTTTTTTTTTTACCCTGCATTTAAATCGGGTCACACTCTAATGCACACTGAAAAACCCGAATTGTGTGTGTGAACTGCTCCCCAATAACTCGCAGGGACTTTGGGGTAAATCTAGCCAATATGTTAACACCCCCGCTCTGAGCCAGCATGGTGTAGTGGTTAGAGTGCTGGACTAGGACCGAGGAGACCGGAGTTCAAATCCCCATTCAGCCATGAGACTAGCTGGGTGACTCTGGGCCAGTCACTTCTCTCTCAACCTAACCTGCTTCACAGGATTGTTGTGAAAGAGAAACTCAAGTATGTAGTGTACCGCTCTGGGCTCCTTGGAGGAAGAGCGGGATATAAATGTAATAATAATAATAATAATAATAATTCTGGAGGAGGAGATGCGAGTTAAAGAGCTTCAAAAGCCCCGCGTGAAAAGCTTCCTGGCAGAGTGGTGAAAAACCCGTCTGAAGTTCTGGAAAGTCATATCCTGTCAGCATAGGTAATACTAGGAGAGGAGAGGAGAGCTGGTTTTGTGGGAGCAAGCATGAATGGTCCCCTTTGCTAAGCAGGGGCCACCCTAGATTGCATTTGAATGGGAGACTACATGTGCGCACTGTAAGATATTCCCCTTAGGGGATGAAGCCACTTTGGGAAGAGCACCTGAAGGCTTGCATGCAGAAGGTTCCACGTTCCCTCCCTGGCAGCATCTCCAAGATAGGGCTGAGAGAGATTCCTGCCTGCAACCTTGGAGAAGCCACTGCCAGTCTGGGCAGACAATACTGAGCTAGATGGACCAACGTTCCGACTCTATATAAGGTAACTTCCTACTAAATTAGATGGTCCAATAGTCTGACTCAGTATTAATAAATATTTATCTGGTGCTTTTTTAAACAACAAGAAACATTCTCAAAGTGATTCACCTAGCAAAAGGCGTGAGAAGATGGTTCCCTGCCCCAAAGAGTTTCTCAATCTGAAACGAAATGCAAGGGAGGCACCACCAACAGGCTCTGGGAGGGACGCTGTGCTGAGCTGAACAGGGATCATTCTCCCCCTGCTAAATATAAGAGCGCCATCACTCTAAAAGCGGCTTCTTGGACCGGTTAGGCGAGTTTCAGAAGGCAGTTCCTCTATACATCCTGAACAAGGCCTGCCACGGGGGATAGGATGGCTGTATCTCTAGGGAGCTGCCTTAACTCTAGGATTGCCATATTCTGGCTTTCCACACTGGGGTGTGTGTGTGTGTGTATGTAGGCAAGGTAAGAGGAAAAGCTACCCAGGTTTTGCTCCTCCCTTGCTTCCACACAACCAAAAATTGGGAGCACACAGAGCTCCCAAACCCAGTTAGAACAGTTTTTGATTGCATGAATGACCACACACACACACACACACACACACACACACACACACACACAGAGCTTTTGTGTCTGAGCTGCTTCCTGTACAAAATATATATGCAGGGAGATGATCTATGAGTGTATGAGACACCTTGTATATATGCAGCCGAATATGAGTGTTGGGAGAGGAGACAGTGAGGATCTATCAAGCGGCAGTGTTTATATGACATCCATTACCATAGAAACTGAACACCTCACATCCGAAGCCATATTTATCCTCACAGCACCCCGAGAGCTGTCAGCTCCACATTAGAGGAGCGGTAAGTCTGACCGCTGCTGCTCAGGAACCGCATATGGATCCCTGCTCCCCTGGCATCTCGAGTGCCCTCCTCTCTTTCCATCAGTGTGACTCTTTCCACTCTTCCTGTGGCATGGTTCCAAAAGGGGGACACACCCCACTTCCCCAAGCAGCAGGGAGTTGCAGGGTAGCCTTTGACTTGATGGCATCTGCCTTTTCGTAATGAGAAAGGGCATAAGAAACTCCTGAGCCTGGTTGGCACGAGTGCTGGCAAGGTAGGAGAAGCACCCAGCCCAGCTCACAGTTTTGGCTTGTGTGCTTGCAAACAGTAGCATTGGAAAGTACAAAGCTGCCTTATACCGAATCAGACCATCGGTCCTTTCAAGGAAGGAAGGAAGGAAGGAAGGGGAAAGCACCATAGGAACATAGGAAGTTGCCTTATACTGAGTCAGACCATTGGTCCATCTGACTCAGGACTGACTGTTTGGTCCCCAAACTTAAGTACATGCATTCAGTATGGTCTGATACCCTAACAGGGACCCTGGCAAGGGAGATGTTCTCCTTATAGACCAC
Organism: Hemicordylus capensis; assembly: GCF_027244095.1. Lineage (NCBI taxonomy): Eukaryota > Metazoa > Chordata > Lepidosauria > Squamata > Cordylidae > Hemicordylus > Hemicordylus capensis. The sequence continues at coordinate 36,924,787 of NC_069663.1, forward strand.
AGCTACACCTCCCTGCCCACAGATGTTAGATGTTATCCTTATAGACCACACCTCCCCGCCCACGTCCCCTCACCTGCTCCTCTACAGAATACCCTGGAGGAAGAAGCTGGGACCAAACTAGACCACTAGCCTCCCCCAACCAAGTCTCAGGAATAGATAGCAGGCTGGCCCCTTCATCCATAATCAAGTCATGGAGGATTTCAGGTTTATTTTGGACTGACCTGGCATTGCAGGGTCAGAGTCTGACTGCCGGTGGCCTGTGTGCGGCCGCGGCGGCAGCCCCGCTGACCCTGCCCCCGCGTCTGACATCAGACGCAGGGGCTAGCCACGCCCCTCCACATGATGTCAGGTGCGGGGGGCGTGGTCTGGCTCCCGAACGGAGCCTTGAGGAGTTGGTGTTTAACTACCGAAGGGGCCGCACGGCCCCAGCTCGGGAACTAAACTTGCACCCCCCATGCCTGGTGTCAAACGTGGGGGGGGGATATGTATCGGGGCCACGAGGCAAGGCCCCTGATTGGGCACGGCCCGGGTTCTTTGAACCCGTTGGCCCAATGGTGGCTCCGCCCCCGTGGCATTGCAGAGGAGCAAGATAAGGCTATGTGGGTTGTTGGCAGTGCTCCCCAAGGTCAAAGAGCTGGCAGGATAGCCGGAAGGGGAGACAGCTATTAAATTTCTGACTACCCTTCCCCTGGAACGGCCTGCTGACCTGCCAACGTTACGTCTTCTATTCCCCACCACCACCGGAATAGCTGCCCCACATTCAATGAAGGCGCCCCCTGTCTCCCCATCTCCAGACAAACCCAAACACATTGCAACTCTGGTGCTTTTGGTTAACCCATTTCTTGATGATCCAGGCCAGCTTTTGAATGGTGCTTAGGTTACTTTTAGTCCAGGCCTGGAGTAAAGGCAGGGTTAACAAACAACCAGCAGCAAGAGCATTGAAATCAGCCTGAATCTGCCTCCCTGTAAATAACATCTATTTCATTAAACCCTTGATATTCCTGATTCTACTCCACTGCCTTGTCCTTGTGTGCCACAACTCTTTCCTCTGGATTCTACAAAAACCAGCCCTTGCATTATCTGAAAGTGGCAGGGGAGGCAGGGAGACGGAAAGTTCCCAGCCAACGCCACTTCTTTCCTTTAACTTCTTGAGATCTTTGCAAGGAGTGCAAAGTTTGGAGGGATCAGATGGAAGAGATGCCCAGATAGGGATGGTGGAGGGCATCTCACCACCCTGCGGGAACCCCCCAAAACTACCGCCCAAGGAGATGGCCTCAGCTTGCCTCTTGAATGGGCTGGCCCTGCCTTAAACCTCTGCCCAAAGAATCAAGGCGCTCCCTAACAATGCTGGCCCCTGAATATGCTGCAGCTACCTATGTGAATTAACATGTACTAGCAGACCTGGCGCATAGCATCTGCACTGCTAGTTTGTCGCCGCGCTTTCCTTCCCCAGCTGGCTCTTCTCAGCAGCAGGGTTCTGCCAACCTCCTCTTCTCACTTTTCCCTCCCCGCCAGCCGGCAGCATTTTCCTTCCCAACCGGGCGCAGTGGGGCTCCACCGCCCACCCAGCCGGGCTCCTCTCGGTGGCGCAACTCAGCCGCCTGCCGCCTCCTTTTCGTGGCAGCCCAGCCACCTCCTCACCCCCGCTGCTTCCTCCTCACTGTGGCCGGATTGGGCCCACCACTGCCTGCCCGCCCAGCCGGGCTCCTCTCGGCGGCACGGCTCTGCCGCCCGCCTCCTCCTCCCACTGCTTCCTCTGGGCCCCTTTTTGTCTGGCCACCCTCGCTAGCTGTTGGAAGTGAAGGACTATGCACTGTCTCTTGACTCAGTGACATAGGAGGACAGACTAGTGAGTCAGAGGGCTAGAGAGTCAAGACATTGGTCATCCCTTCTCTACTACTCTGACACTATCCCTTTGATATGTAGATTGCTACTCTCAGGGGCTACCTTCCTTCCTGCCACTTCCTCTTCCTCTTTCCCTTCCTTCTCCCTTGCAACATGCAAGCTCCTCTCTCTCCCTGCACCATGTGTGCAGAGATGCAGAATCCATCTGCATCCAGCTAGCTAGCTAGATTAGAGATCCTATCGCTCCACTTTCCTATCTAGAATGGAGTTCACTAATAAATACTCTTTATATTGATTTGAAACTATGAACTGGCTCCAAGTTATTTTGCTCTCCGCATACATGTATGCCTGGGCAGACTCTGCTGTGTTGTGCCTCTGTGCACTCTGCTATATTAGAAGGGTCTCTCTTACCAGAGAGAATTCCCAACACTAGCCGCCCCCAGCCACCGGAGCGGCACCCCCTCCTCAGCCTCCTCCTCCGGGCTCTTCCAACCTCCAACCGACGTTTGCGGGTGTTCTTTCAGCCGAAGGCTGGAACTCTTGTGCAATCTCGCTAGAGTCCCACCAGGCATCCCTACACATCTCCACGCAGCCCCACACAGTCTGGCTTAGCAAATTAATTATATAGAAGATTATTCACATGGACAAAGAATTTGTTGTCTTGCAGTCTTATAACAAGAATTCAGGGCTGACCATGGGAAGCATTGAAACTGGCAGCAGTTTCAGGACCGGCTAAAGAGAGTACGTCTTCACAGAATTCCATTCGTTTATGGAACTCACTGCCACAGGATTTGGGGGTGGGACACTCAGTGGTAGAGCATCTACTTTGCATACAGAAGGTCCCAGGCTCAATCGTTAGCATCCATGCGTAGGGCTGGGAATGACTCCTGCTGAAACCCTGAAGAGCTGCTGCCAGCCAGAGTGGATGGTATTGAGCTAGATCATGGCTGCTCAACTTCAACCCTCCAGCTGTTTTTAGGACCACAACTCCCATAATCCCCAGCCATAGAGCTGAGGCTGAAAGCCAGCCCGCTCCTGAAGGTGAGGTGATTATAGGAGAAGACTCCTTGTAAGGACTCAGAGTTAGGGCACAGTATTAGCTGCAGGTTAGTTTGGATGTGTTTTTCTCATATTTTATTTGTTCCTTATGCTCATTTGGCTGCTGTTTGTATTAAAATTTCCCAAAGAAGAAGTGTTTAGAATTGGAGTAAAATTTCTCTCTTTTTAATTTAATGAACTGTAGCCTCATTCTTTTCCCCCCACCCCACGCTTAGAAGCCTTTCAAGCCGACCTAACTTTGATTGAAACAGAAGTTTGGAAGGCTGTTTCATTAGACCCAGCCAGGAAAAAAAACACAAATTTCTACTCTGTGGCAGCGGTGAAGCTTAAGTTCATGGGGCTGGTTGAGACCGGGCCGTGATACATGGTACAAGGCAACTTACTCTGTACCTATGATGTTGATTGACTTAGATGACTTTGTTTGTTTGTTTGTTTGTTTGTTTTATTTAACATATTTGTATACTGCCCAAAGCGCAAGTCTCTAGGTGGTTTGTTTACAACAAAAGAATAAAAACCACAGATAAAAAGATTAAAACATTACAACAATTAAAATTTAAAATGTTAACACTATTAAAAACACAATTAAAGCAATATCTAATTAAAAGCCTGGGTGAACAAATGTGCCTTGATTGCCTTTTAAAAAGTTGTAAGAGGTGGGGACTTGGCTCATTTCAGCAGGAAGTGTGTTCCAAAGCCTTGGAGCAGCAATGGAGAAGGCCCGTCCCTCAGTAGCCACCAGACAAGCCAGTGGCAACAGCAGACAGACCTCTCCAGATTATCTCAATGGAAGGTGTGGTTCATACTGAAGAAGGCATTCTCTTAAATACCCAGGGCTTTTAGGGCTTTATAGGTTATAACCAAGACCTTGTATTTTGCCCAGAAACATATCCGCAACCAGAGTAGATCTTCTAAGATAGGAGTGATATAGTCTCTCCGAGATGACCCAGAGACCAACCTGACTGCCGCATTCTGGACCAACTGCAGTTTCCAGCTACGTACAAAGGCAGCCCTACATAGAGCGCTTTAAAAGGGGACTAGACAAATTCGGGGGTCTATAAAGTAGCTATGAGTTAAATATATGGCTCACAAGAAAAGCTCCTCTGGATCAGGCCAAAGGCACATCTAGTCAAGCATCCTGTTTCATGCAGTGACTAACTAGGTACATCAGGGAAGCCTGCAAGTAGGGGAAAGAGAGAAACCACCCCTCCTGTTGGTGTTCCCTAGCAGCTGGTGTTAAGGGGAATGCCCCCTCTGACCCTGATGGAAATATACAGCTATGTATGCATGCAGCTATCCAGGCTTGTTTGATCATCCATGTAAAGAAGCAGTCTATCTCTTCCCAGAAGCTTCTGTCTGGCTACTGTTAGAAAGAGGATGCTGGACTAGATGGACCTTTGGTTCTAATCAAACAAAGGCTTTGGGAACTAAAAAGCAAGCAAATGTGCATGTCTGCTGCATGGCCCCTTGTGACCACTCTGGGCAATGTCCAAGAGATCTTAGAAATGGCCGTGTGTATTTCTAGCATCAAGGGTGTGTGTGTGAGAGAGAGAGAGAGAGAAAGAGAGAGAGAGAGAGAGAGAGAGAGAGAGAGAGAGAGAGAGAGAGAGAGAGCTGGTCGTGTGGTAGCAAGAATGAATTGTTCCATTTGCTAAGCAGGGTCCACCCAGGTTTGCATTTGGATGGGGACCTCATGTGTGAGCACTGTAAGATATTCCTCTTAGAGGATGGAGCCACTCTGGGAAGAGCACCTGCATGCTTGCATGCAGAAGGTTCCAAGTTCCCTGCCTGGCATCTCCAGATAGGGCTGAGAAAGACTCCAGCCTGCAACCTTGGAGAAGCTGCTGCCCGACTGGGTAGACAATAATGAGTTAGATGGACCAATGGTCTGACTCAGTATAAGGCAGCTTCCTATGTTCCTTTGAGAGAGAGAGAGAGAGAGAGAGAGAGAGCGCGCACGCGCGCGAGAGAGAGAGTGCCAGAAAATCTAGGCAGTAGGAATGCTCCCAAGTATTTTGAAAGAGGATGCCAGTTTCATGGTGGGTGTGCTTCAGTCATGCGCTGGTGAGTAGTGTTTTGTTTGTGTGTGTGATCATGATCTCATTGTTTAGGCTTTTCTCCATGAAAATGAACAAGAAGGAGCTACCCAAAGCCAGAGGGTGTGTGTGGGAAGAACTGGTGATTCCGCCTCCCCGCCACCCGCCAGCCATCTTTGGCACGGGACCATCCAGAGCCAAACTCAGCGGCTTCTCTGGAGAAGGTTTCCAGCAGCCACAACACACATTGAGTCACCTGCTCTGTACAGCAGCCTTCATTTTCCTGCTTGCATTTTCCTGGGTACAAAGAAAGCTTCTAGGGGTGTTCGAGCCGGCTCCATTCGAACCACGGTTCGAGTGGTTTGAGTTCGAACCGGAACAGCAGGCTGGTTCGAGGGTATACTTGTAAAGGGGAAACCGGTGAGGATTCCCCTTTACAAGTACAGGGGGATTCCCTAACATAAGGCAGTGGGGCAAGCAAAAGAGTCTTTACTACCTTTTAATTCCAGGCCATGATAGAGAGTCTCTGGAGGCGGCGGTGGCAATGTCTCCTCCAAGCCCCCCACTGGCCTCCCAAATGACTGTCTGCCTGGCCCGGCTGCAGCCTGGTTTGGGCCTCTGCACATGCACAGAGGGCATTTTTGTGACCTCCATGCATGCACAGAGGCCATATGCATCACCACGCAATCTAAAAAAATAATAATTAATAACAGAACAGGGATAGGCAGAAAGTAGATCTAGCCTCTACTGTTAGACTTCTAGATCATTTACAGGAAATCAGGAAGGGTTTCTGACCCTCAGTGATTGACAGCAGCAAAAAGGCTCCACTTAAAATTTCGGCTGCTGAAATGAAGAAAGCCTGGAGGAAAACCTACAGTGGATTTTTGTGCAGAAGGAATGTGGGCTCAGTTCTCAGACTGAAAACAAGTTCCTAGGGTGTCCTCTGAATCCTTCTGTCTATGTCTATTCCACCTCCTTGAAGCACTATTGTGTGAGCACTGTAAGATATTCCACACAGGGGTATGGGGGCTGCTCTTGGAAGAGCATCTGCATGCTTGCATGCAGAAGGTTCCAAGTTCCCTCTCTGGCACCTCCAACATAAGACTCTGGCCTGCTACCTTGGAGAAGCCACTGCCAGTCTGTGAAGACTAGGCCTGCTCAACTTACCCCACTCCCGCCAGCTGTTTTTGGACTACAGCTCCCATAATTCCCAGGCACAGTGCCAATAGCTAGAGATTAAGGGAGTTGTAGGCCAACATCTTCAGGAGGGCCAAAGTTGAGCAGCCCTGGTAGACAATGCTGAGCTAGATGGACCAATGGTCTGACTTGGTATAAGGCAGCTTCCTATGTAACCGATGTTCTGAATCTCTATACGGAAGCTTCTTGTATTCCATGTAGATATTTAGGGGATGGAACCACAGCTCAGTGGTAGAGCATGTGTTATGCATGCAGAAATTCCCAGGTTCAATCCCTGGCAGTGCCTCCAGGTAGGAAACCTTGGAGAGCTGCCTGAAACTCCATCCTGAAACCTTGGAGCACTGCTGCCAGTCTGTGTAGGCAATGCTGAACTCAGTGGACCAATGGTCTGACTTAGCAGAAGGCAGCTTCTTCTGTTCCTATGTTGGTAGACCCTGTGGATCTGGTTAAAGATAATAGAACTTTAGGGCAGTCCGAAAGTCTGCCCACCTGCTCTTGAACACCTGGCTGATGACTAGGACTTTAAGGTATCTAGATCTGCACACAGCCTACGATAGATAGATCAGTGGCCTAGAGCACCTTTCTTATGAGGCAAGGCTACAACACCTGGGGCTATTTAGTTTAGAAAAAAGATTACTGTGGGGAGACATGATAGAGGTCTATAAAATCGTGCATGGTGTAGAGAAGGTGGATAGGGAGAAATTCTTCTCCCTCTCCCATAACACTAGAACCAGGGGTCATCCCATGAAATGGATTGCTGGGAAATCTAGGACCAACAAACAGAAGTACGTTTTCACACAACGCATAATCGACTTGAGGAATTCTCTGCCACAAGTTGTGGTGACAGCCAACAACGTGGATGGCTTGAAGAGGGGTTTGGAAAACTTCATGGAGGAGAGGTCTATCAATGGCTAATAGTCAGAGGGCTATAGGCCTCCTCCAACCTCAAAGGCAGGATGCCTCTGAGTACCAGTTGCAGGTGAGTAACAGCAGGAGAGAGGGCATGCCCTCAACTCCTGCTGAAGGCTTCCCGCAGCATCTGGTGGACCACTGTGTGAAACAGGATGCTGGACTAGATGGGCCTTCTTGGGCCTGATCCAGCTGGGCTATTCTTATGCTCTAACCCTCACCCATCCCACTGTATGCCCTCTTGGAAGGCGCTCTCCCATCATGCCGCACACACGTGCCAACCAGCGCTGACTTTGCATCCTTCTGCCCGAAGCCACGGAAAAAATGCCGAGCCCAAGGAAAAAGCAAGGGAAGCCTTTTATCTGCCACTGCGCATGTTGGCCGGGCTCCAGCTCCCTGCTTCAGAGACTCCACTGAGCTTGTTGAGTTTTAATGAGGCAAACCATAGATAAGGCTGCCTTTGCCCTATATGCCTATCATAGCATGAAATATGCTGCCGAGGAAGACTGGTGTGTCGTTGCCCCCACCCCCACCCCCACCCTCCACTTTTAGTGGAGCAAAAAACAAATCTTCTGAATATTTAATGGTTGCACCCATTTGCTGATTCAAATCCCCTGAGAAACAAGGGGGGAAGCAAAGATTTCTCTCTCTCTGGCCTTCTTGATGGAACCCAAGACACCTGATGAATTTATGGAAAGCGGCACAGTGGGAACAGGGAGAGCTTTGGTGGGGGCATGGATAAATGGGAAAGTACTTTGCAATCATCGCTCCCAATTTTTACAGCACCTTATCATGCTCCCATCTCATTAAATTAGGCAAATTGAAGCAGCTGATATTTTTATGGAGACTAAGGAATGCGCCCGGACTCTATAATTACATAGCCGGGATGTATTTATGACACTGTGTTGCAAGTAAACAAAAAATAATTCTGGATCAAAGCCCTTTTTTAAAAGTCAGAAGAGGATCTTTGCATAACCGCCAGCTCTTCCCTCCTGCCCTCACTCCTCCTCCCTAAGCCCAGTAAGATTAGCTGTAGCATGTATGAAATGTGGGTTTGCAAGAAGGCCTGTCGGAGGTAATTTCCATGCCTTGGAAGTATTGTGCTGAGATCCTGAGGAGGCCAGCTATGGCAGCGAAATTAGGTGTAGGGAAGAATGGAAATGCATTGTCAAGGCCCGAGTCTGCACCGTAGCTACCTATTCATGAATTCAGGTTTGAGATGGGTTGTTTTTATAATGCCTGTGGTCCTCATTTCCCATTGATGACATTGACAGCTTGAGCCTCAACAATGCAGCAAAGAGAAGGTATGGTTCTGTATTGCAGGCAAAAGCAGAAGGCCAAGTTCTTAGAATGTATAACTGGTGGGCCCAGTTCAGAGACCTCCTACTGCTTACCAATCAGGAAGGTTCATACTGCCTGGTAATCGGAGACGACAATGTTGAAACCCCCACCCTCCTCCTCCTCCTCCTCCTCCTCCTCTGGTTTAAGACCAAAATAAAGTATCTGATCTGATATACTGCTTTTCAATGAAAACTAGCTGATCCAACGCAGACCATCTGCACCCCTAGTTCTTCCTGTTATTTCCCCCCTCCCTTCAGCCCCAATCCATTCTGTGCTTGGCTTTCCAGTTGCTCCCCCCACCACCCCACTAAATGTAAGAGTAGCACCACGTTGAAAGGTGCCTTTTTGCCTCCTTGGCATAGGAGCAGACCCTTCCATGTCTGAAGAGGGCTCTGAGATATCTCACAAGTTTTGACTCTGATCTTGGGTTGCAGTTCAAGGCAATCTCTGACATCCCTTTCCTAGATTTCGGTGACAGAAATGGTGCCATTTCCCCAAGTCACATTTCAGAGAAGACTCCATTTTCTCTTGGAGGTGTTTGTGACTTGCAAATACAATTAATTTCAGAGAAGATACAGAATTGGGAAAGGTATTAAGGACCAGGCAGAACCACCTACCGATATCCTGAATGACCAACTTCTGGCTGGGTCACATCCCACCCTGGGAAATTCTAGAACCACTGGGAACTCTTATTCACAATCAAGACAGGACACTACAAACAGTGCAATTATCTGCATTCTTGTCCAAGCTGAGATTTGCTTCCATTCTCCTGAGGGCATGGAGAGGTCTTAATTTCCTTGGAGAGGACAAGAGTCAGTTCACTGGGACTCTCTGCCCATGGGTGGAGTGATCTTTGGAGCAGGATTCCTCTTCAGGCCTCTGTAATGTAGTATTCCCCTGGAGTCATCTTAGCTTCTTTTGTGTGGCTATAATGCAAGCATTGTCCTCTATCCCATAATGTAATCCACACGCGTGACTCAGCAGCAAAGCACACACAATGCCCTGTGAATGTTTCGCTTCTGTGTTGCATTTGCTATGCCGTGAGGAAGCTGCTTTGCCTGGTCACAGTAACAACAGCGTCTTCTCCTCTCTTAAATCCACAAGCAGGGTGGGGGTGGGGTGGGAATCAGAGCATAAGAAGTGGCAGGGAACTCAACAAGGCACCCTTTGGGTACTCCTCAGCTTCGCTCTGTCCAGGACCAAGGACAGCTCTTAGCCTAGCCTGGGTTGCCCTTAGAAAATAATCCCAATCCAGAATGAAGAAAGCCAAATCAGTCTGACAGAATGACAGACATGAACCGGCTGGGGTGGTCTTGGGGGAACAAATTCTTATTGTGATTTTTGACAAGGTCTCCTACACCCCTAGAGATGGAAAGGAGGTGGTTGCATTGCAATGCTTCCAGCTTTCAGTGGGTGTACAGGCTCTTACTCTCCTGACCATCAGGCCTGCTGTGGCCAAATTTGCAATGGTGTTTGAAAAGCTTTCAAAAGTTTTTAAAACACAAATTCCATTAAGGTTGTCAGAGGAATGGAAATGGAAATTAGCAGGAATGTCATCCAAAGATTCCCCTATGGAAAGATTACAACAATTTGTTCATTCTTCTCTCCAGACCATTTTATTGCATAAATTAAAAGAAAATTAAAAACTGAAAATAAGGACTAGAAATAAGGTTTTGACGTACAGGCGTCAGCCTCGGCATTCCTCATACGTTGAAATGTTAAACATCGAAATGTTCTATATTTGCAGGGTTTTTAAAAAAATTCTTTTAATTTATGCAATAAAAAGTTCTGGAGAGAAGAATTTGTTGTATATCTATTATGCATATTGTGTCATCAGTATATCAACCAGTTTGTTCATTGTTAACCTAACTTTTCCACTGTGCAAAAATGACTGCAATTCTGCCTCAATTGTTTGGGGGTAGAGATAAAGAAGAGGTGATAACACAGAGGAAGCTATAAGTACAACAATGCTATCACTTATTTCTCTTCTTCAGAGCAGGGTAGTAATTTCTAGAAATCGCTATGAGCATTTCCCTCTGAGATGTTATCAATGACCAAAATTTATGGGCCTGGCTCAGGAACTAAATGCCTTACTAAAACAAACTATATTTACATACAGCCCCTGAGCATGTTATCCTTTTATTCTCCTTCAAATTGCTTTTGCAAGGAAGTGACTGACAGGAGAGAACAGAGACGGGGGGTGGGGGGTGGGGAGAGATTTTTTAGATTTAGTCTGGGAACATGAGAACTAGAAGATTGCTTTTTAAACAAAGGAAAGCTGAGATCCCCAGCTGGGTACACACAATGCCAAACTTCACTTTCCCAACAAACCTATGGCAAAAGGAAAGTGAGGCTGAAGAAAAGACCCAGGTCATGCAAATGGCCAGTGTGCATTCATGGAGGTCAAAGAAATGGCTTTCACACATGCGCAGAGGCCCGAAATGGGCTAAAGAAGGCCTGAACTGGGCTCAAATTGGGCCCAAGTCAGCCCTGGGGGGAGGGTCAGCTGGGGGGGGGCGTCAGGGAGCCTACTCCCAAACCCTGGAAGTGGTTGGACTACCACTGCCAGCACCGCCAATGTGCTTAGTAAATAATTTCCTTTCCCCCCTACTTCTAGAAACACTTTTAGAAGCCCCCAATCCTCACCAGATTCCTCTTTACCAGTAGGGCTCCGAACCGGGCCTGAACTGGTTTGAATTCAAACCGAATCAAGTCCCAAGCCGGGGGGTGGAACTGAACCAATGCAGCCCAGTTCGAATCTGGTTTGGATTCAAACCAAGCTGGGAAGTTGGGTTTTGTGCACATCCCTAAATGGCCCCATCCCCTAAGAGGGATATCTTACCGTGCCCACATGTAGTCTCCCCTTCAAATGCAAACCAAGGAGGACCCCTGCTTAGAAAAGGGGACAATTTGTGCTCGCTACCACAAGACCAGTTCTTCTCCTTTGGAGAAGGAGGAGTTTCTCCCACCTTACTGTTTCTCCCCAACCCCTGCAGTACCCCTTCACTGCCCCGCCAGGGAGGAGAGCAAATAGGGCTTCCCAGCTAATCAGACCTGACGGTGGTTGCTTGGAGAGGAAAAAGGGAGGGATGCAGTGCCCCATAATAATTGGTGCCCTAGGTGACTGCCTACGTCTGCCTAGTGGACAGGCTGGACCCGGCTGAATGTAGTGGAATGCATGCCGTTGCAGGCAGCCCGTGAGAAACCGCTGCCTTAGTATCTCACCTTTCCTTTCCTTAATCTGCCTTTTGAAAGATGCTTGTTCACCCCCTCCCTCCCTCTAATCCGCTCAGCCTTTATCCCCCTAACTGTAATTCACAAGGCAAGAGGCTGGGAGTTCTTTACAGGGCATGGATCAAACATGCTGAATTACTGATTGTCAGCTTAGACATGTGGAGATGCGTGTGCAGCCACACAGCATTTCCCTGCCTGGAGCAGGCTCACTCCTCCGATCCAGACACTTCTATGAAGTCTGTGTCTATGAATCGGGAGGCAAGGATTTGCCCCATTCTGCTTCTGAATTGCTGGGTGGGTTCGCTTTCCCAAATGGTGCTCAGAGCATTTTACTGAGAGAGAGAAAATCATATGAATGTGCATGTGTCAATCAAGAAAAGCCACAGATGCGTACAGCTCAAGCCAGGATCAGAGATGACAGCAGAGCGAAACCAGCCAAATTTTTAATAGGCTTGTAAACCAAAGGCATGAGAAGAGGGAATTTTCATCCCCCTGTAAGAGGGATTCCCAGATGTTGTTGACTACAATTCCCATAATCCCCAGCCAAAGGCCATTGCAGCCTGCCCAACATCTAAAAGATGTCAGAATAAAGAGGCACCTTTCAAAGCGGTGATGTCTTCTTTATTTTCCCCCCTTTATTTTTCTAAGTAATCTGGTTTGGAAACATTTGATGAAAAGCAGAATATAATTCTGCACCATAGTTGTAGCTGTAAGACGCTGGCCATCTCTGGGGATGGTTACGGAAACCCTATTCAAACATTATGTTGGATGTGTGTCCAGATGTCTGTACCCAGGCCTACATTTTTGTGTGTGCATGCATTTATTTTAAAAGTGAACCTGAGCGTTGGCCCCTTCCAGTGCAGAGTACAGATAGGGAGTATACTGCTGTCCATGAGTTCAGTTCTGTACATATAAACACTGTACACAGATTGTACATGAGTTGAGCATAACATATACAAATGCGATGAATATTTATTTACTGCTTTTCAGCAAAAGTTCCCAAAGTGGTTTACATCAATATAAATAAATCTATGGCTCTCTATCCCCAAAAGGCTCACAATCTAAAAAAGAAATAAAGATAGACACCAGCAACAGCCACTGGAGGGATGCTGTGCTGGGGATGGATAGGGCTAGTTGCTTCCCCCCTGCTAAATACAGGAGAATTACCACTTTGAAAGGTGCCGCTCTACTCTGACATCTTTTAGATGTTTGGCAGTGTTCTCTGTAAGAGGGATCCCCAGCTGTTGTTGACTACAACTCCCAGCATCCCCAGCTGCAATGGCCTTTGGCTGGATTATGGGAGTTGTAGTCAATCTACAATGTGGTTCATCTGGGAATCTTCAATTAGCAGGGGACTATGAATAGGGCTAGAAAGGGACTTGAAAGGTGAAAGCCCAGAGGATAACCAAACCCAACAAGAACTGGACTAAATCATGATGAAGCCCCCTTTTAAATTAATGCAGTTTAAGTTGGTTGTGACTAAATCACCTAATGTATTTATTAATGTACAAGTGAATTTTAGCCCATTGAAAAACGGGCGCTAGTAATGCTTTCGGCCCCCGCCACCGAACCGCCCTCCCAGCTGCCCGATCCCACCATTTGTACAGGAAAGAGGAGCTCGCTAGCAGAGCTTCTCTCTCTGCAAAGGCTCTTTTCAAACTGGCGCTTTGAGCGGAAAGGGCGTCCTTTCCGCTCAAAGCGCCAGTTTGAGAAGAGCCTTTGCAGAAAGAGGTGCTCTGCTAGCGAGCTCCTCTTTCCTGTACAAATGGTGGGATCAGGCAGCTGGGAGGGTGGTTTGGCGGCGGCATCCGCGGCGGCATTTTTTAGGGCCAGTTTGGCCCTTAGTAATTGGGGGGGACGGGAATGGTGGGATCGGGCCCCAAGGTTTCCCCCCCGCCCGGCTTTACTGGCGGTGCCAGGCCTCGGCGGTGGCTCCGCCACCACCTTGGCCGGCTTCCCCGCCACCTCTTCCCCCAGCGCCTCTCTCCTTTATTTGCAGCGGCCGCTTCTGGCCCCACCGCCGCCTCACCAGCACTCCCGCCACCAGTTGCCCCGCCGCGGCCACCACCACCTCTGGCCGTGGCCGCGGCTGCGCCGCCACCTCGCCTGCACTCTCCTCCCGGCGTGGGCGGCGGCCACTTCGCCTTCTCCCGGCCCCAACATGGCCGCCGGGTCCTGCCGTTCGTGCCTCTCTTGCTCTGTTCTGTGCATGCGCTGTGCACATGCCCAGAACAGGCCAGGCACGAACGCACGCTTGGTGTCCGTCCACGGACAGACACCAAGCGTTTTATTAGAGAGGATGGTGGTTAGTCATGATTAACTTAGTTTGGATCCTGGCCCATGTATCCAGTTTCCCAGGAGTTTTCAAACTTGAGTGCCCAGATGGGGTTGGACTACCATTCCCATAATCCTCAGCCACAATGGCAAGGCCACATCTGGGCTCTCAAGTTTGAAAACCTCTGCGGTATCCCATTACAAACAACTGGATCCAACATACCACAATTACCGGTATGCTAGCTGGGCAGCCCTTTCAAGGAAATTCGCTCAGGGTTGACCACAGGTGTTCCGAAAGGAACAGCAATCCACTGAGAGTGCTGTAAATCAAATTTTAGAGGTCCTGGGCTGGTAGAAGATTTATTGATTGGTTTGCTCCTTTAAAATATTGTTGTTCTACCTTTTTACAGCATGTGCCCAAAGGGGCTTGCAATCCGTGAACTGCCAATGGAAAAGAAATTAATTGGCAGCAATATAGGATTAAGACAAAATTAAAAAGGTCGACAGCAGCAGCAGCAAAAAAACAGGTGGCCGTGATGTCACTAACTCAAGCCCCGGGGGAATAAAAGTGTCTTCATCAGATGCCTATATGATAAAAGCCTAGAGGCCCCAAGAAGGGAGTTGAACCATTAACATTTGGGTTCAGTTTTGGTTATGGTTCATCAGTCATTTATAACTCTCTGGTTCAGTAATCAATCCAGACTCATTGAAACATATGTTTCATGAAGAATAATATCAAACACTTTTCCTCGCCATGTAACTCTATAAACTGCCAATAAATTTCCGGGCAAAATACAAAGTGCTGGTTATTACCTATAAAGCCCTGAATGGCTTGGGCCCAGAGTATTTAAGAGAATGCCTTCTTCTTCTTGAACTCCGCTGTCTATTAAGACCATTATGAGAGGTCTGGTTGCAGTTGCTACCGGCTCGGTTGCTGGAGACTCAAAACTGGGCCTTTTCTAGGTTTGCCCCGGGACTTTGGAAGGTGCTCTCTAACAAAATTAGAGCCTCCCCTTTTCTGGATGTTTTTAAGAAAAATCTGAAAACATACCTGTTTAATAGGGCTTTTAATTTGTAGTTTTAAAGTTTTAAATTCTATAGTTTTTAATCTATATTTTGAATTGGTTTAAGTGTGTGTGTGTGTGTGTGTGTGTGTGTGTGTGTGTGTGTGTGTGTGTGTGTGAAATTGTAAACAGCTCCGAAGATTTTTGTATGGGGTGGCATAGAAATGTGCTAAGTAAATAAATAAAAATACAACGGCTAGTACTATGAATATTTATATAGGGCATTTCAACAGTTCTCAAAGTGGTTAACATAGAATAAAACATAATGAATAAGATGGTTCCCTGACCCAAAAGGACAGGGAAATCTAAAACGAAATGCACACTAGATAGGGACAGTTTACTACCTTGCTCTCCCCTTGCTAAATATAAGAGGATCTCCACTTTAAGAAGTGCCTCTTGCTTAATTAAGTGGGGTAACTGCAATACAGTGAGAACTAGCCAATTATTTTTAAACCATTCATCTTCATTGTTTTAAAAGATTTTTGCAAACAAAATCCATACAACAAAATGATAAAAGCCAGGTAAATAAACCACCAACAGCAGAGTGCTTGGTTACTGAACCCCTTATTTTGAACCTGTTACCATTTTTTCCTGTTCCAGGCTTCAGTTCCCAAGGTAACTAACCACGGGGGTTCAGGTTTGTGTTCAGTTCCTGTCACACTCCAAGTGGGAGGAGGTGTGTTCCTGACCCTTTTCGACTCCCAAATCCCAGGGTGAGAACAGCCATGGTCAGCCTCGGAGTAAGCCGGGGAAGAGGTTACTTCACCACTATAGTCCTCCTGCCGGATCACTACGTCCACCCGGTTCCCTCTTTACGAGAACTCCGTCTCCCACACTCAAGAGTAGCCCTCGTCACTGGCTGCCTTGGCTTTAAATGCCCCAGTCTAGAGCTGACCGGGCTTAATGCCTACTCTAAGTGCCGCCCCCTCCCTGGTCTCACTTCCTGCTTCCTGCCACGCCTAACATGGTGGCCCCACTGGAGCTATTCCCTGCAGCTCTCCCTGTCTTGCCTGCTCCAGCCCTCCAATACGCATCTAGCCTGGAACTATCTAACCCCCACTCCCTTCAGGGCAAGACAGAAGCCCTAAAAGAGGGATGCTGTGCTCTCCACCAGACTCCACAGGGCAACGCAGTCAACCAGGCAACGTGGCATCCTGACAGTTCTGCTTAAATGAGAAGCCCTCTTTAAATTAAGGATGGTGCTGAAATTTTGGAAGATTGAAATTCGAAGAGAATGTTTGACCACCAACAAGCACAACATGAAGGTGTCTCCTCTGGTTGCCACCCATCTAGATCAGGGGTTTCAAACGGTGACCCTCCAGCTGTTGTTGGCCTACAACTCCCATCATCCCCAGTCACCATGGCCAGTAGCCAGGGATGATGGAAGTTGTAGGCCAGCAACATCTGGAGGGCCTCAGTTTGACACCCCTGATAGATTCTAAGGGTGGGAGCACCCTGGCACAGGCCCTCAGATGATGATTAAAAGAATGGGCAGGTTCATATAGGAGGAGAGCTGTTCTTGTGGATGTGAGAGTGAATTGTCCCCTTTGGTTTGTATTTGGTCCACCTTGGTTTGTATTTGTATGGGAGACCACAAGGCCTTTCACACAAGCATCTGGGGGTGGTTGGGGGAAGCTTCTACCCTGGTCTTGACTGATGAACAATGCCACCCCCCTCTGGCAAGCCCAACACAAACACAATGATGGCAGTTGTGAGCCTGAAACTCAGAAGTCCTCTGAGCATTGGGAGAGCCTTCCTAGCATGCCTCATGCTGCCAGGAGAAGGGGAATTTCCATGACACCATCAGCTATCCTTAGATTGGCCATCAGGTGGGCCCACTCCTATTCAAGCCATCTTGAGCAAAAGGTCATAGAGTATGCTGTGCAGAGGAGCATATTTAGAGATGGCAGCCTCTGTAGCTGCAGCTCTCTATTACAAATATGGTGGCCAGCTGTCAGGAACACTGAGAAATGCTGAATCCTCACACATGATCAAAACTCAAGGATAGGAGGGCTCCTACTCCTGCCCTACCATGGTTAAGGGCTAGGTAAAGGGTATGGATTACCCAGGTTTTCAGGAACTGGACTTGGGGAATTCCTTTGGGTTCTCATGAACATGAATCCCTGGTTATATTGGCTCCTTCCCACTTTTTCATTTGTACGAGCCTTCTATGTGAGCATTGTAAGATATTCTCCTTAGGGGGTGGGGGCATGGAAGAGCAGGAAGTCTCTACTTAGCTGCATCTCCAGGTAGGGCAGGGAAACACCCCTGCCTTAAACCTTGAAGAGCTGCTGCCAGTCGGTGTAGACAAGACTGAGCAAGATGGACAAATGGTCTGGCTCAGTATAAAACAGCTTCCTATGTCCCTAATCCAGATATCTGTGTTTTGGGGCCATTTAGAACTTTGTGGGTCAAACTCAGCACTATTAATTGCACCTTGATACAAAGTGAAAGCTATCACGGAACTTTCAGCCCGGGAGAAATGCAGGTGGAAAGATGAACTGGAATCAGCAAGATTCGGGTAGAAAATAAAGCCAGCATTCAGAGTATTTGAGGCTGTTGGTGCAAAATCTGGACGAAATAGCATCTTTGCACCTCATTGACCTCTGAAATGGTAAATGGAGGTGGGGGAGAAATAGCCTGGGAAAATTGAAAGTTACAGAAGATTCTGTCTTCTCGCCACCCTGCTCTATACATCATCTCAGCCCTGGCAGGCCAGCAAAGCAGCGAGAGCGTGAGGGAGAGTCAGGTCGTGATGAGAAATTATTTGGCACGGGCAAGCGCAGGGATCTCCATTTGAAGTTAAGCCGCCTCACTTGCCTGGGTGAATGAAATCTCCCTTGGGAACGCAGCCAATTCCAGCCCGGTCCACAGATTGAGACTTCAAAGAGGTGCCCCTGAAGTGACCTCCGGTCCGTAGGGAGGAAAAGGGAACCGGTCATTAGTTACTTGCTGGAGCATCTCGCACTAATAGGAGCTGGGAGATGGGAAGGGAAAGGAAGCAGGATCAAGGTGTTTGGCACACACACAAAACGGGGGCAGGAGGAGTTGAGCAAAGAGCTCTAGAAATTCAGCTGGAGTGGCCTAGGCGGGGGGGTAGTACCATTTGTATGCACAAGGTGGGGGATGCATGCATTTGTATGCAGGGAGTGAGAGGCCACCGACAGCATATGGGAACCGAAAGGGCCGAGATCAAGGTGACTTCATGGCTTTACTTCACAGAGGAAAGTAACGCAAATAAATGCTGAGCTAGAAGCGGCATTATTGAGGCATTTGGGGCTCATCCTCTCTCCATGTGTCTCTTTTGTGTTGTCGAAAACAGTTCTATCCCACCTGTCCACTTTCCAGAGAAACATTCCAAGCAGCCAAGAAGAGGAGAAGTCAAATAGGCACAAAATCCAACCATAAAAGCAAACTGCAAAAAGGAATGGCTAAACCAGCAACCAAAGAGTGAAGCATCTTTGCAGTGCCGGGTACAGGCTGATTTCAGAAAGCCCACTTCAAGTCCAAGGCTGTGTTCGGACATAATGTAAAACCTGAGGTTGATGAACCTGAGGTTGATTTCCGAAGCTGGGAATCATCCCGCAGACGATTGACCAACCATGGTTCTGGCAAACTTCGGATTCTGGGCAGAGGAGCCCCTCCCTCTTCCTGGTCCACGGAGGACGAATCCCAGCAAGCTATATGCCACTCGCATCGCCAGACTGCAGGCAGGGCATCAGGATGTCAGTAAAGCGGCCACCACTGGGCACAATCTTTAAGGGGCATGCTCAGTGCGATTGTGCCCTTTCAGCCTTGATTGCCCATCCTTCACCAGTGCAAAGACATTTTAACCCCTTCCTCACATCACTGGAACCTCTGCCTTTGCAGGAGCTTCCAAGCGACACAGTCCTACAAAAGCACAATTATTGATACCCTAGAATGGCAAGGGGCACTTCAAGATGGCAATGGAGTCTTGGGGGACACACATAGAATGGCAACCAAGAACTTGGGGCTAGGGGATGGGTGGGTTTTTGGCTGTCTGGGTGGTAGAAGGTACAGTGCACCAGAAAAATCTATCCCATGACACAACTGCGCAGCTGCTGCTGGAGCTCAGGGAGGGACAGATTCTGGACCCATACCACAAGTAGGGGAGAATGTGCCAAGCTTGGTGGGTTATAACTGAATGCATTTTTGACAACACACATCTTGATCGCCTTCAGTTCTGCCAACCTTCCATTGTAAGGGACCTCTATCTGCAGTTCCTATAGGGAATTCCTGTAGGGATCATTGTAACAGCTCCTTATTGAACAAGGAGTATAGACTATGGAGGATTAACGTAGTAGCAAATGTAGCATTTGCTACGGGCCCCACATTTTCAAGGGCCCCGCACGCCCGGCTTCCAACTGGGAATCAAAGTTAAAACTTTACCTGTTTTATTTGGTCCATGTTAGATAAAATATCCCTTTTTTGCTAAATGTGCCTTTTAAGAGAAGGCCCAGCACAGCATCTACCCAGTGGATGTTGCTGGTGCCGACCACATTTTTCTTTTTAGAGTGTGAGCCCTTTGGAGACAGAGAATCATCTATCCACGCTTTATTTTTCTGTGTGAACCACTTTGAGAATTTTGATTGAAAAGCGGTATATAAATGTTCACTGTTGTTGTAGTAAGTGTGAGTTTGTGCCTTGGTCTCCCATACTCCAAAATATAGCAAATGAAAAAACTGAATTACTTTACTATGCAAGTAAATAATTTAATGTTTTCATATTTATGTGCATTTTTAAAAATTTAGGGCCCCTTTATAAGATATGCTACAGGCCTCGCACTAGCTTAATCCAGCCCTGAGTACAGGCACATGTGAAGGGAACTAGGGATCCGCGAACTGGTTCAACTTGAACCCTGGTTTGACCAGTCTAAGTTCTAACCATACATCAAATTCAAACCGGGCCAGCCCTGGTATGAACAGAACCGGTTCAAACCAATTCAGGTCAAAGCTTGTAAAGGGGAATCCTCTGAGGATTCCGCTTTACAAGCAAGGAGGGATTCCCAAAGGGTGGGTGGGGGGAGAGAAGAACTTACCTTCCTGGCGGTGTTGGGAGGATGGCAGTTGGGGCTCCTCTGAACCCCCCGTCAGCCTCCACGATAGCAGCCCAGGCCAGGGGCTGCGTCCCGGTTCAGGCCTCTGTGCAATAACTGCAGAGTGCACAGCCTGTGCTCTTGCGCTCTGCAGTTACCGCATGGAGGCCCGAACTGGGTCACAGCCACAGGCTTGGGCTGAAATTGGGGAGGACGGCGGGATGGTTAGAGGATTCCTCTCCCCCACCATCCCACCGCTGGCGGGGAGGTAAATCCCCCCTCTCTGACCCGAATTATGGGAGCTGGAGTCCAACAATATCTGGAGACCCAAGTTTGAGAACCCCTGTTCTTCCCTGACTGGGAAAAACTCTCCTAGCCCTGCCTAGAGATGCCTGGGACCTTCTGCATCGAAAACCCCTGATCAAGGGTAAGAATGGAGTCTCGCAGTGCATTTTTAAAATGTGTCCTAACTTCTCTGTTTGGGAGTGATGGAGTGTGGAATTGACTTTGACAGGATGGAGCCAGAGACTGCATTTTTGATTTCACTTTGGTTTTCTGAATTTTCATCTGGATGTGTTAGATCCTGGTAGGCTTAGAATTCCCTTTACATTTTTTTTCTGGCTTTTGATCTTATGTTCAAACCTGCATTCAGCCTGCAGCTAGGACAGGCCAGTGATCTAACTGCACCCTGTAAATACCTCTCTCTTTCTGTCTAGTAAGAATGCTCTGTCTTCCGGCTCTTCACTGAGATGCACTTGGCTTGAACCTTCTTATCCTAGATGCAAAATATCCAGATGAACAGCCTGCCACTAGCAACTTAAAAAATGGATCAGGTGGCTGACACCCTGGAGCGAGCAGAAAATAGGTTTCTCCTTCTCCTATGGGTGCTGCTTTGTATGGGAGACCTGTTGCCTCTTTCTCTTTCTCCCTATATCCTGCCTTTTATTTGAACCAGGACTTTCCAGAACTTCTTCCAGAGCTGTCTTCAGCTCTGGAAGGTATTATGAGGGCAGATCACACCATCGACATTAGGGTAGGAGCCACCTTCTGCCCTAATTCGAGAGTTGTGCACCCTTCTCTAGATAGCTTTTCCTCCTATCTTGCATCCATACAACTGCAAAACTGGGAGCACACACAATTTGGGCACTCCCAAACCTGGATAGAATACAGTTTTTGATTGTGTGCATGACCTCAGTCTATATAAGGTATTAACTTTTCATTATCTATTTATTATTTATTTATTTATTCGATTTTTATACCGCCCTTCCAGAAGTGGCTAAGGGTGGTTTACAAAGAGTTGATGGGTTGATGCTAAGTATGATTATTTGCTTGGTTTACTATATTATTTTTATTTTTCAGTTGATAGATGCTGATGATAATGAGTAGTAGTAATAGTAGTAGTAGTAGTAGTTGTTGTTGTTCAGCATATGTATCTGGTTATTGACCAAAATAAATTGAAACTGCCCAAATGTTGATCATGTGAACTGTCCTATGAAGTGCTGGTAATGATAAAAGTGGCTGCAACATCTGCAGCTGAAGTCAGGGATGAGGAGAAATGCAGCAGGAGGAACGGGATCCTTCCTGGTACTCAGATCTCATTCTTCTCCAAGTTGTCTCCTTTCTGAGAATTGCTGCAACCTCGTTGCCCTCCTATCTGAATCCAAGAAGTGATTTGTGATCAAGTCATGACTGCACCCTTATTAACCAAACGTACAGAACTAATGAAACATGTAGGCATTCTCTGCCTCCACCTCTCAGCATAGGTCTTGATTCTAAGACAAGTGCTTGTATTGAAGGATATTCTTTGCTGTCAGCCTTGCTGGGGTAAGCACACACCAGCTTGCAGCCCAGAATCAGCCCTAAACCCAGCTGCTGCTCAACATTTCTGACAACTTGGGGTTACTGAGGCAGCTCCTGGTAGTGTCACCAGCCTCAAAGCTGATGAGCCCTTGGGATCAAAGGAAGCCTTTGGGCCCTTTCCGCCAATGTGGGAAAGAAGCAACAAAAGAAAATCCTAATTGGTTCTCAAGGCAGAGTTCTCAAACTTGGGTCCTCAGATGTTGTGGGACTACATCTCCTATCATCCCCACCCACAGTGGCCGTTGTGCCTTAAAACAAAATTCCTGACCCTTAAAAATTCTTTGTGGGCCCCTCTCTCTGGGGATATCCATTCCCTCTCTACATCCCAAGGCTTTTGCCAGTGGCGGAGCCTTTGAAGATCAACGGGTTCCTTTGACCGAAAAGTTCTTTTATTTGTTTGTTTATCGTATTTCTGTACTGCCTGATATAGAAATCTCCAGGCGGTGTACAAGTTAAAACATAATATAAAAACAATATACAACAGTTAAAATTCATAAAACAGGTAAAAAACATATCAACAATAAAAAAAATATTAAAATTAAAATTTCTATTAAAAGCCTGGGAAAACAGGTACATCATCAGGGTCTTCCTAAAAACAAACAGAGAAGGAGATGCTCTTATTTCGGCAGGGAGCCTCTGAAGTCTTCTACTTGTTAGATGCTGAGGGACTAGATTGACTGATTTCCCCTTCTGCTAGTCTCTCTTTGTTGTGTTCTATTGCTACTACTTGATTGTATATTTTGTGCGGTAACGATTGTATATTTTGTGCGGTAGTACTCCCAAATGATGGTAATGGGCTGAATGAGGGATAACAAAATAGCAATAGCAATAGCAATAGCACTTACATTTATATACCGCTCTATAGCCGAAGCTCTCTAAGCGGTTTACAATGATTTTAGCATATTGCCCCCAACATTCTGGGTACTCATTTTACCGACCTCGGAAGGATGGAAGGCTGAGTCAACCTTGAGCCCCTGGTCAGGATTGAACTTGCAACCTTCTGGTTACAGGGCGGCAGTTTTACCACTGTGCCACCAGGGGCTCTTATGAAGCTGAATCCAAGATGGAAGCACTTATGTTGTAGGGTCTGTAGCTGTTCCTTCTGGAGGAGTGAGATCCCATCCAGAACACATAGAACTAAATCATTGCTTGAGTTCAGACCCTACACCATAAGTGCCCCCATCTTGGATTCAGCTTCATTTTGTTATCCCTCATTCAGCCCATTACCATCATTTGGGAGTACTCCTAGATCCAAATTTTCTCCCTGGTCTCTTTCCAGATTAGACCCTGCAACGGGGTCACGTCAGATCTTGGAAGCGTGCTTTCACACTTCCTGAGTTGTGACACTGCAGTCCCTACGCGGACAGCAGGGTGCTGTTCACATTGCCAATGCCTTGTTTCAAATTTAATTGCTGTGATACAGAGCTAGGACGGCGTATATTCAGCATAAGGAAGTTGCTATTTCTTTGGGTTGTTAGTTGCTGCGAGCCTGCTCCCCCTGCAGTTTATGTTTTCAGTGTGACTTGTCTGAATGGAGGCATTTTGCTGCTGTTGAGCAGCTAGCCTGGAAAGTGCCCTGGTGTCGCAGGCTAGGCAGTGGCCAGGAGTGCTTTTTATCTCTTTCAACTGTTATGCCAGCTACATCCATTTCTTGAGAGAAATGACTCAAAAACAGTGGTGCATATGTTGGTAGCCTCCAGGCATAACTACTGCAATGTGCTGTATGTTGGGCTGGTTTTGTATGTAGTCTGGGAACTACAATTGAGCAGAATATGGCTACCAGGTTGGTCTCCAGGGCAACCCAAAGAGACCACATTACTCCTATTCTTAAAGAACGTTACTGTTTTTTTGCCAATATGTTTCTGGGCAAAATAAAAAAGGGCTGGTTATTACCTATAAAGGCCTTAATGCCTTGGCCCCAGGGTATCTAAGGAAGTGCCTCTATCGTGAAGCCCATTGCCTGCTGAGATCAGCAGGAGAGGTCCGGTTCTGGTTGCCACTGGTTCGTTTGGTGGTGACTTGGAACCAGGCCTTCTTTATGGACAGGACTTTGGAAGATGCTCCCAGTCAGAATAAGAGCTTCCCCATCTCTGGCTGCCTTAAAGAAGGCTCTCACCTGTTCCTTCAGGTTTTTCATTTCAAAATGTATCCATTGTTTTCATTGGTTTTACTCGTTTTACTTGTTGGTTGTTTTAGATTTTTTGAATTTTATGTTAACCACCTAGAGAGGTTTTAATAGGCAGTTTATAAAGTGAATGAATGAATGAATGATTATGCTGTACACTGCCTTGGAGCTGAGGCAAAAGGTGGTCTTCAAACTTAAAAATAAACAGCAACCCACTAATGCCACACTGCCAGCAATTAAGCGGATAGTGCGTTGTCCCCTGAATCACCCAAGGGGGAAAGGAAGCTGACCCATGTGCTTAAATTTACTTTCCAGAAGGACATAGGAAACTCCCTTAGACAGAGTCAGACCCTTGGTCCATCTAGTTCACTGCATTGGCTGGGTGGAGCTCTCCAGGGTTTCAGGCAGGGATATTTCTTAGTCCAACATGGAGATACCTGGGATTGACTCTGGGGCCTTTGGCATGGAAAGCAAGTGCTCTTCCTCTGAGCTATGGGCCTTCCCCTACATATGCACACCCTGCAATATGTACATCCACACTGTACCTCCAGCCCCATTGAATAGGGTGGGGTAAGCAACCTTGGCTCATGAGGAGAGCTGTACTTCAACAAACAGCCAGAGAGCCAAGGCTTCCTACCCCTGGCATAGGGCCAAACTACCCCTGGCATGAATAAAGTGAAAGGGCTCATTCTCACAATCCTAAACAGGGTAGGAAGGTTAGCCAGCCAGGGTAGGAGTGCACACTAGGGATGTGTGAACAGGTTCAGTCATGCCAGGCCATGCAGAGGTCCATTGTGCAGGCGCGGCGGCCTCCAAAATGGCTGCCGCACTGGGGGGAAGGGCTGTATTTGGAAGGATGGAAGGCCAGCGGGAGGAGGGGGAACCTCTGCAGACCCCCCTGCCACCTCAGAGAACCCCTCCAGAGGGGGTAGGTTTAAAAAAAATTAAAATCTTCACACACACACCCCAATACTGAACCAAATCAGGGGTGGGGGACGAGGGGGACTGACCTGGCCCAGTTCGGGTCCAGTTTGGACTCGAACCGGACCAGACCAGCTGGTTTCGTGCACACCCCTAGTGCATGCTCCCAATTGGGGGTCATGTGTTTGTAATCATCAAGGTAGAGGGTGGGGAGTGATCATGTGGGAGCTGGTGCTGGTTAGGATGTGTGTGGCCTACCCGCATTCTGTCCCTAGCATTTAATCAAGGGTGGATGAAAAACTGTCCTACCCAGCTCCTGCCTCCCACACCATCACTCTCCCCTCTTCCTACCTGATCTTTGCAACCACACAACTGGTGATCAGGGGGGTGCCCCACTCTCCTACCCTGGCTGGGGTCTCCTCCGACCCTGTTTAGAGTTGTGAGAACAGCCCCAAGGAGTCTAGTGCTTCCTGTTTCTGTGTTTCTATTTTCTATGTCCTGGTTGCCTAAGGAGTTGTATTCTTATCCATGAATATCTCTCAGCCTCTTGTATCATAAGGAAGAGTTGTGAAGTACTTTCAAAATTATTCCTCTTATCCAGCTTCATTTTGGAATCCACAAACATGATCTAGCGTTATCTGATGCCCTCAAAACGCCATCGTGGTGTAGTGTTCGGTTGGTCGGTCTCTCTCACATCGGGGGCAATTGAATCTTAGCAACCTTGGATTTCACATGCAAACTGATCAGAATCACAGACCTAATCAAACTCATTCATCAACTTCGTTAGGAATGGAACTAATCAAACATAACAAAGTCAGCATCCTTCATGAATATTTGAAGTCTGTAAAAATTGAATTAGAAGACTCAGTAATGGGATGAATCTTCAGATCTGAGTCCTCTGTCTGTGAACCTCATTTCACATGACTCCATGTGCTTTTGCTCAGCTGGTAGCTTTGGGTTCAGCCCTGTAAAGAAGCCATTCTTCTTGCACTTGCATTTTACATCTCAAACCTGCACGTGATAGTAGGGATATGCCAGAACCCGGCAGGGTCTAAGTCAGGGGTGGACCAACTTGGCCCTACAGTTGTTTTTGGACTACAACTCCCATAAGCCCCAGCCATAGTGGTCAGTAGTCAGGGATTATGGGAGGTGTAGTTCAGCAACAGTTGGAGGGCCACGTTGGCCAAACCTTGGTTTACAGTCAATGGCATGGTCAGATAAGCCCATGGTCAGCCCATGGTCAAGAGAGGATGTAGTTTAGGATAGTCAGGTTCGGGCATGAGCTAATGATGATATAAGAACTCTGAGGGAGGCGGCAGGGGTGGGGAGGAGGCTGGCGGTGTGGGGGGAGCCTCCCATTGGCAGCATATGTGAGTACCTATTTATTTCCCTCCTGCCCCCTCTACACTTTGGTCAGCCCCCCTGCCCTTTTACTGGTAAAGTTTTATCAGTAGAGTTCCAAGCCGGTCAAACCAGGTCCAGGTTGACTGGGGGCAAAATCGAACCGGGCTGGTTCAGTTTGAATCCGGTCCACATTCGAGCCAAACTGGCAAAACCGGTTTTGTGCACACCTCTAGCGGTAATGTTCAGATCAGCTAGCCCTCCCCCCTGTAAATTGTCTGGCATAGAGAGTAGGGTATCTCAGGCCTGCTGCTAAAATCCTCAGGCACCTTGCAGTCAAACTGAGTCAAACAGGGAGGTCTTCTTCATGAACATCTAGGGACACCCAGGTTTGAGAAGCCTAGTGGTTCAGCTGTTGGACTGGGACTGGAGTGCTGCTGGGCCAGTCGCGCTCTCACGGCCTACCTCACAAGGTTGCTGTGAGGATAACAGCAGGGAGGGAACTATGGAACCAGCCCGAGCTCCTTGGAGAGGGACAGGATAAAAATATATGAAACAAAACGGCATGTATTGTTTTGGAGAATGTACATGAAGGATCAAAGCTGGGCAGTCTAAGCAAACTGCTCCTTTGTAACCTCCTGGGCATCAAGCATAATTTGGGCCAAAGCAGCCCCCCCGCATTGAGTATAGCATCTTGGACAAGACATTGGGATAGTACAGAAATATTATGGAGTGAGGGGGACCTCGCAGCATGCTGTAATACAGTCAGGATTGGGCAGGGTCTAAAGAGGAGGAGAGACAGAAGAGGAGATGGAAGAGGAAAAGGAGGAGAGAGAAGGAAAGGGAGGAGGAAAAGGAAGAAGGAGAGGATAAAGAGGAGGATTAAGAAGAGCAGGAGGAAGAGGAAGGGGGAGGAAGAAGAGGAGGAGGATAAAGAGGAGAAGAGAAGGAAGAAGAGGAAAAAGAACAGGGTGAGGAGGAGGAAGAAGAGAGGAAGAAGAAAAGGATAAAGAGGAGGGGGAGAGGAGGAGGAACAGGAAGAAGAGGAGGAGAAAGAGGAGAGGAGGAGGAAAGGAGGAGGAGGAAGAGGAAGAAGAGGAGGAGGAAGAGGATTGGAGGTGGTGGTGGAGTTTTTGCAGTTCTGGAATTAATTGTAGAAGTCCTCCAGTTAGAGGAAGAGTGGGATAGAGGGCAGAGCAAAACAGAGGAAAAATCCAGAAATGGAATAGGGGAAATCCTCTCACCCTGAATTATGATAGTGCATCCAGGGGAGCCTCAAATCTTGAAGTGTTAGCAGCCGGCTGAATGTACCAAGATCTCTCTGTGCTTGATTCTTTTGTGCTAGCCGAAAGCCAGCCATCTCCCAGTTGTACCATTGAAACAAGCAACTTGATGCATTAGGATTGCGGAGAGATGGTGTGAGTGAACGTTTCGTTTTTCCTAGAAAGAGGAGACTTCAGTCAGGGAGAGAGAGAGAGAGAGAGAATGCAGCAGCCCCTATCGGAGGTGTGGTCACTGCAGAGGAAAAGGTGTTGCCAGCTCAGAATTAAAGCCTCTTAATTTAATCACTTAGAAGACGTGAGCTGCAGATGAGAGTGAGTTTTACAGGAGGCCTGGGGTGCCATTATTTATCATGCTGCCAATGGTTCATAGAGTAATGCCTTGAAAAAGCATCAAATTATAAATAATCCCTGACAACCAGATGTGCGGACACTTTGTGCCTTTGGCTTCATCAGCAGAAAGCAGAAGGATTGTGGAGCTGGCCTGAACGCTTGGCTTAGATGGTTTCCCTCTAAATGGAGGGAAGTCAGAAGTGGGGTCCCCCAGGGATCTGTACTGGGACCAGTGCTCTTTAATTTAGTCATAAATGAACTAGAAGTTGGGGTAAGCAGCAAGGTGGCCAAATTTGCAGATGACACCAAACTATTTGGAATGGACACCAAACTAGCACATTTGGAATGTGCTTCCTAGTGAAATAAGAGCCTCCCCATCTCTGACAACTTTTAAAAAGTCTTTAAAGACACATCTGTTCACCCAGGCTTTTAACTGATATTGTTTTGATTGTTTTAATGTTGTTTTTAGAATATTGTTTTAAAAAATTTTAAATTGTGTTTTAAATTTCTTGCTTTTAAATTTTTGTTTTTGTTTTTAATTAATGTTTTATTTTTTAATCTTGTAAACCGCCCAGAGACATAAGTTTTGGGCGGTATAAAAATATGTTAAATAAATAAAATAAAATAAAATAAATATTTAGGGTAGTAAAATCCAAAGCAGATTGCAAGGAGCTCCAAAAGAATCTCTCCAAACCAGGTGAGTGGGCAACAAAATGGCAAATGCAGTTCAATGTTAGCAAGGGTAAAGTGATGCATATTGGGGCAAAGAAACACCAACTTCACATATATGTGGCTGGTGGGGTCTGAGCAGTCAGTAACTGACCAGGAGAGAGATCTTTTTGGGGGTCATGGTGGAAAGCTCATTGAAAGTGTCAGCTCAGTGTACGGCAGCTGTGCAAAAGGCCAATTCTGTGCTTGGAATCATTAGGGTTGAAAATTGATTGACTGATGATTGATTGATTGATTAAGTGCCATCAAGTCGGTGTCAACTCTTAACAACCACATAGATAGATTCTCTCCAGGATGATCTGTCTTCGACTTGGCCTTTCTGGTCTCTCAGTGGTGCATTCATTGCTATTGTAAGGGTTGAAAATAAAACTGCTAATATCATAATCCCCTTTTACAAATCTATGGTGCAGCCACATTTGGAGTAATGTGTACAGTCATGGTCACCATACCTCATAAAGGACATTATAGAACTGGAGAAGGTGTAGAAAAGGACAACCAAGATGATCAGGCCATGGTTTGGTGAAGACAGTGAACCGGGTTACAGGGAGATCGGTGTGCTATGTCCCCTGAGCACCACTGTGGTCAAGGTGAAAGTAACAGAGAAGAAGCCGCCTTCTGCCTTTAACAGCAGCATGTCCTGCAAAAATCAGTAAGGAAAGCTTTTTCATAGCATGGAGACAGACATGATCCCCTGCTAATGTCTGTGCATTATGTTACTGTCTCTGGTACCTTACAGTAGCCCATTAAAATGTTTTCACCTCTACCTGTTGGACTCCACTGTGCACTAGAACCCACCAAGTTGAAGACTGCTGAGGGGGATTAGTAGCATTGTGGGCAATATGTCTTTCAGAAAACCATGCTGCTCATTTCTGATCTTCTCATGGAGAATCCGGTGATAAGTTTCCAAGAAATATCCTGGGTCATGGTTTGAATACCAGTGGAGGTTTGGTTTTGGATGTGGGAGATAGGGCTCAGCTTAATTTTATTCTATTTTTAAAATTTGTTTCCTGCTCTTCCTCCAAGGGGCCCAGAGCAGCTTGCATGGTTATGTTTACCCCCACAACAACCCTGTGAGGTAGGTCAGGCTGAGGCAGGCCCAGAGTCTCGCAGTGAGTTTCATGGCTGAGTGGGGATTTGGACTCGGGTCTCCCCACTCCTAGTCCGACACTCTAACCAGCACTGCCCAATGGCTGCCTGTGTCCCCCCAGTAAAGTGGACGTGGCTGCCATATTGGGTATGTCATTATCATCTCTCCTTCCATCTCATGGGATTGTTGTGAGGGAACAATGAGAAGAGGACTGTGGAGTGCTTTCTGCTTGGAAGAGTGCTCTAGAGATAGCGAAGAGAAGAGACTGGAGTGGCACTAGAAAAGCAGCGAATGGAAGGTGGCCATTGTGTTGTTCGCAGTCCGTAAAGGCGCCTCCACAGCTCAACGATCCGGCTGCTCCCTCAGCCATCCACCGGGGCAAGAAAGTGGGAATTTAGCGCACTTGGGACTGTGATTAATGCTCCCCGCTCTGCTGCCTCCGTGGTCTGCCTGGGCCAAGCCGCCGCTATATAAATATCTTTCCCAGTGTGAAAGGCTCTCGACCTACTTTCCAGACAAGCACTCTGGCCTCTCCGTCCCTCATTCATCATCCACCTTCCCCTCTCTCAGCAGAAGTCCTCCGTCCTGGACCGCTGCCACTTTGCAGCCTTTCCCACCTTTCCATCCAAAGGCAGCCAGGTTAGAAGCCAAAGTTGCCCTTTTGCCCCACAGTCAGGCATTCTCTGCGGTCTGTTGTGGACCCAGGGATAGACAAGTAGCTGATCTCCTGCACAGGGATAGGAGGGAAGTCAGGTGGAATGGTTAACGCCGAGCAACAGTGATTTGAAGACACATGCACCGCATCTTGGCCAGAGATCTCCTGGCAAATCTTGGCACTTCCCCCCCACCATCTGTGTGCATAATGTGTGGCAGTACATAGGAACATAGGAAGCTGCTTTATACTGAGTCAGACCATTGGTCTATCTAACTCAGTATTGTCTGCATAGACTGGCAGCAGCTTTTCCAAGGTTACAGGCAGGAGTCTCTCTCAGCCCTATCTTGAAGATGCCAGGGAGGAAATTTGGAAGCTTCTGCATGGTGGACCCTGCTTAGCAAAGGGGACCATTTATGCTTGCTATGGAAGTGACTTGATTAGCAAGTTGGAGGTTGCTGGTTCGAATCCTCACTGGTACCCACAGCAGGCAGCAGCAATATAGGAAGATGCTGAAGTCATCATCTCATACTGTGCAGGAGAAGGCAATGGTAAACCCCTCCTGTATTCTACCAAAGAAAAACACAGGGCTCTGTGGCTGCCAGGAGTCGACACCAACTCGACAGCACACTTTACCTTTACCACAGGACCAGCAGGCAGTGTGTGCACATGTGCATTGCAAATGGGCGCTTCCTGATTGAACCTGAGCAGGGTCTAAAATTAGCTGAGCAAACTTCAAAAAACTTGTTTGCATATGCACATGCGCACGTCTTGGAGAGAACCTTGATCCAAGGCCTTTGTTTTCAGAGCAGTGAATGGATGCATGTACAGTCATTTACACAAAAACATGTATGTGTTGGAATGTGCATGCTCCACCTGCAAAAGGCAGAGCTTCAGAGCTCTTAGAGGAGCTTGTGAATCCTTCCACTGGGACTCCAGTAGGAAGCTTCCTGTGTTTCTTTGTGGGAGGGAGTATACATATATACATATACACATTCATATGACTGCATAGATGTCTCAGACTTCCCGGGGGCATCACTTCCTCCTTCATGTCAGATCCAGTGGGATTGAATCCTGGCCACTTAGCCAGTGGCCAGCTATCCACTTTCCCATAAAAACAGCCCTGCTGAATCAACATAGGAACATAGGAAGCTGCCATATACTGAGTCAGAACATTGGTCCATCTAGCTCAGTATTATCTTCACAGACTGGCAGCAGCTTCTCCAAGGTTGCAGGCAGGAATCTCTCTCAAGCCCTATCTTGGAGAAGCCAGGGAGGGAACTTGGAACCTTCTGCTCTTCCCAGAGTGGCTTCATCCCCTGAGGGGAATCTCTTACAGTGCTCACACACATCAAGTCTCCCATTCATATGCAACCAGGGCAGACTCTGCTTAGCTAAGGGAACAAGTCATGCTTGCTACCACCAGACCAGCTCAGAGATCTACCAGCTATAGCATCTTACCAGATAGAGTAAGATATAGCATCTTACTTCCCTCACTATCCAGTCAGATGCTCCATAAAGACCATGCTCCACCACTGTCCCCTCAGGAACTGATATCCAGCAGTATACTGCCTCGAAATATGGAGGTTCCATTCCGCTGTCATGATTAAGCATCGGTGAAAGAAGAGTGCAGGTCAGCGATTCCATTTCAGCCCCTACTCTGCTTCAGGGTGACCGGGAGGCTGAGAGGCAACGTGTCCACAGGATTCCTTTAAACAGAAGCTTCATCTGAAGTGTTCTCTTTTGGAACTGGAGTTCTCACCATACAAGTCAAGGTCCATTAATAGTCGTCTCAGCACTGAACTGGAGTGAATTGAGGAAGGGTTTGCATGGCACATGGCTAATTTTGGTGTGCCCAGATGGCCTTCTGACTGCTTGAGATAGGAAGGAACATAGGAAGCTGCCATATATACCGAGTCAGACCCTTGGTCCACCTAGCTCAGTATTGTCTACACCAGGCCAGCTCAACTTAGGTCCCCCCCAGCTGTTTTTGAATGACAGCTCCCATAATCCCCAGCCACAGTGGCCCAGGGATTATGGGAATTGTAGGCCAACGTCTGTAGGAGGGCTGAAGTTGAGCAGGCCTGGTCTAAACAGACTGACAGCGGCTTCTCCAAGGTTGCAGGCAGGAGTCTCTTTGAGACCTATCTTGGAGATGCTGCCAGGGAGGGAACTTGGAACCTTCAGATGCTCTTCCCAGAGCAGCCCCATTTCTTAAGGGGAAGATCTTACAGTGCTCACATATGTAGTCTCCCATTCAAGTGCAAACCAGGGTGGACCCTGCTTAGCAAAGAGGATCATTCATGCTTGCTACCATAAGACCAGCTCTCCTCCCCAGATGCTTTCTATATAGGGGTGTAGTGAGATGGAAGTGGGCCCTGGGATGAGAAGACCTGGGGCCTCTGCCTTCATCTGCATGCTGTGTCTTGGCTGCAAGAAGAACTATATGGACATGGCAAAAAGCAAAATGTTTCCTGCATGCCCCTTCTCTCACTCCTGTGCAAATAATGTCACTCTCTACCCACTCTCCGGCAGTGTTCCCTCTTACAGGGATTCCCAGATGGTGTTGACTACAACTCCCAGAATCCCCAGCTGCAATGGCTTTTGCCTGGGGATTATGGGAGTTGTAGTCAACACCATCTGGGAATCCCTGTTAGAGGGAACACTGCTCTCCGGTCAGGAGGCAGCAGCTTGCCACTGAGTCAAGGGAGGTGGGAGGGGAGAGAGAGAGAGAGAGTGGGGGGCGAGGGGGAGAGGAGAGTGAGCTGTCCCCCAGGCACTGGGGCCTGTACCTCTGGGACCCAGGGATATTTGTCCCACCCTTGTTCTGTTATAGTAGCATGCCTGTTTCTATATGTGGCATTGGTATAGAACCAATGTTGGGAGGAATGGGAGGAGAGCTGGTCTTGTGGTAGCAAGCAGGATTTGTCCCCTTTGCTAAGCAGGATCTGCCCTGGTTACATATGAATGGGGGACTAAAAGCATGAGCACTGCAAGAGATTCCCCTCAGGGGATGGGGCTGCTCTGGGAAGAGCATCTGAAGGTTCCCAGTTCCCTCCCTGGCAGCATCTCCAAGATAGGGCTGAGAGAGATTCCTGCCTGCAACCTGGGAGAAGCCGCTGCCAGTCTGGGTAGACAATGCTGAGCTAGCTGGACCAAGGGTCTGACTCGGTATATATGGCAGCTTCCTGTGTTCCTTCCTATCTCAAGCAGCTACAAGGTCATCTGGGCACACCAAAATTAGCCATGTGCCATGCTAACCCTTCTCCAATTCACCCCGATTCAGTGCTGAGACAACTCTGGGAAGAGCATCTGGATGCTTGCATGAAGAAGGTTCCACGTTCCCTCCCTGGCAGCATCTCCAAGATAGGGCTGAGAGAGATTCCTGCCTGCATCCTTGGAGAAGCCGCTGCCAGTCTGTGTAGACAATACTGAGCCAGATGAACCAAGGGTCTGACTCAGTCGACGGCAGCTTCCCATGTTCCTATGGGTCCTCTCGGGCACCCAGCCCCATGAAATTCGCAGCGCTGAAAATGGATCCGTGTTTCCCCTTTGCCCGTCTCCCTGCTCGCTCATCTCTTCGCATCAGGAGGCTGAGTTGACAGTTGGCCGAGCGGAGGCCAAAGCGCTGAAGAGGTTAATGAACGAGTAGTCGGGGGGGGGGGCGCTGCTCTTGGAAGAAAGACAGCTGTCTCCGTGGCTGGCCTTGGCTGCCTGGCCAGCCTGCTGCATTTCCAGCCGGCTCAGCTGTTTGCATCGGCTTCTGTGCCAAGGAGCAGCGTTCAGCTGGAGAGAAGAGCGTGCCGCCATCCAGCCGTGGAAGTAAATGGCTGCCCCCCCCCACCCCGCAATTCTCATATGTTATCCAAAACTCTAAGCCAGGGGTGGGTAAACTTGGCCCTCCAGCTGTTGCTGGACTACAACTCCCATCATCCCCTGCCACAATGGATTGCTCTAATATTTCTCTAATGATAGGTATTGCTCTCCACAATGCTCTAAAAGCCCAGTAGTGAAGGTGGTATAAGGGAGCTGGTGGTTCTTCTCCGTTAGAGGTAGGAGGGGGGGGAGTTAGGACCCTCGTGGCGCTGCACTGCGTCCTGACCTCGTACTACAGGAGAGGGGCTGGAACAGTACACAGAAATGCTTGTGGGGCTGTCCAGGGCTGGCTTCTTCTGCTTGGAATGAAGGAGCTCCAAACTGATGGAGCCTCAGGTCCCTGCTGCTTCTTCTCTAGTTCAATTTTGATTTTAAAGAGAAAACAAGATTCTAGTCCACATGGCTGCAAACCTGGGACTGAAAATGAGTGGTCCACATGAAGTAGGCCCATTCGCACAACCGCCTGGGGGTAAGTAGGAGCCCACATGAGTGGCTACCCCATCAGCAGCACACAAGCACCACCTCGGCTTGGCTGTGTAAACCCAGTAAACACATGCTCAGGGTTGGTGAGGGCTCCAGTGCTGAACCCAGCAGCAGCAAGCCTCGCTCCACTATGGAAGGTCCTCCAAGGGCAGGTATGCCTTCCCAGCATGCTTTGAGCTGCCAGCGGACTGGAAAAGCTTCATGACATCAGCGGCTCCCTCCCATTGGCCATAAAGGAGCAGGAGGCTCTGACAAAGCTGCTCTGGCTTCAGGATCATAGAGTGTACTTTGCAGGCTAGCATGTCCGTTGACGGCAGCAGTTGTATGCGCAGTTCTCCATGGGTCCGTGCAGTGGAGTGTGGGCTGGGTAGAAGAGCAGCAAGGATTCCCGTGGATGGAGAACCAGGGCAGGAGGCCTCTGCTCTCCTCCAACCTGAGCAAAACGCTGGGTTCAAAAACTGCATAGCCCTGATGGCAGCTACCGGGGTTGGAAGGGAAAGCTGAGGTTCCCGGCCATCCTGATCTCAAGTGACAGATCCTGCAGCCTGCGTCCTGCAAAGGGTGTGTTCAGCTCAAGGCTGAACCGGCTTCCACTCGAGTCGGGCTGGGCCCAGTTCGGCTCGAGGTCAAACCGAACCCACCCTCGGGCGATATTGTTGTTGTTGTTGTTTAATGATCAAATGGTCACTGCCAGCACAGAGAGGCCCCAAACGGGCCAAAAACAGGCAGAAAAGGCCCTTTTGAGACCGGAGGAGGCCAACAGGGGGAGGGGGAACTGCTGGAGACCCCTCTCCTGTAGCAGCACTACTACCACCACCCCCGAGGCCCCACAGTGGTAGTAAGTCTGCCATTTAGAGAGAGGAAAAATCCCTCCTGAGCCAAGCCCGAACCGGTATGGACTCGAACCGGACCAGGCCCAGCTCTAGTGTGCACAAAACCAGACTGGACCCAATTTGGTTTGAGTCCCAATTCGACTCAAACCAAACCGGGTTCCCCAGTTGTGTGCACACCCCGACCTCCTAGCCCAGTTTTAGTGGACATGTGAACCAGCCTAGTTTTGAGAAACAGAAACAGCTTCCCAGTGGTTGAGAGCAGGACTTGCTGTGCACTGCAGAACTTCTTCCCTCTCCCTATAATGAGCAAAACCAGAGTAAATTATGCAAGATAAGAGGTTGCTCAAATTTGCTCAATTTGCATAATTTATACAGGTCACAGATCTCAACTTTGCTTCATGCAGAATGTGGATTGCCTGGGTGGGGGAGAGGCAGGCGTGTGTGTGTGTGTGTGTGTGTGTGTGTGTGTGTGTGTGTGTGTGTGTGTGTGTGTATCAGAGGCAAAGTCTATCTCTGTATGTAGTAAGGGTCCATGCCAGCATCTCCAGGTAGGCAACAGGACAGCAAGGGGGGCAGGGCGCTGTCCTGAAACTCTGAGAGAGATGCTGCTAGTCAAAGCATACAACGCTCGGCTGAAAGGACCAAAGCTCTGAGTTGGTGGCAGAAATCTCTGATCTTTTGCTAGCAGATTTAGCTTGCATTCTGTAAGAACTCATGTCCATTCCTGGCTTCCAAGGCTAATTCCATTGAATGAATTGGGACTGGAACTCCCGTGCTCAACAGAGGCCATTATCTGCATCTTCTCTATAGTCTGCAGAGTTACACAGAGCATTCTGACAGCTGCCTTTTCTGACTGCCACACTAATCCCCCTTCCCCTTCTGAGGCTGTTTGAATCATGACATTCAAAACCGCCAGTTCCTTGGACTATGATCACGAGGTAGGCTGCTATTTACACAGGCATGGGAATACCTGTGTATTATGGGCAGAGAGGTGAAGCAGCATTTGGTCATGTTATTTCACCCAAAGCCGCCGACACAGAGACGTAGGAAGCTGCCGTACACTGAGTCAGACCCTTGGTCCATCTAGTTCAGTACTGCCTACACAGATTGGCAGCGGCTTCTCCAAGGCTGCAGGCAGGAGTCTCTCTCAGCCCTATCTCGGAGATGCTGCCAGGGAGGGAAGTTGGAACCTTCTGCATGCAAGCAGGCAGGTACTCTTCCCAGAACGGACCCATCCCCTAAGGGAAATATCTTCCAGTGCTTGCACAGGTAGTCTCCCATAGAGATGTGCACGAACTGTCAGTTCGATGGTTCGGTGGTGGGAGGGGTTGCCTTTAAGGAGCAGGAAGGGTGCCCTTATCCCCTGCCCCCACGCATTTCCCCCACCAGTGCTGCCACTAAAACTGCTGGTGCAGGGCTGCTGCATACCTCCTTGCTGGCTTGGTCAGCATCGGAAGTGCCCGACGCCCGTGTGGGGAGGGGACGCGATGTGGGGGGTAAGGGCATCCTCTCTTAAAGGTAACCCCCCACCACTGAACTAGTCTGAATGCCAGACCTCCGAACTGGTTTGGCGGTCCGGTAAAGAACTGCCGAACCGGTTCGTGCACATCCCTAGTCTCCCCTGCAAATGCAAATCAGGCTGGACCCTGCTTAGGAAAGGGGATAATTCATGCTTGCTTCCACAAGGTCAGTTCTCCTCCCAATAGGTATCCCACAGACCTTCTGTGATTTCTCAAACTTTTCTTTTGCCGTATCTGCGCTAGAACATTTTAAAAACTCAGAATCGATTACCTGCTGAACAAGTATGTCATTTTTTAATGGAATCTGTGGGGAAATGGCTACGTTACGAGGAGCAGAAGCTGAAAAGTGGACATGGAACCACTACAGCAGGCTTAGGCCTCCATTTATTGTGGGTGGGGATGCTGGGAGTTGTAGTTCAACAACAGCTGGAGGGCCATGTTTACCTGCCCCTGCTTTAATGGCCACCCTCCTGGATGGGAGAGAGAGGAGCCATCTGAGCTCCCTTCTTTGGATACACCCTGGTTCCTTAGGACAAGCTGCTGGTTACTACTACCGCTACTACTATGAGTATTTATATGTCGCTTTGCAACCAAAGTTCTCAAAACAGTTTACATACATACATAAAAACTGAAGGGATGCTGTGCTGGGGATGGATAGGGCCAGTTGCTCTCCCCTTGCTAAATTATAACAGGGTTCTCTTTAGGGTCACCGTGGCTTGGAGGGGATTTTCTGCCCTCCCACCCTCCTGTTGAGTAATCGTCTCCCAGCCCACTCTCTGCCTCAGTGGCTCCTCTGGCCCCTCCCCACTCCTTCCCCACCAACTGTGCAAACATTTTCTGCCTTCTTCCTCCGAGCCAAGCTCCTCCTGGGCTGGAGGAGGCCAGCGCCTGAGCAAAGCGGAGGAAGTCTAATATTTGCACACATCTCATTAGTTGAATTCTCATCCCCAAGACTTAGCAGAGTGTGTTCAGGAGCATCTCCGGCAAATAACGAGCAGGCAGACATCAGAAAGAAAGCGAGCAAAAGGACCTCCTATGATGGTAATTACCTTTCACTGTTTTAAGCTAAGGCGGAGGCTGTAGATTTCCTCGCTTGGGTTGGGGAGTGGAGTTGCTGCACTGGATCCTGTAGGATCCGGTTTCTGACTTTGGGCCCCCAGATGCTGTTGGATCACAACTGCCAACATCCTCAGCTGCAATCGCCTTCAGCCACTCTATAAAGGCGAAATTTGCTGTTTCTCTTTATGTGGCTCTGGGCACCTTGGAGTCCTCCAGAGCACTGGTGGTTTCATTCTGTCTGAGAAATGGAGAATGGTTTATCCACTTATCTTCTATGCCACTTGGGCATTTATTAGGCGAGTTCACACAATTGTTAATGGGGTAGCAGAAGTGTCCTTCCCAGCTTCGGGAATTGTGTGCACTCCTGATGTTTGATCACACACTTGTAAAAACCTAGGTAGGAGGAAAGTGATCATCTGTGAGCCTCGAGCTGGGTTGGGAAGGAAGGAGGGAAGGAAGGAAGGGATATTTTGAGAAGGAAGGAAGAGTTGAGAAGGAAGGAAGAAGAGATACTTTGAGAAGGAAGGAAGGAAGGAAGGAAGGAAGGAAGGAAGGAGAGATACTTTGGGGAGGGAGGGAGGAGGGAGGGAGGAATATTTGGAGAAGGAAGGAAGGAAAAGGAAGTCAGTTTGGGGATGAGGCCACAGCTAAAGCATCTGCTTTGCATGCAGAAGATCCCAGGTTCCGTCCCAGCATCCCCAGGTAGGGCTGGATAGTAACCATCTAAAACCCTGAGGAGCTGCTACTAATCAGAATAAATAATACTGAGCTAGATGGACCAGTAGATTAACTCAGTGTAAGGCAGCTTCCTATGTCCTCATGAAAAGAAAAACAGAGGAGGGAAGACTCAAAGAATAAAAGAGCAGAATTCTCTCAGGAGTTCACTTCAGGAGCTGATGACAAGGCTTCTCTCCTCTTCTGCCTTTCTCGTGCAAAAGGCAGGTTTGGGGGAAGTGGGTAAGGGGCTGTCATAGCTTGGCTCTGTCTGGCAAA
Organism: Hemicordylus capensis; assembly: GCF_027244095.1. Classification (NCBI taxonomy): domain Eukaryota; kingdom Metazoa; phylum Chordata; class Lepidosauria; order Squamata; family Cordylidae; genus Hemicordylus; species Hemicordylus capensis. The sequence goes on from NC_069663.1 coordinate 36,963,891, forward strand.
GCAGATGGTCTGAGCCCCATGGCGTGAGCTCTGAATTGGTATCTCGTTTGGGAAAGTAGCAGCCTGCTCTCCGCATCCAGTCTTGCAAGGTGTTGTATCCCCTGTGTGGTCTGTGATCTCCAAGGAACACCCACTTTGTAACTAAAATTAAATGTCAATTTGCACATTGACCCTATAAATCCTCTTTCATCTTTAAGCCTTGGTAGCAGGAGTCTTACACTCACATAATCGCTGCTTAGTGCTTTGTTTTATTTTATGATTCTTATCTTGCTTTCTTCTCTGCATGTGTGTGTACATGCACATGTTCTCTCTCTCTCTCTCTCTCTCTCTCTCTCTCTCTCTCTCTCTCTCTCTCTCTCTCTCTCTCACACACACACACACACACACACACACACACACACACAGGGTAGGAATATCTTACCAACAGGGAGTTGAAATTTCAGTACCATGGAGAGTTCCCCATCCCTGTCTAGACTTCTGAAGGCTGCAGCTAGGGACCTGCTTCATACATTTAAAGATTAGAGGATTTCCCCCAGTCTGTTCCTTTATTGTAATGTGGGTTTGCTCTCCCTACACTCTGCTCCTCTGTAATTCTGGTTTATCCTGGAGGATTTCTAGCATTAACACACCCCTGTGTTACTAATGTGTAGTGTATGCACATTGATAAATGACTGCCAAAAAAACCACACCAAAACCCAGTCAATGTAATCGTACATATGCTCACTCAAGATTCTTTGAGTGGGGTTTTACCAATCTGCATAAGTGCTCCTGCAAATCAGTAAAAGAGCACACCAGAAAGATCTTCTTGATCCACACATCAAGACTTCTTCTCTGTAGTAACTTAATAATTTGCTGATGTGTGTATTGGTGACGTTGTGGAGTAGAAATACACAGTGTTCTGAGGGAATGGAAAGCTACAGGCATAATACATGGTACAAAATTCAGAAATGAAAACACTTAAGTACTTATACTTGGGTGCCACTTTGGAAACAGAGACCCAGTAATGTATGTATGTGTTGCATTTCGTTTACAGGGAGAGATAATAATGGTACCAGTACATCTTACCAGTGAAGCCCCAATTCTGTGTTTCTCACACACGTTTGAAATCAGGGGCTCCCACCCTGTGGTCCTCCAGATGTTGCTGAACTGCAACTCCTATGATCCCCAGCCACACTGGGAATGATGGGAGTTGCAGTTCAGCAGCACCTGGAAGACCACAGGGTGGGAACCTCTGTTCTAAATGACTTGTGGCCCCAGATGGGGATGCACATTTTTATCTCCAACAAAATCCAAACATCCATCACGTTGAGTGAAGTTGCTGAAAGTCTTTCTGTCCTGGCTCAGAAATATGAATCTTGGCCACCATGATGCACAGCCTAACACCCACGTTTACCTTCTGCCCAGGATGCTTCACCCATAGAGCCTTGTCCCGGTGGAGTTGTGCAAGAGTGCAGGGAACATGAACCCACACTTGGGCAATGGAGCTTGTACAGGCATTCAATGGAAGCTCCGTTGTACAAGTGCAGATGTGCATTTCCAAGCCATTGTGTCGCTATGCTGTTGTGGAACTCCACTGGGGTTAGATTTTATGTCTGCAGCAGCCGCAGCAGAGGGAAATGCTGCTGTGAGCCTGCATGTCATGTTGGCCACTCACAGTTCTGTCCTCATAGGAACATAGGAAGCTGCCTTAAGAACATAAGAACAGCCCTGCTGGATCAGGCTCAAGGAAGACCATCTAGTCCAGCATCCTGTTTCACACAGTGGCCCACCAGATGCTGTTGGGAGCCTACAGGAAGGAGTTGAGGTCATGCCCTCTCTCCTGCTGTTACTCCACTGCAACTGGTACCTTTGAGGCTGGAGGTGGCCTCTGGCCCTCCAACTAGTAGCCGATGATAGACCTCTCTTCCATGAAGTTATCCAAACCCCTCTTAAAGCCATCCAGGTTGTTGGCTGTCACCATATCTTGTGGCAGAGAATCCCACAAGTTGATTATGTGTTGTGTGAAAAAGTACTTCCGTTTGTTGGTCCTAGATTTTCTGGCCTTCTACCGAGTCAGACCCTTGGTCCATCTAGCTCAGTATTGTCTACACAGGCTGGTAGCAGCTTCTCCAAGGTTGTAGGCAGGAATTTCTCTCAGCCTTATCTGTAGATGCCAAGGAGGGAACTTGGGATCTTCTGCATGCAAGTAGGCAGGTGCTGTTCTCAGAGCAGCCCCATCCCCTGAGGGGTCTATCGTGCAGTGCTCAAATATGTCTCCCATTCAAATGCCAAACAGGGCAGACCCTGCTCAGCAAAGGGGACAATTCATGCTTGCTGCCACAAGACTTAATATTAGGCAAACATTATTTGCCCCTGAAGTTCTTTTTTGCTCAGATTTTAATTCAAGACAGAAAGACCATCCACACGACCAAAGTGGGGAGTGTTGGGAGGAAGGCAGGAGCCAATCTGTCTTCCCCCACATAATCTGAGCCCAGACAGGGCTCCACTGCCCACATGTCCAGAGGAGTGGCATGGTGGCAAGTGGCATCGCAATCAGAGACGAGGCAAGGACACCAGACTACCAGACATCCCATAATGCACTGTGCAAGCACCATGGTGCATTGGGGAATCTCCCAGCTGCCGGGCCTTTTCTTTCCCTGGTCGATATGGTCCAGTTGGCTGCTGGCAGCCCGAGAAAAGCCTCCAGTAGCTTTTGCACAAAGTCAGATAGGAGGTGTGAATTTCTCCTCCTATCTCACTTTCAGTGGCACCCTTTCCCCTGGACTTTGGGGTTGAAGTCCAGGGCCTCCAAACCCCCTGGGGGCCCCCAAATCCTCTTTAGTCTGGCCTGGGTGGTGTGGTCACTGCTGGCCCGCACTGTGCTGGGAGGCCGGGCATGGTTGTGTCCTGTGCCAGGTGCTTCAGAGACCGTGTGGGGAAAGAAATCTGTGGGCTGGGAATATGTTAAATTGTGTGTTGAAATGTCTCTGCGAATGCATATCTGCATAAATATACCTGTTTAAATATTCCTGTTTTATATTCTTAAATGCTTGCGAGTCCAGCTGCTGTTTGTACCCTCAAGGACCCATGTATTAAAAAGTGTGTGTGTGTGTGTGTGTGTGTGTGTGTGTGTGTGTGTGTGTGTGTGTGTAAGGGGATTATGCTTAACTTGCAGTGGGCAGAGGGGAGGGGGTTCCAAGGGCCTTTAGGTCCAGGCTCCAAAATTACCTAGGTGCACCCCTGCTCACATTCTGTCTGGGTAGAAAAGCAGAGCTACCCAGGGGAGGAGCAGCAGGATCAGAGCAATCCTGGCACTCCTCACTGCCAACCTTACCTGGGGGTAGCCCTGTGCTACTTCCATAGGGGTGCCTATGAGAATGACCTTAGAGCCTGCCTACCTCCCGCCCACCTTGGGATGGAGAAAAGGAGGTCGGTCTCCCTGTTATCCACCCATTCTTGGGATACAGCCAGTGCGATATACCGGTGACTCTCAACGTTGGGTCCCCAGATGTTGTTGGACTTCAACTACTATAATCCCCAGCCAAAGGCCACTGGGGCTGGGGATTATGGGAGTTGAAGTCCAATAACATCTGGGGACCCAACGTTGCGAATCCCTGCTATATACTTTTCTATGTCCAGGCTCACTGGACATTAAAAAAAATGTACAGGGGCAGATCTACCATTGGACAACTGTGTGCAGCAAGCAGGAGCTGCCTGAAAGGGAAGGCCCACATAATAAGCCCGGGGCCAGGGGAACTGCATGCTACCTGCCTCTGCAGCCACTCACTCACCCGCCCACCTCTTTCCCCATCACCACTGGTATCAAAGAGCCAGGACATGGGCTAATGATGTCATTGCTGAGCACGTGTCCTTGGGCAGCGACATCATTAGCTGCACGCCAGCTCTTTGACACCTGCAGCGTCGGGAAAAGGGGCAGGCAACCAGACTCAGGCAGAGGGAGGCAGGCAGGCAGGTGGGAGGGTGGACAGGCAGAGGCCATCAGTAGTAGTGGCAGCAGCGTTGAGAGCCACCAACAAATCTAGCCATGGGCCGCCACCCACATCACTATACTATTAATACAGAGTCAGGCCATTGGTCCATCGAGCTCACTAGTGTCCGCTCTACCTGGAGATGTCAGGATTGTACTTGAGACCTTCTGCATGCTAACTGAGCAATGTGGCACCTTTTAAAAATGGTGGTTCTCTCTATTGAGCAGGGGGAGAGCACCTGGCCCTATCCATCCCCAACACAGCATCCTTCCAGTGGCTGTGGCTGTTGCTTATCTTATGTTTCTTTTTCAGATAGTGAGCCCTTTGGGGACAGGGAGCCCATTTTATTTATTTATATTTATGTAAACCACTTTGGCAACTTTTTGTTGAAAAGCGGTATATAAATATTCGTCACTGTTGTCGTACGGCCCCTCCCCAATTTACAGCAGAATGGTATTAAGCTCTTCAGACTTTCCATTTAATCTACATGCTGCATCAAGTCGGAGAATTCAGCTTCTTCAGCTCCAGTCATTTACATGCTCTTCTCAGCTCGGCACATTCGGAATATTTATTTCTTCTCAAAGATCCTCATTAAAATATGTTAAGAAGGATCGGAGGAATCGGGAAGGCAAAGGAGGGAGAGAGGGGAGGCAGGAGGAAGGGTTGCTTCCAGTCCACTTTGCTGGCCAAAAGACACATGTGCAGATGCAGCCCTCATTTGCAGGATTAGAACGGTCAGCAGCAAATACCGAGACGCATGGACCGCCGAGAAGGTCCCGGGAGCTTTGCGAGTCGTGTGCCTCATTTGCGTGGCTGACCCTTCCCGCGCTGCCGAGTTGAGCATCTGGAGCAATATTCTGGCGGCCTTCCAGAATTGAATTTCCTTCAAAGCCTCTGCAGGGAGATGTTATGTCTGTGTCACTTCACACATTTTCACCCCAGCTGAAAAACTGGGAAAACAGCTTCTTTCTTCCGAGGCCAATCCTGAGGAAAGTCGGAACCCGTTGCACCCCAGATGACGCCATCGGAAGCGCAATGGAACCGATCTCTTCTCCAGTTCTGGAGATGGGACCATCATAAGAACATAAGGACAGCCCTGCTGGATCAGGCCCAAGGCCTATCTAGTCCAGCATCCTGTTTCACACAGTGGCCCCCAGATGTCTCCAAGAAGCCCACAGGCAGGGGGCGAGGGCTTGCCCTTTCTCCTGCTGTTGCTCCCCTGCAACTGGTATTCACCACTTCTGAGCCTGGATGTGGCCTATAGCCACCAAACTAGTAGCCATTGATAGAGCTGTCCTCCTTGACTTTGTCTAAGCCCCTTTTAAAACCATCCAAGCTAGTGGCCATCACCACATCCTGCAGCAGAGAATTCCACAGGTTAATTAAGTGCTGTGTGGAAAAAGTGCGTCCTTTTGTCAGTCCTCTAGCGTTGTGAGAGAGGGTGAAAAATTTCTCTCTGTCCAGTCTTTCTTCCCTTCCATCGCTCACTGGCAGGGTATCTGCCTGGCATGCAGAAGGTCCCAGGTCTGGTCCATGGCATCTCCAGGCAGGGCTGAGCAATACCTGGCTAGAACCGTGGAGAGGTGGCACCAGGCCGCTCCCTGGGTTCCTAAAATGGAGCTGGGTGGAGCAATGGTCATACTGCAACAGGCAGCTGGGTGCATAGCTCAATGACTGTGCACTTGCTGGGCACACATAATCCCTGGCAACTTCATTTGGTAACTTCAAGAGCTGGAACTTCAACCACCTCAACCATGGGCCACCTTCATCCACCTCAACCACCAGCTCCACCTTCATCTGGAACCACCAGCGCCACTTTCATCCACCTCAACCTCCTCAACTTCAACCACCTCAAGTTCATTTGGTAACTTTTCCCTCCCTCCGTCCTACCCCCGACTTCATAATCCCATGCCTAATCCCTGCAGGGCATGCATAATCCTTGGCGACTCCAAGTAGGGGTGAGAAAGACTCCCGTTGGAAACCATGGAAAGGTGCTGTCAGCCAGAGACACAACAGTTGCGGAAAGGGTAGGATAAGCATTCTATCCAGCAACAGGGGCTGTGTGTGCTCCCAGTATTCAACCACCGGTTAGCAAATAACCAGGTACAGAGGAAGCTTCCATATACTGAGTCAGACCATTGGACCATCTAGCTCAGACTGGCAGCGGCTTCTCCAAGGTGGCAGTCAGGAATCTCTCTCAGCCCTCTCTTGGAGATGCTGCCAGGGAGGCGACTTGGAACCTTCTGCTCTTCCCAGAGTGGCTCTATCCCTTAAGGGGAATATCTTCCAGTGTTCACACTTCTAGTCTCCCATTCATATGCAGCCAGGGCAGACCCTGCTTAGCTAAGGGGACAAGTCATGCTTGCTACCACAAGACCAACTCTCTTATATTTCCAGGGGATATATATACATAGGAGGGATATATATCTCAGAAATTCATAGATAGATAGATAGATAGATAGATAGATAGATAGATAGATAGATAGATAAAACTGGCACACCAAACCTTACAGGGAACACTCCCGGAAGGTTGCCTACTCCAACAGTTGCAATTTTCTGCACTGTGGAAGGAGTTGGGCTGGAAGAGGGGCAGGCAACCTTGTCCCTCTCTCCAAGTGTTGTTGAACTACAACTCCCATCAATTGTTGCTAGGGATGATGGGAGTTGTAGTTCAACATCACCTGGAGGGAGGGACAAGGTTGCCTACCCTTGGACTGGAAGACTCACAATTCCCTGAGTTCGTGGCAGTGGTTCAATTATCTGCACAGGAGACTTGCTCACTTACAGCTCAATTTCTGAGAAGCCACATTACATCCAAGCACGGATGCAAGACATGATGGCAAAAGGGTTGACTCAGGTGGTTCTGCCACCTCTTCAAAAATGGACGTGCGGACTTCATGGCGACATCTTAGCGAAGGGTCTGGGAGAAGAATTGAGTCATCTGGTTTCAGAGGCAGCCCGGTGGGGATGGGCAAGTGAATTGCCGCCTGCCTGCTTGCTCGCTTTGCTCTGCCTTGTGGCTGCGGGCTTGGAAGTTGGATGCTGTCCCTGCGACCATATGGCTGCATTACCTAGCGGCAGCAGGGAGAGCGGGAAACAGATTTCAGTAACTGACTTGGCTTGGCTGAGCTGGATTCCAGTCCCAAGCCCGCCTTAAAGGAACAGCCTATATCACAGAATCCTCAAAACACGGCCCTTCTTGGTCATCCCAAATGCCCAGCCTCCTGCTTCCCACAGGGGCCAACCAGAAGCCTGCAGGGAGCCCTCAGGCAGGGCATGAAGGCAATGTTCCTATCCTGCTGCTCTTCCTGGCACAACAAGTAACTAGAGATAGACTGCCTTTGAATATGGAGGTTCTATTGGCTAGCATGGCTGAGAACCACCTAGTCCAGCATCTTGTTTCCTGTAGAATCCAAGGGAAAGAGTTGTGGTATGCTAGGACAAGGCAGTAGAGTGGAACCAGGAATATTAACAGTTTAATGAAATAGATATTGAGGCCATTCACACAATCAAAAACTGTGTTCTACCCGGGTTTGGGAGCTGTGTGTGCTTCCAATTTTTGGTTGTATGGAAGCAAGGTGGGAGGAAAACCTGGGTAGAAGTGACTGTGTGGAAGCAAGGTAGGCAGAAAAATCTACAGAGGTTTTCCTCCTCCTTTGCTTCCACACAATCAGTTCTACCCAGGTTTTCCTCCTACCTTGCTTCCTCACAAACGGAAATTGGGAGAACATACAGCTCCCAAACCCAAATAGAACACAGTTTTTGATTGTGTGAATGGCTTTATTATGTATTATGTGCAGACTGCTTTTCTGTGCTCTTGCTGCTGGCTGTTTTTAGCCCTACCTCTACTCCAGGACTGGAATACAAGTAACTGAAGGGCCATTCAAAAGCTGGGCTGGATCAAGGAATGGATTGACCAAAAACACCACATTTTCCACAGTGGCTAACTGGGTACCTTTAGGAAGCGCACAAGCAGCGCTCTTTCCCGCTGTTGCTCTCAAGCCACAGAAAATCAAACTGCCTCTGAAGCTGCAGGCAGCATATCGTCATGGTGAGTGGTAGCCCTTGATCGATCTATCCTCTGTGAATCGTCAACTTTTAAAGTCATCTAGGACAGTGATCCACCTTGGGTCCCCAGATGTTGTAGGACTACAACTCCCATCATTGCCTTTGGACTTTATGATGGGAGATGATGGGAGTTGTAGTCTAATGACATGGAGGCCCAAGGTTGGGTACCCTCAATCCAGGAAAGTGACCATCACCCCAGCATGTGGCCACAAATTCCCTGGTGGGAATTCCCTGGATATGCACGGTATGAAGAAGTGTCTGTGATAAATCTTCTACATAAGAACCTAAGAACAGCCCTGCTGGATCAGGCCCAAAGCCTATAGTCCAGCATCCTGTTTCACACAGTGGCCCACCAGATGCCTCTGGGAAGCCCACAGGCAAGAGCTGAAGGCATGCCCTCTCCCCTGCTGTTGCTCCCCTGAACCCTGCATCCTGCCTCGGGGGCTGGAGGTGGCCTATAGTCACCAGACTAGTAGCCATTGATAGGCCTGTCTGCCATGAATCTGTCCAAGCCGCTTTTAAAGCCATCCAAGTTGGTGGCCATCATCACATCCCATGGCAGAGAATTCCATAGATTAATTATGTGCTGTGGTGTCAAAAAGTGCTTCCTTCTGTTGGTCCTAACTTTTGTGGCCATCAGTTTCATGGGATGATCCTAGGTTCTACTGTTATGGAAGAGGGAGGAAATCTTCTCTCGATTCTTTCTCAGCACCATGGATAATTTTATAAATCTTGGGTACCTAGACCCTTTTAGGTCAAGATTCAGCTGAGCCCTCGAAGGCATCATCGCCGGTATACCTGGCAAACTACGCCAGTAACAGGAAGGATGTGAGAGGCCAGCATGAGAAGGTGCAATTATGACTTAATAGATTGCTCCCAGTGTGTTTCAGCTGTCTCCTTCAAGGGGATTTATTCAGCGGTTAGCTCGATGCAAGAGTGCATCTCCTTCTAACGTAATGTTTATAGAGGAGTTGCATCACTCAACAGGCCTGTGATTGTACGTAATTTCTCTACACCTCATATAAGGAAATGAAGTCTTGCTTTTAGCTAACTGCTGAATAAATTTCCCCGAAGACAGCTGCCAAAATGCACTAGATATTATCAAATAATCATCGCACTTGTATTCAGTAGTGACTCCTCCTAAGGAGACAGCAAGGCACCAAAGAAGGCACCTGGGGTGGCTTCTCCCCCCCCCCACCCAGAACTATACTGCCTGCAGGCTGGCCTTTCATCAGGTAGATGAATTCATTCTACCTGATGAATGGCCAACCTGCAGGGAGTGTGGGAGAGAGTCGAGCCACCGGAGCTGCCTCCTTTGGTGCCCCCCCCCCCCCCCGGCTCCTTAGGATGAGCTGCTATTATTTGTAAAGGTCTTACATCTTTTTCCAGGCTGTATACGTGGTCAGACCAAACTCTGCAGCTCTACCTGATGAATAGCCAGCCTGCAGACAGCATGGGAGAGAGAGGAGCCACCCGAGCTGCCTCCTTGGGCTAGGGGTGTGCACGGAACCCGCTGGTCCAGTTCAGTTCGAGTCCGAACTGGATCCAAACCAGACCGGTTCGGTTCGGTCTGGCACCCCCTCGAAACCCCTGGTTAGGTCAGGATGGGGTTTGAGGGTTGTTGGTTTTTTTTAACTTACCCCCTCCAGGAGAGTTGCCTAAGTTGGCAGTGGGGTCCATGGAGGCTCCCCCCCCCCCGTCCCCTGCTGGCCTTCCTTATTCCATTAATCGGCCATTTGGCCACTCTTCGGCTGGTTTTCAGCCTTCCCCCCTCGGTGAAGTGGCCATTTTAGAGGTTGCTGTGCCTGTGCAATAAAAAAAAAAATTTAAAAAAAACCTCGTGAACCTCCAGGGGAGTTCAGTCCGGGGTCGGACTGAACAGGGGATGATTCGGTTTGACCCCGAACAGTCGAACCGGTTTGCACATCCCTACCTTGGCCACCTCACTGGCTCCTTAGGGTAAGTCGCTACTGCTTGTATAGATCTTGCATTTTTCCCCTGGGATGTATGCATAGCCAGACCGGAATGCTGCATCCACTAGGTACTCCGTAAAATAACTGCAGGATCAGGCCAGCTGCATCTGGCTGGAAGGTGGCTTCAAATGATTGTGCGAGCCTCAAAACATATTTGCAAACCAGTCCCCAAAAGGCTCTAGTCCTCAATATCCCACCAGCCTGCCTTGCCTATTTGCAGAGCGTTGATGGCCCCAAAGAAACGGGGGAATGAGCCCATTCTCTGCTGCTGAAGACATGCTTCTCTTTCTAGTCATCGGAAGAAAATCCTGTTCAGCCACAGGCAATTAGGTGACTGGCTGATACAGGCCTACCTCGAAGAAGCATGTAAGACAGGAAGAGACAAATGTTTTCGTGCAATTGGCAACCAAGGCAGCATTAGTGACATACTCGGAGAGCTCAGGAATGCCGTAAGATGGACCCAACCTCCTCCTCCTTCTGGCTGCTTCCCCAGGAAAAAAAACCCTGACTGACAGGCAGATGCCGCTTTTAGCTGCGATTTAAGCAACTGCCGGGTGCTCATTCTGAGCTCCCGGCAGTGCTTGAGAAATAACATCTCATTTCCCCACCTGCCTAATCGCAAGCATATGAGAGTTTGGTCTAAGAGCCATGTTGGATGGGAAAGCTGGCCTCAGCTCTTTTTCTTTGCTGGGGAAGAGAGAGCGATTAGCCCTAGCTCCGTTTTCCACAGTAACATGCCAGGCAGATGGATGAGCAAGCTTTTGGAGCGGGATGAAATGGACACAGCTGTGTCCCAGCCATCGCTCTCAAGAAGAAAACGGAGTACATTCAATTTGGAGAGGAGAGCTGGTCTGGTGGTAGCAAGCATGACTTGTCCCCCTAGCTAAGCAGGGTCCACCCTGGTTGCATTTGAATGGGAGACCCCATGTGAGCACTGGAAGATATTCCCCTCATCAGGGGATGGAGCCACTCTGGGAAGAGCAGAAGGTTCCAAGTTCCCTCCCTGGCAGCATCTCCAAGATAGGGCTGGGAGAGATTCCTGCCTGCAGCCTTGGAGAAGCTGCTGCCAGTCTGTGTAGACAATACTGGGCTAGATAGACCAATGGTCTGACTCAGTATACGGCAGCTTCCTATGTTCCTATGGGTGTTGTTCCTAAAAAATAAATAAATAAAATGTCGGATTACATCTTCTTTTTCTTTTTTAAAAATTGTCTTTTCCCCACCCCTTGTGATTCTGTGGGAGCATCCTTTCAGGAAGGAGCAGACCCCAAGTATTGGAACTACTGTGAAGCAGCCAGAGAGAAAATGTTTCCTCTGAGCATGCACAGAGAGTATTTCCCCTCTAGCCTGCAGCCTGTGTCACCCACACACTTAGCAGAGCAGAGTTATGGGGGCAGAATGAATGACTTCCGTTCTGGCCTCTCCTGTTTTCGTAAGGAATTAAGCACTCTGTTTGGTGCTTCCAAAGTAATGACATCTTTAATCCTCAGAGTATTATAATCCTCCATCTAGCCATTTTCCAGACTAGCTGCTGGAACAGCAGCAAAATGCCTCCATTTGGGCAAGTCGCATTCGGGCCGTAAACAGCAGGGGGAGCAGTCTCGCAGCAACTAACAACCCAAAAAACCAGCAACTTTTTCATGCCGGATATACGACGTTCTTGCTCTATATCGCAGCAATTAAATCCGCAACAAGGCATTGAAAATGTGAATGGTACCCTGCTGTCCCCGTAAGGACTGCGGTGTCATGATGCAGGAAGTGCGGAAGCACACTTCCGAGATATGTCCTGACTCCATTGTAGGGTCTAGTCTGGAAAGCGCCCTAGCTGAGTATTGTCTATTCCAACTGATAGTGGTTTCTCCAAGGTTGCAGGCAGGAGTCTCTCTCAGCTCTGGAGATGCTGCCAAGGATGGAACCTGGAACCTTCTGCATGCAAAGCAGATGCTCTAGGGAATGTACTATCTGGAAGGCAGAAAGGAAGGCAGCTTCCTTTATTTCTATGTCACTACAGGAGTAATGGCAACCATTCAGTGTGGTGGGCGAAAGTAAAAGGGTGTACTTACAGGGACCCCTGCAGTAGGGACTAAACTTCCCCTGGAGATAGTGCTGCCTGTGGATTTGGTGGGACCCTCCACAAATTAGATTGCATGTGAGGGGGTCATTCAGACAAACTACTCCCTCCTGTGATTTGCCTATAATCATATGTGTGCATTTCCCCTTAGTAGATTAGAAGTACCAAAAACGTTTCCGGCGTTCTCTCCTTGGCAACCCTGCCTAGTTTTCTAATAGATTGCTTTTTTAATGTATAAATATAAACACACAAATATTTACAAATGTCTAATCCCAATTTCTAATTTTGAGAAGTTACAATTATGTAAATGTAGGCAAACATTCTGTTTTTTAAAAAAAGAATCAAAAGGAGAAAAGAAACAAAGAAAGAAAAACAATTTAAATTACTTCTTAAGTACTATGTTAAATCAAAAGGGAGAAGAGGGGAAAAGACTACGACACACGTGATTTCAAACTGAGACAATACTTTTAGCAGTGCAACAAACAGGTCTTGTCATGTTACTCGAGTAACATGAATGGTTGTGCGTTATCTTGAGTTTTGTCTTTCCCACCAGCATTCCCTCCCTCACTGGAGGGAGAGAAAGGGGGGAAATGCACCAGCCAGCAAACACCAGCTGGGAATGAGCTCTGGAGGGCTCGCACGACCCTTCCGGGGTTCTAGGCTGGCTGTGCCCCCGTGTGTCTGAAGTCATGTGAGATTTCCCTCCAGTGAGGCAGAGAAAGGGGGAAACCATGCACCCAGCCAGCAAACACTGGGTATGAACTTCGGAGGGTTCGCGTGGGCAATCTGGGACTCTGGCCACACCCCCTTGCACGTGACATCATGACATCACGCCACGGTCAACAAACCTCAGCAAGCTGGGCCAGCAAGACTGAGGGTTGAGTGGGGCCACTGGAGAAGCAGCAGATGAGATGGTCAGAGGGGACCCAGGGAGAGGCAGTAGGTGAAGGGAAGGGGACAGACGAGGGGCCCTCCTTGGCTCCTCTTCTTGGGGGGACCTGTGGGGTCCATGTTCTTATCACACATCCACCCAATTGCAGATGCCCCACTGATCATTTCAATAATGCATTAAAAGAGGGCATTTTTGAACAAATAAATCTTCCCACTGTCTTCCCTCTCTTGTCTTACTACAATTAATAAGATGGATCCCTGTCCCCAAAGGGCTCACAATCTAAAAGAAACATAAAACAGACACCAGCAACAGTCACTGGAGGTACTGTGCTGGGGGTGGATGTTCTTCCCAGAGCAGCTCCATCCCCTTAGGGGAATATCTTACAGTGCTCACACATCAAGTTAATTAGTTACAAGTTAGTTAGTTAGTTAGTTAGTTAGTTAGTTAGTTATTAATTAGTACAATTAGTTAATTAAACTCACCCATTCCCATACTTTCATTCACCACCCTTGCCAAGATGGACAGTTAAGTCTTTTTCCAGTTCCTGCTGATTACGAATCTAATCCAGCAGCAGTTCATAAATAAATAAATAATTCTGGATCCTTCCTTAATATAGTTTTAATATTGCAAAATTAAACAGTCAGGGGATCTAAAGATAGATGGCACCCAGTTACTTTCTGCAATGCTGTTAATAACTCACCTCCAAAATAATTCCTGTTTTTGAAATTTCCAAAAACTATTTTATGTAAAAGATCTGCTCTGGTACCACATCATCTCCAACACAAATCCTGACATGCCGGACATGTAGCACTCAGTCTACATGGTGTTAAGTAGCAATGCATCAGTATCTTATAAACGCTCTCTTTTAAATTAACACTCAGCATATACCTGTGGAACATTCCAGATCCAGAGCCATGTATCATCAGGGACAACCACCCCTAAATCAGTTTCCCATTTTGTTTGATAACCATTACTTTTTGCATCTAGCTGAACAATCAATTTAAAAATAATAATTAGATGAACCTTTTCTGATTCTCCGGGAGTCAATAGTTCAAACTGTGTTACATTTTGTAAGTGGCCATCGTTCCAAATTAATTTTGCACAGCATGTCAGATCTGCCGGCACTGAAACCAAGGAATTCTTTGTTGATCCATAATCTGAGTGATTTTAGTGGAGATCTTATCTTCCCATCCTGACTTAAACTGTTAAGTGCACTCAACCCATATTCATGCCACAACTGAATATTACCCAGAAGAGTCTTGTTTTCTAATTCTTTATTATAATAAAATGCAATTAAGGGAGATAGTTGTGGGCTGAATTTATGCTTGAATTCCAACCCATTGAGATGGTACTCTGGTGCATGGATTAACTTTCACAATTGCTAGATCTTTCTAGTGGCATTATTAACTTAAAGAAACTGGTAACTCAAGTTGTAATCTAAAAGCTCATGTCAAAAAATTTGTGTGATAAGGTGCAAAAAGTTTGACCATCTAGAGTTGTTAAACTAGTTCTGGCATTTCCAAAAGCACCAGTCTTTTGGATCCCCTAAACGCTGCTGAGGTGTTTAGGAGCTCCCCACGATAAGTGATAGATAAGTTTATTCGGCCATTGACCAGCAAACATTAACAATAAACAAGTACGTATTTTACAAATAATATAACAAAACTTGGCCATAACAGAGATAATATCACTGTCCACATTAGTTAAAAGATAATTTAAATAAAAAAATTATAAAGTAAAGGTAAAGTGTGCCATCAAGTCAATTCCGACTCCTGGCGCTCACAGCCCTGTGGTTTTCTTTTTTGGTAGAATACAGGAGAGGTTGACCATTACCTCCTCTTGCACAGTATGAGATGATGCCTTTCAGCATCTTCCTATATCACTGCTGCCCGATATAGTAGCAGCAGGGATTCGGACTGGCAACTTTCTGCTTATTAGTCAAGCATTTCCCCGCTGCGCCACTTATAGTCATTATCATTTCCACCATCACTGTGGGTGTGTTTCTCTGTTTCACCAACATCACGGGATGGCACTGAGGTCTCATTATCTGCATGCATGAAGATTTCAGGAGATGGGGACACTTGTTGATTCCCCATCAAACCACTTCAGGGTGCACTTTTCATTTTCAAGACTCCATCCACGGCCCCGTGGCTTCGACAACAGAGGGTTCCTTGGTGCAGCTTGGTTCCAGGTTCCGCCAATAAAATTTGCCCACCCTATTTTCTGTTGGAAGCTTGCATGGTGGCAAATCTGTAGTCATTCATTGGAGATCCATGAACTTCTGTACAAATAGATCCATGAACCATAGTGAGGAGGGAGATGAATGGCCAGGCTACAACACCTGGGGCTTTTTAGCTTTGAAAAAAGATGGCAAAAGGGAGACGTGATAGAAGTCATCATGCATGATGTGGACAAAATCATGCATGGTGTGGAAAGAGTTGATACAGAGAAATTATTCTTCCTCTCACATAACACTAGAACCCGGGGTCATCCCATGAAACTGATTGCCAAGAAGTTTAGGACCGACAAAAGGAAGTTCTTTTTCACACAACACACAATCAACTTGTGGAATTCTCTGCTACAAGATGTGGTGACAGCCAGAGGTGCTCTTACCCCTGGATTTCCAGGCCAAGGTCCAGAGCCTCTACACCCTCTGGGTGCCCCCAAATCCTCTTTAGTCTGTCCTGTGTAGTGTGGTTGATGTGCTGCCCTGTGCCACTGGCATGACGGTGACCTGAGCTGGGTGGCCATGCATGATGTCTGCTTTAGTGACGGAGGAGGGAGTGGGGAAGGAAATATGTGGGATGCGAATATGTGAAGTGTGTTGAAATGTTTCTGCTCATGCATATTTACATAAACATACCTGTTTTCTATTCTTACATCCTTGTGAGTTCAGGTGCTGTTTGTGCTCTCAAGAATCCACGTGTTAAAAACACTTTGTCACTCTGTGTGTGTGTGTGTAGGGGGATGATGCTTAAATTGCAGTGGAGCCTTTGATGTTGCGGCTGAGGCTGGGAGACTGCTGAGCTCCCGTACAGCGTCGGGGAAATCCTCCCCACAATGCACTGCACACTCCCGCAGTGTATTATGGGAGTTTCGGGGGGACGATGACGTGTCCCACCCCCCGATTCTCTGCACTGCCACTAGCTACCAGCAATCGTGTGACTGGACGATCTGCCTGCCCAGAGAAACAATGCTAATCTATGGGGAGGTATGTGCAAGTAGCCTTCCTGCCCACCCTCCCTCAAAACCCTTCTCACTGATCTTGAGAAAGGGCTCAATGCATCTGGTCATGAAGTCCAGGGCTGCTCCGCTCCAGCCATCCTACAGTCAGCTGTTGGCCTGGAACTCCTATAATCCCTGGCTATGGGTCACTGTGGCAGGGGATTATGGGAGTTCTAGACCAAAAACATCTGCGGGGCGGGGGAGCAAAGTTGAGCAGGCCTTATGTAGACTCTAGAGAACATAGTAACATGAATGAGAGGGAATGCCCACTGAAATGTGCTCGTTGCTTCCAAATGGCCATAGAAATGTATGCAATTCATTTGCATTGAACTCTATGCATCCCATGGCGCTTTGGAAGGAGCCAGTGCATATCAGTGGGCATTCCCTCTCATTCATTTTAGGATGTCCTGGCACTAGTCCACTGTGGGCCTTGTACACTGACAAGTTCAATCCCTGGCAGAATCTCCAGGTAGGGCTGGGAGCGACTCCTGCCTGAAACCTTGGAGAGCCGCTGCCAGTCAGTGTATGTAGACGATACTGAGCTAGATGGACCAAATGTCTGACTCGATATAAGGCAGCTGCCTGTGTTCCACTTCAGAATGCAGGAGGAGGTTTGCACAGAGGGCTAAAAAAAAAAAAATACTACACACAGGACAGTTCTGCACCAGCTTCTTGGTCTAGAATAGCTGTACTTTACTCTCTTTTTATGGAGAAATCACTGGCTATGTTGGCTAACTGCCTTCTAGTATTTCCTGACTTGGTGCTAGTGGCTGACATCTTGACTAAGACTGCATGTGCACAGCAGGAAGAAGTGCCCATGCTGTAGAAGATTTCCTAACTACCATAGCACTGGCGTTCACGCGAGGAATTCTTTTCACCCACCTCCACTTTCCCTAGAAGTGCCCTGTGCCCCCTGAAAATGTGTTCCTGAGAGTTGTGCATGACTTGGTCAGGCTATCAGCCGGTGTGTGTTTTCAGGTCCCATTTGTGGCAGTCTTTCAGGCTTTTGTGATATCCAACAACTCATCTCCCCAACTGATCTCTCTTTCCCCAACTGATCTCCCTTTCTCCCAGAGGTGACCCGTGCCACCCAAAAATATGTCCCTGAGGACTGCACTACCCTCAAGGACATATTTTCAGGTGATGAAGGACACTTCTGGGGGAGGGGGAGATGAGCTAAAGTCACCCCCTGTGCATGACTGCTGTAGCTGCGTTAGTAGAAACTTTCCACTGCATGGGCTCATCTCACATCGTGCATGTATGCCTTTGTCAGGATGACAACCAGGGCACTTTTTCAGATCCAGTTTGTGGCCATCTTTCAGGCTTTTATGATATTCCAGCCCCAACTTCCACCATTTGTTCCTTCTTCATTTAAAACCCATTTCTCTCCCCACCCCCTCCATTCACACCTGGTTGTTGTATGGAAGTACAGCTATAGAAAATTAACTTTTCTTTTTTTGTTGTTTTGTACAGCCAGAGCTCTGAAGTGTTTGGGGTGGGGGGGTGGGGCGACAGGGGCAGCCCTTTCATGAAGCAAAGTGAGGCAGTGGTGTCAGGTGGCAGATAGTTGGAGGTGCCAGTAGGGTAGAAAGATGCTTCCTTTCCATTGGCATTGGAGCAGCTCTTTTGAATCTGATCTGGCCCTTGCATACTTTGCACGGAGCACCTCTCCTCTAGGGATGTGCATGGAACTGGCTGGTCCAGTTCTGTTCGAGTCCAAACCGGACCCGAACCAGACCAGGCCAGTTCAGTCTGGCACCCCCTCGAACCCCCCCTGGTTTGGTTCGGTCCAGGGGGTTCGCGATGATCTTTTTAAAAAATTGTGAACCCCCAGTGGGGTTCGGTCCGAAGTCAGACCGAACGGGGGTGGTTCGATTCGACCCTGAACGATTGAACTGAACTGGTTCCACATTGAACCTGTTTGCTCACCCCTACTCTCTTCATGCTCCTTGCCAAGTTTCGAGAAGCACAAGGACACAAGAGGAGACTGCTGCTGTCCACCTTCCCTCCTCCCTGCCCACCATGCCATTCCCAAATCTTGCAATGGTTGGCCATGAAAGGGGCCTGGCTCCCATGCCTCAGACACTGTAATACCTTGGGCCACCTCTAGGGGGCAGCTTCATCCTGTGTCACTGCACTGACGTGGCGCTTGTAAGCGATCCTGGTTCTTTGCCAGCCCCTCTGAGGTTCCGTGGGGACGAGGCAGATTTCTTTGCTTAAAATCGAGTTTAGGTCTCTCTCACACTCTTGCAAGGAATCGCACAGCCCTGTGTGAGTGGAAGTGAGATTCTTGCGCCCTTCTGGGGTGGGGGGAATGGGGGTCGTTAGCTCAGAGCCTCTGAGAGTTTCACAAGGCAATAAAATATTTTGCAAACCTCCCCACAGCTCAGGGTGAAGCCACTGCCATCACCCCACACCCATCTTGGAAGCTCGAGCAGAGTTTAGCAAGAAAGTAGTATTGGAGTGGGGTGGGCGAATCAGCATTAGGGGCTATAAATGTAATAGGGCAGAGAAAGGAACCTATACACCACTGCCCGCCTGCCCCCAACCCCACACCTATGGGCAGTCTTGGAGAGAAAGGATAAGCGTGTATCTGGCATTTTTAAAAAAGAGTTTGAAATATGCATGCACCAGAACCAAAGTCTAAGTGTTTTCATGAGAAATAAAACAATTCGTGAGCCAGTGGGTCTTCTGCCCACCCCATTCTTTTTCAACAGCTGGCATTTGGAGGGAGGCATTGTGCAATGTTAATGGAGATGGAACAGTAGATCACGGTTCTGGACAGCATCACAGCTGTAATTCCATTTCTAGCCATTAATGGCAAGGCTTGAGCAAGGCAAAGAGAGCGTGTGCAGAAAGCACCATCTGTACCAGCCCAGGGGTTCCCAGGGGCGGAACTATAATTGGTCAGACGGGTTCAAAGAACCCGAGCCACCCAGCTCCTGGGATCTGCCTGGCTTGCCAAAAGGACAAAAATGGGGGGGTTTTTTGTTAATTTTAACCATAGTAGGTAAACAGCAGAGCACTAAGGAAGAGAGCACACACTCCAGTTACAGAGTAGGTAGCAGAGGATGGTTTAGTTGTTGCAGCTATTTAGAGAAAACACATGGAGATTCGTGTAGAACTAAATACTAAGTATTTATTGCTTAAGTACATGATTTGGCACACAAGCAGAAGGTTGCTGGTTCGAATCCCCACTGGTATGTCTCCCAGACTATGGGAAACACCTCTATCGGGCAGCAGTGATATAGGAAGATGCTGAAAGGCATCATCTCATACTGAGCGGGAGGAGGCAATGGTCGACCCCTCCTGTATTCTACCAAAGGCAACCACAGGGGCTCTGTGGGTGCCAGGAGTCGGCACCAGGACTCTCAGAACAGAGTGAGAGTTCTGGGGCCAGAGTCAGCAGCTGAAGTGATCTGTTGCTCCAGCAGGTTGTGAATGCCAAGAAGAATCCGACACTCAGGCTGCTGCTCCGAAGCGGGGAGTTCCTTCAGACAGCTGTGCCGGGTCTCTCCCTGGATTCCAAGGCACTCCCTCCCTCCCAAGTAGACCCTTTTGCGATTGCCCTGGCCTGGCTGCAAGCCGAGCGCTCGTCCACCACTTCCACAGTTCTGCCCAGACTTTTTGACAACAGCAGGTGTGGCGGCTGCATCCTTCCTCTGGGTCTGAGTCTGGGGTCGGCCTCCTGGGGTCCATCATTGGCAGTGGGTGGGCTTTGGATTCCCTGCTCTCCTCCCGGAGTTCTTCATGATCCCTGCCCCCAACCCCCGGGTTCTGGTGGTGCAGGATCTGCCTCTGGCAACTCACTTTCCTGTATGTCCAGTGGTGTCTCACTATGGGAGGGCTTTTGGGGGACCCCTTCATGGAGGGGCTGCACAGAGGGTTCCTCAGGAGCAGGTTCTTCTTCTGAGTCTGTCTCAGATCTGCACAGGTGGATCATGACAATCGTGTGGCAATGTTAGGTGGCCCACGTTTGATTCTTTTTTGCTGGATCGCCACCGCCACTGCCACTACAGCAGCCCCCCACTACTGTCACTCCCCCCCACTTGCCTGCCTCTTCCTACAACACCCCCACCCACCCACCCCACACAAATTGCATGCCACCTCCGTGGCTGAAACGCCATATCCACTGCGGATGGGCCCGGTTTGCACAGCTTTCCCCGCTGTGGCGCAGGATGATGATGTCATGGCCCCATGCCTGTCACCAAGCTGTGATGTCAATATGGCGCGCCGCATCCAGGAAAGCTTTGCAAGCCAGACCCACCCTCAATGAATGTGGAGTTCGTGTTGCAGCAGCGGAGGTGGCAGTTAATCCAGGGCAAGAGGCAGGCAGTAGAGGGCGGGGGGAGACAGGTGAGTGGTCCCTGGTGGCCACTTTTCTCAGGGTGCCCGAGGTGACTCGTGTTCTTCGAACACCTCTGCCCATTTACAGACACGCCCCTGCTCCCTAGTGCATTAGCAGGACATGGGAGATTAAAGGGAAGGGTGGATTAAGGGCCATAGAAATGTTGCAAGTGGGATGCTTTCGCCGAAGCAAGCCCTGCCTCTCGACTACTGGCCTACAACAGCCTAGCCATCCATTTGAAGGGATGCCCTTGCTGCGGATGCCATGGCAAAAAGCAACCCCGCCAACTTGGAGTGGGCAACGGCTTCCAACAATGTCCATTTCTCTCTGTGTTGTCATGCTTGCTGGACAGCCATAATGGGACAGGTTATGGGCATACAATGCGGAAAGAGTTCCCCACGCTTAGCGGGACAGCTGGTGTAGTGTAATGGTTAGAGTGTTAGACTAGGACCAGGGAGACCAAATCCCCACTTAACCATAAAACCCACTGGGTGATCTGGGCTGGGGGTGTGCCTGGAACCGCTAAGGGCAGTTTGGTTCAAGTTCAAACTGAACTGCCTGCTCCGTGAGCTGATTCCTTCAAGGAGCACCATGGTGCATAAGGCAACCTGCCCGCCTACCCACCCACCCTTCTTCGAAACCCTCCCGCCCCCTGATGCTTGGAAAGGGGAATCCTTAATGGATTCCTTAAACCTTAATGGAATCCTTAATGGATTCTCCTTTGCAAGCATGCGAACCGGTCGAACTGGGCCTGGTCCAGCTCGAACCCAACCACCACCCCTTTTTAGAGGGCCAGTCTGGTTCGAACCCGAACCAGTCAAACCAGGCCGGTTTGACTCGAACCTGCTTCAAGCTCGAACTGGTTCACAAACGCCTACTCTGGTCCAGTCATGTATTGCTCAGCCTAACCTACCTCACAAAGTTGTTGTGAGGACAAAGGTAACCATGCCCATCGCTCTGGGCTTCTTGAAGGAAGAACAGGATACGAATGTAGTTTGTTAGCAAATAAAGAAATAAATAGTGTGAGAATTTGAGCCATTAGAAATGTGGGCAGAGGCACCACAGGAATGCCTCAGCAACACAGAGCAAGTTTGAGGGTGTGGTCTGGAGGCTGCCATATAACATCACATTTTATCGCATTCGTATTTAATACAGTTAAATACTTTTAATCATGTTCAGTGATCTGTTTCTATGTCCTGGCTGGTCTGCAGTGATTACCACCTCCTTGCCACAAGTTATCTGGCTATGAGCCTTCATCGAATAGAATATGATTAATACTAGTGATAATAAATATTAATGTGCATCCGTTTTATTCCAAATGAGCTGTCATAGTTACCCTCCTGATAATCCTGGGAATGGGAATGTGGCATGGGTGATGTTAGGGATCCCTGAATCTCCATGACAGAACAAAATTTCCCGGGGATACCAAGGAAAAGGGATTGACTTTTAAAGCAATAAAGCTGGAGGCTCATATTAAAGTGTTGCAGAGTCACTGACAAATAGCACCCTGCCCTCTCCGAGGTTAATCTTTCTCCCTGGCTGTGGCCTCTTCCTTCCCCACTCCACACACACCCACTTTTATTGAGCTGGTGCAAAGAGCTGTAATTATGTATTTAAATATTTAGCTGTTCATCAGCTTTGTAAATTAAAGCCATCAATTCAGGTGGTGGTAGGGGGAACCTCACCCTTGGCAGCTTCTTCAGCAACTGTTAATAATAATAATTTATATATATATATATATATATATATATATATATATATATATATATATATATATATAAAAATACCCACCACAAATGCTTGTCAAGCCCTGGATGATGTTCTCCGTTAGCCTCATGTGCACCTGTTTCCTTTGTGCAATGGCGGCGGAGGGAAGGGGGTTAGTTGCAATGAAGAGAGAGCTGATTTTAAGAGCCGTGTGACGATAAACCTCATTAGGGATTCCGCATGCTTCCCTGTTAATTATACAGCTTTCTCCTTAATAAAACATAGCGTACACTCCTGTCACGGAGCTCAACTGAGCACAGTGCTGGCAGGCGCTGCAGAGACATGGCCGCCAGATTTCGGTTCCATCCGTAATTTTTTTAAATTTATTTATTTTGGTGGGGGGAGGTCAATATGAGAAGCTGCAGAACCACCACATGGGCATGGGGTCACCTAGAGATCATCTATCTGACTGCTCTGTCAGCAGTGCGGGAGGATCTACTGGGTTACCCCCATTAAACATTTGAAATCAGTTCTGGGGGAGCGCCATCAGCATATTTTAAGTCTGTGGTTGAGTTCCAGGTTAGACACTGGCTCACATACCATGTTGTGAAGAGTTCTTTGTGCACCAAGGGCCTTCAGAGAATGTGTCATCTTTTTTTGTCTTCCTCCAGACTTACTTTCTCGGGCAACAAATACACATCAACTAGTCACCCACATTTGGTACGGTCACCTTTGGGGTACTGCGTCCAGCTCTGGTCACCGCATCTCAAAAAAGATCTTGTAGAACTGGAAAACTTGCAGAAGAGGGCAGCCAAGATGATCAGGGGCCCTGCACAGTCAGAGCTACTGAAACAAACTAAGGTTAAATCATGACTGTCCAAGCATCACACGAAACCATGGTTGGGACAAATCAACCAACTCCAAACCTAAAGTTGCTCTACTCGTACCCAAGGTTTGAGTTCTGGAGCATTATAATGCAGAATGCAGAACGGGAGGCTGCATTCGCTGTGAATGGAATGGAGGGAGGAAGTTCCTCCCTCTCTCCAGCTGTGATTGGCTGTGCAGGCTATCCTTCATGCAAGAAGGAAACCTGCCCCGCCAGTTCCCCCTCCTCTCTGTAGTCTCTCTGTTACATCCAAATTCGGACAGGACATTGCCGGGTGGTGGTGGGGAGCGAAACCATGGACCCTTTGGACCCGTAGTTCCACATTATGTGTGAATACAGCCTAAATCATTACTGTGGGTCCAAGCATCACATGAGACCGTGGTTAGGACAAATCAAACAACTCCAAACCTAAGGTTCAGATCGTGGTTTGACTGCCCATAATAAAGCACAGGGTTGTTCACACATCCAAAAAGGTGAGGAGAGCTGGTCTTGTGGTAGCAATCATGACTTGTCCCCTTAACTAAGCAGGGTCCACCCTGGTTGCATATGAATGGGAGACTAGAAGTGTATGAGCACTGTAAGATATTCCCCTTGGGGGATGGAGCTGCTCTGGGAAGAGCCTCTAGGTTCCAAGTTCCCTCCCTAGCATCTCCAAGACAGGGCCAAGAGAGATTCCTGCCTGCAGCCTTGGAGAAGCCGCTGCCAATCTGTGAAGACTGTATTGAGCTAGATAGACCAATGGTCTGAATGAGTATATGGCCACTTCCTATGTCCCTATGTCACTAACTGAATAGGACAAGCATCTTACCCAGCTTTGGGAGGTGTGTGCCCTCCTGATTTATGATTGTGTGTGAACAAACATCTAGGTAGGTGGAGAAGGAGTGATCATGAGTGGAGGAGGAACTGGGTAGGGTGACTTTTCCTCCTACCTTGTCAAATTGCTGAGTACGAGAGCTGGTTTGGACAGCACACCCAACTCCTCTCTCTCACACACAATTGCTCCCACACAATGAAAAACCCGAGTATGCACAGTTCCTAAAGCTGGGTAGGACACTTGACCTACTCAGTTTTCAGTCGCGTCGTGTGAACAGCCCTCACATTTGTTCACTGGCGCAAGTTCAGACATCCACATGAACTGCAATTAAACAACAGGTCCCTTCAACACTCAAGTGAATGCTCAACACTCGTACAGTGAATGTACAGATCTGAACACAGGTACAGTCATTCACAAGCTTTGCTGAACGCAGGTACAGAAGTGCATTTCCTATCTGCACCATGCATTTGAAGGGCCTGTATTCACTTAGATGAGTCCTTAGATGGGCCCAAGCCATTCTCCAGTAGGGAAGTACAAACCGGTTCGGTTCGACAGCTCGATTTTGAGCCGGACCACACACACACCTGGTTCAGCTCAATATCAAGCTGAAACACACACACCCCAAACTGTTAAGGGGGTTCTAATTTTTTTAAAAAAAATTTAAAAGTAACTTGCCCCCTCCTGGTTTGGGCAGTCTTCGTTCATGACTTCGGCTATGCAGAAACCCATTGGGCATGTGCGGCGGCCTTGAAAATGGCTGCCGCAACAGAGGACAAGCCCAGAACAGGTCGAAGACTGCCCAAACTGGGCAATTTGGGGCTGTAATGCAGGCCAGTAGAGGGAGGGGGAGCCTTCCAAGACACACAAACCCATGCGGCTGCAGTAGTGCTCCCTGGAGGGGGTGTTGATTTTTTTAAAAATCCCCAAGATTTTGTGAACCCCCCTGAACCAAACTGAATTGGGGGGGGGGGGTTCGAGGAGATGCAAAATCGAACTGGCCTGGTCCAGTTCATGTCCGGTTCGGACTCGAACCGAACTGGGACATCCAGTTTTGTGCACACCCCTATTCTCCAGATGCAACTGGTCTAATTGAATATTGGATTTCTGCCCTCTCAAGAATTCCTTTTAAAGTTCAAGGTTTTCTGCATGGCTGAGTCAGCGCAAAAGCCTGAAATGCACCAGCAGGTGATAAACTGGTGTGGGGAGGGGAGGCGTGCTTGGATCCCCTGGTACGGCTCTCAGGATTGCGGCTTTCAACCGAGTGTCAGGGAGGAAGTGAACAAGAGGCACTTTTGAACAATGCCCGGCTTAAGGCATTCTGCCATGTGGCGGGGGGAGATAGGAGGCATTTGAAGTCTGTGTCAGCACTTCATTTTCCTCCCGCCTTTCTTAGTGTAACAAGGAGACACTGAGCTGCACATCACTGAAAGAAACGTGAAAGGGAGCCCGGGAGTAGAAGCAGGCAGCAGGGGAGAGCCCCAATCCTGCTTTCGTGGAAACCGAAGGGTGGACTTACTCATGGGAGCCAAGTGGCACGACACGGGGGTTGTTCTTGAACCAACTTAGAGAGGTCAATAGAAAAAGAACACCTTGTCACAATATGCCATTTTTGAGCCTTTCAGCTTGCAAGCCCTGAGCCATTTTTGGAAGGGCGGTATAGAAATCGAATAAATAAATGATAATAAATAATGATAAGCATCTCTTTCTAAGTTAATAGTCCTGGTGGATGGAGGATATTTGGTAAATCCATCTGGGACAGTCTCATTTGGAACTGCCCATTGCTGGTGAGAGATGTTGCTACTGCAGGAGAAGACACATAAGTAGCCACAGATATTCATGGACCTCCACTATGATTGATTAAGTGCCGTCAAGTCAGTGTTGATTCTTAGCGACCACATAGATAGATTCTCTCCAGGATGATCTGTCTTAAACTTGGCCTTTAAGGTCTCTCAGTGGTGCATTCATTGCTGTCATGGGTGTCCTCTTCTCTTTCTTTCTACTTTTCTCATGGACTTCTCAAGGGAACTGGGTCTTGGTATACAGGTGAAACTCGGAAAATTAGAATATCGTGCAAAAGTCCATTCATTTCAGTAATGCAAATTAAAAGGTGAAACTGATATATGAGACAGACGCATTACATGCAAAGCGAGATAAGTCAAGCCTTAATTTGTTATAATTGTGATGATCATGGTGTACAGCTCATGAAAACCCCAAATCCACAATCTCAGAAAATTAGAATATTACATGGAACCAAGAAGACAAGGATTGAAGAAAAGAACAAAATCGGACCTCTGAAAAGTATAAGCATGCATATGTATTCAGTACTTGGTTTGGGCCCCTTTTGCAGCAATTACTGCCTCAATGCGGCATGGCATGGATGCTATCAGCCTGTGGCACTGATGAGGTGTTATGGAAGACCAGGATGCTTCATTAGCGGCCTTCGGCTCTTCTGCATTGTTTGGTCTCATGTCTCTCATCCTTCTCTTGGCAATGCCCCATAGATTCTCTATGGGGTCAGGTCAGGCGAGTTTGCTGGCCAATCAAGCACAGTACACTGTATACTTTTCAGAGGTCCAATATTGTTCTATTCTACAATCCTTGTCTTCTTGGTTCCATGTAATATTCTAATTTTCTGGGATTGTGGATTTGGGGTTTTCATGAGCTGTACGCCATGATCATCACAATTATAACAAATTAAGGCTTGACTTATCTCGCTTTGCATGTAATGCGTCTGTCTCATATATCAGTTTCACCTTTTAATTTGCATTACTGAAATTAATGGACTTTTGCACGATATTCTAATTTTCCGAGTTTCACCTGTAATATGTCCAAAGTATGATAGTTTGAGCCTGGTCATTTGTGCCTTGAGTGAAAATTCTGGATTGATTTGTTCTATGATCCATTCGTTTGTTTTCCTGGCTGTCCATGGTAGCTTCAAAAGTCTTCTCCAGCACCCAAGTTCAAAAGTGTCAATATTTTTTCTATCTTGCTTCTTCAGTAAATATGCATCTGGATCATAGGAAGCTGCCATCAACTGAGTCAGACCCTTGTTCCATCTAGCCCAGTATTATCTACACTGACTGGCAGCCGCTCTCCAAGGTTTAAGGCAGGAGTCTCTCCCAGCCCTACCTGAAGATGCTGCTAGGAATTGAACCTGGGACCTTCTGCATGCGAAGCAAATGTTTTGTCTCTGAGCTGTGGCCTCATTTGGTTTCAGGGTAGTGGTTTAACTAGGATAATTTCTCAAAGCTTCCTCCGTAGGGTCCATGGATTCAAATCCAGCCATTGCCCCAGATTAGGGAATAGTGAAGCCTGTCCATTTAAGGACAAAGTGTTTAAGGAATTGAGTTAGCGGTGGGTGACACATCTTTTCTAACTGAGCAAAGAGGTACTTTTTTAAAGTGGTGATTCTCTTTACTTATTGGCCCTATCCATCCCCAAGCACAGCATCCCTTCAGTGGGCTGTTGCTTGTCTTTATCTTATGTTTCTTTTTTAGATTGTGAGCCCTTTGGGAGTAGAGAGCTATTTAATTTCTTTCAGAAAGAAAGAGAAAGGAAGGAAGGAAACAAGCAAGCAAGCAAGCAAGCTATGTAAACCACTTTGGGAACTTTTGTTGAAAAGCGGTATATAAAAATTCATCATCGTCGTCTTCCTGCTCTGTATTCCTGAGGTTCTTAGCTTGAAGGTTACTGCAGACTCAATCTGGGGTAGTGCATGAGAGAGGTGGGACCTTTTAAGAGAAGGGACATGTTTTATTTTTCTGAAGAGGGCCATAGGTTCAGTCTCCAGTATCTCCATTTTCAGATGACAGACCCGGGAAAGTCCTTTTGGGTTGCTGCTGCCAGTCAGAGTAGCCCACAGTGGCGGGGAGTGGATGAGTGGGTGGGCTCGGACTTCTGAAGCAGCTTCCTTCATATGCTCCCAGGTTGGGGAGAAGATGCCTTGTGAAGCAGATGCCTTGTATGTAGAAAATCCCAAGCTCATCTCCAGCTAAAAGGATCTCAAGGACACCTCCCTGTCCCAGCCTCTGTAGATCTGCTGCCAGTCAGAGCATCTTGCACAGGGCTAGAAAAGCCTGTAGGACTCAGCTCATCTGCTCTGCAAAGCCTGCAGATCTTGCATCAAGGGTGCATGTCTATTGTGGAGCAGATTATATTGTCTCAGGATTCACACTGCAGTATAGCTGAGAAAAAGCAGGGAGTAGCACATTCATTGCTATGGAGATTGCCATGTGGGGGAAAGTGCTTGCATGAAAGAGGGCAAGGGTGGGGTGGGGGGGTTGGTCTTGTGGTAGGAAGCATGCTAAGCAGGATCAACCCTGGTTTGCATTTGAATGGGAGACTGCATGTGCGCACTATAAGATAGTGCCTGCAGCCTTGGAGAAGCCGCTGCCAGTCTGTGTAGACAATACTTGTTGTCGAGTGAAATACAGCCATTTAACCAGTCCGGCAGCTCCAAGGCCATAAAAACAAGTTAGCCTGTAAAATTCAGCATGCAAAAGACCTGAGAAATTTACTAAATACTATAACTCAGCAAGGGAGCTCTCTGAAAAGGTTCCTTGGCCAGTCACCATCTTGGACATGGAGCCCGTGTGTAGACAATACTAAGCAACATGGACCAGTGATCTGACTCAGTAGAAGGCAGCTTCCTAGGTTCCTAATGCCAGGGTGATGGGGAGTTATTACTGCTTGTCTGGAGAGGAGAGCTGGTCTTGTGGTAGCAAGCATGACTTGTCCCCATAGCTAAGCAGGGTCCGCCCTGGTTGCATCTGAATGGGAGACTCGATGTGTGAGCACTGCAAGATATTCCCCTCAGGGGATGGAGCCACCACTCTGGGAAGAGCAGAAGGTTCCAAGTTCCCTCCCTGGAAGCATCTCCAAGAGAGGGCTGACAGGGAGTCCTGCCTGCAACCTTGGAGAAGCTGCTGCCAGTCTGTGAAGACAATACTGAGCTAGATGGACTGAGGGTCTGACTCAGTATATGGCAGCTTCCTATGCTCCTATGTCTTTCCCCACCCTTTAAGATAAAAATATGATACCTGTCACAGGGGCACTGCCCCTGCTCTGAGCGCGCATTTAGCTGAGTCCTTGGGCAGCTGTGATTTTTCAACCTGAAAAATCACTCAGCTGTGCTGCCTCCATCACCACCGTTTCCTGGGGAAACCAGCCCTGACAGATCTCAGGCCTAAGGAGGTCTCCCTCCAGAATCCATCCTCCCCACCCTCTCTCACTGCCTCTGAGCAGTCAGCGGAGCATGATGCTGTCGAGGGCTCCATTGCAATGAGGCGTGTGCAAGTGAACTAGAATGCAGCAACCAGGTTGGTCTCCAGGGCTAACTGAAGGGATCATAATACACCCATTTAAAAAGGACTACCTTGGCTGCCGATAGGTTTCCAAGAGCATTTCCAGACAGCAGTTTTTACAACAGGTTTACTGTGAGGCTTTACTGTGAATTTGAATTCCGCCCCCCCCCCCCCCCCCCGCCGCAAAAAAAAGATGCAGAAAGTGGATTTCTTTTACCCTGGACATAAATCAGGCTACAATGAAATGAAAAACTCAAATTGTGTGTGAAGTGCTCCCCAATAGCTTTCAGGGTAAAGGTAAAGGTAAAGTGTGCCGTTGAGTTGGTTTAGACTCCTGCCGACCACAGAGCCCTGTGGTTGTCTTTGGTAGGATACAGGAGGGGTTGACCATTGCCTCCTCCCACACAGTATGAGATGATGCCTTTCAGCATCTTCCTGTATCACTGGTGCCTGATAGAGGTGTTTCCCATAGTCTGGGAAACATACAAGTGGGGATTTGAACCAACAACCTCTTGCTTGATACGCAAGCATTTCCCCGCTGAACCTTTAGGTGGTCTTAGCTCGCAGGGACTTTGGGGTAAATCTGGCCAATATGTGAACACAAACCCTCCATTCCAGAGGAGAAGCGAGCTAAAAGCCCAGTCTGGAAATTGGAATTTGGAATATCCCAGAATTTTGGAATACACTCAGTAACAAAATTAGGGCCTCCCCTTCACATGTTTTTTTCTTTAATCTAAAAACATACCTGTTTAATCAGGCTTTTAATTTATAGTTTTAAAGTTTTAATTGTTAGCGTTTTAATCTGTACTTTAAATTGTCTTGTGCTAGTATTCGGATTGCTGTTGTGTTTTAGATTGTAAACCACGCAGAGATTTGTAGATGGGTTATAGAAATGTGCCAAGTGAAATGAAATGAAGCAGAGACAAGCATAGATTTTCATATTGCTGCTGGAGTTGAATTCTTGGCATTAAGCAACAGGCAGGGATCTAAGGATTTCTGTGGGTGTAATGCCTAGGACACTAATCAAAATATTGAAAATAGATGAATAAAAGGAAGCAGAAAGGAACTGGTCAAGAGGCTTTTGGATTCATAAAAAACCCCAGGAAGCTTTGGGGCTCATAGAAACCGCTATATCAAGTGGTTTCAGAACAAATGAGCACCACTGGAAAGGTACCGAGAAGATCCCAGTGTGATGGAATAGCAGAGTGAAGGATGCTCTGCGAGGCAAGAAGTGAAAGAGCTGGGCCAGATACAGAAGAGAAGACTACACATTCCGATAGAAGAAGAACCCATGTCAGAGTGATAAGACTGCCCCCTTTGAAATACATGTGGATTAGATGGGCATTTAGTCAGGTCTAGGAAGAAGATTCTCGTACTTAAACCCCTTTCGATGCCCTCAGCTGCCAGCGATGCTGCTGCCTCAAACAGATTTCCTTGGAGGTGCTGGGGGGGGGATGTTTGATGGTTGCCAGGCAACCGCCTCTGAGCTTCTCCATCTCTTCTGCAAGAGGATCCATACCCGCCTATGGTTGCTGCCATCTTTTGACCTGCCCTGCTCTCGTGTCTTTAACGACAGCCTGACTGACAGGCAGATATTTGGCAGGTGAAGCCTCTCCCTTTACTTATCTTCCTGCCAGGCTCTCAGATTTAATTTCCCTGAACTGGGCTTGCTGTTAAATGTGCAGAGCGCAGCCGGTGAGCAAAAGGGGGGCTTTTAGCTATATCTAGCTGGGAGGGAGTCGTAGGAACACAGGTAGCTGCCTTATACTGAGTCAGAACTTTGGTGCATCTAGCTCAGTATTGTCTACACTGACCGGCAACGGCAGGCTTTTAGGCAGGAGACTTTAAGAGCCCTGCTTAAAGATCCAGGCCAGGGATTGCACCTGGGACTATCTGCTTGCTAACAGAAGCTCAACCACTGAGCCCTATCCCTCAAGGCATGGGTAGGCAACCTTCCTTTTTCCAGCTGCCGTTGAACGACAGCTCCCATCTACCTCCGCCACAGTTTATTGCCCTACGGGGAATGTTCCCCAGCAGACAAGGCTCACATGTAGTCACCCATCCAAATGCAAATCAAGCTGGATTCTGCTTAGCAGAGGGGACAATTCATGCTCACGACCACAAAACCAGCTCTCCTCCCCGCAGAGCAACTCTCCTCCATCAAAAGGAATCTTAAGAACAGAAGAAGCTGCCTTATACTGAGTCAGACCCTTGGTCCGTCGAGCTCAGGATTGTCTACACAGACTGGCAGCAGCTCTCCTAGGTTTCAGGCAGGAGTCCCCCACCCCCCACCCCTTCCTGGAGATGCTGCCAGAAATAGAACCTGGGACCTTCTGCATGCAAATCAGATACTCTATCACTGAGCTCTGGCCACATCCCCTAAGGGGAATATCTTGCAGCATTCATATGTAGTCACCCGCCCATCCAAATGCAAGCCAAGGCAGTTCCTGCTTAGCAAAGGGGACCATTCATGCTCGCCACCTCAAGGCTAGCTCTCCGCCCCAGCAGTTCAAGGCTGCTTGCTACTTTTCAGTCCCATCAGGGGCCGCTCTGGACTTCTTTCTTTGGGCCTGGAGCCTACCGAGCAATTCCCTTCCCGTGGTGCCTGTCTATGGATTGCAGGCCTCACAGCAGAACCCCCCAACCCTGCTTAGCTGTGCTCCCTGCTTGGGCCTTCTTCTCACGGAGCTCTTCCATGCCCTCTGACTTGCTGGCTCGTGCTTACTAGGAAGGCCCTTGTCAGTAGAGCGGAGGACAGGAGCTGCTGGCTCCTTGCCCACAGCGGAACGTTGGCCAATCTGGGCCAGAAAATAACAACGAACTACTGCTGCTACTACTAATCCAGCTTTATAGGGGAAAACCTCCTTGATCAGTAGGAGAGTGGAATACTTCCAGATGTACGTAATTGTAGGTGCACATAGGAAGCTGCCTTCTACTGAGTCAGACCATCGGTCCATCTAGCTCAGCATTGTCTGCACAGACTGGCAGCGGCTTCTCCAGGAGTCTCTCCCAGCCCTATCTGGAGATGAACAGAGGGAACTTGGGAACCTTCCTGCATACTGTATCTCTTCTTCCCAGAGTAGCTCCATCCCCTAAAGGGAATAACTTATAGTGCTCACACATGTAGTCTCCCATCCAAATGCAAACCGAGGCAGACTCTGCTTAGGAAACAAGGGCCAATGCATGCCGCCTACCACAAGACCAGCTCTGCGCCTGTGCAATTGCAGGTGCAAAGGTGCGTGTCTGAATACTCCTGGAAACACATTGCTGCCTGAGGAAAAGATAATAGGGCACTCCTCTCATCCATGGGAAGGTTCTCAGTACTCTTAGCTGTGCTGCTAAGGCAGGGGGACATAGGCTGTGCCACCACATAGGCTATGCTGCCAAACCAGACATCAGTGGCCCGGGTGTTGGTTAGAGTGCTGGACGAGAACTAGGGAGTTGTGCGTTCAAATCCTCATTCAGCCATGAAACTCGCTAGGTGACTCTGGGCCAGTCACTTCTCTCTCAGCTTAACCTGCCTCACAGGGTTACTGTGAGAATAAACATCCCCTTGTATACCACTCTGGGCTCCTTGGAGGAAGAGTGCAATATTAATGTAATACAAAGACATGTAAGAAAACATTTTCTTTGCCGTGAGCCCCATTGCTCATTGAGATCATCTGGGGAGGTCCGCCTGCCGCAGTCACCAGCTCGTCTGCTGGCTACCCAGGAATGGGCCTTCTCTGTTGCTGCCCTGAATTTGTTCCCTGCTGAAATAAGAGCCTCTCCATCTCTGACAGCTTTTAAATGTATCTGAAGAAACATTTATTTACCCAATATTTTTAACTACAATTGTGGTTTTAAATTGTTTTAATGAATTAATATTTGTTTTAATTTGTTTTATCTTGTAAACTGACCAGAGACATAGGTTTGGGGCAGGGTACAAATCTATTTATATAATTCTCTAAGGCGTACCGGTGGCTAATCCCATGCGTGGCAGCTCCTGTGAGAATTTGCAAGCAGAAGCACCATGGTGATTGGGCAGTGGAGGTTCCTTATGCAGATAGGGAGGAGGAGCCTGTGATGGCTAAGGACAGTTGGAATGCAACTGTTACTGGTTGGAAGATGTTCTTGATTGTAGAGGAGAGGAATATATACTGTGTATATATGTGTGTGTGTGTGTGTGTGTGTGTGTGTGTGTGTGTGTGTGTGTACACACACACACACACACACACATATACATATAGTGGGCAGGGGTCTGCAAAGAGAAGAAAAAGCCCTCTTCAGGAGAAGGAGGCTGCTGCTGCTGCGTGAATTAGATGAGGAAACAAGAGAAGAGAGAGAGAGAGGAGGAGGAGGAGGAGGAGGGAGGGAGGGGAAGAAAGACAGAGGGGAAGAGCAAGTTGAAGAGAGAGAAAGAGAAGGGAGGAAAAGAGAGAAAGAAGGAAGGGCGAGGGACAGGCCCGAGCCTGTCTGCGGCCTGAGGGCAATGAGCACCCATGGTGGCAGCAAGGAAGGGCCCAGTCAACCGCTGCTGCTCTTTGGGGCTACCGAGGCCATTGGTGGAGGGAGGCAGGCAGGCAAGCAAGGGATGGGCCCGGGCTTGTCAGTGGCCTAAGGGGAACGAGCGGCCATGGCAGTGGCGGCAGCAAGGAAGGGCCCAGTCAACCGCTAAGGTAAGGATTCCCCCTTTACAAGTAAAGCACTCAAACCGGGTTGAATCAGGTCAAACCAGATCGACCCAGTTTGAGAGCACGAACCAAACCACCGCTGGTTCTAATGAACTGGTTCGCGGACCTGGCAGTTCGGTTCAAATTTGGTCCAAATTCGAACCAAACCATCACTGCCGGTTCTATGCACATCCCTTCATCCCATGAAACTCAAGGCTGGGAAATTTAGGACTAATAAAAGGAAGTACTTATTTACACAGCACATAAATTAATCTATGGAATTCTTTGCTACAGGATGTGGTGGTGGCCACTAGCTTGGATGACTTAAAAGGGGGCTTATACAAATTCATGGACAAGTCTATCAATGGCTACTAGTCTGGTGGCTATGGGCCACGCCCCAGTCTCAGAGGCAAGAAGCCTCTAAATATCAGTTGCAGAGGGGCAACAGCAAGAGAGAGGACACACCCTCACCTCTTTCTTGTGGGCTTCCCAGGAGCATCGGGTGGGCCACTGTGTGAAACAGGATGTTGGACTATAGGCCTTGGGCCTGATCCTGCAGGGCTGTTCTTATGCATTAGATCATGTATTACAGGAATAATGTGACAGGACACTTTGCCTTGAGTGCAACAGGGCTAAGGGATGCAACAGGGCTAAGGGGTGCAAAATATGTGCCTTGCCAATTGAGTACCAATTGCTCATTCAGTACAAGTACACAGGTGTTGGCAATGTAACAAGTTTATGAAACCCTCATCCATATTTTTCGGTAGATTTCTACCCCCGTCTGCAAAACTGTGCGTACACAAGCAAACCACTGCACTCCCAGCTGTGCCCTTGTTGTCATTCTCTTTTCCACACTTTGGTACGGAATATATCCACAAGTAGGGATGTGAACGAATCGGTTTGGCGCTCCTTTTCGGGAGCATCGAACTGGTTCGGAAGTCTGGCATTCGAGCCGGTTTGGAGGCAGGGGGCTTTAAGGAGCAGGGAGGATCAATGCCGAAGGGCTGCTGCATACCTCCCTGCAGCTCTGGTCAGCGTCGCACTGGAAATGGCCAACACTCATGCACAAGCATGCGCATGCATGCAGCATGCACATGCACACATGACAGCCATTTCCAGTACGACGCTGACCAGAGCTGCAGGGAAGTGTGCTGCAGCCCTGCAGCATTGATTTTGGAGAGATTGCCAGCTGGGGGAAAGTGGGGGGGCAGGTAAGGGCAGCCTCCCTGCCCCTTAAAGCCCCCCCCCCCGCCTCCCCAGAGTGCACCAGCCAATTCGTCCACATCTCTAGCCACAAGTGTGGCAGCTCACAAGTTTTGATATTTATGTAATTAATAAGAATATAAGATTCTAAAAGAACCCAATCAAAAAAATGTAACCCACCTAGAGGGTTACCAAAAGAAATGGGGGGCCACCCTGTTTTCCTCAGTTTTATTCTGGCATTTCTCCAGTTTTTCCTCGGGCCTTCATCCATATCTAAACTCACCTAGAAAATGCTGGCATCTCTTAATGTGCCAAAATTCCATCTAATTTTCTAGATGGGTTACATTTTTGGTTTTGGTTATTTTAGAATTTCTTGTCTTTGTAAGAAATAATGCCTAAGAAATAATTCCTTAATAGGTATTTGCAGTTGTTGATTGCATTAATAAAAATATGGCAAGGGTAGGAAACCAGCCCAAAACTGATGGACTTCCTAAGCCATTTGGACACCCTGCTTCTCTTTGGAAACCTCAATTTTGTTTCCCCTTGCAAGCTCAATTGATCTTGAAAGATGATAGAATCTGAAAAATAGTCTGAGGGCCTGCAAAGTTAGGCTTAGGCCCTGGGTATTTAAGAGAGCGTCTTCTTCACTATGAGCCACAACACTCATTGAGGTCATCAGAGGAGGTCTGTCTCCAGTTACTACCAACTCATTTGGTGGCTACACACAGACGAGCCTTTTTGGTCGCTGCCCCGAGATTGTGGAATGCGCTCCCAGCTGAGATGCGATTCTCCCCAACTCTGGCAATTAAAAAACACACACCTGAAAACCCATCTTTTCACTCAAGCTTTCCCAGCTTTTAAAAACTGTTTTTAATTTTTTGGCTGTTTTTAAATTGTTGTATTGTTTTAACATTTATATGTGTTTTAATTGTTTTTATGTTAACCGCCCAGAGACGAAAGTTTGGGTTTGGGACAAAAGTCTAGTAAATAAATAAATAAATAAATAAATAAATTCTGTGCTCCCAAGTTAGGGCAAATGAAACCATCACCTCCCACAATGTCAGACTAAGGCTGCATTTGCACATAACGTGGAACCGCAGTTGAAGGGGCCATAGGTTCCACAAGCATTATGTGTGAATGCGAGGAATTGGAGTTTGGCATGGCAACAAACCTGAGGCCTCAGATTTGGAACTCCAAGCAGAACCGCAACCCAAGGTTGGATGCACACTGCTTATGTCCGAATGCAGAGCCACAGTCTGCGTCCGCTTCAACCAGAGTTGAGGGAGGAAGCTCCACCCTCAACCAGTGTTCCTTCTAAGGCATGTGAGTGTGCACATGCTCACGTGGGTCTTGATGTCCGCTCAGTTAATTTTAGATTCCACTCAGGTTGAATCAGGAAGGCCCTACTCTGAATGCACATGCGCGCACACTGCCTTGATACTACTGATACCAGAACAAAACTCATTCCTCACACAGATGGAAAAAAATAGAGAGAACACTGCCCTCAGCTCCAGCTGTGATTGGCTGTGTGGGCTGTTATTGTCTGTACAGGCTTCCTTCAGTCAAGAAGGAAGCCTGCACAGCCAGTTCTCCCTCCTCTGACTGACTCCTCATCTTGCTGAATGTGGAGAGGACGATCTCCATTATATCCGAATTTGACCAGGAGAGTGGGAGGAGGGGAAGTGCATGCATGGAGGCCTGAATTGGGCCACCATTGGCCCTGCCTACTCTGGGGGAGCTGGCAGGGAGTGAGGGGGAGCCACCCCACGGCCCCCCTCCCATGGCCATCACTGGTGATAGTACTTGTACATACTAACTGAGTCCCCTCTGACCCCCTCTAGGCTTAGGGAAGCCTCCCTGCCCCTTACTGGTAAAGGGTAATCCTCACCAGATTCCCCTTTCTTAGTAGAGCTCTGAACTGGTTTGGTTCGAACCGGGTCTGGTTTGGTTTGAACTCGGAATGGCCGAGACCAGTCCGGTTCGACCTGGAACCTGTCGAGCCAAGCCAATTCAACACTGAGCCCAGTTCAAACCAACCCAGCTCGCACATCCCGACGGTTATGTTGAACGCAGGTACAGAAGTGCATTTGCTGTCTGTACCATGCATTTGAGGGGTCTGTATCAAAGTTCATATTTACAAGGAATACTTGGACAGTCATTCACACAAACACGTATATGAGTGTACAAACATCTGTACTACAGCATAATGTCTGAATCTGGCTCCTGTGTACATTGTACACTCATTGTACGCGTGTGGAACATGACGTGCAAACGGGCCTTTTGTTGGTGAATTATTGGCTGATTAGGGTAGCATGCCCAAAGCGCAGTTTCTAGCAGCAGCCAGTAGGGGGCAGTCTGTCTCTCTCCACCTGTGCCTGACATGGTTAACAGATGAAACTCACAGGGCACAGCTGCTTAATGCGTCTTCCCTTCTCTGGTGTTTAAGAAACATAAAAACTCAGTTTGTTGCCACTCAGCTGCCTCTTGCACTTCCCAGGCTTGGTAAATGTGAACTCGTGTCCTCCCCTCCTCCTGTGTGCCTAATGGAAGGGAAATTAACAACTGCTATCAACCCCTCAATGGGTCTCTGGACAGATTTTTGCAAATTGCCATCACCCAGCAGTCTCCCCTCGTTCTCGGGAGGCAGAGGCAGCACACGGGGCCAAGGCCGGGCTGGTTTGTGCAGCAAAACAACACACTGTGCAGCATTTGGGGAGGGGCGGGGGGCAGGGGAGTTTGAGCCAATTCTATGTAATCCCATTCAATTTAATGATACTTTATCGTTAAATGGTATTGATGGACTGTTCAGAATTCTGCTCTTCCCAACAGTGTGTGTCAAAGCATGGAGAGGAGCTGAGTCTCTCTCTAACAACTAGCAGGCACCCTGGCTTCCTCTTGCTGCTTAATTTTTCGTCGTCACCGACAATGTCGTGACATTTGTCAAACACATTGGCAAAGATGGTTGGGGCATAACTTGGACAGGTAAAGAAGCACATCTGTGGGGATGGGGCTGTGGTCAGTGACAGAGCATCGGCCTGCATCCAGAAGGCCCCAGAAAGATGCCTCCTTGAAAACTTGAGCCACTGCCAGTCAGTGTGGACGGTACTGAGCTGGCTGGACTCTGATCTGACTTGCTATAAAGCAGCTTCCTATGTTCCTAATTTAGGGATGGGGCCATAGCTCGGTGGTCTGCTTTGCATTAGAGATGTGCAAATGGATTCAACTCAAATGGATTCGAGCTCAAATCAGGGTGATTCAAGTTGTTCAAACCAGAATTGAATCACTCTTAGAATAATTCGAATATAATCGACCCTGATTCGAACGTGAATCAATTCGAGTGATTCAAGCACCATTTTGTCTCCATGTTTTCCACTTGCCGATTGGTTTTCTGGCACTGGCTTCCAATCCACTTGAGAACTCCTTGCTTCCTGGTTGGCTTGTTATCATTCAAATCAAGCATTGGCATGGGCAACTGTGCCCCCATTAGGAACATAGGAAACTGCCATATACTGAGTCAGACCATTGGTCTATCTAGCTCAGTATTGTCTTCACAGACTGGCAGCGGCTTCTCCAAGGTTGCAGGCAGGAATCTCTCTCAGCCCTATCTTGGAGAAGCCAGGGAGGGAACTTGAAACCTTCTGCTCTTCCCAGAGCGGGAATATCTTGCAGTGCTCACACATCAAGTCTCCCATTCAGATGCAACCAGGGCAGACCCTGCTTAGCTATGGGGACAAGTCATGCTTGCTACCACAAGACCAGCTCTCCTCCCTGCTCCCTGAAGAGAGGGAGCAGGGAGGGGGAGGCCAAAGGAGGGATCTTCAAAATGTATTTAAGGGGCTGCTTGGAGGCAGAGAGGCAGAGAGCCATTTGTGCCTCAGGAGAGAAGGATCAGAGAAAAACTGCAGCAGAATGGAGAAGAGGACAGAGTCTGGTGACGGTGATGGTGATCTGTGCCTGCCTGCATGCACGCCTGGCCCAGTGAGTGGAGAGAAACAGAGAGGGTCTTCTGGGCTTATCTGTCTCTCTATTCCCCCCCCCTTTTAATTTGTAATGCCAACAACTGCTTTTATTTTCTTCTTCTTTTTCTTTTTCCACCAGCAGCCTCAGTGCCTTTATCTGGGTGCTGCTTGGATTTGTTCGTCTCCTTTGGATTTCTTTTTCTTCCTGCTTGTAGCCAGTCCCCAGTGGCTTTGGGGAGCTGTGCTGATTTTGTGTTTTTTTTTCCCCTTCTGCGGCCCCAAGCTGCCCCTTTGCTGCTGCTGTGTGCCTGGTCGGTTCATTTTTGGTTTCTGTAGGCTGGTGTGTTCTGTCTGCTGCCCAGCCTGCCAGGCTTTCTCTGTTTCTCTTTTTTCGGGATTGTTCTTGTTTTGATTTTTTAAATTAGTGGGTGCCTGAATGGTGCCCACCTGCCCTCCCCACAGCTTTTGAGTCCTGGTGTCTGCTTGGTCCAAGAGTGCCTCTGAAAGCAACATCTGGCAGACTGCAGCCGAAGACGCCAAAAGATGAGTGCCCCCCCCCGGCCCGCCTGTCCTGGTCAGGTTATTAGAACTTAGAGAGGCCACAGTAATCCCCTGCCCTTTGCCTTCCCTTCCCTTAGACTTGCCCCACTTTTGCTCGGTTCCCTAAAAAAGCCCCATCCCACCCCAAATAAAGCCAGCGTGGTGTAGTGGTTAGAGTGCTGGACTAGGACCGGGGAGACCTGAGTTCAAATCCCCATTCAGCCATGAAACTAGCTGGGTGACTCTGGGCCAGTCACTTCTCTAACCTACTGGGCGCCTTGGAGGAAGAGCGGGATATAAATGTAATAATAATAATAACAATAATTTGAGGGGATTTACTTTTTCTGGCTTCTGTGTGTGCACCACAGTGTGTGTGGCATGCACATCATAAATAGAGCCCCCCGACACCCCCCCTTTAACCACCCAGCTTAAAGGCGCTTCTCCTTCTCCCCGCATCAGTTACAGCTTCAATTTAAAACTCCCAAGATGCCCGGGAGGGTGAGAGTAAGAGCCAGGAGCAGATTGCCAGGCAGAGGGAGGGGTGATGCTGCTGGTCGTCATGGGCGATGGCAAGAGGGGCCTACTCCCCAAGTTGTCCACCGTGCTGCGGTGCGGCACAGGCTCAGATATCCGGAGGAACTGAGGTAGAATTGCGGGGGGAGGCCTTCCGCTGTCAGGGAAGAAGCTCTTCCTTTGACAGCAGAGGAGGATGTGTTGGGGGCTGCTAGCCCAGCCAGAGCACTCTCTCCATCCTCCCCAATCCCCATTGGCAGTGCGACTCCCCCATCAGAGGAAGAGCATGAAGTACTTCCGCTTCCTGGAACTTCTCAGCCCCACATGGAGGTTGGTGGTGGTGGCGACCCCCAGAAAAAACCAGCAGCCCCAGTCCAATAGCAGCCTGGTGTGGGACCACTTTGAGCTCTGCCATAGTGACCCGCAGCATGCTGCCTGCATCCGCTGGTCACAGATCCACTGCATCCACTGCTGAGACAGGTCCGCAGAGGGAGGGACCCCAAGCATCTTACAATGATGTGGATGCTGCAGCACCTGCAGCACCTGCAACACCATCATCCGGGGGTCCCTGCTCCTGCTGGCAGAGTAGGCCTGGCATGTCCTCAAGTAATGGCAAGGCGCCTTCTCCTGCTCCCAATCAGGAGCAGTTGCCTGCGTGGTGGGTGCAGTCAGTGGGCAAGTGGTCCGATGACGCCCAGAGCCTCATCTCATCACCCAGGACATTGCCAAGATGATCACTTTGGATGACCAGCCATTCCAGATGGTGGAGAATACCAGTTTCCGTTGGCTGCTCTGATTGCTTTGATGCTTATAGCATCACTTCATGCACCACCTTGAGCAGGCAGGTGGTGCCATCCCTGCACTGGGAATTCAGGGAGGCTGTGTCAGGGCTGCTGTGCGCAGCAGCACCAGACAACAGTGTGCACTTCACTGCAGATCTGTAGAAAAGA
Organism: Hemicordylus capensis; assembly: GCF_027244095.1. Taxonomy (NCBI): domain Eukaryota; kingdom Metazoa; phylum Chordata; class Lepidosauria; order Squamata; family Cordylidae; genus Hemicordylus; species Hemicordylus capensis. Next base: position 37,004,963 of record NC_069663.1, read on the forward strand.
CCAGCAGCGGAGGGAGAACAACAGCGGCCTGGGTTCAGCCTGCGGCCGCAGCCCCCCTAGCCCCACCCCTTGCATCAGATGTCAGTGTCTGACGTCAGACCCAGGGGGTGAAGGCTAGCCATGCCCCCTGAGTCTGACGTCAGATGCAGGGGACGTGACTGTGGCACAAGGCGCGGCCCCCTAAAGGGTGGTGGCCTGGGTTCTTTGAACACATTCATGCAATGGTGACCCTGCCCCTGGAAAAGTCCCAGTGGAAGGCACACTACCTTGCTGTCCCTCACAGTGGGGGGGGGGGCAGAGAGCAGGGGGATATCTGCTGGTGGTGTTGTGGCCAGCCCCTCCTATCTAGTGAAGCACAGGTGGGCTGTGCTGCACGTGGAGATACTGGACCCTGACCACGTGGCAGGTGAGCTATTGGAGGTCATGGAGTGCCAGGTGTTGGGGACGGTTCTCCAGGCAACCAAACCTCAACCAAGGGTTTGTGGTCACCGAAAATGCTGCCAACATAATGGAGGCAGCTGAGCAACGTCAGTTTGTGTCCATCCATGGTGTAGCACACACTCTGAACCTGGTTGCCCAGGATGCACTTGGCCATTCTGGGGCTGCAGCCGGGCGAGACATACCTGCTGCAGGCGCTGGGTGCCATCCTGCTGCTGCCATGGCTGCTCTTGTGGAGAGGTGCCTCAAGATAGCAGCTTTCTTCCACTGGAGTGAAAAGGGTAGGCAGATGCTCAAGGAGAGGCAGCTTGAGCTGGGCCTACCTGAGGGAGGGGAGCTGGTCATGTGGTAGCAAGCATGACTATATGTGTGAGCACTAAGATATTCCCCTTAGGGGATGGGGCTGCTCTGGGAAGAGCACCTGCATGCTTGTATGCAGAAGGTTCCACGTTCCCTCCCTGGCATCTCCAGGTTAGAGCCAAGATAGACTCCTGCCTGTACCTTTGGAGAAGCTCCTGACAGTCTGTGTACACACTCCTGAGCTTGACGGACCAAGAGTCTGACTCAGCATACGGCAGCTCCCTATGACAGCCAATCCAACACCCTGCTCAGTGCTTCTGTCTGCTAACAACTGGCCTCCCAGGCTCTCCTTGAAAACCTCCAGCAAAGAAGAACCCATCAATGCATGAGGCAGGCTGTTCCACTGTCCAGCAGCTCTTACAGTTAGGCATGCCTCCTGTTGCCAAGCCTAAATCCACTTCCTTGTCATTTTGACCCATCAGTTCTAGTCCTGTCCTTGGGAGCAGGAGAGAACAAACCCGTTCCCCCCTGTGATTGCCCGGCGCCATCTTTCTGTGCCGGAGTCGACGAGCACAAAGTCACACCTGGGGAGCCTTTCTTGCTCCGAGCAAGATGACTCTGTAATTCACATTGCCGGCTGGCGCTCCGTTTCCCATCCTCCGTTTTATTGTGCTCATGAATTCTCAATGCAGTCATGACTGTCTGACAATGAGAGGGGCCTATCGATTTCATCTTACACACACAAACTCATGGCCACTTCTCTCTCTTTATTTTATTTTATTTTCGTCCTCCCCTCGCTGATACCCATCCCAGTACCAGACGCCTCTTGAATGCTAAGATCGCCACTCAAGGGAAATAGAGATGTAGATGCCAGCGACAGGCAGGCCCACATTGCAGCTCCCTGGGCTGGCACTGCGGAAGAGAGCAGCAACGAAGCCCCTTCCCCGTGCAAGCGAGGAGGAACAGCTCACACAGCGCAAGGAAACACCGGCCCATCCAGCTCTCTGAGGCCCCTGGGGCCAAGAGTAGCTGCCGCAATTCAATTTCTAGATATTTTATTGGGATAATGAGATGTTGGGAGGAGAGCGGGTTACTGCAGCAGCTTAGCCAAAGGGGGAAAGGAGCCCGACCAGGGTGCAAATGCTGGAGAGACCTTGAGCTCAACCTGCATTTCCCAGCCTTTTGCATCCCAAGGCACACTTGCATTTTTTTAAACTGACATGCCTCCTGAGCATATGTGGGCACCATGTGTATGCTGGCGCCGCGTGAGGGTATGTGGGCCGAGCACCACCCCAGCAGGTGCAGGGGGGAGCACCAACAGGGCCAAGAGGGGCTGCCACTGGGGAGCCGCCACCACAGTCAGTAAAGTGCCCTCTCGCCCTCCCCAAACCCATTTTTAGATAGGGAATCCTCCCACACATACAGGATTCCCCTTTACAAGCAGGTCAATTGAACCGAACCGCCACCGATTCTTGAACCAGCTTATGGACTGGACAGCTCGGTTCGAGTTCGGTTCAGACTCAAACCAAAACACCCATTCCAGTTCAGTGCATACCCCAAATAGAAATTACTTCGAGTTGTATCAAAATTTCTGTTCACTGCCTAGTGTCTTTGGAGGAGGTGATATATAAGAAACTTAAATGAATGAATGAATGAATGAATTAGTATTAGGCCAGGGTCCGGTGTAGACTATCGCCTGCCATCATGGTTATAGGCAGCACTTACTTCTTTAGATGAACGCTGTTCTGATGGGGTGCAACAGGATTGGGTGGGTGATGCGCCAGCGTGGGACTTCAGACCAATTTTTTAATGCTATGAGCAGGGCTCAGGAAATCCACTAGTCTACTTGTCTGTGATGAGTGAAAAATGATGCCTGATGAGCGGGAAAAGTCCTGATGAGTAATGTACCAACACAGCTTGACGAGTAAAAAATTTTTTGTCTGGCTAGTGAACAGAGCCAACATTTCTTGACCCCTAGCTATGGGGCTTTTAAAGCTTGACCTTGTTTAAAGCTTCAGCCTGTCATAATCCAGCTCTACCCACTTTTCCCATTGCCTGAATTCCCTAGTACCCTGCAAAATTGGCTGTATAAGACAATACAGCCCCCCACCACCACCGCACCTCTCCTTCCTGCGACTTTTGCTGCTTGCTCTTTAACAGCCACACTGCTGTCACTGCCAGCAAGTTAAGATGTAGAGAAGAATGAAATGGCCCTGGTGATAATGAGGAGAGAGCTCACGCCCCAAGGCAGTATTTTATGATGCCAAAGAACCTTTGAGGTTAGACTGCCACTATAATTGTTCCTGGGTGTCTCCTCCTGCTTTTAAAAAAACCAACAACCTTGCATCCAAGCAATCCATAAGCTGTGCCGGAACAGCTAGATCCTGTGACCTCTTACATACATCCTACAAATTTGTCTCTGGTCTTCTTTCGTGCCCTTTCTCCTCCAGTTGGCTTCTGCTCATGGATGCTGGTTTTGTTAATCACAGAAGGAGCAAGCCCCCTCATTCCCCAACCCTTGGGACTCGTATTTCAGCTGCTCTTCTGGCTTCAGAGTTTTCAGTAGGCATGGCCAACATATGTTCAAGCGTATATCTTCAGCCATAAGAATTAGACCATAGGAACATAGGAAGCTGCCATATACCGCTTCAGACTATTGGTCCACCTAGCTCAGTATTGTCTACATGGACTGGCAGCATCTCTCCAAGGTTTTAGGCAAAAGTCTTTCCCAGCCATACCAGGAAATACTGCCAGGGAGTGAACCTGGGACCTTCTATATGCAAGCAGATACCAAGCTACAGCCCCATTCCATATTCAGGCCTATTCTATGGGCGTGATGGCAGCAAAGAAATCCTAATTTCCCGACACCATCGCGTCTGCTCAATGTCGCCTCCAAATGCATCATGCAGATGCTTTTCTACCACTGAATTTTGGCCCCATCCCTTGAGGAATATTTTGCACTCGCATGTAGTCACCCATCCAAATGTAGTCATCCATGTAGTCACCCACATGTAATCACCCATCCAGAGCAGACTCTGCTTAGCAATGGGGACAATTCATGCTCACTAACACAAGACCAGCTCTTCTCTGCTTTGCCGAGCAGCCCCCAAAATTCAGGAGCAATTTGGACAACCTAGTGGTGGGTCAGAAACAACCTTCCTATGTATTGGGTAAGTCTCTGCTTTAGATTTCTCAATGGAACATTTTGGAAAAGAAGGAACTGGGTGCCCTATAATTTTTGGTGCTCTTCAGTTATCCAGAGCTCCCATGATTGGTGGTAAGGAGTCGGGGTGGTGGGGGGAGGAAGCATCCTTTTGACTCTCTGAAAAGTGACAAAATCCACCCGTCGCTTCTAAAAACAGATGTCGGCTGAAACACATCATCTTTTCTTTTCCTTTATGTTGCATGAAGGCGTTTGAAGCTTTCCAGTTGCTGAGTCGACATTTCTGGGTCACTAAAAACCATCGGTTTGGTGTGAGATGAAAGTAAGATATTGAGCTGAGCTTCTGCGGAGTGCTAAACTAATCAATGTTAACTATGCATTCAGCTGTGGGAACATAACTTGCTCGTGGGGTGGTGGGGCCTGATTGAGTTTCTCCTCAGTAACAAAGTTACTCTGACAGGCAGGAGAGCAGAAAGTTGTCAGAATTCACACTAGCTTCCAGTTTGTTTCCGGGATCACTTCAAAGGGCTCCTTTGGACCTTTGAAGCTCAAAAGGCCTGCAATGACATCATCACTGTGCGGCAGGACCTGTGCAAGGTTGGGTCAGGGATTTCAGAAATGTTCCCATTTGGGCCACATCGGAGAAAACCTGAACAAGACTGAGGTCAGTTTGGAGTTCTCCAACATGGTTCAGTAAAAATCAGAGCAAATCAGAGCTCCTAATGGTGCTGAGAGACTGCATTTATTTTCACCACTGATCATGCTCAGTTAGAAAAAGTCCTCTATCTGTTCAACCTTGCCCTGCCTGCCCATGCATTTATTCCTTAGTATTTTTTTCCCTAGTTTTAAGCGTATTTTTCAACTCTGATTTCTGGGTTTCTCCTGCAATTCTCTGTTGAAACAACACTCCCCTTAGATTCTCTGATGCCACATCACTTCCCCTGGGATTCTCTGGTGTTGGGTTGATTTTCTTATAAGTTTCACAGAAAGTAGCCCAGAAGCAATTTAAGTTTGGTCAGGAAAATACCTAAATTTGATCCCGATCCAGACATTGCAAAGTGTCCAAAGGACCCTGAACCAACATTTGTGGGGTCGGGTGAGAATGGGTCAGACTCGATCCTGATATTACTGATTGTTTACATGCCTACAGGAGATCTGTTTAAGACCTGAACTGGATCTATTTTGGATCAGACGTGGTCCCTGAATGTTGTCCTGCCCAGAATATATCTGTAGTGGGGCAGACTCCTCAAATCTGAGCCATTTGGGAAGGGCGGTATATAAATAAAATAAATAAATAAAATAAAATAAAATAAATCTGTCATCCAAACCATTTCATTCTGGACATCAGACACAATATAGTTATTCTGGTTACAGCATCTAGGTCCTCTTGGCATACAATCTGGCTCCTTTCAAGTGCTATTTAGCAGGTGTCCTCCCTACATTCTTGAAAGTGGAGATGGGAGCACCCTAGCAAGTTGTGCCAATGCACTTGCTGGCCATACCCATGGCTATTGGCATTCCAAAAGGGTTCATCTGCATGATTTGGAACCTGCCCTGTGTTTAGGGCTGCCTAGCCATGCAAATGGCCAGTGCACATGCACGGCGGCCTCCAAAATGGCCACCACACACTCTCAAAGGGCCAAAATGGCCCCAAAATTGGCCAAAATGGACCTTCAGAGATTGCAGGGAGGCCAGCAGGGGAAGGGGAAGCTGGCGGAGACCTTCCACAACCACAGCATCATACATCGGGGCCACAAAACACCTCAGCGGTGGTAAGTCTTAATTTAAACCCCCCAAAAATGAACCAGCCCTGAACTGGCCCGGGGAGATCTACCTCGAGCTGAACCAGGCCCAGTCCAGCTCGAGGGCGAGCCCATGAACCAGGCTGATTCGAGCTGGCTCAAGCTTGAGCCAGCTCACACATCCCTGTGCCATTTTTGGAAGGGTGGTATAGAAATTGAATTAGTAGTAGTAGTAGTAGTAGTTGGTGGTCCCATGTTCCAATGGTGGTCCCACTGATGATGTTGGGAGGGGAAGCTTGACATTCTGTTGATGCCCCAATAATCTGCTGCCTGAGGCAACTGCCTTACCTTGCCTCATGAAAAGGCCGCCCCTGTAGCATAGCTAGCCAGTATGCTCCCCTCTCCCTCCCCCCACACTTGGTGTATGTGGGAAGGGTAACTTATGAATAGGGCTTTAGAGCCAATTTGTCATTCAGCCTTGATGTCAGCTGACATCTCCCAGAACAGAGGGCATTGGCCCTCTTCCTTCCAAGGGAGACCAGCATGTGTGTCCTTGCAGGAGGCGTTTGTGGGCCTTGGCAGCTGTGTGAATGCAGGAATTCCCTGCAAGCTGAGGAGCAAGAGGAGGAGGCAGGCAAGAGGAGCAGACGGGAGGGATCTTTCCTGCTCATCTTGTGATGGATGGAGCCTGGCGGAGGAGAGAAGTTTGTCAACATGGCTGCTGGAGGTGACACCTCCGAGGTTTATTAGAAAGGCCGTGCAAGGAGAGGCATCCTGGGGAAGATGGATAGGAGGCTGTCTCTCTGCTTGGGAATGCCGGAGGGGAAAGCAGGGGAGGCCAGACAGATAGAAGAAAGTCAGCAGCAACACCCTGCAAACCACACAGATTGGGGCTGTGTATTGGCCAAGAGTGTAAGGGCTGAAGGTCCAATCCAGTCTTCTTCACTGCAAGGCCCCTGGGGGGGCAGTGGTGGCCCCCATCAACTCTAAGTGTGGCTCCCTGGCTCATTGTTTATTGGGCCCGTGTGCAGCTTCCGCCAAAGCTGAGTCCTGTGTACATTCTCCCTGGCACCATGCAGAAATGACTATTCTGACCGGGCAGTGCTCTGCTTTGCCCACCATCCGGAGTTGGGGTTGTCCTTAAAGGGAAACGGAGCCCACGTGATCCCCTGCACCATCTTGGAAAGGTGTGCACAGAATCCTGGGAAGTGCATCCTTCCCCCGCCCCAGCACTTTCCCCCTAGAGCTCTGCAGAGAGGGCTCTGCCTCTCTTAAAGGGCCCTCCCAGCTCTGAGACACGCGCAGTACAAGTATACCTCATTACCCGCGGGGGTTCTGTTCCTCGCCTACTATTGCGAGTAATGAAACCACAAGTAATGAGGCATTGTGCCTATGGAAAACAGGGGGTTATCTTTCTGGATTTTTTTAAAAGGCCCCAAACCATTTAAAAACAGAGAAAAATGGAAAGAAGAAGGAAAAACCACCTGGAAGTAATTATTGTACCATGCCCCATGAGGTCTCCTTGTGCCCAGCAATACCCCCTAAAACTGAAAAATGCCCCTCGAAACTGTGAAAATTTGTGGGGGGACCCTTTTTCTTTGCAGAAGAGTCACAAAATGGCTCCATTTCTTAAAATGGTGCCCGGAAATGACCTCTGAGCTCCTTTTTGGCCACCACCACCCTGACCCACGGATAGATGAGTCTTAACCCTTTGTGTGCTGTTTCCTCCCATGAATGCTGAGGTTGGGTGTCATTCACCTGACCACGGATATGCAAAACTGTGGTTGATGGATCCGCGTATAACGAGGTTTGCCTGTACTCTGCGAAGGTCATCACAGGGGGAAATGGCTCTCAAACAGAAGGGTGGTTTTTGGATTTCATTTTATTTTTTTGGTGGGTTGTGGTTGTTGTTACTTGTTTTGCCATAGTGGCTTGATAAATAGTGTAGTACACTGCTCTTACATGTCACATGAAAATGGGACATTTTGAAATGAAAATGCTGTAACAGATTCTTGCCCTAAGCAGGCGGTTAGGCTAGAAGACCTCAAGGTACATTCCAACTCTGACTTTCTAAGAGACACCCGGGGGCAGGGGGTGGGGGTAGGCCCTGGAATGTCCGCTGTAGAATCCAAGGGAAAGAGCTGTGGTATGCAAGGACAAGGCAGTGGAGTGGAATCAGGGATATTAATAGTTTTATTTATTTATTCAATTTATTTTTACCTTTCTATCCTGTTCTTCCCCCAAGGAGCCCAGAGCTACATGGTTATGTTTATCCTCACAACAACCCTGTGAGGAAGGTTAGGCTGAGAGACACATGACTGCCCAGAGTCACCCAGTGAGCTTCATGGCTGAATGGAGATTTGAATTCGGGTCCTCCTGGTCCTAGTCCAACGCTCTAGCCACTACACCACGTACAGAGAGGCAAGTGCAGACAGCTTTTCAGGGCTCTTGCTGCTGGCTGTTTGTTAGCCCTGCCTCTACTCCAGGACTGGAATACAAGTAACTAAAGCCCCATTCAAAAGCTGGCCTGGATCTAGGAATGGATTAACCAAAAACACCACATCCGCCACTGTAATTATGGCCAATAGGGAAGCTGCAGTTTAATGTGAGGGGGGAAATATTTTAAATGGAAATGAATGGGGAAATCTCAGTGAGAGCCTCCAAATGGGTCCTGAAACAAATGACTCCAGCCCTGAGATGAAATGCATTGGCGTTCAGGCTCTGCAATTTCATCAGGCTCTGAAATGAAAATGTTCTGCATCTGTTAAATCATATCTGTTTTAACCAGCTGATTAAATCCGTGGATATTTGCACTTGACTGATAGGGTTGCTATCCTTCCAGGACTGGAGTCTGGAGGAATCAGCATGAATCTCCCGGTGACTCTCAGAAGCAAGCCTGGAGACCTTCAAGACGCGGGAAAGAGTAGGCTCGTTTCACCCAACCTGAAACCGGGTCAGAGAAACACCCAGCTCGCATAGGAGAGCCATGTGTGCGCCTGATTGGTGGTTGGGTGTTTGCAAAGGTCAAGGTAGGAGGAGGGGAGAGTGATTGTGGGGATGCTGGGTAGGACAGCTTTTCATCCACCCTAGATAGAGTGCTGGGGACAGAATGTGGGTTGGCCACACACATCCTACCCAGCTCCCGCCTCCCCCACGACCACTCTCCCCTCCTCCTACCTTGATCTTTGCAAGCACACAAGCACTGATCAGGAGCATGCATATGGCTCTCCTACCCTGGCTGCATGCTCCTCCAACCCTGTGTAGGGCTGTGTGAGCAGCCCTGGCGTGGTGGGGGTGGAATCTCTAGGAGTAGCTTCAGCCAGAACTGGCAGCAGCCCTAATAGTGATAACAAGGCTTCTGAAGGAAAAAGCATACGTGGCCTTTAAATTTCCATGATGCATGCTGCAGCAGGGCCCTTCATAGAGCAGGGGTAGCCTCATGTGGAAGGCGGAAGCAGGATTGCCTCTCCTATGATGGTGCCCAGCACCTGTAAGTTGTTGAAAGTTCTTTGATCAAAAATAATGGGTGTGTGTGTGTGGAAACCAGCTGCCCAATTGGTGTCATTTTTTAAATAGTCTTTGAAAATACGTATAATCAGTCAGATCAACAGACTTCATCATCACTCAGACTTTGTAGCCCCAGTGGAAATGATGGTTGGTATCCACCCGAACATCCCGTGGTGGGGACGTACGAACTGGTTTGATGTTGAGCCGGTTCGCCATCGAACCAGGCCTGTTTGATGGCTCACCCTTGAGCCAAACAATTCAGTTCAGTTGGTCTTGTGGTTGCGAGTCTTGTGGCATCTCCAAGATAGGGCTGAGAGAGATTCCTGCCTCCAACCTTGGAGAAGCCACTGCCAGTCTGTGTAGACAATGCTGAGCTAGATGGACCAAGGGTCTGACTCAGTATATGGCAGCTTCCTATGTGTTCCTATGTTGTCCAGCGGCCTCTGGGGTTATTTTGCTGCGGCAGCAGGGGATTCTGAGAAGTTGCCCCCTTCCCTGCTGGCCACCCCCAGTCTTCTTCAAGCCATTAAGGCCCATTTTGGGGCCTTTCCGTCCCTCTCCTGGCTCACAGACACACACAAATGGCCAGTGCTCATGTGTGGCAGCCTTCAAAATGGCTACCGGGAGCCGGGATTTTCAGGCTGAAAGGCCTGAAAATGGGCCTTAGAAGCCCAAAGAAGACTGGTGTGTGGGGGGAATCCTGAGATCTCCCCCTGGATGTGGCAGCACCCCCGGAGGCCACCGGACAACCCAGACCCGGCAGTGAGTTGTAACATTTACAGCCACCGAACCGGCTCAAATTCAAGCCAAGCCGGCGGGTGTGGGGGGTTTCCACACGGGGTGTGCAAAATTGAACGTGCCTTGTCCAGTTCAAGTCCAGTCAGGACTCGAACTAAATCGGGTAAACCGGTTTTATGCACACCCCTACCCCATGGTAGACGGCTTGTCTTGTTCAGTGTTCATCTGCAGAGACGACAAGGAACAAGACACTCAGAACCAAAACGTTAAAGGGTTGTAACAACAACATGGCCTACATCTCCCTCACGCTGTCTCCAGCTGCCTGTTCAGCGATTAAAGATCAATACCCCAGTCCCTCACGCTCTCTTGTTCTTCCGTAAGAGGCTCACTTTCCTTTTTATTTTTCCTCTTTTGTCTCTTCGCTTTTTATTTCTGAGCCAACTTCTCTGTGGGCTTCTGAACTCACTGCTCTGACCTCCTTGTTCTCTGTACCCTTGCAGAGTTTCTCCTTTAAAAACAGAAAGCCATTGTTCCTCAGAGATATTCGAGATAGATAGATGGATGGATAGATAGATAGATAGATAGATAGATAGATAGATAGATAGATAGATAGATAGATAGATAGATTTCGGTCATTGACCAGCAATAATAAACAAACAACTACAAACAATAATCAGATGGTAAGTTCTTTGCAAATTTTACAAACTATGTAACAGAATTTGGCCACATTCCAAGAAACTAGGTCTTTAAAATTTGACAACAAATAATCTAAATAAAACTCATCAGTGTGGCCAGAAAATTCCATTAAAAAATAAAAAATAAAATTAATTTGAATATCCTTGTAAAATGTACAATAGAGTAATACATGTGCAGTTGCTCCTGTATCTCCCGAACCACAAGGACATAAGCAGGCTGCTCAATAGACATAGGAAGCTTCCTTCTACTGAGTCAGACCATTGGTCCATCTAGCTCAGTACTGTCTACACTGAATGGCAGTGGCTCTCCATGGTTTCAGGCAGGAGCCTTTCCCAACGCTTGGGACTGTCAGCATGCAAGTCCAATGGTGGACTGGTGTCAAGGCACCCTAAAACGAATGACAGAGAATGGCCACTGAAATGCACTGGTTCCTTCCAAATGGCCATGGAATGGCCTTTCGGAAATTCCATGGCCATGAAATTCCATGGCCATGGAAGCCATGGCCATTTGGAAGAAACCAACACATTTCAGTGGGCATTCCCTGTCATTCGTTTTAGTACGTTACCTAGAGTCTACATGATCCTTGACTTCTTGTAACAGAACCCCAACCCCCAAATCACTGCATCTATCTAAGTGAGGGGTGTGGTCACTGGGATGGGTTAGGGGACCCATCTGTGGGTCCTGGCTGACAGGGTAGCTGTGTCTGTCATGGAGAGCACCTGCACTTCTGAATTTGCGACTACATCACTGGCTTCAGGGGCTGTGCAACCAGGTTTAAGTTTCCTTCTGATGAGAGAACCCTGGAGATTTAACGGCATCTTCGTCATGTTTGCTTTCTGTATCGGCAAGGCACAGTGGAGGTGCACAGGAGCTGAAGCTGTGCTCGAGTCCTTGGGGTTGCTGCATTCCAGGGTGCTTCACCTCCAGTTGACTCACAGGTTTCTCTCCCTTTCTCTCATCATCTTCAGAACTACCAGCTCTTGTTGCTGACACAAACATACCTGCCCCCTCCCCTCAGTGGAAAAACATCTCGGCGCCTTCGAGTGTCTCATTGAGAAAGAAGAGGCCGGGTTCAGACAGAATGGGAAGCCATGGTCCCTTGTGGGCTCACGAATTCTCCCCTCCATCTCCTTCATGTGCCAACAAGGAGATAAAAAGCTCCTGCTTTTGGTTTCAAATGAATCACAGCTCTGCCTGTCTTCTCGGACTTGCAGCTCTGGTTAGTTTCGGCAGTGATGGCTTGCTCAGGGGCTGAAACATAGGTGTGCTGGGATCTCTGCCGCAAAATGTCCTAAATTCTAAGTACAGGTGGGGACACATTCCCATGTCTCACAAAGGCCCTCCAAAGCATCCTAATACTGAGTCAGACCATTGTTCTGACCACTGACCCATCCTAGAACTGAAAGAGACCATTGATCCATCTAGCTCGGTATTGTCTACACCAGGGGCTCCCAACCTGTGGTACTCCAGATGTTGCTGAACTACAGCCCCCATAATCCCCAGCCACAATAAATGGAGGGGGTGATGGGAATTGTAGTTCATCAACATCTGGAGTACCACAGGTTGGGAGCCCCTGGAGGCTTTCCACACAGGGCTTTTGCCCCAAATCTCCTTCAGAAGACAGTGTGTGCGTTCACACACCAGCCAAACTTACCTCAAAGCCCCTTTGAGATCCTTGGACCCACTCCACACATAAAACGGGCTTTGTGATGCAGATTCTAGCTTTTCTCAACATATGTCTGGGTTTTTAAAATGCTGGTTTTAAGTGACTTTTTCTGAAAACGCCAGAACAAATAGGGAGAGGCACTGATGTAGAATCATTAGCATGATAAGAGGGATGCTCTCTTCAGAAATGCAGATCTATCTCTTCAGGGAGCTCTCTCTCTCCCCACCCCTCCCATTGGCAAGAAGGAAAACACTGACGCCTGCCATGTGGACTTGTTTAAAAAGAAACCCAAGAGCAGAGGGGAGGGGCTGCTTCCCTCAATGCCGCGAGTGTACTTCAAAGTGGCTTCGCTCAACTTTTACCCCAAAGCCATAAGCCAAGTGCGAATAACTCCCTGGATACCAGGGGCAGACAAAAACTGACTGGCAGCAACTTCTCCAAGGTTTCAGGCAGGAGTCTCTCCCAGCCCTACCTGGAGATGCTGCCAGGGCTTGAACCTGGGACCTTCTGCATGCAAAACAGATACTCTAGCACTGAGCTCCGGCCCCATCCCTCCAGTATATAATTAGCCAACTTACATTTAACCAGGATTCACTGATGGAGTTCCGCTCTCAAAGTAACGAACCCAAGTAAATGCTGGTTAGTCACAGCACAAATCTGGGATCAGGAGTTTGGGTTTTTTTGCAGCCCACATGGTATGGTCTTCAGGAGTACATGCAGCCCAGCTGTGATGTTTTTAGTTAACCCATTCCTTGATCCAGGCCAGCTCTTAAATGGTGCTTGAGTTACCTTTTTGTCTGGTTCTGGACTGGAGGAGGGACAGGCAAACCACAATCAGCAAGTGAACAGAAAGCCGTCTGCACTTGTCTTTCTGTAAATAATACTTATTTCATTAAATGATTAACAATGTTAGTTATACTCCACTGCCTGGTCCTTGTGTGCCACAGTAATTTCCTCTTGATTCTACACCAGCAATCTGGGATTTGCCAGTAAGCATACGTTGCTTTAATCATGAGAACCATCCCTTAGTATATAATTTCAGATCTGTTCCCTTGAAGAAGGGAACAGGAGGAAATCACCCAAAGATGCCATGAAAGACTCACTTATTTTGGGGAACAAAGGAAGCTGCCATATACTGAGTCAGACCCTTGGTCCATCTAGCTCAGTGTTGCCTACCCAGACTGGCAGCGGCTTCTCCAAGGTTGCAGGCAGGAGTCTCTCTCAGCCCTGTCTTGGAGACGCTGCCAAGGAGGGAACTTGGAACCTTCTTCATGCGGGTGCTCTTCCCAGAGTAGCCCCATCTCCTGAGGGGAACATCTTACTGACAGTGCTCACTGGTAGTCTCCCATTCAAATGCAAACTAGGGTAGACCCTGCTTAGCAAAAATGACTTGACTAGCAAGCCAGAGGTTGCCGGTTCAAATCCCCGCTGGTATGTTTCCCAGACTATGGTAAACTCCTATATCGGGCAGCAGTGATATAGGCAGATGCTGAAAGGCATCATCTCATACTGCGTGGGAGAAGGCAATGGTAAAGCCCTCCTGTATTCTACCAAAGACAACCACAGGGCTCTGTGGGTGCCAGGAGTTGACACCGACTCAACGGCACATTTTACTTTTACTACAAGAGAAGATACCCAATGTGCTCTGAACTTGCTGCACTTTTCAAGGGCATTGCAGTACAAAAATGCATAGATCCACATTTACATTGATATGGTCTGAAGAGTAATTCAATAAATTGAAACTGAAGCAAACACAGTACAGTGGAGTAATTACTCACAGAATGAATACACACACACACACACACACACACACACACACACCAATATGTGAAATCAATATTCCTGGGTGTGTATTCATGAATTTACACCCCACCTTCCTTCTGTTATTGAACTTGTGGGGCAGGATACATAAGATTGCCTGGACCCAGACCAGAATAGCTGCAACTTAACTGGCTGTATCATGGGCCTTCAGGCCATGGTCTCTTGCTTTAGTGAAATGTGGCACCCCCTTGTCCAACTTTGGGAACAAGCCTTCTTTCATGAACCAGAGGTAAGGCTTATGTTTAAAAGCTGACCCACTAGGCTTGTTCACACCCCTATAATTACTTGTCCAATAACTACTTGCATATAGACTGGAGAGCTGATTCTTGTGGTAGTGAGCATGAAGTGTCCCCTTAGCTATGCAGGGTCTGTCCTGGTTTGTATTTGGATGAGAGATGGCATGTTTCTCCTCCACCCCCGGACCTGGAGGCCCAGTCTACCCACCATAGATAGCTGTAAGATATTCCCCTTAGGAGATGGGGCCACTCTGGGAAGAGCATTCCATGCTTGAATTTCCTACCTTGGTAAAGTGTGATTTTTCCTACCTTGGTAAAGAGCTGGGTAGGACAGTACTGTCTGACCCAGTTCCTGTTTCCCAGATGATCACTTCCTACTCATCCAACCTTACTGTTTCCCCCACACATGATCACAAAACGAGAGCATGGGCAGCCCCCAAACTAGGATAGGACAAGTATATATGTAAGTAATTATGAGTTTTGTTGTAATCCCCCCGAAACCTGCATTTTGGGTGGCATACACATAGGAATATAGGAAGCTGCCCTATACTGAGTCAGTCCATTGGTCTATCTAGCTCAGTATTGTCTTCACAGACTGGCAGTGGCTTCTCCAAGGTTGCAGGCTGGAATCTCACTCAGCCCTATCTTGGAGAAGCCAGAGAGGGAACTTGGAACCTTCTGCTCTTCCCAGAGTGGCTCCATCCCCTGAGAGGAATACATATTTTTAAATAAATAAATAAATAAATAAATAAATAAATAAATGGATGGATGGATGGATGGATGGATGGATGATAATCATTACAATGTCATCACATTTACAAAGTAATTACAATGGTGTGAGCCACAAGTCTAGCAGGTCAACTTTTAAAGATAAGAAGCCAGATTCTCTGCTGCCTTTGGGAGTCTTCCTCCAGTTTCTTCCGTTGATTGGTGCAACATTCTTACCTCTGGATCTTGAAAGAAGGCTTGTTCCCGAAGTTGGACAAGGCGGGTGCTAAATTTTGCTAAAGGAAGACGGTTAACGGTACAAAGCCTATGGCAGCAGGACCTGCAAAAGTCTTGATTTGGGGCATGGAGGATTTTTGTTCTGTATTTTGCTCATTGCTTGCCCTATCCACGCTTTCCTCCAGCCCTCAAAGCTAAGACAATGCTAAACTGATCTTGGACTGAGTTCAACTCAACTCTGCCTTCATATAGCTGCATGACCAACCCTGCTGTGCTATATTTTCCTCCATGCAGGTACCAATCTCTGCTCTCCCGTCCCTCCAGCAGAATCTCCGCCTTGATTCCTATCCCCCTTTCTCCCCCAGAGTGCCTTCTTTCCCCCCATGATGTATGAACAAGGGAACAAGAACACAAACCAGCCCTCTGTCCCTTCTCTGCTCACTCTCACCCACATTATGGGAGCCATTCCTGCCTCTTTAGGATGCACAGTTACTGGGTTGGGGAAAATCAGCTGCACACACTGACTTCTATTAAGCTGTACCATTTTCTGTCACTCAGGCAGCTGGTGCCTGTCTCTCGTAATTGCGGTGGGATCTTGGGAAGGCGGTGACCTTCACTTTCTCAAACCAGATCCTTCACCCAGAGCCCTGAGATACCGCGTCCCTATTAGCATCACCATCGCACCATCAGTGGATATAGCACGTTGCAAAGTAGCATAAGTGGCCAAGAAGGACGCTCCCTGTTCTTCTCTTCGGCTTGGCCATCCAGGCACAAAGGTTGAACTGTCCACTTGCAGACACCCCAGGCTCCAGGGGTGACCCAAGGAACGGCAGGGCCTTGTCCCCCTGCCCCTGGTGGGGCCCTGCCCCCTTTGAAAGCCGACCCATGCAAGCTTTGAAAGAAGATGCAGAGCAGGGAAGAGTGCAGGTTGCCAGCACCTTCTGCTTCTCTCCCTGTGCTTCTGGAGTGTGGGGGAAAGTGGCTCCATGCCAAGTTTGCTGGGGTCCGAGCAGTCTTGAAGAGCTCCTCCAACAGCAGAAGCGGAGGGCAGCTTACTGCCCTGCTGCTGGCACCCCAATAATTTCCTGCCTGAGATGACTGCCTTCCTCCGCCCATGCCAGAGTCTTCCTCTTTCCCAGGACTGCAAAATGCCCTGATGCAGCTCCCAAATCAGGGGCATAGCTAGGGGAGAGGGGGCCCATGTTTGCCCCTCTCCCCAGTGGCCCATTGGAGTGAGAGAGATAATGAAAATAGGGAGGAGTGGAGCTCTTTTTAAATTGTTGTAAATGGTGTTAATGTTGAAACCTGGTTTTTCAGGCTTTTAAAATTGTTCTGATTGTTTAATTGTTGTTTGTAATGGTGTTTTATACTTTTTGTTTTAACTGTTAATTGATTTTATTTGTTTTAATTGTTTTGTTTTTAATTGTAAACTACCCTGAGCCATTTTGGAAGGGCGGAATAGAAACTGAATAAATAACAATAAAATAATAATAATAAATAATGACGTCATGTGCAAACGGGCCATGTCCAGGGTTCCAAAGAGCCTGTGCGAGCTTTCCGCTCCAGAGTTCATTCTGTTTGCGCCCAAATTGGGCATGACATCACATGCAAAAGGGGCATGTTCAGGGCTCCAGTGAGCCCACGTGAGTTCTCCGGAGTTAATTTTCAACCAGTGCTTGCTGGCTGCCTACATTATTTCCCTTTCTCTCCTTCAAGGGAGAGGAATGGAAATAATGCAGACAGACAGCAAACGCTGGCCAGAAATGAGCTTTTGAGAGCTGGGGTGGGCCCTCCAGCAATCAGGCCACACCCATGTACATGGGATGTCATGCACACAGGGCGTCTCATGTGGCCCTTTTCATTCGTGGCCCGGGTTCTTTGAACCCTACGGCTCAATGCTGGCTCCACCCCTGGTCGGAGGCTTTATCCACTTGTGTGAGGACAGCCTTAGCCTCTGCCATTTAACTATCAGGACGAAAAGCAGCCATCATTGACAGAACAAGGAAGCAAGATGCTGAACACGATGATCAGTCCTCCATGAAACCGTTGCCGCCGTCACCACTCCGTGTGGCAGCAAATTCCACCAATTGGTTATGGACTGGATGAGGAGGTTACGTACTCGGCGTCTGGTCTGAGTCTCCTGCCTATCTATTTAATCATTCCTGCCCCTTTAGCTTGCAAACCGAGCTGCAGCATGTGGCAGGGCAGCACAGTGGGGAGAGAGGAGGAAGAGCTTGGAGAACAGGGGCGAATTCTCGTGCACAAAGGCATTTTCGTATCCCTGGGCTTCCTTTTGGTTGGCCAAAGCGTTGGTTTTCAAGCTGTGTTTCAAGGAAATTTTTCTAGGGATTTTCCTTAGAAGTTTATCAGGTGTTCCTCAATGGCGGGAAACTCCTCCAGAATAGTTTGTCTACCACTTCCAAGAGTTAGCACTATGCATGGCTGCACACCAGTGGCTGCTAGTTCTGTGTGTGCAGTGCACACTGATTGGCATCATCCCCAGGAACACAGGAAGCTGCTTTCTACTGAGTGATGCTTCTAGCTCAGTATTGTCTACACTGACTGGCAGCAGCTCTCCAAGGTTTTAGGCAGGAGTCTTTCCCAGCCCTACCAGGAGATGCTGCCAAGGACTGAATCTGGGACTTGAATCTGAATCTCTACCACTGAGTTATGGCCCCATCTCCATCCAGGGCAATGGAGCACTTGCAGATGGGTGTTGAGCCGGTGCACATCTCTTGTGCTCGATATTTTCGCTATGCCTAGGGCTTACAGTCCAGACCGGTTGCCCCTCTAATTTTGTTCATCTCTGTGTGGAATGAGTTTGGTTCTGGGTGGCAGTGTCAAGGCATTCAGAATGGGGCCTTCCTGATTCAACCAGAGCGGGATCTAAAGTTAACGGAGCGAGCATAAAAAAATCTTGTGAGTGTGTGCACGTACACACGCCTTAGAGGGAACACTGCTCCAGACTAGTGTTGTGCCACCACCAACATTCTGCAGCAGGCCTCGCTTAAGGGGACCAGCAACCCATAACTCTGGATGTTGGCCACTGTTTAATCCATGAAGGAGGTATAGAATCCAAGGGAATCCAAGGTATACAAGGACAAGGCGTAGAATCAGGAATATTAATGGTTTAATGAAATATATATTACTAGCTGGCCCTGGTGCAAAGCATCTGTGCCTCTAGATCTCCCCCTTCCTCCCCCCCTCCCTCTCGGCTCTCCCCCCATTCTCAGACACACACACCCAGCCACCACTTTCTTTCCCTCCCCCCACCCCCCCTGCCATTTTCTCCTCCTCCCTGCCAACGCTGTTTTCTCTCTCCGCCCACCCGGCCACCGCCACTGTTTTCTTTCCCCCACCACCATTTTCTTTTTTCCCCACCGCCACCATTTTCTTCTCCACACACACACCCCCCACCACCGTGTTCTTTCCCCTCTCTGCCTGCACACCTGTCCACCGTCACTTTTCTCTCCCCCTCCCAGCAGCTTGCTCGCAAACTCTCGCAAGAGCTGCCACGCATGGGATTAGCGATGGGTACGTCTTAGAGAATTAGATAGATAGATAGATGCACAGAGAGGCCAGTGCAGACTGCTTTTCAGGGCTCTTGCTGCTGTCTGTTTATTAGCCCTGCCTCTACTCCAGGACTGGAATACAAATAACTAAAGACCCATTCAAAATCTGACCTGGATCATTAAGCAAGGCCACCACAAAAGGTGTATGACACCTTTGGTCAGAGAGGCCCCCTCCTGCCACACCTCCGTGCCTCAGACCGGAAGTGAGGGTGTTCCACGGCTTTCATGTTCCTAGCAGAGGTTTCAAGTCTTTGTGGCTAGGATGATAAGCTTGAAATGTGTGGGTGATGCTTGAGGGCAGAGAGAGAAAATAAAGTTAAGTATTTAGAAGGCCACTATATTCCTCTTTTGTGAAGACCCTCTGCTGCGTCTGTACATGTGTGCATTGTGCAAATGACTGTTCATGTTGAAAGGGAAAGCAGGAACAGAGCAAGGATGATTTATTGAAAAAACTAGTCAGCAGTCTTTGAGATGCTTTGCATTTTGTAATATGAAGCTTTCCCCTGAATTTATATGGGTACCATATTTGGGTACCATATTTACCCAAATAGAAGATGACTCTGAATTTTAGACACACAAACACACACACCCTTCTTACATCCTACCTTCATCTTCCAAATCCACGACCACTGATCGGGAGCACATTCAGTTCTCCTACACAGGGGTCGGAGAGCTCCTCTGACCCAAGTGAGAATCATGGGAACTAGCCCAACATAGGGATGCATATGTGTGCATGCATTGCATATAACATGTGAGAAGTGTTTATGTATCATTGGAGTGTGTGTGTGTATGTAAGAGGTGGAGTGGCCGGTATTTCCTAACACCGCTCAAGGAATTACTACTCAACTGTAGCTTATGGCAACTCCCATCTCTCCTTGAATGTTAATGAGCCAAGAAGACAAATGGGTCATTAAGAAATAATGCTGTATTGCAGGATTTCTCAACCCGCCCCTCTCCCCGCCCCCCCCCCCAGCACTGCCCGCTCCCCAACCGCTGCGTCAGCAGAGGTAACGATCTTTCTCTCGCTTTCTCAATCAACCCCAGCAGCTGCTGCCAAAGTTAATCAGGCACTTAATAAACTATATCTTTCACATCAAACCTGCCCTTCCTGATAGTAAGATATCCAGCATCCTAAGAAGCCAATCGCTACAATCTCATTCTAGGGAGGAAAGGAAGGGGCTATTAGATAAACTAGAAAATGAGAGAAGGGTCTTAGCCTAGGGACATAGGAGCAGCCCTGCTGGATCAGGCCCAAGTCCTATGTAATCCAACATCCTGTTTCACACAGTGACCCACCAGATGCCCCTGAGAAGCCCAAGGCAAGAGGTGAGGGCATGCCCTCTCTCTTACTGTTGCTCCCCTGCAACTGGTATTGAGAGGCATCTTGCCTCTGAGGTTGGAGGTGTCCCACAGCCACCAGACTAGTAGCCGTCGATATACCTCTCCTGCATGAACTTATCTAAACCCCTCTTAAAGCCATCCAGGCTGGTGGCTGTCACCACACCTTGTGGCAGAGAATTCCACGGGTTAATTACATGTTGTGTGAAAAAGTACTTCCTTTTGTCAGTCCTAAATTTCTTGGCAATCTGTTTCATGGGATGATTCCTCATTCTAGTGTTATGAGAGAGGGAGAAAAAAAAATTCTCTGTCAACATTCTCCACACCATGTATGATTTTATAGACCTCTATCATGTCTCCCCTCCGTTGTCTTTTTTCTAAACTAAAAAGCCCCAGGTGTTGTAGTCACTCTACGTCTTATACCAGCCACTCCACCTCTTACACACACACACACACACACACACACACACACACACACACACACACACTCCAGTGATACTTAAACCCTGCTCACATGTTATATGCAATGCATGTACAGCTATGAATCCAAAGATTGGGCCTTGCCTCAAGGAAGGTGCTCTAGGCTCCTGATCTCTTGGTTGCCCTCTTCTGCACCTTCTCAAGTTCTATAATGTCCTTTCTGAGGTATGGCATAGGAAGCTGCCATATACTGAGTCAGACCCTTGGTCCGTCTAGCTCAGTATTGTCTACACCAGGGATTCTCAGCTTTAGGTCCCCATATGTTATTGGACTTCAACTGCCATAATCCCCAACCATAGGCCCCTGGGGGACCCAATGTTGAGAATCCTTGGTCTACACTGACTCGCAGTGTCTCTCCACAGCTTCTGGTATGAGTCTCTCTCAGGTGTGGGGTGGGGGTGGAATCATGAAGGACACAACCAGACAAGCAAAAAAGGGAAAACGGTCTCACAGTGCTGTGAAGCATTATTAAAGCCCAATGCATTTCAGCTTCAGAGGCCTTCTTCAGGGGCAATACTAAAAAATTACAATTACAATTAAACCACTTCAAAGAAACAACTTTGGAACAATATAAAATGAAGCCCCTAACATACCGCGCTCATGATTGCTTACATTTGTCATAGCTCAAAGAGACCTTGAACACATAGCTTTTGCCTGTGAAAACACCAACTTAAGTGGGAAATGACTTGACTAGCAAGCCAGAGATTGCCGGTTCGAATCCCTGCTGGTGTGTTTCCACCTACATTGGGCAGCAGTGATATAGGGAGATGCTGAAAAGCATCATCTCGTACTGTGTGGGAGGAGGCAATCATCAACCCCTCCTGTTTTCTACCCAAGACAACCACAGGGTTCTGTGGGCTCCAGGAGTCGGCACCAACTTGACAGCACACTTTACCTTTACTTTAAAGGAATATATGACCCTTCATTTGACTTCCTGGATATGCTCAAATGAAGGGTGGTTTATTCCTTTAAGTTGGTGCTTTGTTTTGTTTTTGTTTGTTGTTGTTTTACAGTCAATGAATTACAGGTGGTTCAACTGGCAACAGTATAAATTTGCTTCTCCAGTTGATAATGGTGTAAGCTTGTAAAAAGGTAGAGATTATTTGTGCAAGGTTTTATTGAAATAGTACAAATGTAAGTAATCATGAGCTTAATATGTTACTGGTTTCATTTTATATTGTTCCAAAGGTGTTTCTAAGAATTGATTTAATTGTAATTTTCATTTTATATTGTCCCAAAGATGTGTACCTGGGACCTTCTGCATGCAAAGCAGATGCTCTTCCACTAAGCAACAGTTCCACCCCCTGAGGGGAATATCTTACAGTGCTCACATGTAGGCACCCATCCAAGTGCAAACCAGGGAAGACCCTGCTTAGCCAAGATGACAATTAATGCTCACTCCTGCAAGACTAGCTCTTCTTCCCAAGAAGTGCTGGAACTCATCTCATGCCATCAACTTCCTGCTTACTAGGCAGATGCAATTCAGTCTATGAACAAGATACCGGTGTATGTGTATAACCAGGTAGTCTCTTGACTTGACTACTGTAATGCTCTATACATGAGACTGTCCTTGAAGGCAGTTTTGAAATCTCATTTGGTCCAGAATGCAGCAAACCAAAGTAAGAGCTGGTGTGAAGGACAGAGAGTGTACTATACCTGTTTCATTCTATTACAGTGACTGCTGATTTGTCCCAGGCAAAAATCAATGGTTTTAGTGCCCATCTTCTAAGCTTGCGTGTTTCTATTTATTTATTTAAAACATTTATATCCTGCCTTTCCATTGGGGTAGCTAACAAAGTTGCTAAAAACAACACACTCTAAAACAATATACAACCAATAAAATCTCAGTTAAAACAAACGTTTAAAAATTACATTAAAAGTTAAAAGGTTAAAAACCCACCGGTAGCTTTCCCAGACAGCAGGCTTTATTGTGGTTTTATTGTGAGGCTTTACTGAGAATTCAAAGTTGCCCCCAAAACCCAATGCAAAAAGTGGATATTTTTACCCCGGATATAAATTGGGCTACACTCTAATGCGCAACGAAAGACCCAAATTGTGTGTGAACTGCTCCCTGATAGCTCGCAGTGACTTCTGGGTAAATTTAGCCGATATATGTGAACACACACCTCCATTCCGGAGGAGATGCAAACTAAAAGCCGGGTGTGAAAAACTTCCAGACATAGTTACAGCTAGAATGTTAAAATGCCTATCTATAAAGATGGATCTTCAACAATGTCTTAAAGAGCCTGAGGGAGGGAACATGGTGGAGCTGTTCCAGGAGGGTGTTCCAACTTAGGGGGACCACAACTGAAAAAGCCCCTTTTCTAGTCTCCGCCAATTGGATTTCTGTTAGTGGCGGGACTGTGAGCAGGGCCTGGGATATTGGATGGAGGGCCTTGGCAGGTTCATATGGGAGGATGTGGTCCGTTGGTACCCTGACCCCCAAGCCATGTAGGGCATTAAAGGTCAAAGCCAGCACCTTGAATCTAGCCCAGAAGTGGACTGGTAACCAGTGAAACTACCACAGGATGGGTGTGACACTCATGAAGCAATTTGCGCCTACAACCATCCTTGCAGCAGGATTCTGGACCAACTGAAGCTTCCAAACTATCTTCAAGGGCAGCCTCACGTAGGGCACATTGCAGTAGTCCAATCTGGATGTTACCAAAGCATAAGTGACTGAAGTCAGGTCCGACTTCTCCAAGTGAGGTCGCAGCTGATGTACTAGCCACAGCTGGCAGAAGGCGCCCTCTGGATTCTAGAATCAAGAAGCCACAACCAAAAACGTCCAGTCTCTGACTCCTGGTAATCAGATCTCTGTCAAAGGCTGAGCTGTAAACAGAGTCTGAGATGTAGAGTAGATAGCCCCTGGCAGATTTGTTTGGGTGAACGCGGTCCGATACTCCAGCCCTATACCGTGTGGGGCTTTAAAGGTCCAGACTAGCACTTTTAATCTAGCCCAGAAGCAAACTGGACCAGCTGAAGCTTCCAAACCATCTTCAAGGGCAGCCTCACATAGGGCACATTGCAGTTATCCTATTTGGATGTAATCAGTGCACGAGTGACTGAAGTCAGATCTGACTTTCCCAAATAGGGTCAGAGCTGGAAGACTAGCCGTAGCCACCACCACCATCACCATCTGGGCCTTCAAGAACAGCATTGGGTCCTCTTATGATCTGGATTCAGGATGCTTGAGAAGGTTTGTTCTTCTTTCTTCTGTCCTGCTCTTTGGGAACTGAAAACCTCCTCGTGGTCTAACCATCCACCACACTGATCTTGTAGCTCAACAGCATCTGGGCCTCCAAGGTTGGGAGCCCCGGCTCTGAGTACTTCTTCTCTGTTTCTGGCTGTTCTGCTGGACTCCTCAATATTAAGAGCTTCTTTATACCTAGGGATATGCACAAAACTGGAAAACCTGGTTTAGCTCTAATTGAACCAGACTCAAGCCAAACTAGATCCAGTTAAGTTTTGTGCATGGTGAGCTGGGCCAGGTTTGGCTTGAGGCCAAACCGGTTTGGGCCGACTCGAGGGAGGTGGAGGGCCAATTTTTTTAAAATTGTACTCACCACCACCAGGTGTGGCGGGTTTGGGAGGTGCTGATGCAGCCACAGGTGGTAAATAGTAAATACACCCCTGCTAACTGAGCAAAGAGACACCTTTTAAAATGGTGATTCTCTTATTTAGCAGGGGGAGAGCAACTGGTCCTATCCATCCCCAGCACAGCATCCCTCCAGTGGCTGTTGCTGGTGTCTGTTTTGTGTTTCTTTTTTCATCTACCTATGTAAACCTCTTTGGAAATGTTGTTGAAAAGGAGTATATAAGTAGTAGTCATCTACACAGACTGGCGGAGGCTTCTCCAAGGTTGCAGGCAGGAGTCTCTCTCAGCCCTATCTTGGAGATGCTTCCATGGAGGACACTTGGGACCTTCTTGCTCTTCCCAGAGTGGCTTCATCCTCTAAGGGGTATATCTTACAGTGCTCACACATCAAGTCTCCCATTCATATGCAACCAGAGTGGGCTCCACTTAGCAAAGGAGACAATTTAGACCAGCTCTCCTCCCATAGGGAAGGCACGCACCTTACTCTCAAATTATCCAATTTTTATCTAAATATGTGCATATATATAATACCAATGAACATATGCAAACTTTATGCAAAGTGTAGACTTTTGTGTTTGTGTGTGTGAAAAGCATCTTCCGTTTCCACTTTTTTGGTGATGGACATCCATCTTTTTTCCCCATTGGGACCTGGCCACCCTAATGTTGGGTGGGATGAAGGATGAAGGCTTTCGTAGGGGGGTGAGCAGCAGCAAGCAAAGAAGGGCTGGATCTGAACAACGACGAGGACCTAATAGGGCTCAACCAGACAGACACAAGATCTGTAAAGAACCCAACAAAATATAATCCAGCTAGAAAGTATTGAAACTTAAAATATACATTAAGGTGATTCTCACGCCCATCTTCCATCTTATTTGATTTCCACCTTATTCCATCTTATTTAATTGTTATTTCCCTGAGCCATTTTTGGAAGGGCGGTATAGAAATCAAATTGATAACAACAACAACAACAACAACAATAATAATAATAGCAACAGCTGCTTGGGTTACCCCAGGCAGCTTGTGTCAGCTGGAGCATCAGGAACCCTCCTGACCTGCAGAGCCCACCTTTCCTACCTGGTGTAGAACGAACTGTAGAACCAACTGTGGGTTATTCTACCTCGGCAGGCAGTCATCTGGGCGATTGCCACCAGGTGCCTGGGCTTTCCCCGCTGGTCCACTGCCATTTGGGGCAGTGAGCCAGGGGGGAGGAGTGGCCACTCTGAGTGCAGCAGCTTCTCTACCGGGCGCAGCCGCTGCACTGTGATGTGGGTGGACTTCCTCCTCTTGATCTCAGCTCTGGAGCTGTGGATCTGTGCCGCTCGTGAGCTCCTGCCTTCCCCACAGCCTTCCCAAGTAGGGCTGTGCACGGACTGTGTGTGCTGAACCGGTTTGTCTCAAACCGGGGCTGGTTTGTCAGTTTGATCATGGATCAAACCTCCACCCAGCCACTCCTTACCCCCGAAAGGGTTCCCCAACTCCCTGTGCTTGTAAAGGAGAATTTGTGTTATCATTTATTTATTTAACATATTTTTATACCGCCCAAAACCTACCTCTCTGGGCAGTTTACAAGAAGATAAAAACAACAGTAAAACATTAGTTAAAAACAAAAACAAGAAATGTAAAACACAACCATTTGAAATACTTAAAACACTATTCTAAAACAACATTAAAAACAATCAAAATAGTATCAGTTAAAAGCCTGGGTGAACAGATGCCTCTTTAGAGACTTTTTAAAAAATTGTCAGAGATGGGGAGGCTCTTATTTCACCAGGATGCGCATTCCAAAGCCTCAGGGCAGCAACAGAGAAGGCCCGTCCCTGAGTGGCCACCAGATGAGCCGGTGGCAACTGCAGACGGACCTCTCCTGATGATCTCAATGGGTGGTGGGGTTCATAATGAAGAAGACGTTCTCATAAATACCCAGGACCCAAGCTGTTTAGGGCTTTATAGAATCCTCACCAGATTCCCTTTTACGAGTATATCCCCAGAACTGGTTCAGCCTGGTTTGATGATCAAACTGGACCGGACCTGCTTTGGGTGAACAGATAACCGAACGGGGCCAGATCAATTCGAATCCAGTCTGGATTTGAAATGAACCAGCCAAATTGGTTCAGTGCACACCCTTACTCCTAAGCCTGCAGCTGAAATCGTGTGCACAAACTCTTAATCTTCTGCAATAACGAATATGAAAGAGACAATCAATATATGTCTCTTGAGATTTAATGTAACATAAGTCAAAAAAGAATGATGCTCATGAAATTAAATCCAAGGTCATAATATCTATATCAAATGAAATAAGTTAGTAGGGTGGTCTTGTATCGATTGTCCTGAATAATCATTCCATCCAGGAGCTTTATAAAATAGTCACTATATGCAAAGTAAGTGTGAGGTCAATCTCACAATCTTACAATCCGAAAGTTCTCCTGAAAACTATCAAAAGTCCGGATTCACCACTTTATAATCCAACAACTTTTCTCCACAGTATCTAATCTGGATTCACAAACAGATAATCCAAGGAATCTTCTTTGTGATGCCCTGATGCCAAACGCGTACCATCCTTCCTCTGGCCTTCCTCTGTGGCGTTCAATCAATAAGTCCTTGTAATCCATGAAACGTCTCATAAACCCAGACGTGTGGATATTCTCGAAGATGCTTGAATTTTCTCAGGGCACTACACATACTAATATCCAAGTCCTATCTCTCTTTGTTGGCTTGTGAGCACCATCCAGTCAACTTTCAGTGCTTCAAAGCTCCATTCCTTCCCCGAGATGAAATTCATACATAGGAGGAACACAGGAAGCTTCGTACTAAGTCAGACCCTTGGTCCATCTAGCTCAGTATGGTCCACACTGACCGGCAGCGGCTCTTCAAGGTTTCAGGCAGGAGACTTTCCCTGTCCTACCTGGAGGTGTCGGGGAGTGAACCTGGGCCCTTCTGTGTGCAAGCTGATGCTCTGTCGCTGAACCCCATGCGCAGTGATCGTTTGTAGCCACCCATCCAAATGCAAACCAGGGCAGAGCCTGTTTAGCAAAGGGGACAATTCATGCTCACGACCTCAAGACCAGCTCTCCTACCCATCACACAACCCCAACAGCTCTGTGCTGAAAGTGTCTGTACAATACACCGTGCTTTCCTTTACAACAATAGGTGGGATTTCAATGGGAGAGCAAGGTAAGCGTGCATTTTGTATGCAGCCTTTGAAATCAAAGGGCTATGCATACCTGAAGGGCTGTTGCATGGAAGAGGGCAAGGGTTTGTGTTTTCTGCCGATCCCAGAGGACAGGCCTAGATCCAATGAGTTAAAGGAGGGCAGATTTTGGTTGAACATTCGGAGCACCTTCTTAATGATAAAAAGCAATTTGACCGTGGAACCAAAGGCCTAGTCGGGTGGTGGGCTCTCCTTTTCTAGAGGTCTTCAGGCAGACATCCATTGGGGATGCTCTAGATGTGGATTTCCGGCGTCAAGCAGGAGGTTGGCCTGGATGGCCTTCAAGGACCCCTTCAGCATGATGGTTCTGTGAAATTTTCTTGTGAGGATTGGAGTCCATGGTGGAATGTCTGGGGATGATTCCACCTAGGCACCATGACCCATCTGGGACTGCAGGGAAGTTAGCCATGCTAGCCAAGGAAATCTCCTTGTACCAAAAAGCCAGGGTGGGTCAGCAGAAGATACCCCCTCACCTACATAAAAGTTTCTGGGCCACACTCATTCAATGGTCAGAGCAACTAGAAGCTTCTCTTGCTGGCCACAGACTGCCTTTACCATGTCCTCAGCTTCATAGAAGCCAGGTCTGGCTAGGAGTGGCTCATTTGTGCAGCTCAACCTGGTGAATGGCCAGCCTGCGGCCACTGCGTCTCTTATTAATGCTGAGGCAGGGTGGGAGAAAGGAGCAAATGGAGCTCTGAACACACACACGCACGCACGCACACCTGACTCATTAGGACAAACTGGTCCTGGGCCCAGCAGTGTGCAATTTAGACCAAGTTGTGCCCATTTTGTTTAAATTTTGGTGGATTCACCCTGATTTAGGAACATAGCAAGTTGCCTTATACTGAGTCAGACCCTTGGTCCATCTAGCTCAGTATTGGCAACACTGACTGGCAGCGGCTTCTCCAAGGTTGCAGGCAGGAGTCTCTCTCAGCCCTATCTGGAGATACTGCCAGGGAGGGAACTTGGAACCACCTGCATGCAAGCAGGCAGGTGCTCTTCCCAGAGTGGCCCCATCCCCTGAGGGGAATATCCTACAGACAGTGCTCACATATGTAGTCTCCCATCCAAATGCAAACCAGGGTGGACCCTGTTTAGCAAAGGGGGCAATTCATGTGTGCTACCACAGGAGAGCTGGTCTTGTGGTAGCAAGCATGACATGTCCCCTTAGCTAAGCAGGGTCCACCCTGGTTACATATGAATGGGAGACTAGAAGTGTGAGCACTGTAAGATATTCCCCTTAGGGGATGGAACCGCTCTGAGAAGAGCAGAAGGTTCCAAGTTCCCTCCCTGGCAGCATCTCCAAGATAGGGCTGAGAGAGATTCTTGCCTGCAACCTTGGAGAAGCTGCTGCCAGTCTGTGAAGACAATACTGAGCTAGATAGACCAATGGTCTGACTCAGTATATGGCAGCTTCCTACGTTCCTAAGCTTCTCAATGTGTTCTGAACTTGCTGCACTTTTCAAGGGTACTGCAGTATTGTAGAGAACCCAGCCTTGGCATCATATCTTGAGTGCTTTGCAGTATAGCCTGCACATCTCCTTCTCCCCTCACCATGCTTTTTGTTGCAGGGGTCCTAAGAGTTGCCCTCAATAAGTTTGGGGACGGATCTGGTGCAGAGTGTACGTTGTAGAAAGACCATCCCTATCACCTCCAGGAGGCTGGAAATGCAACATGCAGCCTGCTTAATTAGAAGGGGGAAATTCTTCTAATTAGCAATCCAGAGGTTGCTCAGGATTTCCTACCTAAATAAGCAGCATTGCCTTCAAGGAAGCAGAGCACTTCTGGCCTGAGAGACTTCATGGTTGCTTATGTAAGCAGGAACAGAAGAGTTATTAATAAGTGCCCTGACTTAGGGGTCATGGCTGTATGATCAAGAAAGACTATGAAGCAGCCCAAGGAGGTGACTGGAGAACTTGGAATGACCTCAGCACTCCACTGAACGAGCAATCATCTCCTATTACGTTTTAAAGAGCGAGAGAGAACTTGGTGCATATCCCCGAATGGTAAATGCTAAGTAGTCTTCAGTGTACAGCGGGGCATCTGTTACATGGGGTCAGATTGGAAAAGACAAGAGTCCCTCCAGTTTGGTACTAACGCCAAGCCTGCGGCCAAACACGGGAGGGAGCTTACAGGCATCCTGTGGGCAGGGGGTGCTGCAGAATGCAAAATAGCAAGTGCCTAAATACTAGTAGCCGGATATGTAGAATAAAGCTATTCAGCTTCATAAGTGATGTTAATACAAATTAACATAGCATTTAAGAGAGTCGTTGTGGTGCGGTGGTTAGTAAGGCTGTGGAAGTTCAGATCGGGGAGGTACGAAATGCTCCATTTTGGGTCACGTCCCGAACACAGCCTTGGAAAACCTAGATGAGTTTAGAGTTCTGCAAAACGGTTCAGTAAACTTTGGAGCCTTTCAGAGCTCCAAATGGCAATGGGAGTCTGCACTTTTTTTCGTCAATCATGGTTGGGTAAAAAAAAAAAGGCATATTTAGGCATTTGCTCGCCTATGCAGCTATTTTAATTTTTAAAGTTTTAAGCCTTTTTAAATGTACATTTTTTAAAATAAAGTCGCCGAGTTCTGGGTTACTCCTGTGAGTTTTTAATGTGGTGATTCTCTTTATTTAGCAGGGGGAGAGTAACTGGCCCTATCCACCCTCAGCACAGCATCCCTCCAGTGACTGTGGCTGGTGTCTGTCTTATGTTTCTTTTGAGATTGTGAGCCCTTTGGGGACAGGGATCCAACTTATTTTTATTTGTTATTTCTCTGTGTAAACTGCCCTGGTCCATTTTTGGAAGGGTGGTATAGAAATCAAATAAATAAATTATAATAACAATATTGCATCACTTCCCCGTAGAATCTGTGATATTATATTACTTCCCCCCATGATTCCCTGGTGTTACATTACTTCCAGTTTTTACACAGTGAGTATTCAGTAGTAGACAGTCACTTTATTGTTACGGTCACAGACCAGTACAATATAAACAGTACATTAAGTAAAAGATTAAAGGAGCTTAAAATACATTTATATCTAAAATTGAAAAAGTTAAGACAACAGTAATTCCTTATTAACCAATCGCCGACGAGTACTAATAGCAGCAGCACACACAGTGAGTATTTCCCAGTTAGATTTAAAACTTAATTTGATGGTTGGCAGGGGAGAAGGAACCCGACCCCAAACACCATCCCGAGATTCTGAACGGTTCAAAGGACCCCAAGCTGGCATTTGTGGGATCAGGTCAGATCAGATAGGACCTGATTCTGACATTTGCCATCATACACACAGCCTTAGTGGTTAGCGACCCAGACGAGCAAGTGGGGCTCAGCTTCATTTCTCTGCTCAACAAAAGAAATCTCACTGGTTGACTTTGGGCCAGTCACTTTCTCATTGCCTAGGCTCACAGGACTGTTGTGCAGATAAAATGATAGAGAGGTAAGAACATGGAGGGGGGGAGGCAAGGGGAGGCAATTCCCCCTTTGGATTATGCCTGTCCTTCCCACTAAATTCTATGGAAAACCATATGGTTTAAGATCGCAGCCTTCCCCTGACCCCCCCCCAAAGGCCTACAGACACCCATGGGGGAGAACCACTTAAAAATGTGAAAGGTCTGGGAATTCTTGGCTTAGGCTGCATGTTAGAACCACCAGGATCAGGCCCGATCCCAGCAGGTCAGCACCACCTCACCTGGGCGTTTTCCAGTTACTCACGGTTCAGCAGTAAAATGCTTTGGCTCAGCAAGATCGTTTTGAAAATGTAAATCGCTTGTGCAACCCTCCTACAACAGGAAAATACAGCTGTGTTGGGTCTTTTGGCAACGTACATGCAATGTCGTAGGACTAAAATGCAAGGATAAAATCTGAAAACAGGCATCAGAAATGTGAACAGCACCCTGCTGTCAGCACAGGGGCTGGAGTGTTGAAACACAGGCAGTACAGAAGCACACTTAATGGCCACGTAGTGACATTGTTGTAGCGGGTAATCTGGAAAGTGCCCTGGTTTTTAAACCTGGCTGTTAGCTGAGGATAAAAGAGCGAGTGCTCCCTTACCCCCGGCTACCTGCTCGTGTGTGAGCACGGGCTGCTTGCAGCTTGACCACACACTAGGATGCCTGTCTCCTGGGAGAATCCCCCAATGCAGTGCATGTGTCACGCGCTGCATTGTGGGCTTCATGGAGCCCAGGATGTTTCCTGGCCTCAGCTCAATCTGCCCTGCTCCATGCTGCAAGAAGCAGGCTGATTGTGTGGGAGGACAGCGCCCACGCCCACCGAGCAAAGAAGGATCATCTGGGTGGGGGAGGCAAGGTTTGGGAAGCCTTCTGCTCGCCCAGTAGGTCATGTGAATGGTCCCACCGTCTCACAGAATCTACTATAAACTTTATAATACAAAAGTTTGGTACAAAATATTCTCTTTTTTTAAAGTTTATATTAAGAAACCTTGTGTCAAAAAGATAATTTGCCATCATAAAATATTCTAAATCAGGGTTTCTTAACCTCGGGCCCCTAGATGTTGATGGACTACAACTGGCTGGGGATGATGGGAGTTGTAGTCCATCAACATCTGGGGGCCCAAGGTTAAGAAACCCTCTTCTAAATAAAGACATGGGTTAGAACAGAGCTTCAAGAATAAATAAGCATTAATAACCCATAATCAATCAAGGCTTGAAAAAAAAACTCTTTCTCTCTCTTCCCCCACTCTTGATCTAAAAAGATATTTGAAATGATATTTTGGCCCAAAGGGCTAACTCTAGCATCATCATCATCATCATCATCATCATCCTTTATTACAGTCATAGACCAGCATAAAGGTACATGTTAAAGAATACAGGTGAATAAAAGTGGAAGTAGAAGGTGGTTACATATATGATGATGCATATTAACATTAAAAGAACTCATAATACTGAAAATGTATGAGGGTGATAATATGTTTAAAAATACGAGTACTACTCTAGCATGCATATTAAAAAATGCTTCTTTAGCTCTTCCTGGCTTCTTAAAAATAATTCTTAAGGAAAGAAAGCACAATTCAGAGCTGTAATGTCTAGTCTCGTAAGCGGCTGGCTCTATCTTGGAACAGGTGACTAGTTCACTTAGCTCCTTGCATCTTTAGAAGGCCATTTTCTCAGCCAGCCCTAGGTGGATTCTTCGACCACCTAGCCAGCTCATGATTAATGTTCCACTCTCCCTGAGTGCTCTCCAGGGTGCTTTCCAGACGATAACTTAAAATGGCTTCGCAACATATAGGTTTGGTGTGCGTTCATACGATCTGGGTTTTCACACCATGCTGCATACGGGAAAAGGAAGGCGCCATTCGCACAGCCACAGCCTGTATTGGGATCTTTGTGTGACGTTTCAGGCTTAAAGCATTGTATGTGTGTGTTTTTTAAAGGAGCTCTCTCTCTCTCTCTCTCTCTCTCTCTCTCTCTCTCTCTCTCTCTCTCTCTCTCTCTCTCTAGTTTTGAGAACAGTTTGCAGGCTTGCTGGGTTCACTCAGAAGTAAATGATTCCGTTAAATGGGCTTCCTCCCAAGTCAGAGTGCATAGGATTGCAGGTGTAGAAATGAGGCTTGCAGAGGCAGACTACTTTTTGCCATCTTTTTGTTCACCCTAACCCAGTGTTCTTACGAATATCGCAGTGCTGCATCCTGCACAAACAGCGGGCAAGTTTCAGTAGGGTCCAACCAGTGGCGCGACTGCGGGAAGCGACTGCCATGGGATTGTTTTTAATGAAAGGCTTTTTTTTCCCCTTTAAGGTGAGGGGTTGTCTCCCCACCCATGCCCAGATGCAGCAGGAAGGCATGGTGGACAGCAAGCCCTTTATTCAAGGGAAGAGGGTGGCAAGCAAGTTGGCCATGCGCAAATTCACTGATGGAAAAAAGGCGAGGGAAAACTGTCAGTCACACCCCCCCTCCTCTTCTCTCTCTCTCTCTCTAGCTCAGGGAGGAAGTGGTGTAAAAACCAACAGTGGCTTCAAAACATTGAGGTAAAAGCCGTGGGATTTTACACCACTACCTCCTGCAGTCTGGAAAGCACCCCATAATACGTTTAAATGTCTTTCACTCCGTCCATGCCTCCCGTTTTGAACATAACCCGTCCAGTTTATGTTATTAGTCCTAGATATGTTTCTGCAGTGGAAACGTGTGTTGGTGATTTGATTTCTTCCTCCTCATTAAGGCCAGACTGGTCTCTTATTAATGGCATTTATAGAGATGTAAAAGCTGGCGGGCGGGGGGGGGGAACTAGGGTATTTTTTTACTTCTAGAAAAATAAAGGTTTTTTTCCAAGAAAAAGAGGGGTGACCTGACCACCACTCCCCCCCCCCACCCAGCCTTCACATCTCTAAGCAAGTAAGGCCTGGACACATGGTCAGAGAAACCAGTGAACAGCCGTTTTAGGTCTCAGGACCATGGCTTGGCTTCGGCCAAGCAATACCAATCTGTTCCACGGTTCGTAGGCACAAAGGTTATTCTGTCCAGCTTCCAGGCACTTCTGGCACAAAAATGGTTCCCCTCATGACAAGCAGGAAGGCAAAACCAGCCCAGAGTTGCAGTTATCCACAACGGCTGCTTGCGTGGTGACTAGGGATGTGCAAGCTGGTTCGCATCGGGCCAGCCTGGTTCAGGCGGTTCGAGGTTGAACCAGACTGGTGCCTGTCTGAGTTCGGACTGGTTCGCAGAGCTGGTTCACGGACTGGCTCGGGGGGTATACTTGTAAAGGGGAATCTGGCTAGGACTCCCCTTTACAAGTACAGAGGATTCCCAAACCTAAAAGGACTTTCCTTTACCATTAAAGCGGGGGAAAGCTTTCTTTTACTTTTAAATGAAAACTTGCCAGTGGTGGGGTTGATGGAGGCTTGGGAGGTGGGGGCTCACCCAACCACCCTGCCGGCTTCCCAAATGACAGTCCGGGACAGCTGCAGCCTCATCTGGGCCTCTGCACATGCGCAGAGGCATGGTGTCGCAAATGAGACCTGCGCATGTCCAGACTAGGCACACCAGAATCCAGAACCGGCTCGAACTGTCATTTGGGAAGCCAGCAGGGTGGTTGGAGGAGCCCCCCCCACACACACTTCCTCCCAGTTCTCAGCTGCTGCCTCCCCCCCCACCACTTGCCCACTGTCACCTTAAAGGTAAAGGAAAACCTTTTTAGTGGAGGAGATTCCCTGTACTTGTAAAGTGGGATCCTTGCCGATTCCCCTTTATACGTTTGCCCCTGACCCTGGACAGTCCAGATTCGAGCTGAGCCGGAATAACAGGTTCCATGCACATCTCTAGAGGTGACTGAAAAAGAAAGGCACTTGTGAATGGGAGGAGAGCTGGTCTGGTGAGAGCCAGCATAAACTGTCCCCTTTGCTATGTGGGGTCCACCCTGGCTTGCATTTGAATGGGAGACCATGTGTGAGCACTGTAAGATGGAAGAGCACCTGAGGTTCCAAGTTCCCTCCCTGGCAGCATCTCCAGATAGGGCTGAGAGAGACTCCTGCCTGAAATCTTGGAAAAACTGCAGCCAGCCTGTGTAGACCATACTGAGCGAGATGGCCCAAGGGTCTGACTCAGTAGACGGCAGCTTCTGATGTTCCTAATGCAGCCCATGAATAAGGAATAAGTCTGAGTTTCGGGAGCTAGATGTCAAGAAGCAGCCTCGAGGGGATGCAGGTGGTTGCTTTGGGAGCACAGATGCTACTTTCTGGATTAGCACTCCCTGTTTTCCTGTTCCTCCCCTGTATCTGGTCTATTTGTAATAATTGCACACTACCAAAACACACATACCATAAACCCCCAGTCCTTCCAAGAAGAAAGGAATGCTGGGGTCCCTGAAAGATCCTCTCAGTCCACAGGCTGCCCTGCTTTTTATTCTGTTGACACGGAGGGAAATTGAATTATACCCTGTGATGAAATTGAGTTAACAGCAGGGTCATTGACAGAGAACGGGAGTCAGTCAGTGCATAAAATCTTGAGAATACTGGAAACGGGATACTGGACGTGGGATGAACAGAGCATGGCATCTTGGCCACAAGCACCCCATCTCAGAGCCCTTGGGGAGGAGAGCTGGTCTTGTGGTAGTGGGCATGGATGGCCCCTATGCTAAGCAGGGTTCACCTTGGTTTACATTTGGATGGGTGACTATATGTGAGCACGGTCTGCTGCAAGTTATTCTGCTTAGAGGATGAGGCTGTATCTTAGTGGCACAGCATCTGCTTTGCATGCAGAAGGTCTCAGGTTCACTCCCTGGCAGCATCTCCAGGTAGGGCTGGGAGAGACTCTTGCTTGAAACCTTGGAGAGCTGCTGCCAATCAGGGTAGACCAGGGATTCTCAACATTGGTCCCCAGATGTTATTGGACTTCAACTCCCATAATCCCCAACCAAAGCTCACTGGGGCTAGGGATTATGGGAGATGAAGTCCAACAGCATCTGGGGACCCAATGTTGAGAATCCCTGGTGTAGACCATGCTGAGCTAAATGGACCAATGGTCTGGCACGGTGTATAGCAGCTTCCTAAGTTTCTAGTCCACCAGGCTGACACCACCATCAGATCATGTCGACTCTAGAGAATGTACTAAAATGAATGGCAGAGAATGCCCACTGAAATGCATTGGCTTCTTCCAAATGACCATGGGAATGTGTAGAATTTCCAAATGGCCATTGGCCATAGGAAAGCGTGGGCATACAAATTCGTGGAATTCAGAGGAATGGCCATTGGCCATACGGAAATTCCTTACATTCCTGTGGCCATTTGGAAGGAGCCAGTGTATTTCAGTGGGCATTCCCGCCCTATCATTTGTTTTAGGATGTCCCGACACTAGTCCACTGTAGGCCTTGCACATTGACGGTCCCAGATCCACCCCTTGGCAGCATCTCCAGGAATGGCTGGGAAGGACTCCTGCCTGAAGCGTTGGAGACTAGAGCCGCTGCCAGTCAGTGTAGATTATGCTGAGCTAGATGGACCCCTGGTCTGACTCGGTATAAAAGCTCCATATTGGGTTCCACGTCTGTCTGCTGGTCCTTCTGCAAGCCGCTTTCTCAGCTGCCGGCCCTGAGCGGTTCTCTGTCTGTGTGATTCAGTTAATGCAAGACCGGATGAAATATCTGCCAGGAGGGAGGAGGGAACGGGGCCGTGCACAGAAAAGGAAAGACGGCTCACAAGCCAGCCGGAGCTGTTATGTAGGTCACTGTAGCAAGCAGAGAGATAACAATATGTGTGTTTTAAAGCCGTCGTCGCAGGGTAGCGCTAAGCAAATTTCCAGCCCGCTTTATCCTGCTGTCAGCAGGCTTATAGGGAGAGATTTTACATTTGGCTCCTTGGGAGAACGTCTTCCCAATAGGAGGCAGAGCAGCCCAGGGCAAAGCCAGCCAAATGCGTCACCGTGTCTGCTCTGTGCAATGCCACTGGAATGGCAGCTTGTACATGGCCGATCCTGAGCTTTTCTCTGTGGAGTGTTAGCAGGCCCAGGTCTGTCTTGCAGCTCAGCCCCAGAGCCTGTCCTCCTCCAGCCAGTGCTTACGGTGGCAACATAGAATCATAGAGCTGTAGGGCTAGAAGGGACCTTGGAGGGCTTCTAGTCCCGCCCCCTGCTCAGTGCAGGAAATTGCTGCAGAATCTCACTAGAATCATAGCATTCTAAAGGTGGAGGAGATCTGGGAGGTCTTCTAGTCCAACCCAGGCTCAGAGCAGGAAATTGCTGCCGAATCTTGGTAGAATCATAGAGCTGTAGGGCTAGAAGGCACCTTGGAGGTCTTCTAGACCAGGGATTCTCAACGTTGGGTCCCCAGATGTTATTGGACTTCAGCTCCCATAATCCCCAACCCCAGTGGCCTTTGCTTAGACATTAAGGGAGTTGAAGTCCAATAACATCTGGGGACCCAACATTGAGAATCCCTGTTCTAAACCAACCCTCTGCTCAGTGCAAGAAACTGCTACAGCATCCCTGACAGTTGGCTATCCAATAACTATTACAAGGGTGTCTGTGAGCATTCATAGAGTGCTTAAGTCTGGCGTCAACCCAGAATCCCACTCTTGATCCTATTTTTCAATGACAGGTCTTAGCAATCTTAAGACACTTGTCCTACCCAGTTTTCGGTTGTGTGAACAACCTCAGAGAGAGATATGCTGATTTCATAAGCCACCTTCCCTTCAAAAAGCCAGCTAAAAAAACCCTAGATAAACTTTTGCCCTCATCCAGAGAATATGAATATGACAAATATTTATATTCTGCTTTTTAACCAGAGTTCCCAAAGCAGTTTACATCCAGAAATCAATCAATCAATCAATCAAATGGCTGCCTGTCCCCAAAGGGCTCACAGTCTAAAAAAGAAACATAAGGCAGCCACCAGCAGCAGCCCCTGGAGGGATGCTGTGCTGGGGTTGGATAGGGCCAGTTGCTCTCCCCCTGCTAAATAAAGTGAATCACCACTTTAAAAAGGTGCGTCTTTGCTCAGTTAGCAGGGGTAGGGAGAATCTGTGCCCACGTGAAGCATGCTGCTCACCCACGCCCCACGGAACTGGATGGATACATTTTTTGAGTTGACTGGGAATGCCCATTCTCATTCAGGGCCATTGCATGCCGTACATGAATGGGACTGGATTGGGGCCACTGTATTTACTACCCTGGAAGGACTGTATAAGAATCCTTCCTCTTGGCAGCAGATATTTTAAGGTCCCGAATCCTTTTCACTGCTTGAGGCCAACGGATGTGAGCCAAGAAGAGGTCCATGCCACATCTCCCCAGGGTGATCAGTTCCCTGAAATGTCAAAGGATTCCACTCACCTGAGTACAAACCAGGTTCAGGATCACTTCCTTGCAGTGCAGGGAGCATGCAGATAATCTTCTCCAATGAGCCAGAAAATGTTCATCTGTCAGAGGAGACGTGATTGAATGCCAAGACGTTGGGCCGGTCCCTGACTCCCCGTGCTGCTTGGCATGGAGACAAGCAGATGAGATGCGGATTGTGGTCTACTTTCTGTGGGTCCAGGACCAGAAGCAAAGGGAAAGTACTGGGAAGCATCACTGGGACATGTGAACCCACCAGTTATCTCCCATTGTCAGATAAGAACCTGCTTTCTGACAACTGCTTTTCACGCTATGTTTGACACTCATATGAGTGTACAGTGCACACAGGTCCAGTGATTCACATGTTACGTTGAACAAAGGTACAGCAGTACCCTTCCAATCCGTACCATGCATTTGAGGGGCTTGCCTTGCACCCAGATTCACTTTTTAAGTAAATGCAGGTAAGTCATTGACACAAACGCATGTACAGAGATTTGTACACTGGAACAAAATAATAGGCTTGTTCACACAACCACTGGCAGGTGGGAGAAGCACCAGTCAGGGTAGGAGATCTGGGTACACTCCCGATTTTTGGTTGTGTGGTTGTGTTTGCAAGCATTAAGGTAGGAGGTGGGGGTGGGATGATCATGTGCACGGAGACACTTGGGTAGGGTGAGTGTACCTAGCCAATTGCCTTCTGCAGATCTGACCACCAGGAGCGTCTTGTGGCAGAGGAGAACTGGTCTTGTGGTCAAGTGTAAAGTGTGCCCTCGAGTCGGTGTCGACTCCTGGTGACCACAGAGCCCTGCGGTTTTCTTTGGTAGAATACAGGAGGGGTTGACCATCGCCTCCTCCTGCACAGTATGAGATGATGCCTGTCAGCATAATCCTATATCACTGCTGCCCAATATAGGTGTTTCCTATAGTCTGGGAAACATACCGGTGGGGATTCGGACCGGCAACCTCTCTGGCTTGTTAGTCATTTCCTCACTGCACCATGAGGTGGGCTTGTGGTAGTAAGCATGAATTTTTCCCTTTGCTAAGCAGGGTCTACCCTGGTTTGCATTTGAATGCATTTGACTACATGTGTGAACACTGTGGAATTTTCCTCTTAAGGGGATGGAGCCACTCTGGGAAGAGCACCTGCTGCTTGCATGCGGAAGGTTCCAAGTCCCCTCCCTGGCAGCATCTCCAAGATAGGGCTGAGGGAGATTCTTGCCTGCAACCTTGGAGAAGCCACTGCCAGTCTGTGAAGACAATACTGAGCTAGATGGACCAAGGGTCTGACTCAGTAGACGGCAGCTTCTC
The DNA here is from genome assembly GCF_027244095.1 of Hemicordylus capensis. Lineage (NCBI taxonomy): Eukaryota > Metazoa > Chordata > Lepidosauria > Squamata > Cordylidae > Hemicordylus > Hemicordylus capensis. The sequence goes on from NC_069663.1 coordinate 37,044,485, forward strand.
ATGTGCAGTATGTACTCACATCCAAATCCAGTGCTCTAGCCACTGAAACATGCTGTCACAGTAAACTGCATAGTATCTCTTTTACACATGGCATGTATAGTATTTATTTAACGGGCTGATGAATTCCTAACAAATTACATTCTCACCTTCCTGGTGTGTGAGCCACCACTGAGAGAACAAGCGGCCTGATCCTCCTTCAACTAATTCCAGTTTTAAGCAAGTAATTGTTCGCTACAAAATTATGTACTGAATTAGCTGATTCCATGCAAGGCCCATTCTTCTTCTTGAAAACCAAAAACCAAAAACCAACAAAATATGGGGTTTTTTTACTTAGAGCCGCATAATAAAACAACACCATAATTAGTAATGTAATAAAGTGCACAACTGCATTATTCTTTTTCACTTAACAGCCTGTTTAAAAAGAATAAAACAGAAGTAAAAGGGGAAGAAACATTGCCTTCTTCCTGATTTCTGTTTCAGTGGTGGAAAATTATATTAGAATGCCTTTTTTTCCTGTAAAGCAGAGTAACTAACTTCTAACTTTGGGGGCTCATGTGCAAAGCACATGAGTTTCTCCTTGTCCCCAAAATGTTTAGGGGCAGGGGGAAGAAAAAGTAAAGCATGCTATGTGATTCTGAACTGACAAAAGATAGTCCTGCTAACCTGCTGCAGCAGAGCTGACAGAGTAATACCTTCTATAAAAACAAAAAACCTACTTTGTGCAAGGACAGCTTTGCAGGACCTGAGCTGCTTCGATCAATGCAGATCTCCTTGCTAGACCTCAGCTCCTCTGCCATCACAAGCATAAGATAAGCGTTACAAAACTATTCGAATGTACAAATGCAGCAGGGCCAGAAAAGAGAGAGAAAGAAAGCATAACCTAATTCTTAGACCTAAAATATCTGAAGTGAATATTCTCCAATTAATTTCTAAAGTGCTAGAGTTCTGGCCTGCCTAGAAAGCTCACCCTCAAACCAATAGGTCCAGCCAGCTGTCGGGGGCAGAGCCATAGCTGAGTGGATGAGCATCTGCTTTGCATGCAGAAGGTTCAATCCCTGGCAGCATCTCCAGGTAGCGCTGGGAAATACTCCTGCCTAAAAACTTGGAGAGATGCTGCCAGTCATTGTGGAGAATACTGAGACAGCTGGACCAAGGGTCCAACTCAGTATAATGCAGCTCAGCATAAGAAATGGAACTATGTTCTCCCTTTGTTTTCTGTTGAGCTGGTAAAGTTAAGTGGCGAAAGAAACTGAGCTACAGATTAGTACAAGAAGTCCCCAATTCAGGAATCTTGGGGAAAGAGCGCAGGGGCATATAGCTCGAATGCAGAAGGCCCCAGGTTCAATCCCTGGCAGCATCTCTAGGTAGGACAGGGAAAGACCGTCAGAATCCCTGCAGAGCTGCTGCCAGTTAGAGTAGGCACACTACTGAGCTAGATGGAGTCTGACTCTGTATAAGGCAGTATCCTATGTAGGGGTGTGCAAACCAGCTTGATGTGAAGACAGTTCAACGTCGAACCGGTTCGGTTCGACAGCTCGGGGTCGAATCGAACCATCCCCTGTTCGGTCTGACCCCAGACCAACCCTGGACTGAACACCCCCGAATGTTCAGGGGTTCACAAGCTATTTTAGTTGAAAAAAAATACCACAACCCCCTCAGGGGAGTTCCTGGAGACGGCAGTGGCGGGGGGTCCACAGAGGTTCTCCCTCCTCCCCCTGGTGGCTCTCTCCATTGCCCCCTCTGTCTGGTTCAGCCGGCTTTTCGCCCCTCCAGGCACTCTTCAGCTGGTTTTCGGCCTTAATCCGGCAGCACGGTGGCCATTTTGGAGGCCGCGCACCTGCGCACTTGGGCTTAACTGTGTAGCCTTGCAGGCCGTGTGGCTTACATTAATGCTGGGGGCCGGGCGGGATGGGAGAGAGAGGAGGAAATGGAGCTCCAGAAAGGACAGCTTCTTCTCCAACTTCTGGATGAGGTAGAGCTGGTCTTGTGGCAGCAAGCATGAATTGTCCCCTTTGCTAAGCACGGTCCACCCTGGTTTGCATTTGAATGGGAGACTACATGTATGAGCATTGTAAGACATTCCCCAAAATGGGGCCGCTCTGGGAAGAGCATTTGCATTCAGAAGGTTCCAAGTTCCCTCCTAGGCAGCATCTCCAGAGAGGGCTGAGAGAGACTCCTGCCCAAAACCTTGGAAAAGCCACTGCCATTCTAGGTAGACAATACTGAGCTGGATGGACCAATGGTCAGACTCGGTAGAAGGCAGCTTCCTATGTAGGTGGGAAAGCCTTCCTGCCTAGCAGGAGACTAGCAGACAATCACCTCCCGCACTTACTAGTTTTTCTGCTAGCAAAACAGGGGTGTGCCCAGCTCCCAGATGGGGTTAGGACACATGTCCTATGCAAAGAACAATTGTGTGCACTCGTCTATTGGTTAGCTTGCCATTTGAAAATAGCAACTTACATCTGAATGATGGGGGAACTGTTTAGAGACTCTGCAAGATATATGATCCCTGTATATATACTTTATGAGAGATAAATATAACATTGACGCTGTTACTGTGTTTTCAGCTTGATGCAACAGTATGAATTGCAGATCACAGGCATTATATCTTCTGACTACATAAGATTTAACATCGCTGTTCCTCTAGTGCATCCTTATATTCTCTTTTTATACGCCTGTTAACACTTTTCCTCCCCTTTTCCTGTTCTTCTTTGTAAATACCTCCTTGGTCCGTGGTTTTGAAAAAGGAGCTTAAAATCTTGGGATGCTGGCTTTTGTTTTCCTTTCTCTCCCCAGACAAACGACTAGTGTGCCAGGTTTCATCTTCCTGGTTTGCCTTGCAGGATTCGGAGACATATAATTATCCTCTCCTCCAGCTTCCTAAAAGCCACCCAACACAAATAGCAGCTCATGTGCACAGCTCTTTGGGGTCTAAGGAAGGCAAGCTGGTCTTGTGGTAGCATGCATGGATTGTTCCCTTTGCTAAGTAGGGTCCGCTCTGGTTTGCACTTGAATGGGAGACTATGAGGTCATTCTCACAACTGGGTGGGTTGGGGAAAGGCTTGTTTTACTCACCACCAGCCCAGATGACTGAGTTCTGCTGTTGGGAGCCCGAACCGTGCTCCGAGGCGAGCAGTGCTGTCTTCCTGCAGTGCTGAGCTCCATAGGCCGGGACAAACAGCCAGCACTGAAGCACAGACGGGGTGCCCCACCCAGAGGCGTAACTATAGGGGGGGCAGGGGGGGCACATGCCCCGGGCGCCATATTTTCTGGTCACGTGGGGGGCGCCGCCATGACCAAATTTTTTAAAGTTTTTTTTTTAATTTTTTGTTAATACAAATGTTTCCTGCTCAGTGCAGCAGCCCTTCCCCACGAGCGGTCCCTTCCGCACCGCCTCCGCGCCCCCCCCCATTGCTTTGCTGGCGCCTGGCGGCCAGTCAGTGGCCTGGCTTGGTGGCGGTGGCGGGCGCTTGTGAGGAAAAACCTAAGTATAATGTAGTATGTTGGGGGGGCGGCGGTGGGGGGGCGCCATTTCAGTGCTTGCCCTGGGTGCCGTTTTCCCTAGTTACGCCTCTGGCCCCACCTATCGCTGGGGGCATCCCCAAATGCACCACGCACTCACGCGGAGCATTGTGGGATCTCCAGGAACCAGGACGTGTCAGTCTTGGCTGCTTGTGAGAACAGCCTTTACATGCCTGAGTGCTGTAGCCCTTAGGGGATGGGGCCACTCTGGGGAGAGCACCTGCCTGCTTGCAGGTAAAAAGTTCCAAGTTCCCTCCCTGGCATCTCCAGGTAGGGCTGGGAGAATGCCCAGAGGGCAAGGAGGCATGACCAGAGCCCTGGAAGAACCAACGGGCCCTCCAGAGCTCAGTACGAACCCCATCACCCGTTGAGATCATCAGCAGAGGTCCAAGGAGAGCTGGTCTGGTGGTCGCAAGCATGACTTGTCCCCATAGCTAAGCAGGGTCCACTCTGGTTGCATATGAATGGGAGACTTGATGTGTGAGCACCGTAAGATATTCCCCTTAGGGGATGGAGCCGCTCTGAGAAGAGCAGAAGGTTCCAAGTTCCCTCCCTGGCAGCATCTCCAAGAGAGGGCTGAGAGAGATTCCTGCCTGCAACCTTGGAGAAGATGCTGCCAGTCTGGGTAGCCAATACTGAGCTAGATAGACCAGTGGTCTGACTCAGTATATGGCAGTTTCCTATGTTCCTATGTTTCCTATGTCTGCAGTTGCCACCGACTCTTCTGTTGGCTACTCGGGGACGGGCCTTCTCTGCTGCTGCCCCAGAGCTTTGGGACACGCGGCGTGCTGAAATAAGAGCCTCCCCATCTCTGGCAACTTTTTTAAAGTCTTTAAAGATGCACCTATTCACCCAGGCTTTTAATTAAATATTGTTTTGACATCATTTTAAAATGTTGTTTTCAATTTAAATGGTTGTGCTTTAACTTTTACTATATCATTTATTTTGTTTTAACTGTTTTAAGTGTTTTGTTGTCATTTATTTTAACTAATGTTTTAACTGTTTCTTTGTTTGTTTGTTGTAAACTGCCCAGAGATGTGAGTTTTGGGCAATATAGAAATGTGTTGAATAAAACAAAACAAAATACAATACAATACATTTCCCAGCGGTGTTGATTGCTGGGTGCACAAAATTGAGGGATGAATCAGGCGGCCCCCAGGAGCTGAGCAGCTCGGGATCTTTGAACCATATTACAGCTCTGCCCATGGTTGGGAGCGCCTGCCCTACAACTGCTGCTAGTAGAATGGAAATGGTCCATGTATGCCTCTTGTTTTCATCTGTGAAATGTTGGAGGCCTGTGGGTAAGAAGCATCCACACCTGTATGATAAGCAGAGCTTGTAAGCGCCTTTCGGAGTGTTGGGAAATATCACTGATTTGCACACGTCCTGCATAAAGCATGAACCGTATTTAAAAACGTCTCATTCCAATTTTCTGCTGAGCCTAAATGCAGCACGGCAAAGGCTTGAGATGCAGGGACGGGAGCTCCAGTGATTTTCCTTGTTTTCCGCCAGCAGGGTTGGGGCGGGGGGTCCTGGAAACCATGAAGCTGTGCTCATTTCCAGCAGCATTTGAGAATCTACCTCCCGCTGTTGGTAAAGTCATTTCCCCCCTAATTGCGACAAATAACTTCCCTTTACAAGGAACAACAGGCAGGAGCAAAGCCATCCAATAAATCTAAATTCTGTTTATACTTCAGAGGGATGTTCAAGGGGAGAAAGCCACAGCACTTAAAACCTCCACAGCTGCAAGGTATGCACACTTTTTGGAGTTGATCCGGGTGGGTGCCTCAGCTGCTGTCAACTGGCAGCGACTCCACCAAAGCGGCCAAGTCCAGGTCATAGGAAGCTGCTGTATACTGAGTCAGACCATTGCTCCATCTGGCTCAGTATTGCCTACCCAGACAGGCAGCGGCTTCTCCAAGGTTGCAGGCAGGAATCTCTCTCCGCCCTATCTTGGAGATGCTGCCAGGGAGGGAACCTGAGACCTCCTGCATAAGTATGCAGGTGCTCTTCCCAGAGTGGCCCCATCCCCTAAAGGGAATTTCTTCCAGTGCTCACTCTAGAGAGCCAGCGTGGTGTAGTGGTTAGAGTGCTGGACTAGGACCGGGGAGACCCAAGTTTAAATCCCCATTCAGTCATAATACTAGCTGGGTGACTCTGGGCCCCAGTCACTTCACTCTCAGCCTAGCCTCCTTCACAGGGTTGTCGTGAAAGAGAAACTTAAGTATGTAGTACACCGCTCTGGGATATAAATGTAATAATAATAATAATAATAATAATAATAATAATAATAATAATAATAATAATAATAGATTCCTGCACTGCTCAAGCGGGGTGGACTAGAAAACCTCCAAGCCCCTTCCAAGTCCAAAATTCTGTGCTTCTTTTCTGTTAGTTCTCAGCTGCCGGAGGGAGGGAGTGCTCCCAGTCAGGACAGTGGTGGGAGGCGTTAACCCTTTCGCTCCACTGTGGTCTGGATCTGGATGGGTTCCCTCCAAAGTGGATATTTCCCCCACAGATTGCATAGGCAGATTTCAGTTGCCAGGAGGGCAGACCGTACCAAAACTACGAGGGGATGAGATTTAAAGCCTCGTCCTACCCTGGCCAGACTCCAGAACTGAATGGTGCTACCTTCATGGCTCATCTTTAAAACAAATCAGCAAACCACAGATTCAAGGTTCAACCTACTATAGCATCGAAATCTGTCAAATATGCAACAATTTTCAAGATGCAGGAAGAGGGGGACAGACGCAGGCTAATTTTAAGAGGGACACAACATTTTCAAAAGTGCTGGGGGCTGCTTGCTTCACATGTTTTCACAGGAAATGCTGCTTACGGGTGTGCGTGTGTGTTTGTGTGTGTGTGTGTGTGAGAGAGAGAGAGAGAGAGAGAGAGAGAGAGAGTATTTACACCTAGAGTTCGTTGTGGTGCATTCCACAGAGAAAGAGTTTTAATTAATATTTTATTGGTTTCCCAGTAACAATCAAAAGCAAATCATCATTTTGACAGTTATTAATATACACCAAGCCTAAAGATCTAATTGCCAGTAAGAGTAACAGTGCTTCGAGCTGCTTTGAGTTTTTAAAACTAAAAAACTCATTAAAAAGTGTAACTCCCTTTTCCCCCACTGTTAAATCTGGGGGTCCTGTTTTTAGCTATTTGATCTGTTTCACTAACGTTATCTTGGTTGTTTTTACGATTTGTGTGAGGCACCCTGAGCAGAGTTTTAGGAAGCGATGCCAGCTTTTAAGGTCCTCAAACCTGGGCCCTCAGATGATGTTGGACTACAACACCCATCAGCCCCTACCACATTGTCATTGTGACAGGGGATGATAGGAGTTATAGTTCAATAACATCTGGAGACCAGGATTTAAGGCATTTGGAGGTGTGCGGGGGGGGGGGTTAGTGTGATATTAAGATCTTAATAGCTCCTATTTTAGGTTAACAATTTATTTTAACGGATCTTAGTGCAGTCATTCCGATTCTAGGGCCTCTAGACAGAGTGGCTGTAATTTATTGTTGTAAGATTCCATGTGTATTTTTTTTAAAGGGAGCATTCGGGGCGGGAGGGGTGAGAATCAAGTACTGTATACCTGCACTAACAATCCCTCTTGGTTCCAGAGCTGCAGGCCAGGCAGGCATTCTGCACAAGCCCATAACCCAGAATCTCTTAATATTCTCTTTTACGCTCACTTGTCATGGTCTGGCCAGCCAACTCCATGGCCCCCTTTTCAATCCGTGGCACTGCCCAATTCACCACCACCCCCAATGGCTCCAAAATGAGTATCAGCCTCGCTCCGCTGCTGGACCAAGGAGACGGCGTGCTCACACTTTCCCACCCATCCTCTGCTTGAATGCTTCATTGCTTTTCAATCTTGTGGCCTCTAGACTAAGGAATATACACCCACTCCTGGCTCCCCCTCCATACACATTTGCTGCTTGTGTGCACACACACCGGCCTTCATGCATGGAAACATACACACCAGCAATGCTTCCACCCTAAATGGATCTGGGAATGCCAGCCTTTTGCTCTGAAGCTCTCATTGCCCTTGAACCTGGGTGTTCATTGCAAGAGTTCATTGCCCTTGAACCTGGGTGTCCGTTGCTGAGAGAGGACCCAAACTCAGCCGTATTGCATCTGCCCTGCATGCATCTGGTTCAGTCCCTCCGTCTCCAGGTAGTTGCATTCAGAGCCCCCATGGGTCATTACAAACTGCTACTGGAAAAGCCACCTAATGACGCAGTGGGGAAATGACTTGACTAGCAAGCCAGAGGTTGCCGTTTCGAATCCCCACTGGTATGTTTCCCAGACTACTGGAAACACCTCTATCGGGCAGCAGCGATATAGGAAGATGCTGAAAGGCATCATCTCACACTATGCGGGAGGAGGCAATGGTCAACCCCTCCTACCCAAGAGAACCACAGGACTCTGTGGTCGCCAGGAGTCGACACAGTCCCCTTTTCAAAAATCCTGAAATCAAAGGGATGGTGCTGAACTGTGTGGTCTGTTCTAGAGAGTTATGGTGTCGTACAGATCATGTCAGTCAAAAATATAAGAAGCTACTGAGCCAGACCATTGGTCCCTCTAGCTGAGGACCAACTACATTGACTGGCCACAGCTCTCCAGAACTTCAGGCAGGAGTCTTTCCCTGGAGACGCCAGGGATTGATCCTGGGACTGTCTGTTCTATGCCTGAGCAACAGCCTCATCCCCAGGGGGGGCTCTACATCAGCTGGTGTGATTGTACATTCCTAGGTACCCTCACATTCGAGTATGATCGAGAGAAACACAATCCAGGGTGGAGATATGCAGATGAAGGGCAGGGTCTATTGAGAGATGGACTGGCTTGGTTCCCAGTGGCTAATGTCGAGTGCTGTGGGTTGCAGACCGTGAATTACGACCTAGGACACAATAGATGCAAGATTTGCTTCTCACCCCATTGAATGGAACTGGCACACTTAGAGTCAGTAGCTTCCCATCTTTATCCCCTATACCTGGAATCAAGAGAGGTTATTAGCCGGGGCAGAGCCACCATTGAGTAGGCAGGTTCAAAGAACCTGGGCCACCACCCCTCAGGGGCCATGCTTCGTGCCCCAGACACGCCCCTCCCTGTGTCTGATGTGGCGGCTAAATGCTTCCTGCATCTGACATCAGATGCAGGGGGAGGGCACACAGCAGAACCTGGGCTGCCGCTGGCCTCCCTCTGCACCTGGTTTTAGTTTAAAGGAAGGTAGCAAAAGGTAACTAGCATGAATTGTCCCCTTTGCTAAGCAGGGTCTGTCCTGCTTTGCATTTGGATGGGAAGTTGCATGGGAGCACTGTGAAGATATTCCCCTCTGGGGATGGGTCTGTTTTGGGAAGAGCACCTGCATGCTTGCCTGCAGAAGGTTCCAAGTTCCCACCCTGGCCTCTCCAGATAGGGCTGGGAGAGAGTCCTGCCTGAAACCTTGGAGAAGCTGCTGCCAGTCTGGGTAGACGATGCTGAGCTGGATGGACCAACAGTCCTCCTCCCAAAAGGCCATAGGCATGCATGGAATTTCCAAATGCCCAATGCCCATTTGTAAATCCAGTGCATTCCAAGGTCCTTTGGAAGGAACTAGGGCTTTTGAGTGGGCATTCCCTGTCATTCATCTTAGTATATTCCCTAGAGCATCTGCTTTGCATGCAGAAGGTTCCAGGTTCCCTCCCTGGCACCTCCAGATAGGACTGAGAGAGGCTCCTATCTGTATCCTTACAGAAGCCGCTGCCAGTCTGTGAAGACAGTACTGAGCTAGATTGACCAAGGGGCTGACTCAGTATATGGCAGTTCCCTATGTATATAGGGCAGTTACCTTGCCCTTGCCCACTCCCATGTTCTGACCATAAAAGGAAGCTGGCAGGATCTCTGGCCCTTGGCAGCTTTGGGGGCATGTGCTGCAAGTTAAGCTCTTACCCTCAAACTGTCTGCTTCATTTTCTGGCTCTCAGCCCCTCCCCATCCTGAGGTGGATGCGTCCCCTCGGGTGCAATTGGTTTGCTGATGCAGCGGGCGCCGAGAGGCACAGCCATTGAGCCATGGGGTGCCTGAGATGAACACCCCTCCTTCTAAGCACCATAAGGTCTGTGGCACCCCTGGGAAATTAACGCTCCTTGGCAACTGGGGGAGGGGGCATCTAACTGGCTGTCCCAAAGCCCCCATGGCTAACCGTACCAAGTCACCCACCCACCCACCCGCCAAACTGGGTTCTGTCCTGCCTTCCCCAAATGCCACGGAAGCAGAAGTGGGTGCTTAGTTTTACAGCAGGGGGCCCGTTTTCTCCCCACATAAGCAAAGATGAACCAGGAGGGGGGGGGTATCTATTTCTACTAGCAATTATCTCCGACCATGGCATCGTGGGCTCATCATTACGTGGGCACAAGGTTCTCAGTGTTAGTAATTACTCCCAGATCCGACAGCACAATATTAAGATTTGATGATCTTGCTGTTGTTGGTCTGTGTGCTTAACAACTTCCATTTGGCTGAGAATCTACAGTTCCTCTTTCCTGTCAAGCCTGGAACCATTAACTGGCTCGACTTGCTGCTTCTTCCTCCCTGCCATGGATTCAGAATTAGTTTTCTGGATTTCTCCAGCACTGCCCCACTTGGGGCTCTGTATACTAAGCTTTAATTATCTTGAAATATTGTGCAGCCACAGGGCTGGGGATGCGCCGAGATATAAATGAAAGGTATCTTCTCATATTGCATTGTGTGTCTTCCTCGGAAACAGCTGTTTGTGTTGTTGCTGTTGGCTTGGCAGAGCATGGAACGGATCCAGCCTAGCTATTGCTGCCTTTTATTTCCCCTGTGTCTTAGTAGCTGCATTGAGCTATGCCACAGAATAAGAAACGTGTGGCGAGTAGGATGATTCCTCTGCTGGAATAAATTAGGGTTTGAGATGTCAGGAGCAAGCTTGTGAATCACACAGAGCTGCTCTTTGTACTCTGATGTTCAGATGGAGGAAGAAAGAGAGGAAGTTGCTTCATCAAGCTAATTTTTTAAAAAATACAACACCTGTCTCTCTTTCTGCTGCTCGTCAGGAGAAGGAAAATATACATTAGTGAGTCCTTGCACTGCAAAGAATGTTCTCTTATTTTTATTTTCAAGTAGAAAATGGGTTTCAGTATGGCAGAATTTTTTTCCCTGACCAAAAATTGGTGATGCAAATAGTCAACCTTTTTTCAATTGTTGGTGGCAGTAGTTACAGCTGTTTCTTTGGTGCAGGCTTTTCTCCTGGCTGCTGCTACTTCCCCTTCCTCAGATGATGATGATGATAATGATGATACATATTTTTATACCACCAAACTTACGTCTCTGGGCGGTTTGCAACAAAAACAAAAAGTTAAAACATTAGTTAAAACCAATAAATGACAAATTAAAACATTGGTTAAAATAAATGACAACAAAACGTTAAAACATTATAAGAATTTAAAACCTTAAAACAATACTTGTATTTATTTATTTATTTCCAGCCATATGGGTGATCCCACCACTTATGAGATGGGGCCACAATGCTATGCCATCAATCATATTTGGTTTTCCTGCCCCCATCCTGCAGACAAGAGCCCACAAGTTCTGGAACGCATGGCAAGCTGCAGCACCATGGACAGCTCCATGGGATAAGTTGTTGTTCCAGATCTTCAATGCCTCTGAGCTCAGTCTACCCTTCCTGGGCTTCACCTCCCAGCCTGGAGAGCAGAATCTAGGTTTAAATGTGGCTTACCTATATTGAAGTGATTGTGTGAACCCATGCCAAGGTGGGAATCTCAGGCCATAAACCACCATAGCATGGTGTCGAGCCCCTCTTTGGGGTCACCGCCCTCTAGCATCAGCTTGACTGTCCGGTCTGACCTCAGAGTCCTTCGGGGGGGGGTTGCCACTCCACACAAAGGGCTTTTTGTGCTCACAAGACCCTCAAGTGTGTGCATTTTTGCAAAGAGTGCTGAGAAATTGTCCAAAAAGGATGATGTTTATTCTGGCACTCACAAAAGTGTTCACAGAACACTGTCAGTAGCTTTAGCTTGGCTTGCAATAATATGGACACTAATCTTCTCCTATACTGATCCTGAACATTAGGTAATTACTGATCCTGATAGTATATTCGGATGAATCAGCTAGGGGATTGATGATTGAATCTCTGCTGAAGATTCACCCTCCAGTCAATCAGGGATCACAGAGTGAATGGGATGAAACATGTCAGTGTTGCAGTCATCCACAAATCTCCCATGATCACTTGAGAAAAGGCCCTAAGCTGCTCTCAGATGAAATCAATAGCCCTCACTGAGATGTAGCAACATAATACCTTGCAAAGAAAGAAATAACTCTGGTGGCATGATCAAAACAGAAGAGTTTAGCTCTTATTTGCAATCTAGGGGAATCTTAGAAATATCTTCATTTTCCTCCATATTTTCTTGATCCCTCTCCTTAGTACCCATTTCCATCAAATTTTTGATGTGCTTTCCACCTTCTACTCTGCAAAGTTTTAATCCTAAAAATATCTAAATCTTTGAAAATATGTATTGGGAACACAACCAGTTGTACGGAAGAAAGGAATGTACAAACATTTGCATAATTAATGCTGATTACATAATCTGGACTAAGGTACAGGCTATGATAGACATATAATACATGCATGTAGACACACCACAAATGTTTGATGTGGAGTAGCCAAGAATCTAGCCTGTTACAGTTTTTCTTTTAATTCATTACAGAGCTGGTTGAGGTCATTCTACTTAAAAGGTTTCAAAGAATGAAAGAGACAGATAACCTCTCAAACAAGGTTGTATGAGCGGAGGGAAACTGTGTTATACAATGTCCAAAATGACCTCCAATCCTCACATTTTCTGGAGGGAACTCAACAAACCGAGGGCTGGGAACTGTTCAAATATCAGGACAGGTTTATTAATCTATTTGGCATCCTTTGTCCTTCCTCAACACTGGAATCTAGCGATGTGCACAAATAGTATTTGGAGATTCAATTTGAGCTCAAATCAAATTGCAAAACACTCACATAGATTCATCAAAACAGCAGCCATTGCTGGCTGTTTCAATGAATCAACTCAAATTGATTTGAGTGATTGGGCCATAGGGAACAGTGGAGCACTTGAATCACTCTATTGTTTCCCATGAGTAGGTCCAAGGGACACCAGAGTGGGTTGGGTGGTATGTCATGATGGGTGATACCTACCACCCAACCCACAAAAGAAATGGGCAAGTGGGCAATTTTTTTTAAAAAAAAAATTAACCTCCCCCCTGCAAAAAAACCCCATATGGTCCTATGGGAGTTTTGAGGAATGGTTAAAATGGTCTAAAAATCACCTGCTTGCCCATTTTGTTGTGGTAGGTAGCACCCTCATGATGTACCACCCAACTCACTTTGGTGTCCCTAGGACCTACCCATGGGGAACAATGGGGTGTTTTGAGTTCCCCATTGTTCCCCTCTGGCCGAAACAAGCAGAGTGAACAAATTTCGCAATCCTGCCTTGAAAAACACTGCAGATTAGAAGCACATAGTCCCTCCCAACACAGAACACCACATTTTGCCAAACACAGAGACCAAAAATGGCCAAAAAGAATCACTGACCCAGAATCCACTGCCAGCCACAGTGCCTGCGCTGCAGTAACATCATTGGCAAAAGTTGATCCTCCACATACAACTATAGTTCAGCATTGTGACAGCTGCCAGAGCAGCAGCCTTGGCAGCAAGCATAGACATAAGCTTAACTAGAGCAACTTCAACCACATTTTGACTGAGTACATACAGATTGCATAGCAGACCAGCGCAGTGAGCGAAGCACAAGTTGGTCTCAAGGTCAGACATGGATCTCATCTCACAGCAATCGATCACCAAGAAAATATTAGAGAGAGAGAGAGAGAGAGAGAGAGAGAGAGAGAGAGAGAGAGAGAGAGAAACTGTCACTGTCCATTTCTTGCCACAACACCATTTCACAAACAGACCAAACCACAACTCAAGGAAGGCAGGCAGGCAGGCACCCAAGTTCTTCCTTTGTCAATCTGAGATCCAGCAAAACCAGATAGTTAACAACAAACAATGGCACAGCAAGCATATTATACCTGCTCCATGCTGAGAAAACCACAAAATCAAACCATGTGGTCAGGGTCTAGCATCTCCACCTGCAGCACAGCCCACCTGTCCTTCTCTGAATGGGAGGGGCTGGCCATGCCACCAGCATCAGATGTCCCCTCACTCTCCTCCCCTCTCCAGTGTGCCGTGAAGGACAAGAAAGCAGTGTGCCTCCCACTGGGACTTGTCCACAGATCTGCAGTGAAGTGCACGCTGGTGTCAGGTGCTGCTGCACGCAGCAGTCGTAACCTGGCTTCCTTGAATGCCTGGTTCAGGGAGGGCACCACCCACCTGCTGAAGGTGGTGCATGAAGGGATGTTGTAGTCAAGGGAAAGCAGTCAGAGCTGCCGGTAGAAGCTGGCATTCTCCACCACCTGGAATGGCTGGTTATCCAAAGCAATCACCTCGGCAATGGCCTGGGTGATGAGATGTGGATGGGTGAACACTTGCCCACCGACTGCACTCACTGCACAGGCAAGTTCCCCTGCTGAGGACCAGAAGGTGCCTTGCTGCTACTCGGGGACATGCCAGGCCTATCGCTGCCACAGGTGGTGCTGTTCCAGGTGCTGCAGCATCCCAGTCATTGTAAGACACTTGGGGTCCTTCCCCCTGCTGACCTGTGTCCCACAGTAGATGCAGGACGCATGGTGTGGGTCACCATGGGAGAGCTCAAAGTTGTCCCAAACCAGGCTGCTATCGGTCTGGGACTGTTTTAATTGTGGTGGTACTGGGGCTGGTGATTCATTCTGGCAGTCGCCGCCACCACCGCCCTTCATCCGGGGCTGAGAAGGTCCAGAAAGCGGAGGTACTTCCTCCTCTTCCTCAGTCTCAGACGGGGCTTGGTCGCACGCCAATGGGGATGAGGAAGGATGGAGAGTGTGATCTGGCTGGGCTAGCAGCTGGCGACACCTCCTTCTCCACTGCCACAGGAAGAAGAGCTTCTTCCCTGACAGAGGAGGACCTCCCCTGTACTTCTACCTCAGCTGCCACAGGTGACTGTGCTGAGGGACCAGGATCCTCCAGAAATGAGAGCCTGTGCTCAACCACATCAGCGCAGACGGGGGTGACTCAGGGAGTAGACCCCTCTTGCCATCGCCCACCACTACCATCAGTATCACCCCTCCCTCTGCCTGCTGGCAAAAGCCAGCTGGGGACATCTGGAGGGAGGCTGGCTGGGATAGGGGGAGCCACCGCAGCCCCCCTTCCATGGCTTTACCTTGGACCAAACTGGCCCCAGTTGGAGGTACACACAACCAGGCCAGAAGAGTTGTGCATGCTCCCAAGTATACAGGCTCACGTGGAGCCATGGGGATTCCATTGACCCATCCCCTGCAAATGCAGAGAGCCCACCTCTGGTATCTAGGTCTTAACTGTGGAAAAATAGCTGCTTAGTTTCTTTCAATCAGTTGCTACTTTCCTCTTATATCAACCACAGGCTCCTTCTTCTGTTTCAAACCACTGTCCTTTGTCTCTCCACACCCCTTTTCTTTGACACTCATACCTCTCCCTCCTTGCAACTGTTCTCCAAGAAGCAACTTAAAATGTCTCTTCTTCCTAGCCTCTGCTAGTCCTCTCCCTTTCCCCTTTCTGTCGTGACCCGTGCCCTTTCTTTAGAGTCTCGTCTCGGATTGTGAGCCTGCACACAGGCATCATTCCTGTTAATACTAGGGGTGTGTGAACGGCTTGGAATTGAGCTGGTTCAAACTCGAGCTGGTTCAGTTTGAAGGTTCGAGGGTCATGTGTTTGTAAAGATGAAGGTAGCAGGAGGGGCGAGTAATCATGGCAGGTTGGGGGTAGGCGGAAGCTCAGTAGGGTGGCTTTTTGTCCACTTTTGATAAAAATTCTGGGGACAGAATGCGTGTTGGCTGAACCCGAACATGTGAGAGTGCTGTAGAATTTGAAGCCACTGCCAGTCTGTGCAGGCAATACTGAGCTAGATGGACCAATGGTCTGACTCAATATAAGGCAGCTTCCTATATTCTTGTGCATGTGGCAAATAGAGGTGCTAGCTGAAGGGAGAATCACATCTAATATAGCCAGGGACTTACATTTGCTGTGTGTGTGCATTAGAATCCCAGCAAAAGTAGTGTGGCCCATTCATTTCTCATGATTTGTAATGTCTATAGACAGCCTTAAAAGCAAAGACTTTTCCTTTCTCTCAAAGGTAATAAAATCCTGATATTAGATTTAACTAGGTGAATAGGGGCGTTCTTCTGTGACCCCAAGCACTTAGCAAGGATGCATTGAGTGTGGCTTTCGGAGAGTTGATCCTGGCTGTTGTGTGAACTTTAAGGTGGTTTGGTGTGAATTTGAAGAGAGAAAAAACAGGTCATGTTCATATCAAACTCTTCCAGAGTCCTTGGAGAAATACATGAAGATTTTCTGAGATCTAGAACCGAGCCTGCCCAAGAACTCAAAAAGCTTCTTCCTTGCATTAGTTTGCTGTTGTGGAAATAACACTAAGAAATCAGAAGTGAAGTCCCACAGAGTCCATTGGAGGTGGTGGGGAAGAGAAGGCGGAACTCCTGATATGGAATCGCACTTCATTTCAGAAAGGGCATCTGGAGTCAAAAGTTGGGTCAGAAATATGGATGTGGAGAAATGAAAACAATTTAAGAAAATCCTCCGATATTTCTCCTTGAGAGGAAGCCTGAGATTCTCTTTGAATTTCAATTTTTCAAGATTTCTAACTAGGGGTGAGCATGGAACCAACTGGTCCAGTTTGGCCTGAACTGGACTGGGCCAGTTCAGTCCGTCACCCCCTCAACCCACCTCCTGGTTCAGTTTGGTCCAGGAGTGTATGTGAAAGTTGTTTTAAAAATATTTTTTAAACTTACCCCCTCCGGGGGGGTTGTCTGAAGCAGTGGGGGGGCGGGGTCTGCAGAGGTTCCCCCTCCCCCATTGGGTCATGCCAGAGGCCCATTGGGCCAACAAACTGCCAAATGGGCTGGTTTTCGAAGGATGGAAGGCCAACGGGGGGAAGGGGAGCCTTTGTGGACTTTGACACCTCCTCAGTGAACTCCCCCTCCCCTTACAGGGGGTAAGTTTTTTAAAAAAAATTAAAAACACATTCGTGAACTCTCAGTATTGTCTACACAGACTGGCAGCAGCTTCTCCAAGGTTGCAGACAGGAGTCTCTCTCAGCCCTATCTTGGAGATGCTGCCAGGGAGGGAACTTGGGACCTTCTGCATGCAAGCAAGCAAGCAAGCAGGTGCTCCTCCCAGAGCAGCCCCATAATATCTTATAGTGCTCACATGTTGTATCCCATTCAAATGCAACCAGAGTGGACCCTGCTTAGTGAAGGGGACAATTCCTGCTTGCTACCACAGGACCAGCTATTGAGCAAGGTTAAAAAGAGAGGCTATTTTTCTGCATCATCATACAAATATAGGAAGCTGCTTTATACTGAACTGGACAATACTGGCACCTAACTCAGTATCAGAATCAGGTTTATTTTACGATCAAGGATCAGATACATCAGATACTATTATTTTTTAAAAATACTGTCAATAATCAGACAATAACAACAGCAATAGATGCCAAACAATCATCTAGAACTTTTAAAAAGCTTAAAATAACGACAGTCCCACTAACGTGGGCCATAGCTTGCAAACAGCAAAACAATATTTTGCAACCTTTAAAGAAATGGCATCATTATTATCAGACAATAAAATCTGCCCATAGAAAGCATATGAGTGCCCTGGATATTTTGGCAGCAATAGTAAGATTAATTGAGCCCAAGCATCTCTGTAATATGGGCAGTATAATCGAACATGGGCAGAAGATTCAACAACCCCAGCTCCACATGGGCCCTCACTCAGTATTATCAGTCAAACATGAGCAGAAGATTCAACAACCCCAGCTCCACATGGGCCCTCACTCAGTATTATCAGTCAAACGTGAGCAGAAGATTCAACAACCCCAGCTCCACATGGGCCCTCACTCAGTATTATCAGTCAAACGTGAGCAGAAGATTCAACAACCCCAGCTCCACATGGGCCCTCATTCAGTATTATCAGTCAAACGTGAGCAGAAGATTCAACAACCCCAGCTCCACATGGGCCCTCACTCAGTATTATCAGTCAAACGTGAGCAGAAGATTCAACAACCCCAGCTCCACATGGGCCCTCACTCAGTATTATCAGTCAAACGTGAGCAGAAGATTCAACAACCCCAGCTCCACATGGGCCCTCACTCAGTATTATCAGTCAAACGTGAGCAGAAGATTCAACAACCCCAGCTCCACATGGGCCCTCACTCAGTATTATCAGTCAAACGTGAGCAGAAGATTCAACAAACTCAGCTCCGCATGGGCCCTCACTCAGTATTATCAATTGAACATGAGCAGAAGGTTCAACAAACTCAGCTCCGCACGGGCCCTCACTCAGTATTAGCAACACTGACTGGAAGCAGGTCTCCAGGGTTTCAGAAAGGGTCTTCACCTGGATACTAAACCCAG
Source organism: Hemicordylus capensis (assembly GCF_027244095.1). Taxonomy (NCBI): domain Eukaryota; kingdom Metazoa; phylum Chordata; class Lepidosauria; order Squamata; family Cordylidae; genus Hemicordylus; species Hemicordylus capensis. The sequence continues at coordinate 37,062,566 of NC_069663.1, forward strand.
AACATCCAGCAAGCAAAACATGTTCTCAATCATTGAGAGGTGATGGACCAGTCTCTTGGCCCACTAGGCCAATATTGCCTACACTGGGTGGCAGCTACCCTCCAGAGTTTCAGCCAGGAGGCATTACCTCAAGATTGAACCCGGGACCTTCTACATGCAAAGCATGTGCTCTGTCACTGAGCTACAGCCCAACAGGCTGGTCCAGCTAATCGCTTCACCACATGAAGCTGCCAAGTTGGGTTGTTGCTGGTCCACCTAGCTTCATTTTGTCTACTCTGACTGGCAACAGCTCTACAGATTCTCAGGTCTTTCCCAGTCCTACCTAGGGATGCCAGGGACTGAATGTGAGGCCTTCGGCAATGCCAAGCAGATGCTCTCCCACTGAGCGACAGTCGCACCCCCCAAATTTTCTTCTCAAATTTAAGAAGCATGGACTGTTGGACTATAAAGGTCTCCCAAGCAAGCAAGTTCTCCGACGAGGAGGAGAGTGGAGTCCAAGCTGGGTGCAGGCCCTCGTGGCTGTTCTAAGGTCCTCCTCCTCAAAGGGCCTTGATGCCTCCGAGCTTTCCACTGCTGCAGATCTGTGGTGCCTCCTGGTGATCTCTTGCCTGATGCATGCCCCGGACAAGCACATCTATCAGGTCTTCTATGAGGTGGGGCGGGGGGACCAGTGTCTCATGCTTCAGTAATCCTTCATGCCAAGGTTCAGGCTGTGGCCTTCCCCCACCCCCCACCCCTCCGCTCCAGTTGTGGGAAGTCATACTGCCAGCATTAAGAAGGAAATGAATTTTTCATGCCGTTTTAAAATATTGATTATTTCACTGGAGCACTAAGTAAAAAGAGAAAGCCTTCCGTAGGAAGAAGCTGGCATTTGGGGAGGCTATGGATTTTTCTGCTCTTCTCCCAGAACTGTTTAACAGCCGGTGTCACTGCAGAGGAAGTGGAGGAGGCACTGTCACCTGCACCGCCAGCCCCTCCCAGCCGCGGGACGTTGTGCTTTGACCATTGGGAAGGGAAGGGGCTCTCTCCCTGCCCCATGGTCACATTGGGCTGCAGGGGTGTGGCTATCATTGAGCGGATGGGTTCGAAGAACCTGGTGCCCCCAGCTCCTGAGGGGGCCCCCAGCTTCACCTCTCCCTATTTTCTTCATTATCTCCCTCACTCTGAGGGGCCACTGGGGAGAAGGGTGAACACCAGCCCCCTCTCCCCTAGCTAGGTAAAGGTAGACCCAAATCCCCTGCTAACTTGGCAAAGAGGCACCTTTTTATTTAGCAGGAAGAGAGTAACTGGCCCTCTCCACCCCCAGCACAGTACCCCCTCCAGTGACTGTTGCTGGTGTCTCTCTTCTATTTCTTTTTAGACTGTGAGCCCTTTGGGGACAGGGATCCATCTTATCTTATTTGTTTATTATTTCTCTGTGTAAGCCGCCCTGAGCCATTTTTGGAAGGGCGGTATGGAAATCGAAAAAATAAATAAACAAACAAATAAAAATAAAGTGTGTCGTCGAGTCGGTGTCGACTCCTGGCGACCACAGAGCCCTGTGGTTGTCTTTGGTAGAATACAGGAGGGGTTGACCTTTGCCTCCTCCCGCGCAGTATGAGATGATGCCTTTCAACATCTTCCTATATCGTTGCTGCCCGATATAGGAGTTTCCCATAGTCTGGGAAACATACCAGTGGGGATTCGAAACCAGCAACCTCTGGCTTGCCCATGGCGCCATCATTTCCCCGCGGCACCATTAGGTGGCTCCCCTGTTTGACTGCATGTAGCATCCTGACTTTGAGAAGCCTTAAGGGAGAAGTGGGCAAACCTGACCCTGCAGCCGAACTACAAATCCCATCATCCCCAGCCACAATTTTGACCTTGGAGGTTATTTCCGGCCGCCATTTTGAGGAGAAGAGCCATTTTGTGGCTTGGTTTGCCCTCCACCAAAGGAAAGAAAATGTGATTTCCAACAGATGTTCAGCTGATTTCTTATTCTTGGGGGGGGGAGGCGCTGCAGCACTGCTGGTGACCCATGGAGCATGGTAGGGCACTTTGCCATGCTTTCCCCATGTGTTTTGGTTGTTTGGGGGCCATATTTTCAGTTTAGGAACCTAACCCATGCAATGCCATTGCCCCAATGACTTGGTATTTGCAGTTTCGGTATCCATGACACTAGCTGAGAACAGAACCCCTGCGAATGCGGAGGTTTTCCTGTATCCTCATCCCTCCCCAGTTCCTGCTTGCATTCCTGAGGTTGGGCTCCAGAGGACGGTGACACAGGACATTTACTCTAAGCCGGACAAAGACATCCCCACTCCATTCTCACTTGGCATTAAACACCCGACAAGGTCACAGGCAGTGTGGGAAAATTTCCGGTGTGTGTGTGTCCCATCCCTCCGGCATTAGGGAGGTGCCGCCCTACGACCCCCTAATTCTGGAGCCGGCACTCATGTTCCTGAGCACCCAGATTGGAGCCTCTTCCATTTCTCAGGTCTTTGGGGCTGACAGCTCAGTGCCAACGTCTGTATGAGAAAATTGCCAGACTCCTCGCCCTCGCACTCCCCGGGCCTGGCTTTGTTTATTCCCTCTAATTTGCCCGCACAAAAGCCGGCTTGCCGCGTAATGACAGGCTTGGATAGCTGTTGTGACTTTTTAATTTCCTTTTTCCTATTCCTTTTCTCACTGGAGCAGTGGCAATATTTAAAGCAGTTCTGCGTTTGTGTGTGTGTGTGCCGTTATGCATGCCAGGCCCACCGACAGATTTCCTCCCTTCAACTTAAACTCAGCGAGTAGTCGTAGTAGTAGTAATAATAATAATAATAATAATAATAATAATAATGACCCAAATAATCCCAGTGGTAATTGGTGCCCTAGGTGCAATTCCAAAACAACTTGAAGAGCACCTCAACACCATAGGGGCCACAGAAATCACCATCAGCCAATTACAAAAAGCAGCTTTACTGGGAACAGCCTATATTCTGCGACGATATCTATAACAACTGACAATAAAATCCAGCCATCCCAGGTCCTTGGGAAGGACTCGATGTCTGGATAAAACAAACCAGTCAATAACACCTGTCTGACTGTGTAAACAATAATAATGATAATGATAAAAATAAGGATTATTAAACACCACAAACTTGGCATTTGTATAGATGTTTGTTTATTTAGAGAATTCAAACTAGGGATGTGACCTGATCAGAGGAATCCCAGTGGATGAATTATATGGGTTTTAGCCAATGCTTCAGTTCCTTAAATCTGCAGAGATTTGCATATGGACAACATGTTTACAAAGACAAATATTATCTACTTCTTTTTAGATTACATGTCAGGCATTTGCTGTGAGATGTCCAGGGCATAGTTTTGTAGAAAGGCGGCATGCTATCAAATCTGATTTCTCTTGGGGCGAAATTGCATGTTCATCCCTGGCCCTTGCAGGATTTTCTCCCTAGATAGCCGCTATGTTGGGAGGGTGGAATCCAAAAGGACTGCAGCTTTGGGGAGGGGTCCTGTTCCCAGCTGTGATCCTGATCCAGGTCAGCTCCCTGCTCTCTCTATTCTTTAGAGGGAGAAACCTGCCCCTTGACCTAAGGCTTTTCCCCGCCCACCATTTAATTTTAAATGGAAGTTGAAGATTTTTTATTTTAATTTCAACAGACCTTCCCCTAACTCAGGGCTGCTCAACTCCAACCCTTCTGCAGATGTTGGCCTACAGCTCCCATAATCTGTGACTATTGGCAACTGCGACTGGGGGTTATGGGGGTTGTAGTTCAAAAACATTGCGGGGTGGCGGAGATGAGTAGGCCTGACTTAACTATTTCTTTATGATTGCCTTGCTTTGATGATAGCTGTATCCTGCACTTCTAGGATTTTAAGGAGTGGTTTTACTCTATTTTACCGTTTTATTCTGTTTTTTAATGAATTTTGGTGTGAGCCACCATAAGGCAGCATGTCAATCTTTTGATTAAACAACAAACAAATAAATTTTAAAAATGTGAAAGTACATAATGCACTTGACATAATGAGCTTGTTCTCACGACCAAACGGGGTCAGGGGGAGTTGGAGGAAAGGCAGGATCCTACCCACCTCCTCCCAGTTGGCCAGGGTCTGCTCTAGGCTCTGCCATTCACATGCCCACACAAACGACAGTCTCCTGTATTGAAATCAGGACTGGATCCTCCAGCTATCCCACAATGCATTGTGGAAGCAGCAGAGTACAGCAACCCCACTCTGCCTGGCCCCTCTTACCACCTAACTCTATGATAAAGATGGCTGACATTAGCCTAGGAGAAGTTTCAATCATGCTCTGCAGACAACCAAAATAAAAGGTAGGATGGGCTCTCTTCATGTCCTACCTCTTGCCTAGGTAGCAAGTCTGGGCTACCTTAAAACAGAACTACTGGGTCAGGAGGGCTCCCGTTGCTGCAGGCAGCCAGACATTCCTGAGTTAGCCCTCTTCTGCCCAGGAATTTCTGGTCATGAGAAGAAGCTCACCATATGCTTTGATGCATTGGATGTAATGTGTTGCACCCACTCATCAAGATCAACCATTGTGTGGGCACGGGTTGGACAATTTGTGTGGCCAGGGATATAGAAAAGGGTGGGGCTCCATCGAGAATGGTAATTTTTACACATAGAGGCTATTCTCACGACCGCACGGAAGTGGGCTAAGGGGAGCCAGTCCAGTTCTGCGTGGTTGTGTGCTGTGATGGGAGCAAACCTTCAGAAATAACCCGCCACTACCCTAAACCAGGCTAACGGAGGGAGCGCTCCATTCAACCGGATTTTCCAGTCGTGAGACACCGCAGCACGACTCCGCACTGCGGCAACTCACAAGGAGACCCGTGACCAGGAGACTCCAACAAGCCTCCCGGCCTCGGGGGTCTCCCCAGAATGCCCCACGCACTCGCATGGGGCATCCTGGGACACCAGGGGCCAGGTGGCCCCCGATCCCCGCCACCCCTACCCGCTACGTACAGAGTCAGTAATCATGTGGGCAGCCGATCCGACCACCCAGGGACAGCTCCCTGCTCATGTGTGGCGAGCCCAGTTAGGCTCCACACATTGATCGTGTGTAGAGCCTCAAAGTTTTGCACTGAAGATGATCGCTTTCAGGTTTGAAGTGCGTCTCCTTAAATAGAAATGTGCTTCACTTCTCAGGATGTTTGGAAACGATCAGTCTAAGGCAGGGCTGCTTAAAGTCGCCCCTCCTGCAGATGCTGGCCTACGGTTCCCATAATCCCTTGCTATTGGCCACTGTGGCTGGGAATTATGGGAGTTGCAGTCCAAAAACAGCTGTGGGGGCTAAGTTGAGTGGCCTGGTCTATGGCCATCTGCCTGAATCCATAGTGTATGTATAATTCGAACTGGAGACTTCCTACTGGTCACTGGGCTGGTTCTCATGACTGACGGTTGGGTAGGAGGAGTGCCAGGAGCCAAACCCCATGTGGGCTTCCAGTTGTGTGTCAGCCAAACCTTTTGCATGAAATTGTCTGTATTCTTTCATACCAGGCTATCTCCATTCTCATGAGCCATACTCAACACATAAGATAGAGTCTTGAATACTAGAGATGGAGGAGAACTACAAGACCTATGATGCAGGGCAAAACCAGTCGTGTGTCAGCCAAAACTGAGGTAGGAGGAGGGGAAGCGACTGTGTGCTCAGCATGATCTGGGTAGGGCATAGGAGTATAGGGTTAGGGTTGCCATATTATGGCTTTCCAAATCCGGGTGCCTAATTTGCATATTATGCAAATTGGCTTGAAAATAATTGCTTGTTTTGCTCCCTGACTCTGCTTCTACAAGGGCTAGAGCTCAGCTTTTTAAAAAAATGAAAGTTGAAATCAAGGAAAATCAGGGTGAGCTAAGCAATCTGGGTAAGATGCTTAAAATCTGGGTGAAACCTGGAATTTCGGGGGCCATGGCAACTTTAAGGAAGCTGCCTTCGAACAAGTCAGACCCTTGGTCCATCAAGCTAAGTATTGTCTACCCAGGCTGGCAGCAGCTTCTCCAAGGTTGCAGGCGGGAGTCTCTCTCAGCCCTATCTGGAGATGCTTCCTGGCAGGGGCGTAACTATAATGGGGCAAGGGGAGACAGTTGTCTGGGGGCCCACTGCCTTGGGGCCCCCCCAGAGGCAAGTCACATGACTGACTCCCCCAGCCACACACCCGCCCAGGCTTCCTTCAGTTGTATTCATCCTCCGAAACTGATGTGAGTGTTAAGACCTGCAGCTACCAGAACAGCATGTCTTTCTCTAGGACCATTAAATGACTTGCATCATCCACAAGTTACAAAACCTTAAAAAAAATAATTTAGGATGATGTTCTATTGCAGCACATAGGAGACATACATACATACACTCACATACATGCATTTTACTTCAGTGAGGGGGTGGCATTTTAAAATCTTGTCTCGGGGCCTACTCCAACCTTGCTACGCCCCTGCTTCCTGGGATTGAATCTGGGACCTTCTGCATGCAAAGCAGATGCTCTAGGGAATGTACTAAGATGAATTACCAGGAATCCCCACTGAAAAGCCCTGGATCCACCACGGAATGCATGGGGCAGAAGAGAGGGAAGCAACGCAAGCTATCTCCTTGGCACTCCCTCCACGGCTTGTTAGGGTGAGCCGCTACTGCATAATATGTATTTGTGTATAGCAAGAGACCATCCTGGCTTTCGTATTGTGTGATATTATACGCATCATTTAGAAAGCCTCGAGAATATTAGCTTGAAGACTCTAAGGGAAGTGAGGAAGCAGGGGCATCTGAGAGATTGATTTTAAAAGACACCATCTTGAGGCTATTCCAGAACCATAGGCCATTTGACTAGTGGTTCCATCCCATAATGCTGCTCCCTGCAGCTCTGTTATATTAAGTGCAATGCAAAGCCTGACACTCGCCAGGGGTCAGAGAAAGCAAATAAGGCAAAGGAGGACCTACGGCTGCAGATCTTCAGCTTCCGGAGCCGTGCAAGCAATGCTTTCTCTTCCATCCAACCCTAGAGCTGGAAAGCATGCCGTTCACTTCTACAGCCTGTTTTCTTCTATAAATGAGAAATCTGTCCTATAGAGAAACAGCCTCCCCATTTCTGCCTACTTGTGAGAAAGGGGAAATGAAAAGTGCACCAAATACATCCCAAAGGCACTTGTTTCTGTTAGAGGTGAAGCAAATTTTCTCATATATCCTCTAAGAACTTTGATGTTGCATATTCTTCAAATAATGGGATCATTGCTGGATATTTCCTGACACCGAGGCCTATATTTTGCCATATTTGACAGATTGACATGCAATGGTATTGAATAGCTGGCAGCCTTTCATTGCTGACATGCAATGGTATTTAGTATTTGACAGCTCATGGTGTGTGAGATCTCATATTTGGTTCTTGCCAAAGCAACGAAGAGATGCCAACGAGCTGAAAGCATTGATTAAGAAACGGCTTGGGAAGTCTTCAGTTTCAGCGTTACAAATAACTAATCAGATGTTACAGATATCTGCCATGTTTGTCAAAGAGCATTGTGGCTACTGGGGCTGTGAGCTGTGAATGTGCCGCTCTGCACAGCACACTCTATGATCGCTTGCTCAAAATGGCTTGAATGGGGGCTTGCCCCGCCTCCCCTGCATGGCTAATCAGAGGGAAGCTGATGACATCAGAACAGGGCCGGATTAACATAGTAGCAAATGCAGCATTTGCTACGGGCCCTGCGTTTTCTAGGACCCCGCACGCCTGGCTTGAAGTCTGCCCCTTCTTTTGCTCTCTGGTGCTCTCTGCTGACTCCCCTCATTGCCTGCTGCCGCCCATTCTCTCGCCTGGCTCGAGGGCATTTAAGCAAGGTCTTCCTGGCACCATGGTGTTGATTGGGTTATCTATTATGTTAAGCAGCACGGGAGGGAGTAGTAAGAACAACAATAGGAACAGATAGCTTGCTAAGGGGTCTCAAAGATAACTTAATCGCCAGGGAGTTGGTCCTTATTTGTTTAAACTGTAAAAGTTTTTAAAAACATACACAGAGAGAGTAAAAGAAATAAAAGCAGTTTAGATTTTTAAAAACAACCAACTATTAATGCCAGGTGGAAGAAAGGAAGCTAAAGAAGATGCTAGTTGAATGTTGCCAGCGTTTTCCCGACTGACTGGGAATGGGTAAAGATAATCAATGAGAATGTGTACCTTTAAGAGGAAAAAGAAAGCTGGAAGTAACTTAGAGGAGTCTCAAAGTTTAGTGGATCAACTGAGTGGAGCTTGGAGGGAGATTATATTATGGTCTTGTTGGGTAAGGTCACTTATATCCTCCTTTAGTATCTAGTGCTGTTGGGAGGGAATTTGTGATCATTGCTTTTCAAGGAACTGCCAAATTGAAGGTGAGCTCCTTTCCTCTTCTCTAGAACTGAAATAACTACTGCTGCGTTGCCAACTTCATTAGCTTTACATTGGGATGCCCGTTGAAATTGTCCAAAGTTAAATGGAGGCTGCAAGCCTAAACACACTTACTAGAGAGTAAGGCTCACTGAGTTCAGTGGGACTTACTTCTGAGTAAACATGCTTAGGGTTGCACTGAATGATTTGTGCATTTCCTCCTTTTAATATTAAGCATGTTAGTGTAATTTAGATTGAAAGAGGCTGTGCCTCCTGCCAAAAGATTGTCTTTTGGATACTTCTGTTTTCATGGAAGTTGCTAATGCACCTCATCATAATCACATTCATTTGCAATGCATCAACTATTTTAAATATACATCTGCGTTCCTGTCAGGCTTGCACAAGAGGTTAAACATATATTCTTAATATTGTCAAATGGCCCTTTTAATGTGATGGCTGTTGGGATCCAATATGTTCTGCATACATTAGAATCAAACATCCACTGTTGTGCATAGGCGGAACTGGGGTGGGGCAGGCAGGGCATGTGCCCTAGGCGCCACTGAGGGGAGGGCGTGAGCCACGCCAGTTCCTGCCACCCCCACCCCATTGCCCACCTGCCCAGCCCCAGGGCCCCTCAGCCACTTGCCTCCAGCTCCAGCCTAGGATGGGAGCAGCCTGCAAACTGCAGAGCTCTTCTTCTCTCCCCGCCTCTCAGCTGATCAGTGGGTGGGTGGGTGGGCGGGGCTTCCAGAGAGGCCTCCTCCGAGTAGGCCTCCCTGAAGCCTGAACCCGGCAGGCCCCAAGGGAGGCAGGAAGCCTGGAAGGAGGCTGGCAGAGTTCCCTGCAGCAGACCAGACCATCCAGCACAGCTTTTGCAAGGTAGGCTGTGAATTCCTTTTTGTGGTTACCCCCCTATATAGGGATCTGCTTGCCATGGGGCTTTGATATGGGGGGTGGGGCAAGACTGAGAAGTCTCTGAATATTTAATTTAAAACAGACTGAAAAATGTTCTGGCTTTAAAAACAAAAACTATCTAAAAAGGCCTATAAGTGGCTTGCTTCATGTCAGAAAATTACAAAAACTTCTGGAACAAATATTTATTCATTCATTCTTTCATCCTCTCTAATAAAAGCCTTGGTGTCCGTCCGTGGACGGACACCAAGGCGTGTGTTCGTGCCTCCCTGGCCTGTTCTGCGCCTGCGCGAAGCGCAGGCGCAGAACAGGGCAAGGGAGACACGCTCGCCGGCACCCGGCAGCCATCTTGGGCGGCCAGAAGCGGCCGCCCCGAAGAAGCTGGAGAGGAGGCGGCGGGAAAGTGACCAAGGCGGCGGCAGAGCCGCTGCCTCGGCCAAAATAGATGGAGGCCGGGGGCGGAGCGGAGGCCATGTAACCTTAACAAAAAATTTACTCCCGCGGCCGCCGCCGCCGACCGCCCACCCTCCCTCCCAGCTGCCGAGTCCCCCTTACCCTGGCCGACTGCTGTCGGCCGAAGACAGCCCTTAATTTAAGAGGCCGAGAGGAGCTCGCAAGCAGAGCTCCTCTCTGTGCAAAGCCTCTTGCCGAACTGCTGCTTTGGGCGCTTGCGTCCCTTGCGCCCAAAGCGGCAGTTTGGCAAGAGGCTTTGCACAGAGAGGAGCTCTGCTTGCGAGCTCCTCTCGGCCTCTTAAATTAAGGGCTGTCTTCGGCCGACAGCAGTCGGCCAGGGTAAGGGGGACTCGGCAGCTGGGAGGGAGGGTGGGTGGGTGGTCGGCGGCTGCGGCCGCGGGAGTAAATTTTTTTTTAAGGTTACATGGCCTCCGCTCCGCCCCCGGTCTCCGTCTCCCCGGCCTGGCGGGGGCAAATGCCTGGGCCGATTTGGCCCTTAAAGGTAGGGGGGGAACGGCGGAGGGAGGGGGAATGGCGGCGGGGGTCCAGGAGCGCCGTTACTAGCGCCCGTTATTCAACGGGCCAAAATTCACTTGTTCATTTATAAATGCACTTGAGTTCAAGTTGTTTTGCAACCCAGAAGGTCTGAGTGAGAACTGTGAAGCATGTGTTGTGCTTTTCTTTTATTTTATTTTTCTCGTGTGTGAACTGCTTTCCAATAACTTGCAGGGACTTCAGGGTCAATCTGGCCAACATGTGAATGCAGGACCTCCATTCCAGAGGAGGAGATGTGTGTTAAAGGGCTTTAAAAGCCTCCTGTGGATGGAAAACCTCCTGGAATCAAACTTGACTGAATTTGTTCAGAATTCTGAGAAAACAAACATAGGCTTACCCTGCATCGTTAATCTGCAGCGAGGGGGCCATTTTAATAATTAGCATTGCTAGTGTGTTCTAGGCATTAAAAGTAGCACAAATATATAGTACTCAATGTCTATCACTATATACTGTGAAGTGTGCATGTGAAATGTATTGCCAGGCAGCATACTTATTTTGAAATACCAGACTTAAATCCTTGGGGGCCTGGGGTGTGTGGAGGCCCTGGACTTTGAGGGTCTGGGGGCCCATTTTGAAATCCTGTCTCTGGACCCATTCCAACCTTGCTATGCCCCTGGCGGAATAGTTACATATGTATTGATCACTACACATGGGTTTCTGCACAGCACCTGCACAGAAGAAACTCCCATGTAGAAAATGTGTCTCTTGTAAATTGACCCTGAATTTCCCATCCATGACTGGGATATTTGAGAGTTAGAGTCAATAATAAAAGAGCAGCACACTGCTTGTGACAGGAAGGGGCAAATTACAACGATTTCTTAGTCTGGCAGGGGCTGGTTTTGGCCCTGGCAGAACTTGGCTGTCTGCTCCTGTTGCAAATGCCTCTGTCTAGGGTGGCAAACTCATGTATCCTCCTCCCTCTTGGTGTCAAAGTACGCACTGGTGTGGTGGATGCACATATACCCCATCATGAGCCAACAGTCATCATAAGACAAAGGCTGGCAGGAATCATTCGCTGGTTTATAGACACCCCCCCACACACACCACCACCACCACCACCTTCTTCCCCTATTTTGCTTGTGGCTATTTGGGCAGGTGATCCTCTAGGACAAAGTCATGTTTTCTAAAAAGAATGAGATGAGACAGAGAAAATGACACTTGAGATCCTCACATAACTCCTGACTGTTGTTCTAAGTCTTTTACAGAGATGGCTCATGTTTTCAGGTTCTGATCAACAACCATGTCTAGATGGTACAGTGTTCCTTTTAACAAGGATTTCCAGATATTGCTGACTACAAGTCCCATCATTCCTGTTTGGACAGGGGCGCAGTTTCAGTGCTTGCCCTAGGCGCTATTTTCCCTAGTTACGCCTCTGCTGTTGTGTGCCAAAATTGCTAATAGGTTCAGATTTCTCAAAGTACAGAATTCCTGAGAACCTTTTAAATTTAAACATTCAGAGTTTTGTTCCCCACCCCTTTTCTCTTTGTGAAAATAACTCCAAAGGAAAACCCATGGTCAGGAGTCACAAAAGAGTGTGTGTGTGTGTGTGTGTGTGTGTGTGTGTGTGTGTGTTTTGCAAAGTTTGTTGACTGGCTGGCTCAGCTGAGTGGAGGCATGGGGTGGTTGGTGGGGGGGGGGCACTAGGCAAATGAAAAAATTGAATTACTTTACTATGCAAGTAAATAATTTATGTTTCAATATTTATGTGCATTTTTTAAATTTGGGGCCCCTTCATAACATATGCTACAGGCCCCACACTAGCTTAATCTGGCCCTGCATCAGAAGGTGTCTTGGCAGCATGCATAAGACTGGAGATATTTCCCCAGTACTGCTTGGAGGCTCTTTTAAAAAAAAAAAAGGCTTCCAGCTACAGCAATGGAGGACATGGCTGTGCTGGAAGTGGGGCTTGCAGAGTTGACCAGAGGCTCTGCTCATCTGTCTTAAGCAGATCTCTTCCCAGCCCCAAACCACCCCCTTCTGATTGTGTGTGAGCCTACTCATAGACCTGGAGGGGGACTTTCAAGTTATTTAGTTCAATGCCCCCACCCGCCCCGCTCGATGCAGGGAATGAGTCTCACTAATGCAGAGACATGTGATCAATGTTCCCTGTAACAAGGATTCCCAAGAGTTTGTTGACTGCCAATCCCATAATCCCCAGCTGCAATGGCCTTTGACCTGGTTCACACTATCATTCAAACCCAGGTTTAATGTGGGTTACTGATCTGAGTGTGATCGTGTGAACCCACGCCAAGGCGGAACTCTCAGATTCCTCTTGGGCCATAAACCACCTTGGCGTGGGTTCACACAATCATGCTAATGTTGTTAACCCACATTAAGCCTAGGTTCTAACGACCGATTGTATGAACCAGGCCAGCATGCGACAAAGAGGTTTGGTGGCTGAGTTACACAGGCATGTACATAACATGCTCTCTGCTTGCTTACTGACTCTTGGCCGAACATCTGAAGTGTCTCAGATGAAAGCCCTGAGTTTGAGGTGGCATCTGATGATATGAAAGCCACGGGTTCGAATATCACCTGTGGTGTGAACTCTCTGTCAGGATGGAAGCCACCCTCCCATCCTCACACCCTGAAATACGGAGACTGGCCTACACTGCAGGATTATTGCAAAGATAATTTGACTGTCCAAATGTCAGTCCTCCATAAGTGATGGTGGTTGTTATGCACGCAGAGCGTGAACCCTTCAAAATTATGTTCTCCTTCTGTAGGTTTCCCCCTGTATCACCCCTGCTTCTGCGTGTAGCCCCTCAAAAGCACAACCCCGCCATGATTTTTGTCCCTGGTACAATTTACCTTTCCAGACGCACGCAACAGCCGTGCCAGGTAGCTGACGGCACCCTCGTTTAATATGCTAACAAGACTGCTAATGACGCCTCCTAATTAGTCAAGCTACACAGGAGGACCAGTTATTTCCTCATTGAAAGGCAGACTTCGGAAGAGCCCTAATGAGGTTAGAACAAATCCCACACACACGGCTGAGCATTCAGCCGACATGAAATACAGCACGTGGGGCGGGCTCATGTTCCCAGAATGACTTCTGACCCCAGAGCTCTTATTTCCCGGGGACAGCCCCAATTCCCAGCAAAACCCTGCCCCAATCAGGCCTGTTTGAAGGAGAGGCTGGGTGAGCATGTAGCCAGGGCCCCACACTGCAGCATAGGAAGAGAACGATCCTTCTTCTGGTTCAGGCAGGGCTGGAATGATATTCATTCATCAGGTGGGGGCCCACAAGCTCTTCTCACCTGGATCCAGATATGTGCCCTTGGAGGATGTCTTATGGAAATGGTATCAGCATCCATTTCTTGCTCATGCCAAGGCTCTAGAAGGTAAATTTCTTAGTGTGTGACATGAATCGCTGTTGCACATGCATATGCATGCGCATTAACAGTAAGGCACTAGGACTGTGCACGTTGGTAAAACCGGGATTCCAACATTAGAAATCTCTTCCCCCGAAACCAGGAGGCATCATGCATCAGATCATGGGGCAAGTGCCCCCAGAAGTGCACTGGTGGTGGGGTAACTTTAACTGCCCCCCCCAGCACTGGTGCAGGGGCAGCTAGGTGGCATAAGAATTTTCGGGAGCTTTGTAGGGCGGGCAGGGAGCAACACAGGGCAGCCGGGGAAGCCCATGCAGCTGCTGGGAGCAACATGGGAACATAGGAAGCTGCCATATACTGAGTCAGACCACTGATCTGTCCAGCTCAGTATTGTCTTCACAGACTGGCAACGGCTTCTCCAAGGTTGCAGGCAAGAATCTCTCTCAGCCCTCTCTTGGAGATGCTGCCAGGGAGGGAATTTGGAGCCTAGATGCTCTTCCCAGAGTGGCTCCACCCCCTGAGGGGAATATCTTGCAGTGCTCACACTTCTAGTCTCCCATTCATATGCAACCAGGTCGGACCCTGCTTAGCTAAGGGGACAAGTCATGCTGGCTACCACAAGACCAAGTTGTGCAGGTGTCTCGGGATTAGGTTTTGAGTTGGACTACAATCCCCAGATATCCATGAGTTCTCCCAGCATCCACGCCGGCTTCCCTGCCTGCCCTGTGTCACTCCCTGGCTGCCCCCAGTGATGGGCAAGCAGTGAAAAGGCCCCTACCACCAGCGCACCACCCAGGGCACTTGCCCCATGATCTGATGCCTCCTAGTGGTGGGGGGAGGGATTTCTGACATCAGCATCCCACCATTCCTGACCGGCACAGTCCTATAAGGCACCATAAGAAGCTACCTTCTGCTGAGTTAGACCTTTGATCTATTGAACTGAGTCTTGTCTGCTCTGACTGGCAGCAGCCTCTAGGGTTTCACACCGGAGTTTCCCCCAGCCTTACCTGGAGCTGCCAGGACTTGAACCTGAGAGGGACTCTTGGAGTGAGTGACAACCATCCTTTCTTCCTGGAAGGTTGGATAGGAAGCTGCCTTATCAGATCAAAATAGAACATGATCTACTCTCTAGCTCAGTGCTTTCTACACGGACTGGCAGCAGCTTTCCAGGGATTCAGACGGGGATCTTTTCCAGCCTCACCTGAAGCTGCCAGGGATTGACCCTGAGACCTTCTGCACACAAACCAGATCACCTCCCACCAAGTTACATTCCCAGAGGCCATATATAGTCTATTTCCTACACGAACTCTGCTGAAACACATTTTGAACTGTTAGTAATATATTAAAGTACAATTGTGGGATATATATATATATATATATATATATATATATATATATATATATATAAAATAATTAAACTGAACAAATAAATGTCCACTTTGCTCTTAAATTAGTTCAGGACTATGGCAGAGTCGATGAATACAAATCACTTTTATTGTATTCCGCTCGAGGGCACTTAAAAAAGGACACCAACCCTGCCTAATATGCAAACTTAAAAAGCAAAGATTACTAGATACAATGCACAATAAAATATTGGATCGGGGTCCAAAAACAGCTGTCCAATTAACATTTCTTTTCTATCATTGCAGAAAGGGCCACTCTGTGAGGCTGTTCATACAACCAAAAGCTGGGTGTCCTACCCAGGTTTGGGAGTTGTGCACACTCCCAATTTTTGCTTGTGTGGGAACAAACAGCTAGGTAGGAGGAGGGAGAAGTGAATGGGTGGCAGGCAGGAGCTGGGAAGGATGTTGCCATCCTACCCAGCTTTCATACAAATACGGATACGGATATGAATACAATGAATATTTATATACTGCTTTTCAGCAAAAGTTACCAAAGCAGTTTACGTACCTTGTTAGCTAATCTAATATAGATAGATAGATAGATAGATAGATAGATAGATAGATCACAGTTTTTAGAAAGCATGTTAAATCTTGGCTTTTTACTCAGGCTTTTATATGAATGTCTCTACTGCTGCTTCTTTGTATTTTGTACAGTTCTCATGCTTGTATTTTAAATCTTTTTAGTCAGATTTGTTCTTATATTTTAGCTTAATATTTTAATTGTGTAATTTTTATAGTCTTGTTTTTAGTTTTTGTGTGAACCGCCTTGGGATTGTTTTAATGAAAGGCGATATACAAATTTAACAAATAAATAAATAAAAATAAAATAGATAGATAGATAGATAGGCAGGCTGGTTCTCCATCCCCAATGATCTCACAATCTAAAAAAATCAACATAAGATAAACACCAGCAACAGTTGCTGGAAGAATGCTGTGATAGGAACATAGGAAGCTGCCTTATACTGAGCCAGACCATTGGTCTATCTTGCTCAGTATTGTCTTCACAGACTGGCAGCAGCTTCTCCAAGGTTTCAGGCAGGAATCTCTCTCTAAGCCCCGTCTTGGAGATGCTGCCAGGGAGGGAACTTGGAACCTTCTGCATGCAAGCAGGCAGATGCTCTTCCCAGAGTGGCCCCATCCCCTAAAGCAGGGTTTCTCAACGTGTGGGTCCCCAGGTGTTATCAGACTTCAACTCCCATAATCCCCAGCCCCAGTGGCCTTTGGTTGGGAATTATGGGAGTTGAAGTCCAATTACATCTGGGGACCCACACGTTGAGAATCTTTGCCCTAAAGGGAAGATCTTACAGTGCTCACACATGTAGTCTCCCATTCAAATGCAAACCAGGGGGGACCCTGCTTAGCAAAGCAGACAACTCATGCTTGCTCCCACAAGACCAGCTCTCCTCCCTAACTTGGATAGGACCAGTTGCTCTCCCCCTGCTAAATAAAGAACACCACCACTGTAAAAGGTTCCTCTTGTTCAGTTAGCAAGGGTTAGCATTTGACCAAGGCAGGAGGAAAAGCTGCCCTACCCAGCTCCTGCCTCCCACACAGTCACTTCTCCCTCCTCCTACCTAGTTGTTTGCTCCCACACAACCAAAAACTGGGAGCATGCACAGCTCCCACACCTGAGTTGGACACTTGTCCTACCCAGCTTTCCGGTTGTGTGAACGGCTTCAGAATGTGGTTCCATCCATGCACTCTTGCAGAGGATGCTGGGTCCTCTGTCCCTTGGCATAGGGCTTGATCAGGCCTTAGATGACTTGCACTGATGCATCCCATTGGCCAGACCCGGCATACAGTGAAAACCAAGATGGAAACACGGTCTCTTGCCTAGTGGGCCTTTAGACTTGGGAAAGAATATTCGCCAGTGCGTTTGATAGGATGGATAGAATAATTCTCTGAGATAGTGTCTTCAATTATAATTAATGCATTGGCAAATATTCTTTTCCAATTCTATTTTTAACAGATCTCAGCTCTGATCCTGACAACCCCTGGCCCTGTGGCCCCTGCAGCCATAGCGCCATAATGGGAAACTGGTGTGGGGTAGGAAAAGGCTGCTGAACTTAGATCATGGAAAGCAGTGTTCATCTCTGCTAGTGAAGCTCAGAAGGAAGGTGACCCTGGGCAAGTGACCATCTCTCCATGAAAACTAGCTTGCAGGGTTGTTCTGAAGGTCAAATGGGACAGCCTTATTTTTTATTTTTTATTTAGTTTATTTCTAAAGTGCATATGCCACCGTTCTGCATAATAATGAGATCAAGATCCTGATCTCCTTGGAAGAACAATGAGATATGGATGTGATTATGACTATAAGGACATAAGAACAGTCCTGCTGGATCAGACCCAAGACCCATCTAGTCCAGCATCCTGTTTCGCACAGTGGCCCACCAGATGCCACCGGAAGCCACAGGTAGGAGTTGAGGGCATGCCCTCTCTCCTGCTGTTACTCCCCTGCAACTGGTACTCAGAGGCATCCTGCCTTTGAGGCTGGAGGTGGCCTATAGCCCTCCGACTAGTAGCCGTCGATAGACCTCTCCTCCATGAAGTTATCCAAACCCCTCTTCAAGCCATCCAGGTCGTTGGCTGTCACCACATCTTGTGGCAGAGAATTCCCCAAGTTGATTATGCGTTGTGTGAAAAAGTACTTCCGTTTGTTGGTCCTAGATTTCCTGGCAATCCATTTTGAGGAATGACCCCTGGTTCTAATGTTATGTGAGAGGGAGAAGAATTTCTCTCTATCCACTTTCTCCACACCATGCATGATTTTATAGACCTCTACAAAATTTCATTACCCAAAAGAGTTTGGTATCATCTGCAAATCTGGCCAGCTCACTGCTTACCCCTACTTCTAGATCATTTATGAATATATTATGATTAGTGGACTAGGAGCATTGGAAGCTTCCTTCTACCAAGTCAGAACTTTGGTCCATCTAGCTCAGTACTGTCAACACTGACTGGCAGCAGCTCTCCGAGGTTTCAGGCAGGAGTCTCTCCCAGGTCTACCTGGAGATGCTGCCAGGGAGTGAACCTGGGACCTCCTGTGTGCAAACAGGTACTCTCCCACTGAGCTGACCCTGCCTCTTCTGACTTCTCCTCTTTCCTCCTATTTAGAGGGCCAATACTTGTTGAAACCATTGGCCACCCTAGGAGGAGGAGGAAAAGAATAAGCAATTGGGATGGGGTGGGAGAAAGGTTAAGGCCTTCCCCCATTTGCATACGCATTAAGAGGCCTTTGGTCCTACGACTTTCTCAAGAATCTGCTGGGAGAAGGAGAGAGAGGGAAAGAGCTGCCCCTTGCATTGGAAACGGCTTTGCCTTCTGTGCCCACTTCCAAGGTGATAACGTTCTAAAGGGCCCAGCTGGGGTTCTCATTCACAGTTCTTTGATTCGCTTGCACGCGCCTGCATCCCATTTAACGGACAAGGCGTTGTTCTTGCCGATATGGGGACGTGTGTTGCCGCAGCCGCTTCCTGCCTGTTTGTAATGCTGCAGTTTTAGATTTATGAATAATTGACGTGTGATTGGTGGCTTGCAGGCGCTTGTACATGCAAAGCCCCAATAAATCTCCTCCAAGAATGGAGTGACCTTGGGCCTTTTCTTCCAGGACGAGCGCGCGGGTGCCTTCTATCGCTCACGCATTTTCTTCCTCTTCCCTCCGCCGTGCCTCTTTTCATTCATTCATACTTGCCTTTTTATGAACTGCTAAAAACGAATCTATGCATTTAAAGAGAGAGGGAAAAGAGGCGATTAACTCCAAAGAGACCGAGAAGCAAGTTATTCCCTCCACCCCTCCTGCCTTGGAATCTTATCACGGGAAGGGAAAGAGCTAGTGTAAACATTCATTCAGGGCTCAAGTGGCCAGTGCTGGGATTCGAAAAGACTGGCTTTCTCTGAAGGGCTGCCAGAAGCACCCAGGATCGTTCTGATCAACCAGAAAAACTTTGCACTGGCAAGCAGGGGCGTAACTACCATTAGGCAAGGGGAGGCAGTCGTCTTGGGGCCCCACTGCCTCGAGGGCCCCCCCAGAAGCACATCACATGACTCCCCACCCGCCCATGTTGCACCCCCTATGAATTATGTTGAGTCTCTTGGAGATCGGCAGGAGCAGAGAGTAAAAAAACGAGATTCAATGTGAACTAGATTTTCACCGTATTCATAATGGGGCTGTGAGTGTGAGTGCACTATATATTGTGAAGTGTGTTTGTGTGTGTGTATCAGCGAGGGGCCCATTTTAAAATCTTGTCTCTGGGCCCCCTCCAACCTTGCTACGCCCCTGCTGCCAAGTGAATGTACTGGGATCTGCAAAGACCAACGGGGCTGGGGCTGGTGAGGGCTGGGGCCGCAGAGGCAGGACTCTACCTGCCTTCCTCCGCACGATCCGGGTCTGATCAGGGCTCCGCTGCTTGCATATCCAGACAAGTGCCATGGCAGTGAGCAGCACAGTGAGCAGGAGACGGGGAAATGATGCCAGGCTACTAGATAACCCACAATGCACTGTGTGAGCAGCATAAGGCATTCGGGAATCTGGCCGCTGCTGGGATGCCCCTACGCCCAGCCTCCCTGGTGCTAATGGCTGTTGGCAACTCGGGAGCAGCTGCCAGCCGCCCAAGCAAGCACACGATCCGGGAGGGAGGGAGGAGGTGTGCGCTCGTCCCCTACTTCACTTTTCGCCCCGATTCTGAAACCCAGCTACTCAAGGTTGGAGCAGTGGGATCAGGAACAACCCCAGCGCTGCTCACAACCAGCCCTCCCTGTGCTAGCCCTGTCCTACCCAGGGAGGGCTGGTCAGGAAAACAACTAGGGATGTGGACGGTCCGGTCCGGAGCCCATTCTAAGGGCCTCTGGACCGGTCTGGACCTGGGGCCGGTTCGGCAGTTTGACACTGGGGGGTGGACCTTTAAGGGCGGGGGAGGGAGTACTTACCCCTCCCGCCACTCCCCCCCCCCCAGCGCTCCTGGTTTTAAAGGCATTTGGGGCGGCAGGGTACCTCCCTGCTGCCCCTTCCCCCGTTCCTCGGCTAAAAGCTTCAAAAGGCGAACTGCGCATGCACATGCCGCGCACGTGCACGTCACATCCATGTGTCCAATACGGGCGTGCGACAGGCATGCGTGGGCATGCACGACGCATGGGACGCAGGGACATGACACATGTGCACAGCATGCGCACGCGCAGTCCGCCTTTTGAAGCTTTTGTCTGAGGAACGGGGGAAGGGGCAGCAGGGAGGTACCCTGCCGCCCCAAATGCCTTAAAAACCGGGAGCTGGGATGCTTGTTCTACCCAATTAATGATTGTGTGAACTAACCTATTGATAAAGCAAAAATGAAACTTTTTTCTCCTCCTCCTCCTCCTCAGCCAATTGGAGAAAATGGGGTGGTGTATGCTCCAATTTTAGTGGGAGAGAGGAGAGGAGAGGAGAGGAGAGGAGGAGAGGAGATCAAAGTGACAGGTGATTAGATGGCTACTTGCCAAAAGGGCTGAAGAAGAAGACACTCCTCCAAAACCTGAGTCTCAGGCCAAACACCTAAGATCTGGCAAGCTGATCCATAACCTGCCAGATTCCACTCTGACTTTCATCAAGCTGACCTCACAAACCACCAGATTCTGCCTTAGACTTCAGTAGACTGACTTGAGCCTTTCCCCTCTATCCTGCTATTTCCTATGTGCAAGCAGGATTTTATTTATTTATTTTTAATGGAGCAGCATTCAAATATTCAGCTTCCTGCCTGCAGTCTGAAGTGATACAGTTCAGTAGCGGAGCCAGAGCAGCAGCGGCCCGTGTCCAGCCGCCGCCCCTCTCGCCCCCACTCCCTATGTCTGACATCAGACATAGGTCTTAGCCACGCCTCCACGTCTGATGTCAGGAGGGGGCATGGTCGGGCTCCTGAACGGGGCCCTGAGGGACGGTGGCCCGGGTTCTTTGAACCCAGTGGCCCAATGGTGACTACTCCCCTGGTACAGTCCAGGAAAAAGTTCTTTACTGCTCAGTTCTGCTGATTGCATAAAGTGGTCTCTGGAATTAGGCAGAGATCTCTATCACACCTCACTTTATTTTCTTGCTTTCCTTCCCGGATTCTTTTGTGCCTAACTCCGACTGTGAATTGCAGTCACTTTTGACTAATGGCCAAGAGGTCCAGGGGGTTTCAAGGAAATTTCTATAAATACTTCTCCAGCGGTGCTGGTTTGATTGAAGTTCCTGCAGGTAAGATGAGTCGAGATCAAGGTCTCCAATTACTGTGTGGCCTTTGCGTACTCTCCATCTCATTTCCACTGCTGAGAACCCAAAGAGGAGATACACTTTTCTCGAGCGTTTCTGCTTTGTCGGATGAAAATGTGCCCCTGACTCCTTTCCATTGTGAGCAGTATGAGAGGTTTTGGAAAAGCCCTTCGTCAGTTATGCACCTCAACTCGAAATGAGCATCCTATTTGCTTAGGAAAATAAGAGTGAGCCATGGAGGGGCACAAGGGGGGAAATCCTAGCTGAAATCCCATGCTGGTCACATGGGAAGGAAAAAAATATTGAGTCCTTTGCCTATCATTCCAGAGCCCTTTGTCCACTGGAGAGACAATGTGAACAATAGCAGATCTGGGGAAACTATCTCCCTAGTGCCAGCCTCTGAGGGTGCTTTGAAAACTTTGGTTGAAAAGTGGTATATAAATATGCATAGTAGTAGTAGTAGAAATGAGCAGCTAAAGTGTCGAAGGGGAGAAGCTCTGCCAAGGCCTCTGTGGCCTCTCACACTGGGGGGAGGGGATTTTAGAGCCCTTTGCCTGCATTGCCTTATTGGGAGCAACAACAGAGCCTTTGGCCAAATTTTCTCTCTTCTACACCTCAGCTGTTCACTCCTCCAAACAGGGATGATTCCAAGGGTAGTTAAGTGATAGTGGGTGCTCCCCACAAAATACTTCCGGCTCCCCCTTTCAATCCCCCATTCACCAGACCGGAACTAGGGATGTGCAAAAAGGTTTGAATCCTCCCGCCAAGCTTGACATCAGACCAACCCCTACCCCGGCCATTCGAGGGGGGGGGGTTCACTAATTTTTTTAAAAAATAAAAATATAGACTTAACCCCTCAGGGGTCTTCTCTGAAGCCACAGGGCAGAGCCACAATTGAGCGAACAGGTTCAAAGAATCCGGGCCACCGATGAAAAGGGCCGCCAGAGCCCTTTTTACATGATGTCACGCACAAAGGGGGCATGGCCCGATTGCCAGAGGGCCTGCCCCAGCCACCACCACCCCCATCTTATTTCCAGGCAGTGCTTCCTGGCTGCTGGATTGCATTTATTTCCCTTCTTCTTCTTCTTCTCGCTTGGCCAGTGGCCATTCAGAAATTCCATGCATTCCTAACTAGTTTAGGAAATTCCATGCATTCCATTTGGAAGGAACCAGGGCTTTTCAGTGGGCATCCTCTGTCATTCCTCTTAGTACATTCCCTAGAGCATCTGCTTTGCATGAAGAAGATCCCAAGTTCCCTCCCTGGCACCTCCAGATTGGGCTGAAAGAGACTCCTGCCTGCAACCTTGGAGAAGCCACTGCCAGTCTGTCTAGACAATACTAAGCTAGATTGACCAATGGTCTGACTCAGTACAAGGCAGCTTCCTATGTTCTTACGTTTTGCAAGTAGAAGGTCCCAGGTTTACTACCTGTGGCAGCATCTTCAGGTAGGGCTGAGAGGGACTCCTGCTACAACCTTGGGGAAGGCGCTACCAGTCTGGGTAGACAATCCTGAGCTAGATGGACCCATGGTCTGACTTGGGATAAGGCAGCTCCCTAGGTCCTGATGTTCCCATGTCCCTGTGTTCCCAGCATCCTCTGCTCTTAGCTTCACAAATGCCTAGAGATGGCCCTCACTTCACCAAACAGCCCCCCCCCCATGGCATTCTTATAACACTATCTGTTTGCGCTGGTCTTCCCGCAGGTGCCTCGTGTCGGTCCACTGCCACCTGGCGAGACGGCAGGATGAGGAGGCCACACGCACCGTTATGACACCATGAAGAGCTACCATGGGGATCGCAGCCAATCACGAGAGCTCCCTTGCCGCTGCATCCCGGAGGCCTGCGACCAGCCGATGGAATACATCCACCATAGCCAGGAATCTTGCCAGCCATACCTTCTCAGCCCCAGTGAGCCTTGTTCCTTGGACCACTACTGCCCATCCCGGAGCTCCGCCGAGCCCCCGCTCAGCCTAACCGAACCTCTGTCCGCCGCCAGCAGCAGCAGCACCTTCCCTAGGATGCACCACCCGCCGCAGCAGTACGACTCCTGCGACGAGTGCATGGCGGCCGCCCACCCTTCCAGCAAGATCAACCGGCTGCCCCCCACCCTCCTCGACCAGTTTGAGAAGCAGCTGCCCTTGCACCACGACGGCTTCCACACCTTGCAGTACCAGCGGGCCAGCAGCACCGAGCAGCCCCGCAGCGAGAGCCCCAGCCGCATCCGGCACCTCGTCCACTCCGTCCAGAAGCTCTTCGCCAAGTCGCACTCCCTCGAAGCCCCCTCCAAGAGGGAGTATAACGGCACCAAGATGGAAGGCCGGGGAGGCGACGGGGGCTACCACCACCATCACCACCACCACCGCCAGTCCCGGCACGGCAAGCGCAGCAAAAGCAAGGACCGCAAGCTAGATTCCTCCTCCTCGTCTTCCCGGCATCGGAACAAGATGATGGGCTGGTGGAGCTCGGACGATAACCTGGACAGTGACAGCAGCTACATGGTGTCTGGGAGGCAACACACCGTCGACCAGGCCACCCAGTACTGTGTGGACGCGCCCGAAAGTGCCTTCCGAGATCTGACCTTGAAGAGTCTGAAGAGCGGAGGTGGGGAGGGCAAGTGCTTGGCCTGCGCGGGGATGTCCATGTCTCTAGATGGCCAAACCCTCAAGCGGAGTTCCTGGCACACCATGACAGTCAGCCAAGCTCGGGAGGCCTACCCCAGCTCAGGAGGAGGCCAGGAGAAAGCCCTGATGCTCCAAGAGGCGAAAGCCAAGGATCGGTCCTACCATTATCTTCAGGTAAGGAGGTGGGTAGAGGTCGTACTGCTACCAAGGAGCAGGCTTCATGTCCAGGTTGGAAACTCAGAGGTTTTCCCATTGTTCTGTCTAGCACAGGGCTATTCAACTTTGGCCCACCTGCAGATGTTGGCCTACAACTCCCATAATCGCTGGCTATTGGCTGCTGTGGCTGGGGATTATGGAAGTTGTCCAAAAACGGTGAGGGGGCCAAAGTTGAGCAGGCCTGGCTTAGCATCACAGTTTAGTCTGACTGACAGCTAACGTACACGCTCCATTTACCACAGGTTAGGGAACATTATGTAGGTATTGAGGTGGGTTGTGATGTGTGTGCTTCATTCTGAAGGATACGTCAGTGTTGTGCGATGAAGGCAGATGCTCTAAGGTGGGGGTTCCCAACCAGGGATACTTCCAGACGTTGCTGAACTACAACTCCCATCATCCCAAGCCACGATAAATTGTAGCTCAGCAGGAGTCGTGGTTCAGCAATATCTAGAGTACCACCAGTTGGGAACCCCTTTTCTAAGAGTCCCCCCTCCCTTCTTTTAAGCTGTTTGACACTCCGTTGGTGGTTATTCAGGGGGAAATGGTTTAGGCTCTTCCTTTGTCTCGGCCCTTCTCCAAAATGATGGTGTTGGGCACACTGCTCAAGCAAACATAGGATGCCAGTACTGTCAAAGACAATGAGGCGGGTCACGGTCAAGGAGACCTGCCTCCATAGGGTTTGCAGGGAGAGTGGGCTTAGCCCGCTCTCCCTGCAGACGACCAGGGACGCAGCCCTGGGCAGCCGCAGTGGCCGCCCACACAACTGCCGGCTCCGTTACAGAGCCAGTGGGGGCTGGGAGGATCGGGGGCCAGTCAGCCCCTGGAAGCTCCAGTATGCCCTGCACGAGCACGCAGGGCATACTGGAGAGACCCCCGAGCTGGGAGGCTGCTTTTAAGCCTCCCAGTCGGGGGTCTACT
The DNA here is from genome assembly GCF_027244095.1 of Hemicordylus capensis. NCBI lineage: Eukaryota > Metazoa > Chordata > Lepidosauria > Squamata > Cordylidae > Hemicordylus > Hemicordylus capensis. Next base: position 37,087,531 of record NC_069663.1, read on the forward strand.
TGTGAGTTGCTGCGACATGGAGCCACGCCGCGGAGCGCTCGCTCCGCAAACCCGGTTTCAGGGGTAGTTTGGTGGGTTAACCGCCTGGAAGCCACTGGGCTCTCCTGCGAGCCCAGTGGCTCCCATGATCAGGCGAAATCGGGCTAGGCTCCCCTAGCCCGATTTCACCTGATCGTGGGAATAGCCCCATTGACTGAGGCTCTACACACGAGCAGTGTGTCGAGCCTGTGAGGGTCCATCAGGGAAAGCGGGCTTAGCCCACTCTCCCCACAGACAGTCACCCGCGGAGCCCTGGGGAGACCCCCGGGACTGGGAGGCTTGTTTTAGCCTGCTGGCAGGGGTCTCCTCACAAGTCACCGCAGTGCAGAGCCACGCTGGGGTGACTCACGATCACCAAAATGGGTTAATGAAGTGCTCGTGAGCACCCCACTAACCTTATTTAAGGGGAGGGCTCCTTTGGCAGGCTAGCCCCCAGAGAACCACCAGGCTCATCCACGAGCCTGCTGGTTCTCACGATGGGGGGAAACCAGGCTGGCCTCGATAGAAGTGTCTGTGTGGAAGCAAGGTAGGAGGGAAACCTGGCTAGCTTTTCATCCCACCTTGCTTCCACACAATCACTTCTACCCAGGTTTTCCTCCTCCCTTGCTTCCCCACAACCAAAAACTGGGAGCACACACAACTCCCAAACCTGGTCGAACACAGTTTTTGATTGTGTGGATGACCTCAGCGGTAAAGACTTAATGCCTCGGCATTCTCCACAAGATCAGCAATGGTGGCACCTGCAGAAGTTGCTCCAGTGAACTAACGACAATTGCCTGAACTGTGTCCCACACGGTAACGCAAAAGATCCGAATGTCACGAGAACACCTGAATGTGCCAGATCACCCCAGAACCCATGATATGGATCCTTGAGGTGGAAAGCAGCCTGCCTCCTGCATGCGGTACTGAGATCCAATTTATAAAGAAAAAGCTATGAAATATGTTTCTTTATAAATTGATCTACATAAAGATCAGAAATCACAAGGGAGATGCAATGTGCACGTTCACCCTGAGAGGTGTTCTATACATTCCGCAGAATGAGGTGGATAGAATGAACGGCACCACTTCAGCCTGGTGGGAGTTATTGGGTGGGAGGAGAGCTGGTCTTGTGGAAGCAAGTATGACTTGTCCCCCTTTGCTAAGCAGGGTTCCCCCTGGTTTGCATTTGAATGGGAAACTGCATGTGTGAGCACTGTAAGATATTCTCCTTAGGGGATGTGGGTTAGGGTTAGGGTTAGGGTTAGGGTTAGAAAACTAGGGCATCAGGATGTAAAAGGCTACCATTTTTCCTCTGCTGGTTTTCTGCTTGCAGGCAGTTCTTGACGTAGAGAATCATTCGAAAGTATTCTCTCCTGCAATTCAACCAGGATTCTGCCACCCCATTCTGCTGCATGTATAGGCTAGACCTAAGAAACTGAATCTGAAGTAAAGCCATGTAGATGGCGGGGTGTGGCTATGGAGATCAGGGTGGCGTGTCTGTGGGTTTGTGTGTTTTTTTATTGTTAACAATAACAGCAAATATTTATGTACCACTTTTTAACAAAAGTTTCCAAAACAGTTTACGTGGAGAATTAATCAAACAATAAGGAAGTAAGTGAGATGGATCCCGGTGCCCAAAGAGCTCGCAATCTAAAAAGAATAATTAGGCAGACACCAGCAACAGTCACTGGAGGTACTGTGCTGGGGGTGGAGAGGGCCAGCTAAGGCCTTACATACTGCCATTAGAAACACCATTGTAGTGTGTCAGTTAAAATCACAGAAATCTTCATTTTAAAAAAACACGCCAAGATAAAAGCAATCAAAATGGATTTCAGAGGGGCCCTGATCCATATTGGGAATGCAGCACAGGGGAAGGGGGCCTAAACAATTGGACCCCCTTGCAATTCCAGTCCAGACTGGTCCCCCTGTGTGTGCTGTTTGACCGAGTGCAGGGATCTCCGTTTGGCACCCATAGAAAGGGATTCCCCGCAGATTAAATGGTGTACACAGGGCTCCTTATCCAGACTGGGATCATGGTAGGGGCAAAGGGTTTCTGTTCTGGGGAGAAGATCTGGGGGCTATTCTCCCGACCAACAAAAATCGGGCTAGCAGAGGCGAGCCCGATTTCTGTTGTTCATCAGAACCACCGGGCTCGCAGCCAAGCCCGGTGGTTCTGGAGCGGCTAACCTGCTCCTGTAGCCCACCCCTTAGCCCAGGTTTGCGGAGCAAGCGCTCTGAAAACCCAGGCTATCTGCTTGTGAGTAGCGGCGGCACGGCTCTGCACCGTGGTTACTCGTGAGTAGACCCCCGGCCGGGAGGCTCAAAAGCAGCCTCCCGGCTCGGGGGTCTCCCCAGTATGCTCCGCACAGCCCCCAAGCTCCCCAGCCCCCGCCGGCTCCGGCTCGGAGCTGGCCATCGTGTGGGCAGCCGCCCCGGCTGCCCAGGGCTCTCTCTCTGCTCGTGTGCGTGGAAAGCGGTCCACTCCCTGGCAGCATCTCCAGGTCAGGCAGGGAGAGACTCCTCTCTGGAACCTTGGAGAAGCCGCTGCCAGTCAGTGTCGGCAATCCTGACCTCAATGGACCAAGGGTCTGACTCGGTAGAAGGCAGCTTTCTACATTCCTAAGCCCACCTCCCCCATTGTTGTGGTCCCAGTCTGGATCGGGTCCCCATGTTCATGCTATTTTACCCAGGAAAAATAGGCACACAGGTTAAAGGAGTCAAACCGGACTCTGGAACCCTGCTCTGGGCCGGAGATAAATCCTCAGACAGTGGAGGGCCACAGGCTTGGGGTGGGGGGCTCAGCTTCCTTGCCTAGCTGTTGCCTGGGACGAACGTCCTTCCATCCCCCCCAGTAAATGGGGTGGCTCTGAAGACTGGCTCTCCTTCAAAGGCTCCTCAGCGGCTGAGTCTTCGCAAAGCTTAAGGCTCCCTCCTGCTGACCCGGAGAACTGCCATCCTTTGCCGTTTTGTTCTCCTTTCCCTTTGCTCTCATCTGCTTTCCCATGATGCACTGCGACACTGCACCTTGATGTTGGTGATTAGAGAAATGTCAGGGCTATAATAGCATGTCTCTGCAAGAAAGCACAAAGCTAGAAAATATGAGAAAGAGAGAGGCAGGGAGGGGGAGAGAGAGAGAGAGAGAGAGCGCTATCTGTTTTTAAAGCCCCGAGATTTCAGAGAAGCTGGTGGCGTCTGCTTCCCGAAGTGTTGATGCACAGCCAGATGCCCCATGGCTCCTGCTAATAACGCCCAAACAAACAATTAGAAAGAGCCACCTTTCTCGGCTCTGGGAGGGCGGCTTCTACACAGGCCAGATCAATGGGACCCGCAAACTAATGAGGGGGACAAAACAGAATAACAAGCGCAACTCAGGGCAACGCTGCTTGTGAAAATGCATCGCGGCTGAAAAGGCGGGCAGTGGAGGGAAATGTTTGCAGAAGGGGAGCTGCCTGAGAAAGGAGAGGCGTGACATCACTCTCTGTAGTCTAATGTTTCAAGCCCGGAAGCCCCTGATGGGGCATAAGGATTATAGGAAGCTGCCTTAGACTGAGTCAGTACACCGGTCCATCTAGCTCAGGGTTGTCTACACCAGAGGTTCTCAACGTTGGGTCCTCAGATGTTTTTGGACTTCAACTCCCATAATCCCCAGCCCCAGTGGCCTTTGGCTGGGGATTATGGGAGTTGAAGTCCAATAACATCTGGGGACCCAACGTTGAGAATCCCTGGTCTACACCAGGGCGGCTCAACTTCGGCCCTCCTGCAGATGTTGGCCTACAACTCCCGTAATCCCTGGCTATTGGCCACTATGGCTGGGGATTGTGGGAGTTGTAGTCCAAAAACAGCTGGGGGGCCTAAGTTGAGCAGGCCTGGTCTACACTGACTGGCAGCAGCTTCTCCAGGCAGGAGGCTCTCCCAGCCTGACCTGGAGATCCAGGGGCTGAATCTGGGACCATCTGCATGTAAAGCAGATGCTCTGCCACTGGCTACAGCCCCATTTTCATAGCTCAGTAGAACAACTGGGCCATCCTGTGGTTGCAAAAGCATTAAGGGCCATGCCCAAGGGCATGCGACGTGTCAGTGTCAGAGTAAGGAGTCAGATCCAGCCCACTGGAAGCTCAGTCCATTTTCTAATGCCGCCACATTCATCAGGACTCCTTTCCCAAAAGATATTTAAAAGCAATAGGAGGATATGAATCCCCAACATAGCTACTTGGGCAATCTGAAGCTAAGGTACATCCTTGGAAAGGGCTACCTCTCAATTTCACATGGCATAATTATGAGAAAGTGACCAAGACTTACCTACACATAACAGCCATGGAGACCGCTTGGCACACATAATAAGGCCGCATGCACATGTAACGCAGAACTGGAATTGCAGGGGGCAGAGAGGTTTCCCTACCGTGACGTCCGAATGTGTGCAACTCCGGTCCCATTTCTCCAGCAACCTGAGGTTGCGCTCTGCAGACTCCAGTTGGAACCCTCGGTTTGTAGTGACTTTTTCTGCTCATAACTGGGGTTCCAAGCTGGCAGTTTTACGTCCGAATGCAGCACTGGAGGCTGCATTCGGTCAGATCAGAGTTGAGGGAGGAAGCTGTGTGGGCTGATTGATTGGATGATTGGCTGTGTGGGCTGTCCTTCAAACAAGAAAGACAGTTCCTCCTCCTCTCTACAGTCTCCCTGACTGACTCAGGGGCGTAGCAAGGTTGGAGTGGGCCCAGAGACAAGATTTTAAAATCCGCCCCCCCCCCCATTACTGAAGCTCAGCTCATGAAGTAAAGAAATCATCATCCTAAATTATTTTTTTAAAGGTTTTGTAAATTGTGGACGATGCAAGTCATTGAATGGTACTAGAGAAAGACATGCTGTTCTGGTAGCTCCAGGTCTTAGCACTCACATCAGTTTCGGAGGAGGAATACAACTGAAGGAAGCCCGGGCGGGTATGCGGCTGGGGGAGTCAGTCATGTGACTTGCCTCTGGGGGGGGACACCAAGGCAATGGGCCCCCAGACAACTGTCTCCCCTTGCCCCATTATAGTTACATCCCTGCCCTGAATGCAGAGAGCCCAATCTCCATTTTGTCCAAATGCCGGCAGGGGAGCAGGGGTGGAGAGTGGAACCATGGGGCCACATTATGTGGGAATGCGGCCTAGGTGTGCTAAGATAGCAGGGTGGACTGTACTTCTTAAGTTATCTATTGCAGGAATTATGTGCCGTTGTGCACCCATCTTGAAACCCTTCCCTGCAAGTAAAGAGCTAGGAAAGCAAATAGTCTGGGCTAGAACTCCTCTCCCTTTCTCCCATTCCCCTCCTGCAGAAAGCTTTTACAAAGGAAACATTTGAACTGGTGTCCCTTCCTCCACCCACAGTCCAAAGTGGTACACTCCACTGCATGGGAAGGGCAGGCCTGAATCCGTTCACTCTAGAATTGTAGGTGGCGCCATTCTAAAGCCGTAGGTGGGTGGCTGTGGGTTCTCAATGTGTCTGGGAGGAGGGGAGGCCTGGCCTTCTTCCTTCCCAGCCCTGGCTGGCCTGACTTCGCTCTCTGAGAAGGGTCTCATTGGGAGGGTGCAGGCAGGCCCAGCCAGGGGCGGAGCCACCATTGGGCAAAGAGGTACAAAGAACCCAGGCCGCCACCAATCCGGGGCCACACCTCGTGGCCCCAACACACACCCCTCGTCTGACATCAGACATGGGGGGGCATTATTTCACTCCCAAATGCGTCCGCGCAGCCCTGTTTGGAAATGAAATTGACCCACACTGCATTGGCAGCACCGGCTGGAGCAACTCTCCCTGCCTTTAAAGTGAGGGAGAGCTGCTCCTGGCCTCGCTACCAATGCAGTGGGGCTGATCTCCCTCCCAAATGGAGCCGGGCGGCCCCGACTGGGAGGGAGATCAGCCCATGCTGCGTTGGCAACGTGGCCGGAATGGCTCTCCCTGCCTTCAAAGGCAGGGAGAGTCACTCCAGCCCTCGCTGCCCAACGCTGCACGGGCCGATCTGCCTTCCATACGGGGCCACATGGCCCCATTTGGGAGAGAGACCACGCCCCCGTGTCCGACATCAGACACGGGGGTGTGGCTAGCTGGGCCCCCGCGTCTCACGTCAGGTGCGGGGCGGGGCCAGGGTCTGCGTTGGCCAATCACAGGCTCCCGCCAGTCTCACTCCACAGCTGGGCCCAGCCCAAGGATGGAGGGCACCCCAGAGGAAGCCTGGGTTTTATCTCCCACCACCACCACTTTGCACATGCTGCTGCCTCCTGTCAGGCGGGTGGACAATCCCTATTGCCCACCCTAACTGGCTGTGGCTGCCTGGCTTCGACCATGCACACACCTGCCTGTGGTCACCTGGCTGGCTGTAGTGATGGGGGTGATCCCTCTCACCCAGCTTGCGGCCTGCCTGGCACATGTGACCCAGGCCATCAGCCCCCTCCCCACTTGGCGCCCTAGGCCGCTGCCTAGTGGGTGGGCCGCCCCTGGGTGCAGGCATCTCTGTATGTAGAGCAGGGCTGCTCAACTTCAGCCCTCCTGCAGATGTTGGCCTACAATTCCCATTATCCCTGGCTATTGGCCACTGTGGCTGGGGATTATGGGAGCTGTCATTCAAAAACAGCTGGGGGGCCTAAGTTGAGCAGGCCTGCTGTAGAAGAACATAGAGACTCTCACTGCAGCCCACACCACGCCATAGGCCTTGCATCACACAAGGACCTGCCCTGCATACACACAAAGGGATGCCATTTTGAATGCTTCCCCCATAAAAAGCTTCCTCCAAGAGGAAAATGGGAGTAAGGGAGAAGGGTTCCTGCCCAGACCACTTCTTGCTGTGCTAGTTTTCTGCTCCCAAGGAAAAATGTAATTAATAAAGGTCTAAAGAGAGGAGAGCTGGTCTTGTGGTAGCAAGCATGAGTTGCTAAGCAAGGTCCACCCTCGTTTGCATTTGGAAGGGAGACTACACCTGTGAGCACTGTGAAATATTCCCGTTAGGGGATGGGAACGCTCTGAGAGGAACAGAAGGGCCCAAGTTCCCTCCCTGACAACTCCAGATAGGGCTGATAGAGATTCCTGCCTGCAACCTTGGAGAAGCCGCTGCCAGTCTGTGTAAACAATACTGATCAAGATGAACCAATGGTCTGACTCAGTATAAGGCAGCAGTGTTCCTATGTTAATTTCTGTCATTAGGAATATAGGAGCATTGGAAGCTGCCCAATGCTGAATCAGACCAATGCTCCATCCAGCACAGCTTTGTCTACACTGACTGGCAGCGACGTTTACAAGGGTTCAGGCAGGAGTCTTTCCTGGCCCTGCCTAAAGATGTCAGGGAATGAACCTGGGCCCTTCTGCATGCAAGCAGATGGTCCTGGCCCATCCGCTAAGGGGGATATCTTTCAGTGCTCACATGTAGTCACCCTTAAAATAGGAAGATGCCTTCTCAGACCAATGCTCCATCTAGCTCAGTATTGTTGACTACTGCTACTAAGGTAAAGTGTGCTGTCAAGTTGATTTCGACTCCTGGCGCCCACAGAGCCCTGTGGTTGTCTTTGGTACCATAGAATACAGGAGGGGTTGACCATTGCCTCCTCCCGTGCAGTATGAGATGATGCTTTTCAGCATCTTCCTATATTGCTGCTGCCCAATTATATTCCACTTTTCAACAAAGGTTTCCAAAGCGGCTTACATAGAGAAATAATAAATAAATAAGATGGATCCCTGTCCCAAAAGGGCTCACAATCTATTGAAGCGATTCCCACGACCCACAAGAATTGGGCGAAGGGAGGCCAGCCCGGTTTCTGTGGACCGTGAGAACCTCTGGGCTCAAGGGGGGACCAGGTGGTTCCACGGTGGCTAGGCCACCTCATTCCCCTTCCCCTTAAACCAGGTTAATGGAGTGAGCGCTCTGTTAACCTGGTTGTTTTGGTCGTGAGACAGTGCAGTGCGTCTCCGTGCCTCTGTGACTCACAAGGAGACCCCTGTCCGGGAGGCTAACACAAGCCTCCCAGCCTTGGGGGTCTCTCTAGGATGCCCCACACACTCACGCAGGGCATGCTGGGACTTCCGGGGGCCGGGCAGCCCCCGATCCCCACCGCCCCTACCGGCCACCCAGGGGCAGCTCCCTGCTCGTCTGCAGGGATTGCAGGCTAAGCCCACAGAGCCTGGTAAGGCTTTACACACCGATTGTGTGTAGAGCCTCATTGTCTACACAGACTGGCAGCGGCTTCTCCAAGGATACAGGCAGGCGTCTCTCTCTCACCCTGATTTGGAGATGCCAGGGATGGAACTTGGGACATGGGGACATAGGAAGCTGCTTTCTACTGAGTCAGACCCTTGGTCCATCTAGCTCAGCATTGTCTACACTGACTGGCAGCAACTTCTCCAAGCTTACAGGCAGGAGTCTCTCTCAGCCCGATTTGGAGATGCCAGGAAGAGATCCTGAGAGTCGGGACCTTCTGCATACAAACAGATGCTCTACTTCTGAGCAACAGCCGATCCCCTCTAGTAAATATTATAATAGATAATAAATATTATTATCAAATAATAGTAATAAATGGCTTTCACTAGTCAAGTAATTAGTCCTGTAATATAATTTTGGTATAAGGTTATGAAGATGGAAAGCACGAAGTATCCATCTTCACTTTCTATTTCTTTATACGTCCCCCGCCCGCCTTTTTCTCATGTATTTATTTCTAGGAAACAGCCTAGCTCCTATTACACCCCATATGCCCAGCTGCACAAGAACGTATTTCACACAGCACACTTTGGGAGGCACTGCATAAACTGTGCCTACTTGCTTGTTGCCCATGGTGTGGTTAATCCACTTTGGTGTCCTTCAGTCAGAGGCTCCAAAATAATTCTGCCAGATTTCCTGGACTGGGTCCCCAGGTTTCTGGCTCTTTGCTTCTTTGTATCCCTTGTTTACATTCCTGGCTAGATTCATCAAGTGAGTGTTGGCCCTCGTTGACTGGGAGGTTGACAAAGCAGGCATGAAAACTGGCATGAAGTGGGCACATGGTTCAGTTAATACTGCCGGCGGACATGCTTGATCCTGGTTGAAAGGAAGCATGATTTAATTTTTTGCCCAATTCAGCTGGATATCAGGATCTCACTTGGATTCCTTCAGCTTCCAGCATGTCATTTATTTCAGTTCCCGACCTGCTGCTTCCCAAAGCAATTAATAGCAGTTCAAGACAGCAGAAATATGATGCAAACAGTGCATCCAATTCACTGTACATATAAAACACAGCACATTTGCTGTTAAAAACCATTCCAAATAAGAATATCCCTTGTTGGTGTCCCCAGGAATCATGGGTTTAAAATAGCCATTGCCAGAAAGGGATTGCACTGAGAAATTTCTGCTGCAGGGAAATTTCTTGCCGTGAATTTCTTGCACAGGGAAATTTCTGCCTCAAGGAAATTTCACCATACAGGTGGTGGTGAAGACAGGACTGGTCTGCTTCAAACCACTATTCAAATCTTTGATTTTTAAATCCTTTTAAAAAAAATATTTAAATTCATTTAGCAGTGGCCTGGTTCACACAGTCGTTCCAAACTAGGTTTAATGTGGATTGCTAGCATTAGCGTGATTGTGTGGACCCATGCCCAAGGTGGTTTATGGCCCAAGATGAATCTGAGATTCCTGCCTTGGCATGGTTTGGCATGTTGGTAAACTACATTAAACCTAGTTTTGAACAATGGTGTGAACCAGTCCACTGTTAAATGAGTTTAATTTTTTTTTAAATGAATGGGATTTTTAAAAAGAAATTGGGATGCTATGAATGGGTGCCAAAATAAGTATAAATGGGTCTGAATTGCGGAGATAACAAAGAGCCTGGACACCATGTTGACCTGAATCAGAAATTAAACTTTAATCTTCCCTTTCCAAACCTTCCCTTTCTCCCCACACAGTGCCACCTAGTGGCCCTGAACTATATACAACTATTACCACATCCCCCTTTCTAAGGTGGGATAACATCCCAAAACTACACACACACACACACACACACACTTAAATGAAAATACAAAATGCTGTGAATTCCTGTGAGGCCAGGATAGACTACCTGAAACTGCGACTTCCTGTCAGGGATTATTCTGCCCTGGAATCAATTTTAAATTCTACTTGGAGGCCTCCTATAGTAACTATGGTGGTCCATGGTGGTCCTGTTGGAGAGTCCCTGTCAATGGAGCCCAGGAAAGCTGTTTCCATGTCGCTTGAGTCCTTTTCTTGTAATGATGTTGCAAGCATAGATTTGGAGAGACATACTACAGTGTAATGCCCTATTTTTCTACAGTTCCTGCATGTTGTATCACAAGCAGGACACTCTCTCCTCCTGTGGGGTGACTTGCCACACCATAGGCAGTCTTTTGCATCCCTGGTTTTCAGACATCCTTTGAGCCACCCCCGCCCCTGCTGGAATTTGGGGGTTTTTTTAGCTGGAATCTGGGTTTGTTATTTATATGTGGCATCTGGGATGACTTTCGACTATCCTTTATGACTTCAGCTGTGGTCTCCTGTTTGAAATCATTCCAGAGGAGGGTCTTTTATGTAGGAAGCCAGGATGGCCTTAGCTTTGGCTGTCTCTAGGGTGAGATTTGGGCCATTCTGTAATGTCTCTGACAAGCGGCTGTCTCTATGCCCTACCAGGAACCTGTACCTGATGAGTTCTTCACTCATTGCTCCATATCCACAATGTTGTATCAGGACATATAGAACTGCAACAAAACCACATACAGATTCCCCGGACTCTTGCTTGCATGAATAAAAGCGTGCCCATTCAAAAATAATATTAAATGGTGGTAAAGAAATGTTTGTCCACTGCCTTTTACTACGTTAAATTGTTTTATCTGGCCATCTGTGAGTCCCCTAGAAATGATTGTGTTCTCTGTGTCACTTGTTGCTCTTCAGGCTGTTTATCCAGGCCAGAAGTCTGGGCAAACCTCTGAAACCTATTTATCCAAAGAGGCCAGGCTTCAGGCTGTTTAAAATCAGGGGGGTGGGTAACTTGGAAGCAGGGTGGGGCAGCCATGACTGCAGCTCTGAGTAGCAGAAGCTGCCTTACATGCACCTTTGAAAGGCCTTGTAGGCCAAACCTTTGCAGCTGTAGGCCTCTGTCCTCAGGTGGTTGGAGATGTACTATGCAGAATCAGGAGCAATAGCTGGTTGTTCAATAGGATTAGTGGACTTGATGTGGTGTCTCCCTGTTTCCATAATGAAGTTTGTGGTGCCCTGCAAACAGTTATCCCCCACTCTGACACCATGTGGAGATAACAAAGAGCCTGGACACCAGGTTGAGCTGAAACAGAAACTAACTTTAACCTTCCCTTTCCAAACCTTCCCTTTCTTCCCACACAGTGCCCCCCAGTGGCCCTGAACTATATACAACTATTACTCCGTGAATGAGCCACCCCTCTCCCCCCACAAAAAAATAAGCCCTAAAAATGAATGGGGCTCTAAAAATGGGGGGGGGAGTGTGCACCCTTGTGGGTCAGCAACGAAGCCTCCCCCCCACTTACTATTCTTGGTACATCTTCCTCCGATGTTGTCCGTATTTGGCCTCCCTTTGGAGAGATTCTTAGGTTGGAAGGTGCCATTTTACAATGTTAATGTGTGTTGCTGGAGTTACCATGATTCTGCTTTTAGTCCCTTTCTGCCCCCCAAACGCCCCAGACTCTAGAAGTTACATTGCAGTGGGGGGAAGTAGATGCCAGGGCCCCTTTCCATTCCATTCCCACCCACCCCTAACCACTAGCACAACAACATGGGCGACAGCCTGCAGCTAGATATTTTGGTGGCTCCCGCTGCTGCCTACCCACCCCTCCATTCACCTGCCTCCTTCTGCAGCCACCCACCCACCTGCCCTCCACTCTCCCCGTTGCCTCCATCAACAGAGAGTTGATCCATGGGCTAATAACAGTTCTGCCCAGCACATGTCAATGGGCAGTGACATCATTCTTTTATTATTATTATTTCTTGTTTATACAGTCAGACAGGTGTTATTGACTAGTTTGTTTTATCCAGACATCGAGTCCTTCCCAAGGACCTGGGATGCCAGAGTTTTATTATCAATATTGTTGTTGTTATAGATATCGTCACAAAATACAGGCTGTTCCCAGTAAAGCTGCTTTTTGGAATTGGTTGATGGTGCTTTCTGTGGCCCCTATGGTGTTGAGGTGCTCTTCAAGATCTTTTGGAATTGCACCTAGGGCGCCAGTTACTACTGGGATTATTTTGGTCTTTTTCTGCCACAGCCTTTCAATTTCAATTTGTAGAACTTTGTATTTTGTGATTTTTTTTCTATTTTTGTCTTCTATCCTGCTATCACCTGGAATTGCTATGTCGATTATTTTAACTTGTTTTTCTTTCTTCTCGACTACAGTTATACTGTATCTGGTGTATTGTGTGGCAGATGTTTGTCTGTTTGTAGTTGGAAGTCCCATAATATTTTTGCATCTTCATTTTCTACAACCTTTCCAATTTTATGGTCCCACCAATTTTTGGCTACAGGTAGTTTGTAATTTTTGCAGATGTTCCAGTGTATCATCCCTGCTACCTTGTCATGCCTTTGTTTGTAGTCAGTCTGTACAATCTTCTTACAACAGCTGATCAGGTGGTCCACTGTTCCATCTGCTTCTTGACAAAGGCGTCACTTGCTGTTTGTTGTTGACTTTTCTACTTTTGCTCTTATTGCATTTGTTCTTAGTCCCTGTTCTTGTGCAGCCAGTATGATGATGGTGATGATGATGATGATGATTTTTATTAATTGTTATTGGTATTGTTGTTCACTGCCTAGAGTCTTTGGAGGAGGTGGTATATAAAAATTTTAAATAAATAAATAAATAAATACCTAAATTGCTGTCTCTTTGCCGCTGGTGGCAATGGGGAGAGAGTCAGGTGGCATCAGACTTCCCTGAACCTGGCCCCGTTGGGTGGCTCGTTGTGTTTGCTACCCATGGTCACCCAATGGTAGATCTGCCCCTACCTGTAAGCACTTCTCCAGAAAGTAAGTGCAGGCTCTGAAGCTGACTGGCCTGAGGCTATATTAGAATTAGCACAGCCAGATCCCCCTGTGAGATGAATTATTCTTAAGGTTTTTGTTGCTAAGAGATTCTCGTGGTCAGCTTACTATCACACCTTGCTTCCAAAGTCAGAGCTGGGCAGGCTGTGGCAGAGTAAATAAAAAGACCTCAAACAGCAGACAGAGAGGAGGAGCCATAATTTGGCTGGGTGTAACCATTAGCAGTTGGGGAGCAAAGACAGCAACTCTTGATGTTACAAAGGGATGTCTTGCTTCTGGGAAATGTAGGAGAGCGTGTACTCTGGGGCAGTGTTCTTCATTGCAAGGCCTGAGGGCCAGGGGTGCCCCCATCAGCCCTGTGTGCAGCTCCCTGACCAAATGTTTATTGGACATTTATTGTGACCTTCAGCCACAGAGGGATTCTCTGCACAGTCCCCCTGGAGCACCATGCAGAGATGACCATTCTCACCATACAGTGCTGCACCTTGCCCGGTGTCAGCTGAGGTGGGCTCCTTTAAGGGAAACGGAACCTTCTTGAACCCCTGCACCATCTTGGAAGGCATGCACAGAATTCTGGGAAGGGCAGCCCTCCCCAGCAATGCTTTCCTCCTAGATCTCTTAATAGAGGGGCTCTGTCTCCCCGAGAGCAGAGGGGAGGGGCTGCTTCCCTCCATGCCGCGAGTGTACTTTGAAGTGGCTTCGCTCAACATTTACCCCGCAGCATGAAGCCATGTGTGAACAACTCCCTGGCAGATGATGTAAAAGAGGGTCAATTAACCTTTGCCTAAGATCTATATAAAAGACACACCGCAGGAGCACATATGCAACTGACTCAATCTCATCAGAGTTACGGGGGCAATATCTCTGCCCAATTGGAATTCTACTATATCTACCAGCCAAAAGTTCCGAAGGGAGGGCATTCATACGGGCCCTCGAGAAGGCCCATCTGTGTTTAGGGAAAGTAAGGAGAAGTAGATAATTTGCTGGGCGAGTTCTCATCCCACCACTGAGCAGGTGGAATGACCTAGATGGCCTCGACAGGTTTTTCTGAAACTCAGTATCCCAGATCCTTCGTTTAATAAGTTCTTTGGCCCCCACCAAACCCACAGAGAGGATTGCCTCAGGCAAAAGACCATAGGTACGGGGTTTCCTGGCACAGTTCTCCCACCAGCTTGAGCAGTACCTATCCAGTAATAACAAGCGAAGGAGACCAGTGGGCCATAAGTTGATTCTTGCCCAATTTATTAGTATTAGATAGATACCAAGCTCTGGCCTCTATCAAGATAACAAACGATTCCAGTCTCAGAGTGGCATTAGAAATACAGTTGGAGGTCAGAAATAATATTCTTAAGAACCTGGCTTGGACCCACTCCAGGAGGGAATAGTTAGCATAGGGTCCCAGCTATGCCCCATATAACATCTGAGCCATCGACATTGCCTTGAATACGTTGATGGCAGCCAAAATGCACATCCCTCCTTTCTGCCTGTAGAAGCTGAGAGTTGCTGACACACTTCTCTGTGCCTAAGCAGCAGCATAACTGATTTGGACAGTCTTCCTCCCAGAATCCTGGAATACAACCCCCAAATACTTAAAACACTTAACCTGCTCTATATCGTGATTGTCAATCCTCCGTTTATAAATATTTTTTCTCCTATTGGAGAAGGCCAAGATTTTGGATTTCTGATAATTAATGTCCAGTTGCTCTTCCTTGCAATAGAAGGCGAGGAAACCACTAAAGACACATCTCTTCAGCCAAAATTTTTAATTAGTTGGTGTTTTTATGGATATCTTAAATCAGATTTTCATGTGTTTTGACTGTTGAATTCTTGGTTTGTTTTGTTCTTGGTTTGTTTGATGTTGTAAACTGCCTAGAGACTTGGGCAGTGGGTGGTATACAAATTTAATAAATAAAATAAATAAATACACAATATATTTTTACAAACACATCGTTATCACCATCATCATCATAATCAACAATGTTATTACAATTACTATTGTGAGTGCCATTGTTTTGTTATTGTTTCTATACTGCTTTTCATATTTTTCAATTTCAACATTGCTTTCCAATTATATTGCAAACGTGGTTTACAAAGCATAAGGAATGAGAAAAAGGAGAACATGGTGTCTGTCCCCAAAGGGCTCACAAGCTAAGAATAAACAGCAGGGAGTCACCCTCAATGGCCTCTGGGAGGAACTCTTGGCTGGGCAGAGTAGGGGCCGTTGTTCTCCCCCTGCTGAATATAAAGACGGCCTCCACCTTAAAAGGTGCCACTTTGCCCAGCTAGCAGGGGTAACTGACTTCTGGTCCTAAAAGGGCTCACGGGTTAAAAGAAACATGGCATTGGAAATGTGAACAGCACCCTGCAGTCAGCGTAGGGACTGCGGTGTCACAATGCAGGAAGTGTGGAAGCACACTTCAGAGATCCTCCATGACACCATTGCGGGGTGTAATTTGGAAAAAGCCAAGGCAACCACAGAGCCCTGTGGTTGTCTTTGGCAGACTACAGGAGGGGTTGACCATTGCCATCTCTCACACAGTATGAGATCTTTCAGCATCTTCCTATATTGCTGCTGCCAGATAGACAGGGGACACAGATAGAGGTGTTTCCCATAGAGCCAGCAATTTTTAAAGTGTCTCTGTGCCCAGCGAGCAGGACTAGTGAATGGGAACATGAGGGTGGAGGAAATTTCTGCAGGGGAAATCATTGGGTGGGGAGAAAGAAGCCAGGGGCGGGGCTACAATGGAGCAAGAGGGTGCTCGGCAGTGGCACACTGGCCGCCGGGAAGGGGGGCCCGCGGCACTCACCTGCCATTCGCCCGTGCAGCACTCGGCCGTTCACTGCCACAATTGCCACCAGTTGCCTCCCATTATCTTGCTGCTGCAATGTGGTAGAATGATGCCACTTCCCCAATGCCAGTTATGCCTGGGATGGACTTGTGCTGGGGTGGGTGTACCACGTCGCAGCAATAGAATGGGAGGCAACGGGCAGCAACGGTGGCAGTGAGCTAGGGGCTGTTGTAGAGGCCAGAAGCAGGTGTGTGGGGGCAGGTGACAGCAGCAGTGAGCCGAGGGGGCTGTGGGGGCTGCCGGCAGGGGCTGTGGCGGGTGAGCAGTGGCAGGCCACCCAAAAATCTAGGCATGGGCTACCACCGAAATTGCTACTCCAGTAGGGTTGCCATATTCAAGCTTCCCAAATCTGGGGGGGCTAATTTGCATATTATGCAAATTATATGGCAAGTGATTTGCTTTTATTTATTTATTTGCCAGATTTGTATGCTTTCACCTCCTTCTCTGCCCTCCCATGTGATCGGATCCAGAGTAAAATCCAGGCAATTCGGGCAGCGCATTTGAGATCCGTGTAAATCCGGGTGGAATTGAGCAGCTGGGTGGAGGAGCCAAAATCCGGGGGCTACCCTAAATTCCGGGGGACATGGCAACCCTATACTCCAGTAATGGAAACTTAAGCCCTTCCTGCTGCACTCACAAGTTCTGCCCTGTAAGTGCTTTCTCTCCGCTGTTTCTCCCACCCCCACCTCCCACCCACAGCCTGGTTTCTTCTGGAAGCCTGGCCAGGGGAAACCCAGGGAAACCCCAAGAGGAGTGAGATCGGCAGGGGGTCAGTTAGAAGGGGTAATACTGCCAGTTCTGCCTGACAGATATTGTGCCCTGCAAGCCCCCCCGTCCCCCGCACTCCCAGACTGGCCTTCCATCCAGTCTCAAGCCTCAGCTGGTTTAAAAAAAAAAAATCAGTTTCCAAATGCATTTGCAGATCCCATACATTAAGCCAGCCCTGCGTGAAAAGGTCCTTTCTTGTGTCTGTCCTGCAAATCTTGCCAATCAATTTCATTGAATGGCTTTTAGTTCCAGTACGACGAGAGAGGGAGGAAAAAAATATCTCTCCCAGCAGTATTGCATACACATCGATCACGTTCCTCCTCCCACCCCTTAGTCACTTCCCCCGTAAACTATGGAGGCCAAAACCTTTAGCCTTTCCTTGCATGAACGACACACCAGTCCCAAGACGAACACCATGCCCCGAGTTCCAGCTCTGAGTCAGATCCAATAATTCGACCAAGTCCAGTGCTGTTTCCGCAGCTGCTTGCTGTAAATCGGGTTGAGGCTTGCCCGTCTCACGCTTCAAACGCCACTGTCTTGATCCTCCTGCATCCTCTGCTCCGGCTTCCTCTTTAACATGCACCTCACAGCCTTTTGCAGAGGTCCCTGGCCTGCCTGCCTCCAGCCTGCATCATCAGGGCATCCCCCATTAGCACACAAACCTGCACGGCTAGGCTTGCACAGGGCCAGAAGTACCCTCTCTGGGTCTGAGGCGTTTCGAATGGAAGAAGCTTCCTTTTTTTATTTTGCAAAGCTCAGCACCTCCGCCACTGGCAACTCCTCCAACTTGGGAAGAAGCCAGGAGGAGTCTTCAGGACGCTGCCTAATAAGTTCTGATTGACAAATGCACGCCAACCAGCCTGCGTGGTTGATTATTACCTCCCTGGTGGAGGGGGGAGGCGCCCGGGTGGCTTCTCAAATGGGGCTGCTGCCGCTTGCCCACACACGAGTGAGCACAAATTGGGAAAGAGATGGAAAGGACTTGTGCCTCTAATGACTGACCACGCACAGAACTTCTCTTCTCGTGAGCAGCAGGCAGGGCAAGAGGCTTCGCCCTTGGCTCTTGGCACATGCGGATCCATCGAGAGATGCCGGGAGGCGAGGCCAGCAAGGTAAGGCCAGTGCTGGAATTCTGCAGCTGACAAGGGGGCCACCCAGAAGACCTTAGGAAATTGGCCGGAACCTTCCGAAAAAGGCCCCGTCTGTGTTCTTTGTCTCTTTCTCTGAAGTGGTGGCTGAAAGCCAACACCAGCACGGAGAATAGGAAAACCACTGTTTAAATTATACCAGTGAGAGCCGGAAAGGGCCTTTTCAGTCTTAAGAGCTGGGGAAACCATGGTTGTCTCAGCCACCATGGGTCACTAAAATCACCCTGGTCTTATCCTGCAGGAGTTTTGCTATCAGCCTGTTCAATAGGGGGTAAGGTGGGTACAAGAAGAACAAACTTTGCATCCAATGGTACTGGAAGGCATCTCCCTTGGATAGGTACCCCTCTCCCATCCTGGAGCAGTACTGACTGCATTTTTTGTTCTCCGATGTTGTGAACAGGTCCACCGTTGGTGTCCCTCAGGTGGTGAATCGTTCTTTCAGCAACACGGGGTTGAGCTCCCACTCGTGTTGATGAAGGACGTGTGATCTGCTTAGCGGATCTGCTAGCGTGTTGTCCTGGCCCTTTATGTGGATTGCCATCAAGTATATGCATCTCATGATGCGCCAGTTCCCGATCTGAAGGCTCAGATGGTACAATGGCTTTGACACTGTCCCACCCTGATGGTTCACGTAGGCAGAAGACTCGCTGTTTGTGAGCTCTGCTCACTCTGCCTCCTGCTGATTAAAGGGTCCCGCTGATCATCTCAGTGGGCCCTGGAATGCTGAAGCTGCTGGGATGCTTTTCAACATAGAGTGCATTACACAGCTTGGCTCGCTTGCACGAGTCATCTGGTAGAGGGCTCTTGGGTGCCCTCTCAGTTTGCAAGTTCTGCTGACTCTGCCTTTTTATTGGGAAAGATGACCTGCGATGGACTCTTCCCCAGCAAGCTGTGACATGCCTCCATGCACAGACCTGCCCCTTCACACACATACAGCCATTTTGGAGCTGCTTCTTGTGGGGCTGGCTGACGTGCAGCACAGGTGTGTGGATCCAGCAGTCATCTCTGTGGAACTAGTCATGTGACTCTTTCCTACCCAATCAAGGACCTGAGCTTGAATCAAGATTCAACTCCAGGGCCACTGAGCTCAGCTCTAGACATTTCTAAGGGTGCAGCAGCCCAGACCCATGAAAAAGTCATGCAGGTGTCTCTGAGCATATGGAGAGTGCAATCTGCTCTGAACTCCCTGAAAGCTATATCAATATTCTGTATCCACAAGGGAATGCTTGCATCTTTCCATCTTCTGGACCCCTTTGCTGGGCTGAGCAGGGGAAGGCACCACCTGAAAGCACAGAGAGACGGGGCAGGGGGGGAGATAAGAATGCTCTTGTGACATCGCCAGTCAAGGCACCAGTCTCAGACCTCCCCTCACAACTATTTCCATCATTCCATCCTCCATTGTGACAAGTTTCACACACTGCTGCTGATTTTTTTTTTTTTTTAAGTTGCCTGTGCATTATCTGCTGACTTGAATACAGTCCACATCAGCTCTGCATGGCGGTCTACCTGGGGCTCAACAAACTCCCTGATTTTGCTACCAGCCTGGGAATGTGAAAAAAACAAGTAATCCAACACCTTGTGGCAGGTACATGTCTACAAGGCTGTGTTTGGTTTGGTGGATCCCAATTCATGCGACAAGCAAGGCACAAGTAGCACAGAGAGGCCATACTATAGGTCAGTGGCAGAATCCCTACTCTGCATGCAGAAGTTCCCAGGTTCAAGCCCTGGCAGCATCTCCAGATAGGGCTGGGGAAGATTGCTTCCTGAAACCCCAGAGAGGTGCTGCCAGTCAGTGTAGACAATACTTTGCTAAAGGGACCGATGGTCTGGCTCAGTACAAGGCAGCTTCCTACGTTCCGAATACTGAGTTATATAACCCAACAGTCTGACTCAATGCAAGGCAGCTTTGTGTATATTTGAATCTGGGGTAGGATCATCTCTCAGTGGAAGATCACCTGCTGTGCATGCAGAAGGTTCTGGATTCAATTCCCGGCATCTCCAGGTAGGGCTGGGAAAGACACTTGCCTGAAACCTTGGAGAAGGGACTCTTAGGTAGGTAGGTCAGACTTACTCTTTAGGTAGGTTAGACTCACTAAGAAGGGACTCTTGCCTGAAACATTGGAGATGGTTCAAATCCTGATAATGATTGCACACTCCTGCTAAATAATTATACAGTAGGTGGTAGCAGACAACCGACTTACAGTTTGTCAGATTTACTCTCAGTAGTCTTGCTGGAGGAGTTTACATCCCATCTAACCCAGTTTACCAACGGCCTTCCCCTGAGATGCTACTGTAAGGCGTGGAATAAAGACCACCCACAGGGATGCTGTGCGCCCCCAAAGCTGAAGCTGGCTGTGATACCAGGGATGGGTGGGACGCCTCAAAATGCAATGGAGAGAATCTTGTGCTGATGAAGGGGAGATTTTATTCTTCTGATCTCAAACTTTAGGTTGCGGGATTCCCACCCTGCCTGTGAATCCTGCTTTTTAGAGCAGCAGAGCACCCACTGGGATGAGAGCCGTTCTCACCTATGCCTGTCTCGGCCTCTTGCTTTCCTTCCTTCCCATTCACCAGTTTCTTGTCACCTTTCTTCAAGGTATAAGGCCATTTTCTATAGAACCTATGTAAGATCAGAGAGCTGGGATGATGATGATGGTGATGATGATGATGATTTATTAAAACTATTTATACCCCACTCTTACAGTACACTAACACTACTACTCAGGGCAGCTTACAACATTAATAAAATAGATACAATATTTGATTGTATTTATTTTATTTTTATTTATTTAACATCTTTTTATTCCGCCCAAAACTCATGTCTCTGGGCTGTTCACAACAAAGCAAACAAAAACAAAAAGGTTAAAACATTAGTTAAAATAAATAACAGGAAAATTAAAACATTAGTGAAAACAAAATAAATGATACAGAAAAAGTTAAAACATTACAACAATTTAAATTTTAAAACAACATTTTAAAACAATGTTAAAACTATTAAAACAATATTTTATTAAAAGCCTGGGTGAAGAGGTGCGTCTTTAAAGACTTTTTAAATGTTGTCAGAGATGGGGAGGCTCTTATTTCAGCAGAGAGTGTGTTCCAAAGCTTTGGGGCAGCAGTGGAGAAGGCCCATCCCCGAGTAGCCGCCAGACGAGCCAGTGGCAACTTCAGACAGACCCCTCCTGACAATCTCAATGGGCAGTTGGGTTCATGATGATGAAGAAGATGATATCTTAAATACCCAGGGCCCAAGCCATTTAGGGCTTTATAGGTAATAACCAGCAACTTGTATTTTGCCTGGAAACTTATCGGCTATTCGGCAGCCAGTGTAGATCTTTCAATATGGGGGTAATATGCTCCCTTCGTGTTGTCCCAGAGACCAATCTGGCTGCCACATTCTGTACCAATTGTAGTTTCCAGACTACACACGAAGGCAGCCCCACACAGAGTGCATTGCAGTAATCCAGTCTGGAGGTTACCAGCATATGTACCACTGTTCTGAGGTCATTTATCTCAGGAAACGGACGCAGCTGGTGTATCAGCCCAAGCTGATAGAAGGCACTTCTGGCCACTGCACTGCCTCAACCTGGGACACCAGGGAGAGGCTTTGATCCAGAAGCACCCCCAGACTTTGTACATGTTCCTTCCGGGGAATTGTAGCCCCCATCCAGAACAGGCAGATCAAACTCATCTCCCAAGTTTCGACCCTACACAATGAGTACTTAGCAATAGCAATAGCAATAGCACTTACATTTATATACCGCTTTATAGCCGGAGCTCTCTAAGCGGTTTACAATGATTTTTAGCATATTGCCCCCAACATTCTGGGTACTCATTTTACCGACCTCAGAAGGATGGAAGGCTGAGTCAACCTTGAGCCCCTGGTCAGGATCGAACTTGTAACCTTCTGGTTACAGGGCGGCAGTTTTACCACTGCGCCACCAGGGGCTCACTTCTGTCTTATCTGGATTCAGCCTCGGTTTGTTATCCCTCATCCAGCCCATCACTGCCTCCAGGCAGGCATTTAGGGAGGTTACCCCCTCTCCCCGTGCTATTGACATGGAGAAATAGGTTCGGGTGTCATCAGCATACTGATAGCACCCTGCACCAAATCTCCTGATGATCTGTCCAAGCAGTTTCATGTAGATGTTAAACAACATCAGAGATAATACAGTGCCCTGAGGGTCACCATACAAAAGTTCAGATTTTGAAGAAGAGCAGTCTCCAAGGGACACCATCTGGAACCTGCCTGAGAGGTAGGAGTGGAACCACTGCAAACCACCTCTCACTCCCACTCCCTCAGATGCTCCAGAAGGATACTACTGTGTGGTCGATAGTATTGAAAGCCACCGAGCAGTCCACAAGGACCAACAGAGTCACACTTCCTCTGTCAATTCCCAATTGGAGATCATCCATAAGGCTGACCAAGGCAGTCTCCACCCCATAGCCCGCCCAAAAGCCAGTTTGAAATGGGTGTAGATAATCAGTTTCCTCCAAGACTATCTGGAGCTGGGAGGCCACCACCTTCTCAATTACTTTGCTCAGCCAATAAAAAACAATAAAAATCAATACAATTTAAAAAGTTAAAAGACCAAGCTAAAACCACACTTGAAGTTGCCAGTTTTAGAAGTTTCAAATTAAAAGATATAAACTGCTAAAAACTAAGAAACCTGTTAGATATAGCAGTGGATAAAAAAATTAAAAGCGTCTTTTAAAAGATGTGTCTTCAATTGTTCCTTAAATACACTGAGGGAGGAAGGATGACCAAGCTCTTCTGGGAGGGTATTCCAAAGCCTAGAGGCCACGACCGACAAGGTCCTGTCTCTTGTCCCTGACAGCCAGATCTCCGTTAGTGGCAGGGCCTTGAGTAGGGCCTGAGATCTGGAGTCCTTCTCTATGAAAACTCATACAGGTGCTCATGGTTAGGTTTGACAGCATCACCAGGACAGGATGATTCAATGTTCAGCTTTCCTATTTCTGTTTGTCTTTTTAATGGTTGTTGTTGGGGTTTGTTTGTTGTTGTTTGCTGTTTTCTGGTTTTTACTGTTTCACTGATTTGAAAGTTTTAGATGTCACTTTTATCAAATTTTATTGTATTTTAACTTTTGTAAACAACCTTGAGATGCATTATGAAAGGTGGTATAAAAACTGAATGAACAATCAATCAATCAATCAATCAATCAATCTAAATAAATAAATAAACATCATCCAGGCACAGAGCTCCTCCCCACCCAATGGTGGGGGGCGGGGGGGGAGAAATCAGGTCTGTAGATGTGGCCAGTGCCCACCCTCCAGCCTTGGATTTAAGGCTCCAGTGACATGTACTAGCTGCTGACAACACAGACGGAAACTGCTCCTCCTGCCCAAGGAAGCCACATCTCCCACAGCCTGCATGGATTTCCAGCCCAGCCCTCCCACTGGATCTGAAATGGCCCTTCTCTGCTCCCCACCGTGACCCAGAGAGCCCCTCACCCCACACACCGTATCTCCGGGCATTTAACCCTTGGAGGCCTGCCCAGCCAACCAGCTCCACAAAGGGAGTTGTTCCTTTCCAATTAAAAACTAATTAACGCTTCTCATGCTGGCTCTCGGATTCTCCCGGGGGGAAGGAGAACGTGAATGACATTGTGTTCGATTGACTATCCAGAATGGGGGAACAAGAGGGGGTGCGGGAAGGGAATTCTCCGCCTATCCATTCCCCGGGGTTTGCAACCCAGTCCTTCGCCACTCACCACAGCAGGGACGGGAGAGGGGAGAGATCAGGGTGGCAAATGCCCCCTGATGTTGCCTCTGAGAGGGAGACAACGGAGCAACCATCCCCACTCCGGCCTCTTCCTCCTATCCAGCTGTTTCCCTCTCCTGCTGATCGCCCAAGGGATGCCAGCCCATCACTGGAAGCTAGTAAGGGCACCATCAGGGCAATCAGATGCCAACCAGCCGGCTCCACTGCTCTGGCCATGGGTGGGATTTGGCCGGGCCTCGCCTGCCGGGGGAGCTGTGAGGTGGGGACTCCTACGTGTGGTGATGGGTGGTTTCTGCTCAAAGAAGTCCCATCTCTGTGCCTTAGAGAGGATGGACTGCAGCCGGGAGGGAAAGGCAACCAGTCGGTATGGGGAGTCAGCAAAAGGCTTTCGCAGATGTGGGGCAGGACTGGAGCTCCCTCTAGAGGCCAACCACTTTCCAGGTCTGATCAGTTGGGTTAGTGTGTCTGGAACTCAACAGCTTCCAGGTGGCTGAGGATCAAAAGCCCAGCTCTCGGTGCCTCTTGCCCAAGACTTATATGATCAGCTGGGCACAAGATCTCGGTAAATCCATACATTTTTATATACGGGGTTGTGTATGGAAATATGGTGATGATTTTTGACTCTGTTTTAACCAAAGGGCCAGGTTACATGTGGCATGAAAGATTTGTTATCAGATTTTATTTTATTTTTAGATTTCATGTAGTGGGGAGGGTGGGAATTGTATCACAGGGTGTTAATGCTTCATTGCCATCTCCCCAATTTAAATGCCTCTCCCTGGAACTATCAGCTACCAAGCAGGGCTGGGAGCGGAGGAGAGATTTCTCTGCCTTTCTCCACTTTCAGTGGCTATAGGATGGAGCTGTAGCTCAGTGGGAGAGCATCTGCTTTGCATGCAGAAGGTCCCAGTTTCAATCCCTGGCAGCATCTCCAGGTAGGGCTGGCAAAGGCTCTTGCCTGAAACCTTAGAGAAGTCACTCCCCGTCAGTGTAGAGGTTCCTATGTAACTGGAGCTCTTGAGAGCAGGAAAATGGCACAGAGAAGAAAGGGTTAGCCCAATT
This sequence comes from Hemicordylus capensis, assembly GCF_027244095.1. Taxonomy (NCBI): domain Eukaryota; kingdom Metazoa; phylum Chordata; class Lepidosauria; order Squamata; family Cordylidae; genus Hemicordylus; species Hemicordylus capensis. The sequence continues at coordinate 37,112,116 of NC_069663.1, forward strand.
TCCCCCCAGCACCCCAGCCCTATTACAATGCCCCTCTCCAGCTCCTCATGGCTGCTTTTAAGTCTTAACAAAGGTTAGGAGATCTAATCACAGATCTCTTACGTCTCATGTAGTTGGTCCCTAAAAGAAAATTATCTTAAGTACATGTTGAGATACTACTCCAGAAAAAAAATAGCTTTATAAAGTAATTGGTTGGTATATAGAATTCTCTGGAAAGGAAATACCAAAGTGTAAAAGGCAGATAATACCTGCTAGTTGATTCAGAAAACAAATTGCTATCCTGCAAGAATTAATGAATTATGTTGCAGGGGTGGGGGGAGAGCCAGAACAACAACAAAAAGTGATAAATTTGCAGAAACTAGATGTGTTACTGTTTTTGTTAATTATTGGGGAAATAAGGCATGGTTATCAACTAAGCTCATGTATGCATCTAATTTATTGTTGTATTAAGAATGTACAAAAATGAATGACTACTGGGTATTGGCACATATTCTTTATGTATTTCATAAAACTTAATTTTAAAAAGAAAACTGTCAATAAAAACTTAGCCAAACCTATCATGGAAAAAGACAAATAAGATCACATTTTGGAATATTTATCAAGTTGTCTTATGGTGCAGTGCTCTTCTGTTATCCAGAGAGAGAAAAGGTTGCCCTAGTTAGACCATTGGACTGAGCTAGTCAAGTGATTGTTCTTTTTTTTTTTTTCCTTTTTCACTCATGATACACTTTTAATGCATATTTTAAGAAGTGTTCAATTTATTTTGCAATCCAGTACTATAGCTGGGAAAACAAATAGTTTAGAAATCAAATAGCAATATAAAAAGATGACTTAAGCCTATAACTGTAGAATTACTGCTTGAGAGTGGTTTTTACAGATGCTTAACTAACAAGCAGAAGGTTGCCAGTTCAATTCCCCGCTGGTACTATATCGGGCAGCAGCGATATAGGAAGATGCTGAAAGATGCATCACCTCATACTTCGTGGGAGATGGCAATGGTGAACCCCTCCTGTATTCTACCAAAGACAACCACAGGGCTTTGTGGGTGCCAGCAGTCGAAATCGACTTGACAGCACACTTTACCTTTACCTTTATGTGTTTCAGTTAGATCAGAAAAATATTTCATCAACTAGCTCCATATTGAAAGAGAGACAATGAGGCTGTTCTTATTCTCAGCCTAACCCAGGTAGGGACGCTTGGCCTGGGTTAGGCTGCATGTGAGAACTGCCGGGATCAGGCCTAATCCAGGTCGGGCAGTGTTGCATAGCCCCGCTTTCAAACCCGGCCGTTAGCTGAGGTTAAGGAAGCAAGTACTCCCTTAACCTGAGCTAACTGCTTGTGTGTTTGCTGGGGCTATGTTTAGCCCCAGCAGACACAGAGACTGGTGCCTAGAGTGCCCATTTCCTGGGGGAATCCCCGAATTCATCATGTGTGTCATACAGTGTATTGTGGGATTCATGGAGGCCTAAGATGAATCTGCCCTGCTCTGCACTGCACACAGGTTGGTAGGTTGTGTGAATGGCCCCCTTTTCTGCTAGGTTTCATCTCACCTTCTTGATCCACCCAGTCTTCCCTAATATAAAGATTTCTCTTTTAAAACCATGAATGCATCTCCCTTTACCAACTTCTGAAATATTTTGGGGCTGTTCACACAACCGAAAACTGGGTAGGACAAGTGACTTGTCCTACCCAGTTTCTGGATGTGTGAACAGCCTCGTTCTCATCTCTGTTGCTATTTTGCTTGGAGGAGGCTATGCCTTGGGAGATTCCATCATTCTTCTGCTTACTTATAGGATGTTCTGATGCTGCCGGTTTCTCCCCTCAACCTCCATTCCTTTTCCCCTTTTTATTGACTTCATGGCCTAAATCACTGGTAGACGACTCTTTTGATTGCAGCATTCTCCCACTTGCCACCAACTGCTCTTACTGGTTATTCTGAGTGGACTCTGAGGAGCACCCCAAAAGTCAGGGCAAAATTGCACACGCATGTACATCCCTTGATGTGTCATCATCCCTTGATGTCTGGCAGCTGAGTGTGTGGTCGGAGTTCACTGAAAATGATGGTGCCGTGCAAATTCAATCTGTGGTGGTAGATTCAGGGCTGTCTGGAGGGTGGCTAGGGGTGCAGATGCCCAGGGGCCCCATGATCACAGGGGCCCCATACTGCAGCACAGCAACAGAGACTTTTCCAGCTCTGCCAGAGTTGGAACAATATTGATGCATTGGGGGTGGGGGGTGGGCACAAGCTAGAGACAGTCCTGGTAGCTAAACATTGTCAAGATGGGCTGGCATAAGCTTTAAAAAAAAACACACCACCAAACTAAAACAGTGATCCATCATAGGGGGCCGCACAAACTATTCTCACTCTGGGTCCTGTAAAAGCTAGCAATGACCCCAGTTGGATGGCTCATCAGTCACAAGTCATCCTTTGATGGTGACAAGCATGCAAGTATGACCCAGCCCTTAGAGAAGTGGTTCCCAACCTGCACTCCTCCAGATGTTGCTGCCTGGCACATGTGACCCATGCCATCAGCCCCCTCCCCACTTGATGCCCTAGGCTGCTGCCTAGTGGGTGGACCATCCCTGGGTGTAGGCATCTCTGTATGTAGAGCAGGGCTGCTCAACTTCAGCCCTCCTGCAGATGTTGGCCTACAATTCCCATAATCCCTGGATATTGGCCACTGTGGCTGGGGATTATGGGATTATGGGAGCTGTAGTCCAAAAACAGCTGGGGGGCCTAAACTGAGCAGGCCTGGAGTCAGGGTTCCCAACCCTGGGTCTCCAGATGTTGTTCTACAACTCCAATCATTCCTCGCCACAATGGCCAAAAGCCATCTTAGAGGCTATCTTGACAAAGATGGAACTCCAACTTCAGCAGCATGTACCCAAAGCATTCCTTGATTTTTAGTTTTCCCCATCGAGCCTTTTAGGGAGATAATTTCTTTAGCAATTTCATCATATTCCTTTCATGGCTTTTGGACAGAAAGTGATGGTGTGAAAACAAAGAGTTGGAAAATCTTCTCAACTCCCTTTGAGGAAAGCCAGCTGCGTTGCTTTGATCCTTATCATCTGGTTATTACAGCATTCCCCCCAAAAACAATAGTTTGTTTCTGTTTCTAGTTAACATTTCCTGCACAGATTCATTTCTTTCTTTCTTTTCTGTTTACTTCCACTAATCTAGTCATCTTTCGGTCTGTTCCAGAATAGGTTTGTTGTGGTTATGTTGAAGCCGGGCTGCATTTGCTCATGGTCATCCCCTGTTACCTCTTCCTCTCCCTTTGTCGTTGTGTATGTAGAAATGTGGGCCCCATTTGCACGTAACAGGAAACCGGAGTCGAAGGAGCCTGAAGCTGACTCTGATATGTCCAAATTCATGAAACCCCAGGCCCGTCACGAGAGCGACCCTAGGGATTCCCTTCCCAAACTCCAGTTTGAAACCTCGGGCTGTAATGAGTTTCACTGCTGCAACCTGAGTTTTGTTGCCACTTGTGTTACATCTGAATGCTGAACTGCAGGTTGCATTCACTGTAGCTGGAGTTGAGAGAGGAAGCTCCTCCCTCTCTCCAGCTGTGATTGGCTGTCGGGGCTGTTTTTCATGCCAGAAGGAAGCCTGCACAAATTCGGACATACAAGAAAGTCAACCTCAGGCTCCTTTGACTCCGGTTTCCCGTTATGTGCAAATGGGGCCCACATTTCAACGTACGAGAAGATAAAGGGAGAGGAAGAGGTAACAGGGGGTGGCCATGAGTAAATGCAGCCCAGCTTCAACATAACCACAACCAACTCATTTTTAAATTCATTTTATGGCCTACTGCCTCTATTCAGATTTGTCTCACTTTTCCTTCCACAATAGCAAATTAGAATGAAAAATCTCTGTTTCTTCAGCTGCTGTGGCCAATAAACCCATCAGTTTCTTTATCTAAAAAGTGCTGCTTTTTAGATAAAGAAAACAGGCAAAGAATTTTGGGTAGACTTTGAAAGAGAAGAAACTTTTCAGACGTAATCAATTCCCCCTGCGAATATTTTTCAATAAAAAGAGCAGCACTAGTTTTGAGTTTTTGCAAGCCGATAAAACACGGCCATCTCCAGAGGAGAAGCTGCTTTTACAGAAGTGAGAGAATGAGCCACAGAAAAAGAAGCAGCATGTGACCAAGAGACAGCTTTAGCTAGACTTGGCCGATTAGCATCCCAATTTGCATCTTTATGGCCTGTAGACACGTCCACACCACACACTTAAACCACGTTAACTATTAGAGCTTCCCTGGAAGGAATCGGGGAATTGCGATTCTATGCAGGGCCTTAAGTCCTCATCTTTCAACCTTACATGAGATGACAGTCACTGAGACTTCCTGAGGGGAAACCTCAGCAGTTCTGCTGGCTCAATTGCAGTTGTAAGATTGTACCATAGACAAAAGAACAGCCCAGCTGGATCAGGCCCAAGGCCTATCTAGTCCAGCAACCTGATTCCCACAGTGGCCCACCAGATGCCTCTGAGAAGCCCACAGGCAAGAGGTGAGAGCATGGCCTCTCTCCTGCTGTTGCTACCTGGCAACTGGTATTCAGAGGCATCATGCCTCTGAGGCTATAGGTGGTCTATAGCCCTCAGACTAGTAGCCATTGATAGACCTGTCCCCCATGAATTTGTCTCAGCCCCTTTTAAAGCCATCCAATCTAGTGGCCATCACCACATCCCATGGCAGAGAATTCCATATATTGATTATGTGTGGTGTGAAGAAGTCCTCCTTTTTGTTGGCCCTAGATTTCCTGGTCTTCAGTTTTATGGGCTGACCCTGGTTCCAGTGTTATGAGAGAGGGAGAGAAACGTCTCTCTGTCCACTCTCCACTCCATGCATAATTTATGCATCTCTACCATGCCTCCCTGTAGCCGTCTCTTTTCCATACTAAAGAGCCCCAGATGCGGTAGCCTTTCCTCATCAGGAAGGTGCTCCAGGCCCCTGATAATCTTGACAGAATCTGAGCTTGTGCTCAGATCAGACCTGGTGCAGAACCAGAATCCACCCTTCCATGAGGCAAAGTGAGGCAGTGGCCTTAAGTGGTGGATTCCTGGGGCACCAGCAGGGCAGCTCTTCAGAATTATTGACCTTTGCAGAGCTTGCAAGAACCACGAGGAGAGACGCTGCTGGCAAACTTCCCTCCACCCCACCATCAGTGCCACTTTCAAAGCTTGCAAGGGGCAGCTTTGGAAGGGATCTGGCCCTCTGCAGGGATGCGGGGCAAGGCAGGATTTTGGCCACCACCATGCAGAACCACCATTTATTTTAGCTAAGGTATATTTAACTGATCTGAATTGGTGCCACAGAGGATTTGTGGCACCGAAGACTTGCTGAATCTCACCATATTGTGGTTTGTTTGGTCCAAATCCTCCTTCCCTCCATTCTGTAGGCTTTTTGCGTATTCTGTGAGGGAGCTTTGTGAGACCAAAGCTGCTGAAGCAGATTAAACCACAGTTGTGGATGCAGACATCACACAAGACCATGGCCTGGTGCGCACAATCATTTGAAGCTAGGTTTAATATGGGTTACCAATATTAATGTGATTGTATGAACCCACACCAAGGTAATGAACCTATTCCTACGATCACTAGAAAGCGGGCTAAGGGAGCCTAGCCTGCTTTCTAGTGATCGTCGGAACCTCCGGGCTCCCAGGCAAGCCCGGTGGTTCTGTGGTGGCTAGCCCACCTAATTCCCCCTCCCCTTCAATGAGGTTAATGGAGCAAGCTCTCCATTAACCTAGTTTTTTTATCGTGTGCCACAGCAGTGCATGGCAACACATGAGTTGACCCCCAACCAGGAGGCAACAACAAGCCTCCCAGCCTTGGGGGTCCCCCCAGAATGCCATGCACACTCGCACTCAGCATCCTGGGACTTCCGGGAGGGTGGCCCCCGATCCCTGCAGCCCCCACTGTCTCCGTGATGGAGCCAGTAGTCGTGTGGGCTGCCAATCCTGCCACCCTGGGCTTCACAACTGATCATCTGTGGGGAGAGCGGGCTTGACCCATTCTCCCCGCCAAACCCTCCCAGGCTCTACACACCGCTCGTGTGTAGAGCCTCAGTATGTGACTCAAGGTGAATCTAGGATTCCCACCATGGCATGCGTCCACACAATCACATGAATGTCAGTAACCCACGTTAAACTAAGATTTAAATGATTGCATGAATGAGGCCCGTGGTTAGGACAAACTAACCAACTTCAAACGTTGAGTTCAGATCATGGTTTAACTGACGAAATCAAACTACAATTTGATTGGTTCATTGGTGTTTGTTCGTACAAACTAGCCAGAGTTAGATGAAATAAACCATGATTCTACATGATAGGGCTGCTCTCACAAATCTAAACAGGGTTGGAGGAGTGACCAGCCAGGGTAGGAGAGCCTTGTGGACTCCTGTTTAATGGCCAGGTATCTGCAAAGATCAAGGTAGGAAGAGGGTAAAGTTATTGTGTGGGAACCAGGAGCTCGGTAGGACAGCTTTTCATCCACCCTTTAAAAAATGCTTGGGACAGAATGTGGATTGGCCGCACCCATCAAAGCCCACTCCCAGGGGTATGACATGGAGAGAGTGACATAGTGACTCTCCCCTCCTCCTCCCCCTAACACTTTTTAACGTGTAGTAGGGGCTTTAAACTGGACCCAAACTGGTTCAGATGGTTCGGCTCAACCTTGGACCGGACCAGGTTCAGTTTGAGGTTGAGCTTTGGAGCTGAGCTGGTTTGAGTGTGAGCCGGCTCGATTTTGAGCGGGGGTAGTGGCTAGAGTGTTGGATCATAACTGGGGAGACCCAAGTTCAAATCCCCATTCACCCATGAAAATGATGACCATGTACGACATTCTGGGCCATGGAGGAAAAGCTGGATATAAAATAAAATAAAATAAAATTGTGTGATTTGTAATGGTCACAAATCAGGTCTGAATAAGATGGGAGTTAACATCGTTATTGCAAATCAGGACTGAATAAGATAGGAGGGCAACAAGGAAAATTTTGCAAATTCTGGCAATGATGATGACCAGATTCTAGATTTTAAAAGGATAGCAATCAGAGTTGGAACAATTAGAATGGAAGCAACTTCCATAATGTTCTCAAACCTCCAGGTTCATCCATGGAGGGGCTTCCTTAAATCCAAACTAGGATCTACCATGGAACTTTCTACAAACCTGAAAGTACACCTGCGTGTGTGTGTGTGTGCGCGCGCGCGTGCGCACGCGCATGTGTGTGTGTGCGCCCCCCATACTACCCAAAGCCTCTGCTTTTCCCAGGTGCCACAAGATGACTGGGGAGGCTATCCAGCATCAGGGAAGGATGGTGAGATCCCCTGTCGACGGATGCGGAGTGGCAGCTACATCAAAGCCATGGGAGACGACGACAGTGGGGATTCTGATACCAGCACCAAAGTGTCGCCCAAGGGGGTGACCCGACGTGATGCGTACCGCCGTTCCTCCAGCGTTGATCAGGCCAGAACAAAGTAAGACATTAAGAAAGCATGAGAGTGTTCTCCCGAGCTGACAAGAAGAAGGATCCAGGAAGAGGATCAGAAAGGAGCCGATGTCATTTTGAAGTGGGTGGTGGACTAGAAGTAGGGTCTCCTTTACTGGTATCTACGGCCAAAGTAACCCCAGAGCTACCACTCACAGGTGGTTCATGAATCAGGCCCACAGTTTTGGGCAGTTGGTATCATTTCAGGTGACCAGGGGTGCACCAAGATGATTTGGGCACCCGGACCACCTGGATCCCCCAGCCACGAGCCCCCCCCCCCCCCAGTGCGTGAGGACCTCCTTTGGGGGGCCCGCCCCACCAAACCTCCGGTGGTTTTTTAAAAAACTTTTTTTCTTTACTGAGGGGTGCTTGCAGAGGAGAGCGGAGCAGTCCTCCTCCTGCTTGCTACGCTTGCAACAATCCCTACACTGCGTGGGCACGCCTTGCACTTTGTTAAAGCCACTGGCCGGAATGGATGCGGCCAGCGTTCCTCCGGTCTCTCCGCCACCAGGGGAGAGGGGAGAAGGGAGAAGGACTGCTTCGCTGCTCCCCCCCTTGCAGGCACCCCTTAGCCACAGTGAGGGGGAGAAGTTTTTTAAAAACAAACCGGAGGTTTGGTGGGGTGCGTGCGGGGTGGCTTCCGAGGCCCCTGGGCCATTTGGAGTTCCCCCCCGGACCTTGGAGGACCGGACCGGGTCTCCAAGGTCCAGGGGTTAGTGCGCCCCTGCAAGTGACAAATACTTATATTGATTTTTGGCAATGTCTACCCCGCTAGAGATGGAAAATAGATAATGACACTGTTGTGCTTACAGCTTTCTCTGTGTTATCAACGATTAGGGTAACATAGTCATTTTTGCACAGGGGAAAAGTTTAGGGTCAGCTTAAGGTAACAATGAACAAATTGTAGTAGTATTCTCTCCATAAAGCAATCTTTGGAGAACATTCCTGCCAATGTTCATTTCCATTCCTCTGACACCATCAATAAAATTTACAGTGGTTTTTGTGTTTTTAAAACCTTTAAGGGCTTTTAAGACACCATTGCAAATCTGTCCACTGCTGGCCCCATGGCCAAGACAACAAAAGCACTGCTAATGAAGAAAAGAGGCACCTTTTAAAAGTGGTGATTCTCTTTATTTAACAGGTTGGGGAGCCACTGACCTTATCCACCCCCAGCACAACATCCCTCCAGGTACTGCTGCTGGTGTCTCTTTTTATGTTTCTTGTTTAGATTGTGAGCCTTTTGGGGACAGAGAGCCATTTTATTCATTTGTTTGTTTATATCTACATAGAGAACTTCCATTGAAAAGCAGTGTATAAATATTTGTCGTATTCCTATTCGTGATAACACCCTGAAAACTGAAAATCTTGCAATGCTCCCACGTGTTTTCCATCTCTAGTGGCGTAGAACTGGTCAAAAATCACAATGTGCATTCATGGTCCCTCCCAGTCGGCTCTTGTACCACATGGCCACCTATTTCTCTGCCCTTTTAAAATCGCGCTCTACACCATGCTGATGATTTGGTCATCTGGGGCGGGGAGGAGTTTTGTCCGGTATAATCAAAGGGTGTAATCAATTTCCATTTGTTCTGCTCTTGTCTCTTTGGGTTTTGTTCAGAAACTTCTCTTCCCCACTGTCTCTCTCATTAGGTTTGCAAGTAGGCACTATTCTGACTCATATATCTGTAACTGTCCCAGCTGCTGCACTTCACCCCGAATCCGGCCACGGGGACAGGGGTACGGACGTTCCTTCACCACCGGTCAGGTGAGGTTCTTCAGCTGCTGAATTGCAGAATGGGGGTGGGGCAGAAGAAGTGGGCGGGGGGGGAGAATGGCAACAATAAAAATGGAGCTGACAGCAGAATCAATCAGGCCATGTCTGCTCAAATGGAAGGCATCCTCATCACAACCACAAACTATGGCAAAGCAGAAGGAATTGGGGAAATGACCAGGTTCCCTGGAGTTTGCTTGCATGAAGAGTTTGTTTGCTTTCTGTGCCCCTAAGGGCATGTCATTTGCTGAGCTCTTGCAAGAGGCGCACTACAGAAGGATGGCTGCCATTTCTCCTTCCTTCTTCCAGGAACTGCTTGATTAAGAAATGTCCAAGGCAAGGGGGGGGGGAACACGATTCTATCTTCCATATGTATCTTGGAACAATGTCAGCTGCTGCTGCTGCCTTGAGCTAAGAAATGTCTAGAATAACCTGTTAGGGATGTGCAAAAAATCAGTTTGCCCGATTCAGTTTGAATCCAGGCCGGATTCGAATCGGACCAGGCATGTTCGATTTTGACACTCCTTGAACAGGGCCCAGTTTGTTTCAAATCAGAGCCAGTTCAAGCCTAGTTCGAGTGCAGGCGGTTGTTCAATTTTTAGTTTTATAAAGTGATTTACTGCCCAGCGAGGGCTGTGGTGGCCTTTGAGGGGGTGCTGTGGTGGCCACGGGGGGGGGGTGTCTCTGGTGTCTCTCTTTCCCCCTCCCAGCCCCCCCTGGTCTCCCACGTGCACATGTGCATGGCACTGAAAATGGCCACCACACACTTACAGCGGCCCAAAACGGACCTGAAATGGGCCAGCCCAGCCCATGGGAGACTGGAAGGAGGCCAGTGGGGGAGGTCCTCGCCAGGCAGTAAGTCATTTTTTAAAAACTAAAAACTGAACATTCCCCCACTGGGCCCGAACCGGCCCGGGACCGGTTCGGTTCGAGGTCGAACCACTCAAACCAAATTTTCTAGTGTGAATCGCTTCTAATTAGAACCGGTTCACACAGCCCTATAACATGTAGCCCCTTATTTCTGGTAACAAATTCAAAAGTCGCATTTGCATGGCCGGGTCATGCCGTAGTGGCTGGTCCTCGTGAACCGGGGAGGGGGGCGCCCAAGGAGACAACACAGGAGACTCCTCTCTCTCCTGCCCTGCACTCCCTGCAGACTCCTCTGTGTCAGGTAGAGCTCCGCAGTGAACTGTGCAGCTCTACCTGGCAAATGGCCAGCCTGCAGGCAGCGTGGGAGAAAGAGGAGCAGCCTCAGCTGTCCCCTTGGGCACCCCTCTGGTTGAAAGGGGCAGATAAGGAGGAGCTACTACTGGGGGAATGGCGCAATTAAGGAAGTTGCTCTTCCTATAAATCTCTGTGGTGCAAATCCTCTTTGGTGCAAGTCCCCTAACTTTCTGGTTTTGTTCCCCACTCAAAATGGTTACATTCCTTTTGATACCAGAAGTGGCAACCAGTCTGCATTGAGACAGTCTTCTTGGCTGTGACTCTTTGTCTGGATGCTTGGCCACTTCACCTAGACTTTGAGGTTCTTAGGTTGTCCCTGTCTCTCTGTGCATTGCTTTTTTTCTGACAGGAACATAAGATGCAGAAGGTTCCTAGTTCCCTCCCTGGCAGCATCTCCAAGATAGGGCTTAGAGAGAGACTTGCCTGCAATCTTGGAGAAGCCGCTACCAGTCTGTGTAGACAACACTGAGCTAGATGGACCAATGGTCTGACTCAGTTTATGACAGCTTCCTAAGCTGCCTTCTACTGAGTCAGACCCTTGGTTCATCTAGATCAGTATTGTCTACACAGACTGGCAGCGGCTTCTCCAAAGCTGCAGGGAGGAGTCTCTCTCAGCGATATCTTGGAGATGCTGTCAGGGAGGGAACTTGGAACCTTCTGCATGCAAGCATGCAGGTGCTCTTCCCATCCCTTAAGGGGTCTTGTGGTGCTCACACATAGTCTCCCATCCAAATGCAAAACAGGGCAGACCCTGCTTAGCAAAGGGGACAGTTCCTGCTTTCTACCACAGAGCCAGCTCATGCCTGCATGCCTTCCACTGGAGCACAGACATGCTCACCCTTGCTCACGTCTCCTGTACTGACCACATCAAGTTTTTTGCTCTTAGAATAGAATATCAAGAGACTCAGCAGCCAAGCTTAGGATTGTTGAAGGTCCCTTGGTACTGAAATCTCGACAAGGCAGAGAGCAGGGAAACAAGACGAGAGGCACCAGACCTGGCTGACCAGAGTTGGTGGTGGGCATGGTTCTTTCAAGGTTTTTTTGGCACGACTCACTTCTGCATCATGGCAACATGCCGAGGTGTGGCCCAGGTTTGGGGTGAAGCTGCTTCCTACCAAGTCAGACCTTTGGTCCATCTAGCTCAGGATTGTCTACACTGACTGGCAGCAGCTCTCCAGAGTTTCAGGCCTGGAGATAACTGGGAACTGAACCTGAGGCATTCATCATGCAAAGCTTGTGCTTTACTTCTGCGGTAGATCAGTTTCCCTCTCTTCAGGATTCGATGAGAGCAGGGAGAGCAGGTATGTTGTCAACAGAGCCAGCATCAAGTCAGACACTGGCCATTTTTCTCCCCCACTACCCCCATCTCTTAATGGAAGCCTTCTCTGTGAGGATCCATTAAGACTGGTACACTGCATTGTTTTGAAAAAAGATGGATTACTGGAAAAGATGGAACCCCCAAAGGCACTTGGTCAAGGTTCCCAGGAACCTGGAGCTGGCCCTGGGGTTCCAGGACAGGATTGTTAGACTCTGAACAGACAAGAGGGGAAATATGTCTTCACACAGTGTGCCGTTAGCTTATGGAACTCCATGCCACAGGATGTGGCGGTGGGCACTAGCTTAGGTGACCTTAAACATGAATTTTAGACCATTTCTTTGAGGATGTGGACTATTGCCAGCTCTCAGCTGTGAGATCTACATAAAGTTTAAATAAGCATCCATAGAATCAAAGCCACAACAGAACTGCCTTCTTGAGCTATTGAAGGAAAGTGAAATAGCCTATAGCTTAATAAAGAAAAGGGACTGCGCATTGCTACAAAGGCGCACTTGGCTCTCGGTTGCACCCCCCGTCTTGCAGTACAGAAGAGCAGCCAGCGGGTGAACGTGGCAGGTGGGGCAGGTGGGTACGGTGGGTGCAGCAAGCACGGTGAGTGGGCAGCACACGGAGGTGCCCCCAGGTATAATTTGGAGGCCCCTAGGCATAATTTGGAGGGCCCACAGAGGGCCCCCCCATGGTGCTGAGGATCGGACTTCGTCTCGGACGTCCGGTCCAAAAAGCTCCTTGAAACAGCTGCTTGGCCTTGGTGCATGGGCCTGAGCCCAATTCATCCTCCTCTCCACCCCTCCATTTTCTTCTCCCTTCTCAGATCAACGATGACCTTAACCACCAGTTTGAAGCTGTGTGCGAATCGGTTTTTGGTGAGGTGGAGTCGCAAGCTGTGGAAGCCTTGGACCTGCCCGGATGCTTCCGCATGCGCAGCCATAGCTACCTGAGGGCTATTCAAGCTGGTTGCTCCCAGGATGACGATTGCCTCTCTCTCTTCACCATGGCAACAACCTCCCACCAGCCTGGCCAACCCCTCACCAGCAGCATCCTCAAGCCAAGCACCTGTAAGTACCACCCTGATTCCCCTGGGGCGCACTCTCACGGATGTTCTAAGGGAAAGGAGTGACCAGGCAAAGTCCTTTAAACATCCTTTAATTCCTTGAGCTTGTCAATAAACTGTGAGACTTTTCACACAACTGAAAACTGGGAAGACAAATGTCTTACCCAAGTTTGGGAGTGCCCAGTTTTTGGTTGTGTGGGAGCAACCAATTGGGTAGGACGAAGGAGAAGTGATTGTGTGGGAGACAGGAGCTGGCTAGGACAGTGCCATCCAACCCAACTTTCATACCCAGCAGTTGACCAAGGTAGGAGGAAGAGCTGCCCTACCCAGCCCCTGCCTGCCTCACAATCACTTCTCCCTCCTCCCATCCAATTGTTTGCTCCCACACAACCAAAAATTGGGAGCACGCACAATTCCCCACCCTCGGTAGGACACTTGTCCTACCCAGTTTTCAGTTGTGTGAACAGGCTCTGTGTAACTGCATCCAAAACCAGGCAGGGGTGTGTATGGGGTGTGTGTATGTGTATCACTATACATGACATCACAGTTCCAGTCCAATAGTATCGACTTCTCATTTCACTTACTCGTTTCTCTTTCCTTTCCTTCTCTCTCGTTCCCCATGTAGCCTTCAGCTACAGGAAAGCTCCGCCTCCTCTCCCTTCAGGAATCAAAGCCAAGCCCCTCATTTCCGTCACTACGCAAAGCAGCACTGAGTCCACCCACGACAGCTTCCTGCCCAGAGAAGTCAACAGAAGCCCATCATGGTCCAAAGAGGCCACCAAGCGCTGCAATTCCACCGAGAGCTTGGAGAGCACCAAGATCACCGCCATGTCCTTAGACCTGCCTTCCATCCAACCCAGGACTTCCCCCAAACCCTCCACCCTCATCATCAGGACAATTCCAGGGAGGGAGGAGCTGAGAAGTTTGGCACGTCAGCGGAAATGGCGCCCATCTATTGGAGTTCAGGTGCGTGCTGGCAAGGTCTGAATTCTCAGGGAGCTGAGTCAGAAGTCTTGATATGGGTGGAGGGCAAAGTCCATTGGTTGCCCATCATATCAGAAGCATGGTCAATGGTTTGTGCTTCTTCTGGCTTGGCTTGGCCAACTCCAAGCATTTGTGGAGAATGTGCTGCAGAATTCTCTGTGATAAGGACTCCCAACCTGGGGATGATGGGAGTTGTAGTCCGCAACATCTGGGGACCCAAGATTAACAAGGACATTGTTAAGTTTCAGGATATAGTCACAGTTCATGCAGGAGCAAATATCTTTCCCCAGCCCAAGATGGCCAACACTGAGCCATCCTTGAGTAGGTTGGTTGCATACATACCTTCCAGGATTCATGAGGGCTAGATTGGGGCTATAGTTGTGTTTGCATCTACATCACATCCCACTGCAAATTGTATCTTGTTGTATTCTTACTGAAAACCCTGTGCTGTTTACTGTCTTGTGGTTTATGGTAGCAAAACATGATGTTATGATTGCTATCATGGGATATGCAGCTTTCGTTAAGACTGGAAGACCTTGTGATGGCTTTCCATAGAGAAAGCCAAAATTTAGTGAGCAATCGAGGCAGTTGCAATAGTCATGACATTTTTGCTAGTTCTGTCCTCCTGAGCATAGAAAGAATTGGATAGACTGTCCTTTTCCAAAGATGGCATTCTTTATACTTAATACTAGAGAGAGTGGAATCCAAATATCTTTCTCAGATCATGCTGGCAACAGAAAAGGTCTGAAGAGGTAAATTCCAATCATCTCCACCTACAAATGGAAATCCAATTGTTTCCTGATACATTTCATGATTCTTGCAAACAAAGATGCCAGGTTTTCACTCTAACAGCAAATACATTGCAAAAAAAAAAAAAAATTGGTCCACACAGATACCTGGTTGATGCTCGTTCTGCTGGTTCTCCCTTTTTTACTAATCTTAATTTTCATTCATCTCATAAATTTGCATTTCTTTCACTTGCTATTAGCCCATACTTCATTAGCAAGCCGCTCTCTTGTCAGTTGGAATCAGCCCAGGTGCTACAGAGAGAGGTTAAATGAAGTTCAGACATGTGTATCCAAGTGGTTCAGATGAGGGGGCAGGCTGGCAGAAAGGAAATGTCTGATCCAACTTCATGGTGCACAGTTGCTTGTTTGACAAGGTCAAGCATTTTGTGAGCGAGAGCTCCAGCTCTTAACGAATCACTCCAAGCTGACGCAACATGAATCAATTAAGCCACAGCCACCGTTCTCCCAAGGTACAGCTAGAAGGCAACATATTCCATGGAGGACACCAATATTTTGCATCTGGTTGAGAGAGTTCAAACTTCCTTGTTTATAATTTCCGCTCCAGTCGTCAGTAGGAGCTTGCTTGAACATTAGATTCACAGCTCCTGCTAATTGGGCAAAAAAGGCACCTTGGAAAATGGCCGTTTTCTGTATATTAAGCAGGGGGAGAGCAATTGGCACCATTCAGCTTCAGCATCTCTCCAGCGGCGGTTGCTAGGGTCTCTCCTGGGTTTCCTTTTTAGCTTGTGAGCCCTTTGCGGACAGGGAACTATTTTCTGCTTCTATGTAATCTGCTTTGAGACCTTTCATTGTTGTTGAAAAGCAGTATATATATTGTTGTAAGACCCTGGGAAACCCAGATACTAATCCTCACTCAGCTATGACACTTATTGGCTGACTAACCTACCTACCTACCTACTCCCCAGTCCCCCTCCCTCCCTTGCTCTCCCCCTCCCTCCCTTGCTCTCCCTCTCCCTCCCTTCCTCTCCCCCTCCCTCCATTGCTCTCCCCTCCCTCCCCCTCATTCATTCATTCATCCATTTAATCATTCTTTTTTTTTTTTACTGAGGTCATTCACACAATCAAAAACTGTGTTCTACCCAGGTTTTGGAAATGTGTGTGCTCCCAATTTTCAGTTGTGTGAAAGCAAGGTGGGAGGAAAACCTGGGTAGACGTGATTGGGTGGTAGCAAGGTGGGAGGAAAACCTGGGTAGACATGATTGAGTGGAAATAAGGTGGGAGAAAACCTGGGTTGACGTGATTGGGTGGAAGCAAGGTGGGAGGAAAACCTGGGTAGACGTGATTGTATGGAAGCAAGGTAGGAGGAAAAGTTACCCAGGTTTTCCTCCTACCTTGCTTCCACCCAATCACTTCTATCCAGGTTTTCCTCTTACCACACAATTGGAAATTGGGAGCATGCACAGCCCCCAGTCCCGAGTAGAACACAGTTTTGGATTGTGTGAATGACCTCACTATATTATTAAGATATATAATATGGAATCACATCTCAATCTTCAACCATTATTAACATAAAACAAATATGATAGTAATCATACTATTCAGAAAAGCATTAAATATTAATTTCTATATTATATTAAGGCTTCCAGTAATCCACAAAGGGCTGTCACTCAGTAGAAAAGTTAGGTTTATTCTGTCTGCCATCACGCAAACAAATGCTGTCAATATAGTTAACTGTGCTATTTGCCACACTTTATCAATCCATTCTTTTATAGTAGGAAATGTTGCATTCCTCTTGCTTGTGGCAAAAACCGTTTTGCTCTCTTTCAGCCTAACTTGCCTTGCAGGGTTGTTGTGAAAATGAAATGGGTGGGGGAGAATCATCACTTTTTCTCATTACACACATCATTTGTTATCATTAATAAAACCCACTCCTCTTATGTAGTTAGACTGGATCGGTTCCCATTTGTGACTCCTGAGGATGTGGACAAGTGGCTTGGGGTGGGACAGCTTACTACCTGTTCTCTTGACCCTTGTCCACCATGACTGCTTTCATCTGGTGGGGAGGCTATTAGAGATGGCCTTGTTAACATCCTAAATACATCTTTGAGGATGGGCAAGGTGCCCCTTTGTCTCAAGGAAGCAATTATAAGGCCACCTTTGAAGAAGCCTACATTCGATCCCCCAGAGCTAAGCAATTATAGGGCAGTCTCTAACCTTTAATGGTTGGGCAAGGTGATTGAGAGGGTGGTGGCCTCCCAGCTCCAGGCAATCTTGGAGAAAAGAGATTATCTTGACCTATTTCAAACTGGCTTTTAGGTGAGCTATGGGGCGGAGAGTGCCTTGGTCGGCCTGATGAATGATCTCCAATTGAAAATTGACAGAGGGAGTGTGATTCTGCTGGTCTCTTGGGATCTCTTGGCAGGTTTCGATACCATTGTCCATGATATCCTTCTAGATTGTCTGTGGTGGTTGGGAGTGGGAAGCACTGTTTTGCAGTGGTTCCACTCCTATCTCTCAGGGAGATTTCAGATGGTATCACTTGGAGACTATTCCTTCTCTAACAGGGAAGTAACAGGAACAGTATGGGCCCAGTCTCACAGGGCCCATACTGTCTCCTGTGCTTTTTAATATCTACATGAAACTACTGGGGGAGAGTAGTGATGTGATAGGGGCAGATCTCCTTGCACAAGGCCCTTGTATCTTGAGGAGAAAAATTTAGTGTCTGTGTCTGGAACTCAGCTGTGAAATGTAGAAGGCACAGGACAGCCATCTTGCTTGCGAGTAAGTGGCTTGTATGAAGCATTCTCTCTCCCTCTCATCTCTGCTGGGCTCCTTGTTGTGGTTGTTTTGGTGATATAATTAGCGGCATCACATTATCAGTGTTCTGTGTGGTGAAGAAAGCAGGTGTCAAGGAGGAAAAGCTTGCCAGTAAATCCTGGCTGCATGCAGGACAAATTTCAGGGTTAGTTCTCAAGCAGAAGACTGGAAAAACCTGGAGGGAAGACCAGTGGGATTCCCAGATGAGGGGAGAGAGATGGATCACGCTTCCCTAGAAGGACAACTAAGAGAAAAGGAAGGTAAACCAGGGGATAGACAGACAGTACTGACCATAGCAGCTGAGGTACTGAGGAGGAGGACAATTTGGGGACTGCGCTTCAAGATCAGAGAGCAATTTAAGGGCTCACGGGAAGGCAGAGAAGAACTGTCAGCAGGGATGGAGCCACCATTGTGCAAATGGGTTCAAATAACCTTGGCCACCAATGAAAAGGGCTGCCAAAGCCTGCAGGGGGGGGGCATGGCTCAGGCTCCAAACGAACTCCCCCCGTCCCCACCCAGGCTCCAGGAGAGCCCCAAGCAAGCTCTCCCCTGTCCTTTTCAGGCAGCGCTTGCTGCCTGACAGCCTTTATTTCCCTTTCTCTCCCTCCAGAGAGGGAGAGAAAGGGAAATAGATGCTGTCAGGCAGCAAGCACTGCCTGAAATGACAGGGGAGAGCCCTCAGGCTCTCCAGAGCTCAAGGCCATGCCCCCATGCACGTGATGTCTTCGTGCAGAGGGGGCATGGCCCAGGCTTGGAATAGCCCAAGCGCGCGCTCTCCCCTGTCCATTTAAGGCAGCACTTGTTGACTGACGGCATCTATTTCCCTTCCTCTCTCTCGCTGGAGAGAGAGAAAGGGAAATAAAGGCTTTCAGGCAGCAAACGCTCCCTGAAAAAGACAAGGGGGAGTTCGCTCAGAGTTCTTCCAGAACCCGATCCGCACCCCGTGTGTGTGACATCACACACACGGGATGCCACTAGAGGGGCTGCCGGGCAGGACCGGACCCAGGCTGCCGTTCAGCTGGCTCCACACCTGAGCAGGGTTGTTGAGAGCATTGGGCTACTTGGGCACATCCCCTGTCTGAATTCTTTAGTACCCCAGTCCTCCGTGGTGCCTGATATTGGTGGATGAATTGATGATTAATGGCTTCAAAAATGAGAAGAGAGCACTGGATTCCTTTAGAGAACATGGAAGGGGCTAATTATCAAAATATGGGAGCAGCGGATGACTGAGCCAGGCCGTGTGGGCTCCTGTCCCTCTGTGCACCTGTGTTCACCATGCTTTGCTCATGTGTGTTTATTCGCCAGCAAGTGAAGCGTATTTGTAATCAACTATAGAAGGCAGACCCTTTAGAGTGCTAATTGGATCTCACCGATGATGGACTAGCATGTAAGTGCCTCGGACCCCCGCCAAACGCCACGTATACCGCAACAGGATCCCCAGTAGTGTGTGTTTTGAGGGATGTAAGCCTTTTACAGCTTAATCTTTCTTTGATTAAAATGGCATCACTTCGCCTTCCAACTGTGTGTGTCTCTGTCTCAGATCCAAGAAAAGAAATGTACTCATAACAGGGAGATAATCAGGAGATTTGGTGCTGGGTGTTACCAGTATGCTGATGTCACCCAACTCTTTTTTCTCCATGTCATCTTCCTCAGGGGATGGCATAACTTCCCTAAATGCTGGCCCGCATGCGGTAATGGGCTGGATGAGGGAGAACAAATTGAAGCTGAATCCAAGCAAGGCAGAGGTACTTATTGTGAGGGGTGGAAACTCAGGAGGTGGTTTAGAGCTGCATGTTCTAGAAGGGGTCACACTTCCTCAGAAGGAACAGGTACGTAGTCTGGGAGTACTTCTTGGTCTCTCTCTGGTTTCTCAGGTTGAGGCAGTGGCTGGGGGTGCCTTTTATCAGCTTAGGCTGATACGCCAGCTACGGCCATATTTGGAGGAGAATGATCTAAAAAGAGTGGTACACTTGCTGGTAAACTCCAGACTTGACTACCGCAATGCGTTCTATGTGGCTTTATACACAGTCTAGAAACTTCAATTGGCACAAAATTCATCAGTCAGGTTGGTCTCTGGGACAACCCAAAGACGCCATATTACTCCTTTTTTTAAAGTGCTGGTGATTACCTATAAAGCCCTAAATGGCTCGGGCCCTGGGAATTTAAGAGAGTGCCTTCTCCTTCAGAACCCCCATCACTTATTAAGCTCTTTGGGAGAGGTCTGCCTGTGGCTTCCCCAAACTCATTTGGTGGCAGTTCAGGGCCAGGCCTTTTCTACAGCCGCCCCAAAACTCTGGAATGAACTCCCTGTTGTTGTAAGGGCTTCTCCATCTCTAGCGGTTTTCAAAGAGCACTCAAGACACATTTATTTCACCAACGCTTTGATTAGCTGTAAGTTGGTTTTTATTGTTGTTCTGCAGTTTCTATTTTAAATTTCTATAACTATTTTAATTTGGTTTTAATTCTGTTTTTATCCTTTGCTTTGCAAACCGACACGAGACATTGGTATGTGGTGGTATAGAAATGTAATAAGTAAGTTAGTTAATTAGTGCTAAGTGAGGCGAGAAATAGGGATGTGCACAGAACCGGCTGGCCTGGTTCGGCTCGAATCCGGACTGGATTCAAGCTGCCCTGGGCGACTCGGGCTAGATCAAGCCCGGCCCGGTCCAGTTCCTCCATCGAGCCAGCTCGTGAGGTAGGACTTGGTTCAACCCGCCGTAGGACCAGGAGTGCCTCTCCCCCCCACCCCCAGTTTGGCTCGAGGGTGAACCTTCAAGCCGAGCTGGCTCAAGTGCGAACCAGCTTGATTGATTGATTGATTTAAAAATTTATACCGCCCTTCCATAAGGCTCAGGGCGGTTTACATTAAAATACCACTAAAATCAATTAACAATTAAAACAGAAATTGTTAGACTGCATAAAATAATTAATAATTAAAACATCATAAAATACCAATTAAATAGCCAAACAATTTAAAAACAAGTTTTAAAAAGCTGAGAAAGCTTGGTCGAAGAGATGTGTTTTCAGAAGTTTCTTTAAAATTGCCAGGGATCGGGACATTCGTGTCTTAGTAGGTAGCACATTCCTCAATCTTGGGGCAGCAGCTGAGAAGGCCCAGCTCTGTGTAGCCACCAAATGAGTTGGCAGCAGCTGGAGACGGACCTCCTCAAGTGACCTTAATGGGCGGTGGGGCACATAGCAAAGAAGATGTTCTCTTAAATACCCAGGGCCTAAGCCGTTTAGGGCTTTGTAACTAGCACTTTGTGTTTTGCCTGGAAACCTATTGGCAGCCAGTGTAACTCCATCAACAGAGGAGCAACGTGGTCTCTCCGAGATGACCCGGAGACCAACCTGGCTGCCACATTCTGAACCAACTGAAGTTTCCGGACTACGTACAAAGGCAGCCCCATGTAGAGCACATTACAGAAGTCCAGTCTGGAGGTTACCAACAAATGTACCACTGTTTTGAGGTCACTGATCTCAAGAAACGGGCGCAGCTGGCGTATCAGCCGGAGCTGATAGAAAGCACCCCTGGCCTGAGAAACCAGGGAGAGGTGTGAATCCAGAAGTACTCCCAGACTGCGAACCTGTTCCTTTTGGGGAAGTGTGACCCCGTCTAGAACAGGCAGATCAAAATTGTCTCTAGAGTTCTGACCCCGCACAATAAGTACCTCCGTCTTATCTGGATTCAGCTTCAGTTTATTCTCCCTGAATAAACTGAATTCTGAGCCGGTTCGCACATCCCTAGTGAGAAACTACACTTGCTATATTTTTGTATGTGAAAGGCACAGTAGCAGGGCCAAATTAAAAAGAGGGCAACCCAAAAGACTTTTAATCCCACTCTATCTTCTTTATCTCAAACTTCTGCCTGGTTTTCCCTTGAAATCTCGGAGGCAGCCAAATACTTCTACACAAGTTCCCATCTTGCCAAGCTGAGGAGGAAGTGTTGCTGTTGCTAGGCAATGGCTGGATGGGAGCGAGGAGGCTGGTCCGGCCTGGATCCCAGCGGGAGGCAAACAGAGAAGGGGGGGTTGAATTCTAGCCCCCACTGCCTGGTCAAGAGTCCCCCTGAACATAGTTGCATTGGAGAGGGCAAGCAGAAGGCAGCCAGGTGGGGAAGGAAGGACATAGCCACATCTCCCCAACCCCCAAGAAAAAGGCTACAATAAAATATAGATTTTATCACCAAACTATTGTCACCACTTTGTTTGCACATCAAGCCTCAACAGCAGGCTCCGTTCATGGAGAGAGAAAGCCTACGCCCATGCAGTTTGCCCCACGTAAGCTCTGTACAAGAGGACCCATTGATGCATGGAGACGGGGAGCAGGGATAGTGGGCGAGATCCCTCCAAGCACTGAATGTGCCTTGGTTTTCGTAATCCACACACAGAATCCAGCCTTACTTTATTGCTGCAGCTAGGGGCCACATAGGAAGCGGCCATATCCCAGCTTTTCACCCAAACTTTCTCAGCTTCCTAATATTTTGGGGTTTTAAATTTCTGGCTATTTTTAAATTGTTAAATTGTCTCTGAGTTTTTGTATATGTTTTTAACTGGTTTTATGTTATTTGTAAACCGCCCAGAGATGAAAGTTTGGGATGGTGTACAAATTTGATAGATAGATAGATAGATAGATAGATAGATAGATAGATAGATAGATAGATAGATAAGACGAGTTGGACTCTTGGTCCTTCTAGCTCAGTATTGTCTACACCAGGGCTGCTCAGCTTCAGCCCTCCTGCAGATGTTGGCCTACCACTCCCATATTGGCTATTGGACCCTGTGGCAGGGTATTATGGGAGTTGTGGTCCAAAAACAGCTGGGGGGCCTAAGCTGAGCAGGTCTGGTCTACACTGATTGACTGCTGCTCTCCCAGGTTCTAGTCAGAAATCCTTCCTAGCCCTACCTGGGAAGAGAGAGGATAAGAGCAGAGCTGGCCTTGTGGTAGCAAGCATGAACTGTCCCCTTTGCTAATCAGGGTCCACCCTGATTTGCATTTGAATGGGAGACCACATATAAGCACTGTAAGATAATCCCCTTAGCGGATGGGGCCGCTTTGGGAAGAGCACCAGCATGCGTAAGGTTCCAAAGTTCTCTCCCTGGCTTCTCCAAGAAAGAGCTGAAAGAGACACCTTGGAAAAGCCGCTGCCAGTCTGGGTAGACAATATTGAGCTAGATGGACCAGTGGCTTGACTCGGTAGAAAGCAGCTTCCTATTTTCCTATGTTCCTGAAGATACTGCCAGGGATTGAACATTCTGCTTGCAAGCAGATGCTCTACGAATGGGCTATGGATGTTCCCTAGCAGGACTTTCAGGTCCTTTCCCTTTGAACTTGGCACACTGGTTTGTTTTGATCAATAGCAGCCACAGAAGAGGGTTAATGCACAGATTAGAACTGTAAGTGGCGCAGCGGGGAAATGCTTGACTAACAATCAGAAGTTTGCTGGTTCGAATCCCCGCTGTATATCGGGGGGCAGCGATATAGGAAGATGCTGAAAGACATCATCTCATACTGTGTGAGAAGAGGCAATAGTAAACCCCTCCTGTATTCTACCAAAGAAAACCACAGGGCTCTGTGAGTGCCGGAGTCGACATCGACTCAACGGCAAGCCAACCCGGTCCAACAGGTTTGGGGTCAAACTGGACCAGCCTTGGGCAGTCCAAGTTTGAAC
This sequence comes from Hemicordylus capensis, assembly GCF_027244095.1. NCBI lineage: Eukaryota > Metazoa > Chordata > Lepidosauria > Squamata > Cordylidae > Hemicordylus > Hemicordylus capensis. Next base: position 37,135,206 of record NC_069663.1, read on the forward strand.
TGGGACCAGATCGAACCAAGCTGCCTCAGAGCTCTGGTAAGGATTCCCCTTTACCAGTAAAGGGGCAGGGGCAGAGGCTTCCCTAAACCTAGAGGAGGCGGGGGGGGTTAATTTTGTACCTACAATGCAAGTAGCTGTGGCAGCAGGGGCAGTTGTGGCTCCCCTACCCCACCCTGCCGGTCACCCCCAGAGTAGCTCCCCCAGTTTGGGCCTACACACACACACACAGAGGCCATTTTAGTGACCGCCGTGCATGTGCATAAGTTATTTGCCTCTCCGCATCGATGACTTCCATGCATCTGTCTTTCTCTCTTCACTTTCTTTCTCTATGTATTTCTTCCCACCTACCATATTTACCAAATAGAAGGTGACTCTGAGTTTAAGATTATGCTTTAAAAGATAGAGGTTAAGAGGCCCGTCCTTTGGGCAGGGCAACCAGGGCAATTGCCCCGAGTCCTGTGCTCCCCCAGGACCCATGTGCACACTCACCACCACCACCCAACCACCTGCGACTACTTTCTCCCCATCCCCTGCCAGGCCAAGGAGGTCCCGGAGGAGGACCACACACACACTCTTCCCACCCCAAAACCACCTGCAGCTGCTTTCTCCCTGCCCCTCAAGCTGAGCAGCTTCTGGCTGATTCACTCCCGGCCCCTAGGGACAGCCCTGGAGGTTAAATACCTGTTAAAGAGGACTCTGAATGACCTTCCCCAATATTTCACAGGAAAGAAATGGGGTGGGGGGCTCATCTTAGATTCAGGTAAATACGATATGCACCACTTTTCTCTTTTGTTCTTTCTTTCTGATTGCATCATTCTCTTCTGCTTATCTACTTTCCTTCCTTCCTTCCTTCCTTCCTTCCTTCCCTCCTTTCTCTCTCTCTCTCTCTTTTGTTCTTTATGTTTGTTCTTTCAATGTTTTCTGTTATTTAGTTTTCCACTAGTCTGTCCACATTTCTTTCTTTTCCTTCCTTCCTTCCCCAGGCCCTCTCCCGCCTTCACACACACACACACACACACACTTATCAAACCTCCCTACTTGTTTCAACTTTTGGCTCCATCCTTTTTTCTTTTTTTTCTTTTCGTCCCATTTACTTTAAGGACTGCCTGCTCCCACTGACTAGATCAGCCAGGGGGGCTTTGCTGAGTGTGTGGACACCTGCTGAAGCTCATTTGTTGAGCATGCAGAGCAGGTCCTTTTTGGTGACTGCCCCCTGGCAGTGGAACTTATTTTCAGTTGCAATCCACGTAGTCCCCAATCTTTCGGAAGAGACTGAAGACTGCCCTTTCTGTTCTGGCCTTTGACCAATCAGTCTGATTTCCTTTTAGCTTATTTTAGCTCTGTTGGCTAATTTTTAGTTTATTTTTAATGAAATGTTACAGTTGATTAGTTTGTGGTGTTTTGTTGTTGTTGTTCACCGCCCTGGGGTCCCAGGACAAACGATGGTGTGAACATGCAAATAATAAGCAATTTATCAAATCTGTTTTTCTCCCCCTTCCCCCACCCTTCACTTTCCTTTTTCCTTTCTTTCTCTCCCCCGCCTTCTCTGCACCCGCAACACCCTCACAGGTGGAAACCATCTCTGATTCTGACACGGAAAGCAGGAACCGTAGAGAGTTCCACTCTATTGGGGTCCAGGTGGAAGAAGATAAAAGGTATGGCTGGTTAAACATCCCCTGCAGTGCTTGTGTCCCTTCAGGAGCCACAGATTTTGCAATCCGTTGCATTTGGGTGGTTGTCATTGAACAAATAATAATAATAATAAAGTCCTCTGCCACCAGAGGCCTCAAATCAATATTCACAGCACAAGCCTCTTTCAGGGATTCTGAGCTGGAGAAGCCCACGGTGCTACGGACGCTGGCTCCTAAAGACAGCTGGATTATCTCCCCGGCTAATAAAGTAAGGGGCACAAATACACGGAGGCATCAGTTGACAGTAGATGCCCACACAAGGCGGGCTGAGCTGAAATGCAGAACCTGGGTCACTCCCTATGGCTAAGCTGTCCACTTCTGTAAAGCACGCAGGCTCCACATGGTCACAATGAAAACCGGAGCAAGCGTTACGGGTAGTCCATGATCTGCATATGGTGCAATTTTCTACAACAGCAGGAAAATTTGTCTGCTGAAACGTAATCGGAGCCAGAAGGGTTTCAGAATGATAACCAGAGGTCAGACAAGGAGGTAAGAGATCCACATCCCACACCATGACAGGCATATAGAGAAGGAAATATATACTTAACTTGTCAGCCCACCTCAGAGGACTGGGCTACCAGTAAGACCAGTCCTCCGAGGTGGGACGACGTGCTAAGTCCAAGGTGGAGGCCTGGTCTACCCACCTTACACAGCAGGTACACCAGGCCTCTGCTCCAGACAACATGTCAGCCCAATTCAGAGGCCTGGTCTACCGGCCAGGCAGGCTGATGAGCTAAGTCCAGAGCAAAGTCCGGAGTGGAGGCCTCATCTACCCACTGTTCTGATCAGTAGACCATCTCTCCCTGGAAAAAACAGGCTTCAAAATGGCGCTCGAAACACTTGAAATATTTCAAGTTGGTTTAGTCAAAACAGCCGGCTTTTGAGGCAGAATGTTTCGAGCATTTTGCATTTTGTTTCGAGCTCAAGACGAAACGCAAAATCTATTTCATGCACATCCCTAAAGAGCAGCCCTACTCGATCTCTGCTGGATAGCCCAAGGCCTATCTAGTCCAGAATCCTGTTTTCTGCAGTGGCCCACCAGATGCCTCCAGGAAGCCCACAGGCAGGAGGTGAGGGCATGCTTTCTCTCCTGCTGTTGCTCCCCTACAACTGGTATTGAGGGGCATCTTGCCTCTGAAGCTGGAGGTGGCCTATAGCCACCAGACTAGTAGTCAATTATAGACCTGTCCTTCATCAATCTGTCCAAGCCCTTTTCAAGCCATCCAAGTTGGTGGCCATCACCACCCCCTGTAGCAGAGAATTCCATAGATTAATTATACGCTGTGTGGAAGAAGTCCTTCCTGTACTGACAACACAGAGCTTCCATTTTCAATGGTTCATAGGACCATAGAACATAGGAAGCTGCCATATACTGAGTCAGACCATTGGTCTATCTAGCTCAGTATTATCTTCACAGACTGGCAGCGGCTTCTCCAAGGTTGCAGGCAGGAACCTCTCTCAGCCCTATCTTGGAGAAGCCAAGAGGGAACTTGAAACCTTCTGCTCTTCCCAGAGCGGCTCCATCCTCTGAGGGGAATATCTTCCAGTGTTCACACATCAAGTCTCCCTTTCATATGCAACCAGGGCAGACCCTGCTTAGCTAAGGGGACAAATTATGCTTGCTACCACAAGACCAGTTATCCTCTCCTATGCAGTTCCCCCTATTCTCTGTTCCCCCTATGCAGGGGAACAGAGAATGTTCCCCCGCGTTCTTATGGCAGCTCTTCTGTCAGAGTGGCAAAATCTATTGGGTCCAGTGTTCTAGTGTTCCAAAAAGAAGCCTGTGTACCTGGACTTGTGTGTTTGTGCATCTGTGTGTGTGTTTGTGCATCTGTATTCACACACGCCAGCTTTAAATGTTTAACGAGATGATCTCGCATGCCACAACCGGCCGCCTTCCCTGCGGTTCATTGCCTGGTCACGTGAATCCTAGAGCATGGGAGGTGACCACTACCTAGCTGTTCCATTTCTTCATTCGGCAAGGGACGGACTGGCACGTCCTCCCTCCCTCCCCCCTCTCTGGTCCTCCAGCATCCACCCAGTGCTGGTTGCCATAGAAACAGGCCAGCAAGCACAAGCGGGAGGCAGCAGACAGTTTGGTTAAAGAACACGAGGGCACCGCTGTTCACTAGCTGCTGGTTGGGTTCTAACTTTCCTCTCGAGTGTCCCCAGCAGTCCAGAGGGGTGCCAGGGCACAAGTACACTCTTATACATAAAGAGCCCTGACCCCTAATTCCATGGGTGTAGTCTGTGAGTATTCAGTGGAGAGGGAGGGGAGCACTCTGCACATGCTTACGGGCACCTTGGCTCCCTGCGGAAAATGAATCCCTGCAGGTTCCCTTGGGCCTCCGCGCTCAGCATTCTAAAGGCTTGCTTTTACATAGGGACATGGGAAGTTGGCTTAGACCATGGGTCCATCTAGCTCCGTGTTGTCCAAGGTCACAGGCAGGAGTCTCTCTCCAACCTACCTGGAGATGCTGCCAGGGAGTGAACCTGGAGCCCTCTGCATGCCACGTGTAGATGCTCTTACGGTGCTCAAATGGAGTCACCCATCCAAATGCAGACCGAGTTGGGCCCTGCTTAGCAAAGGGGGCCATTCATGCTCGCTCCTACAAGACCAGCTCTCCTTGGCTGAAGAGCACACGGAAATAAAGCTTTCCCATACTGGGAGTCAAACCCAGGCCCCCTGGGTGAAAACCAGGCATCCTGACCTCTTTTAGGGTGATGACAGACATTGAGGCTATGCTCACGATCGTGTGGGCCAGCAGGGGACGGGAGGCAGCACAGGCCTTCCCTTCCCCCAAGACGATCTGGTCTGCCCGTGGGAAGCACGGACTGCGCTCCCACATGATCCGCGCGGCTGTAGGCAGTGCAGGCCTCCACGTATCTCGCGATGAACCGCACAATAAGCACGGTGCATTGTGGGATGCCTCTGGGGGTCAGGTGCTCTAGGCGCCTGTCTGTCTCTGTGTTCTCTGGGTAACACAACCCCGGAACTGGTGTCAAGGGTGCACTCACGCCCTTCACCTTGGAAAAGTCGAGTTAGGTGCCGTGGCAGTGCCGGGTTCACGATCAATCCTGGTTGCACATGAGCAGCCTCACCCAGGCTGGGTTGCCTTAGCCAGGTTAGGCTGCTCGTGAGAACAGCCTTATTATCTTACAAGGGGGACTCACTGAGTGTTCATCAACCACAGTGATAGCTCAGTTTTGCAGTTGATCTCACAGTCAAGTTATCTGTTCCCCTGAGGGGATGGAGCCGCTCTGGGAAGAGCAGAAGGTTCCAAGTTCCCTCCCTGGCAGCATCTCCAAGAGAGGGCTGAGAGAGATGCCTGCCTGCAACCTTGGCGAAGCTGCTGCCAGTCTGTGAAGACAATGCTGAGCTAGATACACCAAGGGTCTGACTCAGTGTATGGCAGCTTCCTATGTCCCTATGTCCCTATGAACCTGGGTTACATCCCTCAGTCTTTCCCTTCCTGCCCCCCTGGTCCTTTGCGAATGAGCTTCCCTTGCTCACCCACTGCGGATAAGCTTCCTCTTCTGGCTGGATAAATTCAGCAAAGCACAAAAGCAGCCCAGCCTCTTCCTATGTGCTGCGGGGCACTTTGGGAGGCAGCAGGAGCGAGAGAGCAAGTCGGGAAACGAGAAGGCAAGACCGGCGTCTTGAACCAGGGGCTCATTTCACTGCCATGCCCCTTTGCCAAGCTGGGGAGAAACCATGAGGAGCTGTCCGTTCACTCTTGTGGGTGTCTTCACCCCTAAAGTCGACTGCCTATTCACGGCCCGTGAATCTGCCAGTTGCACAGCTGATCGTAACAGCGCTAGAAGGGACAAGCTCACGAGTGCATCCCGCTTTGCCCACGGATAGCAGATCTACCCTTTTAATTTGTATCCGTTTTAAAGCCATTCAGCTGTCACGGGGTCCCAAGTATTCATGGAGATTTGTAAGCCGTCCTTCCCGCTTCCAGAGATTAGCAGTTCTCAGAATTCCCTGGGTATAAGGCAGGACTGCTAAACAAGCATCAGTCCGTTCCCTAGCGATGTAAACACTCAGGCAGCGGGGTGGAGCTATAATGGCTGGGTTCAAAGAACCCGAGCCGCTCAACTCCTGGGGATGGCCTGGCTCAGATCTCATCTCAATGGCCTCATTTCCAAGCTGGCTTTGTGGCTGGCTGGGTATTTTCCTCATTCTCTCCCTTGCTCTCCCCTCCTTAGCAGGTTTAACCCCTGCTAACTGAGCCCAAGAGCCACCTAATGGTGCAGAGGGGAAATAACTTGCCTAGGGAGCCAGAGGTTGCCAGTTCGAATCCCCGCTGGTATGTTTCCCAGACTATGGGAAACACCTATATCAGGCAGCAGCGATATAGGAAGATGCTGAAAGACATCATCTCACATTGCGTGGGAGGAGGCAATGGTAACCCCTTCCTGCCTCCCTTCCTGCCTTTATTTTTTGATTTGATTTGATTTCTATACTACCCTTCCAAAAATGGCTTCTACCAAAGAAAACCACATGGCTCTGTGGTCGCCAGGAGTCGACACCGACTCGACGGCACAACTTTACTTTACTTTAACTGAGCCAAGAGGCCCCATTCAAAGTGGTGATTCTCTTATATTTATCAGGGGGAGAGCAACTGGCCCTATCCATCCCCAGCACAGCATCCCTCCAGTGGCTGCTGCTGGTGGCTGCCTTCTGTTTCTTTTTTAGATTGTGAGCCCTTTGGGGACGGGGGGGGTCATCTTATTGATTATTTATATGTTTTTCTGTGTAAACTGCTTTGCAAACTTTTGTTGAAAAGCAGCATATAAATATTAGGAGGAGTTGCCGTCCAGCAACAACTGGGGGGCCCAACTTGCGAACCTCTGCAGTGCATTAAACAAATAATGAGCTTTTCCCAGCTCGCTTTTTCCACACCTTTCATGGCATGTTTGACTCTTAGCGTGTCCCTCCGGAGGAATCTGACTCCCTTTTTGTCTGATGCCAGGCGTGCTCGGTTCAAGCGGTCCAACAGTGTGACGGCCGGCGTGCAGGCTGACTTGGAGGTGGAGGGGCTGGCAGGCCTGACGGTGGCGACGGAGGACAAAGCCCTTCAGTTTGGGCGCTCCTTCCAACGGCATTCCTCGGAGCCGGAATCCACGCGGCAGTACTCCGTGTACAAGACGGTGCACACGCAAGGCCAGTGGGCCTACCGGGAGGATTACCAGATGCAGTACGACACGGTGGAAGTGCCACGCCAGGATTCCTGGATGGATCGGGGCTCGCGCAGCCTTCCCGATTCGGGCCGAGCGTCGCCCTGTCACCGGGATGGCGAGTGGTTTATCAAGTTGTTGCAGGCGGAGGTGGAAAAGATGGAAGGCTGGTGCCAGCAGATGGAACTGGAGGCTGAAGATTATGATCTGCCGGAAGAGAGTGAGTCTCTATGGGGCCTTGTGGGTTGGGATCTGGGGCCACCATCCTTGGGTAAGAGAGAGCGCATCCCCAGTAAGGAGAGATCAGGGAAATCACTCCCCATCCCCGTGCTGCATTAGTGTGGCATGCATGACGGGGTGCACATGCATCCTTTGATACATGTGTGCAGGCTTTGTTTAGATGCCAGCCAGAACATCTAGGATTGCAGTCTTCCTTTTCAACAGGATGCAGAGTCAGACACCATTTGTGTTGGGAATTCTCTCTGGTAAGAGATACCCTTCTAATATAGCAGAGTGCACAGAGGAACGACACAGCGGAGTCTGCCCAGGCACGCGTGTATGCTGAGAGTAAAATAACTTGGAGCCAGTTCATAGTTTCAAATCAATATAAGGAGTATTTATTAGTGAACTCCATTCTAGATAGGAAAGTGAGGAGATAGGATCTCTAATCTAGCTAGCTAGCTGGATGCAGAGGGATTCTGCTTCTCTGCACACATGGTGCAGGGAGAGAGAAGAGCTTGCATGTTGCAAGGGAGAAGACAGGGAAGAGAAGGAGGAAGAGGAAGTGGCCAGGCAGGCAGGAAGGATGTTACTCCCTAAGAATAGCAATCTACATACCAAAAGGGATAGTGTCAGAGCAGTAGAGAAGGGAAGACCAATGTCTTGACCCCTCTAGCCCTCTGACTCACTAATCTGTCCCCCTCTGTCACTGAGACATGAGACCGCGCAAAGTCCTTCACTTCCAACAATCTGAAAGTCTTGCACGCTTGGGAGCAGGGGTAGAACTACCACTGGGCGACTGTGTTCAGTGGATGCAGGCTACCCAATGGGGCCAAGGCAGGGCGAACTGCCCAATGGGAACAGGGGTGGGGGAGTCACGCACCACCTGCCTGTGGGGGCTGCGGAAGGAGGGGGGCAGGTGGAGAGGCTGTGCAGAAAGAGAGGGCAGGCAGGCAGGGGCCATGGAGGGAGAGCAGACAGTGGGCGGAGTCTCCTGGCAGGGGGCGGGAACTGCCAGCAGTTCAAGCCATGGGCCACCGCCAACGTTGCTACGCCACCACTTGGGAGTGATGTGTGCGTATCCCCTTTCACCGCTGTCCGTCGGCTCTCTCTTTACACCTCCCCCCAGTCCTCGAGAAGATCCGCAGCGCAGTGGGCAGCGCCCAGCTCCTGATGTCTCAGAAAGTACAGCAGTTTTACCGACTCTGCCAACAGAATATGGTAAGGGCATCCCCTGTGTGTCTCAGACAGGAGCTCGGAATTCCCCTCCTCTGAATTTCTCCCCCTGTTTCAGAGCTCTGTAACGCCTGGTCTTGTTTAGGGATCCTCCTTTGTCCCATATCTGCTTTCCAAACTTTATGCAGAGCACAGAACACAGAACGCGGGCATAACTTCTTACTGTGCTCCATTCATTCCTGTTTTTCCCCCTTCCTACATCAATGAAACCCTGCAAAAATGCCACCTTGGTGCCACCATCAAGATCGCGTTTGCATGGCATTTCAACCAACGCCCCAAAGCACTCTTCCACATGTAAGAACACAGGAAGCTGCCTTATACCGAGTCTGACCCTTGGTCCATCTAGCTCAGCATTGTCGACACTGACTGGCAGCAGCTCTCCAAAGTTTTAGGCAGGATCTTTTCCCAGCCCTGCCTGATGATACCGCCAGTGGACTAATGTCGGGGCATCCTAAAAAGAATGACAGGGAATACCCACTGAAATGCAATCGTTCCTTCCAAGCAACCATGGAATGCATGGAATTTCCAAAAGGTGAATGGACAATGGATTCTTCGGACCCATAAGAATCTTTAAAGCAATCCATACTTTTGTGTGGAACTTTCACAGATATTTCTCCTGGGAATGCCGCCTGTATTAGAGAACACATAATTCAAGACTTCCCAGATGAGAGCTGGACTTGTGGTAGCAAGCATGACGTGTCCCTTTAAGCTAAGTAGGGCCTGCCTTAACCTTTAAGCCAGGGCCCGCCCTGGTTGCACTTGATGTGTGAGCACTGGAAGAGATTCCCCTCAGGGGATGAAGCCGCTCTGGGAAGAGCATCTAGGCTCCAAGTTCCGTTCCTGGCAGCATCTCCAAGATAGGGCTGAGAGAGATTCCTGCCTGCAACCTTGGAGAAGCTGCTGCCAGTCTGTGAAGACAATGCTGAGCTAGATGGACCAATGGTCTGACTCAGTATATGGCAGTTTCCTATGTTCCTATGTTGCTATGGAACAGATTTAGGGTCTTAGCACTACCTTCCCCATATGGTCCTCTCTGTTCAAAGGCGGTGGGCCTTAAATATATATATGAAACTGCTTTTGACTGGTTTAGATTATTCATCCATCTAGGTCAGCATTATCTCTTCTGGCTGGCAGGGCTTCAGACAGAGATGGGTCTTTCCCTGGAGATGCTGCTGCTGCCGGGGATTAAAGCTGGAATCTTATGCATGCCAAGCACTTACAACGCATCCAGTTTAGTGAACAGAGTAAGCTGCTTTCTACTGAGACAAGCCCTTGGTCCGTCTAACTCAGTATTGCCTACTCTGCCTACACCAGTCAGCAGCTCTCCAAGATTGCAGAGAAGGGTCTTTCCCACCTGGAGATGCCAGGGTTCGACCCTCAGACCTTCTTTATACAAAGCAAATGTTGTCCTCTGTGCTGCAGCCTCATCCTCAATGAATACCAGTTGCTGGGGGAGAGGGCAAACAACCCCCCCCCCGAATTAACCCACATCAGGCTGCTGACTGGTGGAGGCATTTGACAGCCTCTCCCTTTCCTTCTTGCCCATGACAGGACCCCAATGCGTTCCCCATGCCCACCTTCCAGGACCTGGCTGGATTCTGGGACCTCCTGCAGCTCTCCATTGAAGACGTCAGCATGAAGTTTACTGAACTTCACCATCTCAAAGCCAACGGGTGGAAACCCATCGAGCCCAAGGTAAAGGTGAGGAGGGGACGGGAAGAGAAGCGGTGCAAACTGCAAGGGAAAGGAATGGAGCTCTTGACCCATATCATCAACATTTGGGCCTCAGGATGCCGAGGACGAACTCCAGAATGAAAAAGCACCTCCCACTACGCATAACCGCTCTGTCTAAAGTTCAGCAAGTAGCGACAAGCAGCAGGGTCTTCTCTGCCATTGCCCCTTCATTGTGGAATGGAGGGCATTCCACCCAAAAGGGCCATGACTGAGAAGGCCCTGTTGCTTGTCGCTACTCACTGCATTAGCAAGAGTTGGATGGCTCTGTCTTTGTATAGTTTTCCCCAGAGGGTAAAGGGGGGGAAGCATTTTAGGAGGCTCTTAGGAACCAGACAGCCATTGCTGGCAACTTTGCTGCCAATAGTTGCCGTTGCTTCCAGGATGTTTGTGGTAACTGTATGTTATAGGTAACTGATATGTTATAGTTTATTTCTGTAATTAGTAGGGCTATTCCCGTGACCCTAAACGGGGTTGGAGAGCCGTGCGGACTCCTGATTGGTGGTTGTGTGTTTGCAAAGATCAAGGTGGGAGGAGGGGAGAGTGATTGTGTGGGAGGCGGGAGCTGGGTAGGACAGCTTTTCATCCATCCTCGATAAAATGCTGCAGGCAAAAGGTGGGTTGGCCATGCCTGTCCCACCCAGCTCCCGGATCCCGCATGATCACTCTCCCCTCCTCCTTCCTCGATGTTTGCAAACACATGACCCCGCATCAGGAGTGCCCACAGCTTTCCTACCTAGACGCTCCTTCAACCCTGTTTAGGGATGTGAGCACAGCCCTATTGATTTCTTTTTTGAAACGTTTCTAACTGATTCCTTCAGGCTCTTCAGATCTCCTTGATGGGAGAAAGGTGGATTGCATCAATCTCTTAATTAATTAATAGCATACCAGCCATGGTAGCCTTTGATCCATTGGAGGGCCAAAACGAATATGTCCAGCTGTACTCTCAGATTGTTGGTGTTGTGGGAAGAATCCCATTCCTAAGATGCTGTCAGAACAACCTCTTGCACAGATGGTAGCTGCGCTCAGGCATTCAGAAATGCTGGGGCGGGTGTGAAGTAAATTACCAGCAATGCTTAGTATAACGACTCCCCCCAAGTCTTTTATTATTATTTTAGGAGGACTTGGGAGAAATTCGTGCTAAATGGGAAACAGAGGTTAATTATTCTTTATTAATGGTTCCTAGAACTTTGATCAGAGAGTCCTGGGGGAAACCTGAAATCCCACCAATTATACAGTAGAGATTGAAATAGTGGACTCCTGAAATGTTTAAGGCTCACGTAAGTATTAAGAACTAGAGAAGGTAGATTGAAACTCGTTGGACATATATTATCCTTTATTTTCAGTACTGGGAAAGGATTTCAGGTAGGGGGACTCAACCGGGGCTCTCCTGCTATCATTGGACTACAGCTCCCATCATTCCTAGCCACAATGGCCTCCAGGGATGATGGGAGTTATAGCCAAACATCTGAGGACTAGGAGTGTGCATAAAACCAGTTTGCCCAGTTCAGTTCAAGTCCAAACTGGGCTCGAACTGAACCAGGTATATTCGGTTTTGGTGCCCTGAATGAGGGGCCCAGCACAGTTCGAATTTGAGCCAGTTTGGGCCTGGTTCAGGGGCGCCAGGGATGTTTTTATTAATATGGGAGACTTACTGCCTCCAGGGCCTCAGGGGGTCCTGCTGGCAGCCACAGGAGGGTCTCTGGCAGTTCCACCTCCCCCCGCCAGCCTCTCCCCCATCTCCCAGTGGCTGTTTCGACCCTCTCCAAGCTTGTGGCGACCATTTTGGAGGCCACCATGCATGCGAACGGGCCTCTTGCATGCCAAGGCCCAGAGCCGGACATGCAAATGGCCTGTGCATATGGGCGGCAGCATCCAAAGTGGCTGCCGTGAGCTCGGAGAGGGCCGAAATTGTCTGTGGGAAACGGGGGAAGGCCAGCGTGAGGAGGGGGAACTACTGTAGACCCCCCCCCCGGCAGCTGCCAGCACCCCCCCACACACACACACACAAGACCTTGGAGGAGTTAAGTCCACCATTTTTTTAAAAAACCCAGCTTAACCTCGAGCCGAACCAGAACCAGGCATGGTCCGGCTCGAGGGCAAGCCCTCAGACTGGGCCGGCTCGATGGTGAATCAGCTCAAGGTCAAGCTGGTTAGTGCACCCAAGATTGGGTACCCTTGGTGTGTAGAGCAGGGAGCCAGTGCTTAGAGGCTGCTGCTCCCCTTTGAGTTTCATCGTGCCTCATGCAATAGGACTCCACTGAGCCACCCTCCTAGTCCTCCCCGCCCCCAAGAATTCTTGTGCTCTGTGTCTTTGACCTTCTGGTGAGCTTGGCACAACGAGGAGATTGTCAGAAAGAGCCTTTTGCTAGCTGGGGTCCAAGCAGGTGCCCATCTTCACTGCTGTCCCTGGACATGTCCACGAGGGAGGTTTCGAAGCTAAAAGCGAGCTCATCTCCTTGGCTGAGGTCTGCTCTCTTCTCTCAAGTGTTCCGGGAGATTTGATGGCATAAAAGAGGGATGTGGGTTTCAGATCAAGACATCCCAGCTGTTCTCTCTCTCTGTGGCTGTAGGGCTGTGTTGCCGGTTGAGGCAAAATAATTGGGCATTTTTAATGAATCTTTGTTCTTCTTCCTGTTACAGAGAAAATGTAACAAAACAACAAAGTATGCTTTCCCCTCCAAATTGGGGGGTGGGGGTGGGAATGGATCCAGACTGGGCTCGGGAGCTCTTGTAGGGTTTTTGTGTGGTTTTTAAAAAATGCTTTTATTCTCTCTCTGCAGCTTCCTTGCATGCAAAAACCCAGGCACAGCTGTGCGGGCTCACTATCAGGTTTGCACGCAGGACAAAGTGTCCTCCGGAGTGCAAGTGATGCCTGCGGTGGGCAGGACTAGACACCAGTCACAGCCCAGGCACATGGCGGGACCCACTTGGTGCCAGGATCTTTTGCATACTGCTTCTAACCATGACAGCTCCCATGCCAAATGAAAAGACCCCCCCAAGAAACCTGTGCACCCCAGTCCCCTTTACCCTTTGCTATCTGCATCTGCACATCCCTCATGGCCCCATAATTATGGGGGTCTCTTTTCTGAAGCTGCTGAAGGGTCCACCCAGAAAAGGACCCAAACCGAACCAGCTCTGCTGAGCTCTCTTCCCAGCTGAGCAATTCATCAGCACCCAACTAAGAACACAGAAGCCCTGGGCATACGTCATACACACACAATCTGTGTACAGTGCATGCACATACAATTATTCACCCATTGCAATATCCGCATCCAGTATTTATTTGTCCAGGAGGGCTGGTCAGTTCCATCTGGAGCATTTCCAGACAGCAGGCTTTACTGCGAGTTTGAATTTGTCCCCCAAAACCAAGGCAAAAAGTGGATATTTTTTTAACCCTGGACATTAATCGGGGGTTAAATACACTCTAATACTTAAATACACTCTAACACGCAATGAAAAACCTGAATCATGTCTGGAGTGCTCCCTGATAGCTCGCAGTGATTTCGGAGTAAATCTCGCTGATATGTGAACTCACACCCTCCATTCAGGAGGAGAAACGAGTTAAAATCCCCGTCTGGAAATGCTCCTGGGGGACAAATGTTCATTGTGATTTTTGACAAGGGCTACACTCCTAAAGATGGAAAACAGGTGAGAGCATTGTAAGACTTTCAGCTTTCAGTGTGTTCTCATGCTTTGATTGTCCTAGACATCGGGCCTGCGGTGGCCAAATTTGCAATGGTGTGGTTTTTTTAAAGTAAAAATGCAAAAGTGACTATAAAATTTTATCAATGTTGTCAAGGAATGGAAATGACAATTGGCAGGAACGTCCTCCAAAGATTATTCCACAAGGAGAGTACAAGTCAAGTCAAGTTTATTTATAGTCAAAGACCAGAAATCAAAGCTAGTGTACAACAATTTGTTCATTGTTACCCTGACCTGTTCCTCTGTGCAAAAATAACTGAAATTTCACCCAAATTGTTTGGGGGTAGGTATAAAGCTGAGGTGGTAGAACATGGAAAGCTGAAAGTATTGCAATGCTGTCACCTATTTTCCATCTCTAGGAGGGTAGCTATTGTCAAAAATCACTATAAGGATTCATCCCCTGAGATGGTGCAGATTGTCAAAATTTGTGAGCATGGTTCATGAACTAACTATATCCTATATGTATCCTGCATTTCGGGGGCCTGTTCTCAAGCTCACTTCTACAATGATTCACAAACAGTCATTGATACAAATACATAATACTCATGTACAGAAACCTGTACAAACATACAACTACAGCTGTCCGCGCAATGAATTTTTTTATTTGTTTTGAATTCAAATCAAATTCCAAAATTTGTTTTGAATTCAAATCAAATTCTGAAATTTGTTTCAAATTTGAATCAAATTCAAATTTGGTCCAAAAATTCAAATTGAATTTGAATTGATTCGACCCTGTTTTGGCACCTTTTTTAATCAATCAGGGGTCCTGAATGGTTTTTTAAAGGTGCCAAACGGCTCTCAAATCAAATTCAAATCAAATTTTGAAAATTCAATTCGAATTCAAATTGAATTGCCCTTTTAAGGGGTGATTTGATTTGAATTCAAATCACTCGAATCATCCAGATTCAAGTTGAATCTATTTGCACATTCCATGTCTCAAAAGGGCTAGAGGGCCTGAGATCATGACCACAAAGAATTACGCAGACGTGTATTCATACCTGCAGATGCGCACACCCAGATCTTCTCACTTGTAGGAACATAGATTGGCACACACACACACACACATTTTCTGTTCAGACATTTATAGCCCTAACTACACATCTTCAAGCTCTCATCAGTCAAGGAGAAGGTGTTCACATGCTGTGGTCATATCTACACTCCAAGCCTGCACATGCCTGCATTTTAATTACCAGGACTCCCTGGTGCCAGAGAATGACTCTTCAACCAGCAGATGTATGTGACCAGTCATTCCCTATCCCACAAGGAGTCCCAGGAACCATAGTTTAAGGAGTTGGTGGGAGCTAGAGAGCTTTCCCACTGCCCTCACAAAACGACAATTCTCAGGATTCATTAGAGAAAGCCAGGACAGCTAGACAGATATGAAACCCACAGAAGCCCATTGTGTGTCTTGTACATACAGAGTTGTGTGTTATTGCTTCAACTCCAAGAAAAGCAGGGGAGCAGCACCAGTGTTCCCTGTAACAGGCATTCCCAGATGTTGTTGACTACAACTCCCATAATCCCTAGCTGCAATGGCCTTTGGTCGTTGCAGCTAGGGATTATGGGGATTGTAGTGAACACATCTGGGAATCCCTCTTATAGGGACCACTGGACAGCACCAAAAACTAAGCCAAAAAAGGCGGGGGGGGGGGAATAAGGGCTGAAAACATATGTCTAATACAAAATCCCAACACATTGATGCTAAAGCTGACAGCGCCAACTCTCTTGGAACACTGTTCTGCCTTGATTGATGAAGAGTGCCTGCTCAAAATGTGTTGGGATTTTGTACTAACCCTCCATTTTCTGCCCCTATCTACTCCCCCTAGGTCCGGCCCACGGCTGCAGCTCCCCACCGTGTTGCTCAGCTGACGGGGCTCTCTCCCCACTCGTGTCCTTTCTGTGTCCTTTGGCAGGAGGAAAAGAAGGTGCCTCCGCCGATACCAAAGAAGCCGCCGCGCTCCCGGCTGCACCCAGTGAAGGACCGGTCCCTGGACTCCGTGGACCGGCAGCGGCAGGAGGCCCGCAAGAGGCTCCTGGCAGCCAAGCGGGCCGCCTCGTTCCGCCAGAGCTCGGCCACCGAGAGTGCGGACAGCATCGAGATCTACATCCCGGAGGCCCAGACCAGACTGTGAGGGCCGGGGGGCCGGCTTTTCTATTCATCCTGCACTTGCAGAATACACAGCACACTGTGATCTGCGGGCTGCGCCCCAGCCCCTCTCCAGGGAGGGTGCCTCTTGGCCCTGCCACAGTCTCTAAATAGCAGTTTTTTAAAAACAACATGAAATCCCTGCAGCCCAAGGACCTGATGCCGGATGGACGTGAATTGGGGTCCCGGCCCCTTCACCCAGCACTCTTGGCAGGACTTGGTGGTGACCACCCTGTGCCACCCACTTCCCTCCTGCTCATCCAGACATCTCTTCCCCCTTTTCTCCACCCCCCGTTCCATGAGCTTTTCTCACTGTCCTGCAGGCTCGGGGCCCCCGTCCAGAACCCCGTCACTTCGCATCCACCTGGGTTCTACGCCCATCAATATTTATATATAAATATATATGTATATGTACTTCTATAAATATAACCGAAAGGGCGGAGACTGCCCAAGACCACCGCTGTGTTTCTGATGGCGAGAGCCTTCTCGTCTCCTCAGGAGACCCCGCCCCCTCCCACGTCAGCAGCCTGATTCCCCCCACCACACGCACAAAGCCTCCCGAGATCCCTGCCCCGCCCCCTGGCCCCCCACACACATACAGATGACTGGGTCAAGCAGGGAAATGGATGCCCACCGCCTTACCCTTCAGTCCTGGAATGCTGGCGGAAGTCTGCAGGTCGAAAAACATGGCCGCTTCTTCTGTGGTGAGAAGTCAACCAGTTGGCTTTTGCGGGAAGGGGTTGGGGATGGATTTTGACATGTCCACTGACTTTATGAGCAGCAATGCGTACATGGCTTCCTGAGTCTTGGAGGCAATGGCTGGCATGCCAACTCATGAGGCATTTGTGCAAGCAACAAAGTTGTGTCAGTGCAATAGCTGCATGAGGCAATGGAGGTTCTCGGAACTGAGTTCTTGTGCAAAAGAGAATTGAGCTCTTGAAAAGGAAAGAAAAAGAATGGGAAAGAATTGCACTCTTGTGCAAAAAAATGGAGCTCTTTTGCAAGAGAATTTATCTCTCGTGCAAAAGTTCCCAGCACAACCTATGAGGCATACCACCGGCTGCACACCTTGTGCAAGACGAGCCTGGAATGCAAGCTCCAGATTCAGCACAACTCACTCTTGCAACCCATTCGTGCAACTGCTTTGTTAGTCAGGAAGTTAGGCGATGGCCGTGCAGAGAATGTCTCCAATGGCGTTGCCCTTTCGAATCGAGAGTTGGCAACGTGTGATCCAATTACCAATGGCTTAGTTACATTGAATGACTAGAAATATAACTCCCTAGATGTGAGAAGACATAATTTGGCGTCTGCTTAGCAATGATAAGAGCTCATTTGGAGTCTCATACTCAGTTCCGGGTTATACAGCTGAAGAAGGATGGTGAAAAGCAAGATGGGGATTCAGAGGCGAGCTCTGATGATGATTGAGGATCTTCTGGAAAACAAATTGTCCAAGGAAAGGCTGAGGGTGCTAGGTCTGTTTGACTCAGAGCGCTGCTTTAAAGATGTTATACCTTCAGGGAACACTCCGCATCGACTTAACTGCCATGGAACGCCTGCACATTGCAAAGGATTCTGGGAAATATTCTGAGCACATTTGGTTCACACAGGGCATTGGTTAAGACTCTTGGATCTCCCCATTGTCCCCTGTTAACCAAGAGTGTGTCTAGAAGAAACCCAACACTCTTCTGCAATTCCACATTACCAGGAAGATGGGCTCGAGGTGGACAAATTGTCTTTACCAAGCAACTAGGAAGCTGCCTTCTCCCAAGTCAGACCATTGGTCCATCCAGCTCAGTCTTGTCTCCTCTGACCGGCAGCGGCTCTCCATCGTTCCAGGCTCCAAGGTTTCCCACCCCACCCAGCCCTAACTGGAGATGCGGCCAGGGATTGAACCTGGGACCATCAGTGTGTAGTTCCTACGGTGGACTCGTGTCAGAACATCCTAAAATGAATGAGAGGGAATGCCCACTGAAATGCACTGGTTCCTTCCAAATGGCCATGGAATGCATTGAATTTCCAAATGGCCTACGTC
The DNA here is from genome assembly GCF_027244095.1 of Hemicordylus capensis. Taxonomy (NCBI): domain Eukaryota; kingdom Metazoa; phylum Chordata; class Lepidosauria; order Squamata; family Cordylidae; genus Hemicordylus; species Hemicordylus capensis. Next base: position 37,153,150 of record NC_069663.1, read on the forward strand.
GATTCGGAAATTAATCCATTCCTATGGCCATTTGGAAGGAACCCGCACATTTCAGTGGGCATTCCCTCTCATTCATTTTAGTACATTCGCTAGAGATCAGGTGCATCGTGTCAGCCTAGTGAACTAGGACTAGAAACATAGGAAGCTCCCTCCCCCCACATCAGACCATTGGTCCATCCAGTTCAGTGTTGTCTATGCTGACTGGCAGCGGCTTCCCAGAGTTTCAGGCTCAGGAGTTTTCCCCAGCCTTACCGGAAGATGCTGCCAGCAGGGACTGAAGCTGCAACCTTCTGAATGCAAAGCAGAAGCTCTGTCACTGAGCTGCAGCCCCATCTCCACCTCCAGTCAACGGCTGTCTTGGATAGCCATTGTTCTTCCCATTGAGGGAACCCTGTTTGGAAGCCACTGGCCTCGAGAAATGAAGAGGAGCAGGGTTTATTTTGAGGGGGAGGGCATATTGAGAAGGGCACTGGATTGCAGAAAGGTGATACTTTTGTTTGACCTCTCCATTGAGAAGAGGAATGGGAAGACCCGACACCGAGAAAAAGCTGCCCAGAGAGCTTGTGGGATTTCACTGCATGGAGTTTTTTCAAGAAAAATAAGCAAAAGCCCTCTCTCTGGGATGTTGTATGCGGAGGAGACATTTTGCCATCAAGCCACTTCTTCTTGGATAGGAGCAGCGTGGCTGATGCCCCCCCCCCACGTGTCCCGTGGCTCTATCCCACACTGGTAATGCTAGACAACCCTGAGAAGGGAAATGGCTAGAACCAATGTTCAGTTAGAGACCAGCTGAAGCTGGATTGATGCAGAGCCCAGGGTGGCCCACCAAAGATGATCCTTTTTTTATCCAGCCATGAGAGGCCATGATGAGGCTGAAGACCTGCTCATACATTATGTCCAACTTGCATATATGTGCATGCATGTCAAGAGCATGAGGAGGCTGGTGGCGGCCCATGTGCGGCCACCGCCACAGCCCCCTGGCCCTGCCCCCCTTGTCTGACGTCAGACACGGGGGCCCAGCTAGCCACGCCACTGCGTCTGATGTCAGACCCGGGGAACATGGTCTCCCTCCAAAACGGGGTTACACAGCCCCATTTGGAAGGGAGGTCAGCCCGCGCTGCATTGGGCTGTGTGAGCTGGAACGACTCTCCTTGCTTTAAAGGCAGGGAGAGTCACTCCAGCTGCACTGTCAACGCAGCACAGGCCAATTTCGGCTTCATGCAGGGCCATGCGGCCCCATTTGGGACCAAAATAACACCCCGGCATCTGATGTCAGATGCGGGGGACGTATCTAGGGCCGTGCTCGCAGCCCCTGATTGGTGGCGGCCCGGGGTCTTTGAACCCGTCCGCCCAGTGGTGACTCTGCCCCAGTGCATGTACAAATCTGTGCACACAGACACGCCCTATTCACACACTGAGGCTGTTCTCAAGCACAGCCTCACCCAGGCTAGGGAATGCCAGCCTGGGTTTGGCTGCACGTGAGAACCGCTGGGATCTGGCCCGATCCTGACGGGGCAGCACTGCCTAGCCTGCCTTTTTAGCCCAGCCATTAGCTGAGGTTAAGGGAGCAAACACTCGCTTCTGCCAGGCTTGCTGCTCATGTGCGAGCCAGGCTGCTTCCAGCCAGTCACCCTAGAGCGCCCGTCTCCTGGGGGGAATCCCCCAATGCACTGTGCTCAGCGCACAATGCATTGTGGGATGCCCAGAGGCTGGGCCATGTTGTCCCAGCCTCCAGAGTTCCTCACTGCAACACGCAGCGATGAATGTCTGGGAGCGTGGCCCATGCTCTCAGAAACAAACAGTGCTCATCTGGGGGGAAGGTGAGTACAACCAGCCTTCACCCCCCGCCCACCTGCCCGGTTGAATGAACAACTTCATTTTATTCAACGCAATCTCTCATTAAGCTCATTAAGAAGTGAACAGTAGCAGCTCTTCCTCAAGCGCCGGGGGGGGGCACCCAAGGAGTCTTTCTCAGGCGGTTCCTCTTTCTCCCGTGCTGCCGGCAGGCTGGCCATTGGTTAGGTAGAGCTGTGCGGTTAAGCATACAGCTCTACCTGATGAACAGCCAGCCTGCAGGCAGTGTGGGGCAGGAGCGAGAGGAGCCGCCTGAGTTGCCTCCTTGGGCATTCCTCTGGCTCATGAGGGTGAGCCACTACTGAAGGTAAACAAACAACATTGATTACATTATCGATTTACTGTGCTCAGTGCAAACTCTACACACCTATGGATGTGTCCTCATGTACCATTGTTCACATATTCTGTTCAGCGCACATGCAAAAGGACATTTCCTTTCTGTGCCAGGCTTGCTTTTAAAGCAAACGTCTGGGCAGTCATTCACACACACAAAGAGGGCCATGTATACAGACACCCTGGTCTCGCTGCCAACACCGCGGGGCCAATCAGTCTCCCTCCCAAATGGGGCTGCCTGGCCCCTTTGAGGAGAGAGATCGGCCCACACTGCGTGGAGAGTGCGGCCGGAACGGCTCTGCCTGACTTTAAGGCAGGGAGAATCACTCCAGTCCACGCTGCCCAATGCAGCACGGGGATCTCCCTTCCCAAATGGGGCCCCTTTGGGGAGGGAGACCATGCCCTCGTGTCTGACGTCAGACACGGTGCGTGGCTAGCCGTGCCCCTGCATCTGATATCAGGTGCAGGGGGGGGCAGGGGGCCATGGTGGCGGCCACATACGGGCCACTACCAGCCTCCCTACGCTACTGTTGGAAATGTCACACAAACTTCATTAAGGGTGTCCTGATCAGTGTTCCTTCTAACCGGGATTCCCAGCTGCTGTTGACTACAACTCCCATAATCCCCAAGCAAAAGCCATTGCAGGTGGGGATTCTGGGAACTGTAGTCAACGAGATCTGGGAATCCCTGTTAGAGAGAACACTGGTCCTGATCCAACATCAAGGCCGTAAGCCTTCTTGTTGATATGGACTCTAGAAGGGGATAGCGGCTCATCCTCACAAGCCAGGGGGGCACCGAAGGAGGCAGTTTGGGTGGCTCATTTCTCTCCCGCCCCGCCCAGGAGCTCTGCTGCCTATAGGCTGGCCATTCATCAGGTAGAGCTGTGCAGTTAACCGTGCAGCTCTACCTGACGTATGGCCAGCCTGCAGGCAGCGCGGGGCAAGAGAGAGAGGAGCCTCCAGAGCTGCCTCCATGGGCGTCCTCTTGGCTCATGAGGACGAGCCACTACAGAAGGTAAATAAACTAACAACATGAATAACCTTTTCTTTGTAAATATTAAAGGTATCGCAAAATCCTCGCTCGCCTAATACCGTTCTTGGCCACCCAACTAGTTACTCTGCCAAACTAGTTACTCCAGAGTGGTTTCACTTCCCATACAACTAAGTCATCGGGCGGAGTCCAACATGATTGGTCTGTTGGGGCTCGGGTTCCATTATAAACGTGTCTCCCGCGAAAGCGTAGTTGGCAACCAAGAATGCCGGTAGCTCCCCCTGAAAGTGCTGCTAGGTCCCCACCATCGGCACGTGCAAGCAGATGGCTGCATGACGGCGTTGGTGTCTCCTTTGCCGCATGGCTCCGGTGGAAGCTAGAACACTTGTGGGACGGTTCATCCGGCCACGGAGCCAACACAGCCTTCGAGGCAGACACAACATCAGCTGTCGCATCCAGTATGCAGGGAGGGTTCTCTGAGAAGGTAATCAGGAGCCATGAGTCATAGGAGAGCCATGTACAGCAATCCAAACAAAGCCATGCTGTTCTCCCACTCCTGCCCTGATCCAGGCAAACCCAGGCCTTTAGGTGGACAGGGAGCAGGGCCAACTGGGATGGGATGGCCACTGCAGATCCAGAGCAGGTGATGTGCTAGGAATAGGCAAGAGGCAAATCGGAGGCTTTTCCAGGTGGGATTTCTAAAAGTCAGACTAAAAAAAATTCAAGAAAAAGTCAGACTAAAAAAAAATTCAAGGAACACTGGCTACCGCCAAAAATGGCATCCCTGATATGTTCACATCATATTGCTGCGTGTTTCCCCTTTCACCCAACAAGCATGTGATAGCCCCTGACCTCTTATAAACTATTATGTGATAGACCCTGACCCCTTATGAAGGCTTTCCCAATGGTGAGAGCCAAGAGGTCCCAATCCAAATGTCAGATACTAACAGAACACTGTTTGTTTGTTTGTTTGTTTGTTTGTTTTTACGTTTATATCCCACTCTTCCATCAAAGAGCTCAGAGCACAACGACCCTGTGAGGTAGATGAGGCTGAGAGAGAAGCAACTGGCTCAGAGTTACCCAGTGAGATTTGTGGCTGAATGGGGATTTGAGCCCCAGTCTCTCCAGTCCTAGTCCAACACTCTAACCACTACACCACACTGGCTCTCAGTCTGAGTTGCCACTCAAACTGCTAAAGCTAGCGAAGTGACAGTTGCACCATTGACGTGACCCTTTTTTTGTGTGTCTCTGCAGAGAAGAGGGTTCCCCAAATTGGGTCCCCAGATCTTCTTGGACTACAGTGACCACCATCCCCAGAGCAGCTGGTCAATATATGAGCAAATATTCTCCTGCCTGCAACCTTGGAGAAGCCGCTGCCAGTATGTGTTGACAATCCTGAGCTACATGGACCCATGGTCTGACTCAGCATATGGCAGCTTCCTATGTTCCTCTCCATCTGTGCTCGTCGCACCCTGAGCTACACAGGTAGTCCTTCACCAGATGAAGGGTCCTTCACCTTATTCCCAACCGGGAAAATGACAGCCTGTGCAGCTCAGGATGGGGCAATGGATAGCCTAGGCGAGGTGGGAAGAATGAAGAAGTCATGCATTTGCAGCCCATTTTCCGCCAGCTCATCTGTAGCAGCTGCCCCTGATAAGGAGCAGGAAGGGAGAGAGGGTTGGGTCTTTCCCAAGAACAGGGGAGGTTAGAGCAACTGAAAGTGGCAAGACCTGGAAGTCTGAAAGACGGGAGCCCTACTCAAATATCCCATCACACTTGCTCACAGCTGTCTATACATGTGCACACAGTAGCGGTCCATCCTAACAAGCCGGGGGGGGGGGAGGCACCAAAGGATGCGCAGCTGCCCCTGCTTCCCAGTCGCTCCTCTCTCTCCCGCCCCGTCCAAGATCCGGCTGCCTGCAGGCTGGTCATCCATCAGGTAGAGCTGCATGGTTAACCACACAGCTCTACCTGATGAATGGCCACCTGAGCTGGTGATGAGAGACAGAGGCTGCTGCACCTCCTTTGGGGCACACACACACACACACACACACACTGCAATTCGTCTCCTCAGGATGAGCCATTACTGCATGCACATGTTTTTGTGCGTATGACTGCATATGCGGCTATTATAAAAGTGAGCAAAAAGTTATCCAAAGGGATAGAAGGTGCAGGCCCTTCCAGGGTGCAGGGCAGATAAAAAGAGTCCTCCTCTCTGTGTGCTGATTTGAACATAATGTGTGAATTACCGTCCATGCATACAGATCGGCACACGCTACACTGCGCACAGAGCGTGCACGTGGACACAGCCCATGAACAGGGCTACGGACGGACAGGGATTTCGTAATCAGATGTGAAGCCAGGAAGCTTCAGGCATGGAGGGCTTGAAACGGAAGAATAAAGAGTTCCTATTGGGTGGATCCCAGAGTGGATAGGAGTCCAGCGTAAGGATGGGAGGCAGGTCGGCCGTGCTCTGGAGTCAAATTCAGCTGTGTTCCCTAATGGTTAGAGAGCTTAGCGTTGTGTGTGTGTTTGCAGAACAAAGGTAAACATCAGGGAAAGAGGCTGGTTCAATGTCAAGGTCAATTCAGGGCATTGTGCTTAGCAGCTCGTGATAAATCTTTGCAGTGATAAATCTTGCACGGCGGGGGGGGATACCCCCCACTCCAGCCGTCCCTTTTTCTCACCCTCCTCATGCCATATTCTGGCCATGCAGAAGCAGCATGTTCATTAAAACCTCCTGACCCATACCAGGCACTGAAGCAATCTCGCTCTTGTTGCTAGCGCCCACCTAATGTTAAAAGCTCTTTAGACCACAAAGTGATACCTTATTACGAAATACAGCAGTGCCCTCTGCTGGCAGACAGGTGGACTCTCAAAAGAAGTCCCTGCTGTGCCGCCTTAGCTTAACAGCCTTTATCTCCCCCTGGCCTCTATGATGCCTCTTCCTTTGGGTTTGGTTGCCCTTGATTCTACCCAGTCCTGAAAACAGACTGGTGGTGTCAGGCAGGCATTAGCCTAGATCAATGCTTTTTCAAACGTTCTGTCTTTGGGGAACACTTTCCTCGTTGGGTGGTCTGCCAAGGAAATCCAGTGAAACCACCACCAAGCAAATATATATTGCAAAGGATCCCTTGGCATCAGACCCTCTAGCTCAATATTGTCTTCCCAGACTGGCAGTGGCTTCTCCGAGGCTGCAGGCAGGAATCTCTCTCAGCTCTATCTTGGAAATGCCAGGAAGGCAAAATACATTTTTTAGCACTGTTTTATACCGCCCAAAACTCATGTCTCTGGGCTGCTTACAACAAAGCAAACAAACAAAAAGTTAAAACATTAGTTAAAATAAATGACCACAGAAAACTTAAAACATTGGTTAAAACAAAATAAATGATACAGTAAAAGTTAAAACACTGCAGCAATTTAAATTTTAAAACAACATTTAAACAACGTTAAAATTGTTAAAACAATATTTAATTAAAAGGCTGGGTGCATAGATGCCTCTTTAAAGACTTTTTAAAAGCTGTCAGAGATGGGGAGGCTCTTATTTCAGCAGGGAGTGCGGTCCAAAGCTTTGGGGCAGCAGTGGAGAAGGCCCATCCCCGAGTAGCCACCAGATGAGCCGGTGGCAACTGCAGACAGACCTCTCCTGATCATCTCAATGGGCGGTGGGGTTCATGACGAAGAAGACGTTCTCTTAAATACCCAGGGCCCAAATGTGGCACCTTCTGCATGCAAGCATGCAGGTGCTCTTCCCAGAGCGGCCCCATCTCCTGAGGGGAAGATATCCCAGTGGTCACACATATAGCCTCCCATTCAAATGCAAACCAGGGCAGATCCTGCTTAGCACAGGGGACAATTCAATTCAAGGCTGCCACATGACCAGCTCTCCTCCTCCTGCCAATTCTAAGGCTCTTCACCACCCATGGCGGCCTCACCTTTAATTACTCCGCACAATCCTAAACAGTATTTACCTGAACCCAGGTCTAGGTTTTCCCCAAGTTCTTTGATGTTAGAAATCAGGGGGGAGTCTTAAATTCAGAGTTCTCTTCCTTTGGGGGTAACTATAGGTATATCCTGGATTTAACTCCTATTTTTCAAGAGGCTCGTCTTAAATGCAGAGTCATCTTGTATTTGGGTAAATCCGGTTATGTTCTTAGAGCAGACGTGGTGATCTTCTGCATCAGCACTTTGCAAGGGGAGATGGGCAGGGACCCTCTTCTGTAGTTATTGTACCTGTGTCTAGGGAGAACAGAAGTGTGCTGGATAGCCACATCCCTGTATGGGGACATTCCACAGTCACACCCTCATCTGGGTACACCCTATAGCCACCGCCCCCATCTCTTTCCCAGGGTGCAGCATTTATCTACAGAGGCCAGCAGGAGCCATTGAGTTGGTGTCGATTCCTGGTGACCACAGAGCCCTGTGGGTTGTCTTTGGTAGAATCCAGGAGGGGTTGACCATTGCCTCCTCCCGCGCAGTCTGAGATGATGCCTTTCAGCATCTTCCTATATTGCTGCTGCCCAATATAGGCATCCCATAGAGCCAGCATGGTGTAGTGGTTAGAGTGCTGGACTAGGACTGGGGAGACCCGAGTTCAAATCCCCATTCAGCCGTGAAACTAGCTGGGTGACTCTGGGCCAGTCACTTCTCTCTCAGCCTAACCTACTTCACAGGGTTGTTGTGAGGAGAAACTCAAGTATGTAGTACACCGCTCTGGGCTCCTTGGAGGAAAAGTGGGATATAAATGTAATAATAATAATAATAATAATAATAATTAATAATTTCCCAACGTGTGGACGAGCCTATTAAAAATATATATAGTCTGGGAAACATACTAGCGGGGATTCGAACCAGCAACCTCTTGCTCCCTAGGCAAGTTACTTCCCCACTGCACTAATAATAATAAAGATAACAGCTAACAACAACTTTATTTGTTAGGCACCCCATATCTAGGAACATAGTAAGCTGCCATATACTGAGTCAGACCCTTGGTCCATCTAGCTCAGTATGGTCTACACAGACTGGCAGCAGCTTCTCCAAGGCTGCAGGCAGGAGTATCTCTCAGCCCTAATTGTTAACAATTGTTTTCTGGACAGCTCACAAAGCAAAACAATGAAACAACCATTGACTAATCAGAACCCTTTTTAAAGAGCCCCTGGTGGCGCAGTGGTAAAACTGCCGCCCTGTAACCAGAAGGTTACAAGTTCGATCCTGACCAGGGGCTCAAGGTTGACTCAGCCTTCCATCCTTCCGAGGTAGGTAAAATGAGTACCCAGAATGTTGGGGGCAATATGCTAAATCATTGTAAACCGCTTAGAGAGCTCCAGCTATAGAGCGGTATATAAATGTAAGTGCTATTGCTATTGCTAAGTGCTATTGCTAAAGGCCTTGGTGAACAGAAAGGTCTTTAACTGGTGTCTAAAAGAGCAAAGTGATTATGGCAGGAGACCGTCACTGGGGAGACTATAACGGGGTGCCACCACCGAAAAGGTCCTCACCTAAGTAGCCACCCACTTCACCTTATTTGGCAGGGTATTCGGAGCAGGGCCTCGGGGTCCAGGTAGAAACAGATGGGGCAAGGTGCTCAACCAGGCGGCCTGATCCCAAACCATTTGGGGCTTTAAAGGTTAGAACAAGCACTTTGACTTGGGCCTGGAAATGGACTGGGAGCCAGTGCCGTTGATGAAGCCCTGGCATGATATGATCAGAATACCCAGTACTGGGAGATATTCCCCTTAGGAGATGCACCAGCCTGCTTGCATGCAGAAGGTTCCAAGTTCCCTCCCTGGCAGCATCTCCAAGATGAGACTGAGAGAGACTCCTGCCTGCAGCCTTGGAGAAGCTGCTGTCAGTCTCTGCAGAGAATACTGAGGTGGGTGGACCAAGGGTTTGACTCGGTAGAAGGCAGCTTCCTATCTTCCTCCTTCCAATTGGCCCTTCAGAAATTCAATACATTCCATGGTCCTTTGGAAGGAACCCAGGGCTTTTCAGTGGGCATCCTCTGACATTCATCTTAGTACATTCCCTAGAGCAGGGTTTCTTAACCTTGGGCCCCCAGATGCTGGACTACAACTCCCAGAATCCCCAGCCACAAAGGCCATATCTGGGGATTCTGTGAGTTGAAGTTCAACAACATCTGGGGGCCCAAGGTTAAGAAACCCTGCCCTAGAGCATCTGCTCTGCATGCAGAAGGTCCCAGGTTCAAACCCAGGAAGCATCTCCAGAGAGAGCTGAGAGAGACTTCTGCCTGCAACCTCGGAGAAGCCGCTGCCAGTCTGGTTAGACAATTCTGACTGACTCGGTATATGGCAGCTGCCTGTGTTCCTAATAATCTTGGGACCCTGTTTTGGGCCAACTGCTTTCGATGGCAGCCCCACATATAGCGCATTTCAGTAATCTACTTGCACTATGTCTCCAGCCCAGGGTTGCATTCACACAAGCATCTGTGTGCTTGTGCAAAAGGTGCAGAACCTGTGGCATGCCTCATATTGATCATTTGTTGGTTTATGGTTACATTATTGTACCACCTTTCATTAAAACAATCTCGAGGCAGTTTAGAAAACATTTAGAACAACAGAAAACTATAAAAGTTACTCACTTAAAATATGAAATTGGAATAGAAAAATACAAATCTAATTTAAAGGTTTTATAAAACATGCACAACAGGACCATAAAATACAGAGCAGCAGCAACAGGAAGAGCACTCAAATAAAAGCCTGGGTAAAAAGCCAGGGTTGCACTTACTAAAAACTGTGGTGAGGACTGGGGAGCGGATAGGAACATAGGAAGGAACATAGCCATATACTGAATCAGACCATAGGGCCATCTAGCTCAGTATTGTCTACACAGACTGGCATATTTATTCATACAAATAAATTGTAGCTGGGGATGATGGGAGTTGTAGTCCAACGACATCTGGAGTCCCACAGGCTGGGAATCCCTGCCCCACACCTTCTTTACAATCGCCCTCCTCATGCACAGCCAGAAGCTATCATTGATCTGTGTCACATCTTTTCACAGAAACCAGCCCAGTGAAAGTGAAACTGAGTCTTGGCAATTTTTTTTTTTTAATGAGGACAATTAAGAACTGAAGAACTGCATGGAATGATCACCTCGTGGTGATGTTTCCCCATCAAAACCGATTGCATAAATTCAACTTGAGTGAGGACTAGATTCTATTTATGTATAAATATCCTCCATCAGGTTTACGTTCCATGTGGACATGGCCTGAATTCCTGGGGCACAATCCAGAAAATGTTAGTTGGGGACTAAGTATCACTGAAAGCAATGGGATGGGACTGGAGGTGCTTTTGTGCATCCCCTCTCCAATAGCAGTAGTTTAAAACAACAGTCAACTAGGGGTGTGCGAACAGGTTCGATGTTGAACAGGTTTGACATCACATCTGTTTGATTCAATGGTCCATTAAACTGAACTCCACCTCCCCCGGTTCGGTCGGGCACCTGACCAACACCCCCTCCAACACCCCCTTCCGGGGGGTTCACCATCTTCTTCTTTTTTAAAAAATATATATTATTATTGTTGTTGTACTTACCCCCTCCAGGGGGTTTCTCCGAGGCCATGGGGGTGTGTCTCCGGAGGTTCCTCCTCCTCCCGCCGGCCTCCACTATGTTTCAAATTGCCCTTTTGGGGCGGTCTTCAGCCCGTTCCGGGCCTCACCTCTGTTGCAGTGGCCATTTAGGAGACAGCCACGCATGCCCAATGGATCTCTGCGTGGCCAGGTCATGACCCGGAGGGGGTAAGTAGAAAATTAAAAGAACATTTTTAAAATAGAATTATTCACGAACACACACACCCGGACCAACCCAAACCGGGGGGGGGGGTCTGAGGGGGTGCCAAACCGAACTGATCTGGTCTAGTTTGGGTCCAGTTCAGACCCAAACTGAACTGGTGTAGCTGGTTTTCTGCACACCCCTACAGTCAACCGCAGTTGTGGTCTCTCTCCCTTCTATATCATCCACAGGGCCAAAACAGCAGAGAGCAGCTCTGTCCTCTTGGTTTCCGTGTGTTCCCCAGGTGTGTTCACCTTGCCTCCTTCCAGGAGACAAGGCGAGACGGTTGCCACAAGAGGCAGCGTACGGATGCCACGGCCACTCCCTGCCCCCTCTCTGCCAGCCCACCCTTGAAGCAACTACCACTGCTGCCTCTTGAAAGGGAGAAAAGAGGGGGCAGAGGGTGTGTGCCAAGCGTGGGGAGGCATTTGGTGCCTGCACCAGGTGCGCAGAAGTCTTGGGCTTCCCCAATACCTGTACCTGGCCGAGCTAAGTCCCTTGCCACTCACGTCGCTCTCGGAGTAAACAACTGCTCTTGGAATTCTGTCCAGCTTTGGGGAGGAGGAATTCTCCAAAGCGTCCTTTCTGCTCTCTCGCAGTGAATTATAGGCGCGGGCGTTGCCTCCGAGTTGGGGAAGGAAGGAAGTTGATTCGCTCCCCTCCTCCCGCAATCAGTGGGAGCCAAAAGCCTGAGCTCCTCTCCAGGAAACGGTCAGGCCCACAAACCCCGTCCCGACTGATCTGCTCATTCTCGGCAGCCTCTGCCTTAAATAAAGCCCTGCATCTTGGACACTCCTCCCTGCTTTCGGCCAGCTCTGTCTCCCCTGGCCAGGCATGTGTCCTGGACACCCAACCCCTGGCCTCCACGGGGCGCTCGTTCCCCAACTCCACCCCCTGCCTTATCATGCCTCCAGCTGCTTGCAGCGGTGGAGCTGCTATCCTGGCTAGTCCCTCTCCACCCATCTGCTGCCTCTTGGGCGACACCTGCCCACCCCCCAGCAGCTGTTGCACATCTCTCCGGATCCTCTCCGGCTTCTGAGAGGTAATTGCCAGGGCTGTCCTGGCATCTGGAGCCCCCTGCTTCTCTCTGCACTCTACCGGCTGGCTGGGCACACCTCCCTGTCTCAGGGAGGAGGGGAGGAAACCCGGACAAATTCATTGCAACTAACTTTCTTGATCTTTAGAGGACATGCCTCTCCAGCCCCAGAAGCATCACTTTAGATCTTTGAGGGTTCCTGGCACTTCCCAGAAGTTTGCGGTGTTCACCCTTGCATGTGGTACAGTAGAAGACGTTCCTATGGAACTGGAGTGAGAAACTCACAATGATCTAAGGGCTTTGCCAGGGACAGAGGCAGTGGCAGATTCATGAATGGCCTGGATAAACTGCATGACTGTACATAGTGTAGATACAGAGGAACATGGGAAGTTGCCTTATACCGAGTCAGACCATAACCCAAGAGTAGGACTCCTACCCAAGTTTGCCTGCTGCAGGGCAAATTTGGTGGCTTCTCCCACTCTCAGTAGCACTTTGTCCTGAGACACCTGGGGGGTTGTCGACGGGGACAGCTCGGGTTGCTCCTTGTCTGCAGGCTGACCATTCATCGGGTACAGCTCCACAGTTACTGTATTTACCTGACTCTGAGACTCGGTTTTTTCCAAGTTCTTCCATGTTAGAAATCAAGGGGTCCTCTTAAATTCAGAGTCCTCTTCCTTTGGGGTAGATCTAACCTGTATAGAACCTCTATTTCTTTTAAGAGGCTCATCTTAAATTCAGAGTCGGCTTACATTTGGGTGAACGCGGTAACCATGCAGCTCTACCTGACGAATGGGCAGCCTGCAGGCAACGCGGCTCTCGGTAGGGGCGGGAGAAAGCGGAGTAACCCGGGCACACTCCTTTGGTGCCCCCACACCACCACCACCCCGGCTCGTTAGGATGAGCCTCTACTGTCTACTCCGGTGATACATTTGTCCAAATGTGGAAGGAAGCAGAAAGATTTTCCAGTTAAGACGGGTGACATTTCTCGGGGGAATCCCGCACCCTCCTAAGCCGCCGCCAAATTCCATCCTGAAGGAAAAACTGGAGGTGGGTATGGAGGTTCCTGCTCAGGCAAAAACATCTGCAGGAATTCCGAGGGAGACTTTTTAGAAATTAGCCGAAATTCTCCGGGAACAGGGGTGGGGTGGGTGGGAATCATACATCTATAGCCAAGACACTGAAGGGCTGGCAGTAATTTTTTTGATATATCTCCTCACCGTCCAATCCGTCATCTTCAAGGGCAGCCTACATAATCATATAGGGCTCCCTTTTGGTTGTGAGGGCGATGAGGATCTATGGGGCGGGGAGGTTTCTAGAGTGGGAATAGGGTCAGTGGACTGAGCAAAAGAGAGAGAGATGGTTGCTGTGGGAAACCCAGTGACATCTTAGATCAGCGTGTCGTAGGTCTGATGGTCCTCCTCCTCCAGCTATCCTGTCCTTAACGCCTTCTTTCTGACCCATTCACACAGCCCACCCCAGGGAGCACCCACAACCCAGCATGTTCCATGCTGTTGGGGGAGAAGAGCTCATATTCCCCTCTGTCCCCCGGAGAGGCAGGTGGAGGTCGTATCCTGCCATAGGGGAAGTCAGGCTCGATGGCCACCCAGCATCCGAGACGAGAGCTAAGCGCTACCTTTGGCGGCTTCAAACCAGGGAGCCCCCTGCACTGTGAACCCTTTCCGAGGGGAGCCCCCTTTTTTTACACCCCACCCTCCGCTGCTGACTTGGGAGAGGCTCTTTCTCAAGGAGGAAAGGGCCCTGGGAAGATACACACTGGACATCACAACACGTTCACGAGCAAGGACAGGCCCGGATCAGGGGCACGGACTGTGTACCGCCTGGCATTCTGGGAGGGAATTTCCCAACTGGGTGCTGGGACCGGACAATAGAGACACTCTGGGGCTTCCTGCCTGATGGATGCTGGGAAATCACACGGGTAAGCAAGGCGCTGACTGGGGCTCCCCAAACCAACTGTTTTCAGGGCACAAGATGGAAGTGGTATTTCATTGTTCCATTGGCTGCTGTCTCTCTCTCCTCTGCAGGATTTTAATGTCACTTCTGTACTCAACAATTCTGAGTGACGAAAAGCACAAATACAGTAAGGGCTTGTCCTAAGAAGCCTCAGGGGGTGCCCAAGGTTGCTCCTCTTTTTCCCGCCCTGCCCGAGAGCCATGCTGCCTGAAGGCTGGCCATCCATCAGGTAGAGCTGTGCGGTTAACCTGGTGAATAGTCAGTCTGCAGGCAGCCTGGCTCTCAGGAGAGGCGGGAGAGAGAGGAGCAACCTTTGATACCCTCCTTGCTCCTTCGGATGAGCCGCTACTGACTAAGGCTGGTTGGGATATTTCTGTTTTGGTTTTTTTTATGAACACAAACTTTGGATCACAAAACTGTAGCACTACAAAGAGACCTGCAGGGCATCCGGCTTAAACTTCTACACTGAGTGCATATCCTCCACCATCCCAAATATTTGTAATTTTTTTCTCCCCTAATAGAGAAATCCTGAGTTGCATCTCTTTGTGCAGTTATACAACTATTAAACCTGAAGACATTAGTGGGCTTTTTCACCTCATAGTGAGATTCGACTGCAAAACAAAAATCCAGCATGTTTATACAAATAACTTGACTTATGAGAGGGAAAATGGTTAGGAGCAGGGGCAAAGCAGCCAATCATAAAAAGAGTCTCTGGGGGTATTTTTTTTTCCCCCTTTGGAAAAAAACCCCCACAAATAAATTGAATTTTAAGAATTGAAAATGTTGGCAAGCTTGCCCCAATTTTTTAAACATTTTTGTAGCAATCTAATGATGTCCATTTCCACATAAAAGAGGTATAGATCCCATCCACTCTTAAGCATTTGAGGAGTTTCCCCTCACCTCATTTTATTGAACTTCCCTCACCAACCTACGCATATCTCCATCCCTAGAACATTCCCCCCCCCCACTCTGAAAATGTATTTCTTCTCTTTCTTTTTTTTAATTGAGGAGTTGCTCCTCAAATTTCCCTTTTTCTGCAACCCTGCCATGTAAGGGAAATCTCATCTGTTGGATTTTTATTTTCAAAAGAAAACTAATAGGCCTTCATTTTTAAAACCATCCCATAAGATCACTTGGACTGTAACCTTTAGTCAATTAGTCCTTTTAAAAAAAACCAAAAAACCTTTAAATCAACTGAAAAGGCAGCACTGTCTCAAAGCAAGCAAGCATGTTTTTCTTCCTTTAGGACACTTGCTTTCTCAGTATGCAAACTGATGCAGATTTAATTGATTAATCAAGTGAAACTCATTTGATTAATTGACCCCTATTTCTTTAATTGGGCTGCAGTCCTAAAAATCACATTTGTTCACAAGATTCTCTCAGATCTTAGTTTCACCCCAATACAGGGTCTCCCAACCCGCGGTCCTCCAGATGTTGGTGAACTACAACTCCTATCACCCCCAGCCACAATGCTGGGTGTGATGGGAGTTGTAGTTCACCAACATCTGGAGGACCTCAAGTTGGGAACCCCTGCCCTAATACTTTTTTTTAGATCCTAGAGAGGACAAACATTAAACAGTTGTCTAGCAGTCAGGAGATGCACTTCCCACTCACTTTCCTCCCCTCCCCTCCTCTCTTCCCCTCCCCTTCTCTCCTCTCCTCCTTCCCAAGCAACCTGCCTTGTGTTTTCCCTCCTGTGAACTCCCTTCCATGGGGGTTCCCCTCTCATACACACACAGAACTGCACGAAAACTGGTCCCCCACTTTTCTTCATTCAGAAGAACCTCTGGACCACTCCCATTTTTTTCGGAAATGATTTCATTGGCTACTGCTATGGAAGCTCTCATAAGATCATTTTTTAAATTTAAAAAAAAAACAAACCCAAACAGCCTTAGGTACTACAGGCACAACCGGGGAGGAAGACCTTTTGCATGATCCCCACTGAAATGAACGGGAAATGCACCCTCATTTCAACAGGGTTCATGCAGGGGGGTTTCCTCGATGGGCAGCTGTGCCCCAAATCTTCTCATCTTCTGTTCAAGTCTGTCCTATCAGTGGAAGGAATGATATTACAACCTCATGTCTTAGTATTGTTGGGAATGGGTGGATCTCAGGGGCTTCTCCCATAACCTGGGGCCCATCCATCGCTAGAGGCACGAAGGGACCAGCACGCCCCTCTCTGCTTGGTGTCTGGCCTGTTTTCCTCAATGCCACGCCAGGCAACCAAGAGACCCGTCTCCTCTGGATCTCTGCCTCTGTCCACACTTTAGTTCTTAGCAATGTGCCTGGAGGCAGAAGCCCCTTCCACTCGTACGACAAACAAAATACTGTACAGTGACCGTGCCATGTGGTTCCATTTTTATTGTAATGAATTTAGCCGTAATGGGGAAATAATACTGATGATCATAATAATAATAATAATTAAAACTTTACTCTTTGATTACTCCGGGCCCAGAGCATTGCTTGAGAAGCATGCCAAAGGCCCGGTTGACCTTTGATCTTGTGTTTGGTTGCTTACTTGCATTCTTCGACACGGAGAAAGGGACTTGAGAATTGTAAGCTAGGTTAGAGGAAAGTGATCGAGGCAGGTGCAGACTCTGGGAGCAGCATCCTACCCGGAACATTTTCCTCTTACCAAGGTAGGAGGAAACTTGACATTTACACTTATACCCTACCCTTCCTCTGAGGAGCCCAGAGTGGTGTACATGGTTTGTGTTTACCCTCACAACGACCCTGCAAGGTAGGTTAGGCTGAGAGAGAAGTGACTGGCCCAGAGTCACCCAGGGAGTTTCATGGCTGAATGGGGATTTGAACTCGGGTCTCCTCAGCTTTCGCCCAACACTCTCACTACTAAACCACTTGGACCACTAAAACACAGTCAGAGCCTGCACCCACCTCTCACACAATCATGTCCCGCTTTTCCAACCTCACTTTAACTCACACAAAACTGAAAATCAGGGGCGTACACAGCTCCCAAAGCTGGTGGGACGTTTGTCCTACCCAGCTAACAGCCCTATCGAATCCTAGAACTGGAGGGGGTCTTTGAGGTCATCTAGTCCAACCCTCTGCTCAGTGCAGGAAATCCAGAGCAAGAGCATGCCTGATGGATGGCTGTCCAGCTTCTATCTGAAGCCCTCCAGTGAGGGAGAACTCGGCACTCCTCTGATAACTGGTTCCCTTTTCAAACTGCTCTTAGCCTTAAGAGGTTTCTCTTGATATACAACCAAAATCTGTCCTCTTGTAAGTTAAGCCCTCTAGGGCAGCAGAGAACAAGTTATCACCCTCTTCTAAGTGACAACCCTTCAGTTATCATGTCTCCTTTCAGTCTTCTCTTCTCCAGGCTAAACACACCCAATTCCTTCAACCTATCTTGGCAGGTCTTGCTTCCCAGGACCCTCATCATCTTAGCTGCCCTTCTTTGAACGCATTCTGGTTCGTCTACATCAAGACTGCACAACTTCAGCCCTCGTGCAGATGTTGGACTACAACTCCCATAATCCCTGGCTATTGGCCACTTTGGCTGGGGTTTATGGGAGTTGTAGTCCAAAAACAGCTAGAGGGCTGAAGCTGTGCAACCCTGGTCTACATCCTTCTAAAGCAGGCCTGCTCAACTTTGGCCCCCACCCAGCTGTTTTTGGACTACAACTCCCATGATCCTCAGCCAAAGTGGCCAGTAGCCTGGGATGATGGGAGTTGTAGGCCAACATCTGCAGGAAGGCTGAAGCTGAGCAGCCCTGAAGTCTGATTTAGTTCAGAATAAAGGAAAAGTATCATTTCTTACTGGCATTGTCCATCCTATACCTGGTCATCTAATTTTCTTCTTCTTCTTCTCCTAAGTACAGAACTTTACATTTGTGTCTGCTGAATTTGATTGTTAGTCTCAGCCTGGTTTTCCATTCTGTCAAGGTAATTTCAATTTTTTTATTCATGTCTTTCAAAATATCAGCTCCACCCACCCACCCCCAGCCCATTTTGTGTCATCTGCAAACATAAAGATGGCAAAAACTAACTGTTCAGCTTGCCAGGAGAAGCAGACAGAGGAAAGAGCTGACCAGGACCATCACCAACACCCCACTCTTGGGGGATGAGGGGAAGCGTTCAGGGGTTGAGACAGGGTGGGGACAATATAGGATCCAGACTCTGGGTGACCCCCTTGCCATTGGGGCCTCCCATACCAGAATAACCCGGGGGGGGGGGCTCAAGCCAGCATCCCCCTTCCACACACACACCTTAATCCTAAGGCCCTACCTTTGTGCTCCAACTCAGAGGAGTTACCTGAGGTCTTGCCAGCTGTAGTGCAGGCCCCCAATGTCATAAGAACATCAGAAGCTGCCTTCTACTGAGTCAGATCCTTGGTCCATCTAGCCCAGTATTGTCTACACAGACTGGCAGCGGCTTCTCTGGGGTAACAGGTGTAGATTCCAAGGGAAAGAGTTGTGGTATGCAAGAACAAGACAGTGGAGTAGAATCAGGAATACTGATGGTTCAATGAGACAGATATTATGTACAGAGAGGCTAGTGCGGACTGCTTTTTCCGGGCTCCTGCTGCTGGCTGTTTGTTAGCCCCGCCTCTACTCCGGGACTGGAATCCAAATAACTAAAGCCCCATTCAAAAGCTGGCCTGGATCAAGGAATGGGTTAACCAAAGACACCACAGCAGGCAGGAGTCTCTCTCAGCCCTATCTGGAGATGCTGCCAGGGAGGGAACTTGGAACCTAGATGCTCTTCCCAGAGTGGCCCCATCCCCTGAGGGGAACATCTTGCAGTGCTCAAACATGTAGTCTCCCATCCAACTGCAAACCAGGATCGACCCTGCTTAGCAAAGGGGAAAATTCATGTGTGCTACCACAAGACCAGCCACCTAATGGCTCAGCGGGGAAATGCTTGACTAACCAGCAGAAGGTTGCCGGTTTGAATCCCCACTGGTACTATATCGGGCAGCAGTGATATAGGAAGGTGCAGAAAGGCATCATCTCACACTGCGCGGGAGGAGGCAATGGTCAACCCCTCCTGTATTCTACCAAAGACAACCACAGGGCTCTGTGGTCACCAGGAGTCGAAATCGATGTGACGGCACACTTTCCCTTACCACAGGACCAGCTCTCCTGCCAGCAGAGCCAACCCTGAAGGACTCAGAGAAGGCTCCTTTAAGGAACAGAGCCCTTCCAAGGAAAGGGGTGGGGTCAGTTCACCTTGCCTAAGCAGCAACTATAAGGACGGACCCTCTGCTGCTAGATGTTGCTGGAGCACAATCATCCTGGGTTGCACTACCCAGCCCTGTTGCTCTGCCTGGCTCCACTACTTTCTACTAATGCTCTACTTACTTACTTATTTGCTGTATATACCACCCTTCCAAAATGGCTCAGAAGGCTGTGTCCCGTTCTGGGGAGACCACACTTTAGGACAGGGCTGTTCAACTTCGGACCTCCTACAGATGTTGGCCTACAACTCCCATAAGCCTGGCCACTGTGGCTGAGGATTATGGGAGTTGTAGTTCAAAAACAGCTGGGGGGGCAAAGTTGAGCAAGCCTGCTTTAGAAGGATGTAGACCAAGGCTGCAGAACTTCAGCCCTCCAGCTGTTTTTGGACTACAACTCCCACAATCCCTAGCCACAGTGCCCAGCAGTCAGGGATTATGGGAGCTGTAGTGCAACATCTGCAGGGGGGGCCATGTTGCACAGCCCTCGGAGCTGTCTGGGGCCGGATGAGCTCATGGAGACCCTGGCTCAGCCTGGAACAGAATAGTGAGCTGCACATAGCAAGCAATGGTTTGTGAGGATGGGGCCGTGGCCCAGTGGTAAAGCATCTGCTTGGCATGCAGAAGGTCCCAGGTTCAATCCCTGGCGCATCTCCAAGCAGGACTGGGAAGGACTCCTGCCTGAAACCTTGGGAAAGCTGCTGCTGGTCAGTGTAGACAATACTGAGCTAGATGGACCAATGGTCAGATTCAGTATAAGGCAGCTTCCTATGTTCCTATATATCTAGGGGTAGTCTGGTGGGGAGGAGAGCTGGTCTTGTGGTAGCAAGCATGAATTGTCCACTTTGCTAAGCCTGGTTTGCATTTGAATGGGAAACTATGTGTGATCAATGTAAAATATTCCCATTAGGGGATGGGGCCACTCTGGGAAGGGCATATTCATTCTTGCATGCAGAGGATTCCAAGTCTGCAAAATGAATTCCATCTGCATGAAATGAATTTTTTGATTCATTTCAAATTTGATTTGAATTCCAAAAATTTATTTTGAATTTGAATCGAGTTTGAATCTGGTCCAAAAGTTTGATTCAAATTCAAATCAAATTTGAATCAATTTGACCCTGTTTTGGTGCCTTTTTTTAACTACTCAGGGAGCATGAAATATTTTTAAAATGTGCCTAATGGCTCTCAAATCGAATTTGAATCGAATTTTGAAAATTCGATTCGAATTTGAATCACATTGCCCTTTTAAGGGGTGATTTGATTAGAATTTGAATCACTCGAATCACCCAGATTTGAGTTGAATCTATTCAAATTCAAATTGATTTGCACATCCCTAGTTCCAAGTTCCCTCCCTGGCAGCATCTCCACGATAGGGCTGAGAGAGAATCCTGCCTGTTACCTTGGAGAAGCCTCTACCAGTCTGGGCAGACAATACTGAGTTAGATAGACCAATGGTCTCTGACTCGATATAAGGCAGCTGCCCATGTTCCTGTGTTCATAACAGAAGGGGAAAGTGTATACAGAGACAGGAAAGGGCTGTGACCAATCTTAGTGACCAATCTTAGCAGGAAGGATTGAAACAAAAAGTCAGCAAAGCTGCCGGGGCCCATAAAAGCCAGTGGCTTTTCCAAAGAGATGCAATGACTCCAGGAACTGGGCTTCAGCCCCAGCTTCTGAAGGCTTGGGCAATGTGTTTTGAGTCCACTCCTAGCCCTCCTAGCCCTGGCAAACATATGCCAGCCTGGCCTGCCAGCCATTCTCATTCTAGTGATGTCTGCATCCTGTGATGCCGTCTGCCTTCTCTTTACCAAACTGAAGTCAATTCCATTGGGAAGAGAGCTGGTCTTGTGGCAGCAAGCATGACTTGCCCCCTTAAGCTAAGCAGGATCTGCCCTGGTTGCATATGAATGGGAGACTTGAAGTGTGAGCACTGTAAGATATTCCCCCTTAAGGGGTGGAGCTGCTCTGGGAAGAGCAGAAGATTTCCAGTTCCCTCCCTGGCTTCTCCAAGATGCGGCTGAGAGAGATTCCTGCCTGCAACCTTGGAGAAGCCGCTGCCAGTCTGTGAAGACAATACTGAGCTAGATAGACCAACGGTCTGACTCAGTATATGGCAGCTTCCTATGTTCCTACGGCATATGCACCCACACCCAAGAAAAAATTGCCCAGCTTTGTCCTCATATGCTCATCAAGAGGGTTTGGTTAGGACTCCTTCACACCTTCACTTTGGGTTATCCTTGGTGGCTCACATACTAAGCAAGGCAATGTGGGTTGCTGGAGCACCATCCGTGTTGCTGTGCCTCTGCAAACACTGGCAATGGTGTTGTGCAACAGGGAATTTCCACGCTGTTGTAAGGCTGTGCAAATGCAGTTGTGTGACCCAGCACAATGCTCCTTAGAAAAAAGGGGCATTCCATCAAGCAATTGTGTTTGTACAACTTTACAACAGAGCAGAACTGCTCATTATGCAACTCTGGCAGTGTTTACACAGATGCAGCAGTTTGGGTGGTGCTCCAGCCACCTACATGCCTTGTGTGCTACTGTATGGGAGCCATTATTCTTATTCTTAAGATTTTTTATTTACGGCTCACAATCTAAAAAAGCAATATAAGATAGACACCAGCAACAGCCACTGGAGGGATGCTATGCTGGGGGTAGATAGGGCCAGTTACTCTCCCCCTGCTCAACATAAGAGAGTCACCACTTTAAAAGGTGCCTCTTGGCCCAGCTAGCAGGGGCCAGCTAGCAGGGGCAAATGGATTGTTCCACAATTTCCATGGAAGTCCAAAAGGGACCTAAACCCCATCGGCCCACTAGTCATGGGAAGAGGTCTGAGGAAGACCCTGATGCTTAAGTTCTATTGACTTTTCAAAAAGGATCAAAAGTCCAACCAGTCATCCTAGTGGTGTGACTCTCTCCCCCCGCCCGCCCCACAATGCTGACCCTTAAATCCATCTTTGGGCAACCATAAGTCACCGGAGTTCCTATCGGGCGTCTGCACAGAGGAGCTTTCCATATTGCCAGTGTAAGCCAGTACCCTATTCCTTTCCCATCTTCTTGTGTCAAGATTATACATCCCCCGTTTCTCTGTCCTTTCCTCCTGGGTCTCACACATCATGATTTTTATTTCTTTTTAGCCTGACCTTCTGCCACCTTACCCATCTCTTTTTCTTTGCCCGAGCCTCAAAGTGGGGCACATTAAGGGCAGGTTTTCAGCAACCAGGAAGCAGCAATGGGCCAATGAGACACACACACACACCTCAAAATCAAAGGCTTCTCGCATCTCCAAAGGGATGTGAGCTTGCATGTAAAGGCCTCTCTGCAGGAGCTCACCGACGGCTGGGGCACAAGATCCTAACGGTGTCCCCCAGCACACTGCACCCCAACCATTCCCCCCCCCCCCCGAGTCAACATCAGATGCAGGGAGCATGGCCAGTAGAACAAAGAGGGGATGCTCAGTCCCTCCCCCAATCCTCCCCAGCCAGGGCTACATTCAAGCACTGCCTGGCTGGGGGATGCTTTGAGCCGGGTCTCGCAATCCGTGAGACCCAGTTTGCGAAGCTGAGTGGGGAGAGCGGGCTAAGCCGCACACAAGCAAGGGGGAGCCCTGGGCGGCCGGATCGGCTGCCCACACGATTGCCAGCTCCGTGACGGAACTGGTGGGGGCTGGGGAGTTTGGGGGCCACGTGGCCCCCAGAAGCTCCAGTATGCCCTGCGCAAGCGCGGGGGGCATACTGGGGAGACCCCCGGAGCCAGGAGGCAGCTTTTCACCTCCCCTCCGGGGGTCTACCCGTGAGTAACCACGGCGCGGAGCCGCACCACGGCTACTCACGATTAAAAAACCTCGGTTTGCGGAGCACTCGCTCCACAAACCTGGTTTAAGGGGAGGGCTACTTAGGCGGGTTAACCGCCTGGGAGCCACCAGGCTCGCCTGCGAGCCCGGTGGCTCCCACGATCATGCAAAATCGGGCTAGGCTCCCCTAGCCCAATTTTGCCTGATCGTGGGAATAGCCCCTTTCTCTGCCTTGCTGGGAATGAGGCAAAAGAAGGCAGGGAAGGAAGCTTGAATGAAGCACCATTTGGGCAGGAAAGACGCCCACCTTGTGCTCCCAGTCGGTGAGCTCTTTGTTCGCTGGCTGGGTGAAGGAGGCGGGAAGGGGCACTGTGGTGCCCCCCCCAACCTCGGTGTCCAATGGTGGGTATGCCCCTGCTGTTAGGAGTGTCATAGGAACCTAGTAGGAAGCTGCCTTCTACTGAGTCAGAACCTGGGTCCATCTCGCTCAATTTTGTCTACCCAGACTGGCAGCGGCTTCTCCAAGATTCCAGGCAGGAGTCTCTCTCAGCCCTATCTTGGAGGTGCTACCAGGTAGAGAACGTGGAACCTTTGGCATGCAGATGCTCTTCCCAGAGCAGCCCCACCCCCAAAGGGGAATCTCTTGCAGTGCTCACACCTGCTGATGACACGGCTAGGCCATGTGGTGGAGACGCTCGTGAGCACTTGAAACGAGCAAAAGAGGAGGGAAAGGGAGACACCTCGAGGAAGCAGAAGGCAAGGGGCTCTGGGAAGAGCAGGAAGGACAGCATCTGCAAGAAAAGAGCCCTCTATGAGGAGATAGGAACACAGCACCCCTTCAAGCTCCTTTGCCACCTAATGGTGCAGTGGGGAAATGACTTGCCTAGCGAGCAAGAGGTTATTAGTTCGAATCCCAGCTGGTGTGTTTCCCAGAATATGGGAAACTCCTCTATCGGGCAGCAGCGATATAGGAAGATGCTGAAAGACATCATCTCACACTGTGTGGGAGGAGGCAATGGTCAACCCCTCCTGTATTCTACCAAAGACAACCACAGGGCTCTGTGGGCACCAGGAGTCGACACTGACTCAATGGCACAACCTTTCCTCCCCCCCCCCCTTAAGTGCCTTTGACACCCACTACTGAAACAGGAGCAGCGGAGAGGGTTTTCCTCACCCCAGCCCTCTCATGACTGAAGCTCCCTCTTTCATGGCCCTTTTATCTGCTTCCCTACACAGCATAATATGCCTAATCCCTGCTTAATCTCTTGTGTCCGGTTCCCGGGGGAAATGCTATACCTTTCGGAAGGCCTCTATACCATTCTCTGCTGACTCTCCTTGGATCTTGCTGCCCATCAATTCCTCCTGGACCCCAGGGATCCTCTTGCCAGTTCTTCACTCATCCACTCCCACCCCCCACCCCCTGCAGACCCAGAAAATGATGAAAGCACAGGACTGACCAATCGCTTTACCTCCTGAGACCACACCCACCAACTCCCTGGGAGCGAGTACAGACTCATCGGAAGTGGTAGCCTTGGATATGTTTAGGCTGGAGAAGAGGATTCTCAGTGGAGTTATGGTAGCCACCTCCAAGTATTTAAGGGCTGTTACATGGAAGGAGGAGCCACCTAATGGTGCAGCGGGGAAATGACTTGATTAGCAAGCCAGAGATTGCCAGTTCGAATCCCAGCTGGTAAACACCCATATCGGGCAGCAGCAATATAGGAAGATGCTGAAAGGTATCATCTCATACTGTGTGGGAGGAGGCAACGGTAAACCCCTCCTGTATTCTACCAAAGACAACCACAGGGCACCATGGTCGCCAAGAGTCGACGCCGACTTGACGGCACATTTTACGTGGAAGGAGGTGCAAGCTTTGTTGCTCTTGAAGGCAGGACTAGAAGCAGTGGGTTGAAATGACAAGGAGGCAGATTTAGGTGAGACATCTGGAAGGATATTTTTTAATCTGCGAGAGCCGTTAGACAGGGGAACATTAAGCCTCATGAAGTGGTAGGCTCTCCTTCTCAAATAATTTTCCAATCGACCGATGGCCATCTGTCAGGGATGCTGTCGTCTGAGCAGCGGGACCTCTAAGGTCCCTTCCAATTCTTACATTCTGTGCTCCTTTGGTGATAGAATTCTCTCCCCCGGGCACCAGAATGGCATGATAACTGGAGCTACCCATTAAAGGAAAGGTCAGCAACGGGAGACCCCAAGACCAAATCAATCCCTTTAAGGGGTAGCACGCACACACGGACACCCTTCAAAATGACCCCATGAGAAAACTAACTTCGTTAGTTAACCAGCGGGAGGATACATGATAGGCTCGTTCACATGATGATTAATAGAGTAGGAGGAGCGTCCTACCCAAGTACAGGAGCTGTGCGTGCTCCCGTTTTCTGCTCCTATGTGAGAGTAAAAAACAAGATCGGAAGCGAGGCAGTGATCATCTGCTACGTGGCCACTGGAAAGGAGCACTATGTCCTACCCAGCTCTTTAAGAGAGTAGGATGAAAAGCCCTCCTACCCAGCTTAGCAGACTGTCATGCACTTGCCTCGGGCCACCGTCTCCAACTGCCTCCCTTCCTCTGCTCCTGTCCAAAATCTATTGAAGTGGCCTCAGAAGTGCTAGGGAGGGGGTTAATGGTCACCCTGTTCCTCCACCAGCCATCAGGGAGAGGGGTCAGACCGCTCCTCAACGGGGGTCTCTAGGGTCCAGTCACTCCCATCTCTCCTGACCTCCTCATCCCTGGCCATCCAAGCCTTAAATAAAGCCCCTGCAATCCGGGCAATCCCAATCAACCTCTCCAATCTAGTTGCCTCCCTCCTCCCTCCTTCAGCTGTTGCTCATCTCACCGGCTGTTGAGGCTCTGCCTTCTCTTCTTCACTACCAGGAGGCAACTTGCTGGCCCACCCACAGTCTTGGTTCCTGGCTCTCCCTGGCAACCAGGGAAGGTCCTGGCTGACATTGACTGTACCCAGGAGTGGTGCGGCTGGGCCTCAGTCTTCTCAGCTCCGCAACTGGGTGTGTAATCGGGCCCTCCCACAGCCAGGAGGAAGGCCCGACACAGATTATCTCTGTCCATGCCTCCTACCTTGTTTTTTACTCACACTCATGTGAGAAAACAGGAGTGTGCACAGCTTCCGGACTTGGGTAGGATGCTTCTCCTACCCTGTTTATCATTGTATGAACAAGCCTGGTGTGTTACAGTTGTGGTGGGGATATAGTGACACAGAGAGTCAAACCTAGGTTTAATGTGGGTTACCAGCATTAGCGTGGTTGTGAGAACCCACATAAAGGTGAGAATCTGAGCTTCATTTTGGGCCACAAACCACCTTGGCATGGGTTCATACAATCATGCAAACTCTAGTAACCCACATTAAACCTCGATTTGACAGATAGTGTGAACCAGGCCACTGTTTCTGGCAGGTTTTTTGGGTGCTCTTTAAAACATGTGCTTCAGCTCTCCAATCATTGTACTTGACCACGGTTGCAACCCTTGATCATAAAGATCTGACAGTCCATGCTCATCACACACAGTTCAGTCGGTGAGTTCCACACAGACATTAGGCAGCAGGTTCCACCTGGTAATCCAACTTGGCTGCTCCTTCCAGGACAGTATCTAGTCCAAAGTGGTCTTTCTGTCCATAGACAGCCTCTATGGAATCTATGTGCCTGGAGATAAAAGCCTGGAGTCCAGAAGAGGGCGAAAACCGCTGCTTCTGAGGGTGGTTGGGTGGATGGATATCACCTTCTCCCTCGCTATGAGGAGGTCAAGGAAGAAGACCTGACATTGGGTGGGCTTCGGTTTTCTGTCAGTGGGGCTGGCGATGGTGGCGGCAAGGGGAGGGGGAGGCAGCGCACAACTTTCCGCACCATCGTCCACAGATCGGTCCGGAAACGCTTGATGGCAAAGCAGTAGATGAGGGGATCAATACAGCTGTTGAGGCTGAGCAGAGCCATGCTTAGCATGTGAAGGTTGTCCAAGAAGGATGGAGTGCTGCAGGCAGAACTGGACATCCGATCAGCTACCCAGGGAACCAGGGAGAGGTGATAGGGAGCCACACAGACCACAAACACCAGCAACATGCCCAGGACCATGGCACGTGCCCGACGCCGGTGGCCCCCTTGGCAGGAACCCGCTGCAGCCAAGAGAGATCTCATGATGGACATGTAGGCACCTAACACAACCAGGAAGGAGGCCGCGAAGAGACCCACCATGGCATAGGCATAACTCCTGCGTCCCGAGTGTTGCTCAAAGCACTTGGTGCTGACGGACCCTGCCAGGTGGGTCTGCTGGGTGGCCAAGGAGGGGACAGCGCAAGCGAAGCACAGCACCCAGGACACAATGCAGCCCACTAGCGCCCCCTGGGGCTTGTTCAAAGCCAGGTCCAGCTTGGCCACGGTGCAGTAGCGGTTCAAGCTGATGAGTGTCATGAAGGCCATGGCACTGTAGGTGGCCAGGTAGTAGACGGCCCCGGCCAGGCGACAGAAGGCCTCTGGGAGGTCCCAGTTCCCTTCAGCCAGGTAGTAGGGGATCCAGAAGGGCAGGGTGAGGTTGAAGAAGATGTCGGCCAGCGTGAGGTTGATGAGGTAGATGCGGATAGCCTTCCTCACACGTCCACTCTGCAGGAAGACAAGCAAGGCCGCTATGTTGCCGGGCAACCCCACACACAGCACCAGGCAGTACGTGGCGGGCAGCAGGATGAATTGCATGGGGTCGCTAGGCTGGCACTGGCCACTCGCTAGCCCCGCTGTTGTGGAGTTGTTCATCCCAATCATCACTGGAAGACAATAAGAGAGGCAGAGTCAGCCTAGCAGCACAGCAAGGTGGGAGTGGACCCTGGGGCCAAATAGGGGCCCCCTGCCCCACCTTCTTACCTCCTTCTCCTCCCCCCATTCCCATATCTCTTTGCTGCAGAAGGACAAAGAACATGGTGAAACACCAAACATTCTTGGTACAGCCTTTCTCTTGCTCCTGTGCAAATAATATCACTCATGCCCACTCACACAGAGACTTACACAGACAGACACACACACGTCATTCACACAACCAAAGGGGAGGGCTGGGAGGAAAGGCAGGATCCTACCTACCTTCACCAAGATGATTGGGGACTCTTCAGGGCTCTGCCACTCACACGTCCATGCAACCGACATGGTGGCAAACTCCAAAGTGGGATCTAGAGGAGGAAGTCCTCCCGCATCCCACAATGCACTGCTCAGGGAGTGGATAGGCACCACTCCCAGCAGCCGTTCCAAGAGCTGTGGTGTTGCAGATGACCAACAGTGAGGTAGGACGGACTCCTTTCCCCTCCTACCTTGTTTGTTGCCTGGGTAGGGGATCTGGGCTACCCAGGACTGCATCAGCTGGGTCGGGAGGCCTCCCAGATGTCCGGATGACTTAAGATGCCTGGGTTAATTCTAGACTTGGAAAATAATATTCTACAATTCTATTTTTTTTTCCTCCCCAAAATGTTCTGCTCCTGAAGCAGGAAAGAACTGCTAAAAGAATAAAACTACACCAGCAAATTCTCAACCACAGATATTATCAAAGACAGGCAACATTCAGATTCGTCAAGTCCTATGGCTTCAGGGCACAATTATGATCCCATGAAAGGTTAGATGTGTCTTCTTTTACATATGAATGGATGCTGATTGTTACCAGCAATTACCAGATTAGCACCAGGGAAGGTAGAACCATGCCTTCTCTGAAAAAGGCAGTTTGTTTTAAGATATGAAAGTAAGAATAATTTTTTTAAAATTATCAGTTTGATTTTTAATTGATCTGAGCATGGAATTGGCTCAAGGTCGGCTGGTTAGCTTAGTGGTTGAGAAGGAGAATTGCACATGGATTATTTTCCCACTGCTCCGAAGACTGTGGTGTGGCCATGCTCAGATTTATACAAAGAGATTAGTACCTTATGACTCTAAAATTCTATTGTTTCCCTGCGGGTCCCCAGCTGTGGTTGGACTCCTATACCCATCATCCTATTGTCATTTGTAGCAGGGCATGATGGGAGTTGAATACCTGCAGGAGGGCCAAATTGGGTAGCCATGCTCCAGGTCAGGGGTGGGGTAGCCATCCTGAGGCTCAATGGCTGTGGCTGGACTCCACTGCCCATGACAGCAGGGCATGATGGCAGCCAGAGTCCCACACCTGCAGGTGGGCCAAAGTTGGGCTGTCTACCTCACAGGGTTGTTGTGTATGAAGTATATTCCTTCTTCAGTGTGACAGCACCTCCATGAACTGCTGTAGCTCTGATAGTCCTGTCTCTTGATATGGAAGGAGTCTGTTAGTTATGCATCCAGGGTTTTTTGGAAGGAAAATTAAAAAGGTCCTTTCATACTGTGACATTGGGATGTGTGTGTGTGTTTTGCTTTGCACCACATGATTCGGCTAGGTGAAAGGACATGTCACCCACTGAAAAAGAGCGCCCCCTCCTTTTGCTTGCAAATGTGTGCCATTAAGGCATATTGAGGGAACGATGCATTTCAAGAGCTCTGCCTTTTCTGCCCTGCAATTGTCCTGTGGAAGCTGCCACCCATTTCTGTTTTTCAGAAAGTAACTTCTTTTCCAGAGAAGGCATGGCCTTAACTCCCCTGCTGAGAGACACTAATTCCTGGTGCTAAGCTGGTCATTGCCAACAGGTGCAGATTAACTTTTGCCAAAAGATGCAGATTAACTTTTGTGGGTTTAAAAATGTAACCACATCATGAGAATTATTCAGAGAACATTCTGAGAATAATTGGAAGTCAGGCAGGATATTCTTGGAATTTCCTTCCTCATATATATATATATTCCATGAGAATCTTTCAAGAATACTTTGTGGCATATTCATCCCAAGTCTAGTTAACTCAGGAGGGGAGGGGGAGGAGTGTCAGGCAGCATCCCTCCCTCCTATTCCAAGCTGATGCTTGGAGGCATTTCCCTCCCTGTTGAGCCTGTCAGTCAAGCTGAGGGAGGGGTGGATTGGATCCTGAGCACAAGTCAGGAGGAAATATGGCAGGAGGGATTCTTCCCCCTCCCCTCCTGGAGAGGACTCATCTCACTTAAAGTCCAGACAGGTCCTCCAGTCAGGAGACAGCAGCGTAACAGTGAGTCCAGAAAGTGTGAGAGAGATCGAGATCAAAGAGCATCCAGCCAGCCATTTCTATTTCTCCACCCCTGGGTCAGCCAAAAAATAAAGCAGGAAAGGAGACAGTTTGTGGGTGTTGATGGATGAATGGATACAACATTTTTGGAAGGATGGATGGACGGAGGGATCTTTATGAATGTGTGTATGGGAAGACTATTATTTTATTATTATTTTTTTAAATTTGATTTCTTTTCCACCCTTCCAAAAATGGCTCAGGGCGGTTTACACAGAGAAATAATAAATAAATAAGATGGATCCCTGTCCCCAAAGGGCTCACAATCCATGGGAAAACAACATACTAGATAGATGGATGGAGAAACACAGACAGATGGCCAAGACACTTGTGGGTGAATAGGCCAATGGATGAATGGATGGACAAAATACTTGTCAGTGAATGAACACAGTAGGGACCTAGATGTATGTTCAGGTCACTTTGTGGATGGATGGATGGATGGATGGATGGATGGACAGATGGATGGATGGACAGATGGATGGACGGACAAAGAAAGAGGGCAGTCTGGATGGCCAGGTAAGATACTGCTTGCTGGAAGCACAAAATAGTCTGAGAGTGTGAATGGTTGGACAGACAGTACAAGATAGTATGAGCGTAGGAGTGAGTTGGTGGGCTGATGCAGGGACAGATAGACACTGACAAACAGGAGAAGGAATGTGCAGGGGTGGCAGAGAGCCAGGCATGGTTTTAGCCGATCTGGCAGGCGGAATATCCACCCACTTCAT
Source organism: Hemicordylus capensis (assembly GCF_027244095.1). Classification (NCBI taxonomy): domain Eukaryota; kingdom Metazoa; phylum Chordata; class Lepidosauria; order Squamata; family Cordylidae; genus Hemicordylus; species Hemicordylus capensis. Next base: position 37,183,986 of record NC_069663.1, read on the forward strand.
TAATCCTCAGCTGGGACTGTGATGAGTATACCCCACGTGCATTCCAGGACGCCGGAGTCTCTCCAGCCAGCTCTGCACCCTCTTCGGATATTTGGGGGCTTCTGGGCTGGGCGCTGAGCAGCACAGCTGCAAGGAGAGGTCTCCAAGAGCAGCCACCCTTCGCCGGAGACAGGGCTCCTGGCTCCCGCCGGCAGCTGCTGGGAATTAAGACCAGATTGGCCCATGTGCCCGAATGTCTCCTTGACTCCTGCCACACGCCACTTGTTCTAATCTCGGCATCCCTGCCAAGCCAGAGCGCAGCTGAGCTGACGCTTCCCACTTGACAAGCACCCCCCCCCCCCGTCTTCTTCCTCCCGCCTCTGCCATTGATACCTTCCCCCACTCCTGCCGCTGCACACACACACACATGCACACCACATGAGAGAAAGGAATCCCATCCAACATTTAGCAGAAAGCAAGGTCATAGGGATGTGGAGAACCTTGGAGGACAGGTTCAACACACACACACACACACACACACACACACACACACACACACACACACCTAAAAGGATTTTCTGCTCTGTAAATGGTTAATTTACTTCCAATAATACCATTTCTCACTGTTTTGAATGCATACCCATTTGCCACTTTGGCAAAAAAATAAAAATAAAAACACCCTTCAATGCAAGAGCCATTTCCCATTGTGCTGACCTCCGTACAGAACTGCGCTTTTCTCAGAGCTGGGAGGGCCCTTTAAGGGAGATGGAGCCCCTCTCTTCAGAGCTCTAGGAGGAAAGCAATGGGGAGCTTTACACCTCCCAGGACTCTATGGACACCTTCTAAGATGGTGCAGGGTAATGGATGTGCACAGACCTGTTCGGAGGCCCTTTTACAGGTTTGAACACTGGCCGGTTCAAAGAGTTCAATGGTGGGGGTGGGATAACTTTCAGGGCAGGGGAGGGCACACTTAACCCTCCCTCCGCTTCCTCCCACCACCACTGGCGCTCACTGGAAAACCGGTCCAGTGGGGCGGCAGCATACCTCCCTGCCGCCCCATCCGCTCTTCGGACCAAAAGTAGGTGGAAGTAGCTCACATGCGCGCACACACACACACACCACATGCATGACTGACATGTGGGAGCGCAAGCCTGATGTGTGCATGCGCACAAGCGACTTCTGTGTACTTCCAGTCTAAAGAGCGGACGGGGCGGCAGAGATACGCTGCCACCCCACTGGACCGATTTTCCAGCAAGAGTCACTGTGGGGGAAAGCAGAGGGAGGGGCAAGTGCACCCTGTCCCGCCCTTAAAGTTATCCCACCCCCACTGTCAAACCGGACCTGGCCGGTTCCGTGTACATCCCAAGTGCAGGGATTCAAGAGGCAGGGGCATAGGGACTATAGAGCAATGGGGGACAATTGTCCTCCAGCCGCCAGGAGGTCAAGCCGCCAAGGCTCCCCCTCCCCCTCGGCCAAGGCACCTCCCTGCCCTCTCCCATACCCAGCCAGCAAATAAAGCACTGGGAGCCTGTGGCGTTCCTCTCTCCTTTCCAGCCAGTGTTTCACTGAAACGCCAGCAGTGCTGGCGTGGGAAGCCCAGCCAGCATTTCAATGAAATGCTGACTGGACCCTCTGACCAAACAGACCCTCTCCTGGATAGTGGCCCTGCCCCTCTGTCTGACGTCAAATGCAAGGGTGTGGGGCCAATGCCAAGAAAGGGCCCCGTCAGAGTTTCCCTTCCCCAGTCAGCGGTTCATGGAATCGCTGACTGGGAGCACCTTTCCCTGCCTCCTTGAGAAAGCAGAGAAAGGTGCTCAGTCAGTGATTCGACAAACCATTGACAGGGGAAGGGAGGGGAGGGCCTATGGGTCCTGTTCTTGGAATTGGCCCCACCTCCCTGCATCTGATGTCAGAAGCAGGGGACATGGCCTGGGGCATAGGAACATAGGAAGCTGCCAAATACTGAGTCAGACCATTGGTCTATCTCACTCAGTATTGTCTTCACAGACTGGCAGCGGCATCTCCAAGGTTGTAGGCAGGAATCTCTCTCAGCCCTATCTTGGAGATGCTGCCAGGGAGGGAACTTGGAACCTTCTGCTCTTCCCAGAGTGGAGGCTCCATCCCCTGAGGGGAATATTTTACAGTGCTCATACATTTGGTCTCCCATTCAAATGCAACCAGGGAGGACCCTGCTTAGTGAAGGGGACAAGTCTTGCTTGCTGCCACAAGACCAGTTCTCTTCTCCTAGACCTAGACTTTGTCCTCCAGCTGTAGCAAAGCTCCTTATTCCCCTGTCAAGGGGGCGCCACTTCTCTTAAAGAAGTCCCTCTCCCCGTAGCATGGGGCTAGGTGCAGCATCCGGGATGGTCATCTCTGCATGGTGCCCAGGGGTCTGTGCAGAGGATTCAGTTCAGCCAAAGCTTCTCACAGGCCCAATAAACAATGAGTCAGGGGGCCACCCTTAGGGTTGCTGGGGGCTGCCACTGGCAATGAAGAACACTGATCTAGCCAACAACAACAACAACAACAGCAACAACAACAACAAAAAGTGTCATTAAAACCATCAAGACTTTACAACACTTCATTCCTGCCTGGAGTGTTCTGTATTCAAATCAGAGGAAGAGATTTAAGTGCCTGCTTACATGGAGATGAAGAAGAAGAACCTTTTCAAAATTATTTTTTACCAAGAGGACAGTCAAGTTTTTCTTTTCTAAGCAGTGGCTTTTGCGTGGCATGTGGGGGGAAGAAACCGTAAAACACTCCTCTGTTTAAACCGACAATTACCCCTGTCACCAGATTAGCAAAATTTACTCACTGAGTCCGTTAGATGCAAAGCAGTATATTAAACTGAGATCATGACTACATACCGAACTACAGCACATGAACTGTGCTAAATTGGTCCCAGTTGCAGACATGAATTCGCTGCCACCTTCCAAAATATTGGGGAAGGAGGGAGAGGAATGGGAGTTCTTTTTTTTTTTCCATGCTGTACATTGCACTGCTGTGAGGGATTCTTGTTATCTGTGGGGGTTCCGTTCTCAGCTACAACCACGGACAGCGAGACATTGAGTTTATGGGCATGGGGTGTTAGGTTCCTGGAGCCTTTTTAAAAGTGCTTAAAAAGTTGAAAAGGCCAAAATGATAGACATAAAGTGCCATGCTGTGCTCTATGGGTCCCCAGCTGCCCAGCAATGCCCCCCCAGCCCCCAATTTCAGTGATTTACCATCAAAAAATTGTGGGGAAATGGCGGGGGGGCATAAAATGTCTCCTTTTAGCAAAACCATGGATAGGCAGATTTTAACCCTTTTAAAAACCGTGTATACTGAGGTAATGTCTCTATTGGCCGACCGTGGATATGCGAAACATCATGTGTCAGGACCACATGTGACAAGGTCCACCACCTGTATTCCTTAGGGCCACATTAGATATGATATGAGAGATCTGAAGATAGGGTCTCCCCTTAGTTTGTTTGGGGTCTTTTAAGTGATTTTGGCACTGTGGGGAAGTAACCTGCCTAGAGAGCAGGAGGCTGTTGGTTTGAATCCCCACTGGTATGTTTCCCAGACTATGGGAAACACCTGTATCGGGCAGCAGCAATAGAGGAAGGTGCTGAAAGGCATCATCATCTCATACTGCACAGAAGGAAGCAATGGTAAACCCCTCCTGTATTCCACCAAGCAAACCACATGGCTCTGTGGTCATCAGGAGTTGACACTGACTCGATGGCACAACATTTCCTTTTTTTCCCTTTTACCATCTGTGAGGAAGGGAGGCACATTTCAGTTTGGGGCCAGAGCACTGGAGGAGAAGGGGTTTATCTTTCCCACAGAATAAATTGGCATCCTTCTATAGCGCTTTTTGCAAACAGGGCAAAAGATAGAGATACCTGTATACCAGGATGTTTTATCTTATGTGGGACCAATAGCAGAGTGTGTGTACATCTATGTACAGCCTTCTGCCCCTTTTAAAGGAATATACCCCAGACATCCCCAGACAAAATATATCTTCCAATCCCTGGAACAGTTTGAAACTGTTTTTGTTTCAAGCTGTTCCAGGGATTGGAAGATATATTTTGAGACATCACAGGTATTGGCCAATTGATGCCACCCTAGCTTTTGCTGTCGACTTTCAGAACAAGGTTTTGAAAGCTCACCATGGAAGGAAAGGGATACATCTGGACTGGAACATGGCAGGAGAGCTAGGCAAAGGGTCTCTCTACTCTATGAAGGTTCAATCTTCATAGATCTGCACAATCTTCACGGTCAGTGAGAAAGGGCTACCAGGTCAGCAAGGAGGAAGCCTTAAAAAGCTTACCTCCCTGCAGATGATCTGTTTGTGTTTGTCCGGCGGTCAGATCACCTGCCCAGATGATTGCTGGCTGCTGCTGGTAGCCCAGAGGGTCGGGGTGCCAGGACATGTTGCCCTGCATCACCCCACCCCCTCAAACTCCCCCAAACTGCCCGGGAGCCCCGCAGTCTCCCAGCCCGGCTGCAAGCAGCCAGGACTGGCAGACAATCAGAAAAACAGGTGGTTAAGAGGGTGGTTACGGAGGCAGGTTTGCTGCCGAGGTGCTGCCAGGATCATGCCCAATCCTGGCAGTTCTTATGCGCGGGCAAAACTGGGCTTGCCTTTGTTAGACCAGTTTTGCCTGTACGTGAGAACAGCCTCTATGTCTCCATTTATCGGAAATGCACTTACAATGCTCTCTCTTGCTCACTCGCTCTCGCTCTCTCCCTCTCTCCACACACACACCTTTCACCCCTCTGAGCTACCCATAAAGCAAATAATAATAATAATAATTCGATTTCTATACCGCCCTTCCAAAAATGGCTCAGGGCGGTTTACAAAGAGAAATAACAAATAAGATGGCTCCATGTCCCCAAAGGGCTCACATTCTAAAAAGAAACATAAGACAGATACCAGCAACAGCCACTGGAGGGATGCTGTGCTGGGGATGGATAGAGCCAGTTACTCTCCCCCTGCTAAATAAAGAGAATCACCACATTAAAAGGTGCCTCTTTGCCCAGTTAGCAGGGGTAATCCACTTTACATCCCTTCCTGAGGTTTAGATGATATTATTTGCATGAATGCAATGCTTAATTTTGTTTGAGGTTTGGAAATCAAATCAACCCTAGTCTCGGTTAGTTCCAGCAAAATCTATGGATCTCGGGGCTTCCGCCTTTTCATTTATCCTAGATCTGTGACTGTTGCAGCAGCCTGAGAGAGGCAGACATTAGGCAGGTGAAGCTTCTTCCTGACACGACGACACAGCTTTTCCCTGACACAGACGTACAGGGATGGGGAACTGGCTACACGGAAGCAGGACCAATGAAAGAGATTATTGCGCAGAAAAACTGCTTCTAGGGCAGAACAGAAATATTTCAAGGATGCAAATTGGTTCTAAGTCAGTTCAGTTTTGGTTCTTCTTACCTAGGAAACGCAGTCAGAATCCCCTGGAGAGCACCTGAGTGAGTGTCCTTGATGTGAATCTGTCTGTATTCCGCAAGTGATTGCCTCTAGCAAGACCTAGCAAGACCTAGAATTCCAGCCCACTCCATCCCCAGCAAGCTGTGACACACCAGCTCACAAACTATGGCCATTTTTCGGCGGTTATTCATCACAACTGAGTAATTTTTTGCACCAGCTGGGGGATATGCTACAGGGATCATAGAGGCAGGTGTGAAACAGTTGTCATACCATTCATAAAAGAAGCCAAATCCAGATTGGGCCACAGAGGAATAGGTGGGGAGAGGTTTCTTGGGGCTCAGTGTGTGAAGAATCAGTGTCTCCAAAGCTGTTGCTTCAAAGTTAAGCATTTGGGTGATAAAGCCGGGGGCAGAGGGGGGTCCATTATAAAGGGTTTATTGATGCAATGAGAGAAGTCTTTGAAAGAGCAACTTAAGGGAATTCATTCACTGGAAGGGAGAGGAATTGCAGCTTGCCTCTGGCCACAATAGGAAGGCTGCTATTTTTGATGGTTAGAAGCTATCCGAGTGCAAATGGCAATTGTAAATTATGGCCAATCAGAATTCCAGCATGGCCACTAAAAAAAACAAAAAAACAACTCGGTAGGCTTGTTCACACAGTCATCATCTGGATAGGAGGAATACCCAAAGAGAGTAGGAGATCCAGACACACTCCTAATCGGTGGCTGTATAAACCCAGACAATAATGAATGAGGAGCGGGGAGTGACATGGCTTGGAGTCAGGCTATTGGTTGGACCGCATTTGCCCATATGAATTTGCCAGAGCCCTTTGCTCCTCATCGTGAGCCCTGCTCGTGACCCTGCCATTGACAGATTCGGTTGGTGAGGACAATGGACAGGGCCTTTTCGGTTGCAGCCCCTCGGCTCTGGAATGAAACCAACTTATTTAGAGAGGCTTCCTAATGTATTTTATTACAGCATGATGGGTTTTTAATTGGGTTTGATTGTTTTTATTCTAAATTGTGTTTTATTTGGTTTTTTGTGTTAATGGTTATATTACATTTGTTTGTTTGTTTGTCAATCAATCAAATTTGTATGCCGCCCCAAACTTCCACCTCTGGACAGCTTACAACAACATAAAACAAGTTAAAACACAAAAGGAAAAACCTTAAAACAATTTAAAACCACAATTAAATTAAAAAGCTTGGGTGAAAAGGTAGGGCTTTAGGGGCTTTTATAAAGTTGTCAGAGATGGGGAAGCTTTTACTGTTGTGAGTCACCCTGAGCAGTACTGTAGTGCAGTAGTATTGTACAACAACAACAACAACAACAACAACAATAGTGTTGGAGGTGGGAATTTGATAGAACAGCTTTTCCTCCACCCTCGGTAAAATGCTGGGGAGAGAATCTGGGTAGGGTGTACCCATTCGACCCAGCTCCTGCCTCCCACACAATCACTCTTCCCCGCTACCTTTTTGTTTGGATTTACACAACCGCTGATTGATTGGGAGCACACACAGCTCTCCTACCCTGCTTGGATGCTCCTTCTACCCTGATTAGGATCGTGAAACCAGTCTAGTGGTTGGCATCAAAAGAAAATGCTTGTGCAATGAACAAAGTTGCACTAGTGCAAGAAGATCCCACCACCACACCAAAAAACCTGGAATTTGCTGAAAGGTGCTCTTGCACTCCTGCACCAAAGTGCCATTCAAAACAGAGGTGGTGTGCCACAGCTTGTGCGAATTCTATGAAAGCATTCTTGCAGCAACCCAATAGAGATGTGCAAGCTGGCTTGATTCGAACCACGGTTCGAACCGTGACCAACTCGCAAAAGGGGGGTGTCAGTCCAGATTTGAACCAGACCAGCCCTGTTTCTAAAAAGAACCTGCCCAAACCAGTTTGGAGATATACTTGTAAAGGGGAATATGGTGAGGATTCCCAAGTTTAAGGGCATTCCCTATAGTAACATGGGGGAGGTGAGAGAAAGGCTACTTACCTTGATTTTTCCAGCAGGGGATGACAGAGGCAGCGGGGCTCCTCCAACCTCCCTGCCAGCCTCCCGAAGGCCCGGTTCAGGCCTCCACGCATGCACAGAGGTCACGAAAGTGGCATCCATGCATGCAAGGAGGCCTGAACTGGGCTTCAACCAGCCCGGCTGCTCTTTGGGAGGCCGGCAGGGTAGAGGAGCCCCCACCTCTGTTGCTGTCTCTGCCGCTGCCACCTGCGCCATCCCCTGCAGGAAAAGTCAAGGTACTAAGTCGTCTTTTTAGCACTGCCCCCCACCGCACCTTACTCTGTTCTATTATTTGCAATGCACCTCCATTTCCCTTCCTTCTTGCCATCCTTCCTTCCTTCCCCGTTTCTTGTTCTATTCACTCTCATTTCCCTTCCATCTTTCTTCCTGTTGAAAAATTCTGGAGCAAAGAGATGCCCATAGATGGAGGATGGACTGCAACCCACCGTCCATTGCGGTCATCCATGGAGGTCCATCTCCAGTTGCCGCCAGTTCATCTGGTGGCCACACAGAAATGGGTCTTCTCGGTTGCTTCCCCAGTACTATGGAATGTGCTCCCCATTGAGATACAATCCTCCCCATCTCTGACAATTTTTTAAAAAATACTTTAAAACCCATCTTTTTACTCTGGCTTTTTCAGCTTTTTAATAGGTTTTTAATTCTGTGATTGACTTTTAAATTGTTAGTTTTTAATTGTTTTTAATTGTTTTTATGTGTGTTTTTAACTGTTTTATCATTGTGAACTGCCCAGAGACAAGAGTTTGGGGTGGTATAAAAGTGTAATAAAATAAACAAACGAACAAGCAAACAAACCACCACCTGGTTTATGTAAAAGTATGAATTGTATAAAATGGCAGCATATAGATGGCATTTTAAAAGGGAGAGAAAGAAAAAATAAAAGTGCAAGATGAGAGAAGAAAAGAGAAGAGGATGAAGAGAGGAAAAGAGGGGGAAGGGAGGCCTTGTCTATTCTGCAAAGGTAAAACCACCAGTTTCAGAGGATTATCATCAATCTCATTTTAGGATTCCAGGGGACTGCCGTTTTGCCAAATGGCTAGGGGCCTCTGATGTTGCATTTTCAGCATCCTCCGGAAGCTATAATTATCAAGATTACCGGGGGAAGCCACGCATGACACCAAACCATTTTCAAACTTGTTTTAAACTGAGTTCAAGTCTACTTCAAACCTGTTCAAATAAATCCACAGACCACCGCAAAGGGACGGAGATGATGCCGGCTCTGTAAACAAGGATGTCAGGTCGTTCTGGACAATCCCGCACGATGCCGCTAGGAGCTTTACCATCAGTAAGGAAACATGGCTAGCTTGGCACTCTGTCCTCTGAAATGGAAAATGTACGACCACACAGCTTCCTCCAGCCCAATTTGGACTAGAAATGTGAAGCGCTGGGGGAAAACCAGGGGGTGGGGACTGAAAAAAAAACCTGGGACAGGTTTCCCCCCCCCCTCACCCCCCTCCCAATGTTCCCCACTCCAGGTTTTTCCCAAGTCTTCACCTCTCTAATTTGCCCAGGTAGTGCCTTGCAGTTCCAGAAGCCCACTTCACCCCACCTGACCTTCCCAAACGTCTTGCCAGACCAGTGTGCTCCCTTCTCCGTGCTCTCTGCCAGCCCAGGAGATGACAACCCTTTGCCAACAGCAGTTGCAAGGATCTCTCTTACCCTTCCAGGGTGGCCTGGGCCGTTTGCTCTGGTGCTGAGCGTCTTTCAAGGAATCCTGCAGGGCTCTCTCTGATGTGTGTGTCTGCTTTCCCCCTGCCTCCGTGGTCTCTTTCTCCCTCCCCATGTCAGAGGTTAATCCTTGCAATTGTGCAGAAGCAGCAGCTGGCAGGAGGGGGGTAGGGGTGTGTGCACCTGTGCATGTTTGTAAAAGCAAAGGGAACAGAAGCAGAGGGCGATGGTGCCCCTAGGAGGCCATCAAGTCTAACCCTCTGTGACCAAGGGAGGCCCTAAAGATGCAACAGAGTGGGGTGGGGGTGACATTTTGCAGGGGAAGAAAACTGATGCATGTACACAGAGGCGCTCTTACTCCTGGATTTCTGGGTGAAAGTCCACAGCTTCCACACCCCTTGGGAGCCCACAAATCCTCTTTAGTCTGCCCTGGGTAGTGTGGTAGTGCCACTGGTCCATGCTGCACCGGGCAGCTGAGCATGTCGGTGACCTGCACCCGCCAAGTGTGACCTCTGCTTTAGAGACAGAAGGGGGAGTGGGGAAATAAATATGTGGGGTGGGAATATGTTGAGTTGCATGTTGAAATGTCTCTGCTACTGCACATTTGCATAAATATACTTGTTTTATACTCTTACATTCTTGTGAGTTCAGTTGCTGTCTGTGCGCTCAAGAACCCATGTGTTAATACTGCATGTGTCACTGTGTGTGTGTGTGTGTGTGTGTGTGTGTGTGTGTGTGTGTGTGTAGGGGGGATGATGCTTAACTTGCAGAGCAGGGAGGGGGCCTCCAAAAGCCTTTAGGTCCAGGCTCCAAAACTACCTAGGTGCACCTCTGCATAGAGACACCTGGCTTTTGTTTTTGGCTTAGGGTTGTTATGTTGGATGCACGTATTTGGATGGGGCTCAACAGCTGCATTCAGAGGGATGTGGCAAAAATGAGAGAATTCTGTGATGTTTCTCCTTGGGAAGACCCTCAGGTACTCTTCCACTGTCAGGTTCTCCTTGAGAGGAACCCTGATAGTCCTCTTCAAATTTCAGGTTCTCCTGGGATAAATTCTCTTTCAGATTTCACAATGGAGAAATTCCAGTTTGTGTATGTGTGCGCGTGTGTGCGTGCTCATGCACACGTTTAACTGCAGGAGATCCAGTCATAGATCTTCCACCTTCTCATCGAGATCCTTCAGATGCTAGAAATGAGTCAGAATGGCAGAGAACTGCCGGGGGTGAACAGGGATGACTGCAAGGGGTAGCAAGCACTCCCACCCACCCCCAAAAAATATTCCCTTCTCCCCCATCCACCAGACAGGAACTTTACAGCAAAGTGTCAGAGAATGCTATCATGATATATTATGGTCCTATAGCTTGCATTATTTTAAAGGGCCTCTGTTAATTCAAGAAGCCTTATCCATTGGCTCATTCATGCCCCAGAACAAGTAGCTGAAGCTTGTGAAGCTTGGGAGGTGGGGACTCCTCCAGCCTCCCAGGAGCCAGGCCAACCCCTTCACTTCCTGCCTGGGCAGGAAGTGGCCAAGGCGAGAGCATGTGTGCAGGAGGGTGCAGGGTCATCTCCCCTGCGGATTTCAGCTGGCCTGGTACTGACCTCTCTCCCCACCCCAGCACTGGTGGAGCGGGACCGCTGGCGGCCTGTGTGTGGCCGCCGCCGTGGCCCCGCTGACCCCGCCCCCGTGTCTGATGTCAGACGCTGGGGCTAGCCACGCCCCCGCATCTGACATCACATGCGGGGGGCGTGGTCTGGCTGAACGGAGCCTTGAGGCTCTGTTTGGCCGACTCGATTACCCTTTAAGTGCCGAAGGAGCCACGCAGCCCCTTCGGCAGTTAAACGAAGGCTGGCACTGAGTTCACAGCGCAGCCCAGGAGCGGCTCTTCCCTGCAGTATCCCCTGCAGCCTGCAGGAGCGGCTCTTCCCTCCTGGGCTGTGCTGCGAAAGCAGCGCCAGCCTTTTAACTCCTGAAGGGGCCGCGTGGCCCCTTCAGGAGCTAGTTAGGCTGGTGCTGCGTTCGCAGTGCGCAACCAGGAGCAGCTGGCACCTGGCTGGCGCTGCAAACACAGTGCCAGCCTTTGTTTAGCTCCCAAAGGGGCCCCCGCTCGGGAGCGAAACTTGCCTCCCCGCGTCTGACGTCAGACGCGGGGTGTGTGTCGGGGCCTCTCTCGTGGCCCCTGATTGGTCAGCGGCCCAGGTTCTTTGAACCCGTTGGCCCAATGGTGGCTCGGCCCCTGCACCCCAGTCTTTCCTGCCATGTGGTCTTGGACAGGGAAGGAAACTAGCCTGAAAAGCAGAATGGAGGGTTTGGCCTAATCCAAACAGAAAGTAAGGCCGTTCACAAGTTTTCCCACCAAGATGTGTGTGTGTGCATGTGGGTCAAAGGGAACATGAAAGGAGCTGCTCTTGCTCTGATCCCACACACTGGTTATCCAGCTTTTCAGGCACCATTAAAGATTGCAGGATAGAGTAAGTGGGCAGCATGCTTTTGGTCACAGATCTCCTTTTCCTGGGGCTGATTCATATCCTCTCCCTGTTCTGTGTGCTCTCTGCTCTGGCTAAAACACTCCCTGACAATTATGTGATACAGGTTGTGTCAATATGGGAGAAAGGGGAGAGGCGAACACATTCCCAGGGGTAACATTTCAGCTTTTGGCAGGGGGACAGGGGAGATGACCAGCAAGGTTTGAAGACCTGCTGTTTTCTCTTTAAAGGCAGTGTGTCTGAATAGCATTGGGTATGATTTCTCTTCTATACTGCCTACTTCAATGTTGTGCTTTAAGCCCATGGTCCTCAAACCTGGATCCCCAGAAGTTGTTGGGCTACAACTCCTATCACCACCAGCCACCCTGGCCATGGAAGATGGGAGCTGTTGTCCAACAACAACTGGGAACCCACGTTTGAAAGCCCTGGCAAGCAAATGCCAAGAAATAAGAGCATCTCCTTCTCTGTTTGTTTTGAGATGGACTCTGAAGACGTACATATTTTCCCAGGCTTTTAAAGGAAACAAAATTATTCTTTTAAGTTTTAATGTGTTTTTATCTATTTTTAAAAATCTTTTTATGAATTTTAAATGTTTTATATTTTATATTATGTTTCATTCTGAACACTGCCTAGAGATTTCTAAATTAGGTGGTATATAAATTCATTAAATTCGATAGATAGATAGATAGATAGATAGATAGATAGATAGATAGATAGATAGACAGACAGATAGATAGACAGACAGACAGACAGACTTGTACCTGAGGCATGCATATTTATCACACAGCTCATGTAATTGCTCAGAACTGCACATTAGAAAGGTCAGACTGGATGTAGTCGTGGAAGCAGTATCCCCTCTAACAGGGATTCCCAGATGTTGTTGACTACAACTCCCAGAATCCCTAGCTGCAATGGCTTTTGCTTGGGCATTAAGGGAGTTGTAGTCAACAACATCTGGGAATCCTTCTTAGAAAATAATACGGCTGTTCACATGATCAGCCACAGCAGGGTAGGAGCAGAAAAACCCGGGTAGCGAGGCTCGTGTGGAGCCACGGGACCCGCTCCTACCCTGCTGCTCTAGAATAGGGCTACTCTGTTCTTTAACCTGATCTTTAAATAAGGTAAAGGGGGAAAGCCCTATCTTACCTCAACAACCCTGATCGTATATTATTTATTCATTCTTTCTTTCTTTCTTTCTTTCTTTCATTTATATTTTATTGTTCCCGCTCTTCCCTTCAGGCACCAAACACCTGAGTTCTCACAAGTCCATTTCCAGCACACGGTCCTCAGATTTTGTCTTTGATAAATCCCCTGCTAACTGAGCAAAGAGGCACCTTTGAAAGTGGCGATTCTCTTTATTGAGCAGGGGGAGAGCAACTGGCCCTATCTACCCCCAGCACAGCATCCCTCCAGTGGCTGTTGCTGGTGTCCAGCTTATGTTTCTTTTTTTAGATTGCGAGTCCTTTGGGGACAGGGAGCCACTTTATTTATTTATATCTCTATAAACTGCTTTGGAAACTTGTGTTGAAAAGCAGTATATATTTGCTGTATTGTATCCTATCGTATTTGGGTCTTTGAGGCAGGAGGGAGTGATGATTGAGCATCAAATGTAGTTGTTTCTTTTATTTTTACATGTATATACCACCCTTCATCCTGGGATCCCAGGGGAGTATGCAAAACCTAAAAACATCACAAGCCATGATTTTCAAAACACATGCTGGCCTAGTTCACACAATTGCCTAGATTTGATGTGAGTTACCAGCATTAGCCTGATTGCCGGAACCCACACCAAGGCGGATTATGGTCTGAGAAGAATCTGAGATGCCCACCTTGGCATGTGTGGTATAGTGTAGCTGCTTACAGAGTTTTCTGCAGTACTACAGATCCCAGCAGAGACGGGAAGTGGCATCAGAGAGATGCCATCAGAGAGAGAGAGGGAGTAGCAGACAGACAGAGACTCAGGTACAGAGGCTGGTAGGAAACTAAGGTCTTAGTAATGTGTTATTGCTCATTAAAGATCTTAATATAATTTACAACTCGGGGGCTGTTTGCTAAAGATTAGACAAAAGAGTACACAACAGCATGGTTCACACAATCACGCTGCTGTTGGTAACCCACATTAAACCTTGGTTCTAACTATGGTGTGAATCCAGCCACTAAAAACAGTACATTTTGTCTTTAAAGGCCACAAGCAAAAAAAACAACCCCAAAAAACAATTGGATAGGACAGCTAACAATTGCAGGTCCTCATCATTATTGGCCAAAGGCCAGGATAAATAGGGCACTCTTTAGATGAGACTGGAAGGGTTGTCTCTGTGGAATGAATAGCCTCCAGTTGTTCTGAATTACCCAGGAGAATGCTGAATATCTGCCGATAATCCAGTTCTAAACCTTTATCCTCCAACTGTCTCACATGATCCAGGAGAGTCCCAATTTGCTGCTGAGAGAGAGATGACCCAGGTAACATAACTGAGGCTGTGGATATCTTTTCTGTTACCATTTTAAGACGGAAACATGCTGCAGAACACCTCCCCTCCCTACTGCTGGTTTTGCTCTTGAACATTCAACATGAATTCTCAGATAGCCTCCAGGCTCATAGCAGCAGTGACCAGGAATGTGAACTTCAGTGGTATTAAAGGCTGTTTCAACGATAATAGCAACCATCTCTAGAAGTAGGCAGATTTCAGGTAATGCAACCCCCACCTAATGGCGCAGCGGGGAAATGACTTGACTAGCAAGCCAGAGGTTATTAGTTCGAATCCCAGCTGGTGTGTTTCCCAGACTATGGGACACACCTATATCGGGCAGCAGCAGCAATATACCAAGATTCTGAAAGGCATCGTCTCATACTGTGCGGGAGATGGCAATGGTCAACCCCTCCTGTATTCTACCAAAGACAACTACAAGGCTCTGTGGTCGCCAGGAGTTGACACCGACTCGACAGCACACTTTACTTTACTCAGTTCTATACCGTTGCACTATTCCGTCACACTTTGCTACGCTTTACCCATACAGCAAATCTCATAGCCCGGAAAACGCCCAGGTAGGGCTGGAAAGGCCTACCTGAAACCCTGGAGATCTGCTGCCAGTCAGAGTGGACAATACTGAGCTAGATGGACCGATAGTCTGAGTCACCATGGAGTTATTTGCATGTGGCTTCATGCTTCGGGATAAATGTTGAGCGAAGCCACTTCAAACTACACTCGTGGCATTGTGGGAAGCAGCCCCTCCCCTCTGCTCTCAGATTTTGTTTTGAAACAAGTTCACATGGCATGCTCTGTGTTTTCCTTCTAGCCAATGTGGGGAGTGGGAGGGGGAGAGAGAGAGCTTCCTAAAGACTGATATCTGCATTTCTAAAGAGAATATCTCTCCCTAACCCCTGCTAACTGGGCAAAGAGGCACCTTTTACCGTGGTGATTCTCTTTATTTAGCAGGGGGAGAGTAACTGGCCCTATCCACCCCCAGCACAGTACTTCCAGTGACTGTTGCTGGTGTGTGTCTTATGTTTCTTTTTAGAATGTGAGCCCTTTGGGGACAGGGAGCCATCTTATTTGTTATTTCTCTTTGTAAACCGCCCTGAGCCATTTTTGGAAGGGCAGTATAGAAATCGAATTATTATTATTATTATTATTATTATTATTTTGCTAAAGATTCTGTGTCAGTGCCTCTCTCTATTTGCTCCTGCGTTTTCAGAAAAAGTAGCTTAAAACCAGTATTTTAAAAATCTGGAAATATGTCAAGATAAGCTAGAATCTGCATCACAAAGTTTGACAAAGTGTGTGGAATGGGTCCAAGCATCTCGAATGGACTTCGGGGTATGTTTGCCTGTTGTGTGAATGCACACAATCTCTTCTGAAGGAGATTCAGGGCAGAAGCCCTGTTTGCAAAGCCTCCATGAGAACCTCCATATGTTAAAGAACAGCGAGACCATGGGGGGTGGGGAGCAGGCCCCCCAAATGTTTGCCTGAGCACTGATCCCAGGGGTGGCCCAGAGTACTGCAGTCCCTGCGGTGACGGGCTCAATGCTGCCTTGCCTCACGGCCCTGGTGAGGACCTTGCCAAACCTACCCTTGTGAGATTTGAAAGCCAGAGGGTACAGGGAAGAGAGAAGGTTGTCAGCAACCTCCTTTTCTCTCATTCTGCTTCATGCAAGCTTTGTTAGGAGCGTGAAGAGAGGCATTCCTTCCAAAGCTTGCAAGGGTCAGATTGGTCCCCAAAAGCTGTTCTGATAGTGAGGGGGGGGCGGGATCTTACTGCCTTGCTGACACCTCACTATACTGACACCTGAGGCAACCGCCTCAGCTTGCCCCATGTAAGGACTACCACTAGGAACATAGGAGCTGCCTTATACTGAGTCAGACCCTTGGTCCATCTAGCTCAGTACTGTTAACACAGACTGGCAGCAGCTCTCCAAGGTTTCAGACAGGAGTCTTTCCCAGCCCTGCCGGGAGATGCTGTAAGGGGTTGAGCCTAGGGCCCTCTGCACACTAAGCAGATGCTCCACCGCTGAGCTATGGATGTGCCTGATGAACATATGAAGCTGCCTACTGAGTCAGACCCTTGCTCCATCTAGCTCAGTGTTGTCCACCCTGTCTGGCAGCTGCACTCCAAGGTTTCAGGGAGGAGTCTTTCCCAGTCTTGCCTGGAGATGCTGCCGGGGATGGAATCTGCTCTGCCACTGAACGACGGACCCACAACAGTACACAACAGAGTTTCCAAAGCAGGGATGAGAGGCCAAATCCCCATCTGAGAGAAGCAGTTATAGCCAGCACTCTCGTCTCTGCTTGTAAAATGCTTCCTTGGCCATTGCTGTAACCTGAGAATCCAGCAGCTGCAGCTCAGGAGCCTGGAAAAAAAACCCACCCAAACTGCAGGCTTGCCCTCTCGAGACAGTGTTAGCTCATCCAGGATAGAAAAAACTGACAACTCCATTGCTCTACATAGAATTAGAGGAAGCTGCCTACTGAGTCAGACCATTGCTCCATCTAGCTCAGTATTGTCCACTCTGACTGGCAGCGGCTCTCCAGGGTTTCAGGCAGGAGTCTTTCCCAGCCCTGCTGGGAGATGCTGAACCTGGGTCCGCCAGCATGCAAGTCCTACAGTGGACTAGTGCCAGGGCATCCTAAAATGAATGGCAGAGAATGCCCACTGGAATGCAATGGTTCCTTCCAACTGGCCATGGAAATTCCATGTATCCCTATGGCCATTTGGAAGGAACCATTGCATTTCAGTGGGCATTCCCTGCCATTCATTTTAGTACCTTCCCTAGAGTCTACATAATCAGATGCATGGTGTCAGCCTAGTCGACTAGGAACATAGGAAGCTGCCTTATTCCAGATCAAACCCTTGGTCCGTCTAGCTCAGGTCTGTCTACACACCCCTGTCGGACCTAGGAATTCTCACTAGAGTGGCAGTCAGGGAGTTAATTTAGCACACAGTTGGGGAATATGAGGCTGCTGGTGTGTCCCTCCACCCTGCTCTCACATCTTGAGATATATAAAAGGAGTTGTGAGGGCGGGGGGGGGCATTGTTTCCCAAGTGTAACAGCTGTGGAAGGAAGAGAGCAGGGAGATCAAAGTTGGAGCCTTCTGGCTTTCAAAGAGACATTCAGATGCCACCGGATCAAAGAAACCTGGATGGCTGAATGATACTTATGTTCAAAAGTTCTTTCTCCAGTGAGCTCCAGTTTGCAACACATAATGAAGGATCCGGCGGGGGGAGAATATAAAGGCCTGGCTCAGTGTGTAAGGTGAGTGGTAAAGAGCTCTTGCACAGACTGGCAAACTCCATCACCTGGGGATTTTGAAGATTAGCAAGCAACCTAGAAATGGCACTAAAAAGAGGGGGCAACCTCTGCACCCAGCAGGCCCGGATTCTTCAGCCCGATTCCTCAGTTCTGCAAATGCATCAATTCATCATAAGCATGCCTTTAATTCAGAACATAAGAACAGCCCTTCTGGATCAGGCCCACGCCCATCTGGTCCCGCACCCCGTTTCCCACAGTGGCCCATCAGATGCCTCCGAGAAGCCCACAGGCAAGAGCGGTGAGGGCACTGAAGGGGAAGAACGGCAGCTCAGTCCCCAGAGAGCAGAGCAAAACCAGTTTGGTGAGAAAGCAGCACAGCAAGAGGCCTTGAGACGGTTCTTTAGTACTGAAGAACTACAAGGATGTATTTGCAGAAAAAGTTACAAACGGATGTGAAAAAGCCTGCAGCGTAATTTCAGCTGTAGCTCATGGCTGAAGAGAGAAAGCAAAATCAGCCATCTCTGGAGAGACAAAATGGAGACTAACACTGGAAGAATAAAGAGGGGAGGAGTTTATAAAATAAGAATAAAGGGGGCAGTGAGCATGCTGGAGCAGCTCTCTCATCCGGTCCCCTCCTCTCCAGGCTGGGCCATTCCCAAGCCAGGTGCCCTGATGAGAGCACTGCAGGTCTGCCCTCCATCCCAGCCCTTCCGAGTGGCTGCCTTCCCGTCTGTCTGGAGGTCGCCATGGTTTCTCTCCTCCCTCCCTAGGAAACAATGGCAGGAGGATTCCGACCGGCTTCTTCGGCCTAGCACATGGCTGCTTGGCAACGGCATCGAGCGTGCTTAGCAACCAGGCTGATCCCAAACAGCTGCAGGAAGCAGAGCCCAAGCAGGAAGGCTGGCCGGGGAAGAGAGAGCCGGTGAGTCGGTGGAGGGGCGGGAGGTCCGAGCCGGAGGTTTCGCCCTGGTTGTGTCGCAGCGTCCAAGGTGGTCCTGCACTTCCTTCTGCACAGACCTCCTGCTTGGTACCTCGCTCTGACCTGGTTTCTGTGAACCAGCTTTCCTCCCCTCTTGTGTTACAGGTGCAGTGGGAAAAAGCTTGACTAACAAGCAGAAGGTTGCTGGTTCGAATCCCCACTGGTATGTTTCCCAGACTATGGGAAACACTTAACTTACTACACTCTTAACTTATACTAAACTCTTAACTTATGCTACATCCACTATGGGAAACACCTATATCGGGCAGCAGCAATATAGGAAGATGCTGAAAGGCGGCAATGGTAAACCCCTCTTGTATTCTACCAAAATAAAACCACAGGGCTCTGTGGGCGGCAGGAGTCGAAATCAACCTGTCTTTGGACTTCAGCTCCCAGCATGCCCAGCCACAGTGGCCAGTAGTCAGGGATGATGGGAGTTGTAGGCCAACATCTGCAGTAGGGCCAAAGTTGAGTAGCCACCCTGCAGGCCTAGCTCCACATGTGCTAAAGGATATCTTATCACTCCAGGTGGGAATGAAAGCTGGAGAAAGGGCTGCATCATTATGGTTTCTCCCCTTTTGCATTGAGAACTCTGGGGTATGAGAATGCCTGGGTCAAACTCAGACAAAGAATATATGATATGGAGCGTCAAATTGTTCCGGGCTCTATTCCTGTTGGTGTCCATTTGGGCAACCAAGTTCTGAGTTTCAACCCTGCCAGATACCTAAACCCGATAACTTCGCCAAAATACCGCAGAGCTCTGACACAGGCACAATGCAATGCCTTGCAGTCAGCAGGCCTGGAAGGGAGGTATTAAAAAATCCCCTACAAAGAACATACTCGTCTCTGCAAATCAGGAGATATTGAAACAACGGCTCATGTGCTCCTTTATTGTCAGTTTTATCAAGATATTTGGCGTAAACATATAAACCCTTTTATTAGCTGCCATCCAGGTTGTACAGATTCTTTTTATCCTGATTATCTTTTAACTGACCAGAATGACCTGAGATCTTATAATGTGGCTCAGTTCTGTTTAACAGCCAGTAAAATCCACCAGGAGTTCATTAAGCATTATTGTTGATTGATACTTATGCTCAACTATGTGCTAACTACTGTATCACAAACCTGTAGGTTTTGTAGGTTTTTTTGTTGGACTTCTGTTTGTAAATTGTGCCGGTCTGTGATCGTAATAAAGGAATTGAATTGAATTGAATTGAATTGAATTGAATTGAGTAGCCATGCTTTAGGCCTTTGATATTTTCCTTTTCAAATCAGGGCATGCCCTCGCCTCTTGCCTGCAGGCTTCCCAGAGGCCTCTGGTGGGCTACTGTGTGAAACAGGATAGGAACATAGGAAGCTGCCATATACCAAGTCACACCATTGGTCTGTCTAGCTCAGGGTTGTCTACCCAGACTGGCAGCGGCTTCTCCAAGGTTGCAGGCAGGAATCTCTCTCAGCCCTCTCTTGGAGATGCAGCCAGGGAGGGAACTTGGAACCTTGTGCTCTTCCCAGAGCAGTCCGATCCCCTGAGGGGAATCTCTTCCAGTGCTCACACTTCTAGTCTAGGATGCTGGACTAATGGGCCTTGAGCCTGCTCCAGCAAGGGTGTTCTCATGTACCAAGCTCTTTCAATGAAAAGCCCTCGGATCCAGCTGCTGCTTAGCAGGCAACCACTCCCCCCCTCCTCCTCCCTTGCTTTCTACACACAGACAATCAAGAAACGGGAGTGCTCACATCTCCCGAACGTGGGCAGGACCTCGTCCTCCTCCCCTAACCAAAACTGTGAGAACAGCCTTTCTCTCTGCTTCCTCCTTCCGCAGCAGACAGCTGCCATGGCCACTCTGAGCATGAAGCCGGGCCAGAGGTTCACCCTCCCAGACTGGTACACCAATGGGGAACTCCTCTCGACCAACGCCGAGCGCCAGCGCTTCGCTTCCCACCAGATCCGGCAGGAGGCCCGGACCCTCCGCAACGAGACCAATAACCAGGTGGGTGCCTTTGGTGTGCCCACGTGGCACATTTTGGAGTCTGCTCTGGGGACAGATCCAAGGCTTCTCACACTTCTCCGAGTGGCCCCACCCCTTAAGAGGAATATCTTATAGTGCTCACAGTTGTTTCCCATTCAAATGCAAACCAGGGTAGCCCCTGCTTAGCAAAGGAGAGAATTCATGCTTGCTACCACAAGACCAGGTCTCCTCCACTGGTCTACAGTGCTCACACATGTCTGCTCACTGCTTTCTCTCCTCTCTCCAACCTACAACCAATATCTGCTGGTTTTGGCATGGTAAGCTTTAAACATCTTAAAACACACCTTTTTAAGGAGGCTTTTTAATGCTCCTTTTTTGTTGTTGTTATATCTGATAGGTTCCTTAGCTTTTCATAATTTTCAGTTCTAATTTGAACCTAATTATGATTGTGATTGTTTAACCTGACAACTTTTTTGTTTAATTTAGTTAATTTTATTACTTTTATTGTATCTTGTGTCTATCTTATTGTTGCAAGCCGCCCCAAGCAGTAGTGCACTGGAGGGGCGGGGTATAAATATTTTAAATAGATAAATAATGAATAAATGAATGAATGAATAAGCAAGAGCCTTCATGACTTTATCTAGCAAACATTCACATGGACTGCCAAAAGCTATCCTGTCCCGTTAAGAGCTTCTAAACAATAAACAATAGCGAGGGCTCAAATTCACAAATTATTTCTGAGCTGGGATGTGTGAGCTGTATGTGCTCAAAGAACCAAAACTCACCCAGGCAGGGGACAGACAGTCTTGAGAACTTCCTCTGCCTCCTGTTCCCCCATCAAGTTGGGGCTGCCCCATGCCCACCTAGTCTGGAAGCATGATTTGAGTCAATTCCCCCCCTCCTCTGTTTCCCAGACGAAATGGGACGAGCACGACAACCGTACACGTCTGAACGAGCGAATCGACATTGTCAATCGATGTAAGGAGACCCTGGACAAATACCTGACGGACGTCGACACGGAAATCAACGCCTTGACCCAAGTATGTGGGATGACTCTGCACAAGGGGGTTGTGGGTGGAGCCCATACTGCAAACACCCCAACACAACCCCCTCTCTCTAAACAATATTCAGGTGCTATGCGGTAAGTGCAGAAGAGTCACCAGATTTGGTACTATAAGCAAAACTCAGGTTTTGGGGGATATTAGCTTTTATTTCCCCAACAAAAAAGCAAATTACTTTATGAGCCCTTGTGGCTGAGAAGAAAGAGGTACTATCTGATTAATGCTCTGAAGCGGGAGTGGGATTTGGTGGGTTTTCCCTGATCAGGTAGTGATCCGGTTCCGTGCACATCCCTACTGAAAAGCTGCTGAAAGTAAATTTAAGTGAGCATCGCAGTTGATCTGGGTTGAGATGTGAGCTAATCTCCTGGTGAAGCCATCACCTGGTTGGCTTCCCCCAGCTTCTTCCAAACTGGAAGAATCTGGAATCTGTTTGACCTGACTGGCCCACAAGCCCCCAATGCTCAAGGTCTTGTCTCCAGACCCTTAGTGTCCTGGGAGAGGAAGAGGAGGAGATCCCATGTTAGCTCTTCCCCTTCAGATGAAGGAGGCAGCAGAGCGCGCCCTGCAGGCGAAGAACTTGCCCTTGGATGTGGCCATCGATTGCCTCACCATCCGGGAGAGCCGCCGAGCCATCGATGTAGTGAAGGACCCTGTGGAGGATGAGCTGCACAAAGAGGTGGAGGTGATCGATGCGACCAAGAAGGACCTCCAGCAGAAAGTCAGCGAGGCCTTTGAACAGCTCTGGTGAGCCCAAGGGACTTGGCTATCACAGAATGGGTTGGTGTTTGGGTGTTTGGGTTTCCTGGGTTTTCCCCAACCCCAAGAGGGGTCAAAGGGTTTCATATTATTTATTTTATTAATTGGTTGGTTGGTTGATACCACCTCATATCAATGTCTTATGGTGGTTTACAAAATAAACAAAAAACCCAGAATTAAAACAATTATAACAAAGTTTAAACTATATCCTCTATAATAAAATCCCTGGTGTGCATCCGTGTCAAATGCCTGGCGTGCGTCCGTGTCTCCCTCGGCTGTTCTGGGCATGCGTGGAGTGGAGCGCATGCCCAGAACACGCCGAGGGAGACACGACCGCCGGGACCAGGCGGCCATGTTGGACTGCAGCACAGACACTTCCAACAGTTAAAAACACACACAGCCACATTGAAACACGCGCTCCGCTTGCGAGAGGGGGAAACCCGTTAGGCAGCACCGGCGGGCATGCGACCCCTGGCCATGCGACCCCCGGCCCACGCAACCAACCGGCGACCCCCGCCCCACTCCCCTTCATGGCCACCAATGCCCAGCCCGCCCCTGAGGGCTCCGTCTGGGTCCCGCAAAAATCTCACCCCCAGCCAGAGCAGACTCGCCGCTGCCTGCAGTTCGCCAGCAGCAAAAGCCGAAAAGGAGCTGGGAACCCGGTGGGGAGAAGCCGGAGGAGGCGGCGGGCTGGCAGCCGCTTAGTCAGCCAGCGAGCCGAGCGTCGAAGCCAACGAAGGAGCAGTTTCGCTCCCAGAGGCGGAGGGACGGCCGGGGGTGCGCAATGGAGCCGCAGGCCCTGCCAGGACAGCAGACAGCTGACAGCAGCGGCTGGGATCCTTGAAGATGGGGAGGCCGCGGGAGCCGGCGCGGAGGCCGCCCCAGGAAATGGCCACCGAGCCCCCGCACTGTGCGACGAGCAGCGGCGAGGCTGAGCGCCTTCCGCGGGCCATCCAGGGAGACACGCTGCCGGGCTCTGCAGCGGCGACGGTGGGGGAGGTCGAAGAGGAAGAAGCGGGTGAAGGGACAGGGCGACTCTTCAGCGGTTGCGTCCCGCTTTCTCATCAGGTAGCCGAGCACATGTACAGCAAGGATAAGGGTGGAAAGTGAGGGTGTCGGGGGCAAGCTAGGGAGAACGGGGCGGCGAGGCGAGGCGGGTCCGCCGCTTCTACTGTGCTGGGTGTGAAGGAAGGAAGGAAGAGGGAGAAAGAGAGAGAGAGAGAAGGAAGGAAAGAGGGAAAGAGAAAGAAAAAAAGAAGGGAGGGAGAAGAGGGGGAAGGAAGAAAAGGAGGGAGAGGGAGAGAGAGAAAGAAAAAGAAAAAAAGAAGGAAAGGAGGGCGAGAGGGAGGGGGAAGGAAGGAAGGAAGGAAGAAAGGAAGGAAGGAAGGAAGGCTACTAGCGCCCGTTATTTTAACGGGCTTAAAAATACTAGTAAAACAATAGGAGAACGACAAAAGAACCAACTGATCAAAGGCTTGGTAAACTAAACGCACCTTGAGTGCTCTTTTAAAACCTGCAGTGGGGAAGTAACTTGCCTAGGGAGCAAGATGTTGCTGGTTTGAATCCCCGCTGGTATGTGGAAACACCTATATTGGGCAGTAGCAATATAGGAAGGTGCTGAAAGGCATAATCTCATACTGCATGGGAGATGGCAATGGGAAACTCCTCCTGTATTCTACCAAAGACAACCACAGGGCTCTGTGGACGCCAGAGTCGACACCGACTCTACAGCACAACTTTACTTTACTTTAGAGATGGGGAAGTTCTTATAACAACAAATTGAGACTGAATCCAAATAAGACAGATGTGCTTATTGTGCGGGGTCATAACTCAGGAGATGATTTTGATCTACTGGTTCTGGATGCGATCACACTTCCACAGAAGGAACAGATGCTTCTGGATCCAAACCTCTCCCTGGTGTACCAGACTGAGGTGGTAGCCAGAGGTGCTTTCTATCAACTTTTGCTGATACGCCAGTTGTGTCCATTTCTTGAGATAAATGACCTCAGAACAGTGGTACATATACTGGTAAACTCCAGACTTGACTACTGCAATGCACTCTTTGTCGGGCTGCCTTTACACATAGTCTAGAAACTGCAGTTGGTACAGAATGTAGCAGCCAGGTTGGTCTCTGGGTCATCTTGGAGAGACCATATTACTCTTATATTAAAAGATCTACACTGGCTCCCAATAAGTTTCCGGGCAAAATACAAGGTGCTGTTTATAACTTATAAATCCCTAAACATCTTAGCCCCTGGGTATTTAAGAGAATATCTTCTTTGCCATGAGCCCCACTGCCCATGGAGATCACCTGGAGAGGTTCGGCTGCAGTTGCCACCGGCTCCTCTGGTGGCTACTCAGGGACAGGACATGCTGCTGCCCCGAGATTCTGGAATGTGTTCCCTGCTGAAATAAGAGCCTCCTCTTCTGACAACTTTTTAAAAGCCTCTAAAGACTTATTTTTTCACCCAAGCTTTTTAACTGGACTATGGTTTTAAATTGTTTTCTGGTTTTCATTTTCAATCTGTTTTATGTTCCATCCAGAGATGGAAGTTTGGGGAGGTCTACAAATTAGATAGATAGATAGATAGATAGATAGATAGATAGATAGATAGATAGATAGATAGATAGATAGACAGACTAAGTCACATGACGAGAAATAGAGTAGGAGAAGGGTCCTACCCAAGTTCGAGAGCTGTACCCAGCTGCTGAAGGAGGTAGGAGGGAAAGCCCTGCAGCCCAGCGGGAGGCAGGCTGATCATCACTGCCTGCGCCACCTCCCTTGTGTTATTACTAGCAGATGACCAGAAAATGGGAGCATGCACAGCTCCTGAACTTGGGTAGGATGCTTCTCCTACCCTTTTTCTCATCGTGTGAACGAGCCTATTATCTGGAGCATTTGCCACTGATGCTGTTCAAGAAGCCAAGTTAAAGGTGTAGAAAGCTGCAAACCAACACCTTGGAACGAAGGTGGAAGAGCTCCCAACCGAGATGCAGGAGCCATGTGCGTTCCCGAACATGGATCGTGTGGGTGGGGGGTAATGTCGGGCAGAGGACCGGGAAGTGATCGGGTGCTAGAAGCAATCCCAGTCGGGTGTCAACATCAACATCAGTGATCTGGGATTTGATGTAGGCCTGCCTGGAATTGCTTGTAGCACACATTTGTGTCCCGGTCCTCCTCCTGACATTGCACCCACTCTCACGATCCTTGTTTGGAAGCGCACACGGCTCCTGTATCTCAGCCGGGAGCTCCTCCACCTTTGCTCCGACCGTGCGTGAGAACCAGCCCCCTGAGTCTTTCTCTCGCTTAGCGTCTGCCTGTTGCACCTCCCTGCTCCCCCCTCCAATTTAGCATTGGCCTCTAGTTTGACACTGCCCCTTTTAACATTTCTTTTTTTGGTCACAGCCTCTTGCAGGAGGCTCGCCAGCAACTTAACATGGACCATCGCGGGAAAATGGAGGCCCTGGAGATCGACCGGACCTGCGTGTCCCTCAACGTCAACTCTCCCAACATCTCCTACAAAGTCAACCCCACCCGCGTGCCCATCGGGTAAGGCTTGGCCCACATCTGTCCAGGGAGCTTGCCCTCACCTCCATCCTAGCCTCACCGGAGGGCCGGTTTGCAGGGTGTGAGGGGACCACCTGGCTGGAACGGCTGCTCCGGCAGTGGCGGCAAAAAGAAACCAACCAGGCGTGTCCATCCGGCAGAGAACTGGGTGGAAGGTTCATCCCCCCATTACACAAGGGAGAGGAAGGCTGGAGACAGACCACAGGGCCATTCACACGATGATTACCAGGGTAAGAGACGCCCTCACTCGGGAGCTGTGCATGCTCCCGTATTTGATCATCTGCGAGGGGAAATCGAGGCCGGAGGTTTCTTCTGTGATCGTGTGGTAAGCAGTAGCTGGGCCGGAGGGCTTTGCCTCCTCCTGCCTGCAACAGTCGGGTATGGCTGCGGATAGGAGGGAGCCCCCTGACCGAGGGGGCTGCTGAGCACACGACCATGAAAGGAGCCTCCGACCTTGTTTCCCCCCCGTGGGTGATCAAATATCAGGTGCTCGCACAGCTCCTGAACCAGGGTGGGAGGCATCTCCCACCCTGGTATTGATCATGTGATCACCCTGCCATCTTTCAAAAGAGCTCAGCAAGGTGGTCCAGCAGAGGCCTCCTTCCCCAGGGTGTGCTTGCCCGTGTGTTTTTGCCCCTCTGCCTCTGGTCAGTTTTCCCGGTCCTGTGAACTGAGAATGGTGCCACCTCACAGGCAGTGGCTCTCTTGGGCCGCATTTAGCAATGGTCTGCCTCAAGGGGGGTTTCCAGATTAGAAGTTCCAGTTCCTGCTAAAACAGTGGTAAAATGCTTCAGCTTGGCAGGTTCGAATTGAAAACGACCCCCAGAATCGACAATGGAAAATACAGCTACTTTTTTTTTTTTTTGCAAAGGGCATACGACGTTATAGCACTAAATCGCAACGATAAAATCCATCCGAAATGTGAACGTCCCCCTGCTGACAGCATAGGGAATTGCAGAAGCACACTTAACAGATACATTGTGACACGGTTGTAGGGGTTAATCTGGAAAGCACCCAGCCTCAGTGGTTTGAGAGGTTAGGCTGGTGCAGGCAAGGGGGAGTTTCATAAGCCCAGCTATTTGCATGGAGGGGTGTGTGGAGAAGCTACCTGAGAAAACTCTGAAGGATCCTGCATTTCTCCTCTGACTTTGGAGGCACTTCAGTTCCAGTTAGGAAGGGGGCTTTGAGGGTGCAGAAGGGGCCTACTTGGGGCCCATCTGTATAGGCTGGGAAGCTGGAGGTACAACCTAAGTCAGGGTTTCTTAACCTTGGGCCCCCAGATGTTGTTGGACTACAACTCCCAGAATCCCCAGCCATGGCTGGGGATTCTGGGAGTTGTAGTCCAACAACATCTGGGGGCCCAAGGTTAAGAAACCCTGACCTAGGAACATAGGAAGCCGCCATATCCTGAGTTAGACCATAGGTCCCTCTAGCTCAGTATTGTCTGCACAGACTGGCAGCGGCTTCTCCAAGGTGGCAGGCAGGAATCTCTCTCAGCCCTGTCTTGGAGATGCTGCCAGGGAAGGAACTTTAGAGCCTAGATGCTCTTCCCAGAGTGGCTCTTTCCCCTGAGGGATAGATTGAGGGACCTAGATTGTGTTACTTGCAAAGGGGCGGAGGGGCTCAAGGCGCTTCTCTGCCCCGCAGCATCCTGTGCTCCTCATCCTCCTCCTGCTGTTCACTTGGGAGTTGCATGGAACTGCAGTGGAGAGGCTCGAAGGCAGCGGGGGTCTATCTTTAAGAGCAGGGGAGGTTGCACTTACCCCTCCTGCCACTTTCCCCCCTCCGGCATCTGTGTACCTCCCTGTGTGCCTCCCTGCTGCCCCGTTGCCCTCGTCTTCCGGATATGACCAGAAGTCCCCAACGCACCTGCGCACACAGGCACATGCACGTCCGTGTCGGCGACTTCCTAACATATCCGGAAGACAATGGCAACGGGGCAGCAGGGAGGTGTGCTGCCACCCCGATGGGCTTTGAAAAACACAGACGCTGGTGGGGGGAAAGTGGCAGGAGGGGTAAGTGCAACCTCCCCCACTCTTAAAGACAGACCCCTGCCACCTTTGAACCAGCAGAACTGCCAGTTCTTCGAACCAGTTCGAACCGGTTCCGTGCACTTCCCTACTGTTCACTGTGAAATGGGAAACCCTGGGTATGTGCCTGAGGTGGAAAAGCCAAACGGCACTCCCTTCCCCCCTCAACATGCAGGGTATCCCACTGGGAGGTTCTCTTGTGCAAGCCCCATAGAAGTGAATTGCAGGGCTCTTGTGCAGCTCCCATTCACTTCAACAGGGCTGCCTTGGAGGGCAGCCTTCATGTGTGCATCAGCGTTGTGTCTGCCCAGAGTCTGTCTGGTCTGCTGTGCCCATCAGGGAGCTGGCCCACAGGTGCGGCGTGGCTTCTCAGGGTGCACTGCATGAGTGATTCTGACAGCCATGGAAATGCCCGTATGGCTGTGCTCTCCACATTTTGGAAGCTGCTATCAAAATCCAGAATGAGCGATTGAGGTGTGCCAGGACTGGCGTTGGGTTGTTCATGCTGGTCTGAAGGCCCAAGTGGAGGAGCGGGAAGATCTCCTGCTGCCACCCCATAAGTCTCCTCAATGGGCCCTCCCCCTGACAGTCTTACTGGGCACTGGTGGGCAGTGTTCCCTGTAAGAGGGACTCCCAGATGTTGTTGACTACAACTCCCAGAATCCCAAGCGAAAGGCCATTTCAGTCGGGGATGCTGGGAGTTGTAGTCAACAACATCTGGGAATCCCTCTTACAGCAACTTGACTTCCCAGATGCCTCCTCGGATAAGGCAGCATGGGGTTTTGCCTGTGGTGGGTAGAGAGAGAAAGCAAAGCACTAAACCATCAAAGGACCTAATCCGACTGGCTATTGCAGATCCATCACTGCGGAGCAATGGGACCAGTACAGCCAGTACAACAGGGACCGAGCCGAGGCAGAAATGAAAGCAGCTACCGAGTTGCGGGAAGCCATCGCACTCACCATCGCCCAGGTAAGCCGCTCTGACTCCTGCTGGCTCACAATAAGCTGCTGGTGGTGAGGTTAGAATTAGGGATGTGCAAAAAATTTCGGGCACAGATCGATCTGTGCCTGAAATGAGCAATTTCGGGTGATTCGGGGCCGAACCGAATCACCCCCGATGCCCCCCGATATTTTTCAGGGCCGAGCCGAATCACCCGAATTTCGGGGCCAAAAAATTCAAGTGATTCGGCTCATGACTGATTTTTGGGGAATTTCTGAAGTTTTAGTGACTTTGGGGCAGTTTGGGGGGATAGCATGGGATCTGGGCAAATGGAGTGGGGTGGGGTGGTAGTGCATAATGGGTGCAGGCTACCACCCCAATTTCATGGGTATTGGGCAAAGGGCTGATTTTTGGGGAATTTCTGAAGTTTTGGTGTCTTTGGGGCAGTTTGGGGGCAGAAAGTGGATCTGCCCCAAAAGAGTGGGGTGGGGTTGTAGTGCCTAATGGGTGGAGGCTACCACCCCAATTTCAGGGGGATTGGTCAGAGGGCTGATTTTGGGGGAATTTTTGAATTTTTTGTGTCTTTGGGGCAGATTGGGGGCAGAAAGTGGATCTGCCCCAAAAGAGTGGGCTGGGCTGGTAGATAGTGCCTAATGGGTGGAGGCTACCACCCGTCCCCAATTTCAGAGTGATTGGGCAGAGGGCTGAATTTTGGTGAATTTCTGAGGTTTTTCTTCATAAGGTGTGCTAGATTGATTCATTCATTCATCATATTCATAGTAAGTGAGAGTGTGAAAAAGTGAGAGTGGGGTCAAGAGTTGTTTGACTGAAAAAAAATCTCTTTTGCTATCATAGAATGAGAATGTGCAAATTCTCATTCTATGATAGCAAAAGAGATTTTTTTCAATTAAACAACTCTTGACCCCACTCTCACTTTTTCACACTCTCACTTACTATGAATATGATGAATGAATGAATCAATCTAGCACACCTTATAAAGAAAATCCTCAGAAATTCACCAAAATTCAGCCCTCTGCCCAATCACTCTGAAATTGGGGACGGGTGGTAGCCTCCACCCATTAGGCACTATCTACCAGCCCAGCCCACTCTTTGGAGGCAGATCCACTTTCTGCCCCCAATCTGCCCCAAAGACACCAAAAATTCAAAAATTCCCAAAAAATCAGCCCTCTGACCAATCCCCCTGAAATTGGGGTGGTAGCCTCCACCCATTAGGCACTACCACCCCACCCCACTCTTTTGGGGCAGATCCACTTTCTGCCCCAATCTGTCCCAATCTGCCCCAAAGACACAAAAACTTCAGAAATTCCCCAAAAATCAGCCCTTTGCCCAATCCCCCTGAAATTGGGGTGGTAGCTTCCACCCATTGGGCACTACCACCCCACCCCAATATTTTGCCCCTGGGCCCCTTTCCCCCCCGAATCAATTCAGATTCGGATTCGGATTAAATCCGAATCCGAACCGAATCAAGGGTGATTCGGGTGGCCCAGATTCGGGCACAAAACAGAACAGGGGTGATTCGGTTCGGGTCCCGAACCGAATCACCGAAAATCCGAATTGCACACCCCTAGTTAGAATGGCTGCAAGACCACAAGGCGCAGCTGCATAATTCAGGCGGGTTGGTTGTTTAGTGTCCTGCCATTTAAAAACCGGAATGTTCCTCTAGTCAGAAAATCAAGACAACGTGACCTAAAGGCATGAATGTTGATGCGGAGAATCTTCTCAGTGAGGGGCATAATTGGATGGAAATTATTTCAGAGAAATATGAT
The DNA here is from genome assembly GCF_027244095.1 of Hemicordylus capensis. Taxonomy (NCBI): domain Eukaryota; kingdom Metazoa; phylum Chordata; class Lepidosauria; order Squamata; family Cordylidae; genus Hemicordylus; species Hemicordylus capensis. The sequence goes on from NC_069663.1 coordinate 37,214,410, forward strand.
GAAGTGTGGATAAATTATAGCTGTTTAAAGAAATTGCATTAAGGGTACCCTGCTTGCAACCAATTTCCCCCCTTATTGTTCAGAAGCCCAGTTTGCAATATTCTGCCTTGGTCACACTCTAGCAACATCTCTAGGACTGCTGAGAAATGGAGCCCAGGATGGGACAGTGTAGATGAAGTAAACCCCGGAATCAGATTCCCAGAGAGAGCCAATTAATCTCAGAGTGCTTCGCCTTCAGCCAAGTCAAACCTCACTCCCTGTCTCTCTCCAACACCCCCACCCCGAAGCCAGCTGTGGCTGTAGCCTAGCTCTCTCAGAGGTGGTTACCCCCTGTCTGTACTGCTGCTGCTCTGTAGCTGGGAGCTCACATGCAAAGAATTCCCTGCATGTAGAAAGCTAGTATATCTAGAGATGCAAAATTTCTGGGAACTTTGAAGCCATGGGTGGGAAAACATTTTTTCTCTAGCTTTTCAAAATAAAACAGAAAGTAATGAAATACTGGGGGAAATTGAAATTTATGCAATATTTATTTTCTTATCAGATCTAAACTTGCTTTACTACTTTAAGAATTCTAAATGCACTGCATATAACAGGAGGGAGGGAAGCCAGGATACTGGACGTTTCCTACTGCCTCGGCCGGACTCTCTCCCCCGTCCCAACCCCAGGACATCAGAGACAAACTTCTGTGGGAAGAGAACGCCTAAGAAAGGGAGGGAGGGAGGCGAAGACGTCAGATGCCTTGCTCCTGCTGGACTTTTCATTTGCTGCCATTGTTTACAGTGGGTTACTGTATCTGCTCCATCTTATCAATATTAACTTCAGTTGGTCCAAAATGTGGCAGCTAGATCGGTCTCCAGGGTTTCTCAGACAAACCAGATCATGGTTAAAACAACTGTGTTGGCTGCCAATAGGTTTCTGGGCAAAATACAAAGTGCTGGAAATTACCTTTAAAGCCCTAAAGGGCTTAAGACCAAGTTACCTGGGGGAGCGCCTTCTTCTGCATGACCCCCACAGCACATTAAGGTCCTCAAGAGAGGTCCGTCTCCAGATGCCGCCAGCTCGTCTGGCGGTGACTCAGGAGCAGGCCTTCTTTGAAGTCGCTCTTGGGCTATGGAATGCACTCGCTGTAGACATTTGTGGTTTATCATCTTTACCAGCCTTTAAAGGGGCCCTTAAGACACATTTTTTAGCCTGGCTTTTAGTAATTGTTGAAAGTTTTAAATTGTTTTAAATTGTTGTTTCAGTCGCTGTTTTGTTTTGTTTTGATTGTATTTATTTGTGTGAACCGCTTAGAGCCTTTGCAGTACTGCCTGACTGCAAAGGCTCTAGGCAGTTCACATTAATTAATTGATTGATTGATTGATTGAAAAAATTATCAGCCACTTTGGGGACTCTGGTCAAAAACTGGAACAGAAATCTGCAAAAGAAATAATGTAGCACATAAAAAATGTACTCTTGGGTAAACTGATGAAATTGAAAAGTATAAATGCCCTTGTTTTATTCAACAAATATATCTGATACTAGAGAGAGCGCAGCAGCAAGCTGCCGCTGCCAAAGATTTTACTCTAGCCAGTTGTAAAGATAGAGGTAGGAGAGGGGAATAAAATCTGAAAATAGATGCCATCTATTGGGAAGAAAAGTAAATTTTTATTACCTGGATTTAGAAGCATTCTTCTCTCCATAGTGGGTAATGGTGACATTCTCCAGAAACAGAAGAAAGGGCAAAAACTTGCAGCATGGCTAGCTTAGCAAAGGAAACAGTGAGATTTGTGGACCACCACTAACAACCCTTCTTTCACACAGTTTCTAGCTCTCTGGGTGGGAGCCAAGTGGAATTAGGATCTACTTGCAGCACAATGTTAAGGCCTATGAGTAAATCTTTACCGACTTTGGTTTGGTTTTTTATTTACGATCAAGGATCAGATACATCAGATACTATTATTTAAAAAATACAGTCAATAACCAGACAATAATAACAGCAATAGATGCCAAACAATCATCTAAAACTTTAAGAAAGCTTAAAAAATAACCACAATCCTTCTAACTCGGGCCATAGCTTGCAGACAGCAAAACAATATTTTGTAACCTTTAAAGAAATGGCATCATTATTATCAGACAATAAAATCTGCAAATAGAAAGCATCTAAGTGCCCTGGATATTTTGACAGCAATAGTAAGATTAATCAAGCCCGAGCATCTCTGTAATATGGGCAGTACAATCAAACATGAGCAGAAGAGTCAACAACTCCAGCTCCACACGAGCAAACCCCTGGTCCCATAAGGAACCTCCTTGAATTTGCCTTCAAGAACAGCAGTAGGTAAAATATTAAATCTAACTAATGTCAAGGCTCTTCTTAGCTTGGGGACCGTGATGGAATATAAATATCTAGCAGGTCTCAGCAGAGGAGAACCGCTGCTAAGAAAAACATCTCTTGGTAAACTGGCTATATCCTCTTGGAGGTGTAAATATATCAAAAAAAACCGGTATAAAAATGGTACTCCACAAACTGGGAGTGCGTACAGCTCCTGATCTTGGGTAGGACACATCAGATTTTATACCACTACCTTTTATACCACTATCTTGTCCTACCCAAGATTAGGAGCTGTACGCACTCCCTTTTTGTGGAGTACCACAGTATAAAAGCGGTATAAAAATGCACTAAATAAATAAATAAATAATAAATAAAATAATAAATAAATGTTGCACCAATATTCTCCTGGCTTTTTCATAGCCCATATTACGGAGTTCAACTTTATAGCAACCCGTTGTTGGCCGGGCAAAGTCATTTTGCATTTTTAAAAATTATTTACAGCTTTTCCCCAGAATATTCCGGTGTATAAAGTAGTGTATTCAGCTACTTTAAGTGGCAGGATTGTTTATGCAAAAGTTGGTATCTGTAAGTAATCGGGAAGCATGGCCTTTTTTTGCCCAAATTCACAAACTCTTCAAAAAATATCATGTTTATATGCATAGGATGTTTTTTTATTAATGTGATTGCAAAAGGGGAGTAAAATAATAGTCTGCTATGTGTAAGACTGCAACTTCAATAATTATTCAGTTTATTGGGAAATTACCATATATGATAAATGTGGATCATAGTAAATTTGAATCTGAGAAAGAGTTTCTGCTTCTCTGGGGCATGATGTCATTTTTTAAAATTATTGATCTGATTACTGAGTGCTAAAAATCTGTTCAGAACAATCTATATATTTAATTCTCTTAGGCGTACCAGTCGCTAATCCCATGTGTAGCAGCTCTCGTGAGAGAGCTGCTGATTAGCGATGGGGACTGCGGGGTGGTGGCGGGGGGAGTGGCGACACAGCAAATGGCCAGCCGTGGGGGGGGGGGAGGCGGTTGGCGGACAGGTGACCAGCCCCAGCAGGCGGGTGGCCGGAGTGGCCACAACTGGAGGGCGGGCCCGGCAGATGGGCGGCTGGAGTGGCCGCAAACAGCAGGTGGGCCCGGCGTGCTGCGGCGATGCACATGCAATGGAATATGGTTAATGGAGTGCTCACTCCGTTAACCTCATTTAAAGGGAGGGGGAATAAGGTGGGCTAGCCCCCTTAGGAGCACCGGGTTCACCTGCGAGCCTGGTGGTTCCAGCCACCCACGGGAAGTGGGCTAAGCTCCCTTAGCCCGCTTTCTGTGGATTGTGGGAATAGCCTCATCATCTCATACTGTGCGGGAGATAACAATGGTCAACCCCTCCTGTATTCAACCAAAGCAAACCACATGGCTGTGGTCGCCAGCAGTCGACACCAACTCAATGGTACAACTTTACTTAGTTTACCTCCCTTTGCGGGTGTAAATGGTACATAGGAGGAGCAGTAGGGGTCAGAACCATGGCAGGGGCTAGAGAAGACCAACTCTTTCCCTGCATGCTATTTACATCAGAAAAGGCTACTATGCTAAGGCTTATGAATCACTTGTAGTTTGGCCCTGACATACCAGTTTCCAATTTAGGGCACTTTTTTCTGCCATCTAACTGGCACAGCCTCAAAGCTCAGTTGTATTATTTCTATGGAAATTAGGCCCACCCTCTGGCTGAATTAGACCTATCCCCACACTCTGATAGGTAGGGCATTCCAAAAGCTTGAGAGAGATTGGAGTGCTATCCAGCTCCTGAGGTTCAGGAAATGGATGAAAGGGATGTCTGGGTAAGCCATGACCCAGCCAGTCAAACTCGGGGTGGCATAGCTGAGTGTGCTGCAGTGTAGTGGTTAGAGTGTCAGGCTTTGAATGGGGAGACCCAGGTTCAAAGACATGAATGTCATGGGACTCCACAAGAATGTGCCAATTGCACATGCACAGCATAATCTTCCACACAGCATGGATAAAAGTGGGGCACCCATAGGGCTGTTCTCACAATCATTACAAGTTCTCACAGTCATTACAATCATCATAATCTGACGTGTCCTACCCAAGATCAGGAGCTGTATGCACTCCCGTTTTGTGACTGTGTGTGGGTTAAAAAATAATGGAGGAGGAGGGGAAAGTGATTGTGTGGGAGGCACTTTTAGCAAGGTAGGAGGAAACGCTGTCAGAGTCTGACCTACCTCCCACACAATCACTTTCTTCTCCTCCTATGTTGCTTTTAGCTCACAGACAATCACAAAACATGAGCACTTGCAGGTCTCAAACTTGGGTAGGATACTTGTCCTACCCTCTTAATGAGCATAGAAATGGCACAGCAGCGAAATGACTTGACTAGGAAGCCAGAGGTTGCCGGTTTGAATCCCCACTGGTATGGAAACACCTACATCGGGCAGCAGAGATATAGGAAGGTGCTGAAAGTCATCATCTCATATTGCACGGGAGGAGGCAATGGTAAACGCTTCCTGGGCGCTTTCCTGATTAGCTGCTCAACAGCAGCAAAATGCTTCCATTCAGGCAAATCACATCCAAAACGTAAACAGCAGGGGGAGCATTCTCGTGAAAAGTAACAACCCGAATAAACAGCAACTTTTATGATGCCGGATAGACGACATCTTAGCACTACATTGCAGTGATTAAATTCGAAACAAGGTATTAGAAATATGAACAGCACCCCACTGTCCGCGTAGGGACTGCAGTGTCACAACACAGGAAGTGCGGAAGCACACTTCTGAGATACGACATGACCCCGTTGCAGGGTCTAATCTGAAAAGTGCCCTGTATTCTACCAAAGACAACCACAGGGCTCTGTGGTCACCAGGAGTCGATGGCACACACACACACACACACACACAAACTGACTTGACAGCACACACATACACACACAAACCAGCCTCATCTATGCTACTCCAGGCTATTTGCAGGAAGGGTGGGAGAAATGGGCCATCTGCCTTGAGAAGGAGGAAGACTGGAAACTTTTCCCAGGGTCACTTTTTCAGGCGGTTTCAGGATGGTGGTTTGAAAGAGAGCTTCCTGTTTGTGGTTTGGATATCTCTCCTCCTGGTCCACAGATTGGTCAGGTTTTTGTGTTTCCAGTATCTCCCTAACCCATTGAACCAGCTGCAAACAGTGAGGCAATAGGAAATGTTCCTAGGCCCTGGGCAGTGATGCCTCTCTCAGACCCCTTTCAACTGTCTTAGGAACGATTATCTGTCTCCATCCTAATCTTCTGCACGGCCTTTTCCCTCTAGACCGACAATGAGCTAGAAGCTCAGCGCACGGCCTCAGAGTTTGCCTTCCAGAAGAGGATCCATGAACTGGAAAGAGCCCTTGATGAGCTGAGGTGGCAGGAGAAGAACGTGAGTCTTTGGCTCACACTGGAGAGCAGTGAATGTACAAAGACCCAATGCTGAACTTGCAGACATGGAGTGAACTGAGTGTAGATTATAACTTGGAGGCAAAGCATGGGGGTTCTTTTCAAGGTTTCATAGGAACGTAAGAAGAGCCCTGCTGGATCCCCTGCTAACTGGGCAAAGAGGCACCTTTTAAAAGTGGTGACTCTATTGAGCAGGGGGAGAGCAACTGGCCCTATCCATCCCCAGCACAGCATCCCTCCAGTGGCTGTTGCTGGTGTTTATCTTATATTTCTTTTTGGGACAGTGGAACAGTTTACAAAATTTCAATGTTATGATCTGCTTTCTCACCACCTCCACTGCCCCAGCCTCCACTGAGAGCTGCTGTAGCTATTCACTGCGGGAACCGGTGGCGGTAGCTGCCCACGCCCCCCGCTTCCCACCCCCCCACTGGTCTGGTGTCCTAGGAGAGCTCCTGCATCCACCTAGTGCACAGGCTGGCCCTGCCCTGATCTCCAGATCTCCCACCTCCCACATTTTACCCAGATTTTAAGCTGTGCTCCATCTACAAATCTCAGCTCGTGAAAAAATGCACAGGAAAATAGCATATTCTTCCTCTTAGACAAATGCCCTTTGATTGGCTGCTCTTGGAGGCTTTACACACTGGGCTTCTGTCTCGAATCTCCTTCAGAACAGAGTGTGTGCATTCACATGTGAGCCAAACTTACCCCGAAGTTCCTTCCAGATCCTTGAACCCACTCCTCTGGGCTTTGTCTTGTGAATTCTAGCTTATCTTGAGGTATTTCCGGATTTTTAAAATGCCGGTTTTAAGCTACTTTTTCTGAAACCGCCAGAGCAGATGCGGAACAGGGAGAGGCACTGATGTACAATCATTAGCATGATAAGAGGCATGCTCTCGTCAGAAATGCAGATCTATCTCTGTAAGGAGCTCTCTCTCTCTCCCTGCACCTCCCATTGGCTAGAAGGGAAACACTGATGCCTGCCATGTGGACTTGTTTCAAAAGAAAATCGAGAGCAGAGGGGAGGGGCTGCTTCCCTCAATGCCACGAGTGTACTTCGAAGTGGCTTTGCTTAACATTTACCCCGAAGCCTGAAGCCAAGTGCGAATCCCAGGGGAGAGATGCCAAAGCAATACACAAGATCAGGAAAAATGGCAATTAGGTCCAAGGTCAATAATATGTAAACTACAAAGATCTATAAGGACTCAATGTCACCTGGAATCACAAGACTACATGATCCCATCGACACATGTCTGAGAACTTGTAATATATTAAGACATTTAAAAAGAATCCTTAATAAGTTTTAAATGATTGCATGCAGCATCATTAAGCATTATTATTAAAATACCTACGTATATGCTTATCTTTTGTAGTTTACATATTATTAACTTTGGACCTAATTGCAGTTTTTCCTGATCTTGCATATTGCTTTGGTTTACCTTTTGGATCAGGTTTATACCATGTTTTGTTTTGTGTATCTCGCTGAGAGATGAACTGCGGTGGCCACTTTTCATATTGCTATTAGGGGGGAAGTGGTCAGGTTTATTCTGGGCACTCAGTGAGGCATTGTGGTCAACCAGCGACCAGCCCATCTTCCCACTCGGTCCTTGATTTCTTCAGACCCTGGAAGAAATTGCCGAGATGGAGGAAGACATCCGGCGCCTGGAGGAGGATCTCCGGAGGAAGGTGGCGAACCTGAAGCTGGCCCACACCCGCCTGGAGACCCGGACTTATCGCCCCAACACGGAGCTGTGTCGTGACCAGGTATTGTGAGCCGAAGGGAGGCCGTCAGCTCACGCATACGCTTCTAAGCATCTGAAGCGAACCTCAGTCATTGGCCCTGTGAGCACAGGGTTTCTCAACTCACAGGCTGGAAAATGGTTGCTGGGTCTGGGAGAGAAGCACAAGAGGAGGTGGGGGGGATAAAACTCCCCCAAAGCCCCCCCCCATAATAGCCCAGTTCAGGTATCACCTAAACCAGAGGTTCCCAAGTTTGAGCCCCCAGATGTTGTTGGATGACATCTCCTATCATCCCCAGGCACGAATGGAGAACGGAATATTTTGGCTTTTGTTTGAGAATAAACCATATGAACTTGGAATTAAGCAGAGCTAGACTGAGCCAGAATATTAGCGAGATCCTGGCTTGCTCTTCCTAACTCTAGTTAGTTTACAAACGGCAGTTCCCCAAGTTTGTATGTGATGCAGCACTTCAGATTATTCTAAAGTGAAAGCGACAGCTTCTCGTCCTCTTGCGGAGGGGGAGCGGGGCGGTCCTTTCGTGAGGCGAGGGAAGGCGGTCGCCTCAGACAGCAGATTATGGGGGCACCAGCAGGGCAGCGAGGTGCCTCCCCCCGGTCAGAGCAGCTCTTGAGACCAACCCTCACTCGCAAGCTTGTTTGCCAGGAGTGCCTTTCACACTCTTTGCACAACTTGGAAGAGGTGCAGGAGAGAAGAGGAGGCTGCTGGCAACCATCCCTCCTCCCCGCCCCCTGCGCCACTTCCAAGCTTGCAAGGGTCGGTTTGGGAGAGGGGCTGCCCCCCACCAGAGCTACGGGGCAAGGCAGCACATGGTTGCCTGGGCCACACCACCTTGGACCCCTCCCCCCCGAGTGGGGGAGCATGCAAGCCTGAGTCTTGGGCAAATGGCTGGGCCTGGGGCTGCTGCAGCCACTGGGTGGTGCTGGCGGCAGCCAGACGAGGGTAGCAATGGGGGGGGGGAAGCAGGGCCGGCTTGGGGGCAGCCACATCCAGCCTTTGGGGAGAGAAGCCCCTGGCGCGTCTCCTCCACTCTGATGGCCTCTCCTGTCCTTGGCTCTCAGGCGCAACACGGCTTGACCGACGAGGTGCATCAGCTGGAAGGCACCATTGCCGCTCTGAAGCAGAAGCTGGCCCAGTCACAGTACGTCCCTCCGTTTCCAGGCGTTTCTTAAAAGGCTGGGCAGCGTTTGCTCCTCTGGCGGCTCAGGGCGATCTTGCCTCAGGGAATGCTCCTATTTCTTCTTGTGACCATTTGTCAGGATCAGCTGGATTGTAAGAATATCTAGGATTTGTACTGGGCTTTTTGAGTGTGCAAAGCATTTCACAGGTATAATAATCCTTACTACTACTACAACCCTGTAAGGTAGGCCAGTAGGATTTCCCCCATATTGCAGCTGAGGATCATGTGTAAGTGGTCCTGGGGTTGATCATTTTAGGGGGAGACCCTGCCACGAGGGGAGAAATCCTTTGCGATTACTGTCTTTATCAATGTAGCTGCATCTGCTGCAAATATGATCCGAGAGACTTCCATTGAAAACTAAGTGCTTTTTTCCATGGCCAACCGCCAGTTCCGGCCACATAAGGGCAGGTTTTTGAACAATACCGATAAGGGGGTCCGAAGCTTTGATTCAGCGATCCCTGGGGTGAGCCCCTGATCCCCTCCTCTTGGCTTCCCACAGGGACGCCCTGGACGCCCTCTACAAGCACCTGCACCGCATCCAGACAGACATTGGCTACAAAACCAACTCCCTGCTGCTGGATAACAAGTGCGTGGACAGCAGACGGAAGCTGACGGTCCCTGCTGAGAAGTTTGTGCCCGAGGTGGACACCTTCAACTGGACCACCAACCGCACCCTCTCGCCCCTCAAGTCCCGGCAGCTCGAGCTGGCCTAGCGAAATGGCACCGGCCGTCACCCTGACAAAGGAATTGGTTGGAAGAAGAGGCACTGCTGCCCCCCATTTCCGTGCCAAGGCGAGCGGAAACACCCCGTCCTGGCATGACCGCGGTTCCCGGCCTCCCCTCCTTCCACCCCCTCCCAGAGTTGTAGAACCGCCCCTTGTTTGACTCTCTTTACCGTCTGCAAAGGTGTGATAACGAATAAACCCATCTCCACTTCTGAGTGCTGCTGTCTTCTGGCCACTGCTCTGCATGCAACACCTTCCTGGCACTGCCGGTTTATGTTTAGGTTCCCACCCGGCTTTTCTTCCAGGGTGGAGCTCAGGGTGGGGGGCAGGAGGCTCCCAGGCGACCTCCCATCCGGGGTACTGGCCAGAGCGAGGCCTGCATAGTTTAAAGCAACTGGATCATGTGAGGCAGAAAATCTGTTTGGCATCCCCTGGCCTACTAATGAGCACGTGGCTAAGACCGCTGGGAAGTGGTGTTCTTGCGCACACCTTTCAAGGAGGAGGAAGTCGAGACGATCCTACTAGATTGCCCCCTGCCCCACAGGACAGTTCTCCGTGGTCTCTCTCATCTTGCTGGCACCTAAAATCTATCACTGCAGCGGCTGCTTGTCGTTGAAACCAGGTTTGGGAGGGTGGGAGAGCATCCTTTGATCCTGATGGGTGCCTGTGAAGTAGGGATGTGCACGGAACCGGCGGCGGCTGGTTTGAAGGCGGGGGTGTGTGCAACTTTGAGGGTGGGGAGGATGCACTCCCCCCCGCCGCCGTGTTTCCCCTGCCAGCATTCGGTTCCTTAAATATCCCCCCGGGGCAGCAGCATACCTTCCTGCCGCCCCCTTCGCTACGTTTACCAGAAGTATCCGGAAGTAGCAGATGCGCCTGTATGCAACATGCGCAAGTGTGCACATCATCAGGAACTGAGTGCTGGTGGTGGAAACAGTGGGGGGGGGGGAGTCCATCCTCCCCCGCCCTTAAAGCTGCAGGCACATACACCTCGCTGTCGAACCAGCAGAACCGGCCGCCGTTCGAACCAGTTTGGAGACCCATAAAGTTCAGAGGCCCGTTTAAAATATTTATATCCTGCCCTCCAGTGCAATACTGCTTGGGTTAACCGTCAAAACCAGTAAAACTTAAGGGGCCTCCGAACTGGTTCTGTGCGCAAACCAACAGTGAAGGGCTTCGATCCACACCACCTGGGACAGACTAAAGAGGTTTGGGGGGGGGCAGAGGCTGTTGAGGCCCTGGAGGAGGAAGAGCACCTCTGAGGGCAGCAGACTCTGACTTGAGCGTCAAGAGCTGCAGCAAAGCACCAGAGAACCAGCTGCTCTGCCTTAGCCGCAAGTGGGAGGCAGTGGAGGCGCTTTGAGACCCACAGCAGAGAGAGACGCACTCCTTTATTCATATATATCAGGGCTCCTCAAGCGTGGTGTAGTGGTTAGAGTGCTGGACTAGGGCTGGGGAGACCCGAGTTCAAATCCCCATTCAGCCATGAAACTAGCTGGGTGACTCTGGGCCAGTCACTTCTCTCTCAGCCTAGCCTACTTCACAGGGTTGTTGTGAAAGAGAAACTCAAGTATGTCGTACACCGCTCTGGGCTCCTTGGAGGAAGGGCGGGATATAAATATAATAATAATAATAACAACTTTGGCCCTCCTGCAAATGTTGGCCTGACTGATTGTTTGATTAAGTGCTTTCAAGTCGATGTCGACTCATGTGGTTTTTTTAGTGACCTTATTTTAGGGTCACTAAAAGTTTTTAGTATTTTAGTGACTCTTAGTGACAGCAAAGATTGATTCTCTCCAGGATGATCTGTCTGCAACTTGGCCTTTACGGTCTCTCAGTGGTGCATCCATTGCTGCCGTCATCGAGTCCGTCCACCTCGCTGCTGGTCGTCCTCTTCTTCTCTTGCCTTCAACTTCCCCCAGCATTATGGACTTCTCAAGGGAGCTGGGTCTTTGCATAATGTGCCCAAAGTAGGATAGTTTGAGCCTGGTGGTCACTTGTGCCTCGAGTGAACATTCTGGACTGATTTGTTCTGTGATCCACTTGTTTGTTGGTTTCCCTGGCTGTCCACCATGGTCTCCTCCAAAGTCTTCTCCAGCACCCAAGTTCAAAAGCGCCAATGCTGGCCTACCACTCCAGCGATTGGCCACTGGGGCTGGGGATTATGGGAGTTGTAGTCTATCCAAATATGGTTCATTTTCTAAACAAGAGCTCCGGGGAGTCTCCCGAGCTGCCGCCAGCCACTTTCTGCTGCGGCAACTACTCCAAAGACGCGCAGCAGGGTGGGATGCTTTTCTCTTCCTCCGGCCCGCCCCAGCCATGGGAAGCCGCGCTCCTCCTGCTGCGCAACGGGGCGGCTCCGCCCCAGCCAGCAGGAACCGTGCGCGCGGACTTTGGCGTGGGTGGGGGACGGCCGGGGGTCTCGCTTCCTCCCTCTGAACTGAAAGTTATGCGCAAAAACGCCATTATGAAGACTGCGTGGCACCAGCGCCAGCCCCGTCCCTGCTTCGGCTGCTTTTGCTCTCCCGCGCCGCCCGCATCTGAAGCACCGCTCCGGAGGCCTGAGTGGGGAGGAACCGCCGCCGTTGCCGCCGCCGCGCCCCTCCCAGGAAGCCGCTCCGTCCTGCCTGCCCAGTGCCGCCCTCTGGCGCCGCCACCACCAGGCACGCGGGCCGGGCAAGATGGCGATGGCGGGGAGCGCGCGGGGTCTGGGCCGGAGCCGGTTCCGCGGCTGCCTGCTCGGGGCGCTGCTGGGCGACTGCCTGGGCGGAGGCTTCGAGGGCATGGAGACGGTGGACCCCGCTGCGCTCTTGCGCTTCGTGCGCGCCCTCCAGCCGGCGGGGGCGGCCGCAGCCGAGGAACAGCAGCAGCAGCAGCAGGAGGAGGAGGAGAAGGAGAAAGAGCCGGAGCGCAGCGACAGTGAGTGGGGCCGCGGGAGGAGAAGGGGCTTGGCGGGGACAGGAGGCGGCGGCGGCGGCCGCAGCCGGGGCCGTGCTTGGCGCGGAGGAGCCTGCGCCGCTTGGCCGGGGCGGCTCCTCCTCCTGGACACGTGCGCGGGGCGGCGCCGGTGGCGCTCTCTGCTTCCCCGCCCTCAGTCCCAACAGCCCTGCGAGGGAGGGCAGGCTGAGCGGGGGCGACCCGCCACTGGCCCCAGAAGGTCCCTGCGGGGCTGCGGAGCCCCTTCCCCGCCAAGGAGGCACCTCCTGGCCTGACACGACTCACCCCACCGCCTGGCGCTGTCTGACTCCTGGCCAAGCCAGGCTTCAGGGTGAGACTCCAGGGCCTTTGACCCAGTGTGTGTCTGCATTGACCTGGCATGCCCGCCTGCACATATCTTGGGAAGGTTGCCGGAAAGGGGGTGTGTGTGTTCATACATGCACTCTACACATAAAAACCTAGATGCTCTTCCCAGAGCGGCTCCATCCCCTGAGGGGAATATCTGATAGTGCTCACACTTCTAGTCTCCCTTTCGTATGCACCCAGGGCAGACCCTGCTTAGCTAAGGGGACAAGTCATGCTTGCGACCACCAGACCAGCTCTCCTCGGCAACGTGTTAAAAATACTGTATTTGTCACGGGGTGTGTGTGTAAAGGGATGATACTTAACTTGTATTGGGGGGGTTCGCCCTCCAGCAAAGGGTGTGTGTGTGTGTGTGTGTGTGTGTGCTCCAAAGGCCATTAGGTCTAGGCTCCAAAATTGCCTAGGTGCACCTCTGGCTGAGACAGAAGGATAACCTTAGATCTGGTGGTTTCTTTTTTGCCTTCCAGAAATCCTCTGGTACAGTGATGACACCGCGATGACCCACTCTCTGGTGAGGTCGCTGTTGGCCAAGCAGGATTTTGACGAAGTGGATATGGCCAAGCGGTAAGGAGAGCCCCGTAGCTGCAGCTTGAGGTCCTTGAAGAGGAGGGCTGAGAAGACCTCCACTCCAGGCCTGGGAGGGGTGCTGCCAGCCAGTGGACGGTCTTGGCAGGGGTGTCGGAACACCACCGGTGTTCTCTCTAACAGGGATTCCCAGATGTGGTTGACTACAACTCCCAGAATCCCCAAGCAAAAGCAGCTGGGGATTCTGGGAGTTGTAGTCAACAACAACTGGGAATCCCTGTTAGAGGAAAAACTGGAGCTCACCAGCAGCCGCTGGACAAGCTTCTTGCTGGAGACTCTCTGCTCCCCAAGGCTTGCCTTGTGCGCTCACATGGGTGCATGCCAGCCACAGCCCTATATATGACATCATATGTAGGGGCACGGCCACTGTAGGACCACGCTGCCTTCCTGCCACCTGCATTCGGTGCTTCCTTCCTGCGATGTTTGGGTGCATTCTTTCTCTGTTCTGAGCAAGGCAGAGGGAAAAGCACCCAGCCAGCATTTGAGCAAAGCCGCAGCTGGCAGAAAGGGCCGCGTGGCCACTCCTCCTGCTAGTGGCCTTGGGGAGAGAGGATGGAGGAGTCTGGCAGCCTCCACAGAGAGCGAGCCAGGGTGTGGTGAGAGCCTATGGTGTGGCCCCTGGAGGTGTAGGGAGGGGGAGATGAGTCTCTGGTGGCTCCAGTTTCTGGTTGTGTGGAAGCAAGGGAGGAGGAAAACCTGGGTAGCTCCCAAACCCAGGTACAACACAGTTTTTGATTACTACATGGATTTGTTTTGTACAGTCAGACCACCATCCAGCTCAAGGCCCAGGCACGTGGCTACTGGGCGGGGGTGGACGCTGCGGCCACCCTGAGCACTTCTGGGTAGCTTTTCCCTCCTCCCTTGCTTCCACACAATCACTTCTACCCAGGTTTCCCTCCTAACTTGCTTCCACACAACCGAGAATTGGGAGTACACACCGCTCCCAAACCCACGTAGCACACAGTTTTTGATGGTGCGAATGGCCTCTGTGTTCGTCTTCCTCTCTGATTGCTGGTCGAATGGCCGTAACAATCAAGATTTGATTTCTCTCTCTCTGATGATCCCAGCTTCCCTGATTTAAATATTAGTGAAATGGGATCCTGGGGGCATTTTGCTTGGCACGGTGGGAGAAGCAAAGAGAGTTCGATCAGCTCTCAGGGTTTCAGGACTCTCTCCCTTCCTCCACTGACTTTCCCGTGTTCTGCCTCTTGAATAGCAGCAGGGGGAGGAAGGGCTCCAGCAGCTCCAGGCAAGGAGGTGAGGCAGCCAGCACTGATGCACAGAGATAGCCAACGTGCTGCCTTTGCCAGCCTGCCACTGCAGGCAACCGCCTCGCCTCCTAGCCGGGCACTCCTGCCTTCGTGACTGGCCTCTGGGCCAGACAGGCCCGTCACTCTTTTTTCGGTATTAGTAGCTGCCCTTGGCAAACTCTGTCAGCGCTGTAACCAAGTCTCCCCTGGCAGGTTTGCTGAGGAATACAAGAGAGACCCTGAACGAGGCTATGGAGCGGGCGTGACTACTGTGTTCAAGAAACTGCTCAGCCCCAAATGCAAGGATGTTTTGGAGCCAGCCAGGCAGCAGTTTAACGGGAAGGGGTCCTATGGGAACGGCGGCGCCATGAGAGTGGCGGGCATTTCGCTGGCTTACTCCAGCGTCCAAGATGTGCAGAAGGTGCGTCGATTCCTTATCTGCTTCCTGCCAAAAGAAGTCTGTTCTTATCACAACTAACCGAGCCAAGAGGCACCTTTTTAAAGGGGTGGTTCTCTTTATTGAGCGGGCGAGAGCAGCTGGCCCTATCCAGCCCCAGCACAGTATCCCTCCAGTGGCTGTTGCTGGTGTCTTATGTTGCTTTTTAAGATTGTGAACCCTTTGGGGACAGGGAGCCATTTATTTATTTATGTATATCTACCTAAGCCACTTGGGGAACATTTATTGAAAAGTGGTATATAAATATGCATCATTCATTCAGCATACCACAGAGTGATCAAGGGGCTTCACACCCTACCTAAGTAAGGTAAAGTGTGCTGTCAAATCGATTTCGACTCCTGGCGCCCACAGAGCCCTGTGGTTTTCTTTTGGTAGACTACAGGAGGGGTTGACCATTGCCTCCTCCCTCACAGTATGCCTTTCAGCATCTTCCTCTATTGCTGCTGCCCGATATAGTAGCATCTGGGATTTGAACCAGCAACCTTCTACTTGTTAGTCGAGCATTTCCCTTCTGCGCCTCTTAAGGTGGTCTCTTAACTCAGTACTTTGCGACAATTTTGTAAGGGCAGCCCAGGGTTTTAGGGTGTGTGTCTCCCTCACCCCCACTGAGGTCATTTATTGGCTGTAGTGCCTTGAGGGTTGCAGTTCAGTCTGGTGCAACTTGTGCCCCTGGGGAAATTGATGCTCTCATGGCCACCATTCTGGTGATGTTTGGGGTGTTTCAGGGTTGTAGAATTGAGAACATTACCTTACAGCCTACAGCCAGAAGTTGGGCAGAGGACCAGAACTAGGGAGCATGGTTTAAATAGGTTGAAGCAGACTCTTTTGCAGAATAGTAGACAGATTCATTCAATCTGCTGTTGGGGAAAGTTGTGGTACAAGAGAGGCTAAAGTCAGGTTCATCGAGGAGAGATACAGCCAAGCAAAGGCAGTCTTGGCAAAGCCAATTCGAGGTACAGTGTTTCCAGACGAAGGCTGGCTTTGCGCTGGGTTCCTCTCTGAACACACACGCACACACTCGCTCACTTGCCTTGTCTGAACTTTGGCGAAAGCCATTGGTAGTGGGGGGGGGTGCTCCCCCTCTTACGAAATGGATTTGTTATCTGGTCTGCTGGCAACGTCCGTCTAGCACCCTTAGTTGAGATGTGTTCTTAGTGCCTGCCAACGCTTCTAGCTGCGCCTTTGCTGTTCAGCATGACTGAAAGTGAAGATGTGGCCTGAAACAGCGACTTCTGTTTTATTCCTTCATTTTTATCCAGTTTTCCTCATAGACAAGGAAGTCGTAGAGGTCAACACACAGTTCATTAATTAAATCAGTTGGCTGGGAAGGCCAAGCAGGTTTGCCCCGTGGCTTTGTCACTCCTACAGGGATTCCTGTTGCAGGAAGGTGGGACGCCTCCCCACTCGCCGGGCTGGTGACTTTCCCCTCTTCAAGTGGGGCTTCTTCCGACCCTGTTTTCTGCCCCTGCAGTTTGCAAAGCTGAGTGCAGAGCTGACCCACGCCAACTCCTTGGGCTACAACGGGGCCATCCTGCAGGCCTTGGCCGTTCACTATGCCCTCCAGGGGGAACTGGACCGAGAGAAGTTCCTGCAGCTGCTGATCGGCCACATGGAGGATGTGGAGGCGGACGACAAGTCTGTGGCTGACGCACGGCTGTAAGTCACGCCTGGGGCTTAGGCAGGGGTGGGGGGCACGGATGGGATGCGGGGCGCATGCATGCTTCTGTGTGGCTGTACCCGCTCTCTCCTCCGGCTCTCTCCTCTCCAGGCTGGGCTATGAGGAATTCCCCTTTTCAAAGCGGCTGAAGAAGATCAAAGAGTTTTTGGAGCAGAGCACCGTCCCCAAGTCGGACGTGGTGTCTGAGCTGGGTGAGTCCATTCCTCGCGGCAATCAGTCATCGTCTCCCCCCACCCCGCCCTGCCCCCAATCCTGTGCACAGAAAGCACGGATTCTGTGATTCATAGGACTTTAAATCCTAGTACCTGGTTTACAAAAGAACAAGCTATGAGAAGGAAGTGTAGAGAGAGAATTCATTCTGACTCATCATAAAAGAATGGAGTTTGTGTGCTGGGAGTGCATCTAGTTGGGACTGATGGGCAGAAAAAGTCTGAGACAAAAATGGAGTCTCTCCACACAGGGCCCATGGAACTCATTGCCATGGGATGTTTGGTGGTATGTAAGTGGCTTAACAAAGAGACAGAAAGAACGAGTCCCTTGGGGTTAGCTCTGTTAATAGGCATGAGAGGTGACAGCCAGGAATGCAGGTTCTGGTTTTAGAGACAGCACACACTTCCCAGTATTGGGAACAGTAAAGAAGATAATCTCATAACATGTTTGTGGATTTATCTGGGACATTGAGCTGGTTTGTTGTCTGAAGACAGACAGCAGTGCTCGGTGGACCACGGATGTGACTTGGCATGGCAGTTCTCTCTGGGCCCACCCCATGGCTTGGCCGTTCCCTCTGCCCCTGCTGTGAGGGGTGAAGCCATGGCCATCTCCCTTGCTTCTCCCCCAGCCCAGCTTTGTTCACCTCCCTCAGCCAGGCCTGGAGAACCTGCTGCTTCTGCTCGTCTCTTGGTCGCGCTGGAAGGAGACCCAGACCCTAACAGCATTCCCAAGCATAGGATTTGAAGTGTGGTTACTATTATTTTCACTGTTATTGCAGCTAAATGTGCTGGATAGTGTACAAAAGTTAGAAATAACTCATTCTTTCGGTTTGCAATCCAAAGAAAGGCCATTCATCCCTTCATCGTATATTTATACCGCCCCATTTTATAGCTCTGGGTAGTTTACAAGACATGTCACACTAGGGGGGAAAGGAGAAGAGCATTACCAGCATTAGATCATTGAACTTGGGAGCTCCTCTGCGGAGTGCATCGTGTAAATTCCTGTTATGCACTTGGGAGAACGGAGAGAAGACAAGTGGGCCCCACAGGGTGTCTGGACCGACTTGGGCCTTGAAGCCCAGCCCCCCGGTGGCCAGTCTGCACTCTGCCCAGATAGAGTTCAGGGTCACGGCTTCCCGGGTCGGGGTAGTACCCTCAGTGGCGCTGCAGGAACAGAGCCGAGGGTCACCTTCCGAAATATCTGCCCGTGCCTCAGCTCCACACAGTTAAATCCCGGCAGGCTGTCAATCCTGAATGCCGCCGGAGCGCAGGGCAGAGGGCCGGACACATCTGCCAGCCCCAGCTAAAGGGAGGCGCCTCTCTTGGCAGGCAACGGCATTGCTGCTCTGCACTCGGTCCCCACGGCCATCTACTCCTTCCTGCGCTGCCTGGAGCCTCAGCCGGACATCCCCGAGGCCTTCAACAGCCTGCAGCGGACCATCTTCTACTGCATCTCGCTGGGTGGGGACACAGACACCATTGCGACCATGGCTGGGGCCGTTGCCGGGGCTTACTGTGGGGAAGAGCAGGTGCCTCCCGGCTGGAAGCAGAGCTGCGAAGCCTTCGAGGAGGCGGAGAAGCTGGCCGACAGCTTGTATGAACTCTACAGCCAGCGGCACTGACCCCTGGAGTGGTCAGAGCAGCCTCCCTGGCGAAAGCCGTCTGAATGAGGGACTGGTTCTTCGAGGGCAGCATGCCTAGGGAGTCCTGTGTGGCCAAGAAAGGCTCCTGCTGTCTCCAAGCGCTCAGAAGGACCCCCCGGCCACCTGCATCGTCTCTTATTTTCTGCTACTCTCTCTGACTTCCAAGATTTCTGTTATTAACTCTTGGCTGCAGGTAACCCTCTTTGTGTTGGGCATCTCGGCGTCTCAGGCTGCTGGGCCCAAAATGGGCTTTGTGGGGTTTGGCCGGCATGTTCTCGGCAGAGTGGTCGGGACCCTCTGGGGCTGGTCTCTGCTGGTAAGGGCAGAATGAAGAGCCGCAGCTTGGAAGGGTCTCCAAGGTTGGAGACGTTGCACTCCAAGCAACGTTGGGGCGGAAGTTCATTGTAGGGAAACTGCATTCTTTGTGTAGTTGCCTTTTCCCCTCTGGCTTTTGGAGAAATACCCTTTTTGTGACTGAATTACCTGATCCCACACATCTTTGATTCCAGGAACAGGTGTTGCCAATAGCAGATTCCAAAGAACAGCTATCTGTAGCATAAACCAAAGAGTGAATCTGATGTTGCCCCTAAGTGGATGTGCTCTTTGAGGCTGCTGGGATGGAATGTGGCAGCCCACCCACTATGCCTGTCTGACCTCAGACACCACCGTATGCACGTGCACTGGGTAACGATCAAATAAGGGCATATGTGTACAAAATATAACACACCTAGGCGCAGATAATATGGTTGACATTAAATCAGCCATGTTGTTTGTTCAGTTTTCCACAGAGATGTCTGGGGGGCAGGGAGGGTCTTTGGGATCTGAAGCTTCAGTTTGGGACTTCAGGATCAAAACATGTAACCACTTCAGTGTGGTTACTTCCTCTCTTGAGAATTATAGGTTGGCTAGGGCAGTATCCTTACCCAGACCTTACCCAGAGGCAGTCACCATTTTTTGGTGGGGAGAGGCCCACTGCAAATAGGCGAGTGCCACTGGATCACGGTACCGTCCTATTAGGGTTACCAACAGTCCCTTGTCCCTTATTTTCAGCTAATGGGAAGAACCTGTGGCTCAGATCAAACCAGTTATTTTCACTAATAACGAAATAATGAATGAGCTCCTTCCCTGCCAGAATCCTCTGTGGTTCTGGTGGGCTGCCATCTTAGGGTTGCCATATTGGGGACATTAACAGCTACCCAAGATTGTCTAACTTTGCATTGTCCAAGTATCAGGATCATGCAAATCATGCAAGCGATGGCTACCAGATAGGGCTCATGAGTGAAACCTTTTTTTACTGCTTTAAAACAATGCTTCTCTTTCTAGAAAACAAAATGACATCACACCATTTGGCTAACCATGCTTACATCAATAAGCAGAGGAGGAGCAATCGAAGTTGTAACTTGCACTTGAAGGTGGTAAAAACACATACAGCCCTCAGATCCCAATTACTCCCACATACATCCAGCCTCGTGTCCCTTATTTGGTATGTTGGCAACCCTGGCCCTATCCAAATTAAAGTTCTCAAGAAAGGAAGTAACCAAACTGAAGTTGCTGCATGTCTGGATCCTGAAGTCCCAACCTGAAGCCATGCAGTAATTGGGGGCTTCCCAGTTTACTTCAGTGTTGGTGGTGCTCTGGCCTTTCAGTGAAGCCTCGACGTGGCTTCCGTGGCCACTAGATCAGTCCTTAAAGCGGGGAATGGAAGCAGGCGAGCTGTTTGCATTCAGGCTTGAGCAATAAACTCTGTGCGTGTGTGTTCTTTCACATTGTGAGTTGTGATCAAAGAGCAAGCTTGTTCTAAAGAGGAGTACTACAAATGTGTGTACATGGGCATGTGGTTGTTTGTTTTTTTAACAGATGGTTACTGAAATGGAAATCTATTTTTGTAAAATAAGATTTATTGATGTTGAGTCAATACAATCAAGTACTGTAGTTTCATTTCAGAAGTGAAGGCCAGTTTTTGATCACAAAACAAAGAGTGCATTTTAAACCAATGAAACAGTGCACATAATAACATAAGTATTTACAAAACTTAAAACCCTCTATATACTAGGTTAGAAATGAAGATATTAGAGGCGTTTTTAAAATGGAAATGCATATTGTAATGCATTAAAAAAAGGAAATGCATATTGTAATGCATATCACTTCCAAACCTGAACGTGCTGCTTACAGAAACCCAGCTCGAACATGCTTTTGAATACAAAAACAAAACAAGACCCACCTTTGTCACAGACAAAGATCAGTTACCAAATCCTTGAGTAAAAAACCTGACCCATAATTTGCCAGCCTCTTCAGCCTGTGCTTCATTGTTGTGTGTGTGTAACAATGGCACTTTCTGATATGCCATATGCTATTTAAACATTTTTTAAGTATATAAATGTGGAATGTTTATGCTCTGTATGAGAAGAGAATATTGAGGCTGTAAGACAATACCTATAAGAACTGAATGAGTTCATATTGCTGAATTTCAAGATAAATGTTCATTTTGTCAATAGTGTGTTCTGTCTTACCAGCCAGAGCACAAGTGATGAATCTACAAAGAAAAAGGAAAAAGATTGTGTCTGCATTAAAACGCAGTATAAATAAATGGTGTACAAAGTATCCGGAACTCGGAAGCAGGTCCTGGAGTTTTGCAGTCCTTTGCTGTAGCCGGAGTATATATAGAGACAATACCACTTTTCCCATCTCTAGCAACGTGACTTTGTTAAATAGTAACACTTTTTCTTTGCTCTGATGGTAAAGCATGGAAGCACCAAAGCTCTTCTCCCCATGAAAATATACTTGAATCAAAGGCATAATTATCCTAGAATGCTCCTTCCAAGATTAGGTGCAGAGAAAGCAATGTACATGTCTCTCCTTCAAATTTAGCCTATTGCGACCTAATGTGAAACCAAAGGCACTCTTGCAAGCAAGTGTGCCTTTTGCATTCTCCTCATCTCCAGGAATCTAGGAAACATCAGATGGAATCAGATATCTTGGGTCCTGTACTTTTGTTGTCTTTAAATCAGACAAACAAGTTTAAGTTAAAGGGAAGAAATTGCTGGTGGGCAGCACAGCTGAAATAGCAGGTGACTCACTTTCTCCACCATCCTTCTTGGGCGTTACTTATTTTACATTAAAAAATAATTACATTGAGCCCCTTCAGTCATCTCTTTGGCATCCTGGGACTGAAAAGAATAGTCTTGGGTTGGATTCATGCCCTATTTTGTTCAGTACAGGCCTCTGCAGAAAGTGATTCTGAGTATATTTGTAGGTGGTGTCACTTAAACAGCATATTGTTTCTGCAAGACAAGAAGTCTCTCTTTAGCAATATAAGAGGATATGCATTACTGTTATGTATGAAGGCACTCTATAATGCTTTCATAAAGGCTTTGATTGCTCCTAATCATCCAAGGTATTCACATGGCCATAGTTTTATCTATTGTTCCCAAAAGCTGTGAGTAACATTTAACCCAGAGTCAAATGGGTGACATTTCAAGCATTATTGAGATAAAGTGGTAAAAAAAATTACTCTTTTTCTAAGTCACAGAAACCTTTGCACACAATACCTTGCACCTCTTTCAATGGATATTGCACTATACTTGTGAATAACATTAAGTAGCGAATAGCACCGTTGTAAAAACGACTGAATAGAAAGTTAAAATGATCTCTACTTTTAAAAAAAAATCAAAAGTTTCATAGGGGTTGGGTACTTTGACCACCCTCAACAAAAAGTTTACACATCCTGAAGAAAATTGTCAGTTAACTGGCACTTCCAAGACAGCATAACTCCATCATTCCCCAGTCAAGTTCTGCCTTTCATGAAACCATGTTTTGTGGGCCACTGACATGCAAGCGATTGCTAGGTACCCATCTGACTGCCCAGTGGAGTCACACACACGTCAAGGAGTCCTGTTTTTGCATGGAATTGCACATGTTCCTGAATGGCTTTGGAATAAGTTCCACTTGCCATCTCTGCTTCCATAGACCTCTGCTAGGATGCCTTACGGTTGTGTTGAGAATTGTGTAAAAGGCACCCAGGCAAAGCATTCCGCAATTTGACAATTCACCCCAATAGGACTTCTATTGTGTCTCAAGAGGTGACTCAGATTACATTTTATATTAGCGTCTGTGTTTCTGATGTGTAGTCACTGGGGTAAACTAAATTCTGAATTTGCAGATGGTACGGAAAGCAACACCAGCACAATCTCTCTTCCAATTATCTTCTTGGCTTGGCTCAGTGGCTCCACACCACCAGCTGCACCATCTTCCCAGTGGCTTTTTGTATTTTTATTTTTATTTTGTTTTATTTTTTAAAAAGACAGTTTATGGCTAAAGTGGATAAAAGGAGGTGTGCCCAACAGCCGTTATGTGGGACAGAGAAGGAATCCAGAAAAGGAAGAATGGATGTATTCAGTGGAGTACAAACCGTTGGCTTGATCCGAAGGCATTTGGACCCAGACCTGATCGTTCTGTTTGAGTTCAAGCACAGCACTCCCAGAAGCTTGGTCCAAGTAGCCTTTTTTGTATTCATCATAGGTATAGGTGGCAGGCACGTTGTTCTTATAGAGCGCCACCCAGATGTTTGTTCCTTTAACGTGGACATGGTAGGCAAAGTAGTAGATACCAGAGATGGGACTAGTGAAAATCCCAGTCACTGGGTTATAGCCGTTGTGCCCATTGTACAAAGTCCTGTCAAATTTTACTGGCATTCCTGAGGCTGGAAATGGCGAGGTCAAAATGGCGGTGAAGGCAGGCACCATCTGGGCAGATAGTTCCCCTTGGCCGTACTGCGGCTTCCCAGGTTTGCCATGACCCAGCACTGCTCCGTCGACCCCTCCATCTGGCACGCTGAGGCCAGCGAAGCCTGTCCCATCAAACATCCCTGGGGCGCCCGGGGGGCCAGGAGGCCCTGGCAGGCCAGGCGGGCCATTGACTCCAGGAGTCCCAGGAATGCCTGGTGGCCCACTCGGACCTGAAACACCCGGTTCCCCTATTTTGCCAGCTCCCGGGGCGCCTGGGAGGCCAGGCTCCCCTTTTAGGCCTGGTAAGCCTTGAGGCCCCATTGGACCAGAAGGGCCTTGTAAACCGGGTATCCCCGAGGAGCCTCTAAGGCCTGGCTGCCCCGGGAAACCTGCATCCCCTTTGGAGCCCATGGCTCCAGTGAGTCCAGGCACACCAGGAAGCCCTACGATGCCAGGCTCCCCTTTGGGGCCCATCGGGCCAGGCATCCCCTGTAGGCCAGGCAGTCCCCTCTCCCCAGGAATCCCTGGCTTCCCCACAAAACCACTGGGCCCTTGGTCCCCACGCATACCTGGCAGACCTGCAGGCCCGCTATGCCCAGCCTCCCCTTTAGGGCCTGGAATGCCATGTTTGCCTGGCAAGCCCATGGAGCCAGGAGGGCCTGGGGGCCCAGGAATGCCGGAGGGGCCCATGTCGCCTGGCTCTCCATCGATCCCTGGCTCCCCTTTGTCACCAATGAGGCCTGGTACACCTGGCTGCCCGCGGTCTCCTTTCAAGCCCGGCAGCCCTGGCTTCCCGTAGCCTGTCGGCCCAGGCATACCAGGAAGGCCACGGATGCCAGGTTCCCCCTTAGGACCCAGAGGGCCTTGCAAGCCCGGCACCCCAGCAACCCCCGGCACCCCAATGCCGTCAATGCCTGGTGGCCCGCGTGGGCCCATGGGCCCAGGCTGCCCATTGAGGCCTGGCTCCCCGGGAGGCCCCGAGTCCCCTTTCCCTCCTGGAGCGCCAGGTAACCCATCCAGTCCAGGTTTCCCAATGCCTAGAATACCCGGAGGCCCTGCAGGGCCAGGGGGCCCTCCGTTCCCTCGCGGTCCTGGCAGCCCTGGCTTCCCAACTCCATTTTCACCCTTCATGCCACGCTCCCCCCGGGGGCCCGGCTCCCCTTTGGGGCCCGGCTCCCCACGGAACCCTGGTAAACCTGGACCACCCGTTGGGCCCGGTTTGCCATTCACAGAGAGGCCTGCTGGTCCAGGCAATCCTGGGGGGCCTGGCAAGCCTCTTGGCCCCTGGTCTCCTCTCATGCCAGGCTCTCCTTTCGTCCCCGGCATCCCTTTCATCCCTGCCTTGCCAGGGAGCCCTGGGATGCCTGGCTTGCCAACGCCAGAGAAGCCGGGGGGGCCAGCAGGGCCCGGCTGGCCATGAAGTCCTGGTTTTCCAGTGCCTGGTTTCCCAGGGTAGCCAGGGGGGCCAGGAGGTCCTCTTGGGCCAGGCTTCCCTTGTGGCCCAGGCTCCCCTTTGAGGTCCATGGGCAGCAGCGGTGGTGGCATATCTGTGGAGAGAAGACATGAGGGTGAGGAAGCAGGAGGAATGTGTCGCAGGCAAAACACCCTTTCTGAGTCCCAAGGCACGGGCAGATAGAGGTTGACCCCTTTCGCACCAACTGCAGATGGCTCCCCATCTCAGGCCCCTGCGCTAGGCCACAAGGAGGGTCATCGTCGGTTTCTTTGCTCTGAGGAGCTGGCGACTGAGCTGAGATGCATTTTGTAGCACCTGAGGAGCTAGTATCCTTTGCTGCTGAGTGGGGCAGGGATGCAGCTCAACGGAAGAGCATCTGGCTTTGCATGCCGAAGGTCCCAGCTTCTCTGCCTGCCGGCATCTCCAGGTCGGGCTGGGAGAGACTCCTGCCCCAAACCTTAGAAAGCCAGTCTGTCTAGACCAGGGGTTCTCAATGTTGGGTCCCCAGATGTTATTGGACTTCAACTCCCATAATCCCCAACCATAGGCCACTGGGGCTAGAGATTATGGAAGTTGAAGTCCAATAACATTGGGGAACCCAACGTTGAGAATCCCTGGTCTAGACACGGCTGAGTTAGGTGGCTCAATGGTCTGACTCAGGACAAGATGGCTTCCTATGAGTGGGCCAACTTGCTACTGATGCCGGTACTCATGCCCCTTAAAAATACACCCCTCCCACCCACCCCCGCCACATAAACAATCTTAAATTACAAATTGATGTGACAAAAAAGCATGGTTGGTCACAGGGATTTGTAGGTGCAATGCAACGTACATGTCTGGCACCTGGCTTGAACTCATCCGATGTTGAGAAAGCTAAATTGTTGTGCACGCAGGACAGGGCCTTCTCTTCTGTTGCCCAACCCCCAGGCCCTGGAAAGTCTGCTCTTTGACAGCTGTGGCTGCTTTTAAAAAACAACTAAAGACCTTTTTATTTGTTCAGGCTTTTACCCCTTAGGGGTTGCCAGGCCTCTCAGCTCTCCTACTTCTGTCATCTTTTTTTATAGTGGTTGGTTTTGGGGGGTTCTATGGCTTTTACTATTTAACTCATTTTAAGGTTTTTAAATGGTTTTCATGGAATTTTGTTGTATTTGAACTTTTGTAAACCACCTAGGGATGCTTTATGAAAGGGGGTATAAAAGTTAACAGTCAGTAAGTCAGTCAATGAGTTGTTATAAGCCTTTTGTGGGAGACCCAGTTTATTCAAGCATGCTCGGTTATTTATTGTAACTGATACCATTGACTATGGTATCTGGCAATTGTAACTGGACCTCTCCAGATGATTTTAATAGGCGGCAGGGTTAATGACAAAGAAGGCGCTCTCTTAAGTTACCCTGGACCCAAGCTGTTGAGGGCTTCATAGGTAATAACCAGCACTTTGTATTTCGTTCAGAAACATATATCGGCAGCCAGTGCAGTTCTTTTAGAATCGGTGTTATATGGTCTCTTCGGGTCAACCCAGAGACCAGTCTGGCTGCAGCATTCTGTACCAATTATAGTTTCCGAACTACATACGAAGGCAGCCCCATGTAGAGCACATTACAGTAATCAAGCCTAGAGGTTACCAGCATATGTACCACTGTTTTAAGGTCATTTGTCTCCAGAAATGGATGTATCTGGCGTATCAGCCAAAGCTGATAAAAAGCACTCCTGACCACTGCCTCAACCTGGGAAACCAGGGAGAGATTGGGATCCAGGAGCACTCCCAGACTAAGGATCTGATCTTTTAGGGGGAGTGCAACCCCATCCAGATCTAAACCATCTCTCGGGTCCTGACCCCCTACAGACAGTACTTCCGTCTTATTTGGATTCAACTTCAGCCCATTACAGGCATTTAGGGGGGTCATGCCATTTCCTGATGAAGTTGATGTGGAGAAATAGATATGGGTGTCATCAGCATATTGATAACACCCTGCACCAAACCTCCTGATGATCTCTCCCAGCAGTTTCATGTAGATGTTAAAAAGCATTGGAGGCAGTATGGAGCCTTGTGAAACTCCACATGTTAGCTCTCGCTTTGCAGAATAACAGTCTCCAAGTGACACTATCTGGAAACTGCCAGAGAGGTAGGAATGGAACCGTTGTAGAACAGTGCCACCCAATCCCACCTCCTTCAAGTGACCCAGCAGGATACCATGGTCAATGGTATCGAAAGCCACCAAGAGATCCGAAAGAATCAGCAGAGTCACACTCCCTCTGTCAATAACCAATTGAAGATCATCCATCAGGCCGACCATGGCAGTCTCAGCCCCATAAATTTTGCCATCAAGTCGATTTCGACTCCTGGCACCCACAGAGCCCTGTGGGGTTTCTTTGGTAGAATACAGGAGGGGTTGACCATGCCTCCCACTGTGCAGTATGAGATGATGCCTTTCAGCATCTTCCTATATTGCTGCTGCCCGATATAGTAGCAGTGGGGATTCGAACTGGCAACCTTCTGCTTGTTAGTCAAGTATTTCCCCGCTGCACCACTTAAGGTGGCAACGCACCCAAACACCAGTTTGGAATGGGTCTAGATAATATGTTTCATAAACAGATTATTAGCTGAGAAGCGACCACTCACTCAATCACCTTGAATCATAACAATCACCTTGTTATGGGGCTGAGGCCCCTTGTATGGCCCTTGAATCTTGATCTAGTGGTAGGGTCAATATCCTCTCCTCAAAGACACACGTGTCTCTAGAGAAGGGTCAGCCATCTTTAATCGATTTCCCTATGCCAATGGGAAATTACTTCAGCAAATTAAATACACAAATGTAGAAAAGAACACACATGGTACTGATGGAACATATCCCAACCTGGGATTAAAGTGAGTGTATGAAAGAGCTGTGAACGTTATCTTATTTGTAAAAAATAAAATAAAATTAGAACTGTTCTATTGTTAGTAGAAAGATTAGAAGCTTAGCTGTGTATCAAAACGTTGCCCACAGCCACCGTCCCAATAAGGTGTCTTGCTGGAGGAAATCCTCATCCATCCAGCTTCTGCCACTCTAATAATGCATCCAGAGAGAGAACGATTTAAGCTTGTATGCTTAAGCAATATTTCTCCTTTTTTTGGCATCCAGAGAAATGCCTTCCCAAGGAAAATTATTTCAATATGTTCTTATGCTGGAGTCGATACTTTGAAAAGAATTGGTTTTCTAGGTCATCCGAACAAGGAAGCAGTCAGGTCTATAAGAGGAGGGAACAAGAAGGAAAGTGGGGGGGGGGGGGAGACAGACTTATGAAAAGGGGGGGGAGAGAGACAGCTAAATGCAACTTGCCCATTCCAGACAGCCAAGAGAACAGACAGGAAAACCAGACCGGGGACGCTAGTTCAGGGAAAGTGGGACACAGCGGTCATGTGGTGGGATCCTATTTCAAAAGACCGCATCTTGCCGCAGAAACAGAGTCTGTGTTGAACAGCAGTGCTGTGAGGCTTGTACCCTCCCATTGAGAGATGAGGAGAACTTCCACTAGCATTCATGACTAAGGCCACCAAGAAAGAACAAGCATTGGTGTGGGTGTTGGTAGCGAAAGCTTCTCAAGGCCACAGGATACTGCTCAACAGTCTCCATTTCTTTGAGCACCGCCTTCCCCTGAATGGTGTAGTTCTTCGCAGTCTACCTGCTATGTGAGAGTGCTGTTTCATTCCCATTTTTACCGAGGAAGAAGCACACACAGTTTGCACTAATCTTGTTCTGAGTCTGTGGCCAAATAATCTAGATTAGATAGATCCATTAGGGCTGCCATGGAGAATGCTTTGCTGTATAGGGGTTTTCAATTGCAAAGTTAATTGCCAGGGACTGTACAAGGGACCACATCCACAGCTTCTAGAGGAGCTGCAGGTAGATTCAAGGGATGGCAGAGATACCAGGACAATCCCAAGGGTAACGGAATCAGGCGTGTTACCTCTTTTTCAGTGACTGCAGCTATAAGTAAATGTTCAAGTTGATGTTATATATACCCACTGGCAAGAGAACATCTCGTACTATAAGGCCATATTTTAACAAAACCCTTAAATAGTATAGATAGTGTCTGAAACATGAAAAATGTCTCAGGAACAAAATAAGAATGTGTGGACATCATTAATGATTCCATTACCAATGTACTTTGCACATTTCAGACAATACCTATAATGTTTATGGGATTTGCAAAACTATACCTTGCAGTAGGAGAGAGGGATGTGCAAGCTGGCTCTCATCGAACCAGCCTGCTTTGGGCAGTACACATTTGAACTGGACTGGCCCCCCAAAGTGGCAACATGCCTCATTCCGTTACCCTTGGAATTGCCCTCCAGCCCACAGAAGCAGCAGCTCCATTGATGCACAACCATGGCATGCATCCAACCAACCAACCCTCAAAGGGGACGCCTCCAAAATAATTTTTGTCAGCACTGAGCCTCCTAGAACAATATTACAAGGATCAGTTTGCAGGGTTCACAAGGAACGCCAAAGGCTGCTGCTTTTATGCCCTGCTTGTGGATTTCTTGGGAACATCAAGTTGACCGCTCTGGGCCACTGGAGACTGGACTACATGGACCTTTGGTCTGATCCAGCAGGAGTTTTATGTCCTCGTGTCAATGTAACAGATGTTTTCAGAACAGTCTGCAGAACTTCCCTGCTACCAGAGATCCCCATCTCTTTCTCCTCTAATAAAGTTAAATTCACCAGACGTGAAGGGACTCCCTTTATGACAGAAGTTCCTCTCTTCCATGCGGGTTTAATGCAAGTGCATGTGTGGGGGGTTTTATAGCAAGGAAACAGCCTGACCTCCAATGAGATGAATTATCTCTGCACATCAGAAATTGTTACAGCCAAATGCTGCTACTGAGGCCATCTGGGAAAGTTCCTTTTCCCCCTCTCTCTCTCTCGCGCCTCTTAAGGGGTGGCGTGTGCAATTTCTTAAGAGGAGACAAAAGCAGTGCCATTAAACTTGAGCAAGATATTTGCTTAGAGATATTTGCTGCAGAGATTTTGGGCTTTAGTGATGGCCGCAAAAGGCATCTGTGCTGGTGTAAACGTTCAACTTATTGCAGCAGCGGCTTGTCCTAACAAGCCAGGGAGGTGCTAAAGGAGAGAGCATGGGTTTCTCCTCTCCCACCACACCCGAGAGCCGGGCTGCCTGCAGGCTGGCCATTTGTGGAGCTCCATGGTCTCCAAGGTTTCACGTGTATGCATGAAACCAAGGAGAGCCCCTGCAGGACAGTGTAGACAAAGGAGCAGAAGAAGAGTCTTACTGGATCAGGTCCAAGGCCTATCCAGTCCAGCACCCTGTTTCCCACAGTGGCCGCCCCAGATATCTCTGGAAAGCCCACAGGCAAGAGGTGAGGGCATGGCCTCTCTCCTGTTGTTGCTCCCCTGAAACTGGTATTCAAAGCTGTCTTGCCTCTGAGGCTAGAGGTGGCCTATACCCACCAGACTGGTAGACATTGCTAGACCTGATTTCCATGAATCTGTCGAAGCCCCTTTTAAAGCCATCCAAGCTAGTGTGTGTGGAAAAGTACTTTTGTTGGTCCTAAATTTTCTGACCTTCAGTTTCATGGGATGACCCCTGGCTCTAGTGATGTGAGAGAGGGAGAAAAATTTCTCTCTGTCCACTCGGTCTACTCCATGCATGATTGTATACACCTCTATCACATCTCCCCCTAGTCGCCTCTTTTCCAAACCCAAAAGCCCCAGATGCTGTAGCCTTGCCTCATGATGAAGGTGCTCCAGACCCCTGATCATCTTGGTTGCCCTCTTCTGCACCTTTTCCAGTTCTACAATGTCTTTCTTAAATACAGTGACTAGAACTGTATGCAGTACTCCAAATGTGGCTGTACCATTGATTTGTATAAGGGCATTATGATATTAGCATTTTTTAAAAAAAAAATTAAATCCCCTTCCTAATGATCCCTAGTAAAGAATTTGCATTTTTCACAGCTGCCGCACACTGAGTCAACACTTTCAATGAGCTGTCCACCACAACCCTAAGATCTATCTCCTGGTCAGTCACTGACAACATAGCTCCCATCAGTGTATATGTGAAGATGGGGTTTTTTTAACCCCAATATGCATCACTTTACACTTGCTTACACTGAACTGCATTTGCCATTTTGTCGCCTACTCACTCAGTTTGCAGAGATCCTTTAGGAGCTCCTCACAATCTGTTTTGGATTGCACAACCCTAAATAGTTTTAGTGTATCTGCAAATCTGTCCACTTCACTGCTTACCCCAACTTCTAGATCATTTATGAATAAGTTCATTAATGAATGAACACTGTTCCCAATAGAGATCGCTGGGGACCCCACTTCTTTCTTACTTCCATAGTGAAAACTTTCCACTTATTCCTACCCTCTTTTTGCTGTCCTTCAACCAGTTGCCAATCCACACATGAACCTGTCCCCTTATCCAATGACTGCTAAGTTTACTCCAGAGCCTTTGATGGGGAACTTCGTCAAAAGCTATTTGGAAGTCCAAGTATACTATGTCAATGGGATCACCTTTATCCACATGCCTGTGGACGCTCTCAAAGAACTCCAAAAGGTTTGTGAGGCAAGACATGCCCTTGCAGAAGCCATGCTGGTTCTCCTTCAGCAAAGCCTGTTCTTTTATATGCTTAACAATTTTGTTCTTAAGTAGGCTTTCCATCAATTTACCCAGCACAGAAGTTAAACTAACCGGCCTGTAGTTTCCCAGATCCCCCCTGGATCCCTTCTTGAAAACTGGAGTTACATTAACTACTTTCCACTGTCCTCTGGTACCTTAAGTGGCGCAGCGGGGAAATGCTTGACTAACAAGCAGAAGGTTGCTGGTTCGAATCCCTGCTGGTCTGTTTCCCAGACTATGGGAAACACCTATATTGGGCAGCAGCGATACAGAAAGATGCTGAAAGGCATCATCTCATACTGCACGGGAGGAGGCAATGGTAAACTTCTCCTGTGTTCTACCAAAGAAAACCACAGGGCTTTGTGGGCGCCAGGAGTCAAAATCGACTTGATGGCACACTTTACCTTTACCTAGTAGGGCAAGTTACATATTTTTGCTAGGAGATCAGCAATTGCACATTTGAGTTCCTTCAGAACTCTTCAGTGAAAGCCTTCTGGCCCAGGCGATTTGCTAATTTTTAGTTTTTCAAGACTCACTTTAGAGAACATCCTCTCTCGTCCCCTCAAATTGGCCCAGTTCTTCAGCTTCCAAGCCTGAGAAGCTCAGTTCCAGAGTGGGTATATGGTAAATATCCTCATTCAGCTTCTCTGCAATCTCCTTATCCTCCTTAATAATCCCTTTCATCTAAGGGCCCTACCATATTACTTTTCTATCATAAACAGCCCATGCTCTTCTTTATATCTTTTCATGGATAGCCATCCTGTTTCCTGTTGCATATTCCACACATTATCGTTATTTATTATTTATTCGATTTCATTCTATTTTATACATTCCCCCCTTCACCTTAAACCATCCCTCGTCCTTCTCACAGATGCAACAATCCTTACCCTCTCATTTATTATCATAATAATAATATAGTCGGGATTTAACTAGATGTTTTCAATGTTTTAGGTGCTGTGCATACAACATTAGCCTTAACACCATGTCTATTCAGGATTTCCTGTGCCTGCCATGTAAATCTATTTAGGAATCATTAGGAAGGAGATTAAGAATAAAAATGATATTATAATGCCCTTATACAAATCCATGGTGCAGCCACATTTGGAGTGCTGCATACAGTTCTAGTCACCATATTTTAAGGAAGACATTGTAAAACTGGAAAAGGTGCAGAAGAGGACAACCAAGATGATCAGGGGCCTGGAGCACCTTCATTATGAGGCAAGGCTACAGCATCTGTGGCTTTTTTCGTTTGGAAAGGAGGCAACTATGGGGAGACATGATAGAAGTATATAAAATTATGCATGGAGTAGAGAGAGAAATTTTTCTTCTGCTTGCACAGCATTAGAACTAGGGGTCATCCCATGAAACAAAAGGAAGTACTTTTTCACACAGTGCATAATTAATCTATGGAATTCTCTGCCACAGGATATGGCGATGGCTATTAGCTTGGATGGCTTTAAGAGGGGCTGGACAAATTTATGGAGGGCAGGTCTATCAATGGCTACTAGTCTGGTGGATTTAGGCCACCTCCAGCCTCAGAGGCAGGGTGCCGCTAAATATCGGTTGAGGGGAGCAACAGCAGGAGAGAGGCCATGCCCTCAACTCTTGCCTGTGGGCTTCTCGGGGGCATCTGGTGGGCCACTGTGCGAAACGGGATGCTGGACTAGATAGGCCTTGGGCCTGATCCAGCAGAGCCGTTCTTATGGGATTTGGACTCAGACCCAAACCCATTCTTCCTGGGTAAGGGGCAAGACTAGATTAGGTAGCTGGTCACAGGCTTGCAGGCTGCTTTTGAGGTTTGTGCAAAACAGGTTGATGCAGAAACTGCTGCAGAAAGTTAGCTCCTTGCACGTTATTCCTGTTGGCCACAAGCTCCCAAGCTCTGCTTCAGAAGGCCTTGCCACTGCAGAAGGTGACTCTTTGAGCTTCCCTCAAAACTTAAGCACAAAAAGGGAAACAACAACAACAACAACACATGTGTCTTGCAGTTGCCCTGTAAGGCAGGGGAAGCTGCGAAACAGGACACTTGTCTTAAGCAGGGGTTCTCAGCCTCAGGTCCCCCAGACGGTTACTGTGGCAGGCAAAGCAGGAGCGGCCGCTGAGCCTGACCATCTGGCCCAGCGGCCCTTGGTGTCGACGCTCAATTCAAACTGCGGGGGCACACTGGAGCGCCTCGCAGTTCTCAAGGGCCACTGGGCCTGACGGTCAGGCTCAGCGGCTGCTCAAGACAAAAACCCATGCAACATAGCTGGGCTATGGGATAGCTATGTTCTGGACCACCGGACCCCGGTAACTTGTACCAGGCAGCTCCCCGCCCCCCTCCTCTCTCTCACACACAGACACACCTGTTGGCCCTGGCTGACTGGCCACTCCTCCAACCCAGCCGTTGGTCGTGAGAACGGGCCTATTGTGTGAAACCGCTCTAAGAACCAAAATACTAGCCACAGCTGAGCAGGCAGATACCATGACTGGGCCTGGTCCAGAGAAAAGGAAAGGAAGAGGAGCCAGAGGACTGCATGCAAGCCCCTCCTGTGCAAGAGCTGGAGAAGGTTACAGAAATCAATGGAGCCATCCGCACAATCAAAAACTGTTCTACTCCCCATTTCGGTTGTGTGGAAGCAAGGGAGGAGGAGAAGCTCCCCAGGTTTCCCTCCTACCTTGCCTCCACATCATTGAAAATTGGGAGCACACATACAGTAGCTCCGAAATCTGAGTAGAACAGGTTGGTTTTTGACTGTGTGAATGACCGCAAAGTGTGCCTCGTCATAAGACAGCCCTCGTCTGATAATCGACTGAAGTCAGTCGTATGGCACTCTGCTTTCTGCATCTGTGTCTTCTGCCACGATCAGAAGTTCGGTTACAAGTTCCTTGGGAACGGGAGATCTACTTCTTTGCTTAGGTTACTGTGGAAAGCACTATATGCATTGATGGTGCTATAAAAGAATAATAAAAAGGGTCCCAGAGAAGCTCAGGTAACCATCTGGATGGGGGGGCTTTGATGTGCTCATCCATCATGCCAAAGACCAGCTGGCCAGTTTGACCCATGTGGGAAATGGCAACTCAAGGCTCAGGCTGAGCAGTCCTCCTGGAGGAACAGAAATCCTGGGCATTCATCATATCTCATTCTCCCCAGTGCTCTTTTCTGTGCTGCAGAATGTGCTTTAAAGGGTCGACTGGGAAAAGCTTCCACAATGTAGAGCGTCTTTGTCATTAGAAGGCATGACTTTGAAAGACAGAAAGCTTGCCTTGTGCAACCACTAGGTGGCGGTGTTACCCTAAGACATTCACAGGAGCCATTCCTGTCTTCATGTTCAATATTGTTCATCCAGTTCACTCTTGCAATATACTTTCCTTGTTTTACAAAAGAACATTTGACGATACCCAAGTCTACTTCTCCTTTCCATCAAATCCAGGTGAAACTGTGGAAGTGTTAAACTGGTGTTGGGATCAGCAATGGGCTGGATGAGGCCAATAAACTGAAGCTTGATCCCCAGAAGATGGAGATTTAGTTATTAAAAATTTCATATATATTGCCTTCTCCAAAGACTCTAGGTGGTGAACAACAATACCAATAACAGTTATTATTATCTTGTTTACACAGTCAGACAGGTGTTATTGACTGGTTTGTTTTATCCAGACATCGAGTCCTTCCCAAGGACCTGGGATGCCAGAATTTTATTGTCAGTTGTTATAGATCTCGTCGCAGAATATAGGCTGTTCCCAGTAAAGCTGCTTTTTGTAATTGGCTGATGGTGATTTCTGTGGCCCCTATGGTGTTGAGGTGCTCTTCAAGGTCTTTTGGAACCCAGGCGCTTTTTGGACCCAGGGCGCCAATTACCACTGGGATTATTTTGGTCTTCTTCTGCCACAGCCTTTCAATTTCAATTTGTAGATCTTTGTATTTGGTGATTTTTTCTATTTCTTTTTCTTCTATTCTGCTATCCCCTGGTATTGCTATGTCGAGTTGTTGTTGTTGTTGTTGTTGTTAGTAGTAGTCGTAGTAATACCAGGTGAATGCAGAATAGAAGAAAAAGAAATAGAAAAAATAACAAAATACAAAGACAGGCAGGCCAAAGAAAGAAAGGCAGGCCTGTGCCCTTCCACTTACGCTCTGCTTCAATATTTGTGATAGATAGATAGATAGATAGATAGATAGATAGATAGATAGATAGATAGATAGATAGATAGGATTAGACTATAAGCAGCGAAATATTTTTCTAACTGCTGATACTACTACTACTGCT
This sequence comes from Hemicordylus capensis, assembly GCF_027244095.1. NCBI lineage: Eukaryota > Metazoa > Chordata > Lepidosauria > Squamata > Cordylidae > Hemicordylus > Hemicordylus capensis. The sequence continues at coordinate 37,249,989 of NC_069663.1, forward strand.
ATTTATATACCACTCTTCAAGCAAAGTTCTCAAAACCGTTTACAAAGAAAAATAAATAATGCATAAATAAGATGGTCCCCTGTCCCCAAAGGGCTCACAATCTGAAAAAGGAAACATTGAAGCAGACACCAGCAACAGCCACTGGAGGAAGGCTGTGCTGGGGATGGATAGGGCCAGTTGCTCTCCCGGTGCTAAATATAAGAGAATCACCACTCTGAAAAGGTGTCTCTTTCAGTGTTCCCTGTAACAGGCATTCCCAGATGTTGTTGACTGCAACTCCCAGAATCGTCAGCCAAAGGCTATTGCAGCAGGGATTGCTGGGAGCTGTAGTCAACAACATCTGGGAATCCCTGTTACTGGGAACACTGGTCTCTTTGCTCAATTAGCCCTCCCCCCCCCGCCCACTAACTCTGAGTGTTGACTTTCAGTCCAAATGGAAACAGCCAACTATAAATAAAATAGTGTCTCTTGTCCTATCCTCACCTCTCTTAATAGCCATAGGATATGAATCAGCCAAGGTACCTGTCAAACAGCATATTACAGATACAGAGCATCAACTGGATATAGGCAAGACCCCGAACTTTAAAGCTAGGGAAGGACATAGGTATGTCACCTCTCCTATGCCATATCTAACACAATTGGAAAGCCCAAAGCATAGGAAGGACGCTATAGGAAAATCAGACTATCAGAACGCCAAAGCCCTTGCTGCCTGGGGCAAACAGAAACAACAGGGCACGTCCTACTGCAGTGCTCGTATTACAGGGACATCCGTGCCACTTTCATGCTGCCATCACTACAAGATTATCCTGATTGTACAGACCAATTTTACACCTCCTTGCTGCTTTCTGATGGCAACCCTGCTACCACCTACAGTGTGGCCAGATTCTGCGCGGCAGTGCTTAGAATCTGGCAGACGATATAACCTCACCTTTGTGCCCTAATGCTCAGCTTTAAAAACTAGAGCAGGGAATCTCAACGTTGGGTCTTTAGATGTTATTGGACTTCAACTCCCATAATCCCCAACCAAAGACCACTGGGGCTGAGGATTAAGGGAGTTGAAGTCCAATACCATCTGGGGACCCAACATTGAGAATCCCTGAACTAGAGTATAGCCTCACATGGTGCCTCAGAGCAATTCAAGACAGCCCTACATCCATTAGCTCCATAACTCCGCCTGGACCCTTGCTCTGATGACTTATAGTTCCCCTGGATGATTAAATATGGTGCAACTGGATTTTAAATCTAACCCCATGCACGCTTCATGTCTTCATGTGGTATGACCATTATCTGGTTTTAATCTATGTTTCCATATAATTCTTATGTCTTTATTTTATACTTGCCGTATATGGCTATCATTTTGTATCTTTCCTTTTATAATTCCTCTTAATGATGCCTTTTATGATTTTTTAGGAAATTTTCGAATACATTCTGTTCCTCCCTCTTAAATGAATCCTGGCTCTTAAAATGTAACAGGTTTTAATAGCAACTGTCCTTTGGGTTTTAGATATTCTATCCTGGATACTTTTAGCTACTTTCTCTTTTTTAACATGTGATCAACCTATAATTTATGCTGGTCCATGACCATAATAAAGATTGATTTGATTTGCTCAGTGAGCAGGGTTTCTCAATGGTGTCCAGGGTTCTCCCACCTAAAAGAAACTAACCCTACCCATGCAGCCCTTGAAACTTCTCACTGTTCAGGAATGTATCATGGCTGAATGGAGATTTGAACTCGGGTCTCACCGGTCCTAGTCCAGCACTCTAACCACTACACCACGCTGGCTCCTGGTTGCCCCTAGGAGCTTTCCCAGACAGCAGACTTTACCACAGGTTTTCTGTGAGGTTTTACTGCGAGTTCAATGTTGCCTCCCAAAACTGATGCAAAAAAGTGGATTTTTTTAAATCCCAGATATAAATTGGGCTACACTCTAATGTGTGATGAAAAACCCGAATTGTGTATGAAGTGCACCCTGAGAGCTTGCAGGGACTTCAGGGTAAATTTGGCCGATATGTGAACGGACACCCTCCATTCCGGAGGAGATGCAAACTGAAAGCCAGGTGTGAAAAACTTCCAGGCTGTGGAACTTGCTTGCGGATGAGACTCGCAGGCCTCCCTCTCTCCCAGCTTTCAGGAGAAGAATGAAGACTGCCCCTTTTTGTCAGGCTTTTGGCCAATGAGCTGTCCCTGCTCTTACATGTTTTGTTCTGTTTTCATGTTTTATTGGATTTTATTGTTTTATCTTGTTGTTAACCACCCTGGAGTATAAGGACAAAGGGCAGGATATAAATATAAATATAAAATAAAAATAAAGGCTACTCCTAAAATATTTAGGAAGGATGGTGTCCTGCCTCTCGCTCAGATGAAGCAGCTGTTTCTGCAGATTCAGCCTGCTCAATGGTAGCAAAAACACATCTTGGAAGACATAAAAACCAGCATGGAGAGATTCTTGAATCTCAGCCCATCAGCAGCCAGAAACGTTCCTTCATAGTAAGGCTGCCCTGGGGTTCGTGCTTCGTTCCATTCTCCTTGGCTCAAGTTCAGATAAGAACTTTGCAACAGCTGGGAAAGGCAGGAAAAAAAAGACCTTCACTCCCTTTAATGTTACATGCTGGACTGCTTTTTTTTAAAAAAAATCTCCTTCAGTACCACATGCCTGATTTGAACATTTGATAAGCCATAGAGTTTAGCAGAAAATCACAGCAATGGCACTCATTAGAATCCCCCACCCCCCAGGAAGGGAGGTGGCCATGTCCCCACAGCAATTCAGGTTTTCAAAAGGGAAACTATTAGAACAACTACTATATGGGGCCCAGCTGAGTAATTACCAGGATTTCCGCCCCCTAGAGTTGTTACAAGCCAAGAGAAATGTCCAGGGCATCATTAAGACTGGAACTGGGGTTAGTACTAATTGAAGCACATGTTTGGGTTGCAAAGATCTCTTATTATTTGAAACTAAAGCTTGGTCGAGCAAGCCTGGCACCTCTGGTCCTGGAGGACAACTTTGCATCTGCAAGGAAAGAGGAAGTCGAGAGGAAATTAGAAGTTTTGGGCTAAGTATCCCCATGTTGGTCTCCTTAGGGATCTTAAAAGCCAGGGAGATAATTAGGCAGCGGATTTGGGACATAGCGACTCAGGAAGCCAGGGCCCAAGTCAGACTTTTACCTTTCATAGGTAATGCAACTCACCCACATAGACCAGCTAAATATTGACATGAGCTTGTCCTTGCCAAATCAAGAATGGCATTTGCCATGGCATGCTTGAATGTGCTGCCCTCAGCTCTTTTAGAGGGTTACTATCTCGGTATTCCTTTCTCTCTCAACCATTATGCCCATGTCAGTCAGGAGTGGTTGAGATGACTGATCATATGTTGCTTCATTGTTTGTTTTATAAAGATACTCAGTAAGCATTTTTGATACCCATGTGGTAAAGGGGTTGTAGAATCCACCTCGCATGTCATCCTTCATTGTGATTTTTATCGTGAACCCCATGCAAGACTTATATCTCCTATGTTAGATAATTTGCCTGGCCAGTCTGATGAATTTTATTTAAATTATCTTTTAACTAATGTGGATAATGACATTATCTCTGGCGTGGCCAGGTTTTCTTAACAGTAAAATGCGTACTGTTTTATTGTAAATGTTTGCTGCTCAATGGCCGAATAAACTTCTCTCTCTCTTGTGTTACCTATTTCGTCTAGATTCCCAGGTCGGCCATTGGCCTTTTATGCATCTCTTCTTTTGTCTGACAGTGATATTAATGTTTCCACCAAGGTGGCAAAATTTTGCTACATCGTAAGTTGTGCAAGGAAGCAATTGGTAAAATCATGAGTGTAGGTTGTGCTCTATATTGTTATATCCTAAACTGTGTTCTGTAAGAAATCACGATTGCTGGAGGTTGCTACTTCTCTCTTGAGCTATATTTTTATCTGGTCGATGACTGTAATCAAGATTCCATTCCACAACTGCGTTCTTAATCTCATGGCCTTGTAAGCAGCAATCCTTTAGTAACATCCCTGTGGAAGATGCTCAGAAAGACGCTGTTCTACATGACAGAAGCATGCATTGAGCTGCTGTTTTTTGCCACTGGAACAGCTCAGGTTGTATGTATTATTTTTTTGTCTGTATTTTTACATTTATCTCCCGCTCTTCCTCCAAGGAGCCCAGAGCAGTGTACTACATACTTGAGTTTCTCCTCACAACAACCCTGTGAAGTAGGTTAGGCTGAGAGAGAAGTGACTGGCCCAGAGTCACCCAGCTAGTTTTATGGCTGAATGGGGATTTGAACTCGGGTCTCCCCAGTCCTAGTCCAGCACTCTAACCACTACACCACACTGGCTCCAGTAACACTGATTTAGCGGCCACAGTGGAAAGAATCTGCCAATTAGACCCCCTTTCCAAAACCACAGGCCTAACAATTCAGCTCCTGGATGAACTCTAAGAAGCTGCACACAGGGAGTTTGCTGGCCTCGCCCTTGCCTGCCCACCAGTCATGCCTGGGCATTGCAGCAGGACCCTGTTCTTACCAGCAGTAAATTGTTCGAATTGAAGGACTTTGTGCTATCTTACCAACAGTAAATGAGGTGGCAAACTGGTGTCTGGACTGAGCCATACTGCAGGTGAACACCAGCATGTCTGAATCTTCTTCTACTGGGGTGGCAGGGGGGATCCCTGGAAAACTAGCAAACTTATTTATTCATCCATTCATTCAGTTTTTATACCACCTAAGCCAGATGGCTCTTGGCAGTCCGCATAACAAAAAGACCCAAAATAACCCATTAAAAAAATTAAAAATTAAAACTCAGATCACACACATCCCTTGAGGTACATGGTGGAGGGGAGGGATGTGTGTGCCTTCTTCCACTATGCAGAGGCCACCATCACCATCTGCCAAGTGGCCAGCCGAGCAAGCCCTATTCTTTTCAAGAGCAGAGACGCCCTGTGGAATGTGGGGCATGCACCTGAGAGGGAGCGTGGCTGAAGGGACTGCTGCGCTACCCTAAAAGTGGAAGGGACTAAATGTCACCAAGTCCACAAGGAGGCACAAGCTACACGTCAGTCCCCACTCTGTAGACCAGCCCCTGTGATCCAAGCCTCAGTGTGCGAGGCTCAAAGAACAGCCACATTGCCCTATCAACAGTGGAGCCAGCATCAAATGCCCTGGACAGGTGAGCCAAGCCACACACTACAGTGGAAGGCCAAAAAGGAGAGAGAGAATGAACCTCCCACCAAACCAAAACACAGTTACCCCATCTGGGGGTCGCCAGGCCAGCCAAGTTGAACTGGGTGGAAAACCCTCTCCAGTAGTACATGTGGCAGATCCATTCATCCATCTGCTGGCTCTTCCTGAAGGGAATGTTATTGTGGCATATCTACTCTCTGCAGCATCCTTTCTTCAACCGTGCTTGTCCCCAGTAGGTACCCCAGAGGAAAGGAAAAACCCAAGACATTAGGCAGCAGCAGGAAGTGAAGCCCTGCCAGCCGGGGCCCCAGTTTCCCCTCCTCTCTGGGTGGCCTGCTTGATTGTATAGCTTTCCTCAGTTGAAAAGCACACCAGGTTTCCTGTCCCATGACGCTCTCTCACTCTCTCTCCAAACCAACACCTGCACGGACATCACAGCCAGCCAATCCAAGGAAGCACTCAGACAGAGACAGAGTCCTCAGTTTGCCAATGCAAACCCCGCCAAGCCAACAGCAACGCAAAGGCTGCTGGGAGTTGTGTCCCACCTCTGGGCAAAACAAAAGGTGAATTGTTTGACTGGAATGGAGAGAGATCTATAGCGTATCTCCTTTGCTTGCCCACGCCATCGTTTCAGACCTGCATCCTGCCCTCCGCTGAACCATTTCTTCTGGGGATCAAGGCAAATGGGAGTCCTTTCTGAAGCCCACACACAGATGTGAGCGGGCTTCAGAACAGAAGAGCAAGTTAACAGCCTCTCCCAGGCGACATTACCGAAACCGAAACCAACTCATTGAGCTGTCCCTGTGAGGCACCCTTGCCAGCTTTCAGTTTTAAGCAGGAAAGGTCCAGTTTTTAAAGATTCTTAAAGATTCTTATGACAGGCCTTCTTATAGGCAAATGTCAATAACCTGCCCTGCTGCTTTCACATGGAATGATCTCATTTTATCCTCACAACAACTCTGCAGGGTGGATTAGGCTGAGAGACAGTGACTTGCCCCAAGCCACAGGGGACCTGTACCACTTCTCCCGGGGCCAACACTCCACCCACTCCACCACACTGCCTCACCTATCTGTCAGCAGGGTGGTGATGCCACATAGCCACAACTATCTTCCAGTTGCTGCCTTTGAACTGATCTGGGGGCCTAAGGCTTTCCCACATGAGGGGGGAGATCTGGCATTCACTGAGCTCTGACAAACACCACAATGAATAATCTCAGTGGGCCGGTTCAGATAAACAAGGCCGCCACTGGTCCCCTACACACAATGAAGACAGCGGCACACAAAGATCACACTAGGGATGTGTGAACCGGTTCAAATTCGAACTGGTTTGAATTCGAACCGAACCAACCATTAGGTTCGAGCTGCAGGTTCGAATTCAAACCGAACCAGGGGGTGGTTCGAACAAAACCAAAACCGAACCACCCCCTGGTTCGGTTCGAATTCGAACCTACAGCTCGAACCTAATGGTTGGTTCGGTTCGAATTCGAACCACCCTGGTTCGAATTCAAACCAGTTCAAATTCGAACCAGTTCACACACCTGCAGGTTCGAATTCGAACTGAACCAGGGGGTGGTTCGAACAAAACCAAAACCGAACCACCCCCTCCTGGTTCGAACCCAGTTCAAATTCGAACCGAACCGGGTGAACCGGTTTTGTGCACATCCCTAGATCACACCCACCCCGACCTCACTCAAGGACATGGCGATGCATTCTTGGCACGTCCTTTAATCCCATGTGAAGGATGTTAATCAGAATCACCACTCTACACGCACTCCAGAACCCTGTTTAAGCCTATAGCCTCCACAGGTGACTAAAGGAAATGTCAAGACTACATTGGCATGTCCTTGACATCAGGGGGCAGGCAGGTTCTTCATCGTGTGTAGCGAGCGGCAGGGTGCATGTGTGTGTGCTGTGTGCTTGGTAACAGGAACAACCGTTATATGCTTAACTCTGCCAGTAGTAGAGGGGTGCAGAGGTAAACTTTGTGGGCATGTCAGCACTACAAATCGGTATCTGTTCTGGACCAGTTTAACTGTTGTGATTTTCCTGGGACTTATAAGTTGGTAATGGTGCTAAGAATTATCTGTGAGGAATTCCTAGGCTCTTGCACAACCACAGATCCCTTAGGTGAAGGAATGACTGTTAAACTAGTTTAAGACAAAGCTGTGCAGTTGAGTCGGTGTCGACTCCTGGTGACCACAGAGCCCTGTGGTTGTCTTTGGTAGAATACAGGAGGGGTTGACCATTGCCATATCCCACACAGTATGAGATAATGCCTTTCAGCATCTTCCTATTTCGCTGCTGCCTGATATATGTAGGTGTTTCCCATAGTCTGGGAAACATACCAGTGGAGATTCAAACCAGCAAGCTCTTGCTGGCTAGGCAAGTTACTTCCTCGCTGCACCATTAGGTGGCTTAGTTTCTATTATATTGGATGGGGACTGAGAATGCTACAGCCTCCCTGTTGCCTAGCAACTGTCATGAGATGGGACCACTGTCTTGTGGCCTACTGCCACCCTCACTGATGGAGCCAGAACACTATAGTCTAGTGGCCTCCTGGCAATCGCTTTGCTTGCCAGGAGGCCACTGGCAACACACAAACACTTAGCAACCAGTTACAGTCAGCCAGAATGGCACAGACTCTGTTGCCTAGCAACCAGCACTGGGAGACACAGCATAGATGCCTCAGATCACCTAGCAACCACCACTGGGGCTAAAACATCCTTCTCTGATGTCCACGCTTAGGGCTGCTATTATGAAGGAGAGAGACTGGAGGGAAGGAGTTGCCATAATTATTGTAGGGCCTAGCTTGAAGACAATATTAGAAGCCTTAAACAGGGGGGGAGATGAAGCTAACACTTTGCAGATGCTTAAGACGAGAAGCTGTATTTCCTCCAAGTACAAATTCCCCAGCCTCGCCTCTTCTCCTGCACCCAGGTATGCACCTAAGTACTGCTTCTTACCTATATATTGTCCTTTGCCTTCCCGGAACGGAGGGCCAAGGGGCCCTTTCACCACAGGCTGCATGTACTTGATCTGCGCATAGCCCCCTCCGGTTCCCCCTCCAGTCACCGTGGGGATGCCGACCATCAGAAGCAGCAACGGGGTCACTTCGGGGAGCATTGCGGCTTCCTTGCTAGCCTCTCTGCAGACAAAAAAGGGACAGCAGGATCACTTGGGAGAATCTCAAAGCTGTTTCACGGGGCTTGTGAGCAAGAACAACAAGGAAAGGGGAGAAAGGAAAGGAAAAGGAAAAACTAGGAAAGGAAAAGAAAGCAGGGGAGAAAGATTTTGTTCTAAACTCTCTTAAGAATAGAGTTGCCATGTCCCCCAAAATTCCAGGTTTCACCCTGATTTTAAACATCTCACCCAGCTTCCTTAGCCCAGATTTCAGCTTTCATTAAAAGAGAAAAGAAAAAAGGGGGAAACTAAATTCTAGCCCTTGTAGAAGCAGAGTTATGGAGAAAAACGTGCAGTTACTATTCTGCCCAGAAATTATTTTCCAGCCAATTTATATAATATACAAATTAGGCACTCAGATTTGAAGATCCAGAATATGGCAACTCTACTTAAGAACTCTTAGGAACCCTACTTAAGATTCTCATCCTGGAAAGAATCTATCTATGTGGTCGCTAAGAGCTGACACCGACTTGATGGCATATGTTTTAAAGAGAACCTTTGTGAAATAGTGCAATTTTTTTAAAAAAAACACAACAACACAAGAGTAAGTGCCATTGCATGATCTTAGAAACATAGGAAGCTGCTAATGGCATAGGGACAAATGTCCTTGGGCTGCCAGGTGGGGGGGCCACCACAGTGCCCCCTCACCAGGGCACCCCCTTGTCCTCTCCCTGCAGCCATCGGGGCAAGGTGTGGCCCACTCCTTCCCAGCTGGTGAACAAAATCTCATCCGGGAAGGAACAGACTGTGGGCCCCCCTTCTGGGTGCTGGCTACATCCCCTGAATCAGCATGCAGGGGTTGTGGCCACTGCACACGAGGGCAGCTGTGGAGGGAGGGGCCAGTGGTGACAGCCTGTCCCTGGGCCACCAGCAAGCTCCCTGCACCCCCCAGAAGCTGCCTTATACCCAGCCAGACCATTGGTCCTCTAGCTCAGTGTGGTCTCCTTTGACAGGCATTTGCTCTCCAAGCTCTCAGGCAGTGCTCTCCAAGCTCTCAGGCAAGTGCTCTCCAAGCTCTCAGGCAGTGCGTTTTTTAGATCACACACTGCAACGTACTCGCAACGTGGCCGCTACGTGCCCCTCCGTATCGCCTGTATTTCCACATCGGTGTCGCTGTGTGGTCAGCAGGGTGCCCTTCACGTTTCCCATGCCTTGATTCTAATTTTAATGATGGTTGCCTTACAATGTTGTAAATGTGCTGCAGGAAAGTAGCTGTATTTTTCCATTGTAGGGAGCCTTGCCCCACATTTCATTCATTGTAGCATTTTGCAGTATGGACAGTTCTTTGCCGCCGCCCATGCTTGCTTCCTCCACCCCCTTGCCATGGGGAGAGAAGCAGGCAGGGAGAAATCTTGGCTTCCCCCTCCTTTCCTCCCCACGAATCCCAAACCCCACACCTCCCTTCTCCTCTGCTTGCTTCCAATATAACTTGAGCTTGTCAGCACAGAAGGGGAGCAGAGAGCAGCCGAGCAGATTTCTGAATCCAACCCTTTCCCATGTACTTTTTACTGAAGAGGAAGCCCATTCAACTAAATCAATGCCACCTGCTTCCTACAAAGCAAAGGGCAGGGAGAGAGAACAGTCACTTACTTAAAAGGAAGCCCATTGAACTGAATCATGATTCATTTACTTCTGTGCAATTCCACAGCCCTCCCTGGAAGAGCGCTCCCCTCCTATATATTTATTTCTCTGGAGGCACGCTGCCACCATCATCCTCCCTCCTCAGGAGAAGGCCCGGCAGGAGGGAAGCAGGGAGGGCAATAGCAGGGAGCAGAAAGGTGACCCACCGCCACTGCAAGGCTCCCCGGCCCTAGTGAGGCTCTGCCTGGGGAGGAGTGGCAGAGGCTGCTGCTGCCACCCCCAGCAGGGGAGTTGAGGGGCCACTGGCTGTCACCGCCATGGAAGAAAATGCCCACCCGGGCACACCAGTTCCTCGCTTCCCCCCTTCCAGGCTTGCCCTTTCGCTCCCCCATTAAAAAAAAATTTAAAAATATATATATGTTCCTGGAATCACTTGCGCAAGGATGCAACAACAAAAGGTTTGTTTTGGAACGGCGCTTTCCCCTGCTGGCGGATTAGCGCAAGGCAGCCAAGAAATTATAATACTAGATAGATAGATAGATAGATAGATAGATAGATAGATAGATAGATAGATATTGTCACGTCACACACACTCCACAACTCCATTGGCCCAAATGGAGCGGGGGGGGGGCAGATAAATGCATTTCAGGAAGAATATGGACACTCCTGCCTGGGAAATACGTTGCAGCGGCCAGATAATATGAATGGCTACCAACTTACAATGAAGCATTAAACAACCCTTTACTCTCATTTTGAAACCATTTCACTATTCCATCACAGTTTGCAACTCATTAACCGTTGCAAATCTCGTAGTCTGGAAAATGCCCAGGAGTCTTTCCCAGCCCTACCCGGAGATGCTGCCAGGTATTCATGCAAGCAGATACACTACCACAACTTTGTCACTTAAATGCACAGTTCCTCAGGACGCTAGCCACTGACGTCTGGGCAGCGGGGTCCATGCAGACACATTCTTCAGTTCAGACCATTCGTTTTGAGAACTCCTAAGTGAGGAACCTAATGGCAAATGGGGAAATGACTTGCCTAGCCAGCATGAGGTTACTGGTTCAAATCCCTGCTGGTATGTTTCCCAGACTATGTTTCCCAGACTATGGGAAACACCTCTATCGGGCAGCAGCAATGTAGAGAGATGCTGAAAGGCATCATCTCATACTGTGCGGGAGGAGGCAATGGTCAACCCCTCCTGTATTCTACCAAAGACAACCACAGGGCTCTGTGGTCACCAAGAACTGACACCGACTTGATGGCACACTTTACTTTTACTTTAATCACAGATACCTCTGAAGTAAATGACACCCACTGCAGAACATCCCCACACAAATCCACCCACCACCAGCCCTTTACTGAGCTAATAAAAAAGCTGGGGGCAGGGGACGCAAGGCCCAAGTGAAGGGTTGTTGTCACGTCTCTCAACCGAGAAGGATTTCCTCTAACAAAAAGTGTGTGTGCTTGAGAGCTGGCTCTCAAAAATGCCTCTGCTTCCAAAGCCAGGGCTTTACTGTGCTGCCTTTGAAACCCTCTGGCTTGAAGAGGAGGGCGTGGAAAAAAAACAACCACCCCGCCGCGTATGGCAGCGGCTTGAAAAATGAATATGTCAGAGACACAATTCCCTCACTCGGAGCTCCGCCAGGGCTAGTAATTCTCTGCTCTGGTGCTTCTAAAAACGTCAACAGGAGTTTGTTTGGTCAAGTACTTATGAGGAACCTCGGCTGCTTATGATGCGCTCTGATGCCAGACTCCAGCTCAAGTGCCCACTTGTGTAAAATTAAAGGGCCTTCTGTAAACATCGCTTTCCCCGCGTCTTGCAACATTTTCCAAGGCGCAGGCTTCAAACGGGGGCTGTATGGAGCTAAGGACAACTTATTTTCTGACAGGTTTAATGATACAGAACACAAAAAGCACTGTGGACTAATTGAACCGCAATCGCCATTAATAAAAATTAAAGACCCTGGCTTTTCCTGCTCAGGAAGGAACGGAGAGCGCTACCCCTCAGCCGGGTTTGATTGGAATTTCCTGAGCTGGTTTCACTGAAACAGCAGAAACGGGGTGGGGAAGAGGAAGACGAGTTGGAAAAAGGGGGTGGCCGTGGAAAAGGTCCCCACATGGAAGTGATTTGGATGCTATACAGGCTTGGAGGGACTCGAGAAGGTCTTTAGTAACAAGGCCATTTCTCTTCTTCTATCCCAAATGAGGTGTATTAAGTCTCGTTCTATGAGTTCTAGCTGGAGAACAGGGTTCCTGGCATTACCCATGCAGCCGGTGGCTGGCTGCAGGGGTGTTCCGATCTTCGGAGGCAAAGGGTTTGGGCTGGCTGCTTCCTTTTGGGCTTCGGAGGTTTCTAGACAAACCGCCCTCTTGATCCTGGCAGAAGAAACTGCTCCTCCCTAAGGGAGGACGCTAGTGGAGGACAGGAGTTAATTAGAGTTACATGGCAGGAGTAGGACCTATCACCACCTCTTTGTTTGTTGGTTTGACTTTTAAGGGCTGTCTTGTTGTGGTGCAGCCACATTTGGAACAGCGCCAGGATTCTCAGACTTGGGTCTGCAGATAATGTTCGACTACAGCTCCCACCCACGTGGGATGATGGGAGTTGTAGTCAACAATATCTGGGGGTCCAAATTTGGGAATCCCTAGAACACTGTTTTGGCTGCCCCATTTCAAACAAACAAACAAACAAACAAAAAACCAAGGCGGGGGGGGTATCATAGAGCTGGGGAAAGGTGCAGGAAAGGGCTACTAAAATGATCAGGGGGCTGCTGAAGTACTTGGGGGGCTTTTTAGTTGAGAGAGAAAAAGATGACAAAGAGAGGACATGACAGAGGTTTACAAAGTTAAAAGTCCCCCCCCATGCTGATATTTATTATTATTACAACAAATCTTAATATTTGTACTTCAACATAATTACTTTCCCAGGTAATACTAGAATACTGTACCAGGTTATCCAATGAAATTGACAGGCAGTAGATTTAGGTCAGAAAAAAGCTTAAGTACTACTTCATACAATGCATCATTAATGTATGGAACTCATTGCCACAAATGCGGTGATGGCCAGGGAATCTCATGACTTTAAAAGAGGATTAAGACTCATTCATGGAGAACAGGTCTATCAGTCGCCACAGCTTGGTAGAACTTCTGTGTTCACAGGCAGTCTACCACGGCACATCAGTTGCTGGGGAGCAGCAATAAGTGTGGGCTGTCAACCTCCGGATTGCTGATGGACTTCCTGGAGGCCTTGGGTTGGCCAGTGTGGGCAAGATGTTTGGCTAGACGGACCATGGGTCTGATCCAGCAGAGTTGTTCTTAATGTTCTGGCTTGGGGCATTGTTACAGCTGCTCCACTCAGACTGGTCTGGGGGAGGCAGATGCTTCTGTGGAGGGTAGATTCATTGCCATAGAAACATAGGGAGCTGCCATATACTGAGTCAGAGCCTTGGTCCATCTAGCTCAGTACTGTCTACACAGACAGGCAGCAGCTTCTCCAAGGTTGCAGGCAGGAACCTCTCAGCCCTATCTTGGAGATGCTGCCAGGGAGGGAACTTGGAACCTTCTGCATACATGCAGTCTCCTATTCAAATGCAAACAAGACAGACCCTGCTTAGCAAAGGGGACAATTCATGCTTGCTACCAGAAGACCCTTAATGGCTTAGGTCCAGGGTACTTAAGAGAGTGCCTTCTCCATCATGAACTCTGTTGTCTATTAAGATCATCTGGAGAGGTCCAGTTATGGTTGCCGCCAACTTGTTTAGTGGCAACTCGAGACCGGGCCTTCTCTGTGGCTGCCCCAGGGCTTTGGAACGTGCTCCCTGTTGAAGTAAGAGCATCTCCTTCTCTGTTTGCTTTTAGGAGGACCTTGAAGACATGCCTGTTTTCTCAGGCTTTTAAATGAAATTTAAACTTTAAATTTTAATGTGTTTATCTATTGTGATTTTTATCTGTTTTTATGAATTTTAAATGCTTTGTTTTATATTATGTTTTAATCTGTACACCACCTAGATATTTCTTTACTAGGCAGTGTAGAAATGCAATGTATAAATAAAATAAATAAATAAGACAGCTCTCCCACCAGAAAGGCAGACAGCTAGTAAATAAAGTTTAGATTGAAGACAACCGATCCCTTTGAGGAGGAAGAGGCCATGTAGATTGCTGGGATCCAGCTCCTACAAAGGCGACCCTCACAATCAAACAAAGGCTATAACGTTTCTTTATTTACTGTATCCCCCTCCTTCCTTTCCTCCAAGGAGCTCGGGATGGGATGCATGCTTTGCTCCTCCACACCCTATACTCTCAACAACCCTGTGAGGTAGGTTAGGCTCAGGCACAGAGCCTGACCGCCAGCAGCCCGTGTGTGGCCGCGGCAGTGGCGGCCCTGCTCACCCCTACCCCAGGCTCACACACACCCCAGCCCCGCTCACACACACCCCGGCTAGCTGTTGCCCCCACGTCTGACATCAGATGTGGGGGGCGTGGTCTGGCTCCTGAACGGAGCCACAAGGCCCCTTCGGGAGCTAAATGAAGGCTGGTACTGCATTCGCAGCGCCAGTCATTTAACTCCCGAAGGGGCCACGCGGCACTACATAGGCTGGCACTGCATTCGCTGCACAGCCAGGCAGGGAAGAGCCATTCCTGGCCATGCCATGAACGCAGCGCCAGCCATTTAACTTCTGATGGGGCCATGCGGCCCCTTCAGGAGCTACTTAGGCTGGGGCTGCATTCGTAGCGCAGCCAGGAGTGGCTCTTCCTTGCCTTAAAGGCAGGGAAGAGCCACTCCTGGCTGGCCCACAAATGCAGCAGCCATTTAACTCCCAAACAGGGGCCGTGCGGCCCCCACTCGGGATCTAAACCAGCACCCCTGTGTCTGACATCAGGGCTGCAAGGCGTGCCCCTGATTGGGCACGGCCCAGGTTCTTTGAACCCGTTTGCCCAATAGTAGCTCCACCCCTGTTTAGGCTGAGAGATGGTAAGTGGTCCAAGGTGTCATGATTTCACACTCAGGATCCTCCCATTTTGGGGGTGGGTGGACAGTTACCCCAGGTAACTGAGCAAAGATGTACCTTCCAAAGTGGCAATTCTCTTATATTTAGCAGGGGTAGAGCAACTGGCCTTATCCAGCCCAAGCACAGCATCCCTCCAGTGGCTGTTGTTGGTATCCAGCTTGCGTTTTGGTTTTTTTGGGGTTTTTTTGCCCTGTCAACCCTTTTGGGACAAGAAATTTATGTTAAAAATAAATAAAGATGTGAACCATTTTGAGAACGTATTGTTGAAAAGTGGTATATAAATCTTTGTTGTAGTTATGGTAGTAGTAAGTTCAGGGTATGAGACTGGGTGGAAAGAACCAACAAGCCAGATCCTGGGTAATTCTGTACTGCCACTGGGACCCACCTCACCCCACAAGAAGAGCTGGGGGAAACTGAGCCAGCAACTCCACCATGACCTGTGATTTAGAGGACCCTCCTGAAGACCTACCTGTATTAGCAATGCTGGAGCCAGCACTTATGAGATTGAGCAAACCCACTTTACTATATAGATGCTTCCCTAGGGAGGAGGAGAACTGGTCTTGTGGTAGCAAGCATGACTTGTCCCCTTAGCTAAGCAGGGCCAACCCTGGTTGCATATGAATGGGAGACTAGAAGTGTGAGCACTGCAAGAGATTCCCCTCAGGGGATGGAGCCGCTCTGGGAAGAGCAGAAGGTTTCAAGTTCTCTCCCTGGCTTCTCCAAGATAGGGCTGAGAGAGACTCCTGCCTGCAACCTTGGAAAAGCCACTGCCAGTCTGTGTAGACCAGAGCTGCTCAACTTCAGCCCTCCTGCAGATGTTGGCCTACAATTCCTATAATCCCTGTCTACTGGCCACTGTGTCTGGGGATTATGGGAGTTGTAGTTCAAAAACAGCTGGGGGCCCCTAAGTTGAGCAGGTCTGGTGTAGACAATACTGAGCAAGACAGAGCAATGATCTGACTCAGTATATGGCAGCTTCCTATGTTCCTATGACAAGTCACCCTTAAAACCTGGCAATCTATTCTGAGAAGCTGCTGGAACAACGTTCTGTCAAGGCTGCCATACCCAGCTCTGGGAGGTGATAGCCAAGGTTCCAAATTACATTTGCCACAAACTTTGTACAAACATATTAATTTCTGCACACTGTTATTAATTATAATAACCCCCCCTTTAAAAAATATAAAGGAAACACAGGCATCCCATGGGAAGAGGGGGCACCCCCCCACACACACACACCATATTAAGCCAGTCCCACTGAATTCAATGGGGCTCACCCTCAGGTAAATGGGTATAAGATTGCAGCCTTTGCCCCCTGCCCTTGTAAGAGTCCTGCAGACACCCATGAAAGGAAACTCAAAACATGACATTAAAAGAGAAAGAGAGAGAGAGAGAGAGAGAGAGAGAGAGAGATTGAGAGAGAGAGAGAGAGAGAGAGAGATTATGGAGTCCCATGCAACCCTCTGCCCATAGTGAGAATAGGAATACGAAGAATATTTATTTACCGTTTTTCAGCAGAAGTTCCCAAAGCGGTTTACACAGATATAAAAACAAACAAAACAAATAAATAAAATGGTCACCTGTCCCCAAATGGCTCACAGTCTAAAAAAGTAACATAAGGTAGACACCAACAACAGCCACTGGAGGAATGCTGTGCTGGGGCTGGATAGGGCCGGTTGCTCTCCCCCTGCTCAGTAAAGAGTTTTTATATTTTTTAGCTTGATGTTTTTATTGCTTTTTTATTGTGTGTTTTTAACTTTTATAAACCGCCTTGGGGTTGTCTTTTAATGAAAGGCGGGACAGAAATGTAACAATAAATAAATAAAATAAAATAAAGAGAGTCACCACTTTTAAAAGGTGCCTCTTTGATGAGTTAGCAGGGGGAAATCCTCCCTTGTGAGAATCTTCTACATCTCACTCAGAGGCAGCCCACAAAGACAGCAGGTGGGAGGTACCTTTAGTTATCATTACCTTGGTACCGCTTGCACCTGCGAGCCCCCCAAGGAGTGGCACCCCGCCCAGCTTCTCGCACCAAGGCCGCCTCGCCTACGGTGCTCTTCTGGCCTCTGTGCACATGCGGCAGACATCTGCGTGGTCAGCTAGGTGTGAGTGGGCTCTAGAGAGTGATTTTAAAATGTACCTGCAGGGGCAGATTAAGCCTTTTGCCTCCTGTAGGCAAAAAAGATTTGCTGCCCCAGGTCGAGGGCTGCGAGTTTCAGGTTTTGGGGGGAAAGTTAAATCTTTTAAAAACTCTTTTTGCAACCTCTTCTGCGCGGCAGGGATGGTAGCGGAGACGGGTGTGGCCGACAGGGCGTTGGTGCTCATGGAGGTGAGGGGAGACCAAGGTGGGGGAGGCGTCGGCAAGAGCTTCTTCCCTGAGCCCACCAGCCACCCAAATGACAGGCTGGGCCATTTCCGGCCCATTTCGGGGCTCTCTGAGCAGGCGCAGCTGTGTTTGAAAAGAGTCTTTTTAAATATTTAACTTGCCCCCAACCCCCCACCCCAAATTTGCCACCTATCAGAATTTGCCGCCGTAGGCAAGTGACTATCTTACAACAACAACAACAATTTCAACAAAAATATTTTCAACAAAAGTTTCCAAAGCAGTTTACATGGAGAAATAATAAAAAGATACGATACGATATGACAAGACAAGATAAGATGGCTCCCTGTCCCCGAAGGGCTCACAATCTAAAAAGAAATATAAGATAGACAACAGCAACAGTCACTGGAGGGGTGCTGTGCTGGGGTTGGAGAGGGCCTTTTGCTCTCTCCCTGCTAAATAAAGAGAATCACCATGTTTAAAAGGTGCCTCTTTGCCCATTTAGCAGTTATCTATGCCTTAATCCACCCCGGGTACCTGCCTCCTCCCTTCACTGCCCATCCTGCCACCGCCCTGACGGGCCGCCTCTGAGATCACTGTCCCAAGAAGTGCAACCAGTTCTGAAGCCATCACACTCTTACTGAAGTGTGTGTACACACATACACACACTCATACCAAAGCAATAAGTAACTCACAACTGCCTCTGGGGTTTGTTTTGCACAACTCTATTTTCCCTCTCTCTCTTTTTAAGGTTCCTTCAAGCCAATCCCTCAAGCCACATCAGGCAGAATCCCAAACCAAGTAGGCCTTAAATGAAAGGTAAACATAGGCCTTGGCTCAGGGATGTCACTATTCATCATTAAAAACTATCGTTGGCTTTATCTTTCCACAGAGTGGTGCTGAGAGGGATCTGAAAAGTTGCAGAAGCACTAATGCAGCTGCTCTCCATTTGGCCTCACACAGCGACTGGTGCCCCTTCCCCAGACCTACAATCTGGGAGCCGGTGTGCAAGCCGCAAACACAGGAGTAATGTGTGTTTCGTGCAATAAGCCACAAACGTTTTATCGCCACCCACCGGGAAGCCAAGAGTCCAAGGAATCAAGAACTAGTCCACGACAAAGAGTAGTCTTATTAAGCTGACATGGAGACTTGTTGAACGTGGCTCCAGAAGGCTTCTCCTCAAATACAGCATGAATCCACGTCACATCTGAGACCTGGGAACAGCCCAGCAAGGTCTCCATCCACCTCTCCTCCTGAGCTAGGCAACCAATTATATGAGAGCTGAATGACAGCCATTCACTGCCCCTGGTCTGCACACTCACTGTGAGATGGTCTATGGTCCAGTAGAATTTGCAGGTTTTTGAAATACTGCAAACCCTGGAAAAACTGTTTGATTAGATATGAAAATGAAATAAATTAGCAGAGACCAGCGATATATCCACCAAGTCTCTGAAAAATTGTCTCTTTCCAGCCTCTGCTGCTCAGGGGAAGGCTTCTGCCTTCAGCTGAAGTTTTAATCAGTGGCATCAATAAGAACAGCCCTGCTGGATCAGGCCCAAGGAGGCCCACCTAGTCCAGCATCCTGTTTCACACAGTGGCCCACCAGATGCCTCTGTGGAGCCCACAGGCAAGAGGTGAGGGCATGCCTTCTCTCCTGCTGTTACTCCCCTGCAACTGGTACTCAGAGGCATCCTGCCTCTGAGGCTGGAGGTGGCCCACAGCCACCAGACTAGTAGCCATTGATAGAACTCTCCTCCAAGAAGTGATCCAAACCCCTCTTCAAGCCATCCAGTAGGGGCTACCACATTTTCCCAGTAGAAGTTTTAAAGCAATACATCTTGTGATAGAGTTATATTATTTGTCTTTAGAGCTGGCACTAGATTAATTATATGAATGTTAATAAAAACTGCATATTAATAAAACGACGAGTCTGGGGATCAAAAGATTCTTCTTTTGCTTGTGTGGAGACAGTCCCCTCCACATGGTGTCAGAGGGACTGTGCCGAGTATTTAGCTTCACACAGGCCCAATAAACAATTAGTCAAGGAGGCGCACCTAGGGTTGATGGGGCCTGCTGCACAGCAGGCACTATCAGAAAAGAGGCATTCCCTGCTTGAGTGAGAGAAGGTGGAATGCCTCTCCTAAAAATGGTGCCTGCCACCCCCGGATCCATAATACTTACATTAAAAACTAGTAACAATCTTTTTTTTATTTATTACGTTTGCGGAGAAGTTCACAGAAATTTATTTATTTCCGTGTAATAAACACATCTCTAGCAGGGGTGGAGCGAGGGAGGAGTGGGCCCATATTTACATAGTGGACACAGGTGGCCGCCCCACTCATAGAAGCGCGCGTGCACACACATACACCCCTGTGGTGGCGCGGACATGCATCCCCCATTCAATCCCCCCATGTGAACCTCCTCCCTCCAGCGGGCTGCCCACAGTCACCAGCTGCACCTCCTGCCGCCTGGTCTTTTGGTAGGAAGAATGAATTGTCCCCTCTGCTAAACAGGGTCCACCCTGGTTTGCATTTGAATGGGAGACATGGGAGCTTGGTAAGATATTCCCCTCAGGGGATGGGGCCACTCTGGGAAAAGCACCCCTGCCTGCTTGCATACAGAAGGTTCCAAGTTCCCTCCCTGGCAGCATCTCCAAGATAGGGCTGAGAGAGACTCCTGCCTGCAACCTTGGAGAAGCCACTGCCAGTCTGTGTGTAGACAATACTGAGCTAGATGGACCAAGAGTCTGACCCAGTAGAAGGTAGCTTCCTATGTTCTCCAGGTCCGCTCTCCTTCCATCAGCCCATTGGGAGAGCATGTGCACCCTCCTTCCATCGTCCAGGATGAAAGGAGCCCAGCCAATGGGATGGGCCAGGCGAGTGACCAAAGGAGGTGGCAGCAAGTGGCCAATAGTGGCAACAGCAGGAGCCCCATTGGGGTGGGGAGCTCGGCTCCTTCCAGAAGCTCGGCAGCTCCTGGATGCAGGATGGAATGTCTTCTTTGAAAACATCCACCCAATTATAGCTCCACCCCTGATCTCTAGGTCAGTGATCGTCACTATTTTTCAAGTGGGGACCACTTTGGCAAAAACAAAAAACAAAAAACCCAACCCCTTCAATGTGAGAGCCATTTCCCACTGTGCTGACCTCCGCACAGTCCTGCACTTCTCTCAGTGCCAGGGACTTTTACTCACGGCAGGCAGTGGGTTTACGGGGAGGCTTTACTGTGAACTCGAAGTTGTCCCAAAAAACTGACACAAATAATTGATTTTTTAATCCCGGATATAATCACTGTGCCTTAGATACACTCTAATGCACCGTGAAAAACCTGAATTGTGTGTGAACTGCTCTCCGGTAATTCGCAGGGACTTCAGGGTAAATCTGGCCAATACATGAACGTATCCCCTCCATTCCAGAGGAGATGCGAGTGAAAGGGCTTCAAAAGCCCCATCTAAAAAGCTTCCAGGAGAGACCTTTACAAGGGACAGGGCCCCCTCTACAAGGAAAGCACCAGGAAGCACTACGCTTCCCAGCACTCTGTGCATGCCTTCCAAGATGGTGCTCAAAAGGGCTCCGTTTTCCTCAAAGGACACCCCAGTTGTCTCCATATAGTGCCAGAGGGACTGTGCAGAGTATTCTGCTTTGGATGAAGCTTCATACAGGCCTAGCCTACAATTAGGGAGCCATACTTAGGGTTGACAGGGGCCATTACTGGTCCCCAGCCCTTACAATGAACAACCTAGGTCATTTACATTTTTTAAAAAAACCAACCAACCTCTAGGTGATTTACGTTTTTTAAAAGCTTTAAATCTGTAGCCCAACCAGAAGCAACTTTTCAATCAACCACAGTGTTTCCATCAGTTTATCAAATCAATCCACTAAATTACTGTAGCTCCATTTTCCTTTCATAATTTGGGATCTTCTCCTGGAAGCTTACTTGGCTACTAAGAGAAGCTGCAGAATGGTTTGGGATGCCAACATTGTGCCTTAAGTCAATGGGCAACCGGGTCACTCAGTACACAGTGCTGTTCACATTTCCGATGCCTTCTTTCAAGTTTTGTCTTTGCGCTACAGTGCTACAACGTTGCCAAAATAAAATAAAATAAAATAGCTGTCTTTTCCCATTGTAGGTTTGTGCAAGTTAGAAAAGACTTCTCCCCCTGCTGGCGGCTTTGTGCAACATCTTTATTTGCAGTTTCGGGACGATTCTGCCAAGCCAAAGTAAACTCGCTGTTGTAGCGTGCAATCTGGAAAGCACCCAGATGTTTACAGAGGAGCCATGGTTAAGTAATATTTGCTCCCTCCACATTCTCCCCCTCCAGTTTGAAAATCTAATTTTTAAATATGTTTTTGCTGCATTTTATTAGACTACTTTAATATGAAGAAACCAGAGCAGCGTCAAGCTATATCTATATATACTTAATGATTAACTCAGGCTGTGTGTGGTCACCAATTAAAGATGTTTTTACCACAGTCTACAGATATGATGGAGATGTCCAATTAAAGCAGGAAAGATGTCGATTTGCTGAGGGGGGGGAGTAAAGTTGCCAGAAGAATCATATAAACTGGCTACATGGGCCAGATTGGGTATAGCACAGCACCCGCAGACTTGCAGAATGCTGGCTCTATGAAACAGACTAGTGCACACAGACTAGTCGCAACAGCACCGCAGAGCTCCTCGGTGGCTCTTTCTTACTTGCACAAGAACAACTCTGTGTGGTTTGCCTCAACTACATCATGCACCGACACAGAATGTAGTCTCCCCAAGAAAGCACACAGCAGGACTGAACGTGTAGGGAACTGTATGAAAGCCTGTTCTGAGCTTGGTCATTAAGTGTCTTGTGAGCCGTGCAAACCAGCAAAGTCCAATCCCCTGATAGGACTACAGAGCTGCCACCACCGAGGCCTCCTTTACAACCAGGCAACGAGGAAACCTGAGAGATGCACAGTACACAGCACCTACCTAAAATCTATAAACAATGCAATCCCCTTCGGGATCTCCTTTTCAGCATTCAAGTCCTTTCACTTATACCAGAAGTTATTTCCATGCTTCTTCATTTTGTGTTCACCATTCACTGCTTGATCATATAGTTAAGGGAAGCCTATACAAAGCGGTCTTATATCGAGTCAGACGTTTGGTCCATCTAGCTCAGTATTGCCTACACTGCCTGAGAGTGGCTCTCCAAGGTTTCTGGCAGGAGTCTCTTCCAGCCCTACCTGGGACCTTCTGCGTGCAATGCAGAAGCTCTACCACAGAGATACAGCCCCCTCCCCGAAGGGCGATATCTTACATCGGACAGTGCTCACATCCAGTCACCCATCCAAATGCAAACCAGGCAGACCCTGCTTAGCAAAGGGGACAAATCATGCTTGCTGCAAGACCAGCTCTGCTCCACACAGGTATAATGTACGACGAATGCTTATAGATCGCTTTTCAGCCACAGTTCCCAAAGCGGTTTACATAGATAGAAATAAAATAAAATAACGTGTCCGCTAAAAGAATTCAGAATTCCAGAATTCTGTTGTGCTCTTGTACAACAGTTAAAATGCTGAACAGTGAGGCTCTGCACATAAGCAATGTGGAGAGCCTGCAGGGCTTGTGCAGGGAGCGCGGGCTTAGCACATAGCCCCGGATGGCCAGATGGGCTGCCCATACGACGACCAGCTCTGACACAGAGCCAGTAGGGGCTGCAGGGATTGGGGGGCCGCCTGGCCCCCATAAATCCCAGGATGCCCCACATGAGTGCGCCGGGGATCTTGGGGAGACCCCAGAGACCGGGAGGCTTGTTTTAGCCTCCTGGTGGTGGGGGTCTCCTCGCGAGTCGCCACGGCACGGAGCTGCGCCGTGGCAACTCGTGATGAGGTTAGCGGAGCGCTCACTCCTCTAACTTCCCTTAAGGGGAGGACTCCTTGGGCAGGCTAGCCGCCAGAGAACCACCAGGCTCGCCTGCGGGTCCGCTGGTTCTCACGATGGGGACAAACCGGGCTGGGCTCCTTTAGCCCACTTTTCCCGCATCGTGAGAATCGCCTCAGTGCCTCTTTGGTCCTAGCACGGCAGAAGCCTATAGATACAACCGCACCCTTAAAAAAAAAAAAACATGGCTATGTAACTGAGTCTTTATTTATTACCATTTTATCAGCTCAAGGTGGTATATGTGGTGTGGTCACCCCACCCACCCCCCACCTCACTTTATCCTCACAACGACCCCATGAGATTGTTAAGGCTGGACAAGAGTGTCTGCCTGAAGGTCACCCAGTGAGTTTGTGGCTGGAGTGGGAATTCAAACCCAGATCTCACGGGTCCCAGCCAAGACACTTTTGATTAATTTGCACTGGCTGTCATTAAATCCAACTTAACAAACACACAAGGGAAAATAGGAAGCAAGCCACAAGCACGTAGGTCATACCAGGTAAGGGAAATAACCTGCTGATTCAGGTTTTTATTTAGAAGAGAGCATATTTTTACAGCTGGGTTCTCTTTAATAAAGGCTTTCTCTCCCCTTTAGACAAATCCCTGTAAAATAATGTTTCATAACAACATGCGTTCCTCTCCTAAACCCCCAAAGACTGAAAAATAATAATAAAACTGATAGGGCCCCACAGAGCAGTAATCTAGCTCAGAACAAAGCAGAGAAGGAGCCCACATGCTAGTGATCGAATAACCTGCTTCCACAAAATGCAACAAGCCATATATTAGGGCTGGAAGTTACGGCTACCATCTTAGAAGAGATATCTGTTAGGGTTGCAAATTCTCCAGTATTAGCCTTGACTTTCCAGGAGTCAACATGAATCTCAAGGAAGTTTTTCACACAGGGCTTTTAGCTCGCATCTCCTCTGGAATGGAGGGTGTGAGTTCATATATCGGCCAGATTTACCCCAAAGTCCCTGTGAGCTATTGGGGCGCATGTCACACACAATTTGGGTTTTTAATAGCACGTTAGAATGTAGCCCAATTTATGTCCAGGGTTAAAAATAAAATCCACTTTTTGAGTCAATTGCGCGGCGGGGGGGGGGCAACTTCAAACTCACAGTAAAGCCTCACAGAAAACCGTCAGTAAAGCCTGCTGTCTGGGAAAGCTCAAGGTGATTACAGAAAGCAATCCTGGAGATTTTAATGGCTTAATATTGTGGGGCCGTGTTCAGGAATAGCTTAATTCAGAGGTGGCAATCCTAGACATCTTAGAAGAGGTTCAGAATTAGAAGAAAATGTTGTCCTCTTTGATGAAGGAACGGTTTTCTAAGATGATGGGGTTGTTCACACAACTGAAAACTGGGTAGGACAAGTGTCCTACCCAGGTTTGGGAGCTGTGCCCGCTCCCAATTTTCGGTTGTGTGGGAGCAAAAAAACTCGGTAGGAAGAGGGAGAAGCAGGAGGCAGGAGCTGGGTAGGAAAGCACTGTACTACCCAGCTTTCATACCCAGCATTTGACCAAGGTAGGAGGAAAAGCTGCCCTGCCCAGCTCTGGGCTCCTTGGATAAAGAGTGGAATAGAATGAATGCATGCATGAATGCATGAATGAATCTGAACATGCTGGAGACTGACAACAGGCTTTTCGGGGAGTGCAAGGCAGTTTGGGAGCAGAGATAAACCATTCATGAGGTGAAGCAGTCACTTCAAGTGGTGGATTATTGGGGAACCAAGAGGGCACCAAGATGTCCCCACTGTTGCCATCAAAACAGCTCTTTGGAACTGAGCTGACCCTTGAAAGAGGTTTGATCTGACCAGGAGCGCCTCTCCCTTTGCAAAGCTTTCAAGAAGAGAAAAGGAGAGGCTTCCTCCTGGCAACCTTCCCCCTTCCCATGCACTTGCAAAACTCACAAGGGTCTGTCTTGAAAGGGGGCTGGCCCCCACCAGAGTCATGGGTTAAGGCACCATTATCCACCTCTCCTGAGCCACCACAACCCCTTGGGTCACACCTCTGTCTGAAAGGGATTAGAACTCAAGCTGCATACATTGAGCCTATTTTTCCCTCTGGTCAACAGATCCCCACAGCAGGGTCCCAATCTGGACATCCCACTGCAGCTCCTATTTAAAAAAGAAGGCTTGCAAAATCTGTTTGACTGGAAAAGACTGCAGTCTTTCTCCTCCCATATCCTGACACATCCCTCTCTGCCCATAGAGGTAGTAGAGTTTTGCTCCTTCAGCTTTACCACCCTCAGCCGTCCGGAGACCCCTTCCTCCCTCAAATGACTCTGCCTTTTCTCCTTTACTGCGCTTGCCTGGAACTTCCTACAGGTCTTCTTTGTGATAAAAAGAGGCACCTTTTAATGTGGTGATTCTCTTTATTTAGCAGGAGGAGAGTAACTGGCCCTGTCCACCCCCAACACAGTACTTCCAGTGACTGTTGCTGGTGTCTATCTTATGCTTCTTTTTAGATTGTGAGCCTTTGGGGACAGGGATCCATCTTACTTATTTATTATTTCTCTGTGTAAACCACCCTGAGCCATTTTTGGAAGGGCGGTACAGAAATCGAATGAATGAATGAATGAATATCAGCATTTCTCTTCCTTCAAATACCTCCTCAAAACTCAACTTTTTAATGAAGCCTTGGGGACAACTGTTGATCCTCGTCCCCTTCTGAAACTAACCCTATGTAAGGTAAAGGTAAAGTGTGCTGTCAAGTCGATTTCAACTCCTGGCACCCACAGAGCCCCACGGTTGTCTTTGGTAGAATACAGGAGGGGTTGACCATTGCCTCCTCCCACGCAGTATGAGTTGAAGCCTTCAGCATCTTCCTATATCACTGTTGCCTGTGCCCGATTTAGCACCAGTGGGGATTCGAACTGGCAGCCTTCTGCTTGTTAGTCAAGCATTTCCCCGCTGCACCACCTTATGTACCCATAACCAAACGGAACACTTCTTTTGTTACTGTGGCCTCCATCTTTCTGCTCCTTGGTGCAAGGACCTGTCTTGTATACTTTGTGTGCCCTGCACAGTCGGTGATATGAAAAATAAAAACTATGATGATGAAAAAGGTGTGTGTACATGCCTTGGAACAGATGCCACTATGACTACGAATACGACTACTACTTATATACTGCTCTTCCAACAAAATTCCAACAAAAGCGTGGTGTAGTAGTTAGAGTGCTGGACTAGGACCGAGGAGACCTGAGTTCAAATCCCCATTCAGCCATGAGACTTGCTGGGTGACTCTGGGCCAGTCATTTCTCTCTCAGCCTAACCGACTTCACAGGGTTGTTGTGAGGAGAAACTGAAGTATGTAGCACACCGCTCTGGGCTCCTGGGAGGAAGAGCAGGTTATAAATGTAAAAATAAAATAAATAAATAAATAAATAAAATTCTCAGAGCTGTTTACATAGAAAAATAAACAATAATTAAACAAGATGGTCCCCTGTCTCCAAAGGGCTCACTATCTAAAAGGAAACAGAAGACAGAAACAAGCAAGCAACAGCCACTGGCAGGATGCTGTGCTGGGGTTGGCTAGGGCCAGTTGATCTCCCCCTGCTAAATATAAGATAATCATCACTTTTAAAGGTGTGTCTTTGCTCAGTTAGCAGGGGTTAGCTCTAAATCCCTTTCAACTCTCTTAAATATAATCTGACACAGAACTCCACTGGATGGAATCTCAGAGTTGGTGGCATTCACAGAATGCAGAGTTCTGTGCCAGAGAACAGGGGATGAATAAAACACAGTCACACTCCAGATCTGAACTCATGGCAAGCAATCCCTGGCTGTTTTCATGGGTGGAACGCCTCCCCGGCACACTAAGCACAGTGCAGCAGGTACTTTTTTACATGAGAGTTTCCATTCTCAGGGGTCACCAAGCCTTAACTGGGCGGGCCAAACCTTTCCATCCGTGAAGGAGGAGGTGGCAGCAGTCATCAAGCACACCTGTGCCAGCAAAATAAATGCATCAAAACAAACTTATCCTGGTAGCTTGTCAAATAAGAATCTGGCATAACTCTCAGTCTCGGACTTCAGCGCACCACTACAATTTAGACAAGAGTGAAAAGGAAAGGGAGGGAGAAGACACGCTCTTTTGGGGCTGGCCTTGAATTCTGGCAACCTCCCATCACATCCAAGACCAAAATAAATAAGCTTTAGTTGGGAGTGAGAAACTGGTCATTGCTTGCATAGTAACAAATGGGTTAGTGCACCCCTGGGAGGCTGGCGGGGTTACCTTTAAGGGGCAGGGAGGGTGCCCATTCCCTCCCCACTTTCCCCCCGCCAACGTTGTCCCCAAAAATGCTGGTGCAGAGCTGCTGCATACCTCCTTGAAGCCCTGGGCAGCATTGTACATCACACACACATACCAACCACTTCCAGTACAATGCTGACCGGGCCTGCAAGGAGGTACGCTGCAGCCCTCTGCCAGTGTTTTGGCGGACAGCATAGGTGGGAGAAGTGGGGGGGGGAGGGCACCCTCCCTGCTCCTTAAAGGCAACCCTGACTACTGACTTGCCTACTGCAATGCGCTCTATGTGGGGCTGCCTTTGTACGTAGTCTGGAAACTGCGGTTAGTCCAGAATGCGGAGGCCAGGTTGGTGTCTGGGTCATCTCAGAAAGACCATATCACTCCTATCTTAAAACATCTACACTGGCTGCCGGTAAGTTTCCGGGCAGAGTACAAGGTTTTGGTTATAACTGATAAAGAACTAAACAGCTTGGGCCCTGGGTATTTAGGAGAACGTCTTCCTTGCTATGATCCACACCGCCCATGGAGATCATCTGGAGAGGTTCATCTGCAGTTGCCACCGGCTCCGCTGGTGGCTACTCGGGGACGGGCCTTCTCGCTGCCCCGAGGCTTTGGAATACACCTCCTGCTGAAATAAGAGCCTCCCCATCTCTCACAACCTTAAAAAGGGCAGTCAAGACGCATTTGTTCACCCAGGCTCTTAATTAGATACTGTTTTAATTGTGTTTTAATAGTTTTAACTTTTTAATTTTAACTGTTGAAATGTTTTAATCTTTTATTGACTGTTTTTATTGTTTTGTAAACCACCCAGAGAACTTGCATTTTGGGCGGTATAGAAATGTATTAAACAAACAAACAAACAAACAAACCCACCACTGCTGCCGAACTTCTGAACTGGGCCGTGCATATCCCTTCCCTATTGCATAGGTCAGCGCATGACCTCCGCAGCCAGGGCCATGAGCTTGTGTTACGACCCTGAATCAGGAAAAAGACCCGCGATCCAAATGATTCTCCTCAGCTTCACCATATACCATCTGTAATAATTCTGCTGAAGCAAAAAGGGCCACATCTGCCAAGAGCGGCAATAACTCCACGTCAGTTGTGAAAATGCATGTCCAGTCAGTGGCAGATTTCTAGAACACAAGGAACTAGAAAAGGCCGTGCATAAACAACAGATTACATTAATCACATGCATTCTCCCCCCTCTCCCACCCAACGGTGGAAGGCTCTTTGAAAAGTTTTCTTTTTAAAAAAGAAAAGGGCGGGGGGAGCTTAAAGCAGATGCCAAGGCTGCAATCTCCCGTGGGAGACAGCATGCAGGGAAGAGGGAGCTTAAACCTATCCTCTCTACTGGTTTTCGACCTTCAAATTGCACCACCACCACCCAGTTGCTTTTAACCACATGGGAGAAAATAGATACCTGCATGGAGGGGGAGCAATTACACATGGTTAATATTGTGTGTCAGTTCAGCCTCATTACTTACTTACTTATTATATTTGTGCTCGCCCCAAACCTCCGTCTCTGGACAGTTTACAACACAAAACCAATCAAAAATGACATAAACACCTTAAAAGGATTTAAAGCCACAAGTCTAGTTTAAACCGTTTGGGGGGGGGGAACATCTCTTTAAAGTCTTTTGAAAAGTTGTCAGAGATGGGGCGGGCTCTTATTTCAGCAGGGAGCACATTCCAGAGACTTGAGGCAGCAACAGAGAAGGCCTGTCCCCATGTAGCCACTAGACGAGCTGGTGGCAACTGTAGTCGAACCTCTCCGCATGATCTCAATGGGTCTCATAGCGAAGAAGATGGTCTCTTAAATACCCAGGGCCTAAGCTGTTTAGGGCTCTATAGGTTACAACCCGCACCTTATATTTTGCCCGGAAAATATTGGTAATTATTGGTAGCCAGTGTAGTTATTTCAATACAGGAGTAATATGGTCCCGTATGTTAGAGCCAAACGACATATGATCTTAGTTGATAAGGCCAAGAAGCAATCACATTACGGATGTATTCTGATGTGCTAAATATTTCTTTACTAAATAGGACCCATGGAGAGCCCAATCTGGGTCAGAACCATGGCATAGGGGGGAGGGGGGCTTCCATTCTTTGCCCCCACCCATAGTTCCAATCCAAATGAACCCCACTTGCTTTCCTCCCTGGGGGAATAGCAGCTGTGGGCAGGCTCAATCTGGATCAGGACCGTGTCAAAGGTGACATCGTCCTCTCCCCACAGCAGGGTCCCAATCTGGATAGGGCCCACGGTAAGCTCCCGTTTAACGAAAGGAAGATAAGCATGTTAGTTCTGATGATGTGCTTTACAAAACATGTAGTTTGTCTCTCACTGTCTTGCACATGCACACACATAGGGCGCTGACAGACGAAACGCGGAGCCATGGAAGCGTCTAACCAAGCTTCCAAAAACAAGCAGAGAATTCCCTCCAGGGACAACCCCAGAGCAGCGTGGTTTGTTTTGCTGTCCGTGGTTTCTTTGGCCCCTCCCCCCAGCATTCGGCCAATCCGTGGCTGTTCCTCAGCTGCTCTGTGCCGAGTCTCTTGCAACAAGTCGAGAAAAAAGCTTGGGGATTGGTTCGGATGCAACGTGTTGGCAAATTCGGCCACACTTAAAACAGACAGACAAGTCAACTACACACTTTGGTTTCAAAGCTTGGTTTGTTTGACCATATTGAACCTCAGCTTAATATGAGAGATGCATTCAGACAGAAAAGCAGAGGGGATTCTCAAATTCAACTGAGGATCAGCACTGCGTCTGAAACAGCCCACAGAGTCAAGTTCTCCAACCATGACTTAAGTAAATAGTTTTTTTGCGAGTGGGGCGGGGGGAGGTGAACATGCATTGCCTCTAGCAGTCATAAGGACTAGACACTTGGGTTCAGATTGCATGATTTGTTCTATCCCCTCCCTGTTTGGGGGATATTCTACAGTCACTTCATGATGGAACTTCCACATGTAGCTTTTGGTCATGTGAAGAAGAGTTCGGCAACTTGATTCTTAAGTTTGTTGAATGACTAGCAAAACTGGGTATAAATGGGTGGCAGAAAGTCATCTCACAGTGGAAAGGACCACACACACACTATGCTAATCCACCATTCTCATTTTAAAGCAGGAACGGCAAGCTTAATTTGAGCCAGGGAATAGCAGGAGTAATCCCACGATGGTTCTTTACTCATGATGAGGAGAGCATCTGTTAAAATTAGCAGGGAGCATTTTCCTCGTTATAATCAGGGTTGACCTTAGGGGTGAGTGAGCTGGGTACTCACCCATCCAGGCAGTCCTCCATCGAGACAGGCGGCACCAAGAACTGGAGCCGCAAGTTACTGAGAAGCAGCATTGAAAGCAGGAGGACCTGTTATACTACTAAGTTTTGCAAACCTGTTCAAGCAACACAAGTTGGCAACACTGATAAACTAACTAGGGCAGGGAGGCTGAAGACACTCTGCCTAGGCCACTATTTATCTAGCCACCCCCCCCCCCCCGAGATCATAGCCAATGCCCAACTATCTGGATCAAAGCAGCAGGGCTTTTAGGCCTGAGGATTTAGCTAACACATGGACCACAGGACAGAAGAGGGCTGCTGGATCAGACCAAGGGTCCCGTATGGCCGCAGCACCTGGGAGTCTGTGTCAGACTGCCTCTCTTCCATTCAGTTGTGATGGCTAAGAACGACCGATGGACCAGTGCTCCAGACACCTGTTGAATCTCCTTTTACAGCCATCTACGCCCATGGCTATTGCTGCATCTTGCAGCAGTGAGTTCCATGAACTAATTATGCTGAGATGCTAGGTCCCAGCACCTCTCTGCCATTAGAAGCTAGCCACTACAGCCATGTGTTTATCTTTGGTTTCTTCATTAGCAAGAAATCAGGAGGCTTGTGGTTACATTTTCCAGATCAGCCAACTTTGTTTTCCCCCTCCAAGGAGAATCAAAACCACTCAAACTCATGCAAAACTTTGTCAGTGTAAATGAACAAATTCACATTTTGCCAGTTTGCAACAGGAATTTAAATATCTTTGGGGTTTCTTTGCTGACTCTGGTAAACTGCACTTTCTGTGCTGGCTATAAAGGATTTTGTCCTCACTCATTTAATTCTCATTTAAATCAGATGTCCCTCCCCATTTCCCATTCCCAGCCTCCTATTTCAGGAGAGAGCATAAAATAAAAAGCAATAGTTTCCCAGCCATATAATCATAAAACAATCTGCTGAAATACAAAGCCATGAAAGCGAGGAGAGTTGTGGAAAATTAAGAGTGAAGAAAATTAACCAAGGGTCAGAGTTCTTGGCTCCCTGGGAAGGTCTCAGTCCCCTAGACAATGATCCTGTAACTGGAGATTTAGGAGGACAGGAGATTCCAGCCAATGTGAATTTACTAGCTTGTAACACAGACCCTCTTGTCCTTAGGAGCTGTAAAAATGGCACAAAATTGGGCCTTCAGGAGAAAACAAAGCAGATCCCCCAAGGAAGGGATAAGTAACGGGGAAACACAAAATGAGTCCTGGGGAAGTAGCCCAGCAGAGGCCATGGGACTTGGGCTGATGAAGCGGTTTCCGATGACGATGTAACATGTGCTTCAACTGCACACAACGACAAAGGCAGGCTCTGAAGAAAGAGCAAGCAAGATCACAGGCTTGGCTGAAAGGAGGAAAGGCCCCAGTTTGCTTTTCCTGTGGGAATGTTCGTTCTCTCTCCTCTCTCTCTCTCTCTCTCTCTCTCTCTCGGACATATTGCCGATTCTGTGTGGGAAACTAGAAACCACAAAGAAAACCGAGAACATGATAGGGGACGCGCACATTGCTGTGATGTGGGAAACTGAACACAGTTTCAGCAGGACGCATGAACCTGCTTTATATCCATTATTGGCCCATTGACTGACTGACAATGGATCCATAACTGCCAACATGTCCCCATTTTCCTGTTCACCAGAATGGGGAAATAGGGACATGTTGGCAGGTTTGTGGATCTTCATGGCCTCAGAGAAGGGTCTTTTCCCATTCAAGTCCCTTTAACTGGAGATGCCAGAGATTTAACCTGGAGCCTTCTGGATGCAAAACATGTGCTCTGCCACTGAGCTATGACCCTTCCCCAGATCTGACCTATGCCTTTCTTACATGCTACATGCTCACCCTGTGCTGGTCCTTCTGCTGGTCCACCCTGCTACCATGGATGTGCGCCAGAACCACATGGGCTACACGGTATAGTCTAAGTATGGTTGCCACATGTCTGAGGCTGGCCTGGACAATCAAAGAATTGGACATCCTGTCCAGGATGAAGGGAAAGTGTCTTTCTGGACATGAGACATTCAGGAATTTGAGCGAATCTTATCCATTCTCCTGGTGCTTCTCTCCAGGCACTGTAACTACACAGTGTCAATGTTTAAAAGCACTCTTTTCTAAACTTTTCTCCAGCACCAGTGATTCCAGCTGGGTAGGTTGACTCTCTCTATGGCTCAGTCAACCCCTTTCCCTCCTTTCTGGATCATCTCTAGAGTAAGGCAGCACATAATGTGAAACCGGAGGTTGCCAGACCCTGCGGTTCATTTTTCAAACTGTTCCTCCAACCACAGTCCAACAACCTCCATTTCATGGCAGGGGGGCCCCTCCCTCTTTCTGGTCCACTGAGGCCGCATCCCAGCAAGCTTCATAGCAATCGCATCACCAGACTGTGGGCAAGGCATCAGCAGGTCTCCAGAACAGCAGCCATTGGCCATGGTCTTCAAGAGAGCATGCCGAGTGCAATCATGCCTTTTTGGAAGGGTCTGCTTGCCCTTAGCAGGGAAAGGGCATTTAAATCATTTTGAATGAAATGACATACAAGCCCTTCTTCTGACAGCGATTGCACCGCTGGCCTTGTAAGTGACCCGCAACATAACAGTCTCGCACAAGTGCTATTTCTGGCGGAGGATGGGGATACTGAGGGGCACTATTTTTCTGTTGCTCCGGGAAGGGAACACCATGATTTCCTAGGAGGGGATATTTATATTAGGAAGGGCAAAGGATCCTGGTGTCTCTGGCCCGCTGTGACCAAGCTTGCTCTTGTGATAGAACACCCCAGCAAAGTAGTCCAGGGACACCAAAACCACATTCCTGCCGCTGTGACGGCTTGCCTCTGTGGGACTAGCTCTCTCATGAGAGGGCCAGTCTACCGGGGACGACCTCGGGCTGCTGAAGCCTTAGTCTTCCATTGGACTCCGTGCTCATGAGTTGAGCTATCCAACGGGGGGCCCTGTTCTCTCTAGTTAATAACAGACCTTTTGCACAGCGACCCCCTCCTCTCAAGGGGCTCCTTTCACACAACAAAAGGGGATGTTGATGCTCCATGTGTTTGGGCAGGCAGACTCAGGTACCGAACCACCTGGTCTATGAGCCGGTTTATTAGTGCCTAGAGCGAGCAGGGGGGCAGGAGGTTACCTTGGCATGGCTGCCTGCCAGCGCTGGGCAAGGCCCCTAGGCCCCATTGGGGCTCCCATCCCCCACCAGTGTGGGCCAGCAAGGACCTGGTTTGGGCCTCCAGGCAAGCACGGAGGCCATTAGAGTGACCACTGGTTGAACCAGGCCAGTTCGAATTGAACCCAATTTAAGCTGGTTAGATTCAAGCCGGTTCAGACATCCCTACTCCCTAAGACTGTTGTATTTGCTTGTTACTAAACATGAGTGGCAAATAAAACTACATCAGCTCCTGCAGAAAAAGAGTTCTTTTCTCCCCTTTGCTGCTCACAACATTGCAGCAGTCATGTTACCCTCCTTTCCAAATCTAGACTCCCATGACTAGGGAAGATCAATGACCATCTGAATCGATGATTCGTACTGATTTGCAGCATTCCGTCCCACCTTTGGAAAACCTGATACACTTGATGGGAGGGTGGCAACTCGGCTGAGTTACCATCAGCTCTTCGTCAGGTCAAAACCAGGTGCAACAAAGTCAGCTATATTTGTTTGTCCCGTTCACATATACTGTCCACAGAATATACCCGTGGGGACACCTGTCCAACTCAGCACATGACTAGCAGCAGCTCTGCAAGGTCTCAGGCCAAGGAGGCTTGTTCTTGTAACTCGGGGGTTGGACCCCCCAGATGCTGATGGACTACAACTTCCATCATTCCCACCCATAACGGCCGTGTGGCTGGGGGTGATGGAGGTTGTAGCCAGTGTTCTCTCTAAGGCATGCACATGTGTGTGCGCTCACACATTTTTTTGATGTCCACTCAGTTAATTTTAGATCCCGCTCAGATTGAATCAGGAAGGACCCACTCTGAATGCATGTATGTGCAAACACTGCCTTGATACTGCCGCCCAGAACAAAACTCATTCCGCACACAGATGAAAAAGGTTAGAGGGGACACTGGTTGTAGCCCAAGGACATCTGGGGGGCCCAAGGCTCAGAGCCCCCATTGCAACTGGAGATGCCAGGGTTTAAACTGGGAGCTTTGTGTATGCAACGAATATGCCCTACCACTGAGCTATGAACCAGCAAGAGTGGTGTAGTGGTCAGAGTGTTGGACTGGGACCAGGGAGACCTGAGTTCAAATCCCCATTCAGCCATAAACCTCACTGGGTGTCTCTGGGCCAGCTGCATCTCTCTCAGC
The DNA here is from genome assembly GCF_027244095.1 of Hemicordylus capensis. NCBI lineage: Eukaryota > Metazoa > Chordata > Lepidosauria > Squamata > Cordylidae > Hemicordylus > Hemicordylus capensis. Next base: position 37,285,015 of record NC_069663.1, read on the forward strand.
CTAACCTACCTCACGGGGTTGTTGTAGGGTTAAACATAACCATGCACACTGCTCTGGGCTCCTTGGAGAAAGAGCGGGATACAAAGGTAAAAATAAATGAATACTTTTACACTCAAAAGGAGCAATTTGGGTAAGGAGAGCCGAGCCTTCCCCTGGCCTCCCTGTGGCCTGTCCCCACAGCACTTCCCCCTCAGCCTAGCTCGCTCCTCCTATCAGGCCTAGGTTAGGGGGAAGTGCCTGGCTGCAAGGCAGGAAAGGCTTCTGCCCCCTCACCCACACACCCCTTTTGCTCTTAAAATTAGACATCCCCCCTCCCCTCTTTCGGTCTGAACAGGAAAGACACATAATTAAACCCACAAAGCTTTCCCCATCGCATTTAACTTCGCCCCTTGGCAAAAAGCAGCTCTAACAGTGAAAGCCAAGCACATCATCCTTTGCACACCCTGGCCCCAACTATCATCTCTCCTCCCCTACTTTGTCTCCGTCATCATACACCACAAGACAACGTTATTCAACACAAATGTTGTTTCTCCCCTCCGTGCGCCTGGAACAAGCTTAAGCTTTCGTAGTTCCTCTTAGAGAAAAGAGACACCCAACAGAGCAAGTCTCCTCTTCTGAGATATACGTGGTCCTACTATTTCTGCAATAAGCCACGTTCGAGCATTCAGACAGGGCATCCAGGCATTCAGACAGTAAGCCACACTGGGCATTCAGACAGCCGTAGCCTAGCCTGGCACTAAAGGCAACTCCCTTGAATGGTCTTGATGCACACGGAAGCAAAGGGAAATCCACCCGCAATTCAGGTTGGGCTTCATTCGTAAAGAAGCACCCTGGAACAGAAGATAGGGTTTGTCTGCTCTCTCGCTCTCTCCTTTAGGGATACAATGGAGAAGGAAACCCCAACCCCCAGACTTGTCTTTAACTCACCTGCCTGTCTCCAAGATGCCGCCTTCTCTGTCCCCCCGGCTGCCTTCCACTTTCTTTCCCAGGACTCCTGAGCGCAGCCTGAATACTTTGATTGTCTTTTGCCAAGCTGAGACGTGCACACCCACTTACTTGCATATCCCCTCTAAACATCCACAAGCTCCATCCCTCGACAAAGTGGTCAATTTATTACTCTGAAGGGGTTCTCTGTGCGCAGGCAAGTGTGGCATTAACCACACACTTTAGCTTTAGCTTTGCCTTATAAACTCAGTGGCAGATAAACGATTTCTCATCTAACTCTGGAACGAGGTCTTTGCAGGCGGCCGCACCACCAGAGCAGCAAGAGCTCTGCATACGACCGAAGCGGGGAATCATTGCTGGAAACCTGTGAATGAGACTTCTAGTCTCCGGAGACCCAGCTTCTTTAGCTCTAACTAACATATCTCTTGAACTGCTTGCTCTCAAAGATGGCGCATATGCTGAAATTCTACAGAAGGGCGGGAAAGTCACAGGAGGTGGTACTGGCTGCAGAATTCCTTAGCATCTTAAATTTCTTTCTTCTTTTTTTAAGTGAACAAGTTTCTAGCTCTAAATATTGCAAAGATGCTTGAGGTAGGTGTGGGCAATGCCTGTTGAAATCCCAGACGCCATGGCTTGTAGCCTGGAGAGGCGGGTCAGTGAATTTCCAATGCAGCCTTAAGTGTGCAGCCAAACTACATGTTATGCAAGGAAGTCATGACAAGATCTCCACACGGTTTGTGTTTTTCTTTAACGCAGTTGCAGAGGGCTTTGAACTTAATTGCACCAGTGGGGGAGGAGGAAGACAGATATCTGTATTGTGCATCTCCCCCCGCCCCCCACAGCAAGCCTGACAGTAGTTTGGTGGAGTGGGTGGGGGGCAATTTCAACTAGGGCAATGATGCAGAGGAAATGGTTAAACATTCCCTTGCCCAGGTGCCACTGCTCCAATCAAATTCAGAGCCTGAAAACAGATGCTTTTATGTTAAAAAAAAAATAATGGGAGATGAACTCCCAGACCTCCTGTGTGTTTTCAAATCTTCTGCAAAATGGCACCTGTGCATAGTTCCATCAATGTGTACACAGGTGTCTTGAGATCTTGGAAATGGAGCCACAGTCACTACATCGAGTGAGATCCCCAAGTGAGACTGAACTCTGCTACCTCTTCATTCAGCAATTAAGAACTGTTCCTATGGAGTAAAAGGTAAAGTGTGCCGTCGGGTTAGTGTCAACTCCTGACAACCACAGAGCCGTGTGGTTGTCTTTGGTAGAATACAGGAGGGTATCTGTATTGCCATCTCCCACGCAGTATGAGATGATTCCTTTCAGCATCTTCCTATATCGCTGCTGCCCGATAGAGGTGTTTCCCATAGTCTGGGAAACATACCAGCAGGGATTTGAACCGACAACCTCTGACTTGCTAGTCAAGTCATTTTCCCGCTGTGCCATTAGGTGGCTTCGCCTATGGAGTAGGAAGGAGGAATCAGATTCTTTTCCTTGTAGAAAAGAATTCTCAGCCTTTCTCTCGCTGGTTGCTCACCTTCCTCTTCCCTCGCTTGCAAAATCTCGTGAGAACTGCCACGCATGGGATTAACAACAGATCCGCCTTAAAGAAATATAGAGAGAGATGGTTATAGGCCCATGGTTTGATCGATTAAGCAAGGCAGCTCTCGTGTGTTACATAGCACTCCACAAGACATACTTGCTAGCAAAACAATCACATTTTCCTATTCCAATCTTTTGCTATTTGAGTGCTGGTGAAATGAAATTTCCTCTCAGCACTATGTTTTGGTTAAAAAGTCATCATGATGAAAAATTAAATGAGTCCCTGAAGACTTGAAAGTTCTTATAAGATGTTATTTTGTCTTTTAAAGACGATACTGTACTTAAGATGGAAGAGGACTGGGATGATTGCATCTGTTGTGTTAAACTCTCCAGTGTAATTGTCACCCAAGGATTTTGAAAGCACTGTTAAGACTTTGGCTTGTTTGTCTGTCTGCCTGCTTCTTATATGTTTTTTTTTAAAGGAGGCTGCTTTTGATGAAGCTGGATTGAGAAGACTAGAGCTTTCACATGTGTTTCTGCTGTTTCAGTTGAATTGTAATGAGGTTTTCATGTGTGCATTTTTAATGGTATGACTTCTCACAAGAAATTAAAATGCAACCCCAAAGGCTAATTAACAATGACTTTGTTAATGGGCCAATGCATAGTCAGAAACCTTCCAAAGAGATTGAAACAAGCTGTTGGATGACGACAGTTCCAAACAGGCCATTCAGCAAAGGGCTGCAAGGCTGGGTCCAGCAGGCCCCATCACAACTTCATGGCATGTCTCTCACTCATCATCTGAACAGAAATCCATCTTTGTTTCCTATCCATTCAGATGTATGGCAGAGCCTGAACAGCAGTGCTGAGTCAACAGCTTTACACTTTAATGGCACCATGGATAAACTTGGCCATTACTATCCCAAACAGCATGTGATACTTTGAATAAAGTGTTAACCAGTAAAGCCCAATTGGATTCTTTGCCTCAAAGGCCCATTCTGAGCAATGGTATGTCCACTCAGTTAATTTGAATCAGGAAGGCCTCACTCTGAATTGACAGGTGCACACCACTGCCTTGATGCTGCTGCCCAGAACAAAACTCATTCCACACACAGGTGAAAAAAATTAGAGAACACAATACTGGGGACCCAAAGGTAGGAAACCTATGTGGACAGAAGTGCCTCTCCTGTCACTGCAACCTTGCTGGCTGCTCTTGAGACAAACGATTAGCCAACTGGGAGCTGCTAAGACCTTCCTTTCAGAGCTCTTATTGAAACACAACCAGTAACCGATCCACAGCATTTGCAACCCAGTGCTGCCAAATCAGAAATGTAGATTCCAGGTAAACCTGGGCACCGTTAATTTTTCTATACAATATCACAGAAGACAAGGCACTAGAACCCCTTTCCCCTAGTGCTACACATTGAGGTTGTGCTGTGCACTGCCTTTAGTCCATCAGTTGTGAGGCTCACTGGCTCCTCTTACATAGAGGAGAGCTGGTCTTGTGGTAGCAAGCATGATTTGTCCCCCTAGCTAAGCAGGGTACACCCTGGTTGCATTTGAATGGGAGACCACATGTGAGCACTGTAAGGTATTTCCCTTAGTGGATGGGGCTACTCTGGGAAGAGCATCTAGGTTCCAAGTTCCCTCCCTGGCAGCATCTCCAAGATAGGGCTGAGAGAGATTCCTACCTACAACCTTGCTGCTGCCAGTCTGTGTCAGAGAGGCACTCTTGCCCATGCACTTTGGGGACAAATTCCAGGGCCTCCACATCCCCTTGGGCCCCCCAAGTTCTCTTTAGTTTTTACCAGGTTGTGTGGTCGCCCAGCTGAGCATGATGATGCTTAATTTGCAGAGAAGGGGAGCCTCCAAAGGCCTTTAGGTCCAGGCTACAAAATTACATAGGTGCACCTCTGGTCTGTGCAGACAATACTGAGCTAGATAGACCAATGGTCTGACTCAGTATACGGCAGCTTCCTATGTTTGGAACACAAGGATATAGGAAGCTGCCTTATACTGAGTCAGAAGATTGGTCCATCTTAGCTCAGTATTGTCTGAACTGACTGGCAGCGGCTTCAAGGTCCCTCCAAGGTCTCCAAGAGTCTCTCCCAGTCCTACCTGGAGATGCTACCAAAGGTTGAACCTGGGAATTTCTGCATGCAAGCAGATGCTCATCCCCTTAGCTATGGCCCCTTGCTCTAAGCAGAATATCTCACAGTGCTCACATGTAGTCTCCCATTCAGATGCAAAGCATTGTGGATCCTACTCAGCAAAAGGGACAATTCAGGCTCACAAGACCAGTTCTCCATTCCAAACCAAGAGGAAATGATGCATCTTGGAACAAGCTAGGAGGACCAAACAGATAGCTAGTCCCCCTCTTTGGAGAAACTTTCTGCATACAAATATTAACTGATATGGCCACACACAAAGGCACTGTTGGTATGGAACACACATTGCCATGTTTCCTAGGGAAGCTACAGACATATAGTGGATTCTGAAGCTCCCCATCCTCTCCCTGCCAAGGCTCATTGCTTACAGGGTCAGATATGAATAATGAAAAACAATAAACTATCAATGCTCGCTCCAGACAAGTTGCCGGATATTGCATGAGAAGGAACCCTTCCGCCCACGATGTCTCAGGTCACTAAGCAACAATCCATCACCCTTGGCATTCGGCATAGCAATTTTGTCTTTGATGGTACTCTGCAAGGCTCAGTGAGTTAATTGTTTGGAACGTGGGCTCCTCTGGGTGCAACTAACATCGCTGCATGATGTAAGCGGTTTGGAGTTCTTCGGGGCCAAGAATGGCTTGGGAAGCTGTCATATAAAACCACAGAAAATTCTGACAAAAATTACCCTAATGAAGATCTAAAATCTAGCAGCCTCCTTAGGGAGCATGCTCCCTAAAAATCCTTTCCCTAATTTCTGAACACCAGAGTTGCTGAAGGGCACACAGTAGGAAAGGGTGATTATATTCCTGGAAGCATCTGGTTGTTCACTGTAAAAAACAACAACAGGATGCTGCACTCAACAAAAGCTTAGTTCGATCCAATAGGACACTTCTAACATTCTTAAATTTCCTTATCTATTTAGTAGTGGGGGTCTCAAACATGGAGTTCTGGCAGCCAAGCTGAGGCACCTTATTCCCTGTACCACCAAAGTAGCTTGCAGGGGGGGAAGGACCGGCTGACCTAAGCTTTGCTGCTCTAGTGCACTCTCAACAGCAATGGAAATCAGCCAGCCCAGAAAGAGTCACATGACCTGGGGAACCAATAGGGTTTCCGCTGGCCCTATATAAGAACTCCTCTGGGGTTGGCTGTCAAGTCTGAGCTTCTTGACAATGGAAAAATATGCTCTCGCCTTCCCTTGGCCTGTCTCCTCTGGAACCTGACCACATTATTTGCCTCAGAGTCTCAGCTCTCTGTTTGCTCAGAACTAACCAGCAGCCAATCTTAAACCACATTCAGGGGTCTAGCAAGGTTGGAGTGGGCCCTGGGACAAGAAGCAAAGATGGGCCCCTGAGCCCCTCGCCTGCTATGACCACTCATATTTATATACTGCATCCTCTCCTCTCCTGTGAAGAACTGCAGCATCTGGACATGGTGAAAAACAAAACATTCTTGACATGCCGTTTCTCCCACTCCTGTGCAAATAATATCACACACTCCTGACACATGCAGATACATATTCTGCTCTCTCTCTCTCTCTCACACACACACACACACATACACACTTGCATGCATGCATTCCCCTGGCTTAGAATCATCTTTAACCATATAAACCTAAAGTAAAAGTAAAATTGTGCCCTCGAGTAGGTGTTGACTCCTGGCAACTACAGAGCCCTGTGGTTGTCTTTGGTAGAATACAGGAGGGGTTGACCATTGCCATCTCCCGCACAGTATGAGATGATGCCTTTCAGCATCTTCCTACATCGCTGCTGCCCGATATAGATGTTTTGAGGATTTGAACCGGCAACCTCTTGCTTGCTAGGCAAGTTACTTCTCCACTGCACCATAACATATATCCATACAGCATCAACACGGAAGAGGGAAGAGTGAGCTGTCACTCAGCTGGTTGGTCCCCTTTCTTCCAGGGATATTTGTTTACACACACACACACACACACACACACACACACACACACACCACCAATTGTTCTCCTTGTTCAATTACAGCTCCACCCCAACCATGCTATTTGTTCCAGCCCTCTGGGACATGGCAGCTCTGAAGGGGGTCCACCAGCCTGCTTTGACCCTGCTGTTCACATCAGGCCCCACTGGGCCCCGACATTGCCTAAACCTGAAGGCTGGAGGAAACTGTTTACTTTTAAAAGAGTTTGGAGTGATTAAGAGTCAATGAGGCGCTTCACACAAGCAGTGTAAAGCACTGAGAGGAGGTTTGTGGGGAGAGCGGGTTTGACCCACTTTCCCCACAGTCGATTGCTCACCTGTTGGTGGGTGGACAGATTGCCCGCCCAGACAAGTGGTGGCTTGATTCCATCACTCCCTCGCCCGACCATGGCTCGCCCTGCAGCTCCAGGTGTTGGGTGCAGGGAAGCGCCCCCATGCGGTGTCTAGCCCCCTGGAGCCCCAGTCATGCATCGCGCAAGTGCACGGTGCATTTCTGGGATCCCGCCGCAGCTGCAAGCAGCCGTGGCAGACACATGACCAGAAAAGCCCTCGCTCCGTGAACCTCGTTTAAGTGGGTGGCTAAATAGGTGGATTTCCCGCCATGGAGCCCAGTTTTACTTGCTCATGAGAGTCGCCTTTTAAGGGGCTCCTGTGGTGTAGACACCTCATTCTTTTGCTCCACTGTCATTCTGGGCGAACAGGTTTTACCGTTTTTTGAAGCAATACAGAAGTTTGCCAACTTGTTGACTAGAGGCAAAAGCAGAATGGGTGCACACACCACAAGAAGTCATCCTGCTTTCAAACTGCTTTCAGTTCTCTGAAAGAAAGAAGAAACAAGCAAACCCAATCTCCCTCTAGCTTCATCAACCAGTTGTTTGAATACCGCAACCCCACAAACCCCAGTTATTCCAACACACTGCACTCTGTCTGGCATAGCTTCAACGTAACTCCATGTAAACCACCCACATTTCCGGTTATTTGAATACCTTGTTCTAAGCATTCTGCATAAAACGAGACTATTCCAGATGGCTCTCTATGGCATGGGCAGAATTTTCTCAAGTTTTGAGCCTGGAGGCAAATTCACTTGTTATGTGTATATGTATAAATCAGGCTTTTGTTTTGAGGTTTCTCACTACTGGATTCCCAACGCCAGGAGTCATTCCTAGCTTTACCACCTGACACCCTTTAACTAAATATGCCAGGTACAGAACCTGGGACCTTCTGCATGCCAAGTGTATATTCCACCACTGATTTCCACATTTATCCCCCATTCCCACTGCTCTGTCTAGTCCAACATGGTCTACTTGAATAGCAACAGCTCTCCAAGTTCTTTTGAGTAGACATCCCTTTAACTGGAGGATTGTACTTGATGAACTGCTGACTGCAAAGCACATGCTACACCAGGATGGAACTACCATTGGACAACTGTGTTCAATGAACTCTGGCCACCCAACGGGGCTGGGGTGGCCACCACTGGCCTCTACAAGCTCACCTCCTGACTTCCCTCACCGGCATTGTCAAAGAGCTGGTGTGTATGGGGCCAGGGTCACAGGAGCTGCCTGCAGTGACATTATTAGCCCACACACAAGGGAGGAGGAAGAGAGACAGATGGGCGGATGAGAGAGAGGCAGGCAGGAGGTATGTAGGGGGGCCAGAGGTTGGGCTCTTTGTCAGCCTTGACGAAGGAGGCTGTGGAGGCCAGCAGGAGCTGCCTAAACATCTAGCCACAGGCTGCCACCCACGTCACACACCACTGAGTTACAACTCGCCACTAATCAAGAGAAGGTAGAAGTCTTACCTGGAGTGTTAGTGCAGCAGGACCAAGTGCAAATGTTTTGCAGAGACCTGAAGTCCAGTTTCACATCCTATCTATGCTTCCTTTGAAGATCTGCTAAAGGCCAGGAGACTGAGATCACAGAGCCATAGTCCTAGAAGGGACCCAAAAGAGACATCATGTTGTACAACTGAACTTTAGAGTTCTACAAGACTTTCACATTCAGCAAGAGAGTCAAGGACATTCTAAGAGAGATGCCTTCACATCCCTTTCTTTCAGAGTATACTCAGAATGCACAGTAGTAAAACATCCTATATGTTTAATGACACAATCCATACTCATTTACCCAGAAGAAAAACCTTTATTTTTTCCTTGTTGAAGACACTTTTTCTTATCCCCAGCAAATCTCTGACTGAAATGAGGGACAGGCTATGAATCTCCTCATGGAAATGTAAAAGCAGAATGTTGTCCACCATGGAAAAATTGTCTATAAGCACCAAGAGCAGCCTATAGGCACCATGACGTTCAACCCAATAGGATGGATCCAGTTGTGGAGTAGAAGGTAGAGTCAATGAACAACAGGAGGCGGATATGATGTTAGACCATCCCTAAAACAGCCAAGGCCAGATACCTGCTGGCTGATCCTGGCAAAATAATGGTTGGGGGAGGGTTAAATACAGGGTCACAGATTGGTAGAAGGGGGACCACACACCCTTCTCTGTTGAATTCTACCTCAGATTATTAAAACAGCCCATACACAATCTGTAAGTACAAGAAGCCAATTCTTAGGGCATATATTACCTTATCTTACCTTTTGTTCCATCAGCGGGATTTTCAAGGTGGTTAACAAACAAGGTTTAAACAAAAAACAATAAAATATTATCACTATTTAAAACACACACACACACACACACACACACCACACCACACAACCCAAACAGCACAATACAAAAAGAGTCAGCTTAAAAAGAAAAGAATCCGCAAAAACTCAGTTATCCCCCATATCAAGGCAAGCCGGAAGAGTGTGGTTTTCACCTGGCATCTAAATGCCATCAGGGAGGGGATCAGACAACTTCCTAGATAAGGAATCCACAGTTGCCCAATGGGTCCACTTCTCAAAATTCCAGCTGTGGAACTTCCTATCCCAGGGGGTTTCATCCCATGCCCCCTTCAAGAAGGAAGGGTCACACAGGAGGAAGCAGTCCTTTAAGCATCCTCACCTCAAGCCATTTCAGACTGTAATGTTGTGGCCAGTTGTCAGTCATCTTCATTATATTCTGAGGGGCTGGGTTTGCTCAGCCCACAAACAGGCATTGTGCTGCAAATCTACCTTTTTTTTTTTACATTTATATCCCGCTCTTCCTCCAAGGAGCTCAGAGTGGTGTACTACATACTTGAGTTTCTCTTTCACAACAACCCTGTGAAGTAGGTTAGGCTGAGAGAGAAGTGACTGGCCCAGAGTCACCCAGCTAGTATCGTGGCTGAATGGGGATTTGAACTCGGGTCTCCCCGGTCCTAGTCCAGCACTCTAACCACTACACCACACTGGCTCTTTTGATACAAGGAGCACAGACATCTCTATAGGCTTCTTTTAATTTGAAATATTTTACATTGGGGGGGGGGGATATGTTATTTTAAATGTGGTTTTAGCCTGGTCTTTTAACTTGTATAACTTTATTGATCTTTTATTTTACACTGTGAGGCTCTACACATGATCCCTGTGTAGAGCCTAGCCAGGCTCACCCTGGGTGGCTGGATCGGCCGCCCACATGACTACGGGTTCTGTCACAGGGCCAGTAAGGGCGGCAGGGAAGCCCACAGCCCCCGGAAGCCCCAGAACGCCCCGTGAGAGTGCGTGAGGCATACTGGGGAGACCCCCGATGCCGGGAGGCTTGTTGGAGGGGTCTCACGATCACCAAAATGGGGTTAGCAGAGCACTCGCTCCACTAACCTTGTTTAAGGGGGAGGAGTTAAGTGGGCTATCCACCGGGAGCTGCGCAATTTCATGACTGCTCGAAAGCAGGCTGGCCTCCCTTAGCCCGCTTTCAAGCGGTCGTGTGAATAGCCTCAGTATCTATTTTATTCATGTTGTGAAAGCTTTCCTTGTTGCTATTCCCACAACTTGAATGCCCGCAATAGGCTCCCTTACAGCTGAAATGCCTTCTTTGTCTGCATTTCAAATATATATGTCCAAATAAGAGGCGTGGGGGGGGGAGTCCATTTCACCCAGCCCTTGGTGGGAAGTGCTTCATACTTCATCCTGAGCAAAATGATTTCAGCCTCTCTTTTCCTTTCGTTCTCTGGGGGCTTGGAACAGCCACGAGTTTGTTCAAAGGGCCTCTGATGATTTACAAGCCCTTCCATTTAAATATTAATCACAAGGCTAGCTGAGGGCACAGTTTCCGCTCACCTCAATGCTAATTATTTTGAGAGGTTGATGTATTTGTTCCGAGGGGAGGGGGTTAGCAATTGCACTGGGAGGCTGGAGAAAATGGAGAGCCTGTTTAAACAGGGAAGTCAAAAAAATCCAGATCAATCAAAGGTGTGGGAATGTATGTGTGTTTACTTTAACAGGGGGTGGCGGGGTAACTGTCTGGATTTACTGTGGGCCAAAGAAAAACAGAAAGTGGGGGAGGAAGTCCTCAGATGGGGCTCTAGATGGTGAAACAAAGATAGAGGGGCCTGAACCTATCAGCCAGAACAATTTCTTTGTCTTGGTCCATTGACTACAATTGGCCTAGCTTAGAATACAGGGAGGCTATTCTCACAATGGGGGGAAACCGGGGCGAAGGGAGCCCAGCCCAGTTTCCCCCCATCGTGAGAACCACCGGGCAAAAGGAATGTGCAAACTGGTTCAGGGGTTCGTGGTTCGACGGTTTGGTTCAGGGGTTTGGAGTCGAACCGTAACACCCCACCCCCAGTTCTGTCCGGACCAGAACCAAACCCCCGCACCAACTCATGGATTTTTTAAAATTTAAATAAAAAATGTTAGTACCTGTAGCTCCTTCGGGGAGCTTCCTAAAGGCTGCGGGTGTGTGTGTGTGTGTGTGTCCGTGAAGCTCCCCCCTCTCCTCACCAGCCTCGTTTATCACCACCACAGCCCGTAAAGTCTTCCTTTTGGGCCCGTTCGGGCCTCTGTAAATCGGAGCGGTGGCCATTTTGCATGTGCAGCCTTAGGCAAAATGGCCATTGATTTACAGAGCCCAAAATGGAAGGCAGTGATAAATAAGGTTCGGGGCGGGAGGGTAAACCTTCACAGACTCCCCCCCCCCCCGGCCTTTAGGAAGGCCCCCGAAGGGGCTACAGGTACTAAAAAAAAAAATTTAAATTTTTTTAAAAATGCAACAACAACAAAAACCAACCCCAGACCAAACCAAATGGGGGAGCGGGTCAATCGGGGCCAGACCGAACTGGCCTGGTTAGGTTCGAGTGCAGCTCGCACTCGAACCGAACCAGGCTAGCCAGTTCCATGCACAACCCTGTAGAGCTGGACCCACATCTTAAACAGGGGAGATGCAGGAGCTCCCACCTTGGATGTTATACCAGAAATGAAGGGTGCAAGTCAACATTTATTTCCTCTATTTCCCCTTCTGTACAAAAGTCAACATTTATTTCCTCTATTTCCCCTTCTGTACAAATGTCAACATTTATTTCCTCTATTTCCCCTTCTGTACAACATCTATAGCCACCAAATGTTTGGGAGAGCAGCTTGAGCTTGGAAACTCCTTTTCTCAAAGATTCCCGTTGCCCACAGTATTTTCAAAAAACAAACCATCAATATGTTTAAATTAAAATTTGCCAAGAAGTGCACCAGTACATTAAGGTTTTGGTGACTTGGGCTGGCAGTACATACAGCAACTAGGCAACAGAAATATAGAACTAATCCAGTACATCCCTGGGAAGTGGAAATGTGCTAATAAATTCCTTGACTGTTAACTCCTGTGGAATATCAAAGGAATGTTTAGAGGGACTCTTGGCATTAGCATTAGATACCATCTGAAGCCACTGAGCATTTGGTGTGGCCTCTGCATCATCTCTCTGACTAGCAGATGCTGGAAATTAACATAGGAGATAGATATTGCCATCATGCATCATAATTGCATGCAAACCTTTAACATGTTATACCTTAGGATGAATTGTTATTACTGTTTAAAGGTTGTTGCTTTTTAAAATCTGTCTACTTTGTATTGCTGGTCAGAGACTGAAATAAAACTGAATTGGAATAAGACTGCCAACCTTCCAAAGGTCTATGACTGCCACTATAAAACCACACACATACACACAGAGAACACAGCGCAGTACAGAGCCCAGGCCTGACACTGCAAGACAATTGTTATATTCACAGAATCTACTGCTCAACAGGCCAAAATCTGGGGCACGTTTACCTAAAAGCAATGGAATCGCTTAGCCAGGCATGTATGAAAAACACTGGAATTGTTTATCTATGCAACTTTCTCAGTGCTAGACTTGGATTCAGGTTAGGTCCAGAAGACAGATCCAATGCTGGAAAAATTACGTAGGTATCCAATTTTTCTGACACAACATTCCCCCATGTATGGACAAATGGTATTACTTCGAAAAGTAAGCTTAGGAGCTCCAAATGTTACATCAGAATTGGGCCAGAATTTGCTTACTTTGAGGAGCCTGATGGCTCCTTTATGGTCTATTTCTCCTCTGTTTGGGAGATGCCTTGAATCAAATCGAGTCATACGAGGGAAAGGGAAAGTTTAATAAGGAATGAACAAGAGCTACTTCATATACTATTTCTAGTGCATATACCCAAACCATCATTTCACACAGATTCAAGGAGGGCTTTCTTTAAGTGGAGGGCAGAAAACAGGAGGACAGATGAAGGCACCTTTTATTAAGTCAGAAGATTCATAGCCCTGATTTGATCCAACTAGTTCTGTATTGCCTGCTCTGATGGAAAACGGATGTTCCAGAGCCTCAGGCAGAGGTCTCTCCTACCCCTACTGTCTGGAATCCTTGAGGCACAGGGGTTGAACCTGAGACCTTCTGCATGGAGCTCCACCACTGAGCGGCAGCCTCTAAAAGCAGAACACAAAGTTGCTTTAAAAGAGCAGACTACTGGTCTACTCTGCATGGAGTGACAATTGCTATCCAAGAGGCAGGCTCCCTACTGCCTGAGAAGAACCTGGAGGTTCAAGGGACTGAACTGGAAAGGATGTGATTGACCATTGTAAATCACAAAGTGTTGTTGTTTTTAAAAAGTATTTTAATTGGTTTTAAATGGTTTTAATCGTTTTTGAATTGTTTTTATATTGTTTTTAGCATTGTGTTTGAATTGTGGGTTTTATGTCTTTTTAAAAAGTTGTACACCGCCCAGAGCCTCTGGATGGGGCGGTTAATAAATGTAATAAATAATAATAATAATTTCAGCAAAGGCATCTCCTCAGTATCTTCTCTTTCTAGACCACAAGTAGCGGGTTTGAGGCATTTTATTTATTGATTTGATTTGATTTGATTTGATTTGATTTGTATAGCACCCTTCCAAAATGGCTCAGGGAGGTATACCAGACTTCTCCGCTCAAGCCATCTTCCGAGGCAGCAGCTACACCAGGCCCAAGGATGACTCACCAATCCACTTGACCTGCCCAGTTCTGCAAAGGGTCAGCCCCAGTGGTCTCGTGACAGACACTCTCTGCTTCGACAGCAGATGCTTTGTGAACGCGCAAACCAAACTGAAGCACGCAGGAGGAAATGGCTGGATTTCCTTGCAAGGCGCTGCAGAGGCTGGCATCAATCTTTATTAATTCTGACACAAGGGGCCTTCTCTTCACTTCCGCTTTGAAAGAAGCATAATCCCGTCTCTGCACTCTGGCTGCTGTCGGCTGCTAAACCTACGTTCTCTGTAGGCTTGTCTCACATGGATGATGGATTGTAATAATTATCATCAGCTCAAAACAAGCACTTTCCATTTTCAGGGGCCTAAAAGCAGCAAATCAGGACTGAGGAATGGCAGCTGCTGTCAGGTTTTGATGGCCGGTCAACTAATTAAGAGCTGAAATCTGCTTATCCGAAATATCTGCATTAAAAAAATCAGTGCACATCATCACTGGCCCTGATGGGATTTGCCAAAACTCAAGGTCAGGATACTCTCCCATTGCAGAGATTTGGGAGGCATCTCTACACTACAGTTTGTAAAAGGTTAACACTCAACGAGGCGATTCCCACGAGCAGCAAGAACCGGGTTAAGAGATCCCAGCCCGGTTCCTGATGCTCATGTGCAGCAACGGGAGCCACATGGCTCCCGCCGGCAGCTTGGCAGCAAACCTGCTTATGGAGCCCGCTGCTTAAACCAGGTTTCAGGTGCAAGAGGCCCTGAAAAATGGGTCAAAAGACTATGAGCCGGGTCTCATCACGATCAGTGAGACTCGGTTTAGAAGGGTGAGCAGGGAGGGAGCCCTGGGCGGCCGGATCGCCCACCCACACAATTGCTGGCTCCGTGACGGAGCTGCAGGGGGCTGGGGAGCTTGGGGGCTGCACGGCCCCCGGAAGCTCCAGTATGCCCTGTGTGAGCACGCAGGGCACACTGGGGAGACCCCCGGAGCCGGGAGATGGCTTTTCGCCTCCCCTCCAGGGGTCTACTCATGAGTAGCCATGGTGTGGAGCAGTGCTGTGGCTACTCACAAGCGGGAAGCTCGGGTTTGCGGAGCGCTCGCTACACAAACCCAGGCTTAGGGGAGGGCTACAGAAGCGGGCTAGCCGCTTGTAAGCCACCAGGCTTGCCTGTGGTTTACACGAGCAGCAAAAATTGGGCTAGGCTCTCCTAGCCCGATTTTTGCTGCTCGTAAGAATAGCCCCTATGTGTCACCACAGTACAGCTCCGCACCACAGCAACTCGTTCATTCATTCATTCGATTTCTATACCGCCTTTCCAAAAATGGCTCAGGGTGGTTTACGCAGAGAAATAATATATAAATAAGATGGAACTCTGTCCCTGAAGGGCTCACAATCTAAAAAGAAACATAAGATGAGACTCACAAGTAGCCTCCCAACTAGGAGGCTAGAAAAAGCCTCCCGGCGTTGGGAGGCTCCCCACAAGGCACCATGCACTTGCGCAGTCAAGCCCGCTCTCCCCACAGACCTCGTTCTGTCTCTACACATGTATCCTGCGTAGAGCCTTATTCCCTTTTCCCATGGAATTATACTCCTGTGAAAAGGGCTTATTATCTTTAACAGAAAACTTTTGGCAAAACTCTTTTGGCAAAACTACAATTCTCTTTTGACAAAACTACAGTTCCCAGAATTCTTCGGGGGAAGCCATGACAGTTAAAAGTATATGAAACTAATACACATTGGTACAGTAGATAGGGCTTCTGTCTCTCTAGAAACATGCCAAGGTCTGATTCTCAGCATTTTCGGAAGGCCAATTAATCAATCAATGTATTTCAGTCTTTGACCAGCATAAGATAAAACATGACAGTAGCATTAAAAGCAGTCAGTAACTGTCAAGCTAAAATCTGAGGCCGGATTCAGACATAACGTGGAACCGGAGGCAGACTAGCCAGTGGTCCCCAAACCTGAATGTCTGAATGTGAAATGTCCGAATGTGGGACGCCAACAGATGAAAACAGAATGAAAGAATGCCGACACAGGCTGCAATTAAACTGCAAATGATAACAAAGATTCTCTACCATGGATTCAAAGGCTGGCCTTGGTATAATCACCTCTCACTTAGCTGTTAGTGATAAGCAAATTATTAATTAGTGGCCAGACTAGATGTATATAGTACTGCTAGTCATTTTGGGGGGTTTGATGTTAGAATCCCTGGTCTGCAGCAATTTAGATGCAGCTGTGCATTTTCAAATGCCGCTATCCCAGTGTATGGCTCATGGTGAACGTGGTAGGTACTTGACTCCATCCTCAGGTCTCAGGCTGCCATTTTCCATCTGGTGCTGGTTATTGAACCTTGACATTTTAACAGAAATAAACAAAGTAGATCACACAAACCTGACATCCGCCCACTGCTGCTGCATATAATTGGTTAGGAAACCACAACACAAAGACTAATGTTTTGTAGAACTTCAGGTGGGTCAGACTGAATGCAAAGTCAGTAGATTTTTATTTCAAAGCCATGAAGGGGGGAGCTCAGCTTTAAACTGGTAATCTGCTCAGAACAAGAATCTTGGCAAGACGGCACTAACCCCAGTGTGGAATGGTTCGTGCAAACAAACTACCTTCCAGTCTCTGACCCAAGTTGTCAACTGCTCCCTCAGCAGAACGGGGAGGGAAAGGCCATTTCCTCAATCAAAAATCTGATCTCTACTTGGAAAGTCCCACTTTGTAAACTTCATGGCTGTTTCTACGATTCTTTGCCTCCTTCAGCTTTCTGGGATCTACAGGCCCTTCTCCACGTTTGCTGCCACCTCCCCTCTTCCTATAATTTCAAGATCCATTGAAATACCAGACAGAATGCAGCATTAATAGGAGGGTACGGCTGCCAGGTGCATATTTTGGCCATCTGAACAATACATGCCAAACCACAGGTATTTTATGAGACGTTTCCTGTTATGAAGACATTTTTGCTGCAGAGATTCCTTGTTGCCACCCCTCCCCTCTCCTGTTCGCTCCCTCAGCGGCTGCTTTTCCTCCACTTCCCTTCAAACTCCCCATTTCTCTTCCACTCTTCTCCCCGTGGTGGCTTTTGCCTAAAGGAGCTGCATCATGCAACAACACATGATTGTTATTATTTGCTCTAGACAGCTAAAATGGAAGAGCTTGCAAATACTAAGCAGAACAGCTTGCACTCTGCAAACAAGGCTAAAAGACATAGGAACATAGGAAACTGCCATATACTGAGTCAGACCATTGGTCTATCTAGCTCAGTATTGTCTTCACAGACTGGCAGCGGCTTCTCTAAGGTTGCAGGCAGGAATCTCTCTCAGCCCTATCTCGGAGAAGCTGCCAGGGAGGGGACTTGGAACCTTCTGCTCTTCCCAGAGGCAGCTCCATCCCCTGAGGGGAATCTCTTACAGTGCTCACACTTCTAGTCTCCCATTCAGATGCAACCAGGGCAGACCCTGCTTAGCTATGAGGACAAGTCATGCTTGCTACCACAAGACCAGCTCTCCTCCCAACGACAATACCATTCAGGACTGACTAGAAACACAACCCCCATCCCACCCAGCCAGCTGTGAAATTTCAGAGTCTTAAAGCGACTTAATACAGCACAGGCCTAATCTGTCAGATGCATGAAGTGGACTGAGAAGGTAGCATATGCAAAGTTACACTGAGATCATTCACACCAGTCCAGCCAACCCAGAGGATTCATATTGCCAGCCACAAGCTATGATGTTACACACAGGCAACATGAGTCAGGTTTGGCCAACTTGGGCACCAATCTGAGGGCCCAGGACCATCAGAGGGTCCACAGCATATGCTGAATGCCTTACTTCAAAAATAAGATGGCAAGGGACTTACCACAGAACACGCCGGCACTTGAAAAGGCTCCCTTCTCCTAGTGGAATCCCCCCAGTAACTCTGTACTAATTGTTCTCTTCATTGCATCTTTGATGCACTTGACAATTCTACTTATTGTTCTGCATATTGAGCTGTGTTGCTCTTGAGCCATTTCACCCTGGGCACGTCTAAGAAAATCTGCTAGGCTAAAGGCACCATCCTCTAAAATGGTAACAGCTCCTGAAAAAGTAGAATGCTCAGACCTACAGGCCATTTTGTCACTTTCACTATCTCTACAACTGGACTAAATCTGGTTCAGATCGAGGTCCACAAGTTAGATCTCTTGTGTCTCAAATGTTAACATGTCCACCATCTTGGATCATGGTGGATGACATCATCACAGACTACACCACTGGGGCATCCCTATGTGTTCCTACACCTCAGCAATTTTGGTTCAAATTGGTTAAAAGCCCACTTGCACCTCAAAAGTTTACTCATCCGCCATCTTGAATTGGTGTGAATGATATCATCACAAACTATGCCATTGAGGTGTCCCTGTGTGTCACTCATTGCAGCTGTACCTAATTAGGTTTAAATCGGTTAGACAGTCCACCAATTAGTCACACAGAACCTAGATGTTCATGCAGCCGCCATCTTGAATTTGGAGTGGATGACATAATCACACACCACACTATTTGGGCATCCTTATGTTTTCCTACAGCTGTAGCAAATTTGGTTCAAATCGGTTAGACGGTTCACAAGTTAGCCCACTTGCGCCTCAAAAGTTTACCCATCTTGGATCAGGGTAGATGACATCATCAGAAACTACGCTGCTGAGGTGTCCCTATGTGTCCCTACAACTGTACCCAATTTGGTTCATATTGGTCCAGACGTTGCAAAGTTGATAGCGGGGGACCCACACATGGACACACATAGAATGTTGGGTGATCTCATAAGCCTACTGGAAGGTAGGCTAAAAACACATTAAAATGAGGCAGATAACAAAAAGAAAGAAACAATACAGTTAAAAGCACATTAAAAACAAAGCTACAATGAAATCTAATAGTTTTTTTAAAAAGTTGTTTAAAAGCCTGGGTGAACAATAAGGTCTTCACTGGACATCTAAAACAATATAGTGATGGTGCCCGGCAAGCCTCACAAACAGGATGCTACCACCAAAAAGGCCTTCTCTCTAGTAACCACCTGCCTCCCTTCATTTGGCAGAGACACGCAGAGCAGGGCATCCAAAAAATTTAAGGTCCAGGTAGAAACATGAGGGGTAAGGCACTCTTTCAGGTAACCTAATCCCAAGTCATTTACAGTTGAAGGTTAAAACCAGCATTTTAACTTGGGCCCAGCAATGGTCTGGGAGGCAGTGCAGCTGAGGAACCACCATTGTGATGTGACCAAAAACACAGTTGCATCCTGCATCCTTATTTCAAGCCAAATGCAGTTTCCATACCATTTTCAAAGGCAGCCTCATGTACAATGCATTGCAGTAACCTGAAACAGGAGGTGACCATTGCATGGATACCTGTGGCCAAGGAAAGTTACAGCCAGTGCATCAGTTGAAACTGACTGATAAAAGGTGCTCCGGGCCACAAAGGCCATTTGAGCCTCCATTGACAATTCTGGATCAATTAGCACTCCCAGACTATGAAGCTGGTCCTTTAGTGGGGGTGTGCCACCTCATATGGAAACAGGGGGGACATTACACATCCAGATGGATGAGCCACCAACCAGCAGTACTTCTGTCTCAAATCTGTCCACCCTCATCCAGTCTATTACCACACCCAAGTGCTGATTCAGGACAGCCACTGCCTCACCTGCATCTGGTGATGCTACTGAAAGCAGGGGTGGGAAATTTTTTACAAAATTTCCCAAAGATTTTTGTAAAATTTTCCTCAAGTTGTGCCACCGTAGGCAAATGCCTGCTCTGCCTCTCCGTTAATCCACCACTGAATGAAAGAAGTGTCTAAAGAGCTTAAAGGTGGATTGGGTGCATTACAATCTGGTGATATATGAGCAGCAGTAAACAAATACTGTTAATATTAGACTAGATGTTGCTGAATCTCATATTGCAGCTGAAGAAGACAGAGCAGAGTCATCCTTGCAAGAAAATCACTCCACTCAGAGTTAGCATCTTTACAGTCTAAGGAGCTCAACCTATTTCAGAGGTGGGCAAACTACAGTCCATGGGCTGGATGCCACCCTTGGACCCTTTTCCTCTGGCCCTCGTTGCCTCGCCACCACCACCTCCTCCTCCACCACCTTATGTCTGCATGGCCGGGCATCTAACTGCCCAGCCGTGCATGGTGGTGTCATTACAATGTGCTGTGGCAGTTCTACCAGCTACAGCAGAAGCAGCCATGCAGGCAAAAGGCAGCGGTGGGAGAAGGAAGAGGAGGAGGGGTAGTGGCTACCAATGTCACCAAGCAACAGGAGGTGGAAGAAGAGTTGGTGGTGGCAATGGCTACCAGGTAACAGGGGCATCATTATGGCCAGGGGACAATGACAGGCAGTGCCAGCCTGCCATTCAAATTATTGCAAGTCTGTGGCTCTCCTGTCCAAAAGCTTGACTTAGAAGGCAGGAGTCACCATTGCAACATCAGGCTAGTCGTATTGCCAGGTGAAACAGAACATAATGACATGCCTACCTTTGTTAAATCAATCCTTCATGAGTTTTTGAAGCTACCAGCTGAATGAGAGGGCTCACAGAGCTATTGGACTCCTCCCACACCAAGACAGACTTCTGTGCACCATAACTGCAAAACTGCTGTGGTTCCCAGGTAAAGCGTGCAAAGGAACTCGGTGAACTTCACTGGGGACCACAATGCTTACTGCTTTTTCAGGATCTCCTCAAACTGATGATAGAGCAAAGGTGGCAATTTGCAGGAGTAAGGCAACTGGCACATGAAAAGGAGCATAGGAAACTGCCTTATTACCAAGTCAGAACATTGGTCTATCTAGCTCAGCATTGTCTAGCAGCCAAGGTTTCAGACAGGAGTCTTTCCTGGGCCTGCCTGGAGATCCCAAGGATTGAACCTGGGACTTCCTAGATACCAACAAGAGAGAAAGTAACCTTGGACTTAATCTTGAGTGGTTCCTAGGACCTGATGCGAGATGTCAAAGAAGTTCAGAAGGACGCCAGCGTGGCTAACAAGCAGAGTTGAGGAAACTATAAAAGAGAAGAATTCCCTCAGAAAATGGACGTCTTGCCCAAATGAGAACAGAAAGGAACATAACCTCTGGCAAAAGAAATGCAAGGAGACAATAAGAGATGCAAAAAGACAGTTTGAGAGGATATAGGTAGAAGTGTCAAGGGGAATAACAAACATATCTTTAAATACAGTATATTGGAAACAGAAAACCTGCCAGGGATGCGGTTGGACTCTTAGATGATGAGGGTGTGAAAGAGATTATTGAGGATAATAATAATAAATAATAATAAACGTTGTTAGCTGCCTCATAACAAATTGTTCTCTGGGTGGCTCACACCATAAGATTAAAACATTAAAAAAGAAAAGAAAAAAACACATACCACATGAAATCACAACATGAAGAAGAAAAATACAAAATACAATACAAAATTTAAAAACATTCTTAAAAGATCAGTTGTAAAAATCAAATATCAAAATTTAAAAGGCCTGAGAGAACAAAAAGGTCTTTACCTGGCATCTAAAAGAACAAAGTGATGAAGACAGGCAAACCTCACTGGGGATGCTATTCCACTAACAGGGTAAAGGGAAGGTAAGTCGAAAGGGAAGGTAAAGGGAAGTCGATTTTGACTCCTGGCGCCCACAGAGCCCTGTGGTTTTCTTTGGTAGAATACAAGAGGGGTTTACCATGCCTCCCCCCTCACAGTGTGAGATGATGCCTTTCAGGCATATAGTACCAGCAGGGATTCAAACCGGCAACCTTCTGCACATGAGCATTTAGCCCACTTTTTGGGCACCCTTGCGCCCAAAACCCAGGCTATGTGGTGGACTCTGTAAGCGGGCCTGCCGCCACACTGCCACCAGGAGCCACACAGCTCCAGGCAGTACACACTTGCACTCAAAAATGGGCTGGGCTTTCTTAGCCTGGTTTTTGGTGTGCATGTGAATCGCCTCAGAGTGTTCTGCTGTCAAAAACAGGTCTGTCTGGGAGAGCCATCTTATTTATTTATGTATTATTTCCCTCTGTAAATAAACTTTGGTAACTTGTGTTGAAAAGCAGTATATACATATTTTTGTTGTTGTTGTACATAATAAATCACAGGGCTTTGATGTATTCTTCTGCTGGGTTGGGGAGTGTAAAACACTTAAGGCTGTTTGCTTGAATGCAGCAGACTGCATAAGAACAGCCCTGCAGGATCAGGCCCAAGGTCTATCTAGCCCAGCATCAGGTTTTACAGAGTGGCCCACCGATGCCTCTGAGATGCCCACAGGCAAGAGGTAAGGGCATGCCTTCTCTCCTGCTGTTGCTCCCCTGCAACTGGTGTTGAGAGGCTGTCCTGTGGTGGTTGCATTTTTATATTGCTCGCTAAAGCTATAACAAGGCATGGAGAGAGAAAAAATAATGCTTTATTTTAAGACACATCAATGATGTAATTCATATGATCTTTACTGACACAGAAAAATCATATGGAACCTTCACAGTTTATGAATGGAGAAGGCAACTTGCAAATACAACCCATGCACTTGCACCAGTTGCAACAGGAGGGATGTTTGTGGCAGGGGCGGAGCCACCATCAGGCAAACAGGTTCAAAGAACCCGGGCCTTCACCCCTCAGGGGCTGCA
Source organism: Hemicordylus capensis (assembly GCF_027244095.1). Taxonomy (NCBI): domain Eukaryota; kingdom Metazoa; phylum Chordata; class Lepidosauria; order Squamata; family Cordylidae; genus Hemicordylus; species Hemicordylus capensis. The sequence continues at coordinate 37,307,607 of NC_069663.1, forward strand.
CCTCAAGGCCCCAGACATACCCCCGCATCTGACATCAGACGTGGGAGGGGGGTGATTTCGCCCACGTGGCCCCATTTGGGAGCGAAATCGGCCCACTCTGCGTTGGCAGTGCAGCCAAAGTGACTCTCTCTGCCTTTTAAAAGCAGGGAGAGCTGCTCCTAGTCACGCTGCCAATGCAGTGCAGGTGGATTTTGCTCCCAAATGGGGCCGCGCAGCTCCATTTGGGTGTTCGATTGGCCCGCACTGCATTGGCAGGATGGCTGGAGTGGCTCCGGCCTGTGCTACTAATGCTAGGGATGTGCACGGTCCGGAGAAGTCCGGACCGGCACCGAAGGGGGGCCTTGTTTTTAGGGCGGGGAGGGCTTGCTTAGCCCTCCCGCCTCCTTGCCCCCGCCAGCGCCCGTATTTAACATTATAGGGGCGCTGGAAACCAGCCGCCCCCCCCCCGCCGCCGCCACCCGCCGCCGCCGCGAAATCACTCTTAAAAACATCCAGCCCTCCCTCCCTCCCAGCTAGCTGCCCGCCCGCCCCCCCACCCACCCACCCACCCAGTCGCTCACCCGGTCGGTAGATACTAAGCGAGAGGAGCTCCGGCACAGAGCTCCTCTCGCTAGGAAGGCCTCCGGGAGAATGGTGGCTTGCGCGCGCGCGCGCGCGCATGCGCGCACCGCAAACCACGCCGTTCTCCAGAGGCCCGGTCTACCCGCCGGGAAAGGGCCGGGTAGACCGGGCCTCCGATCGCTGGGTAGACCGGGCCTCCGAGGCCCGGTCTACCCAGCGATCGGAGGCCCGGTCTACCCGGCCCTTTCCCGGCGGGTAGACCGGGCCTCTGGAGAACGGCGTGGTTTGCGGTGCGCGCATGCGCGCGCGCGCGCGCGCGCAAGCCACCATTCTCCCGGAGGCCTTCCTAGCGAGAGGAGCTCTGTGCCGGAGCTCCTCTCGCTTAGTATCTACCGACCGGGTGAGCGACTGGGTGGGTGGGGGGGCGGGCGGGCGGGCAGCTAGCTGGGAGGGAGGGAGGGCTGGATGTTTTTAAGAGTGATTTCGCGGCGGCGGCGGGGGGGGCGGCTGGTTTCCAGCGCCCCTATAATGTTAAATACGGGCGCTGGCGGGGGCAAGGAGGCGGGAGGGCTAAGCAAGCCCTCCCCGCCCTTAAAGATATACCCCCCACCCGGACCCGAACCAGCCCAGTCCGAACCGGTCCGGCAGTTCGGCCATTCTTTGGAATGGCCGCCGGACCGGTTCGGGCACACCACTAACTAATGCAGCGTGGGGCGATCTTACTCCCAAACGGGGGGACACAGCCCCCCCCATCAGACGTCAGACATGGGGCCATGGATAAATGCTCCCTGAGTTTGACATCTGATGCAGGGGGCGGGGTTAGGGGGGCCACCACCATGGTCAAACCCGGGCCACTGCTGGCCTCCCTCCGCCCCTGGTTTGTGATGCCTTGGAAATGCTTCACAAGCTAATGCTTGTTTTGAAAATTTGCCTCATCACACAGAATGCATATATTTTAAAGAGCACAGGAAAAGCTTCCAGCAGGACTTGTTAGTCTCTAGAAATCTACTAGTGACTTATTCCAGTGGACATGCTTTCAGTTATATGTTAAAGGACTGGCATGTTAGGCTATTAAAAATTAAGGGGACAAAAAAAGAGAGTTCCTTTTTAGTCAAACTGGTGTAGCAACAAAATAGCCAATGGAGTGTGCACTTGTGCAGAAGTTCCAAGCTTTTGTTAGGCAGAGTACACCAATTCAGCACATCCAGCCTCCCAGCCAGCCATCTAGATCACCTCTTGTTGACCATCCAAGTTGGTCTTTGGACAGACTGGGGAAACTGAGGCATCAACAGAAATGGCTCAGCCCACACAAAGGAGAAGGATGTGAAAAAGGCATCAAGGCAGTTGCAACTACACTATGGGCTGGTTCTCATGATCCCCATAGCATGGAAACTGGAACCAGGAGATCTGCATGCCTCACGTGCTCTTGACATCTGATCATAGGAAGCCGGGGATTTTCTGCCATGTTGGGTAGTAGGCACAGTACCAACCCGGCACGTAACTGGGATCAGTAACCATAGTTCAAATCCCAGATTATCCATCTCACTTGCACGTTGGGCTGGTGTGGTGCCAACTAGGCATCGTTGCAACATTTCCAGGTTCATATGATTGGAAACTGGGAATGCACACAACATTAAAACCTCCCAGTTCCTGGTCAGGTGGTGTTGGGCAGGGATTGCGCCTACCAATTAGGACACTGAGAATGTTCAAGTCAAGAGGTTGTAAAGCATGGAGTAGCCCACTTTCTGCCAAGGTCAGAGTGACATGAGCATCTTCAACCACCTTTGTCAACTGCGCTGGTTCCCTGTTAGCTTTTTGACTTAATTTCAAGAGCTGGTTAGTAACTATCAAACCTTAAACACTGATTGTGCATCTCATAAGGAACACACTCCATGAGTGCTCTTTGATTGCCAGAAGCATTTGCTCTCCTTAGGGCAGAACTTTGCTTTATGTTTCAAAACTGAGAATTTGTACCAGAGTACAAAATAAAATGCATGTTGCATTGGCTGTGTGTGTGTGTGTGTGTGTGTGTGTGTGTGTGTGTGTGTGTGTGTGTTGTTCCCCATATTTCTTACTGGTCTTGGGTATCTGAAAGGAACAAGAGGGGGAAATTGGCATGTAGATCTCATGTGTAATGCATCATGCACATACTGTATTTTGCACACATAGGAAAATGTGAATTGGCTTCTCGTTTTCTAGAAAAAGCTTTTTCAGTGGTTATTCCTGAGCTATATAATATTCCTCAGAAATTCCATCTGAGACTGTCTACAGACCTTTAATGCATGGGTTTTCTTTTTAAAGCAAGCTTTTAGGGTGGATTGACTCAGCTTAAGTAGTTCTTGCTAATGCTTGGGGTTGTGGGGTTTTTGTTGTTATTGTATTATTATTATTTATAAAGCACCTAAAATCACTAGATGTGCACAAATAAAAAGAGAAACATGCCTTTGATTTAGATTACAAGCCTGGAGGCAAAAACAAGCCATATTAGGGAGGACTCGGAGGGGAAAGGAGAGCCATTCAGCAAAAGCCAGAATGAAAAAAGCTGCATCTTAAGAAGATGCTTTAAAGTAGTGACAGAAGAAGAGAAGCAGACATCAAGCCCAAGGGCTTTCTAACGGCAAAACCAAACAAAACCTGCCAGGGGAGAATGGAAACAGGCAACCCTAACCCTAACCGGTCCCCTGCTAACTGAGCAAAGAGGCACCTTTTAAAAGTGGTGATACTCTTCTGTTTATCAAGGGGAGAACTGGCCCTAGCCAACCCCAGCATGCTGGTGTCTGTCTTATGTTTCTTTGTAGAATGTTAGCCCTTTGGGGACAGGGAACCATCTTACTACTTTATTATTGTTTTCTCTGTATAAACCGCTTTGGGAACTTTTGTTGAAAAGTGGTATACAAAAATATCCATTGAAGCAGGTCTCACGATCAGTGAGACCTGCTTTTGCCGGGTTTGCAGGGAGAACGGGCTAAGCTCTGCCGGCTCCGTGATGGAGCCAGCAGGGGCTGGGGAGTTTGGGGGCTGTGCGGCCCCCAGAAGCTCCAGTATGCCCTGCATGAGCGCACAGCAGGGGCGTAAGTATAATAGGGCAAGGGGAGACAGTTGTCTGGGGGCCCAGTGCCTTGGGGCTCGTCCGGGCTTCCTTCAGTTGTCCGGGCTTCCTTCAGTTGTATTCATCCTCTGAAATTGATGTGAGTGTTAAGACCTGGAACTACCAGAGCAGCATGTCTTTCTCTAGTACCATTAAATGACTTGTATCGTCCACAATTTACAAAACCTTTAAAAAAATAATTTAGGATGATGTTCTATTGTGGCACATAGGTGATATCTATCTATCTATCTAAATTTTACTTTTTTTTTTTGTTAGCACTGTTCAGCCCCATTTAAGATTTCTTTACTTCATGAGCTGAGCTTCAGTGAGGCGGGGCCATTTTAAAATCTTGTCTCTAGGCCCACTCCAACCTTGCTACGCCCCTGGTGCACAGGGCATACTGGAGAGACCCCCGAGCCAGGAGGATGCTTTTCAGCCTCCCGCTGGGGGACTACTCATGGGTAGCTGTGGCACGGAGCTGCACCGCGGTTACTCACGATCCCAAAAACCAGGTTTGTGGAGCGCTCGCTCCACAAACCCAGTTTAAGGGGCGGGCTACTTGAGCGGGTTACCCACTCAGGAACCACCGGGCTCACAGCCGAGCCCGGTGGTTCCCACAGTGGGACAAAATCGGGCTAGCGGAGGCTAGCCCGATTTTGTCCCATCCTGTGAATAGCCTCATTGTGTATAGACTGAATAGCCACTGAATAGCCTCATTGGGAAAAGAGAGGGCAATCATTGATTCACTTTGGTAACCCCAGAGCAAAGGTTCTGAGAGAAACACAGAGGGGAGGAAGAGGAAAAAGGTATAAAGGAATGACAGTGTGAAGATCTTTAGAAATAAGCACAAGAAACTTGAAGCACAGATGAGAAGAGAAAGTAAGCCAGTGAACACAGCAGGCAGCATACAGACTAAGTTAGTTATGGCCAAGTCCTGCTAGCTGACATGTCCCACAGCATAACACAGACAGTTCTGAACCACCATGGGTGATGCTGGAGGCACCGAAAACACATGCCCATCCTGATATGCAATAAGGCTGTTCCACTACCACTGGCTAATCACATATTGTGATGCAACTTGCTTTAAGAATAATGCAAGTCACACTTCAATGTGTGAATTCACAATAGTAAGAAGTATCAGAACAGCAACATGGGTGTGCATTTTAAACATTCGCCACAGCACAAGTAGTTCAGAAGTGTCCACATTATGCTGTGGGACATGTCAGCCATAACGAGATTATATCTCATTGATTTCAGTGGCCCTTCATGAAAACTCATTTGTCTGTGTACTACCCAGCAGTACAAAAGAATGATGTGATCTTAACAGCAAGTGGAAAAGATGAGCTGTGCAACAGCATTCTTAAGAAAGAATAAAGAGGAGCAGAAGAGGAGACCAACAAAAATATATTACAGCAGGAAGAATCGGAAAATATAAAAATCAGCTAATCATTTGCTCACATCTATAACAAGAAGAGAATGAACTCCAGCTATTTTGATCAACTGAAAATGGTAGAACTTGGCAAAAGCATGGACATATGGAGAAAATAAAATAAAAGAATTTTAAAGGAATATTCCAAGATTCCAAGCTTAAGAAGACCAAACAACAACATTATCAAGAACAAGAGAAAGAAAAGATGAGAGAGGAGCAACAAAAAACCCAGAAGCTCAGTTTCAGCAGAGGAGGAGTAGGGAAGAATGTGCACCCATTGAGAGAAAGCAGAGATTGGGGCAAGAAAATAAAGGGAAAGATCAAGTTCAGCAAAAATAAAACAAGAATTCTGTAAACCATCAAAACAGTATTGGAGACCAAACGAATGAGTAATAAAGAGATTGTGTGTGTATACACACACACACACACACACACACACATATATATATCAGGCGATAGATAGATAGATAGATAGATAGATAGATAGATAGATAGATAGATAGATAGATAGATAGAACCAAGAGGGAGAATATAAAGAATAGAGAGAAGATGACCACATATTGAGGAACCCCTACAGAAAAAAGAAGAAATAGAACCACTGGTCAAACCTTGAAAGAACTGTGAGAAAGGTATGGTCAAACCCATGACAAAACTGTACCCATAAAGACGGACAAGAAAGGCAAGTGGTCAACTACAGCAAAGGTTGAAGAAAGATTTAGAAGGAGCAGCACAGATAGAAGACCTTCAGATTCTGCTGCAAGAAGGTCACTGGAAATTGTTTATTTGATTTATATCATCTTTCTTCCAAAAAATGGAACTCAAAAGTGCTGTACAATATAAATAGGCAATTAAAATTACAGTGTATAATAAAATACAGCATTAAAACCAAAAATATTTAACCAATCACAACAGAAAATACATACATCAGACCAAAAGTCCAAGACTTAAAATAGTGGCTGCCAACATCCGGAGCAAGGAATGCCACACCTTCAGTAAAGGCTAAATACAAAATGTTTAAATACAAAGGAGGTGTGCTGCAGTTGCGCAGTTACAAGCAGCCTTGTCTAGTCTGGAATGCAAGCTCCAGACTTATCACAACAACGTTGTGCTAGCACAACCACCTCCAGCACGCAGTTCACTGCTCTGGATGTTGACCACTAGACAAAATGGAGTCAGAGCTCAGAGCATCCAAGACGGCAGACCACCTGCTTTATGTGTAGGAGGTCCCAGGTTCAATCTCTTGCTGCCTCCAGATAGGGCTGGGAAAGGCTCCTGACTGAAACCTTGGAGAGATGCCGACAGTAGTCCATGCAGACAATACTGAGCCGGATGGACCGATAGCCTGACTTGGTATAAAGCAGGACAACACATCCTGGCCAAATGTGTTAGAATGTTCTCAGCTGAATGAAGAGAGTTAAAAAAAAACCTGATTTGAAAGATCAATAAGATAAATGATAGAAAAACTAAAGCACTGAGAGAACAACATGCTAAAGAATTTGAGAGAGAGAGAAAATAGGGTGAACTGTCTTTTTTTTTTTTTTAAAGGTGTAACAAGGGCAGAAAAAGAAGGGAGTGAAAGAACCAGAGACTTATCGGCACATGGCTTCAAGCTGCAGGGCAAATGTTGAGCGAAACCACTTCGAATCACACTCACGGCATTGAGGGAAGAAGCCCCTCCCCTCTGCTCTCAGGTTTTGTTTTGATGCAAGTTCACATGGCATGCTTCTGTGTTTTCCTTCTAGCCAATGGCGGGGTGGGGGAAGCTTTCTAAAGAGCTATATCTGCCAGGGGCGTAAGAAGGTTGGAGTGGGCCCAGAGACAAGATTTTAAAATGGCCCCCACTCACTGAAGCTCAGCTCATGAAGTAAAGAAATCTTAAATGAGCCTGAATAGTGGTAACAGAAAGCATAGTATAATCTATACTCTATAATCTATCTCCTATGTGCCACAATAGAACACCATCCTAAATTATTTTTTTTAAGGTTTTGTAAATTGTGGACAATGCAAGTCATTTAATGGTACTAGAGAAAGACATGCTGTTCTGGTAGCTCCAGGTCTTAACACTCACATCAATTTCGGAGGATGAATGCAACTGAAGGAAGCCCGGGTGGGTGCGCGGCTGGAGGAATCAGTCATGTGTCTTGCCTCTGGGGGCCCTCCAAGGCTGTGGGCCCCCAGACAACTGTCTCCCCTTGCCCTATGATAGTTATGCCCCAATAACTGCATTTGTAAAGAGAGTGTCCCTCTTATCATGGTAATGAGTCTACATCAGTGCCTTTCCTTATTTGCTCCGGCATTTTCAGAAAAAGTAGGTTAAAACCAGCATTTTACAAACCCGGAAATACATTTAAAATACATTTTTAAAACCCAGAAACTTTTAATGAGAGTACTTAGCAGAAAAATGAGTTGTATGCCAGTGACATAAGAGAGTACAAGAACAGAGGTAGTGAATCACTGGCAAAAATTAAAGTTGGGCAGGGGAGGAAGCCAGCTTTATTGGGAAGCAGGGGCAGAACCACCATTGGGAGAATGGGTTCAAAGAACCCAGGCTGCACCCAATCAGGGGCCGTGCCTCATGGCCCCGACACACACCCGCACACACACCCGCGTCTTATGTCAGACGTGGGGGTGCTGGTTTAGCTCCCGGGCGGGGGCCATGCAGCCTCCGTTCGGGAGTGAAATGGCCGCTGCATTTGTGGCATATCCTGGAGCGGCTCTTCCCTGCTTTTAAAGAGCTGCGAACAAAGCGCCAGCCCAAATCTAACTCCCGAAGGGGCCGCGCGGTCCCTTCGGTTGTTAAATGGCTGGCACTGCGTTCGTGGTGTGGCCAGGAGCAGCTCTTCCCTGCCTTAAGGCAGGAAAGAGCCACTCCTGGCTGCGCTGCGAACACAGCTCCAGCACCAGCACCAGACTAACGCCAGAAGGGGCTGCGTAGCCTCTTTGGGAGTTAAATGGCCGGCGTTGCTCCCAAATGGAGCCACGGTGCTCCGTTCGGGAGCCAGAACATGCCCCCCCCCCCGCCGTGTCTGACGTCCGATGCGGGGTTGGGGTGAGCGGGACCACCGCTGCCGCACACAGGCCGCTGGCATTCAGGCTCCACGCCTGTTGAGAAGACAATGGAGTAAAATAGTCAAAGGGGGCGAAAGAGCACAGAAATGAGTGAGGAAGGCTCAGAACACACAGAAGAAGCAGAGAAAACAGGCCAGAAATGAAAAAAAACTCCCTACAGCAAGTGCAAGAGAAAGTGGTACCTGTTTTTCTGTAAGATCCCTCCCATGCAAAAAAAAAAAAAAAAGCAGAAGCTGCTCCTTCACTCTTGCTACACATCTGCATGCTACTCTGAATAATTGGTAGGCAGGATATTCAACTGTTAAAATAAATCAGGCTGACCTAGGCAAGGTTCCACCCTTCCTGTCCTCAGAAAGGCTCAGATATTCTGCCTCCCCCGCCACATACCCATCACAGCTAGAAATCCCAAGCCACAGAAGGGCTTTTGCCCTTGCCTATTGCCATGCCCTTCCCTCTGCAGTAAAGGTAAAGTTGTGCCATCAAGTCGGTGTTGACTCCTGGCGACCACAGAGCCCTGTGGTTGTCTTTGGTAGAATACAGGAGGGGCTGACCATTGCCATCTCCCGGTGCTGTATGAGATGATGCCTTTCAGCACCTTCCTATATCACTGCTGCCCGATTTAGGGGTTTCCCATAGTCTGGGAAACATACCAGCGGGGATTCGAACCAGCAACTTCTTGCTTGCTAGGCAAGTTACTTCCCCGCTGTGCCATTAGGTGGCAGTACTGGAAGGCAAATTCAGAAAGATCCCAATTGCAGAGAGAGACTTTGTCCCTCCCTGTCACACACAATCCACAAGACATGTACTCCTTTTTTTGCCCCATTTACAGGGACATTCGGACTAAGTTGATATTTCTGCTATTTCGCAAGTAGTCTGACCACTCAAACCATGACTGTTCCTGGTTGCTGCTCTTAAATGACAATCCGGTCTTCACATATAACACTGCCAAGTTCTGTGTGGCAGCATGGAGGATCCGTCGGGTAGTGACTGCCGGGCCATTTTCCTGAATCAGCTCTGCACAGTTTTAAACTGCTTTGTACTATATTTTTAATGTTTTTAGTTAGATGTTTTATTTTATGTATTTTATTATAGCCACTGCTTTTTGCATTTTATATATACCACTGTTTATATGCTTAGAATTTTAATAATTTTATAGCTATCCTCTCTTTTAAAGGTAGCAGCCTTTTAATATTATATTATAGCTTTATAGCATTAGTGTAGAAATCTAAAATAACATAGTTTCATCATCATTATTATTATATTATTATTTTACATTTATATCCCGCTCATCCTCCAAGGAGCCCAGAGTGGTGTACTACATACTTGAGTTTCTCTTTCACAACAACCCTGTGAAGTAGGTTAGGCTGAGAGAGAAGTGACTGGCCCAGAGTCACCCAGCTAGTTTCATGGCTGAATGGGGATTTGAACTCGGGTCTCCCCGGTCCTAGTCCAGCACTCTAACCACTACACCACGCTGGCTCTCTTTATGGTTTCATAATTTGTTTTAATCATGCTCTACTGCTCTGTCTTATGCTGGTCTTGGACCGTAACAAAGACGATTGATTGACTGAATAAATCAATAGATATATGTTGTGTATTGTAAAGCATGTTACTTTAAGACTGCTAAATTAGTTAAAGGCTGGGATGGGGTTAAGGGTTGTTTCTGGGCAGTGAGTTAGTCAGTCACCTGCTGGATGCAGGACTAATAACTTCAAGAAGAAGCCTGCCTCAAATAAGTAATTATTATCAATTTAACATTGAATATTGAATCATCTATGTGTATATTTCTCTAAGGTGTACCCATCGCTAATCCCATGTGTGGCAGCTCTCGCAAGAGTTCCGGAAAGGAAAGCTGCTACCGGCAGGAGAGGAAAGCGGCTGCGCCGGCAGACAGATGGGAAACAAAACAACAATGGCAGGGGAGGGAGAGAAAACGTCGGCGGGCGGGGAAAGAAAACAGCAGCAGGGGTGGGAGAAATTGGCAGCAGTAGGTGGGCGAAGGAAACTAGAGGCACAGATGCTCTGTGCTCGACCCAGCTAGTATCTTAATAATTGCTCCTGCGTTAACCCTGCAGCATCCTGCTGTTTGGTGTGCTCACAATTGTAGGATGAAACCATCCTGCTATATTTCTTGTTGGTTGCAAGTTCATTACGGGAGCAGGGAGGGGTGTGTCTGCAACCTCCGCATCCCTAATATACATATATTTGTAAGAAAGCAAAAAGTTTCCAAAAATGGCATTTCAAGTTTGGCCAATGAATTATAATTTCTGATTATTCTAACCACAAGGTATGGAAATGCTGTTTCAGCATTTCCAGTCCTTCTAAGCCAAACCACAGGAGGACTGGTAAAAGAACAAAATGTACAGCTAGAGTCCATGCAACAGGTGCCACCCCAGGGAACACAGTACCTGTTTTGTTTTTTTAGAAAACTACTCATGTGTGGGCTACTCAGCCAGAAAAGCAAAATTCACTCTTCCCATATGCACATTCATTTTGCATATCTGTGTGTCTTGTTTTATCTGAGAGGCTTAGATTATTTCCCAGGAAAAAGAAGATTTCCCAGGAAAATTGCTAACAAAAACAAACATGCTAATACATTTTAAAAATTGATAAATACCTTGTAGTCAACTAAAAACCCAAGTTAAAAAATGCAATTCAACTTTATTTATTTTGAAAAAATACCTAAGAATACCCAGGAAGAGAAAAAGTATATGGATAAGCCAGTAGAAGAAAGGGTGTCCGGTTTGCATGGACTGACTGCTGCATGTTGTGATGTAATTGTTGTGCGAACACCTAACGCACCTTTCTGCAAACTGCTTTTAAAATGAGCTAGAAGGTTATGCAGCTGAATAAGGATTGCTTCCCCAAACATCACACCACCAGGCGGCAGGGTTTAATGTCTAGCTGGGTTAAGTGGTTACACGGCAAAGGAAAGTGAGAAAGGAGGCCAAGCGAGAAGCAAGGATTCCCTTCTTTACAGTGAATAAATGCAAAACCTGATGCCTGTGTTCAGTGCTAAGATTCCCTGACGCATCTCCATGGCTGCACTGACTTAATAGCTTGCCAGATCTCAAACAAAAAGGTCGAAATGCAAAGCAGCAAAAGTTGCCTGGTATCACTCCAAAAGGTTAATTGACCATGAGAGGAAGAAAAATCAAAGACTAGCGTGACGCTAAGCTTCCCCAAATGTCAAACTCACTTTCCACATAGGAGAAGATAATTGATCCTGACTAAAGCTGTTCTAACCAGCTGTAGGGGTCCATACTTGGGAGTAAAGAGATGGGAAGACTAAATGGTTAGAGGCTGTGCGATCCTTTTAGGGACTGGTTATGAGCTACAAAGATCTTAACAGATTGGGCCCAACATACTGTGAAACAAGTTCTTCATACAACAAACTAACTTACGGAATGCACTGTTTCATAGTCTCCTCTTTTCCAGGCTAAAAAGCCCCAGATGCTGTGGCCTTACCTCATAAGGAAGGTGCTCCAGGCCGCTGATCACTGTGGTTGCCCTCTTCTACACCTTTTCCAGTTCTACAATGTCCTTCTTAAAATACGGTGACCAGGGTTGCATGCAGTACTCCAAATGTGGCCGCACCATAGATTTGTATAAAGGCATTATAGTCTTAGTAATTTTTATTTTCAATCCCCTTCCTAATGATCCCTAGCATGAAATTAGCCTTTTTCACAGCTGCCGTGGACTGAGTTGACACTTTCAATGAGCTATCCACCAGGACCCCAAGATCTCTCTCCTGGTCAGTCACTGACAGTTCAGAACCCATCAGCATATATGTGAAGTTGGGGTCCCCCTCCCCCAATATGCATCACTTTTCACTTGTTTACATTGAACCACATTTGCCATTTTGTCACCCACTCATCCAGTTTGGAGAGATCTTTTTGGAGCTCCTCACAATCCGTTTTGGATTTCACTACCCTAAATAGTTTAGTGTCATCTGCAAATTTGGCCATGCTTACCCCAACTTCCAGATCATTTATGAACAAGTTAAAGAGCAATGGTCCCATTGTTCCACCTCACTTCTTCCACTGCACAGCGTGAAAGCCACTGCTAAACCAGTAGCACCCAAGATGGAAGTGATGTGGCAGGCAGCAGGGGGCTCCTCTAATGACTTTCCTGTCGCCTCAGAAGGGAGCAGGTGATGGCCAAAACTATAATTGAACATGATGTGTGGTCTGCTAGTGGTGCAGCCACTCAGATGCTGGGAATTCTGCCTCACCTCTTCCCTCCACCGCATATGTTGATTGATTTCAATTGTGGTTATATGGAGGGTCCTTTTTATGAGGAATGGTGGGCTTTATGCCATTTTCTGTTTTTATAATGTTTTCTGGGTTATTTTTTTTTTTAAATACATATACTACTATAAAATGTGAGGTTATTTATAGTAGCCACTCCTAGATGGCAACACAGAAATCGAATCAGTCAGTATGGATAAAGAGGATTACCAAATTTTAAAACACTAAAGAAAACGCATACATTCTTTGGAAACTGGTTTATGTCACCTTTATTGCCTTCAAGAGCTATTACTTTGATTGTGCTTCTATAACTACAGAGATATACTGGGCTGTTCTTAACCTAAACTACTTGGTTTAATTTGCAATAGCTTGTCATATAGATTTAGATGAGGCTGCTTGTTCTCTCTTACGAAGTATTTAAGAGAATGCCTTCTTCTTCATGAACCTATTAAGATCATCGGGTAGGTCCAGTTGTGGTCGCCACTGGCTCAGTTGGTGGCGACTCAAAACTGGGCCTTTTCTAGGGTTGCCTGGGGAATTTGGAATGCGAAAACTGGAGCCTCCCTTTCTCTGGATGTTCTTAAGAAACATCTGGAAACATAACCTGTTTAATGAGGCTTTTAATTTATAGTTTTAAAGTCTTAATTTTTAGAGTTTTTATCAAGACTTTAAATCGTTTTGCGTTAATGTCTTGATTATTGTGTTTTAGATTGTAAACCGCCCAGAGATGTGTATATGGGGTGGTATAGAAATGGGCCAAATAAATAAAAAATAAATTTACTTGTGCTTTTGCATAACCCCTGCTAACTGGGCAAGAAAGCACCTTTTAAACATGTTGATTCTCTTTATTGAGCAGGGGGAGAGCAACGGGCTCTATCCAGCCCCAGCACAGTATCTCTCCAGTGACTACTGGCTGGTTTCTATCTTGTGTTTATTTTTAGATTGTGACCCCTTTCGGGACAGGGAGCCATCTTATTTATTTAATTATTTATTATTTCTCTCTGTAAACCACTTTGGATACTTTTGTTGAAAAGCAGTATATAAATATTTGTTGTTGTTTTGCTTATAGGCAACGTAAAAAAATGTAGCAGTCCTTCAAAACAAATCTCACCAGCTGTAATGTGTGAAATGGCAGTCTATGAAATAAAGTGATTTAGGTAGGTGTAACAGGCATGTGGAGCAGGGACAAGGTTAAGCCCCTTCCACATTTAAGTAGGGCTGGAATCTAGGGAGAAGCGACCCTAGCAACCTTGGCTGGAAACAGAGAAAAGGTTTTGAGATGATGGCACGCTAGATGCATTGGGTCAGTTCAGACAACTGAACCAACTGTGGTTGTCACCAGATCAATTGGTGGCGACTCAAAACTGGACCTTTTCTAGAGTTGCCCCGGAACTCTGGAACATGCTTCCAAATGAAATTAGCGTTTGCCCTTCTCTGGATGTCTTTAAGAAGGACCTAAAGACATACCTGTTCAGCTAGACTTCTAGTTTATAGTTTTAAAGCTTTGGGTTTTAGAGTTTTTATTTGTATTTTTAAATTTTTTTAATTGTGTTATGGTTTTTAGGTTGTGAACCGCCCTGGGACTTTTTTTTTTTTTAATAGGGTGGTATAGAAATGTACTAAATAAAATAAATAAAAACTGGCCATGATCCGAGCCCACACATTCCCTTCCCACTTACATCCTTCACTTGTGTCCATCACAACGGTGGTCCACTTAAAGTACAGCTCTACAACTCGTCAAAAACACTGAGCTGGGCTTTAATGGTGGTTTACAAACAGCAATTAAACCAGCATTTGAAACAGAAATTGAACTCCAATTTCAAATGCTGATTTAGTCACTCATGGTTTGTAAACCACAGCAGTACAGTTCAGATGAGCCACAGAGCTGAGCATTAACCAAGCTGCAATGTCATCACAACTCAGTGCCAGACTCAAGGAGGTAAGGTTTAAAACCATTATTCAGTCATCTGAATCAGTCCAGTGTTGCCTGTGACAGGGATGACCCTTCCATGAATCAAGGTGAGGTGTTTGCCAAGGGTGGCAAATTATAGGGATGTGCAGAAATGGTCTGGGGGTTTGGGGTAGTGATGTGCTCGGACCAGTCCGGAGGCCATTCTAAAGGCCTCCGGACCGGTCCGAACATGGGCGGTTCAGATTCAGGTGGATTGGGGTGGGGGGGTCCTTTAAGGGTGGGGGAAGGTTTACTTACCCCTCCCGCAGCTTTCCCCCGTCTGGCGCCATATTTTCTTTAGTAATTGGGGCGGCAGGATACCTCCCTACTGCCCCTTCTCCAGGCACTTGGCTGCAGTGCAAAAGGCTTTTAGAAGCCTTTTGTGCCCGCACGCAATTTCTTTAGTAGTCGGTGCAGTGAATGCACCTTCCCCCACATCTTTCCTTACCTTCCCCCGCTTAGTGCCAAAGGCTACGTGCGCGCCCGTACTTTCTTCAGTAATCGGGGCGGCAGCAGGAGGATACCTTCCTGCCGCCCCTTCTAACGCTTAGCTGCAAAAGGCTTTTAGCCTCCCTCCGCGCCTGAACAGGGACCACTGGCACATATGCAAAAATGGTTAGCCATAGAGGCTACATATGGTGTATGAAGTCTGGCATTATACTGCATCACACTGGGAAACCTCCAGTTTTGACCCTCTACATCATTACATGGAACTAAGCAAGAAGCCACACAGAATTCAGCTAAGTTTGCATTCTGCCTGGCTTGCATCATCATGATCATCACCGCCATCATTTTTTTTAAAAAAAGAAAAAGAAAACTACCCACCAAATTAATCGCAGCACTCTGGAATACTAAAGTGCAGCTGTTTACAACAGCCTGTCCTGCACTCCAATGCCTAAGCTTCCTCCAATGGGATCCAAGCCCCTGGCTGACACCCAGCTTGCTGGAGATGGCATTGCAAACTCAGCTATTTATGGCAATGCACGGTGCAGTCTGCCGACAGCCGACCTATTTACTAACCACAACAATTCAGTACATCTCCCTTGGCCGGCTCCACGTCTCAGATTGTGGGGTTTGGGTCTGGAAGGCACGCTACAAGAGCACGGATCAGTGCTGCCACTTGGATCCTGGTCTTGATCAACAGATGGGCCAAGGTACATTTTTCAAAAATGAAATAATTGTAACAGCATCATTTCTTCCATTTGGGGATGGGCGTGGGGGGGATAAAAAAAAGGTGACAGCTGGGTGTGTGTGTGTTGGGAGGAAAGCCGGAACCTTCTTATGGAAGCAGACAGAAAACCCAAATTAATCTGCAGAATTTCATTGCTGAAATATTGGTTTATCATAATCATAATAATCATAATGTTATAGGCTAATTATAGCTGTGGATTTGCAGCATTTTAGGTCTATCTATGTGGTTTATAATAATTTTAATCAATTTTATTTCATTGTCTCTGTACTATATCCTGTGCTGGTCTTTGACCATAATAAAGATGATTGATTGATATTGGTTTATAATCTTATTTTATCAAAACATTTCTACCCCATTTTGAAAGGCAGATTCTTAAGGCAAGAAGCACATCAACACACCAAAATAGAATAGCACATCAACACACCAAAAGCATGTTAAGGGTTTGCCTTAAAGGTACCAGGGTCTGAAACGTGACAAAAGGCTTTCAGTGTCCCTTAATGGTGATCTGACGTCTCTAGGAGGAGAGTTAATTTTTAGAAGATGTTTCTTGCTACAGAGATCTCTCCAGAATATTTGGAATGGCAAAGCCACTACAGCCACTGGAGTTTGGGGAAAGTGATACGCCCCACTCAACTTCCGCTAAGGAAAAGCAGCTGGTCTAAGATGTGTGTAGATTCTGTATGTGTGAGAAAAACAACATTTGGAACCACAGCAGTCGCCTAGGACACCTATTCTTGGGGAACACATAAACAGTGCCATGATATACCACTGCCAATTTCTCTCTCCTGCATATATTGCACCCCTGAAGTAGTGCACAGGGTTGTGAGAACGTAATACGTAACACTGCACTCTGCTCCCCCAAAAGGGCCTGCACATTCTGCACTCCGAAACATAGTGAGGCTGTTGACGTGCACAGCCAAGAGCGGGCTAAGACAGGCACTCTCGCCTGTGCATGTGAAGCCACGTTGGCAAACCCACCTCTGAAGCCACCCTCTTAAATGAAGTTAAGGGGGCGCTCACTCCTTTAACCCCATTTCCCTGCTCATGTACAGTGCCAGCTGCTTATAGCCGGCACTGCAGCAGCGACAGGCACCCAGCCATTACCCATAATGCACCGCGCAATCACACAGACCATTATGGGAGTTCAGAGGGCCGGGAGGACACGCACGGCCCCGTTTAGGAGAGAGATTGGCCCACACTGCATTGGCAGCATGGCTGGAACAGCTCTCCCTACCTTTAAGGCAGGTAGAGACACTCCGGCCCATGTGGGCCGATCTCCTTCCCAAATGGGGCCACGAGGCCCCATTTGGAAGGGAGACCATGCCTCCATGTCTGATGTCAGACACAGGGGCGTGGCTAGCCTGACATCAGACACGGTGGGCGGGGTCAGGGGGCCGTGGTGGCTGCCACACACGGGCTGCTGCCAGCCTCACTCTGCTCCTTCAAAACATCACAAGGCTCCTGTAATCTCTCTTCCAAAAGTGAACCAACCTGAGCAATATTACTCCTCAGCTGCCTTATACCAAGTCAGACCATCGGTCCATTTGCTCAGTACTGTCTGCACCGACTGGCAGTGAATCTCAAGCAGGAGCCTTTCCCAGCCCTATCTGGAGATGCTGCCAGGGAGGGAACCTGGGACCTTCTGCAAGCCAAGCAGATGCTACAGCCCCATGTATGGAATCTGTTATTAATTTGTTGGTGTATGTTGGAGCTCCTCTCACAATCAGTGAGAAGGGCTCTGGGGTGGTCTGTGGGGAGAGCAGATTACACTTATCCTCCCTGCAGACGAGCAGCAGCCCCACCTTGGGTGGGCAGATCGCCTGCCCAGACGAGCACTGGCTCCAAACAGTAGCTCTGGGGGTCAGGGTATAGGGAAGCAGCGCTGCACTTTGCCTCACCCCCGGAGCTTCAGTAATGCACTGCGCAAGTGCATGGTGCATTACTGGGATCCCCATTCCCAGCCCAGATTGTGCCAGCCAACAAGATTGCCAGAGTGGGGTTAGGAGAGCAATCGCTCTCCTAACCCCGTTTTGAGGGGTGGCTGCGCAGGAGGGTTGGCCGCTCAATCCCGGTGGTTCACACATAGGCTGGGCTTCCTTAGCCCGGTTTTGCATGTGCGTGTGAATAGCCTCCCTATCTCTTGTCAATGCCCATAGTAAAGGATGACGATGAGCTATGGACCCATCCCCTAAGAGGAATATCTGACTGTGCTCAAATGTCACCCATCCAAATGCAAACCAAGATGAACCCTGCTTAGCAAAGGGGGGAATTCACACTTGCTAGCAGCTCTCATCCTGCAATAGCACCTCCCAAACTGCAGAATGTGTCCTTGCACAAAACAGGCTAACCACACACACACACACACACACACACACACACACACACACACACCCCTCCTCCTCAACTCTATCATCTATCAACCATACCTTAGTCTTAGCAGAGCAGAGTTTCAGCTTATTGAACCTTGCATAGTCCTAGGGTTCCTAACCTTGTTGCCCCAGATGTTGTTGGACTACAACTCCCATCATCAAGTGACTGCAAGAAGTGTCTTTCTTTTCTTTTCTTTTTTTGCAGTCGCTTGACAAGTGATTTATCAGGGACAGTTGTGAAAGTGCTGCAAAACAGATGCTAGCCAAAGGTAAACAAAATATACGCTCAAGGTAATTATGAATGACAACTTGGGAATTTTTATTTTATTCAGTAGTAAGGTTTGTACTGAGATGACCCAGGAGTAGTGTTACAAAACGTGTCTTCAGTTTTGAGAGTATTCTGTGATTTTTCCAAGTGCTGGAAAATGGTTTAATTCTTAAAGTGATTCCTGGGCGCTTTCCAGATTAGACCCTGCAACGGAATCTCCGAAGCATGCTGCTTCCACACTTCCTGCATGGTGACACCGCAGTCCCTATGTGGACAGCAGGGTGCCATTCACATTTCAAATGCCCTGTTTTGAATTTAATCACTGCACTATAGAGCTAGGATGTCGTATATCCAGCGTAAGGAAGTTGCTATGGGGGGGGGGTAGTTTCCAAAAGACTGCTCTCTCTGCTCTTTACGTTTCGAATGTGACTTGCGTGAATGGAGGCATTTTGCTGCTGTTGAGCAGCTAGTCT